>NC_090957.1:7545874-8745874 GCF_040807025.1 Struthio camelus | reverse complement strand
ACGCAGGGTGGAGTTTGGGTGGAGAAAAGGAGGTGCAAGAGCACTGAAAACATGGGCCCAGACTCAGAAAGAATAGAGAATGGGGTAAAAAGTCAGGGGCGGGGCAGGGGAAGGAGGAGCGTCCGACAGTACAAGAGTATATGCCCCCTAATGGTAGTGATGCTGGCTTGCAGACCCTCTGTGACATGGTCTGGGGTCACAGTGGGACATCCCACATCACAGTGACAGCTCCCCTCTCCCTGTAGCCACTGGGACTGCTGTCGCCTCCACTCTGCTCTGGAGGAGGCGCTGTGCTGCGAGCCACAGGAGGCAGTGGGGCAGCGCTGGTGGCAGCCTGGTGATGTGCCGAGCGGGAGGCCGGAGAGGAGCACTTTCCTTGCCACCCTCCTGCTGACTTGGCTGCTCAGGTTTTCTCCCTGCTCTGAGGGCTGTTTCTCTTGGCTCAGGACTCCTTCCGGCTGTCCCCATCTTTGCCGGAGACAGGATCCTGTGGGAAGAAAGCGAGGGCCTGCAAAAAGCAGAGATGGAGATGAGGAAAAAGGTAGGAGACCGAAAAATTAGCGCTTGATTTAGGAGTAGACTTTTGGAGAGGTCCAGCCACGAGAAGCGCAATGGAGAAAGCAACGGAGAAGGTTAGCAATGGGAAGCAGACCAAGGCGCAGCCGCTGTGTGGAGAAGGTGTCTCATACATAGTACGCGTGGCTGAAAAAGGTGACTCGGAACTATGTAAAACTGCCGTCGGCAGTCATTCATGAGAAAGTCCCTAGAGAGCGTAAGACGTGGGTGCAAGCTCTGTGTTTGCTATAGCCCCGGTGAGCAACCCCCACAGCATGTGTCCCCCGTATGCAGGCCCGGAGGGCGCTCGGAGCAGGTTGCCTGGTGCGCTGACAGCCCAAGCTGCCGGGCTCTGAGCAGGCCCCCAGCACAGCTCTCTCAGCAGCAGGATTTCTCCGAATCTCTCGCTGGTGATACCATTGCACTGGGAGATCTGACACAAGGAATGAGATGCCTGAGCGTGTTCAGCGTGCCCTGACATCAAACAGAAAAACCTTTGCATGGAACTGTAGGGTTGGTATTTCTGTTCTGGAGGCTCACGTGTGTGCCTGCATCTTTTGCCCCGGTGTGATGCTCAGGAGAGGAAGGAGAAAGAGCTGCTGCTGCTGCTGCAACTCAAGGAGGACATGGAACAGGAAGCGAGACTTGAGGAACTGCAGAAGAAAAGGAGAGAAGAGAAAGCCAGAAAGGCACGTTAAGTAACATTCCTTTTGGCTTGTAGATGCCAGAGAAGACAGCGATTGCTAACAAAAATCCTAAGAGTGTATGAAAGAGGCACCAAGTGTGCTTTGGAGCGCAAAGATCCCCGTTAGAGCTGACCACATGTGGGAACGTTGCAGGGCCTGGAGTGCAAAACTCACTTTGGTGAGTTTGGTGGCAGGAGCTGCACAGGTTTGTTGTGGTCCAAAGGGGAGGGCGATAAAGATACAGCTAGGGAAATGCTTGCGTCCCTCCAAAAGGGGTATAAGCTGGAAGAACCGTGTGCCTTTCCGTACGTGCAGCTGCGCCTCTTCAGACCGCGTGTCTTGCTCCCCGGCAGCTCAGCAGGGCAGGAGCCCTCAGCGCTTTAACCTGCGGTCAGATGAGGCTGTTCCCCGGCAGCTCAGTCAGCACGTTGCCATTTGATTTCTGTACGTCTTTTGTTTGTCTGCCTGCTTTTGTTTGTGTTCTGTTCTGTTGTGTTTTTTGCAACTGGATTCAACAAGGGATTGCTCCCAAGACAAAGCCATGCCAGGAAACGTGTTGAGGCCTGGGGTGGTGGTTTCTGTCTTGCACAGAAGAAAGTGTACGTAAGGTGTATGCGAGATGCTTGATGGAGCATCTCTAGGTAAAAGAAAGCTTGTGGTAACTTACCCTTCACTGTTTTTCCTCACTATTGTAGAAGCGCCTATTGCTGGAGAGAAAAATGGCATATCATCTCCAGAAAGGGCAAGATCTTATTTCCCTGAGTGCAGAGCCTGAAGTTCATGGGAAATGTTTGGGAAAGGTGCGGCCTCAGCACCCACTGAGCAAAGCCAGCGGTACCTGCAGAGGTAAGGCAAGTGTTATGTGGAGCTAGCTCTCGCTCCTCTCTCCCAGGTCAGCAGCTACGACTGCTCTCACTTCCAAAGCTTGAGCCTCTGGAGGGATGGAGTGAGTGAAGAGCGGCTGGGGCTGCTGCTCTTTTTAGGTCTCCAAAGCACTGTGTGGGCCGGGTGGGTGAGCGAATGCCAGGCCACAGAGCTGTCTTGGGCCTTCTTACCCTGTGCTTTGGGAACGTGCTCATGCCAAGCGCATGTGACACGCCGGCACCAGAACAGCTCAGGTAAGGTGAGACCCGGCAATTCAGAAAGGAAAAATAATTTCAAAGGAAAAGTGGAAACATCAGCATCACTCACGGGAACTTCTTCCTTTGTGAGTAGTTTGTTCATGGCAGAAGCAGCTTTCAGCATTGTTGATGTGCTTCTCCATGCTTTGTGTTGAACAGGCAAGCTTAGGAAAAGATGAGCTCGTGGGGCTGAGAGCTGGCACCCGCTGGGAGTGCCAACAGACCTCTAGGCGGCCTTCACTTGATGGTGGAAAAGTCGCTCCAAAGTCTCCGCTCTCTCCCTCTCTCTCTTTCGTCTGTATGCCACAAGGGGATTTTCTACACTTTCACCACCACCCGCCGCCTCCAAACAGGCAAAGGCAACCCTGGAAGCCAGCTTTTTTCCTACAGACGGTCTGTAGGCTGAGCACGTGGCTCTGAGAGCATGGTGATAGGGTGGCTAAACCTGGGATTTGGTTTAGCAGTCCCCACTCCGCTCGGCGCTGAGTCACCTGGGAAGATCTGGGCTAGCTTGACCAGATCTTCTCAAGCCTGCCTCCAGCAGAGCCAGCCGCCTAGCTGCCACAGCGCCCGCCGCGTGGCAGTGGCACGTTGCATGGCACGTTGCTGCGGGCCAGCTAGGGGCGAGTTCCCCTTAGCACACAATGAGGCTCCCTGCTGCATCGCGTTCCCTGTTGCAGCCGCTCCTCGGGGGGGTGGGGATGGGCAGGCTACGGCCCGCAGCGCAGCAGCTCACGGCTGCTTTGTGCGGCACTGAGGCTGCCCCCGTGCACCCAAGCAGGCAGAAGCACTGTGGGTGGGTCGGCTGCCTTCTGCAAAAAGCTGGGCCAGCCTGTAGCAAAGCAGAAGGAAACTGCTGGTTGGCAGCTAAGGCTCAGCTCACAGGCTGTGCTCCCTCCTGAGCAAGGCTGTCTGGGACCTTCCTGCCCACGTCTGTCTCAGGCTCTGCTCCCTCCCCAGGAACTGGCAGCAAGGACAGACTTTCCTGCTGCCCATGCGCCGAGTGCTCTGTTCATCCCAGAGCTCCCAGGCCTGCCAAGAGCGGTCAGGGTAAGCCCACAGGCCTTGCTGTTGTTCCCTCTGCCTCCACGGAGGGCTGTGAAGGAATAGCGCCCTCCCCCCTCCCCCCCCGCCCACCCCAACTAACCCCAGATAACTGCCCTGTCTTCCTCTGGAGAGTGGCACTCCATGTTTGATCCGTCAGTTAGCGGTGGGGCCTTGGCCTCTCCTAATGTACTCGGATCTCCTACAAATGCAGGGCCGTAGCTCAGCCTTAGGCAAAAAGGATGCGCTTGCCCTGTTGTGGGACGCATTGAGAATATGCTAGCGTCCTTCTCGCCCACCATTTCAGAAGTGACGCTCAAAGAAAGTGCAAGGTGCAGAGGTTAATGCGGTGTTGCCCGATAGGATGAGCTTTTTGTTGCCGCTCGCTTTGTCTACTTCTAGATACATACAGCATTTGCAGTGCCAGCACCTAGCATGGGCCAGGCCTGGGCCTTCAAGGAGAGCCCACCTCATAAAACACCCTGAAAGGGCCAAGCTGCAGGGGCTCCGCCATCCTCCTTGCACTCGGTGCAAGGCCCAGGCAGGGCAAGGCGGTGGCCTTGCAGGCCCAGGAGAAATCTCTTACTTAGCCCCGCAGGCGATGTCTTTTGCCATGTAAACGTTTGCAAACTGAAGTTGGGTTTCTTTTTCCCCATAGGCGCTAACCAGCCTTGTCAATCTTCAGCTAATGGGAAGACGGCGTCACTTTCTCCCACGGTCTTCCAGAAGGGCTCTGCAGTCACGGCTACTGTCACAAGCAGAAGCGCCTCTGCTCAGGTACGGAGGCTCTGCACAGAAGCTCTCACAGGCAGACCTGTGAGTCAGAGCTGGGCGCATGCAGGTTGCTGCGGCTCCTGTGCTGCAGCGCTGTGGTGCCAGGGACTCACGAGAAAGCGCTGCCACACACCGCCTCTCTCGCTTGTGAGTGGCACTTGGTCACTGAGGAGATGTTGTCTTGCTGGTGTGTGATGTGTCGTCTTTGGAGAAAGGCTGTCAGAGACACCAGAATGGCTGGTTTCCAGAGTCTCTCTCTCTCTGTCTCTCTCTCTCTCTGTCTGTCTCTCTCTCTCTCTGTCTCTGTCTCTCTCTCTCGGACACAAGGCACTGGCAGTTGCCCAGGAGTGTTCGGTGGCCACTTCTGCTCCAGGAATCCATGTTGCCGCTTTTTGTCCTCTGGTGAGCAACCAGCCCTGCCACAACACTCAGCGTGATACTGCCGGTGCTTGGCTGAGCACGCTGGGTATGCCCGCTGCAGAGCGCTGAGTGCTCTAGAGCTGCAGCGGACGCTTGCTGTGGCCTCCTGCCAGACTGGAGCTAATGAGGCCCATGTTGTTATGTGCAAGTCCAGCGGCAGCAGCTAGCAGCCTGGGAGAGCTCAGCCTTGCTGTGAGCAGGGTGTCAGGGCGGGGATTGTCACAAGGGACCAGCGAGGCTAGGAAATCCTCCAAGTTGCTTGTAGCCCTTGGGGAGAGCGCTAGAGGTACCAATAGCTGTCTGCGTTCAGGTTTCTCTTCTAGCTGGCGCTCAGAGGGCTGTGAGGGCCCACCGGGCAAAGCCTGGAGCAGCTGTGCTGGTGAGATGTGTGTGGTGGCCCCCGGCAAGGTGTTTTATGAAGTGGCGGCTCATCTGACTCCCCACTGGGAGACCTGCAGGCTGCGAGAGGACCAGCTCCCGTTCAAAACGCAAAGCAGCTCTTGCGCAGGATTCCCTCTCTCAACATGAGGGCACCACTCCGCTCCTGCAGAGCAACGGGAAGGGTCCCTACCACGCCTGCATGGAGATTCCTTGCAGTGAAGGGCCGGCCACTGGAGACTCACAGCATCTGCTGAGCAAGCTCTCAAAGAGCTCCGCTGGGAACTCCCCTGCCCTGGCGTCCCTCTATTGAACTACTGACGGCGCTCTGGCCTTCCTGAGCCAGGCGCACCTGTTTCCACCTCCCGCTGAGACCAGTCCACAGGAAAGCGCGTGGGCTTGTTTTGGAGCCAGCCATGCCCGTGCCTGGCACAACGCCCTGCCTTGGGCAGTAGCTGCGTTGCGGAGGGTGTGCGTGTGCGTGCGTGCGTGCGTGCGTGCGTGAGTATGTGACTGTGCACATCTCCACGTGGGCCAGGCCTGGGGCTCCTGTTGGAGCGGAGAGTGGACATCAGCGCCCGAGTCACTTTGTCCACCACACTGCGATCCGCAAGCATGACCTCAGGGTGGCTGCAGGACCCTTTGAGGTAGAAAATCTCACCTTACTGATGGAATCTCCGGAAATCGCTTTTGATTCTGAGATGTCCGAGACCTCCCAAACCTGTATCCCAGGTACTGCCCCCTTCGCAAGAGTTTTTCCTTCTGCAAAGGAGCAGGCTCTTTCTGCTTGGAATCAGCGTGCTTCTGCTTTGGGGGAATGGAAAACCAACATGAGTAAAAGGGCACATTCACTCAACGGTTCTTCCTCGTTTCCGTTACAGAGGCATGTAGGTGAAGAGCTGACTAATCAAGTAAAGACTGTGATGGCACAGGTTGTGTCAAAATTAACAAGGATCTTACACACCACTGTGAGCGACGACGAAGAGAGAACTGCAGAGAAACGTGGTGCGGTGTCAGAGGAGCCCGTGTTGTCTTCAGACAACTCTGGCAGCCATAGCACATGCCGTGAGGCGCTGCGTGGCTTCTTGGGAAGTCTTCCCTCCTGCACCCCTAGAGAGCCCACCACAGCAACAAGCATAAACCCCACTCGCTCACAGAGTGATGTGCTGACATCAGAAGTGGCAGGCAAGGCAACTCCACTGCAGCTGCAAAAGACAGCTTTCCCTTCCCCACCCCAACAGACGCAGAGACCTCTGCAGTCGGAGGTACGGAGAAGAAGAGGAGCACGGCAGGACTGCTGCAGCTTGCAGGGGCACAGCGCGAGCACGGGACCTAGAAAAGAGTTGCCAAAGACATGTCCTTTGTGCCAAGCTTCCTCTGAAACTCCACCAGGGAGGAAAGGTACCGAGCCCCCCAGGCTGATCAGCAGTGATGTTGACTCAGACAGAAAGCGCGGCTTTCCTAGAGGCAGTGTTTTTAAAAAAGTGTTGGAACAGCACGCAGCCCCAGAAGCGCAGGGTGTTGTGGAGGTGGCTGAGACTGTGGTCGAGGAAGTGTACAAGAGGGTGAAAGAGCTGGGCCAGGCCATCCGTGTCTTAAGGGAGGGTCCCCTCGAGCTCAGTGGGGGCTCCCTCAGTAGCACCAGCAATGCCTGCAATGCCCTTGAACTCCTAAGGAAGAAGTTAGAAGAAGGAAATAATCAGAAGGCAGAACCTTTGCGGGGCAGGTCAGAAAAAGCCCACACGCTGGCAAGTGGGATAGTTGATTCCGTCTTGGATCGGCGCCATCAGCGTCGGACCGACTTCCCTTCGGCACTGAACTTTGGGGGTTGTGTGGCAGAAAAGCTGGCACCATATGGAAACGAGGCCTATCCTGGTCAGGACACTCTAAGGCCACAGGGAAGGAAAATTCCTGTGAGACACTTTTTAGAAAAGAGTCAGCCAAGAACCAGCTTGCCACCTATCAACATCCCTGGAACGGCCGTTTATCCAGAGGAAGAAACCCAAACCAAAGAGGAAATGTCTTGCAACCTCCCCTCTCTCTGCCAAGACTGTGTGCCAGGTGGTCACACCGCACTACGGGGCGTTCAGAAGTCCACGTGCTGGAGCGCTGCATCCGCGTCAAGATCTCCCAAGCCAGCGCTGGATACCCTACCTAAACGGAGGCCTGGTAGCACCAGGGAGACCCTGGCTGCCCTAGGCCAGCAGTTTGCAAGAAAGCCCTTCCCTCCGCTGGGTGCGAAGCCCCCTTCCCACAGGGGATCGCTGCGGCGACCAGTACGTGAAAAGCCTGGGCAAAGCCAGCCCGAGCAATCCCAGTCGGAAGAGGGAGCACTAGCCGCCAACCTGGTGGAAGGAGTCCTGCGGAGGTGTCTGGCTACAGGCTCCAGCTCTTTGTGTGACGCACGTCCTGAGAACAAATGATCAACTCCGAAGGTGAATGAAATTGGTAACACGCTTCAGCAGTCAGTGGGGAAAAAGAATACCCGCTCAAAGTCAGTCCTGTGGAGGCTACACCCAAAGGATGACTCTCAAGCCCAGAGTGCAAAGAAAGAAAGACGCTGTGGATAATGCAGGTGAGAGCACCTCTAGCAGCTCCTCTGCTCAAGGCATGGTCAACGAGGGCAGGTTGCTCACGACTGTGTCGGGCCAGGTTTTGAATAGCTCCAAGGATGGAGACTCCACAACTTGCCTGGGAAGCCTCTTCCAGTGTTTGACCACCCTCACAGTAAAAAAGGTTCCTCTGATGCTTAAATGGAAATGTTGGTTTGTCTTTCCATTTGTGCCCGGTGCCTCTTGTCCTTGTGTTGGACCCAATGAGAAGAGTCTGGCTCCGCCTTCTTTAGTCCGCCTCCCCACCACCAGCCATTTTTACACGGCGATAGGATCGCCCTGCCCCGAGCCTTCTCTTTTCGAGGCTGAACAACCCCAGCTCACTCAGCCTCTCGCTGTATGGCAGATGCCCCCCAAGCCCTTTATCATGTTTGTGGCTGGGCTCGCTCCACGAGGCCCATGCCTGTTCTTGTACTGGGAAGGCCAGAACTCAGTGCGCAGAGCACTCCAGGTGTGGGCCCACCGGTGCTGAGCAGAGGGGCAAGGATTACCTCCCTTGACCTGCTGGTGACGTTCTTCCTAATGCAGCCCAGGATGCCGGTGGCCTTGTGTGCCACAAGGGCACATTGCTGGCTCATGTTCAACTTGCTGTCCACCAGGCCCCGCAGGTCGTTCTCCGCCGAGCTGCTTGCCAGCCGGTTGGCCCCTAGCCTGTAACGGTGCAAGGAATTTTTCTTCCCCGGGGAGGGTGGGCGGGGGGGGCGGGGGGGGAGGCGCATAACAATTCCTTGCCCTTGTCAGCCAACGCTTTCTGCACCTCCAGAACAAGCAGGTGGGCCTCGGCTGGGCTCCGCGTGTTTCGCCCCGCGTAGACGGCAAGAAGGCTGCAATCCATTCTGCTGATGAAAGAGTTTAAGTTGGTTTGGGCAGAGCGGAGAGAGCAAGGGCTCAGGGAAGAGGAGGTTTGCTCCAGGGAATTTGTCAGCCGCCCTAAGTGAACACGAACGCGGCGTGACGCCAGTTCCTCCGTGGAGCGGCACACGAAAGCCTGAGGCTGTGCTGCAGAGCTTTCGAGGCATCCTAAGCCAGCTGTCCCATCGGCCACATTTCAAGAACGAAGCATGCCCTTGTTTCCCAACTCCTGCTTTCACGGCCCGCGCAAGGGCCGGCTCACTGGCCACGCCTCACCGACAGCAGGGCGACTGCCTTGGCCGAGATGCCGCAGCCTCGCCCCTCGTCTTACGTGAGTTGCTTTGTGGGTGGAGCAATCTCAAACGTCTCAAGGAAGCGTTCTGACTAGAGAAAGGCTTTTCTGGGCCCCTTTCCCTCTAAATCCAACCCCACAGCAGCAGCACAGCTTGCCGACAACAGCAACAGGTTTTTCTGGGAGAGGGTCAATTTGCAGGGAAGTCCCAGGCCTCTACCTCTAGCCTTTTCTCTCTGCCTTCGGTTCACCCCCAAATCTCAGAGTGCCTCCCTGAGGACGAGGCTGACGAAGAGGATGAACTCCGACCCAAAGGAGGAGCGCAAACTTGCATGTACCCACACCTATTCTCCAACCCGTTCTTGCCGGTAAACCCCTGCCTCTAAGGGGCAGCCCATAAAATCACTGCACAAAGGTGGGCTCTGCATGCCCTTCTGAGGGGGTGGGGGGGGCGCGTAGGAGGAAAACAGCAATACTGAAGTCGCAGAGCATATAGGAATGCCCACGGAATGCACCGAGCCTCTGTGCTCTCCTAGCAGAGACTGGTGTATGTGGGTCAGTGGCCTGAGCAGAGACTATGCGGGTACCTTGTAATTTTGAGGGGGGTTTTTTCAGCCTTGCCGCAGGAAGGAGCCCCAGTGCGCAGAAAGAACCCCCCGCGGTTCTGTCTCAGAGGGCGTTTTTGGGGCGTGCCCCTAATGGTGGTGAAAACAACGTGGGTATGGGCAAATATAGGGAACAGTGGTTCTGTGGGAAGCCCTGGTGGGAGTTCCGCCTGGAGCGGATAATGGCAGCGTAGGTGTGAGAATGTTGATGGCCCCGAGTCCCTCTTACAGGATGAGGGGTGAGTGTGTGAGTAAGGGGGCTGGATTATAGCTGGAGCTGTATTTTGCAAATAGCAGAGGCATTCTGGGGGTTGGAATGGGAGGAAGCAAGCGGCGAGCTGCATGCTTCACTTTGCTCTCGCGCGAGGTGCAGCTAGGAGGGCAGCCATGGCAGCATTGAATCGGCCAGGGCCCATACATGCAGCTGAAAGGAGCTGGTGCCATCACTCGAAGCGGGGCTGTGGTGGAGTTGTCCAGTTAGAGGGGTGAATCCCTTGTCCACTGTGGAAACATTATTTCTGTGATGAGGTGATGGGGACAGAGCTGGTCTTCTGTTTAGTTTAACTGGAGAACTGATGAGAGAGAATGAAGTAAGAGGGGACCGGAGAGTAACACTTTCTTTATTTTGTCTGGCATTACAGGAGTCAAAGGGCCAGCTTGCATTCGAGAGAGGGAGCTCAGAGCTCTCTTCTAACCGTCCGTGGTCAGCGGACAAAGGAGAGTCCTTTGGAGGCCCAGGTGAAGCAGAATAATTACTTGCCAAACCTGATTTTTGGCACGAGGGCATGCACGCTGCAGGGGGAGCAAAGCTAGGTGAAGCACAGCTGAGGCCCGGGCGGTCAATAGCTAGGAGGCAGCAGGAGATGTTTCCGAGTCGGATGTGAGCACAGTTTCTGAACTGCCAGGTGTTAGAACAGGGAGGCATGGCTGGACGTGGTGGAACTCTTAACTGGTACTCTAAATCAGTACTCTACTCTGGAATGCTTGGCCAGCACCACATTTAGTTCCTCTTTCCAAGAGAAGCGACTCTCTCATTGAGCGTTGGTGTGTGAGGAGATGAATTTGTGGTGTCTGAGCCTTGTCTTGCATCGGTCTCATTTCTTGCAATCATCTGCCCATCTTTTGCATCAGTCTGTTTCCGGGTTTGCTTCCATCCCACTGCTCTTGCGCTGTAAAACATCCTTGCGCTGTTGTACCTGATTTTTTGAGGTGCTCGGTAACCCTTTTCCTGGGCAGCCGTCCAATAAGGGGGCACTTGCCTGTATTTGCAGGGAGGTAGAATGGCTGCAGTGGGAGTGAGTGGACAGTTGTGTGGTTATTGAATGTGTGAAACGTTGTACGCGTGTCTCCCTTCTTCCCCCAACGGAGATTTTTTCCCCCTGGGCCAGGGTCCTCTGCGAGGCAACCATCGTCTTGCCACGGAGCTTTGGACCGACGAGAGGGCACCGTTGTACTTAAGGGAAAACCAGCTCGTAAAAGTGTGCTTTCGCTCTGTGATGTTATATGGAATGCTGAGAATAAAGCAAACGGTGCAAACTGTAAAGCTGTGTTTAGATGGAAGGGCTCTAATCTTCCCCCTGCCCTCACTGCTGGCGAGGCCACAGGAGTGGCACTACCTCCGCTTGCCAAGGTCACGGGTTTGCCACACCTTTGGGCTCTCCCAAGGGGTGGAGTATGACTGTTCGCTGGACTCCTGCTCAGGCTCTGGGCCTAACGCACAGCTCATGCTAAGGCCTGGTGTCTGCTGGGAGCAGCACCATGAGGCTAAAGCGAGAGCAACACCTGCCCCAGCTTCTCGAGGACAGAAATAAGGCGGTGGGCTATGCCTGCGAGTTCCGCCAAAAGGCAACTGCTTTGTAGTTTCTGGTACGATTGAAATTCTTCAGCCTAAAGTAAATTCTTGCCCAGCAACTGAAATGACCAGTAGGGATGGTCTAGACCGAACAAACTCCTGAGCTGGAAGATACAGATGCGTCAGTTCACCCAAGCAGCCTTTGAAGCGAACCCTTCTGTAGCCGGTCTGCTGAGGCTCTCGCGCTGCCTGCTGTAGCGCAGGGGAGGCCCGTGTTCTGACAGAGGAGGACAGGTGAGCGCTCTCACTGTGGACTAGGTAACTATTTTGCTCATCAGCCCGCAAATTAGCAAACTAGTGAATTAGGTAACTAGCAGTTACCAATTCCGGCTAGTCTAGCGCGAAGGGATTAACCCCTTGCTTGCTTTTCACCTACTGAGCTTGTAAAAACAAAGTTTGTTTCACAGAGTGTGCTGTCCTGTGTCAATTGGAGAAATCGCAATGAGCCAGCTGTTCAAGGTAAGCTGATAGTGCTATGGGGAAATGGGACATTATCATGCTTCCAGGGACACAGAATGGAGAGCAGCAAAGCAGGAACATCTGCAAATCAGAATGGGATTCTTTGCTGTGTCCCTTCCCCTCTTTCACCATTAAAAGTGCATTTAGACCGCTAAAAGGAAATCCTGTCCAGAGTAGCACGTGCCTGCTGTTGTACTTGTCTCAGTGCGATAGCAACCTCCACTTTCTTCCAGTGGAAGCACTTGGGTTCTTGTATAGCTAGAGAAATTTCATTTTGCCTCATCCATAATGGCCAACAAACTGACGGTCTCTGTGACAGAGTGCAGCTTCTTTAACGCTGTAAGGCATTTTTAAATCTGCAACGAAATTCACTGAACTCTCTGAAATACATAAATAAATAATCCCCAGAAAGCCCACTGTTTTGCTTGCTGTGTTCTGTGTGTCTCTCCCCTTATCTTCGCCCTCCTCACTACAGTCAGCCTGATAGATTTAGTCCTGGTTGGAGAGCGTGCTAATGGCTTCTGCTCTAGTTCAGCCACAGCCATGCATTCCACGTAAACTCTGCCTTGATAGTTTATTGCCTGGGAACTCAAAACAAGCAGGGGATGGCCCTGCAGGTAGGTGAGATGCGACCCTGGTGGCGAGAAACGTCTTCAATTTGATTTGAGACTGAGAAAAGCGACGTGGCCGTGAGCAAAGATGAGCTAAAGAAGAGGCAGTTCCTCTGCACTGTGCTAGATTCTGCAGAACATTAAGTTAACTCTTTGTGGGTGCCTGGGGAAAAAAACCTTCTCAAAACCACAATACATTGGCTCTAGCCCCGTGTGCTGAGGCCATGACCTGCTGGCGCTCACCCAAAGAGGACAAAGTGAATTTCCCGGGCACCATCACTCGTACTGTCAGACGCTCCTCCTTCCCCTGTCCTTCGCCTTCTGTGACACGGGCTGAGGTCACGGTAACATTCTTTGGGCTCCAAAGCACACTTGGCGCCTCTTTCGTACACTCTTAGCATTTTTGTTAGTAATCGCTGTCTTCTCTGGCATCTGCAAGCCAAAAAGAATGTTGCTGTCACCTCAGACCGTGTCACAGAGGGGCTGCAGGGACACCACGCAGGGTGGAGTTTGGGTGGAGAAAAGGAGGTGCAAGAGCACTGAAAACATGGGCCCAGACTCAGAAAGAATAGAGAATGGGGTAAAAAGTCAGGGGCAGGGCAGGGGAAGGAGGAGCGTCCGACAGTACAAGAGTATATGCCCCCTAATGGTAGTGATGCTGGCTTGCAGACCCTCTGTGACATGGTCTGGGGTCACAGTGGGACATCCCACATCACAGTGACAGCTCCCCTCTCCCTGTAGCCACTGGGACTGCTGTCGCCTCCACTCTGCTCTGGAGGAGGCGCTGTGCTGCGAGCCACAGGAGGCAGTGGGGCAGCGCTGGTGGCAGCCTGGTGATGTGCCGAGCGGGAGGCCGGAGAGGAGCACTTTCCTTGCCACCCTCCTGCTGACTTGGCTGCTCAGGTTTTCTCCCTGCTCTGAGGGCTGTTTCTTGGCTCAGGACTCCTTCCGGCTGTCCCCATCTTTGCCGGAGACAGGATCCTGTGGGAAGAAAGCGAGGGCCTGCAAAAAGCAGAGATGGAGATGAGGAAAAAGGTAGGAGACCGAAAAATTAGCGCTTGATTTAGGAGTAGACTTTTGGAGAGGTCCAGCCACGAGAAGCGCAATGGAGAAAGCAACGGAGAAGGTTAGCAATGGGAAGCAGACCAAGGCGCAGCCGCTGTGTGGAGAAGGTGTCTCATACATAGTACGCGTGGCTGAAAAAGGTGACTCGGAACTATGTAAAACTGCCGTCGGCAGTCATTCATGAGAAAGTCCCTAGAGAGCGTAAGACGTGGGTGCAAGCTCTGTGTTTGCTATAGCCCCGGTGAGCAACCCCCACAGCATGTGTCCCCCGTATGCAGGCCCGGAGGGCGCTCGGAGCAGGTTGCCTGGTGCGCTGACAGCCCAAGCTGCCGGGCTCTGAGCAGGCCCCCAGCACAGCTCTCTCAGCAGCAGGATTTCTCCAAATCTCTCGCTGGTGATACCATTGCACTGGGAGATCTGACACAAGGAATGAGATGCCTGAGCGTGTTCAGCGTGCCCTGACATCAAACAGAAAAACCTTTGCATGGAACTGTAGGGTTGGTATTTCTGTTCTGGAGGCTCACGTGTGTGCCTGCATCTTTTGCCCCGGTGTGATGCTCAGGAGAGGAAGGAGAAAGAGCTGCTGCTGCTGCTGCAACTCAAGGAGGACATGGAACAGGAAGCGAGACTTGAGGAACTGCAGAAGAAAAGGAGAGAAGAGAAAGCCAGAAAGGCACGTTAAGTAACATTCCTTTTGGCTTGTAGATGCCAGAGAAGACAGCGATTGCTAACAAAAAACCTAAGAGTGTATGAAAGAGGCACCAAGTGTGCTTTGGAGCGCAAAGATCCCCGTTAGAGCTGACCACATGTGGGAACGTTGCAGGGCCTGGAGTGCAAAACTCACTTTGGTGAGTTTGGTGGCAGGAGCTGCACAGGTTTGTTGTGGTCCAAAGGGGAGGGCGATAAAGATACAGCTAGGGAAATGCTTGCGTCCCTCCAAAAGGGGTATAAGCTGGAAGAACCGTGTGCCTTTCCGTACGTGCAGCTGCGCCTCTTCAGACCGCGTGTCTTGCTCCCCGGCAGCTCAGCAGGGCAGGAGCCCTCAGCGCTTTAACCTGCGGTCAGATGAGGCTGTTCCCCGGCAGCTCAGTCAGCACGTTGCCATTTGATTTCTGTACGTCTTTTGTTTGTCTGCCTGCTTTTGTTTGTGTTCTGTTCTGTTGTGTTTTTTGCAACTGGATTCAACAAGGGATTGCTCCCAAGACAAAGCCATGCCAGGAAACGTGTTGAGGCCTGGGGTGGTGGTTTCTGTCTTGCACAGAAGAAAGTGTACGTAAGGTGTATGCGAGATGCTTGATGGAGCATCTCTAGGTAAAAGAAAGCTTGCGGTAACTTACCCTTCACTGTTTTTCCTCACTATTGTAGAAGCGCCTATTGCTGGAGAGAAAAATGGCATATCATCTCCAGAAAGGGCAAGATCTTATTTCCCTGAGTGCAGAGCCTGAAGTTCATGGGAAATGTTTGGGAAAGGTGCGGCCTCAGCACCCACTGAGCAAAGCCAGCGGTACCTGCAGAGGTAAGGCAAGTGTTATGTGGAGCTAGCTCTCGCTCCTCTCTCCCAGGTCAGCAGCTACGACTGCTCTCACTTCCAAAGCTTGAGCCTCTGGAGGGATGGAGTGAGTGAAGAGCGGCTGGGGCTGCTGCTCTTTTTAGGTCTCCAAAGCACTGTGTGGGCCGGGTGGGTGAGCGAATGCCAGGCCACAGAGCTGTCTTGGGCCTTCTTACCCTGTGCTTTGGGAACGTGCTCATGCCAAGCGCATGTGACACGCCGGCACCAGAACAGCTCAGGTAAGGTGAGACCCGGCAATTCAGAAAGGAAAAATAATTTCAAAGGAAAAGTGGAAACATCAGCATCACTCACGGGAACTTCTTCCTTTGTGAGTAGTTTGTTCACGGCAGAAGCAGCTTTCAGCATTGTTGATGTGCTTCTCCATGCTTTGTGTTGAACAGGCAAGCTTAGGAAAAGATGAGCTCATGGGGCTGAGAGCTGGCACCCGCTGGGAGTGCCAACAGACCTCTAGGCGGCCTTCACTTGATGGTGGAAAAGTCGCTCCAAAGTCTCCGCTCTCTCCCTCTCTCTCTTTCGTCTGTATGCCACAAGGGGATTTTCTACACTTTCACCACCACCCGCCGCCTCCAAACAGGCAAAGGCAACCCTGGAAGCCAGCTTTTTTCCTACAGACGGTCTGTAGGCTGAGCACGTGGCTCTGAGATCATGGTGATAGGGTGGCTAAACCTGGGATTTGGTTTAGCAGTCCCCACTCCGCTCGGCGCTGAGTCACCTGGGAAGATCTGGGCTAGCTTGACCAGATCTTCTCAAGCCTGCCTCCAGCAGAGCCAGCCGCCTAGCTGCCACAGCGCCCGCCGCGTGGCAGTGGCACGTTGCATGGCACGTTGCTGCGGGCCAGCTAGGGGCGAGTTCCCCTTAGCACACAATGAGGCTCCCTGCTGCATCGCGTTCCCTGTTGCAGCCGCTCCTCGGGGGGGTGGGGATGGGCAGGCTACGGCCCGCAGCGCAGCAGCTCACGGCTGCTTTGTGCGGCACTGAGGCTGCCCCCGTGCACCCAAGCAGGCAGAAGCACTGTGGGTGGGTCGGCTGCCTTCTGCAAAAAGCTGGGCCAGCCTGTAGCAAAGCAGAAGGAAACTGCTGGTTGGCAGCTAAGGCTCAGCTCACAGGCTGTGCTCCCTCCTGAGCAAGGCTGTCTGGGACCTTCCTGCCCACGTCTGTCTCAGGCTCTGCTCCCTCCCCAGGAACTGGCAGCAAGGACAGACTTTCCTGCTGCCCATGCGCCGAGTGCTCTGTTCATCCCAGAGCTCCCAGGCCTGCCAAGAGCGGTCAGGGTAAGCCCACAGGCCTTGCTGTTGTTCCCTCTGCCTCCACGGAGGGCTGTGAAGGAATAGCGCCCTCCCCCCTCCCCCCCCGCCCACCCCAACTAACCCCAGATAACTGCCCTGTCTTCCTCTGGAGAGTGGCACTCCATGTTTGATCCGTCAGTTAGCGGTGGGGCCTTGGCCTCTCCTAATGTACTCGGATCTCCTACAAATGCAGGGCCGTAGCTCAGCCTTAGGCAAAAAGGATGCGCTTGCCCTGTTGTGGGACGCATTGAGAATATGCTAGCGTCCTTCTCGCCCACCATTTCAGAAGTGACGCTCAAAGAAAGTGCAAGGTGCAGAGGTTAATGCGGTGTTGCCCGATAGGATGAGCTTTTTGTTGCCGCTCGCTTTGTCTACTTCTAGATACATACAGCATTTGCAGTGCCAGCACCTAGCATGGGCCAGGCCTGGGCCTTCAAGGAGAGCCCACCTCATAAAACACCCTGAAAGGGCCAAGCTGCAGGGGCTCCGCCATCCTCCTTGCACTCGGTGCAAGGCCCAGGCAGGGCAAGGCGGTGGCCTTGCAGGCCCAGGAGAAATCTCTTACTTAGCCCCGCAGGCGATGTCTTTTGCCATGTAAACGTTTGCAAACTGAAGTTGGGTTTCTTTTTCCCCATAGGCACTAACCAGCCTTGTCAATCTTCAGCTAATGGGAAGACGGCGTCACTTTCTCCCACGGTCTTCCAGAAGGGCTCTGCAGTCACGGCTACTGTCACAAGCAGAAGCGCCTCTGCTCAGGTACGGAGGCTCTGCACAGAAGCTCTCACAGGCAGACCTGTGAGTCAGAGCTGGGCGCATGCAGGTTGCTGCGGCTCCTGTGCTGCAGCGCTGTGGTGCCAGGGACTCACGAGAAAGCGCTGCCACACACCGCCTCTCTCGCTTGTGAGTGGCACTTGGTCACTGAGGAGATGTTGTCTTGCTGGTGTGTGATGTGTCGTCTTTGGAGAAAGGCTGTCAGAGACACCAGAATGGCTGGTTTCCAGAGTCTCTCTCTCTCTGTCTCTCTCTCTCTCTGTCTGTCTCTCTCTCTCTCTGTCTCTGTCTCTCTCTCTCGGACACAAGGCACTGGCAGTTGCCCAGGAGTGTTCGGTGGCCACTTCTGCTCCAGGAATCCATGTTGCCGCTTTTTGTCCTCTGGTGAGCAACCAGCCCTGCCACAACACTCAGCGTGATACTGCCGGTGCTTGGCTGAGCACGCTGGGTATGCCCGCTGCAGAGCGCTGAGTGCTCTAGAGCTGCAGCGGACGCTTGCTGTGGCCTCCTGCCAGACTGGAGCTAATGAGGCCCATGTTGTTATGTGCAAGTCCAGCGGCAGCAGCTAGCAGCCTGGGAGAGCTCAGCCTTGCTGTGAGCAGGGTGTCAGGGCGGGGATTGTCACAAGGGACCAGCGAGGCTAGGAAATCCTCCAAGTTGCTTGTAGCCCTTGGGGAGAGCACTAGAGGTACCAATAGCTGTCTGCGTTCAGGTTTCTCTTCTAGCTGGCGCTCAGAGGGCTGTGAGGGCCCACCGGGCAAAGCCTGGAGCAGCTGTGCTGGTGAGATGTGTGTGGTGGCCCCCGGCAAGGTGTTTTATGAAGTGGCGGCTCATCTGACTCCCCACTGGGAGACCTGCAGGCTGCGAGAGGACCAGCTCCCGTTCAAAACGCAAAGCAGCTCTTGCGCAGGATTCCCTCTCTCAACATGAGGGCACCACTCCGCTCCTGCAGAGCAACGGGAAGGGTCCCTACCACGCCTGCATGGAGATTCCTTGCAGTGAAGGGCCGGCCACTGGAGACTCACAGCATCTGCTGAGCAAGCTCTCAAAGAGCTCCGCTGGGAACTCCCCTGCCCTGGCGTCCCTCTATTGAACTACTGACGGCGCTCTGGCCTTCCTGAGCCAGGCGCACCTGTTTCCACCTCCCGCTGAGACCAGTCCACAGGAAAGCGCGTGGGCTTGTTTTGGAGCCAGCCATGCCCGTGCCTGGCACAACGCCCTGCCTTGGGCAGTAGCTGCGTTGCGGAGGGTGTGCGTGTGCGTGCGTGCGCGCGTGCGTGCGTGCGTGCGTGTGTATGTGACTGTGCACATCTCCACGTGGGCCAGGCCTGGGGCTCCTGTTGGAGCGGAGAGTGGACATCAGCGCCCGAGTCACTTTGTCCACCACACTGCGATCCGCAAGCATGACCTCAGGGTGGCTGCAGGACCCTTTGAGGTAGAAAATCTCACCTTACTGATGGAATCTCCGGAAATCGCTTTTGATTCTGAGATGTCCGAGACCTCCCAAACCTGTATCCCAGGTACTGCCCCCTTCGCAAGAGTTTTTCCTTCTGCAAAGGAGCAGGCTCTTTCTGCTTGGAATCAGCGTGCTTCTGCTTTGGGGGAATGGAAAACCAACATGAGTAAAAGGGCACATTCACTCAACGGTTCTTCCTCGTTTCCGTTACAGAGGCATGTAGGTGAAGAGCTGACTAATCAAGTAAAGACTGTGATGGCACAGGTTGTGTCAAAATTAACAAGGATCTTACACACCACTGTGAGCGACGACGAAGAGAGAACTGCAGAGAAACGTGATGCGGTGTCAGAGGAGCCCGTGTTGTCTTCAGACAACTCTGGCAGCCATAGCACATGCCGTGAGGCGCTGCGTGGCTTCTTGGGAAGTCTTCCCTCCTGCACCCCTAGAGAGCCCACCACAGCAACAAGCATAAACCCCACTCGCTCACAGAGTGATGTGCTGACATCAGAAGTGGCAGGCAAGGCAACTCCACTGCAGCTGCAAAAGACAGCTTTCCCTTCCCCACCCCAACAGACGCAGAGACCTCTGCAGTCGGAGGTACGGAGAAGAAGAGGAGCACGGCAGGACTGCTGCAGCTTGCAGGGGCACAGCGCGAGCACGGGACCTAGAAAAGAGTTGCCAAAGACATGTCCTTTGTGCCAAGCTTCCTCTGAAACTCCACCAGGGAGGAAAGGTACCGAGCCCCCCAGGCTGATCAGCAGTGATGTTGACTCAGACAGAAAGCGCGGCTTTCCTAGAGGCAGTGTTTTTAAAAAAGTGTTGGAACAGCACGCAGCCCCAGAAGCGCAGGGTGTTGTGGAGGTGGCTGAGACTGTGGTCGAGGAAGTGTACAAGAGGGTGAAAGAGCTGGGCCAGGCCATCCGTGTCTTAAGGGAGGGTCCCCTCGAGCTCAGTGGGGGCTCCCTCAGTAGCACCAGCAATGCCTGCAATGCCCTTGAACTCCTAAGGAAGAAGTTAGAAGAAGGAAATAATCAGAAGGCAGAACCTTTGCGGGGCAGGTCAGAAAAAGCCCACACGCTGGCAAGTGGGATAGTTGATTCCGTCTTGGATCGGCGCCATCAGCGTCGGACCGACTTCCCTTCGGCACTGAACTTTGGGGGTTGTGTGGCAGAAAAGCTGGCACCATATGGAAACGAGGCCTATCCTGGTCAGGACACTCTAAGGCCACAGGGAAGGAAAATTCCTGTGAGACACTTTTTAGAAAAGAGTCAGCCAAGAACCAGCTTGCCACCTATCAACATCCCTGGAACGGCCGTTTATCCAGAGGAAGAAACCCAAACCAAAGAGGAAATGTCTTGCAACCTCCCCTCTCTCTGCCAAGACTGTGTGCCAGGTGGTCACACCGCACTACGGGGCGTTCAGAAGTCCACGTGCTGGAGCGCTGCATCCGCGTCAAGATCTCCCAAGCCAGCGCTGGATACCCTACCTAAACGGAGGCCTGGTAGCATCAGGGAGACCCTGGCTGCCCTAGGCCAGCAGTTTGCAAGAAAGCCCTTCCCTCCGCTGGGTGCGAAGCCCCCTTCCCACAGGGGATCGCTGCGGCGACCAGTACGTGAAAAGCCTGGGCAAAGCCAGCCCGAGCAATCCCAGTCGGAAGAGGGAGCACTAGCCGGCAACCTGGTGGAAGGAGTCCTGCGGAGGTGTCTGGCTACAGGCTCCAGCTCTTTGTGTGACGCACGTCCTGAGAACAAATGATCAACTCCGAAGGTGAATGAAATTGGTAACACGCTTCAGCAGTCAGTGGGGAAAAAGAATACCCGCTCAAAGTCAGTCCTGTGGAGGCTACACCCAAAGGATGACTCTCAAGCCCAGAGTGCAAAGAAAGAAAGACGCTGTGGATAATGCAGGTGAGAGCACCTCTAGCAGCTCCTCTGCTCAAGGCATGGTCAACGAGGGCAGGTTGCTCACGACTGTGTCGGGCCAGGTTTTGAATAGCTCCAAGGATGGAGACTCCACAACTTGCCTGGGAAGCCTCTTCCAGTGTTTGACCACCCTCACAGTAAAAAAGGTTCCTCTGATGCTTAAATGGAAATGTTGGTTTGTCTTTCCATTTGTGCCCGGTGCCTCTTGTCCTTGTGTTGGACCCAATGAGAAGAGTCTGGCTCCGCCTTCTTTAGTCCGCCTCCCCACCACCAGCCATTTTTACACGGCGATAGGATCGCCCTGCCCCGAGCCTTCTCTTTTCGAGGCTGAACAACCCCAGCTCACTCAGCCTCTCGCTGTATGGCAGATGCCCCCCAAGCCCTTTATCATGTTTGTGGCTGGGCTCGCTCCACGAGGCCCGTGCCTGTTCTTGTACTGGGAAGGCCAGAACTCAGTGCGCAGAGCACTCCAGGTGTGGGCCCACCGGTGCTGAGCAGAGGGGCAAGGATTACCTCCCTTGACCTGCTGGTGACGTTCTTCCTAATGCAGCCCAGGATGCCGGTGGCCTTGTGTGCCACAAGGGCACATTGCTGGCTCATGTTCAACTTGCTGTCCACCAGGCCCCGCAGGTCGTTCTCCGCCGAGCTGCTTGCCAGCCGGTTGGCCCCTAGCCTGTAACGGTGCAAGGAATTTTTCTTCCCCGGGGAGGGTGGGCGGGGGGGGCGGGGGGGGAGGCGCATAACAATTCCTTGCCCTTGTCAGCCAACGCTTTCTGCACCTCCAGAACAAGCAGGTGGGCCTCGGCTGGGCTCCGCGTGTTTCGCCCCGCGTAGACGGCAAGAAGGCTGCAATCCATTCTGCTGATGAAAGAGTTTAAGTTGGTTTGGGCAGAGCGGAGAGAGCAAGGGCTCAGGGAAGAGGAGGTTTGCTCCAGGGAATTTGTCAGCCGCCCTAAGTGAACACGAACGCGGCGTGACGCCAGTTCCTCCGTGGAGCGGCACACGAAAGCCTGAGGCTGTGCTGCAGAGCTTTCGAGGCATCCTAAGCCAGCTGTCCCATCGGCCACATTTCAAGAACGAAGCATGCCCTTGTTTCCCAACTCCTGCTTTCACGGCCCGCGCAAGGGCCGGCTCACTGGCCACGCCTCACCGACAGCAGGGCGACTGCCTTGGCCGAGATGCCGCAGCCTCGCCCCTCGTCTTACGTGAGTTGCTTTGTGGGTGGAGCAATCTCAAACGTCTCAAGGAAGCGTTCTGACTAGAGAAAGGCTTTTCTGGGCCCCTTTCCCTCTAAATCCAACCCCACAGCAGCAGCAGAGCTTGCCGACAACAGCAACAGGTTTTTCTGGGAGAGGGTCAATTTGCAGGGAAGTCCCAGGCCTCTACCTCTAGCCTTTTCTCTCTGCCTTCGGTTCACCCCCAAATCTCAGAGTGCCTCCCTGAGGACGAGGCTGACGAAGAGGATGAACTCCGACCCAAAGGAGGAGCGCAAACTTGCATGTACCCACACCTATTCTCCAACCCGTTCTTGCCGGTAAACCCCTGCCTCTAAGGGGCAGCCCATAAAATCACTGCACAAAGGTGGGCTCTGCATGCCCTTCTGAGGGGGTGGGGGGGGCGCGTAGGAGGAAAACAGCAATACTGAAGTCGCAGAGCATATAGGAATGCCCACGGAATGCACCGAGCCTCTGTGCTCTCCTAGCAGAGACTGGTGTATGTGGGTCAGTGGCCTGAGCAGAGACTATGCGGGTACCTTGTAATTTTGAGGGGGGTTTTTTCAGCCTTGCCGCAGGAAGGAGCCCCAGTGCGCAGAAAGAACCCCCCGCGGTTCTGTCTCAGAGGGCGTTTTTGGGGCGTGCCCCTAATGGTGGTGAAAACAACGTGGGTATGGGCAAATATAGGGAACAGTGGTTCTGTGGGAAGCCCTGGTGGGAGTTCCGCCTGGAGCGGATAATGGCAGTGTAGGTGTGAGAATGTTGATGGCCCCGAGTCCCTCTTACAGGATGAGGGGTGAGTGTGTGAGTAAGGGGGCTGGATTATAGCTGGAGCTGTATTTTGCAAATAGCAGAGGCATTCTGGGGGTTGGAATGGGAGGAAGCAAGCGGCGAGCTGCATGCTTCACTTTGCTCTCGCGCGAGGTGCAGCTAGGAGGGCAGCCATGGCAGCATTGAATCGGCCAGGGCCCATACATGCAGCTGAAAGGAGCTGGTGCCATCACTCGAAGCGGGGCTGTGGTGGAGTTGTCCAGTTAGAGGGGTGAATCCCTTGTCCACTGTGGAAACATTATTTCTGTGATGAGGTGATGGGGACAGAGCTGGTCTTCTGTTTAGTTTAACTGGAGAACTGATGAGAGAGAATGAAGTAAGAGGGGACCGGAGAGTAACACTTTCTTTATTTTGTCTGGCATTACAGGAGTCAAAGGGCCAGCTTGCATTCGAGAGAGGGAGCTCAGAGCTCTCTTCTAACCGTCCGTGGTCAGCGGACAAAGGAGAGTCCTTTGGAGGCCCAGGTGAAGCAGAATAATTACTTGCCAAACCTGATTTTTGGCACGAGGGCATGCACGCTGCAGGGGGAGCAAAGCTAGGTGAAGCACAGCTGAGGCCCGGGCGGTCAATAGCTAGGAGGCAGCAGGAGATGTTTCCGAGTCGGATGTGAGCACAGTTTCTGAACTGCCAGGTGTTAGAACAGGGAGGCATGGCTGGACGTGGTGGAACTCTTAACTGGTACTCTAAATCAGTACTCTACTCTGGAATGCTTGGCCAGCACCACATTTAGTTCCTCTTTCCAAGAGAAGCGACTCTCTCATTGAGCATTGGTGTGTGAGGAGATGAATTTGTGGTGTCTGAGCCTTGTCTTGCATCGGTCTCATTTCTTGCAATCATCTGCCCATCTTTTGCATCAGTCTGTTTCCGGGTTTGCTTCCATCCCACTGCTCTTGCGCTGTAAAACATCCTTGCGCTGTTGTACCTGATTTTTTGAGGTGCTCGGTAACCCTTTTCCTGGGCAGCCGTCCAATAAGGGGGCACTTGCCTGTATTTGCAGGGAGGTAGAATGGCTGCAGTGGGAGTGAGTGGACAGTTGTGTGGTTATTGAATGTGTGAAACGTTGTACGCGTGTCTCCCTTCTTCCCCCAACGGAGTTTTTTTCCCCCTGGGCCAGGGTCCTCTGCGAGGCAACCATCGTCTTGCCACGGAGCTTTGGACCGACGAGAGGGCACCGTTGTACTTAAGGGAAAACCAGCTTGTAAAAGTGTGCTTTCGCTCTGTGATGTTATATGGAATGCTGAGAATAAAGCAAACGGTGCAAACTGTAAAGCTGTGTTTAGATGGAAGGGCTCTAATCTTCCCCCTGCCCTCACTGCTGGCGAGGCCACAGGAGTGGCACTACCTCCGCTTGCCAAGGTCACGGGTTTGCCACACCTTTGGGCTCTCCCAAGGGGTGGAGTATGACTGTTCGCTGGACTCCTGCTCAGGCTCTGGGCCTAACGCACAGCTCATGCTAAGGCCTGGTGTCTGCTGGGAGCAGCACCATGAGGCTAAAGCGAGAGCAACACCTGCCCCAGCTTCTCGAGGACAGAAATAAGGCGGTGGGCTATGCCTGCGAGTTCCGCCAAAAGGCAACTGCTTTGTAGTTTCTGGTACGATTGAAATTCTTCAGCCTAAAGTAAATTCTTGCCCAGCAACTGAAATGACCAGTAGGGATGGTCTAGCCCGAACGAACTCCTGAGCTGGAAGATACAGATGCGTCAGTTCACCCAAGCAGCCTTTGAAGCGAACCCTTCTGTAGCCGGACTGCTGAGGCTCTCGCGCTGCCTGCTGTAGCGCAGGGGAGGCCCGTGTTCTGACAGAGGAGGACAGGTGAGCGCTCTCACTGTGGACTAGGTAACTATTTTGCTCATCAGCCCGCAAATTAGCAAACTAGTGAATTAGGTAACTAGCAGTTACCAATTCCGGCTAGTCTAGCGCGAAGGGATTAACCCCTTGCTTGCTTTTCACCTACTGAGCTTGTAAAAACAAAGTTTGTTTCACAGAGTGTGCTGTCCTGTGTCAATTGGAGAAATCGCAATGAGCCAGCTGTTCAAGGTAAGCTGATAGTGCTATGGGGAAATGGGACATTATCATGCTTCCAGGGACACAGAATGGAGAGCAGCAAAGCAGGAACATCTGCAAATCAGAATGGGATTCTTTGCTGTGTCCCTTCCCCTCTTTCACCATTAAAAGTGCATTTAGACCGCTAAAAGGAAATCCTGTCCAGAGTAGCACGTGCCTGCTGTTGTACTTGTCTCAGTGCGATAGCAACCTCCACTTTCTTCCAGTGGAAGCACTTGGGTTCTTGTATAGCTAGAGAAATTTCATTTTGCCTCATCCATAATGGCCAACAAACTGACGGTCTCTGTGACAGAGTGCAGCTTCTTTAACGCTGTAAGGCATTTTTAAATCTGCAACGAAATTCACTGAACTCTCTGAAATACATAAATAAATAATCCCCAGAAAGCCCACTGTTTTGCTTGCTGTGTTCTGTGTGTCTCTCCCCTTATCTTCGCCCTCCTCACTACAGTCAGCCTGATAGATTTAGTCCTGGTTGGAGAGCGTGCTAATGGCTTCTGCTCTAGTTCAGCCACAGCCATGCATTCCACGTAAACTCTGCCTTGATAGTTTATTGCCTGGGAACTCAAAACAAGCAGGGGATGGCCCTGCAGGTAGGTGAGATGCGACCCTGGTGGCGAGAAACGTCTTCAATTTGATTTGAGACTGAGAAAAGCGACGTGGCCGTGAGCAAAGATGAGCTAAAGAAGAGGCAGTTCCTCTGCACTGTGCTAGATTCTGCAGAACATTAAGTTAACTCTTTGTGGGTGCCTGGGGAAAAAAACCTTCTCAAAACCACAATACATTGGCTCTAGCCCCGTGTGCTGAGGCCATGACCTGCTGGCGCTCACCCAAAGAGGACAAAGTGAATTTCCCGGGCACCATCACTCGTACTGTCAGACGCTCCTCCTTCCCCTGTCCTTCGCCTTCTGTGACACGGGCTGAGGTCACGGTAACATTCTTTGGGCTCCAAAGCACACTTGGCGCCTCTTTCGTACACTCTTAGCATTTTTGTTAGTAATCGCTGTCTTCTCTGGCATCTGCAAGCCAAAAAGAATGTTGCTGTCACCTCAGACCGTGTCACAGAGGGGCTGCAGGGACACCACGCAGGGTGGAGTTTGGGTGGAGAAAAGGAGGTGCAAGAGCACTGAAAACATGGGCCCAGACTCAGAAAGAATAGAGAATGGGGTAAAAAGTCAGGGGCAGGGCAGGGGAAGGAGGAGCGTCCGACAGTACAAGAGTATATGCCCCCTAATGGTAGTGATGCTGGCTTGCAGACCCTCTGTGACATGGTCTGGGGTCACAGTGGGACATCCCACATCACAGTGACAGCTCCCCTCTCCCTGTAGCCACTGGGACTGCTGTCGCCTCCACTCTGCTCTGGAGGAGGCGCTGTGCTGCGAGCCACAGGAGGCAGTGGGGCAGCGCTGGTGGCAGCCTGGTGATGTGCCGAGCGGGAGGCCGGAGAGGAGCACTTTCCTTGCCACCCTCCTGCTGACTTGGCTGCTCAGGTTTTCTCCCTGCTCTGAGGGCTGTTTCTTGGCTCAGGACTCCTTCCGGCTGTCCCCATCTTTGCCGGAGACAGGATCCTGTGGGAAGAAAGCGAGGGCCTGCAAAAAGCAGAGATGGAGATGAGGAAAAAGGTAGGAGACCGAAAAATTAGCGCTTGATTTAGGAGTAGACTTTTGGAGAGGTCCAGCCACGAGAAGCGCAATGGAGAAAGCAACGGAGAAGGTTAGCAATGGGAAGCAGACCAAGGCGCAGCCGCTGTGTGGAGAAGGTGTCTCATACATAGTACGCGTGGCTGAAAAAGGTGACTCGGAACTATGTAAAACTGCCGTCGGCAGTCATTCATGAGAAAGTCCCTAGAGAGCGTAAGACGTGGGTGCAAGCTCTGTGTTTGCTATAGCCCCGGTGAGCAACCCCCACAGCATGTGTCCCCCGTATGCAGGCCCGGAGGGCGCTCGGAGCAGGTTGCCTGGTGCGCTGACAGCCCAAGCTGCCGGGCTCTGAGCAGGCCCCCAGCACAGCTCTCTCAGCAGCAGGATTTCTCCAAATCTCTCGCTGGTGATACCATTGCACTGGGAGATCTGACACAAGGAATGAGATGCCTGAGCGTGTTCAGCGTGCCCTGACATCAAACAGAAAAACCTTTGCATGGAACTGTAGGGTTGGTATTTCTGTTCTGGAGGCTCACGTGTGTGCCTGCATCTTTTGCCCCGGTGTGATGCTCAGGAGAGGAAGGAGAAAGAGCTGCTGCTGCTGCTGCAACTCAAGGAGGACATGGAACAGGAAGCGAGACTTGAGGAACTGCAGAAGAAAAGGAGAGAAGAGAAAGCCAGAAAGGCACGTTAAGTAACATTCCTTTTGGCTTGTAGATGCCAGAGAAGACAGCGATTGCTAACAAAAATCCTAAGAGTGTATGAAAGAGGCACCAAGTGTGCTTTGGAGCGCAAAGATCCCCGTTAGAGCTGACCACATGTGGGAACGTTGCAGGGCCTGGAGTGCAAAACTCACTTTGGTGAGTTTGGTGGCAGGAGCTGCACAGGTTTGTTGTGGTCCAAAGGGGAGGGCGATAAAGATACAGCTAGGGAAATGCTTGCGTCCCTCCAAAAGGGGTATAAGCTGGAAGAACCGTGTGCCTTTCCGTACGTGCAGCTGCGCCTCTTCAGACCGCGTGTCTTGCTCCCCGGCAGCTCAGCAGGGCAGGAGCCCTCAGCGCTTTAACCTGCGGTCAGATGAGGCTGTTCCCCGGCAGCTCAGTCAGCACGTTGCCATTTGATTTCTGTACGTCTTTTGTTTGTCTGCCTGCTTTTGTTTGTGTTCTGTTCTGTTGTGTTTTTTGCAACTGGATTCAACAAGGGATTGCTCCCAAGACAAAGCCATGCCAGGAAACGTGTTGAGGCCTGGGGTGGTGGTTTCTGTCTTGCACAGAAGAAAGTGTACGTAAGGTGTATGCGAGATGCTTGATGGAGCATCTCTAGGTAAAAGAAAGCTTGCGGTAACTTACCCTTCACTGTTTTTCCTCACTATTGTAGAAGCGCCTATTGCTGGAGAGAAAAATGGCATATCATCTCCAGAAAGGGCAAGATCTTATTTCCCTGAGTGCAGAGCCTGAAGTTCATGGGAAATGTTTGGGAAAGGTGCGGCCTCAGCACCCACTGAGCAAAGCCAGCGGTACCTGCAGAGGTAAGGCAAGTGTTATGTGGAGCTAGCTCTCGCTCCTCTCTCCCAGGTCAGCAGCTACGACTGCTCTCACTTCCAAAGCTTGAGCCTCTGGAGGGATGGAGTGAGTGAAGAGCGGCTGGGGCTGCTGCTCTTTTTAGGTCTCCAAGGCACTGTGTGGGCCGGGTGGGTGAGCGAATGCCAGGCCACAGAGCTGTCTTGGGCCTTCTTACCCTGTGCTTTGGGAACGTGCTCATGCCAAGCGCATGTGACACGCCGGCACCAGAACAGCTCAGGTAAGGTGAGACCCGGCAATTCAGAAAGGAAAAATAATTTCAAAGGAAAAGTGGAAACATCAGCATCACTCACGGGAACTTCTTCCTTTGTGAGTAGTTTGTTCACGGCAGAAGCAGCTTTCAGCATTGTTGATGTGCTTCTCCATGCTTTGTGTTGAACAGGCAAGCTTAGGAAAAGATGAGCTCGTGGGGCTGAGAGCTGGCACCCGCTGGGAGTGCCAACAGACCTCTAGGCGGCCTTCACTTGATGGTGGAAAAGTCGCTCCAAAGTCTCCGCTCTCTCCCTCTCTCTCTTTCGTCTGTATGCCACAAGGGGATTTTCTACACTTTCACCACCACCCGCCGCCTCCAAACAGGCAAAGGCAACCCTGGAAGCCAGCTTTTTTCCTACAGACGGTCTGTAGGCTGAGCACGTGGCTCTGAGATCATGGTGATAGGGTGGCTAAACCTGGGATTTGGTTTAGCAGTCCCCACTCCGCTCGGCGCTGAGTCACCTGGGAAGATCTGGGCTAGCTTGACCAGATCTTCTCAAGCCTGCCTCCAGCAGAGCCAGCCGCCTAGCTGCCACAGCGCCCGCCGCGTGGCAGTGGCACGTTGCATGGCACGTTGCTGCGGGCCAGCTAGGGGCGAGTTCCCCTTAGCACACAATGAGGCTCCCTGCTGCATCGCGTTCCCTGTTGCAGCCGCTCCTCGGGGGGGTGGGGATGGGCAGGCTACGGCCCGCAGCGCAGCAGCTCACGGCTGCTTTGTGCGGCACTGAGGCTGCCCCCGTGCACCCAAGCAGGCAGAAGCACTGTGGGTGGGTCGGCTGCCTTCTGCAAAAAGCTGGGCCAGCCTGTAGCAAAGCAGAAGGAAACTGCTGGTTGGCAGCTAAGGCTCAGCTCACAGGCTGTGCTCCCTCCTGAGCAAGGCTGTCTGGGACCTTCCTGCCCACGTCTGTCTCAGGCTCTGCTCCCTCCCCAGGAACTGGCAGCAAGGACAGACTTTCCTGCTGCCCATGCGCCGAGTGCTCTGTTCATCCCAGAGCTCCCAGGCCTGCCAAGAGCGGTCAGGGTAAGCCCACAGGCCTTGCTGTTGTTCCCTCTGCCTCCACGGAGGGCTGTGAAGGAATAGCGCCCTCCCCCCTCCCCCCCCGCCCACCCCAACTAACCCCAGATAACTGCCCTGTCTTCCTCTGGAGAGTGGCACTCCATGTTTGATCCGTCAGTTAGCGGTGGGGCCTTGGCCTCTCCTAATGTACTCGGATCTCCTACAAATGCAGGGCCGTAGCTCAGCCTTAGGCAAAAAGGATGCGCTTGCCCTGTTGTGGGACGCATTGAGAATATGCTAGCGTCCTTCTCGCCCACCATTTCAGAAGTGACGCTCAAAGAAAGTGCAAGGTGCAGAGGTTAATGCGGTGTTGCCCGATAGGATGAGCTTTTTGTTGCCGCTCGCTTTGTCTACTTCTAGATACATACAGCATTTGCAGTGCCAGCACCTAGCATGGGCCAGGCCTGGGCCTTCAAGGAGAGCCCACCTCATAAAACACCCTGAAAGGGCCAAGCTGCAGGGGCTCCGCCATCCTCCTTGCACTCGGTGCAAGGCCCAGGCAGGGCAAGGCGGTGGCCTTGCAGGCCCAGGAGAAATCTCTTACTTAGCCCCGCAGGCGATGTCTTTTGCCATGTAAACGTTTGCAAACTGAAGTTGGGTTTCTTTTTCCCCATAGGCACTAACCAGCCTTGTCAATCTTCAGCTAATGGGAAGACGGCGTCACTTTCTCCCACGGTCTTCCAGAAGGGCTCTGCAGTCACGGCTACTGTCACAAGCAGAAGCGCCTCTGCTCAGGTACGGAGGCTCTGCACAGAAGCTCTCACAGGCAGACCTGTGAGTCAGAGCTGGGCGCATGCAGGTTGCTGCGGCTCCTGTGCTGCAGCGCTGTGGTGCCAGGGACTCACGAGAAAGCGCTGCCACACACCGCCTCTCTCGCTTGTGAGTGGCACTTGGTCACTGAGGAGATGTTGTCTTGCTGGTGTGTGATGTGTCGTCTTTGGAGAAAGGCTGTCAGAGACACCAGAATGGCTGGTTTCCAGAGTCTCTCTCTCTCTGTCTCTCTCTCTCTCTGTCTGTCTCTCTCTCTCTCTGTCTCTGTCTCTCTCTCTCGGACACAAGGCACTGGCAGTTGCCCAGGAGTGTTCGGTGGCCACTTCTGCTCCAGGAATCCATGTTGCCGCTTTTTGTCCTCTGGTGAGCAACCAGCCCTGCCACAACACTCAGCGTGATACTGCCGGTGCTTGGCTGAGCACGCTGGGTATGCCCGCTGCAGAGCGCTGAGTGCTCTAGAGCTGCAGCGGACGCTTGCTGTGGCCTCCTGCCAGACTGGAGCTAATGAGGCCCATGTTGTTATGTGCAAGTCCAGCGGCAGCAGCTAGCAGCCTGGGAGAGCTCAGCCTTGCTGTGAGCAGGGTGTCAGGGCGGGGATTGTCACAAGGGACCAGCGAGGCTAGGAAATCCTCCAAGTTGCTTGTAGCCCTTGGGGAGAGCACTAGAGGTACCAATAGCTGTCTGCGTTCAGGTTTCTCTTCTAGCTGGCGCTCAGAGGGCTGTGAGGGCCCACCGGGCAAAGCCTGGAGCAGCTGTGCTGGTGAGATGTGTGTGGTGGCCCCCGGCAAGGTGTTTTATGAAGTGGCGGCTCATCTGACTCCCCACTGGGAGACCTGCAGGCTGCGAGAGGACCAGCTCCCGTTCAAAACGCAAAGCAGCTCTTGCGCAGGATTCCCTCTCTCAACATGAGGGCACCACTCCGCTCCTGCAGAGCAACGGGAAGGGTCCCTACCACGCCTGCATGGAGATTCCTTGCAGTGAAGGGCCGGCCACTGGAGACTCACAGCATCTGCTGAGCAAGCTCTCAAAGAGCTCCGCTGGGAACTCCCCTGCCCTGGCGTCCCTCTATTGAACTACTGACGGCGCTCTGGCCTTCCTGAGCCAGGCGCACCTGTTTCCACCTCCCGCTGAGACCAGTCCACAGGAAAGCGCGTGGGCTTGTTTTGGAGCCAGCCATGCCCGTGCCTGGCACAACGCCCTGCCTTGGGCAGTAGCTGCGTTGCGGAGGGTGTGCGTGTGCGTGCGTGCGCGCGTGCGTGCGTGCGTGCGTGTGTATGTGACTGTGCACATCTCCACGTGGGCCAGGCCTGGGGCTCCTGTTGGAGCGGAGAGTGGACATCAGCGCCCGAGTCACTTTGTCCACCACACTGCGATCCGCAAGCATGACCTCAGGGTGGCTGCAGGACCCTTTGAGGTAGAAAATCTCACCTTACTGATGGAATCTCCGGAAATCGCTTTTGATTCTGAGATGTCCGAGACCTCCCAAACCTGTATCCCAGGTACTGCCCCCTTCGCAAGAGTTTTTCCTTCTGCAAAGGAGCAGGCTCTTTCTGCTTGGAATCAGCGTGCTTCTGCTTTGGGGGAATGGAAAACCAACATGAGTAAAAGGGCACATTCACTCAACGGTTCTTCCTCGTTTCCGTTACAGAGGCATGTAGGTGAAGAGCTGACTAATCAAGTAAAGACTGTGATGGCACAGGTTGTGTCAAAATTAACAAGGATCTTACACACCACTGTGAGCGACGACGAAGAGAGAACTGCAGAGAAACGTGATGCGGTGTCAGAGGAGCCCGTGTTGTCTTCAGACAACTCTGGCAGCCATAGCACATGCCGTGAGGCGCTGCGTGGCTTCTTGGGAAGTCTTCCCTCCTGCACCCCTAGAGAGCCCACCACAGCAACAAGCATAAACCCCACTCGCTCACAGAGTGATGTGCTGACATCAGAAGTGGCAGGCAAGGCAACTCCACTGCAGCTGCAAAAGACAGCTTTCCCTTCCCCACCCCAACAGACGCAGAGACCTCTGCAGTCGGAGGTACGGAGAAGAAGAGGAGCACGGCAGGACTGCTGCAGCTTGCAGGGGCACAGCGCGAGCACGGGACCTAGAAAAGAGTTGCCAAAGACATGTCCTTTGTGCCAAGCTTCCTCTGAAACTCCACCAGGGAGGAAAGGTACCGAGCCCCCCAGGCTGATCAGCAGTGATGTTGACTCAGACAGAAAGCGCGGCTTTCCTAGAGGCAGTGTTTTTAAAAAAGTGTTGGAACAGCACGCAGCCCCAGAAGCGCAGGGTGTTGTGGAGGTGGCTGAGACTGTGGTCGAGGAAGTGTACAAGAGGGTGAAAGAGCTGGGCCAGGCCATCCGTGTCTTAAGGGAGGGTCCCCTCGAGCTCAGTGGGGGCTCCCTCAGTAGCACCAGCAATGCCTGCAATGCCCTTGAACTCCTAAGGAAGAAGTTAGAAGAAGGAAATAATCAGAAGGCAGAACCTTTGCGGGGCAGGTCAGAAAAAGCCCACACGCTGGCAAGTGGGATAGTTGATTCCGTCTTGGATCGGCGCCATCAGCGTCGGACCGACTTCCCTTCGGCACTGAACTTTGGGGGTTGTGTGGCAGAAAAGCTGGCACCATATGGAAACGAGGCCTATCCTGGTCAGGACACTCTAAGGCCACAGGGAAGGAAAATTCCTGTGAGACACTTTTTAGAAAAGAGTCAGCCAAGAACCAGCTTGCCACCTATCAACATCCCTGGAACGGCCGTTTATCCAGAGGAAGAAACCCAAACCAAAGAGGAAATGTCTTGCAACCTCCCCTCTCTCTGCCAAGACTGTGTGCCAGGTGGTCACACCGCACTACGGGGCGTTCAGAAGTCCACGTGCTGGAGCGCTGCATCCGCGTCAAGATCTCCCAAGCCAGCGCTGGATACCCTACCTAAACGGAGGCCTGGTAGCATCAGGGAGACCCTGGCTGCCCTAGGCCAGCAGTTTGCAAGAAAGCCCTTCCCTCCGCTGGGTGCGAAGCCCCCTTCCCACAGGGGATCGCTGCGGCGACCAGTACGTGAAAAGCCTGGGCAAAGCCAGCCCGAGCAATCCCAGTCGGAAGAGGGAGCACTAGCCGGCAACCTGGTGGAAGGAGTCCTGCGGAGGTGTCTGGCTACAGGCTCCAGCTCTTTGTGTGACGCACGTCCTGAGAACAAATGATCAACTCCGAAGGTGAATGAAATTGGTAACACGCTTCAGCAGTCAGTGGGGAAAAAGAATACCCGCTCAAAGTCAGTCCTGTGGAGGCTACACCCAAAGGATGACTCTCAAGCCCAGAGTGCAAAGAAAGAAAGACGCTGTGGATAATGCAGGTGAGAGCACCTCTAGCAGCTCCTCTGCTCAAGGCATGGTCAACGAGGGCAGGTTGCTCACGACTGTGTCGGGCCAGGTTTTGAATAGCTCCAAGGATGGAGACTCCACAACTTGCCTGGGAAGCCTCTTCCAGTGTTTGACCACCCTCACAGTAAAAAAGGTTCCTCTGATGCTTAAATGGAAATGTTGGTTTGTCTTTCCATTTGTGCCCGGTGCCTCTTGTCCTTGTGTTGGACCCAATGAGAAGAGTCTGGCTCCGCCTTCTTTAGTCCGCCTCCCCACCACCAGCCATTTTTACACGGCGATAGGATCGCCCTGCCCCGAGCCTTCTCTTTTCGAGGCTGAACAACCCCAGCTCACTCAGCCTCTCGCTGTATGGCAGATGCCCCCCAAGCCCTTTATCATGTTTGTGGCTGGGCTCGCTCCACGAGGCCCGTGCCTGTTCTTGTACTGGGAAGGCCAGAACTCAGTGCGCAGAGCACTCCAGGTGTGGGCCCACCGGTGCTGAGCAGAGGGGCAAGGATTACCTCCCTTGACCTGCTGGTGACGTTCTTCCTAATGCAGCCCAGGATGCCGGTGGCCTTGTGTGCCACAAGGGCACATTGCTGGCTCATGTTCAACTTGCTGTCCACCAGGCCCCGCAGGTCGTTCTCCGCCGAGCTGCTTGCCAGCCGGTTGGCCCCTAGCCTGTAACGGTGCAAGGAATTTTTCTTCCCCGGGGAGGGTGGGCGGGGGGGGCGGGGGGGGAGGCGCATAACAATTCCTTGCCCTTGTCAGCCAACGCTTTCTGCACCTCCAGAACAAGCAGGTGGGCCTCGGCTGGGCTCCGCGTGTTTCGCCCCGCGTAGACGGCAAGAAGGCTGCAATCCATTCTGCTGATGAAAGAGTTTAAGTTGGTTTGGGCAGAGCGGAGAGAGCAAGGGCTCAGGGAAGAGGAGGTTTGCTCCAGGGAATTTGTCAGCCGCCCTAAGTGAACACGAACGCGGCGTGACGCCAGTTCCTCCGTGGAGCGGCACACGAAAGCCTGAGGCTGTGCTGCAGAGCTTTCGAGGCATCCTAAGCCAGCTGTCCCATCGGCCACATTTCAAGAACGAAGCATGCCCTTGTTTCCCAACTCCTGCTTTCACGGCCCGCGCAAGTGCCGGCTCACTGGCCACGCCTCACCGACAGCAGGGCGACTGCCTTGGCCGAGATGCCGCAGCCTCGCCCCTCGTCTTACGTGAGTTGCTTTGTGGGTGGAGCAATCTCAAACGTCTCAAGGAAGCGTTCTGACTAGAGAAAGGCTTTTCTGGGCCCCTTTCCCTCTAAATCCAACCCCACAGCAGCAGCAGAGCTTGCCGACAACAGCAACAGGTTTTTCTGGGAGAGGGTCAATTTGCAGGGAAGTCCCAGGCCTCTACCTCTAGCCTTTTCTCTCTGCCTTCGGTTCACCCCCAAATCTCAGAGTGCCTCCCTGAGGACGAGGCTGACGAAGAGGATGAACTCCGACCCAAAGGAGGAGCGCAAACTTGCATGTACCCACACCTATTCTCCAACCCGTTCTTGCCGGTAAACCCCTGCCTCTAAGGGGCAGCCCATAAAATCACTGCACAAAGGTGGGCTCTGCATGCCCTTCTGAGGGGGTGGGGGGGGCGCGTAGGAGGAAAACAGCAATACTGAAGTCGCAGAGCATATAGGAATGCCCACGGAATGCACCGAGCCTCTGTGCTCTCCTAGCAGAGACTGGTGTATGTGGGTCAGTGGCCTGAGCAGAGACTATGCGGGTACCTTGTAATTTTGAGGGGGGTTTTTTCAGCCTTGCCGCAGGAAGGAGCCCCAGTGCGCAGAAAGAACCCCCCGCGGTTCTGTCTCAGAGGGCGTTTTTGGGGCGTGCCCCTAATGGTGGTGAAAACAACGTGGGTATGGGCAAATATAGGGAACAGTGGTTCTGTGGGAAGCCCTGGTGGGAGTTCCGCCTGGAGCGGATAATGGCAGTGTAGGTGTGAGAATGTTGATGGCCCCGAGTCCCTCTTACAGGATGAGGGGTGAGTGTGTGAGTAAGGGGGCTGGATTATAGCTGGAGCTGTATTTTGCAAATAGCAGAGGCATTCTGGGGGTTGGAATGGGAGGAAGCAAGCGGCGAGCTGCATGCTTCACTTTGCTCTCGCGCGAGGTGCAGCTAGGAGGGCAGCCATGGCAGCATTGAATCGGCCAGGGCCCATACATGCAGCTGAAAGGAGCTGGTGCCATCACTCGAAGCGGGGCTGTGGTGGAGTTGTCCAGTTAGAGGGGTGAATCCCTTGTCCACTGTGGAAACATTATTTCTGTGATGAGGTGATGGGGACAGAGCTGGTCTTCTGTTTAGTTTAACTGGAGAACTGATGAGAGAGAATGAAGTAAGAGGGGACCGGAGAGTAACACTTTCTTTATTTTGTCTGGCATTACAGGAGTCAAAGGGCCAGCTTGCATTCGAGAGAGGGAGCTCAGAGCTCTCTTCTAACCGTCCGTGGTCAGCGGACAAAGGAGAGTCCTTTGGAGGCCCAGGTGAAGCAGAATAATTACTTGCCAAACCTGATTTTTGGCACGAGGGCATGCACGCTGCAGGGGGAGCAAAGCTAGGTGAAGCACAGCTGAGGCCCGGGCGGTCAATAGCTAGGAGGCAGCAGGAGATGTTTCCGAGTCGGATGTGAGCACAGTTTCTGAACTGCCAGGTGTTAGAACAGGGAGGCATGGCTGGACGTGGTGGAACTCTTAACTGGTACTCTAAATCAGTACTCTACTCTGGAATGCTTGGCCAGCACCACATTTAGTTCCTCTTTCCAAGAGAAGCGACTCTCTCATTGAGCATTGGTGTGTGAGGAGATGAATTTGTGGTGTCTGAGCCTTGTCTTGCATCGGTCTCATTTCTTGCAATCATCTGCCCATCTTTTGCATCAGTCTGTTTCCGGGTTTGCTTCCATCCCACTGCTCTTGCGCTGTAAAACATCCTTGCGCTGTTGTACCTGATTTTTTGAGGTGCTCGGTAACCCTTTTCCTGGGCAGCCGTCCAATAAGGGGGCACTTGCCTGTATTTGCAGGGAGGTAGAATGGCTGCAGTGGGAGTGAGTGGACAGTTGTGTGGTTATTGAATGTGTGAAACGTTGTACGCGTGTCTCCCTTCTTCCCCCAACGGAGTTTTTTTCCCCCTGGGCCAGGGTCCTCTGCGAGGCAACCATCGTCTTGCCACGGAGCTTTGGACCGACGAGAGGGCACCGTTGTACTTAAGGGAAAACCAGCTTGTAAAAGTGTGCTTTCGCTCTGTGATGTTATATGGAATGCTGAGAATAAAGCAAACGGTGCAAACTGTAAAGCTGTGTTTAGATGGAAGGGCTCTAATCTTCCCCCTGCCCTCACTGCTGGCGAGGCCACAGGAGTGGCACTACCTCCGCTTGCCAAGGTCACGGGTTTGCCACACCTTTGGGCTCTCCCAAGGGGTGGAGTATGACTGTTCGCTGGACTCCTGCTCAGGCTCTGGGCCTAACGCACAGCTCATGCTAAGGCCTGGTGTCTGCTGGGAGCAGCACCATGAGGCTAAAGCGAGAGCAACACCTGCCCCAGCTTCTCGAGGACAGAAATAAGGCGGTGGGCTATGCCTGCGAGTTCCGCCAAAAGGCAACTGCTTTGTAGTTTCTGGTACGATTGAAATTCTTCAGCCTAAAGTAAATTCTTGCCCAGCAACTGAAATGACCAGTAGGGATGGTCTAGCCCGAACGAACTCCTGAGCTGGAAGATACAGATGCGTCAGTTCACCCAAGCAGCCTTTGAAGCGAACCCTTCTGTAGCCGGACTGCTGAGGCTCTCGCGCTGCCTGCTGTAGCGCAGGGGAGGCCCGTGTTCTGACAGAGGAGGACAGGTGAGCGCTCTCACTGTGGACTAGGTAACTATTTTGCTCATCAGCCCGCAAATTAGCAAACTAGTGAATTAGGTAACTAGCAGTTACCAATTCCGGCTAGTCTAGCGCGAAGGGATTAACCCCTTGCTTGCTTTTCACCTACTGAGCTTGTAAAAACAAAGTTTGTTTCACAGAGTGTGCTGTCCTGTGTCAATTGGAGAAATCGCAATGAGCCAGCTGTTCAAGGTAAGCTGATAGTGCTATGGGGAAATGGGACATTATCATGCTTCCAGGGACACAGAATGGAGAGCAGCAAAGCAGGAACATCTGCAAATCAGAATGGGATTCTTTGCTGTGTCCCTTCCCCTCTTTCACCATTAAAAGTGCATTTAGACCGCTAAAAGGAAATCCTGTCCAGAGTAGCACGTGCCTGCTGTTGTACTTGTCTCAGTGCGATAGCAACCTCCACTTTCTTCCAGTGGAAGCACTTGGGTTCTTGTATAGCTAGAGAAATTTCATTTTGCCTCATCCATAATGGCCAACAAACTGACGGTCTCTGTGACAGAGTGCAGCTTCTTTAACGCTGTAAGGCATTTTTAAATCTGCAACGAAATTCACTGAACTCTCTGAAATACATAAATAAATAATCCCCAGAAAGCCCACTGTTTTGCTTGCTGTGTTCTGTGTGTCTCTCCCCTTATCTTCGCCCTCCTCACTACAGTCAGCCTGATAGATTTAGTCCTGGTTGGAGAGCGTGCTAATGGCTTCTGCTCTAGTTCAGCCACAGCCATGCATTCCACGTAAACTCTGCCTTGATAGTTTATTGCCTGGGAACTCAAAACAAGCAGGGGATGGCCCTGCAGGTAGGTGAGATGCGACCCTGGTGGCGAGAAACGTCTTCAATTTGATTTGAGACTGAGAAAAGCGACGTGGCCGTGAGCAAAGATGAGCTAAAGAAGAGGCAGTTCCTCTGCACTGTGCTAGATTCTGCAGAACATTAAGTTAACTCTTTGTGGGTGCCTGGGGAAAAAAACCTTCTCAAAACCACAATACATTGGCTCTAGCCCCGTGTGCTGAGGCCATGACCTGCTGGCGCTCACCCAAAGAGGACAAAGTGAATTTCCCGGGCACCATCACTCGTACTGTCAGACGCTCCTCCTTCCCCTGTCCTTCGCCTTCTGTGACACGGGCTGAGGTCACGGTAACATTCTTTGGGCTCCAAAGCACACTTGGCGCCTCTTTCGTACACTCTTAGCATTTTTGTTAGTAATCGCTGTCTTCTCTGGCATCTGCAAGCCAAAAAGAATGTTGCTGTCACCTCAGACCGTGTCACAGAGGGGCTGCAGGGACACCACGCAGGGTGGAGTTTGGGTGGAGAAAAGGAGGTGCAAGAGCACTGAAAACATGGGCCCAGACTCAGAAAGAATAGAGAATGGGGTAAAAAGTCAGGGGCAGGGCAGGGGAAGGAGGAGCGTCCGACAGTACAAGAGTATATGCCCCCTAATGGTAGTGATGCTGGCTTGCAGACCCTCTGTGACATGGTCTGGGGTCACAGTGGGACATCCCACATCACAGTGACAGCTCCCCTCTCCCTGTAGCCACTGGGACTGCTGTCGCCTCCACTCTGCTCTGGAGGAGGCGCTGTGCTGCGAGCCACAGGAGGCAGTGGTGGCAGCCTGGTGATGTGCCGAGCGGGAGGCCGGAGAGGAGCACTTTCCTTGCCACCCTCCTGCTGACTTGGCTGCTCAGGTTTTCTCCCTGCTCTGAGGGCTGTTTCTTGGCTCAGGACTCCTTCCGGCTGTCCCCATCTTTGCCGGAGACAGGATCCTGTGGGAAGAAAGCGAGGGCCTGCAAAAAGCAGAGATGGAGATGAGGAAAAAGGTAGGAGACCGAAAAATTAGCGCTTGATTTAGGAGTAGACTTTTGGAGAGGTCCAGCCACGAGAAGCGCAATGGAGAAAGCAACGGAGAAGGTTAGCAATGGGAAGCAGACCAAGGCGCAGCCGCTGTGTGGAGAAGGTGTCTCATACATAGTACGCGTGGCTGAAAAAGGTGACTCGGAACTATGTAAAACTGCCGTCGGCAGTCATTCATGAGAAAGTCCCTAGAGAGCGTAAGACGTGGGTGCAAGCTCTGTGTTTGCTATAGCCCCGGTGAGCAACCCCCACAGCATGTGTCCCCCGTATGCAGGCCCGGAGGGCGCTCGGAGCAGGTTGCCTGGTGCGCTGACAGCCCAAGCTGCCGGGCTCTGAGCAGGCCCCCAGCACAGCTCTCTCAGCAGCAGGATTTCTCCAAATCTCTCGCTGGTGATACCATTGCACTGGGAGATCTGACACAAGGAATGAGATGCCTGAGCGTGTTCAGCGTGCCCTGACATCAAACAGAAAAACCTTTGCATGGAACTGTAGGGTTGGTATTTCTGTTCTGGAGGCTCACGTGTGTGCCTGCATCTTTTGCCCCGGTGTGATGCTCAGGAGAGGAAGGAGAAAGAGCTGCTGCTGCTGCTGCAACTCAAGGAGGACATGGAACAGGAAGCGAGACTTGAGGAACTGCAGAAGAAAAGGAGAGAAGAGAAAGCCAGAAAGGCACGTTAAGTAACATTCCTTTTGGCTTGTAGATGCCAGAGAAGACAGCGATTGCTAACAAAAATCCTAAGAGTGTATGAAAGAGGCACCAAGTGTGCTTTGGAGCGCAAAGATCCCCGTTAGAGCTGACCACATGTGGGAACGTTGCAGGGCCTGGAGTGCAAAACTCACTTTGGTGAGTTTGGTGGCAGGAGCTGCACAGGTTTGTTGTGGTCCAAAGGGGAGGGCGATAAAGATACAGCTAGGGAAATGCTTGCGTCCCTCCAAAAGGGGTATAAGCTGGAAGAACCGTGTGCCTTTCCGTACGTGCAGCTGCGCCTCTTCAGACCGCGTGTCTTGCTCCCCGGCAGCTCAGCAGGGCAGGAGCCCTCAGCGCTTTAACCTGCGGTCAGATGAGGCTGTTCCCCGGCAGCTCAGTCAGCACGTTGCCATTTGATTTCTGTACGTCTTTTGTTTGTCTGCCTGCTTTTGTTTGTGTTCTGTTCTGTTGTGTTTTTTGCAACTGGATTCAACAAGGGATTGCTCCCAAGACAAAGCCATGCCAGGAAACGTGTTGAGGCCTGGGGTGGTGGTTTCTGTCTTGCACAGAAGAAAGTGTACGTAAGGTGTATGCGAGATGCTTGATGGAGCATCTCTAGGTAAAAGAAAGCTTGCGGTAACTTACCCTTCACTGTTTTTCCTCACTATTGTAGAAGCGCCTATTGCTGGAGAGAAAAATGGCATATCATCTCCAGAAAGGGCAAGATCTTATTTCCCTGAGTGCAGAGCCTGAAGTTCATGGGAAATGTTTGGGAAAGGTGCGGCCTCAGCACCCACTGAGCAAAGCCAGCGGTACCTGCAGAGGTAAGGCAAGTGTTATGTGGAGCTAGCTCTCGCTCCTCTCTCCCAGGTCAGCAGCTACGACTGCTCTCACTTCCAAAGCTTGAGCCTCTGGAGGGATGGAGTGAGTGAAGAGCGGCTGGGGCTGCTGCTCTTTTTAGGTCTCCAAAGCACTGTGTGGGCCGGGTGGGTGAGCGAATGCCAGGCCACAGAGCTGTCTTGGGCCTTCTTACCCTGTGCTTTGGGAACGTGCTCATGCCAAGCGCATGTGACACGCCGGCACCAGAACAGCTCAGGTAAGGTGAGACCCGGCAATTCAGAAAGGAAAAATAATTTCAAAGGAAAAGTGGAAACATCAGCATCACTCACGGGAACTTCTTCCTTTGTGAGTAGTTTGTTCACGGCAGAAGCAGCTTTCAGCATTGTTGATGTGCTTCTCCATGCTTTGTGTTGAACAGGCAAGCTTAGGAAAAGATGAGCTCATGGGGCTGAGAGCTGGCACCCGCTGGGAGTGCCAACAGACCTCTAGGCGGCCTTCACTTGATGGTGGAAAAGTCGCTCCAAAGTCTCCGCTCTCTCCCTCTCTCTCTTTCGTCTGTATGCCACAAGGGGATTTTCTACACTTTCACCACCACCCGCCGCCTCCAAACAGGCAAAGGCAACCCTGGAAGCCAGCTTTTTTCCTACAGACGGTCTGTAGGCTGAGCACGTGGCTCTGAGAGCATGGTGATAGGGTGGCTAAACCTGGGATTTGGTTTAGCAGTCCCCACTCCGCTCGGCGCTGAGTCACCTGGGAAGATCTGGGCTAGCTTGACCAGATCTTCTCAAGCCTGCCTCCAGCAGAGCCAGCCGCCTAGCTGCCACAGCGCCCGCCGCGTGGCAGTGGCACGTTGCATGGCACGTTGCTGCGGGCCAGCTAGGGGCGAGTTCCCCTTAGCACACAATGAGGCTCCCTGCTGCATCGCGTTCCCTGTTGCAGCCGCTCCTCGGGGGGGTGGGGATGGGCAGGCTACGGCCCGCAGCGCAGCAGCTCACGGCTGCTTTGTGCGGCACTGAGGCTGCCCCCGTGCACCCAAGCAGGCAGAAGCACTGTGGGTGGGTCGGCTGCCTTCTGCAAAAAGCTGGGCCAGCCTGTAGCAAAGCAGAAGGAAACTGCTGGTTGGCAGCTAAGGCTCAGCTCACAGGCTGTGCTCCCTCCTGAGCAAGGCTGTCTGGGACCTTCCTGCCCACGTCTGTCTCAGGCTCTGCTCCCTCCCCAGGAACTGGCAGCAAGGACAGACTTTCCTGCTGCCCATGCGCCGAGTGCTCTGTTCATCCCAGAGCTCCCAGGCCTGCCAAGAGCGGTCAGGGTAAGCCCACAGGCCTTGCTGTTGTTCCCTCTGCCTCCACGGAGGGCTGTGAAGGAATAGCGCCCTCCCCCCTCCCCCCCCGCCCACCCCAACTAACCCCAGATAACTGCCCTGTCTTCCTCTGGAGAGTGGCACTCCATGTTTGATCCGTCAGTTAGCGGTGGGGCCTTGGCCTCTCCTAATGTACTCGGATCTCCTACAAATGCAGGGCCGTAGCTCAGCCTTAGGCAAAAAGGATGCGCTTGCCCTGTTGTGGGACGCATTGAGAATATGCTAGCGTCCTTCTCGCCCACCATTTCAGAAGTGACGCTCAAAGAAAGTGCAAGGTGCAGAGGTTAATGCGGTGTTGCCCGATAGGATGAGCTTTTTGTTGCCGCTCGCTTTGTCTACTTCTAGATACATACAGCATTTGCAGTGCCAGCACCTAGCATGGGCCAGGCCTGGGCCTTCAAGGAGAGCCCACCTCATAAAACACCCTGAAAGGGCCAAGCTGCAGGGGCTCCGCCATCCTCCTTGCACTCGGTGCAAGGCCCAGGCAGGGCAAGGCGGTGGCCTTGCAGGCCCAGGAGAAATCTCTTACTTAGCCCCGCAGGCGATGTCTTTTGCCATGTAAACGTTTGCAAACTGAAGTTGGGTTTCTTTTTCCCCATAGGCGCTAACCAGCCTTGTCAATCTTCAGCTAATGGGAAGACGGCGTCACTTTCTCCCACGGTCTTCCAGAAGGGCTCTGCAGTCACGGCTACTGTCACAAGCAGAAGCGCCTCTGCTCAGGTACGGAGGCTCTGCACAGAAGCTCTCACAGGCAGACCTGTGAGTCAGAGCTGGGCGCATGCAGGTTGCTGCGGCTCCTGTGCTGCAGCGCTGTGGTGCCAGGGACTCACGAGAAAGCGCTGCCACACACCGCCTCTCTCGCTTGTGAGTGGCACTTGGTCACTGAGGAGATGTTGTCTTGCTGGTGTGTGATGTGTCGTCTTTGGAGAAAGGCTGTCAGAGACACCAGAATGGCTGGTTTCCAGAGTCTCTCTCTCTCTGTCTCTCTCTCTGTCTGTCTGTCTCTCTCTCTCTCTGTCTCTGTCTCTCTCTCTCGGACACAAGGCACTGGCAGTTGCCCAGGAGTGTTCGGTGGCCACTTCTGCTCCAGGAATCCATGTTGCCGCTTTTTGTCCTCTGGTGAGCAACCAGCCCTGCCACAACACTCAGCGTGATACTGCCGGTGCTTGGCTGAGCACGCTGGGTATGCCCGCTGCAGAGCGCTGAGTGCTCTAGAGCTGCAGCGGACGCTTGCTGTGGCCTCCTGCCAGACTGGAGCTAATGAGGCCCATGTTGTTATGTGCAAGTCCAGCGGCAGCAGCTAGCAGCCTGGGAGAGCTCAGCCTTGCTGTGAGCAGGGTGTCAGGGCGGGGATTGTCACAAGGGACCAGCGAGGCTAGGAAATCCTCCAAGTTGCTTGTAGCCCTTGGGGAGAGCGCTAGAGGTACCAATAGCTGTCTGCGTTCAGGTTTCTCTTCTAGCTGGCGCTCAGAGGGCTGTGAGGGCCCACCGGGCAAAGCCTGGAGCAGCTGTGCTGGTGAGATGTGTGTGGTGGCCCCCGGCAAGGTGTTTTATGAAGTGGCGGCTCATCTGACTCCCCACTGGGAGACCTGCAGGCTGCGAGAGGACCAGCTCCCGTTCAAAACGCAAAGCAGCTCTTGCGCAGGATTCCCTCTCTCAACATGAGGGCACCACTCCGCTCCTGCAGAGCAACGGGAAGGGTCCCTACCACGCCTGCATGGAGATTCCTTGCAGTGAAGGGCCGGCCACTGGAGACTCACAGCATCTGCTGAGCAAGCTCTCAAAGAGCTCCGCTGGGAACTCCCCTGCCCTGGCGTCCCTCTATTGAACTACTGACGGCGCTCTGGCCTTCCTGAGCCAGGCGCACCTGTTTCCACCTCCCGCTGAGACCAGTCCACAGGAAAGCGCGTGGGCTTGTTTTGGAGCCAGCCATGCCCGTGCCTGGCACAACGCCCTGCCTTGGGCAGTAGCTGCATTGCGGAGGGTGTGCGTGTGCGTGCGTGCGTGCGTGCGTGCGTGCGTGCGTGTGTATGTGACTGTGCACATCTCCACGTGGGCCAGGCCTGGGGCTCCTGTTGGAGCGGAGAGTGGACATCAGCGCCCGAGTCACTTTGTCCACCACACTGCGATCCACAAGCATGACCTCAGGGTGGCTGCAGGACCCTTTGAGGTAGAAAATCTCACCTTACTGATGGAATCTCCGGAAATCGCTTTTGATTCTGAGATGTCCGAGACCTCCCAAACCTGTATCCCAGGTACTGCCCCCTTCGCAAGAGTTTTTCCTTCTGCAAAGGAGCAGGCTCTTTCTGCTTGGAATCAGCGTGCTTCTGCTTTGGGGGAATGGAAAACCAACATGAGTAAAAGGGCACATTCACTCAACGGTTCTTCCTCGTTTCCGTTACAGAGGCATGTAGGTGAAGAGCTGACTAATCAAGTAAAGACTGTGATGGCACAGGTTGTGTCAAAATTAACAAGGATCTTACACACCACTGTGAGCGACGACGAAGAGAGAACTGCAGAGAAACGTGATGCGGTGTCAGAGGAGCCCGTGTTGTCTTCAGACAACTCTGGCAGCCATAGCACATGCCGTGAGGCGCTGCGTGGCTTCTTGGGAAGTCTTCCCTCCTGCACCCCTAGAGAGCCCACCACAGCAACAAGCATAAACCCCACTCGCTCACAGAGTGATGTGCTGACATCAGAAGTGGCAGGCAAGGCAACTCCACTGCAGCTGCAAAAGACAGCTTTCCCTTCCCCACCCCAACAGACGCAGAGACCTCTGCAGTCGGAGGTACGGAGAAGAAGAGGAGCACGGCAGGACTGCTGCAGCTTGCAGGGGCACAGCGCGAGCACGGGACCTAGAAAAGAGTTGCCAAAGACATGTCCTTTGTGCCAAGCTTCCTCTGAAACTCCACCAGGGAGGAAAGGTACCGAGCCCCCCAGGCTGATCAGCAGTGATGTTGACTCAGACAGAAAGCGCGGCTTTCCTAGAGGCAGTGTTTTTAAAAAAGTGTTGGAACAGCACGCAGCCCCAGAAGCGCAGGGTGTTGTGGAGGTGGCTGAGACTGTGGTCGAGGAAGTGTACAAGAGGGTGAAAGAGCTGGGCCAGGCCATCCGTGTCTTAAGGGAGGGTCCCCTCGAGCTCAGTGGGGGCTCCCTCAGTAGCACCAGCAATGCCTGCAATGCCCTTGAACTCCTAAGGAAGAAGTTAGAAGAAGGAAATAATCAGAAGGCAGAACCTTTGCGGGGCAGGTCAGAAAAAGCCCACACGCTGGCAAGTGGGATAGTTGATTCCGTCTTGGATCGGCGCCATCAGCGTCGGACCGACTTCCCTTCGGCACTGAACTTTGGGGGTTGTGTGGCAGAAAAGCTGGCACCATATGGAAACGAGGCCTATCCTGGTCAGGACACTCTAAGGCCACAGGGAAGGAAAATTCCTGTGAGACACTTTTTAGAAAAGAGTCAGCCAAGAACCAGCTTGCCACCTATCAACATCCCTGGAACGGCCGTTTATCCAGAGGAAGAAACCCAAACCAAAGAGGAAATGTCTTGCAACCTCCCCTCTCTCTGCCAAGACTGTGTGCCAGGTGGTCACACCGCACTACGGGGCGTTCAGAAGTCCACGTGCTGGAGCGCTGCATCCGCGTCAAGATCTCCCAAGCCAGCGCTGGATACCCTACCTAAACGGAGGCCTGGTAGCACCAGGGAGACCCTGGCTGCCCTAGGCCAGCAGTTTGCAAGAAAGCCCTTCCCTCCGCTGGGTGCGAAGCCCCCTTCCCACAGGGGATCGCTGCGGCGACCAGTACGTGAAAAGCCTGGGCAAAGCCAGCCCGAGCAATCCCAGTCGGAAGAGGGAGCACTAGCCGGCAACCTGGTGGAAGGAGTCCTGCGGAGGTGTCTGGCTACAGGCTCCAGCTCTTTGTGTGACGCACGTCCTGAGAACAAATGATCAACTCCGAAGGTGAATGAAATTGGTAACACGCTTCAGCAGTCAGTGGGGAAAAAGAATACCCGCTCAAAGTCAGTCCTGTGGAGGCTACACCCAAAGGATGACTCTCAAGCCCAGAGTGCAAAGAAAGAAAGACGCTGTGGATAATGCAGGTGAGAGCACCTCTAGCAGCTCCTCTGCTCAAGGCATGGTCAACGAGGGCAGGTTGCTCACGACTGTGTCGGGCCAGGTTTTGAATAGCTCCAAGGATGGAGACTCCACAACTTGCCTGGGAAGCCTCTTCCAGTGTTTGACCACCCTCACAGTAAAAAAGGTTCCTCTGATGCTTAAATGGAAATGTTGGTTTGTCTTTCCATTTGTGCCCGGTGCCTCTTGTCCTTGTGTTGGACCCAATGAGAAGAGTCTGGCTCCGCCTTCTTTAGTCCGCCTCCCCACCACCAGCCATTTTTACACGGCGATAGGATCGCCCTGCCCCGAGCCTTCTCTTTTCGAGGCTGAACAACCCCAGCTCACTCAGCCTCTCGCTGTATGGCAGATGCCCCCCAAGCCCTTTATCATGTTTGTGGCTGGGCTCGCTCCACGAGGCCCGTGCCTGTTCTTGTACTGGGAAGGCCAGAACTCAGTGCGCAGAGCACTCCAGGTGTGGGCCCACCGGTGCTGAGCAGAGGGGCAAGGATTACCTCCCTTGACCTGCTGGTGACGTTCTTCCTAATGCAGCCCAGGATGCCGGTGGCCTTGTGTGCCACAAGGGCACATTGCTGGCTCATGTTCAACTTGCTGTCCACCAGGCCCCGCAGGTCGTTCTCCGCCGAGCTGCTTGCCAGCCGGTTGGCCCCTAGCCTGTAACGGTGCAAGGAATTTTTCTTCCCCGGGGAGGGTGGGTGGGGGGAGGGGGGAGGCGCATAACAATTCCTTGCCCTTGTCAGCCAACGCTTTCTGCACCTCCAGAACAAGCAGGTGGGCCTCGGCTGGGCTCCGCGTGTTTCGCCCCGCGTAGACGGCAAGAAGGCTGCAATCCATTCTGCTGATGAAAGAGTTTAAGTTGGTTTGGGCAGAGCGGAGAGAGCAAGGGCTCAGGGAAGAGGAGGTTTGCTCCAGGGAATTTGTCAGCCGCCCTAAGTGAACACGAACGCGGCGTGACGCCAGTTCCTCCGTGGAGCGGCACACGAAAGCCTGAGGCTGTGCTGCAGAGCTTTCGAGGCATCCTAAGCCAGCTGTCCCATCGGCCACATTTCAAGAACGAAGCATGCCCTTGTTTCCCAACTCCTGCTTTCACGGCCCGCGCAAGGGCCGGCTCACTGGCCACGCCTCACCGACAGCAGGGCGACTGCCTTGGCCGAGATGCCGCAGCCTCGCCCCTCGTCTTACGTGAGTTGCTTTGTGGGTGGAGCAATCTCAAACGTCTCAAGGAAGCGTTCTGACTAGAGAAAGGCTTTTCTGGGCCCCTTTCCCTCTAAATCCAACCCCACAGCAGCAGCACAGCTTGCCGACAACAGCAACAGGTTTTTCTGGGAGAGGGTCAATTTGCAGGGAAGTCCCAGGCCTCTACCTCTAGCCTTTTCTCTCTGCCTTCGGTTCACCCCCAAATCTCAGAGTGCCTCCCTGAGGACGAGGCTGACGAAGAGGATGAACTCCGACCCAAAGGAGGAGCGCAAACTTGCATGTACCCACACCTATTCTCCAACCCGTTCTTGCCGGTAAACCCCTGCCTCTAAGGGGCAGCCCATAAAATCACTGCACAAAGGTGGGCTCTGCATGCCCTTCTGAGGGGGTGGGGGGGGCGCGTAGGAGGAAAACAGCAATACTGAAGTCGCAGAGCATATAGGAATGCCCACGGAATGCACCGAGCCTCTGTGCTCTCCTAGCAGAGACTGGTGTATGTGGGTCAGTGGCCTGAGCAGAGACTATGCGGGTACCTTGTAATTTTGAGGGGGGTTTTTTCAGCCTTGCCGCAGGAAGGAGCCCCAGTGCGCAGAAAGAACCCCCCGCGGTTCTGTCTCAGAGGGCGTTTTTGGGGCGTGCCCCTAATGGTGGTGAAAACAACGTGGGTATGGGCAAATATAGGGAACAGTGGTTCTGTGGGAAGCCCTGGTGGGAGTTCCGCCTGGAGCGGATAATGGCAGTGTAGGTGTGAGAATGTTGATGGCCCCGAGTCCCTCTTACAGGATGAGGGGTGAGTGTGTGAGTAAGGGGGCTGGATTATAGCTGGAGCTGTATTTTGCAAATAGCAGAGGCATTCTGGGGGTTGGAATGGGAGGAAGCAAGCGGCGAGCTGCATGCTTCACTTTGCTCTCGCGCGAGGTGCAGCTAGGAGGGCAGCCATGGCAGCATTGAATCGGCCAGGGCCCATACATGCAGCTGAAAGGAGCTGGTGCCATCACTCGAAGCGGGGCTGTGGTGGAGTTGTCCAGTTAGAGGGGTGAATCCCTTGTCCACTGTGGAAACATTATTTCTGTGATGAGGTGATGGGGACAGAGCTGGTCTTCTGTTTAGTTTAACTGGAGAACTGATGAGAGAGAATGAAGTAAGAGGGGACCGGAGAGTAACACTTTCTTTATTTTGTCTGGCATTACAGGAGTCAAAGGGCCAGCTTGCATTCGAGAGAGGGAGCTCAGAGCTCTCTTCTAACCGTCCGTGGTCAGCGGACAAAGGAGAGTCCTTTGGAGGCCCAGGTGAAGCAGAATAATTACTTGCCAAACCTGATTTTTGGCACGAGGGCATGCACGCTGCAGGGGGAGCAAAGCTAGGTGAAGCACAGCTGAGGCCCGGGCGGTCAATAGCTAGGAGGCAGCAGGAGATGTTTCCGAGTCGGATGTGAGCACAGTTTCTGAACTGCCAGGTGTTAGAACAGGGAGGCATGGCTGGACGTGGTGGAACTCTTAACTGGTACTCTAAATCAGTACTCTACTCTGGAATGCTTGGCCAGCACCACATTTAGTTCCTCTTTCCAAGAGAAGCGACTCTCTCATTGAGCGTTGGTGTGTGAGGAGATGAATTTGTGGTGTCTGAGCCTTGTCTTGCATCGGTCTCATTTCTTGCAATCATCTGCCCATCTTTTGCATCAGTCTGTTTCCGGGTTTGCTTCCATCCCACTGCTCTTGCGCTGTAAAACATCCTTGCGCTGTTGTACCTGATTTTTTGAGGTGCTCGGTAACCCTTTTCCTGGGCAGCCGTCCAATAAGGGGGCACTTGCCTGTATTTGCAGGGAGGTAGAATGGCTGCAGTGGGAGTGAGTGGACAGTTGTGTGGTTATTGAATGTGTGAAACGTTGTACGCGTGTCTCCCTTCTTCCCCCAACGGAGATTTTTTCCCCCTGGGCCAGGGTCCTCTGCGAGGCAACCATCGTCTTGCCACGGAGCTTTGGACCGACGAGAGGGCACCGTTGTACTTAAGGGAAAACCAGCTTGTAAAAGTGTGCTTTCGCTCTGTGATGTTATATGGAATGCTGAGAATAAAGCAAACGGTGCAAACTGTAAAGCTGTGTTTAGATGGAAGGGCTCTAATCTTCCCCCTGCCCTCACTGCTGGCGAGGCCACAGGAATGGCACTACCTCCGCTTGCCAAGGTCACGGGTTTGCCACACCTTTGGGCTCTCCCAAGGGGTGGAGTATGACTGTTCGCTGGACTCCTGCTCAGGCTCTGGGCCTAACGCACAGCTCATGCTAAGGCCTGGTGTCTGCTGGGAGCAGCACCATGAGGCTAAAGCGAGAGCAACACCTGCCCCAGCTTCTCGAGGACAGAAATAAGGCGGTGGGCTATGCCTGCGAGTTCCGCCAAAAGGCAACTGCTTTGTAGTTTCTGGTACGATTGAAATTCTTCAGCCTAAAGTAAATTCTTGCCCAGCAACTGAAATGACCAGTAGGGATGGTCTAGACCGAACAAACTCCTGAGCTGGAAGATACAGATGCGTCAGTTCACCCAAGCAGCCTTTGAAGCGAACCCTTCTGTAGCCGGTCTGCTGAGGCTCTCGCGCTGCCTGCTGTAGCGCAGGGGAGGCCCGTGTTCTGACAGAGGAGGACAGGTGAGCGCTCTCACTGTGGACTAGGTAACTATTTTGCTCATCAGCCCGCAAATTAGCAAACTAGTGAATTAGGTAACTAGCAGTTACCAATTCCGGCTAGTCTAGCGCGAAGGGATTAACCCCTTGCTTGCTTTTCACCTACTGAGCTTGTAAAAACAAAGTTTGTTTCACAGAGTGTGCTGTCCTGTGTCAATTGGAGAAATCGCAATGAGCCAGCTGTTCAAGGTAAGCTGATAGTGCTATGGGGAAATGGGACATTATCATGCTTCCAGGGACACAGAATGGAGAGCAGCAAAGCAGGAACATCTGCAAATCAGAATGGGATTCTTTGCTGTGTCCCTTCCCCTCTTTCACCATTAAAAGTGCATTTAGACCGCTAAAAGGAAATCCTGTCCAGAGTAGCACGTGCCTGCTGTTGTACTTGTCTCAGTGCGATAGCAACCTCCACTTTCTTCCAGTGGAAGCACTTGGGTTCTTGTATAGCTAGAGAAATTTCATTTTGCCTCATCCATAATGGCCAACAAACTGACGGTCTCTGTGACAGAGTGCAGCTTCTTTAACGCTGTAAGGCATTTTTAAATCTGCAACGAAATTCACTGAACTCTCTGAAATACATAAATAAATAATCCCCAGAAAGCCCACTGTTTTGCTTGCTGTGTTCTGTGTGTCTCTCCCCTTATCTTCGCCCTCCTCACTACAGTCAGCCTGATAGATTTAGTCCTGGTTGGAGAGCGTGCTAATGGCTTCTGCTCTAGTTCAGCCACAGCCATGCATTCCACGTAAACTCTGCCTTGATAGTTTATTGCCTGGGAACTCAAAACAAGCAGGGGATGGCCCTGCAGGTAGGTGAGATGCGACCCCGGTGGCGAGAAACGTCTTCAATTTGATTTGAGACTGAGAAAAGCGACGTGGCCGTGAGCAAAGATGAGCTAAAGAAGAGGCAGTTCCTCTGCACTGTGCTAGATTCTGCAGAACATTAAGTTAACTCTTTGTGGGTGCCTGGGGAAAAAAACCTTCTCAAAACCACAATACATTGGCTCTAGCCCCGTGTGCTGAGGCCATGACCTGCTGGCGCTCACCCAAAGAGGACGAAGTGAATTTCCCGGGCACCATCACTCGTACTGTCAGACGCTCCTCCTTCCCCTGTCCTTCGCCTTCTGTGACACGGGCTGAGGTCACGGTAACATTCTTTGGGCTCCAAAGCACACTTGGCGCCTCTTTCGTACACTCTTAGCATTTTTGTTAGTAATCGCTGTCTTCTCTGGCATCTGCAAGCCAAAAAGAATGTTGCTGTCACCTCAGACCGTGTCACAGAGGGGCTGCAGGGACACCACGCAGGGTGGAGTTTGGGTGGAGAAAAGGAGGTGCAAGAGCACTGAAAACATGGGCCCAGACTCAGAAAGAATAGAGAATGGGGTAAAAAGTCAGGGGCAGGGCAGGGGAAGGAGGAGCGTCCGACAGTACAAGAGTATATGCCCCCTAATGGTAGTGATGCTGGCTTGCAGACCCTCTGTGACATGGTCTGGGGTCACAGTGGGACATCCCACATCACAGTGACAGCTCCCCTCTCCCTGTAGCCACTGGGACTGCTGTCGCCTCCACTCTGCTCTGGAGGAGGCGCTGTGCTGCGAGCCACAGGAGGCAGTGGGGCAGCGCTGGTGGCAGCCTGGTGATGTGCCGAGCGGGAGGCCGGAGAGGAGCACTTTCCTTGCCACCCTCCTGCTGACTTGGCTGCTCAGGTTTTCTCCCTGCTCTGAGGGCTGTTTCTTGGCTCAGGACTCCTTCCGGCTGTCCCCATCTTTGCCGGAGACAGGATCCTGTGGGAAGAAAGCGAGGGCCTGCAAAAAGCAGAGATGGAGATGAGGAAAAAGGTAGGAGACCGAAAAATTAGCGCTTGATTTAGGAGTAGACTTTTGGAGAGGTCCAGCCACGAGAAGCGCAATGGAGAAAGCAACGGAGAAGGTTAGCAATGGGAAGCAGACCAAGGCGCAGCCGCTGTGTGGAGAAGGTGTCTCATACATAGTACGCGTGGCTGAAAAAGGTGACTCGGAACTATGTAAAACTGCCGTCGGCAGTCATTCATGAGAAAGTCCCTAGAGAGCGTAAGACGTGGGTGCAAGCTCTGTGTTTGCTATAGCCCCGGTGAGCAACCCCCACAGCATGTGTCCCCCGTATGCAGGCCCGGAGGGCGCTCGGAGCAGGTTGCCTGGTGCGCTGACAGCCCAAGCTGCCGGGCTCTGAGCAGGCCCCCAGCACAGCTCTCTCAGCAGCAGGATTTCTCCAAATCTCTCGCTGGTGATACCATTGCACTGGGAGATCTGACACAAGGAATGAGATGCCTGAGCGTGTTCAGCGTGCCCTGACATCAAACAGAAAAACCTTTGCATGGAACTGTAGGGTTGGTATTTCTGTTCTGGAGGCTCACGTGTGTGCCTGCATCTTTTGCCCCGGTGTGATGCTCAGGAGAGGAAGGAGAAAGAGCTGCTGCTGCTGCTGCAACTCAAGGAGGACATGGAACAGGAAGCGAGACTTGAGGAACTGCAGAAGAAAAGGAGAGAAGAGAAAGCCAGAAAGGCACGTTAAGTAACATTCCTTTTGGCTTGTAGATGCCAGAGAAGACAGCGATTGCTAACAAAAATCCTAAGAGTGTATGAAAGAGGCACCAAGTGTGCTTTGGAGCGCAAAGATCCCCGTTAGAGCTGACCACATGTGGGAACGTTGCAGGGCCTGGAGTGCAAAACTCACTTTGGTGAGTTTGGTGGCAGGAGCTGCACAGGTTTGTTGTGGTCCAAAGGGGAGGGCGATAAAGATACAGCTAGGGAAATGCTTGCGTCCCTCCAAAAGGGGTATAAGCTGGAAGAACCGTGTGCCTTTCCGTACGTGCAGCTGCGCCTCTTCAGACCGCGTGTCTTGCTCCCCGGCAGCTCAGCAGGGCAGGAGCCCTCAGCGCTTTAACCTGCGGTCAGATGAGGCTGTTCCCCGGCAGCTCAGTCAGCACGTTGCCATTTGATTTCTGTACGTCTTTTGTTTGTCTGCCTGCTTTTGTTTGTGTTCTGTTCTGTTGTGTTTTTTGCAACTGGATTCAACAAGGGATTGCTCCCAAGACAAAGCCATGCCAGGAAACGTGTTGAGGCCTGGGGTGGTGGTTTCTGTCTTGCACAGAAGAAAGTGTACGTAAGGTGTATGCGAGATGCTTGATGGAGCATCTCTAGGTAAAAGAAAGCTTGCGGTAACTTACCCTTCACTGTTTTTCCTCACTATTGTAGAAGCGCCTATTGCTGGAGAGAAAAATGGCATATCATCTCCAGAAAGGGCAAGATCTTATTTCCCTGAGTGCAGAGCCTGAAGTTCATGGGAAATGTTTGGGAAAGGTGCGGCCTCAGCACCCACTGAGCAAAGCCAGCGGTACCTGCAGAGGTAAGGCAAGTGTTATGTGGAGCTAGCTCTCGCTCCTCTCTCCCAGGTCAGCAGCTACGACTGCTCTCACTTCCAAAGCTTGAGCCTCTGGAGGGATGGAGTGAGTGAAGAGCGGCTGGGGCTGCTGCTCTTTTTAGGTCTCCAAGGCACTGTGTGGGCCGGGTGGGTGAGCGAATGCCAGGCCACAGAGCTGTCTTGGGCCTTCTTACCCTGTGCTTTGGGAACGTGCTCATGCCAAGCGCATGTGACACGCCGGCACCAGAACAGCTCAGGTAAGGTGAGACCCGGCAATTCAGAAAGGAAAAATAATTTCAAAGGAAAAGTGGAAACATCAGCATCACTCACGGGAACTTCTTCCTTTGTGAGTAGTTTGTTCACGGCAGAAGCAGCTTTCAGCATTGTTGATGTGCTTCTCCATGCTTTGTGTTGAACAGGCAAGCTTAGGAAAAGATGAGCTCGTGGGGCTGAGAGCTGGCACCCGCTGGGAGTGCCAACAGACCTCTAGGCGGCCTTCACTTGATGGTGGAAAAGTCGCTCCAAAGTCTCCGCTCTCTCCCTCTCTCTCTTTCGTCTGTATGCCACAAGGGGATTTTCTACACTTTCACCACCACCCGCCGCCTCCAAACAGGCAAAGGCAACCCTGGAAGCCAGCTTTTTTCCTACAGACGGTCTGTAGGCTGAGCACGTGGCTCTGAGAGCATGGTGATAGGGTGGCTAAACCTGGGATTTGGTTTAGCAGTCCCCACTCCGCTCGGCGCTGAGTCACCTGGGAAGATCTGGGCTAGCTTGACCAGATCTTCTCAAGCCTGCCTCCAGCAGAGCCAGCCGCCTAGCTGCCACAGCGCCCGCCGCGTGGCAGTGGCACGTTGCATGGCACGTTGCTGCGGGCCAGCTAGGGGCGAGTTCCCCTTAGCACACAATGAGGCTCCCTGCTGCATCGCGTTCCCTGTTGCAGCCGCTCCTCGGGGGGGTGGGGATGGGCAGGCTACGGCCCGCAGCGCAGCAGCTCACGGCTGCTTTGTGCGGCACTGAGGCTGCCCCCGTGCACCCAAGCAGGCAGAAGCACTGTGGGTGGGTCGGCTGCCTTCTGCAAAAAGCTGGGCCAGCCTGTAGCAAAGCAGAAGGAAACTGCTGGTTGGCAGCTAAGGCTCAGCTCACAGGCTGTGCTCCCTCCTGAGCAAGGCTGTCTGGGACCTTCCTGCCCACGTCTGTCTCAGGCTCTGCTCCCTCCCCAGGAACTGGCAGCAAGGACAGACTTTCCTGCTGCCCATGCGCCGAGTGCTCTGTTCATCCCAGAGCTCCCAGGCCTGCCAAGAGCGGTCAGGGTAAGCCCACAGGCCTTGCTGTTGTTCCCTCTGCCTCCACGGAGGGCTGTGAAGGAATAGCGCCCTCCCCCCTCCCCCCCCGCCCACCCCAACTAACCCCAGATAACTGCCCTGTCTTCCTCTGGAGAGTGGCACTCCATGTTTGATCCGTCAGTTAGCGGTGGGGCCTTGGCCTCTCCTAATGTACTCGGATCTCCTACAAATGCAGGGCCGTAGCTCAGCCTTAGGCAAAAAGGATGCGCTTGCCCTGTTGTGGGACGCATTGAGAATATGCTAGCGTCCTTCTCGCCCACCATTTCAGAAGTGACGCTCAAAGAAAGTGCAAGGTGCAGAGGTTAATGCGGTGTTGCCCGATAGGATGAGCTTTTTGTTGCCGCTCGCTTTGTCTACTTCTAGATACATACAGCATTTGCAGTGCCAGCACCTAGCATGGGCCAGGCCTGGGCCTTCAAGGAGAGCCCACCTCATAAAACACCCTGAAAGGAACAAGCTGCAGGGGCTCCGCCATCCTCCTTGCACTCGGTGCAAGGCCCAGGCAGGGCAAGGCGGTGGCCTTGCAGGCCCAGGAGAAATCTCTTACTTAGCCCCGCAGGCGATGTCTTTTGCCATGTAAACGTTTGCAAACTGAAGTTGGGTTTCTTTTTCCCCATAGGCGCTAACCAGCCTTGTCAATCTTCAGCTAATGGGAAGACGGCGTCACTTTCTCCCACGGTCTTCCAGAAGGGCTCTGCAGTCACGGCTACTGTCACAAGCAGAAGCGCCTCTGCTCAGGTACGGAGGCTCTGCACAGAAGCTCTCACAGGCAGACCTGTGAGTCAGAGCTGGGCGCATGCAGGTTGCTGCGGCTCCTGTGCTGCAGCGCTGTGGTGCCAGGGACTCACGAGAAAGCGCTGCCACACACCGCCTCTCTCGCTTGTGAGTGGCACTTGGTCACTGAGGAGATGTTGTCTTGCTGGTGTGTGATGTGTCGTCTTTGGAGAAAGGCTGTCAGAGACACCAGAATGGCTGGTTTCCAGAGTCTCTCTCTCTCTGTCTCTCTCTCTGTCTGTCTGTCTCTCTCTCTCTCTGTCTCTGTCTCTCTCTCTCGGACACAAGGCACTGGCAGTTGCCCAGGAGTGTTCGGTGGCCACTTCTGCTCCAGGAATCCATGTTGCCGCTTTTTGTCCTCTGGTGAGCAACCAGCCCTGCCACAACACTCAGCGTGATACTGCCGGTGCTTGGCTGAGCACGCTGGGTATGCCCGCTGCAGAGCGCTGAGTGCTCTAGAGCTGCAGCGGACGCTTGCTGTGGCCTCCTGCCAGACTGGAGCTAATGAGGCCCATGTTGTTATGTGCAAGTCCAGCGGCAGCAGCTAGCAGCCTGGGAGAGCTCAGCCTTGCTGTGAGCAGGGTGTCAGGGCGGGGATTGTCACAAGGGACCAGCGAGGCTAGGAAATCCTCCAAGTTGCTTGTAGCCCTTGGGGAGAGCGCTAGAGGTACCAATAGCTGTCTGCGTTCAGGTTTCTCTTCTAGCTGGCGCTCAGAGGGCTGTGAGGGCCCACCGGGCAAAGCCTGGAGCAGCTGTGCTGGTGAGATGTGTGTGGTGGCCCCCGGCAAGGTGTTTTATGAAGTGGCGGCTCATCTGACTCCCCACTGGGAGACCTGCAGGCTGCGAGAGGACCAGCTCCCGTTCAAAACGCAAAGCAGCTCTTGCGCAGGATTCCCTCTCTCAACATGAGGGCACCACTCCGCTCCTGCAGAGCAACGGGAAGGGTCCCTACCACGCCTGCATGGAGATTCCTTGCAGTGAAGGGCCGGCCACTGGAGACTCACAGCATCTGCTGAGCAAGCTCTCAAAGAGCTCCGCTGGGAACTCCCCTGCCCTGGCGTCCCTCTATTGAACTACTGACGGCGCTCTGGCCTTCCTGAGCCAGGCGCACCTGTTTCCACCTCCCGCTGAGACCAGTCCACAGGAAAGCGCGTGGGCTTGTTTTGGAGCCAGCCATGCCCGTGCCTGGCACAACGCCCTGCCTTGGGCAGTAGCTGCGTTGCGGAGGGTGTGCGTGTGCGTGCGTGCGTGCGTGCGTGTGTATGTGACTGTGCACATCTCCACGTGGGCCAGGCCTGGGGCTCCTGTTGGAGCGGAGAGTGGACATCAGCGCCCGAGTCACTTTGTCCACCACACTGCGATCCACAAGCATGACCTCAGGGTGGCTGCAGGACCCTTTGAGGTAGAAAATCTCACCTTACTGATGGAATCTCCGGAAATCGCTTTTGATTCTGAGATGTCCGAGACCTCCCAAACCTGTATCCCAGGTACTGCCCCCTTCGCAAGAGTTTTTCCTTCTGCAAAGGAGCAGGCTCTTTCTGCTTGGAATCAGCATGCTTCTGCTTTGGGGGAATGGAAAACCAACATGAGTAAAAGGGCACATTCACTCAACGGTTCTTCCTCGTTTCCGTTACAGAGGCATGTAGGTGAAGAGCTGACTAATCAAGTAAAGACTGTGATGGCACAGGTTGTGTCAAAATTAACAAGGATCTTACACACCACTGTGAGCGACGACGAAGAGAGAACTGCAGAGAAACGTGATGCGGTGTCAGAGGAGCCCGTGTTGTCTTCAGACAACTCTGGCAGCCATAGCACATGCCGTGAGGCGCTGCGTGGCTTCTTGGGAAGTCTTCCCTCCTGCACCCCTAGAGAGCCCACCACAGCAACAAGCATAAACCCCACTCGCTCACAGAGTGATGTGCTGACATCAGAAGTGGCAGGCAAGGCAACTCCACTGCAGCTGCAAAAGACAGCTTTCCCTTCCCCACCCCAACAGACGCAGAGACCTCTGCAGTCGGAGGTACGGAGAAGAAGAGGAGCACGGCAGGACTGCTGCAGCTTGCAGGGGCACAGCGCGAGCACGGGACCTAGAAAAGAGTTGCCAAAGACATGTCCTTTGTGCCAAGCTTCCTCTGAAACTCCACCAGGGAGGAAAGGTACCGAGCCCCCCAGGCTGATCAGCAGTGATGTTGACTCAGACAGAAAGCGCGGCTTTCCTAGAGGCAGTGTTTTTAAAAAAGTGTTGGAACAGCACGCAGCCCCAGAAGCGCAGGGTGTTGTGGAGGTGGCTGAGACTGTGGTCGAGGAAGTGTACAAGAGGGTGAAAGAGCTGGGCCAGGCCATCCATGTCTTAAGGGAGGGTCCCCTCGAGCTCAGTGGGGGCTCCCTCAGTAGCACCAGCAATGCCTGCAATGCCCTTGAACTCCTAAGGAAGAAGTTAGAAGAAGGAAATAATCAGAAGGCAGAACCTTTGCGGGGCAGGTCAGAAAAAGCCCACACGCTGGCAAGTGGGATAGTTGATTCCGTCTTGGATCGGCGCCATCAGCGTCAGACCGACTTCCCTTCGGCACTGAACTTTGGGGGTTGTGTGGCAGAAAAGCTGGCACCATATGGAAACGAGGCCTATCCTGGTCAGGACACTCTAAGGCCACAGGGAAGGAAAATTCCTGTGAGACACTTTTTAGAAAAGAGTCAGCCAAGAACCAGCTTGCCACCTATCAACATCCCTGGAACGGCCATTTATTCAGAGGAAGAAACCCAAACCAAAGAGGAAATGTCTTGCAACCTCCCCTCTCTCTGCCAAGACTGTGTGCCAGGTGGTCACACCGCACTACGGGGCGTTCAGAAGTCCACGTGCTGGAGCGCTGCATCCGCGTCAAGATCTCCCAAGCCAGCGCTGGATACCCTACCTAAACGGAGGCCTGGTAGCACCAGGGAGACCCTGGCTGCCCTAGGCCAGCAGTTTGCAAGAAAGCCCTTCCCTCCGCTGGGTGCGAAGCCCCCTTCCCACAGGGGATCGCTGCGGCGACCAGTACGTGAAAAGCCTGGGCAAAGCCAGCCCGAGCAATCCCAGTCGGAAGAGGGAGCACTAGCCGGCAACCTGGTGGAAGGAGTCCTGCGGAGGTGTCTGGCTACAGGCTCCAGCTCTTTGTGTGACGCACGTCCTGAGAACAAATGATCAACTCCGAAGGTGAATGAAATTGGTAACACGCTTCAGCAGTCAGTGGGGAAAAAGAATACCCGCTCAAAGTCAGTCCTGTGGAGGCTACACCCAAAGGATGACTCTCAAGCCCAGAGTGCAAAGAAAGAAAGACGCTGTGGATAATGCAGGTGAGAGCACCTCTAGCAGCTCCTCTGCTCAAGGCATGGTCAACGAGGGCAGGTTGCTCACGACTGTGTCGGGCCAGGTTTTGAATAGCTCCAAGGATGGAGACTCCACAACTTGCCTGGGAAGCCTCTTCCAGTGTTTGACCACCCTCACAGTAAAAAAGGTTCCTCTGATGCTTAAATGGAAATGTTGGTTTGTCTTTCCATTTGTGCCCGGTGCCTCTTGTCCTTGTGTTGGACCCAATGAGAAGAGTCTGGCTCCGCCTTCTTTAGTCCGCCTCCCCACCACCAGCCATTTTTACACGGCGATAGGATCGCCCTGCCCCGAGCCTTCTCTTTTCGAGGCTGAACAACCCCAGCTCACTCAGCCTCTCGCTGTATGGCAGATGCCCCCCAAGCCCTTTATCATGTTTGTGGCTGGGCTCGCTCCACGAGGCCCGTGCCTGTTCTTGTACTGGGAAGGCCAGAACTCAGTGCGCAGAGCACTCCAGGTGTGGGCCCACCGGTGCTGAGCAGAGGGGCAAGGATTACCTCCCTTGACCTGCTGGTGACGTTCTTCCTAATGCAGCCCAGGATGCCGGTGGCCTTGTGTGCCACAAGGGCACATTGCTGGCTCATGTTCAACTTGCTGTCCACCAGGCCCCGCAGGTCGTTCTCCGCCGAGCTGCTTGCCAGCCGGTTGGCCCCTAGCCTGTAACGGTGCAAGGAATTTTTCTTCCCCGGGGAGGGTGGGTGGGGGGAGGGGGGAGGCGCATAACAATTCCTTGCCCTTGTCAGCCAACGCTTTCTGCACCTCCAGAACAAGCAGGTGGGCCTCGGCTGGGCTCCGCGTGTTTCGCCCCGCGTAGACGGCAAGAAGGCTGCAATCCATTCTGCTGATGAAAGAGTTTAAGTTGGTTTGGGCAGAGCGGAGAGAGCAAGGGCTCAGGGAAGAGGAGGTTTGCTCCAGGGAATTTGTCAGCCGCCCTAAGTGAACACGAACGCGGCGTGACGCCAGTTCCTCCGTGGAGCGGCACACGAAAGCCTGAGGCTGTGCTGCAGAGCTTTCGAGGCATCCTAAGCCAGCTGTCCCATCGGCCACATTTCAAGAACGAAGCATGCCCTTGTTTCCCAACTCCTGCTTTCACGGCCCGCGCAAGGGCCGGCTCACTGGCCACGCCTCACCGACAGCAGGGCGACTGCCTTGGCCGAGATGCCGCAGCCTCGCCCCTCGTCTTACGTGAGTTGCTTTGTGGGTGGAGCAATCTCAAACGTCTCAAGGAAGCGTTCTGACTAGAGAAAGGCTTTTCTGGGCCCCTTTCCCTCTAAATCCAACCCCACAGCAGCAGCACAGCTTGCCGACAACAGCAACAGGTTTTTCTGGGAGAGGGTCAATTTGCAGGGAAGTCCCAGGCCTCTACCTCTAGCCTTTTCTCTCTGCCTTCGGTTCACCCCCAAATCTCAGAGTGCCTCCCTGAGGACGAGGCTGACGAAGAGGATGAACTCCGACCCAAAGGAGGAGCGCAAACTTGCATGTACCCACACCTATTCTCCAACCCGTTCTTGCCGGTAAACCCCTGCCTCTAAGGGGCAGCCCATAAAATCACTGCACAAAGGTGGGCTCTGCATGCCCTTCTGAGGGGGTGGGGGGGGCGCGTAGGAGGAAAACAGCAATACTGAAGTCGCAGAGCATATAGGAATGCCCACGGAATGCACCGAGCCTCTGTGCTCTCCTAGCAGAGACTGGTGTATGTGGGTCAGTGGCCTGAGCAGAGACTATGCGGGTACCTTGTAATTTTGAGGGGGGTTTTTTCAGCCTTGCCGCAGGAAGGAGCCCCAGTGCGCAGAAAGAACCCCCCGCGGTTCTGTCTCAGAGGGCGTTTTTGGGGCGTGCCCCTAATGGTGGTGAAAACAACGTGGGTATGGGCAAATATAGGGAACAGTGGTTCTGTGGGAAGCCCTGGTGGGAGTTCCGCCTGGAGCGGATAATGGCAGTGTAGGTGTGAGAATGTTGATGGCCCCGAGTCCCTCTTACAGGATGAGGGGTGAGTGTGTGAGTAAGGGGGCTGGATTATAGCTGGAGCTGTATTTTGCAAATAGCAGAGGCATTCTGGGGGTTGGAATGGGAGGAAGCAAGCGGCGAGCTGCATGCTTCACTTTGCTCTCGCGCGAGGTGCAGCTAGGAGGGCAGCCATGGCAGCATTGAATCGGCCAGGGCCCATACATGCAGCTGAAAGGAGCTGGTGCCATCACTCGAAGCGGGGCTGTGGTGGAGTTGTCCAGTTAGAGGGGTGAATCCCTTGTCCACTGTGGAAACATTATTTCTGTGATGAGGTGATGGGGACAGAGCTGGTCTTCTGTTTAGTTTAACTGGAGAACTGATGAGAGAGAATGAAGTAAGAGGGGACCGGAGAGTAACACTTTCTTTATTTTGTCTGGCATTACAGGAGTCAAAGGGCCAGCTTGCATTCGAGAGAGGGAGCTCAGAGCTCTCTTCTAACCGTCCGTGGTCAGCGGACAAAGGAGAGTCCTTTGGAGGCCCAGGTGAAGCAGAATAATTACTTGCCAAACCTGATTTTTGGCACGAGGGCATGCACGCTGCAGGGGGAGCAAAGCTAGGTGAAGCACAGCTGAGGCCCGGGCGGTCAATAGCTAGGAGGCAGCAGGAGATGTTTCCGAGTCGGATGTGAGCACAGTTTCTGAACTGCCAGGTGTTAGAACAGGGAGGCATGGCTGGACGTGGTGGAACTCTTAACTGGTACTCTAAATCAGTACTCTACTCTGGAATGCTTGGCCAGCACCACATTTAGTTCCTCTTTCCAAGAGAAGCGACTCTCTCATTGAGCGTTGGTGTGTGAGGAGATGAATTTGTGGTGTCTGAGCCTTGTCTTGCATCGGTCTCATTTCTTGCAATCATCTGCCCATCTTTTGCATCAGTCTGTTTCCGGGTTTGCTTCCATCCCACTGCTCTTGCGCTGTAAAACATCCTTGCGCTGTTGTACCTGATTTTTTGAGGTGCTCGGTAACCCTTTTCCTGGGCAGCCGTCCAATAAGGGGGCACTTGCCTGTATTTGCAGGGAGGTAGAATGGCTGCAGTGGGAGTGAGTGGACAGTTGTGTGGTTATTGAATGTGTGAAACGTTGTACGCGTGTCTCCCTTCTTCCCCCAACGGAGTTTTTTTCCCCCTGGGCCAGGGTCCTCTGCGAGGCAACCATCGTCTTGCCACGGAGCTTTGGACCGACGAGAGGGCACCGTTGTACTTAAGGGAAAACCAGCTCGTAAAAGTGTGCTTTCGCTCTGTGATGTTATATGGAATGCTGAGAATAAAGCAAACGGTGCAAACTGTAAAGCTGTGTTTAGATGGAAGGGCTCTAATCTTCCCCCTGCCCTCACTGCTGGCGAGGCCACAGGAGTGGCACTACCTCTGCTTGCCAAGGTCACGGGTTTGCCACACCTTTGGGCTCTCCCAAGGGGTGGAGTATGACTGTTCGCTGGACTCCTGCTCAGGCTCTGGGCCTAACGCACAGCTCATGCTAAGGCCTGGTGTCTGCTGGGAGCAGCACCATGAGGCTAAAGCGAGAGCAACACCTGCCCCAGCTTCTCGAGGACAGAAATAAGGCGGTGGGCTATGCCTGCGAGTTCCGCCAAAAGGCAACTGCTTTGTAGTTTCTGGTACGATTGAAATTCTTCAGCCTAAAGTAAATTCTTGCCCAGCAACTGAAATGACCAGTAGGGATGGTCTAGCCCGAACGAACTCCTGAGCTGGAAGATACAGATGCGTCAGTTCACCCAAGCAGCCTTTGAAGCGAACCCTTCTGTAGCCGGACTGCTGAGGCTCTCGCGCTGCCTGCTGTAGCGCAGGGGAGGCCCGTGTTCTGACAGAGGAGGACAGGTGAGCGCTCTCACTGTGGACTAGGTAACTATTTTGCTCATCAGCCCGCAAATTAGCAAACTAGTGAATTAGGTAACTAGCAGTTACCAATTCCGGCTAGTCTAGCGCGAAGGGATTAACCCCTTGCTTGCTTTTCACCTACTGAGCTTGTAAAAACAAAGTTTGTTTCACAGAGTGTGCTGTCCTGTGTCAATTGGAGAAATCGCAATGAGCCAGCTGTTCAAGGTAAGCTGATAGTGCTATGGGGAAATGGGACATTATCATGCTTCCAGGGACACAGAATGGAGAGCAGCAAAGCAGGAACATCTGCAAATCAGAATGGGATTCTTTGCTGTGTCCCTTCCCCTCTTTCACCATTAAAAGTGCATTTAGACCGCTAAAAGGAAATCCTGTCCAGAGTAGCACGTGCCTGCTGTTGTACTTGTCTCAGTGCGATAGCAACCTCCACTTTCTTCCAGTGGAAGCACTTGGGTTCTTGTATAGCTAGAGAAATTTCATTTTGCCTCATCCATAATGGCCAACAAACTGACGGTCTCTGTGACAGAGTGCAGCTTCTTTAACGCTGTAAGGCATTTTTAAATCTGCAACGAAATTCACTGAACTCTCTGAAATACATAAATAAATAATCCCCAGAAAGCCCACTGTTTTGCTTGCTGTGTTCTGTGTGTCTCTCCCCTTATCTTCGCCCTCCTCACTACAGTCAGCCTGATAGATTTAGTCCTGGTTGGAGAGCGTGCTAATGGCTTCTGCTCTAGTTCAGCCACAGCCATGCATTCCACGTAAACTCTGCCTTGATAGTTTATTGCCTGGGAACTCAAAACAAGCAGGGGATGGCCCTGCAGGTAGGTGAGATGCGACCCTGGTGGCGAGAAACGTCTTCAATTTGATTTGAGACTGAGAAAAGCGACGTGGCCGTGAGCAAAGATGAGCTAAAGAAGAGGCAGTTCCTCTGCACTGTGCTAGATTCTGCAGAACATTAAGTTAACTCTTTGTGGGTGCCTGGGGAAAAAAACCTTCTCAAAACCACAATACATTGGCTCTAGCCCCGTGTGCTGAGGCCATGACCTGCTGGCGCTCACCCAAAGAGGACGAAGTGAATTTCCCGGGCACCATCACTCGTACTGTCAGACGCTCCTCCTTCCCCTGTCCTTCGCCTTCTGTGACACGGGCTGAGGTCACGGTAACATTCTTTGGGCTCCAAAGCACACTTGGCGCCTCTTTCGTACACTCTTAGCATTTTTGTTAGTAATCGCTGTCTTCTCTGGCATCTGCAAGCCAAAAAGAATGTTGCTGTCACCTCAGACCGTGTCACAGAGGGGCTGCAGGGACACCACGCAGGGTGGAGTTTGGGTGGAGAAAAGGAGGTGCAAGAGCACTGAAAACATGGGCCCAGACTCAGAAAGAATAGAGAATGGGGTAAAAAGTCAGGGGCAGGGCAGGGGAAGGAGGAGCGTCCGACAGTACAAGAGTATATGCCCCCTAATGGTAGTGATGCTGGCTTGCAGACCCTCTGTGACATGGTCTGGGGTCACAGTGGGACATCCCACATCACAGTGACAGCTCCCCTCTCCCTGTAGCCACTGGGACTGCTGTCGCCTCCACTCTGCTCTGGAGGAGGCGCTGTGCTGCGAGCCACAGGAGGCAGTGGGGCAGCGCTGGTGGCAGCCTGGTGATGTGCCGAGCGGGAGGCCGGAGAGGAGCACTTTCCTTGTCACCCTCCTGCTGACTTGGCTGCTCAGGTTTTCTCCCTGCTCTGAGGGCTGTTTCTTGGCTCAGGACTCCTTCCGGCTGTCCCCATCTTTGCCGGAGACAGGATCCTGTGGGAAGAAAGCGAGGGCCTGCAAAAAGCAGAGATGGAGATGAGGAAAAAGGTAGGAGACCGAAAAATTAGCGCTTGATTTAGGAGTAGACTTTTGGAGAGGTCCAGCCACGAGAAGCGCAATGGAGAAAGCAACGGAGAAGGTTAGCAATGGGAAGCAGACCAAGGCGCAGCCGCTGTGTGGAGAAGGTGTCTCATACATAGTACGCGTGGCTGAAAAAGGTGACTCGGAACTATGTAAAACTGCCGTCGGCAGTCATTCATGAGAAAGTCCCTAGAGAGCGTAAGACGTGGGTGCAAGCTCTGTGTTTGCTATAGCCCCGGTGAGCAACCCCCACAGCATGTGTCCCCCGTATGCAGGCCCGGAGGGCGCTCGGAGCAGGTTGCCTGGTGCGCTGACAGCCCAAGCTGCCGGGCTCTGAGCAGGCCCCCAGCACAGCTCTCTCAGCAGCAGGATTTCTCCGAATCTCTCGCTGGTGATACCATTGCACTGGGAGATCTGACACAAGGAATGAGATGCCTGAGCATGTTCAGCGTGCCCTGACATCAAACAGAAAAACCTTTGCATGGAACTGTAGGGTTGGTATTTCTGTTCTGGAGGCTCACGTGTGTGCCTGCATCTTTTGCCCCGGTGTGATGCTCAGGAGAGGAAGGAGAAAGAGCTGCTGCTGCTGCTGCAACTCAAGGAGGACATGGAACAGGAAGCGAGACTTGAGGAACTGCAGAAGAAAAGGAGAGAAGAGAAAGCCAGAAAGGCACGTTAAGTAACATTCCTTTTGGCTTGTAGATGCCAGAGAAGACAGCGATTGCTAACAAAAAAACCTAAGAGTGTATGAAAGAGGCACCAAGTGTGCTTTGGAGCGCAAAGATCCCCGTTAGAGCTGACCACATGTGGGAACCTGGAGTGCAAAACTCACTTTGGTGAGTTTGGTGGCAGGAGCTGCACAGGTTTGTTGTGGTCCAAAGGGGAGGGCGATAAAGATACAGCTAGGGAAATGCTTGCGTCCCTCCAAAAGGGGTATAAGCTGGAAGAACCGTGTGCCTTTCCGTACGTGCAGCTGCGCCTCTTCAGACCGCGTGTCTTGCTCCCCGGCAGCTCAGCAGGGCAGGAGCCCTCAGCGCTTTAACCTGCGGTCAGATGAGGCTGTTCCCCGGCAGCTCAGTCAGCACGTTGCCATTTGATTTCTGTACGTCTTTTGTTTGTCTGCCTGCTTTTGTTTGTGTTCTGTTCTGTTGTGTTTTTTGCAACTGGATTCAACAAGGGATTGCTCCCAAGACAAAGCCATGCCAGGAAACGTGTTGAGGCCTGGGGTGGTGGTTTCTGTCTTGCACAGAAGAAAGTGTACGTAAGGTGTATGCGAGATGCTTGATGGAGCATCTCTAGGTAAAAGAAAGCTTGTGGTAACTTACCCTTCACTGTTTTTCCTCACTATTGTAGAAGCGCCTATTGCTGGAGAGAAAAATGGCATATCATCTCCAGAAAGGGCAAGATCTTATTTCCCTGAGTGCAGAGCCTGAAGTTCATGGGAAATGTTTGGGAAAGGTGCGGCCTCAGCACCCACTGAGCAAAGCCAGCGGTACCTGCAGAGGTAAGGCAAGTGTTATGTGGAGCTAGCTCTCGCTCCTCTCTCCCAGGTCAGCAGCTACGACTGCTCTCACTTCCAAAGCTTGAGCCTCTGGAGGGATGGAGTGAGTGAAGAGCGGCTGGGGCTGCTGCTCTTTTTAGGTCTCCAAAGCACTGTGTGGGCCGGGTGGGTGAGCGAATGCCAGGCCACAGAGCTGTCTTGGGCCTTCTTACCCTGTGCTTTGGGAACGTGCTCATGCCAAGCGCATGTGACACGCCAGCACCAGAACAGCTCAGGTAAGGTGAGACCCGGCAATTCAGAAAGGAAAAATAATTTCAAAGGAAAAGTGGAAACATCAGCATCACTCACGGGAACTTCTTCCTTTGTGAGTAGTTTGTTCACGGCAGAAGCAGCTTTCAGCATTGTTGATGTGCTTCTCCATGCTTTGTGTTGAACAGGCAAGCTTAGGAAAAGATGAGCTCGTGGGGCTGAGAGCTGGCACCCGCTGGGAGTGCCAACAGACCTCTAGGCGGCCTTCACTTGATGGTGGAAAAGTCGCTCCAAAGTCTCCGCTCTCTCCCTCTCTCTCTTTCGTCTGTATGCCACAAGGGGATTTTCTACACTTTCACCACCACCCGCCGCCTCCAAACAGGCAAAGGCAACCCTGGAAGCCAGCTTTTTTCCTACAGACGGTCTGTAGGCTGAGCACGTGGCTCTGAGAGCATGGTGATAGGGTGGCTAAACCTGGGATTTGGTTTAGCAGTCCCCACTCCGCTCGGCGCTGAGTCACCTGGGAAGATCTGGGCTAGCTTGACCAGATCTTCTCAAGCCTGCCTCCAGCAGAGCCAGCCGCCTAGCTGCCACAGCGCCCGCCGCGTGGCAGTGGCACGTTGCATGGCACGTTGCTGCGGGCCAGCTAGGGGCGAGTTCCCCTTAGCACACAATGAGGCTCCCTGCTGCATCGCGTTCCCTGTTGCAGCCGCTCCTCGGGGGGGTGGGGATGGGCAGGCTACGGCCCGCAGCGCAGCAGCTCACGGCTGCTTTGTGCGGCACTGAGGCTGCCCCCGTGCACCCAAGCAGGCAGAAGCACTGTGGGTGGGTCGGCTGCCTTCTGCAAAAAGCTGGGCCAGCCTGTAGCAAAGCAGAAGGAAACTGCTGGTTGGCAGCTAAGGCTCAGCTCACAGGCTGTGCTCCCTCCTGAGCAAGGCTGTCTGGGACCTTCCTGCCCACGTCTGTCTCAGGCTCTGCTCCCTCCCCAGGAACTGGCAGCAAGGACAGACTTTCCTGCTGCCCATGCGCCGAGTGCTCTGTTCATCCCAGAGCTCCCAGGCCTGCCAAGAGCGGTCAGGGTAAGCCCACAGGCCTTGCTGTTGTTCCCTCTGCCTCCACGGAGGGCTGTGAAGGAATAGCGCCCTCCCCCCTCCCCCCCCGCCCACCCCAACTAACCCCAGATAACTGCCCTGTCTTCCTCTGGAGAGTGGCACTCCATGTTTGATCCGTCAGTTAGCGGTGGGGCCTTGGCCTCTCCTAATGTACTCGGATCTCCTACAAATGCAGGGCCGTAGCTCAGCCTTAGGCAAAAAGGATGCGCTTGCCCTGTTGTGGGACGCATTGAGAATATGCTAGCGTCCTTCTCGCCCACCATTTCAGAAGTGACGCTCAAAGAAAGTGCAAGGTGCAGAGGTTAATGCGGTGTTGCCCGATAGGATGAGCTTTTTGTTGCCGCTCGCTTTGTCTACTTCTAGATACATACAGCATTTGCAGTGCCAGCACCTAGCATGGGCCAGGCCTGGGCCTTCAAGGAGAGCCCACCTCATAAAACACCCTGAAAGGGCCAAGCTGCAGGGGCTCCGCCATCCTCCTTGCACTCGGTGCAAGGCCCAGGCAGGGCAAGGCGGTGGCCTTGCAGGCCCAGGAGAAATCTCTTACTTAGCCCCGCAGGCGATGTCTTTTGCCATGTAAACGTTTGCAAACTGAAGTTGGGTTTCTTTTTCCCCATAGGCGCTAACCAGCCTTGTCAATCTTCAGCTAATGGGAAGACGGCGTCACTTTCTCCCACGGTCTTCCAGAAGGGCTCTGCAGTCACGGCTACTGTCACAAGCAGAAGCGCCTCTGCTCAGGTACGGAGGCTCTGCACAGAAGCTCTCACAGGCAGACCTGTGAGTCAGAGCTGGGCGCATGCAGGTTGCTGCGGCTCCTGTGCTGCAGCGCTGTGGTGCCAGGGACTCACGAGAAAGCGCTGCCACACACCGCCTCTCTCGCTTGTGAGTGGCACTTGGTCACTGAGGAGATGTTGTCTTGCTGGTGTGTGATGTGTCGTCTTTGGAGAAAGGCTGTCAGAGACACCAGAATGGCTGGTTTCCAGAGTCTCTCTCTCTCTGTCTCTCTCTCTGTCTGTCTGTCTCTCTCTCTCTCTGTCTCTGTCTCTCTCTCTCGGACACAAGGCACTGGCAGTTGCCCAGGAGTGTTCGGTGGCCACTTCTGCTCCAGGAATCCATGTTGCCGCTTTTTGTCCTCTGGTGAGCAACCAGCCCTGCCACAACACTCAGCGTGATACTGCCGGTGCTTGGCTGAGCACGCTGGGTATGCCCGCTGCAGAGCGCTGAGTGCTCTAGAGCTGCAGCGGACGCTTGCTGTGGCCTCCTGCCAGACTGGAGCTAATGAGGCCCATGTTGTTATGTGCAAGTCCAGCGGCAGCAGCTAGCAGCCTGGGAGAGCTCAGCCTTGCTGTGAGCAGGGTGTCAGGGCGGGGATTGTCACAAGGGACCAGCGAGGCTAGGAAATCCTCCAAGTTGCTTGTAGCCCTTGGGGAGAGCGCTAGAGGTACCAATAGCTGTCTGCGTTCAGGTTTCTCTTCTAGCTGGCGCTCAGAGGGCTGTGAGGGCCCACCGGGCAAAGCCTGGAGCAGCTGTGCTGGTGAGATGTGTGTGGTGGCCCCCGGCAAGGTGTTTTATGAAGTGGCGGCTCATCTGACTCCCCACTGGGAGACCTGCAGGCTGCGAGAGGACCAGCTCCCGTTCAAAACGCAAAGCAGCTCTTGCGCAGGATTCCCTCTCTCAACATGAGGGCACCACTCCGCTCCTGCAGAGCAACGGGAAGGGTCCCTACCACGCCTGCATGGAGATTCCTTGCAGTGAAGGGCCGGCCACTGGAGACTCACAGCATCTGCTGAGCAAGCTCTCAAAGAGCTCCGCTGGGAACTCCCCTGCCCTGGCGTCCCTCTATTGAACTACTGACGGCGCTCTGGCCTTCCTGAGCCAGGCGCACCTGTTTCCACCTCCCGCTGAGACCAGTCCACAGGAAAGCGCGTGGGCTTGTTTTGGAGCCAGCCATGCCCGTGCCTGGCACAACGCCCTGCCTTGGGCAGTAGCTGCATTGCGGAGGGTGTGCGTGTGCGTGCGTGCGTGCGTGCGTGCGTGCGTGCGTGTGTATGTGACTGTGCACATCTCCACGTGGGCCAGGCCTGGGGCTCCTGTTGGAGCGGAGAGTGGACATCAGCGCCCGAGTCACTTTGTCCACCACACTGCGATCCACAAGCATGACCTCAGGGTGGCTGCAGGACCCTTTGAGGTAGAAAATCTCACCTTACTGATGGAATCTCCGGAAATCGCTTTTGATTCTGAGATGTCCGAGACCTCCCAAACCTGTATCCCAGGTACTGCCCCCTTCGCAAGAGTTTTTCCTTCTGCAAAGGAGCAGGCTCTTTCTGCTTGGAATCAGCGTGCTTCTGCTTTGGGGGAATGGAAAACCAACATGAGTAAAAGGGCACATTCACTCAACGGTTCTTCCTCGTTTCCGTTACAGAGGCATGTAGGTGAAGAGCTGACTAATCAAGTAAAGACTGTGATGGCACAGGTTGTGTCAAAATTAACAAGGATCTTACACACCACTGTGAGCGACGACGAAGAGAGAACTGCAGAGAAACGTGATGCGGTGTCAGAGGAGCCCGTGTTGTCTTCAGACAACTCTGGCAGCCATAGCACATGCCGTGAGGCGCTGCGTGGCTTCTTGGGAAGTCTTCCCTCCTGCACCCCTAGAGAGCCCACCACAGCAACAAGCATAAACCCCACTCGCTCACAGAGTGATGTGCTGACATCAGAAGTGGCAGGCAAGGCAACTCCACTGCAGCTGCAAAAGACAGCTTTCCCTTCCCCACCCCAACAGACGCAGAGACCTCTGCAGTCGGAGGTACGGAGAAGAAGAGGAGCACGGCAGGACTGCTGCAGCTTGCAGGGGCACAGCGCGAGCACGGGACCTAGAAAAGAGTTGCCAAAGACATGTCCTTTGTGCCAAGCTTCCTCTGAAACTCCACCAGGGAGGAAAGGTACCGAGCCCCCCAGGCTGATCAGCAGTGATGTTGACTCAGACAGAAAGCGCGGCTTTCCTAGAGGCAGTGTTTTTAAAAAAGTGTTGGAACAGCACGCAGCCCCAGAAGCGCAGGGTGTTGTGGAGGTGGCTGAGACTGTGGTCGAGGAAGTGTACAAGAGGGTGAAAGAGCTGGGCCAGGCCATCCGTGTCTTAAGGGAGGGTCCCCTCGAGCTCAGTGGGGGCTCCCTCAGTAGCACCAGCAATGCCTGCAATGCCCTTGAACTCCTAAGGAAGAAGTTAGAAGAAGGAAATAATCAGAAGGCAGAACCTTTGCGGGGCAGGTCAGAAAAAGCCCACACGCTGGCAAGTGGGATAGTTGATTCCGTCTTGGATCGGCGCCATCAGCGTCGGACCGACTTCCCTTCGGCACTGAACTTTGGGGGTTGTGTGGCAGAAAAGCTGGCACCATATGGAAACGAGGCCTATCCTGGTCAGGACACTCTAAGGCCACAGGGAAGGAAAATTCCTGTGAGACACTTTTTAGAAAAGAGTCAGCCAAGAACCAGCTTGCCACCTATCAACATCCCTGGAACGGCCGTTTATCCAGAGGAAGAAACCCAAACCAAAGAGGAAATGTCTTGCAACCTCCCCTCTCTCTGCCAAGACTGTGTGCCAGGTGGTCACACCGCACTACGGGGCGTTCAGAAGTCCACGTGCTGGAGCGCTGCATCCGCGTCAAGATCTCCCAAGCCAGCGCTGGATACCCTACCTAAACGGAGGCCTGGTAGCACCAGGGAGACCCTGGCTGCCCTAGGCCAGCAGTTTGCAAGAAAGCCCTTCCCTCCGCTGGGTGCGAAGCCCCCTTCCCACAGGGGATCGCTGCGGCGACCAGTACGTGAAAAGCCTGGGCAAAGCCAGCCCGAGCAATCCCAGTCGGAAGAGGGAGCACTAGCCGGCAACCTGGTGGAAGGAGTCCTGCGGAGGTGTCTGGCTACAGGCTCCAGCTCTTTGTGTGACGCACGTCCTGAGAACAAATGATCAACTCCGAAGGTGAATGAAATTGGTAACACGCTTCAGCAGTCAGTGGGGAAAAAGAATACCCGCTCAAAGTCAGTCCTGTGGAGGCTACACCCAAAGGATGACTCTCAAGCCCAGAGTGCAAAGAAAGAAAGACGCTGTGGATAATGCAGGTGAGAGCACCTCTAGCAGCTCCTCTGCTCAAGGCATGGTCAACGAGGGCAGGTTGCTCACGACTGTGTCGGGCCAGGTTTTGAATAGCTCCAAGGATGGAGACTCCACAACTTGCCTGGGAAGCCTCTTCCAGTGTTTGACCACCCTCACAGTAAAAAAGGTTCCTCTGATGCTTAAATGGAAATGTTGGTTTGTCTTTCCATTTGTGCCCGGTGCCTCTTGTCCTTGTGTTGGACCCAATGAGAAGAGTCTGGCTCCGCCTTCTTTAGTCCGCCTCCCCACCACCAGCCATTTTTACACGGCGATAGGATCGCCCTGCCCCGAGCCTTCTCTTTTCGAGGCTGAACAACCCCAGCTCACTCAGCCTCTCGCTGTATGGCAGATGCCCCCCAAGCCCTTTATCATGTTTGTGGCTGGGCTCGCTCCACGAGGCCCGTGCCTGTTCTTGTACTGGGAAGGCCAGAACTCAGTGCGCAGAGCACTCCAGGTGTGGGCCCACCGGTGCTGAGCAGAGGGGCAAGGATTACCTCCCTTGACCTGCTGGTGACGTTCTTCCTAATGCAGCCCAGGATGCCGGTGGCCTTGTGTGCCACAAGGGCACATTGCTGGCTCATGTTCAACTTGCTGTCCACCAGGCCCCGCAGGTCGTTCTCCGCCGAGCTGCTTGCCAGCCGGTTGGCCCCTAGCCTGTAACGGTGCAAGGAATTTTTCTTCCCCGGGGAGGGTGGGTGGGGGGAGGGGGGAGGCGCATAACAATTCCTTGCCCTTGTCAGCCAACGCTTTCTGCACCTCCAGAACAAGCAGGTGGGCCTCGGCTGGGCTCCGCGTGTTTCGCCCCGCGTAGACGGCAAGAAGGCTGCAATCCATTCTGCTGATGAAAGAGTTTAAGTTGGTTTGGGCAGAGCGGAGAGAGCAAGGGCTCAGGGAAGAGGAGGTTTGCTCCAGGGAATTTGTCAGCCGCCCTAAGTGAACACGAACGCGGCGTGACGCCAGTTCCTCCGTGGAGCGGCACACGAAAGCCTGAGGCTGTGCTGCAGAGCTTTCGAGGCATCCTAAGCCAGCTGTCCCATCGGCCACATTTCAAGAACGAAGCATGCCCTTGTTTCCCAACTCCTGCTTTCACGGCCCGCGCAAGGGCCGGCTCACTGGCCACGCCTCACCGACAGCAGGGCGACTGCCTTGGCCGAGATGCCGCAGCCTCGCCCCTCGTCTTACGTGAGTTGCTTTGTGGGTGGAGCAATCTCAAACGTCTCAAGGAAGCGTTCTGACTAGAGAAAGGCTTTTCTGGGCCCCTTTCCCTCTAAATCCAACCCCACAGCAGCAGCACAGCTTGCCGACAACAGCAACAGGTTTTTCTGGGAGAGGGTCAATTTGCAGGGAAGTCCCAGGCCTCTACCTCTAGCCTTTTCTCTCTGCCTTCGGTTCACCCCCAAATCTCAGAGTGCCTCCCTGAGGACGAGGCTGACGAAGAGGATGAACTCCGACCCAAAGGAGGAGCGCAAACTTGCATGTACCCACACCTATTCTCCAACCCGTTCTTGCCGGTAAACCCCTGCCTCTAAGGGGCAGCCCATAAAATCACTGCACAAAGGTGGGCTCTGCATGCCCTTCTGAGGGGGTGGGGGGGGCGCGTAGGAGGAAAACAGCAATACTGAAGTCGCAGAGCATATAGGAATGCCCACGGAATGCACCGAGCCTCTGTGCTCTCCTAGCAGAGACTGGTGTATGTGGGTCAGTGGCCTGAGCAGAGACTATGCGGGTACCTTGTAATTTTGAGGGGGGTTTTTTCAGCCTTGCCGCAGGAAGGAGCCCCAGTGCGCAGAAAGAACCCCCCGCGGTTCTGTCTCAGAGGGCGTTTTTGGGGCGTGCCCCTAATGGTGGTGAAAACAACGTGGGTATGGGCAAATATAGGGAACAGTGGTTCTGTGGGAAGCCCTGGTGGGAGTTCCGCCTGGAGCGGATAATGGCAGTGTAGGTGTGAGAATGTTGATGGCCCCGAGTCCCTCTTACAGGATGAGGGGTGAGTGTGTGAGTAAGGGGGCTGGATTATAGCTGGAGCTGTATTTTGCAAATAGCAGAGGCATTCTGGGGGTTGGAATGGGAGGAAGCAAGCGGCGAGCTGCATGCTTCACTTTGCTCTCGCGCGAGGTGCAGCTAGGAGGGCAGCCATGGCAGCATTGAATCGGCCAGGGCCCATACATGCAGCTGAAAGGAGCTGGTGCCATCACTCGAAGCGGGGCTGTGGTGGAGTTGTCCAGTTAGAGGGGTGAATCCCTTGTCCACTGTGGAAACATTATTTCTGTGATGAGGTGATGGGGACAGAGCTGGTCTTCTGTTTAGTTTAACTGGAGAACTGATGAGAGAGAATGAAGTAAGAGGGGACCGGAGAGTAACACTTTCTTTATTTTGTCTGGCATTACAGGAGTCAAAGGGCCAGCTTGCATTCGAGAGAGGGAGCTCAGAGCTCTCTTCTAACCGTCCGTGGTCAGCGGACAAAGGAGAGTCCTTTGGAGGCCCAGGTGAAGCAGAATAATTACTTGCCAAACCTGATTTTTGGCACGAGGGCATGCACGCTGCAGGGGGAGCAAAGCTAGGTGAAGCACAGCTGAGGCCCGGGCGGTCAATAGCTAGGAGGCAGCAGGAGATGTTTCCGAGTCGGATGTGAGCACAGTTTCTGAACTGCCAGGTGTTAGAACAGGGAGGCATGGCTGGACGTGGTGGAACTCTTAACTGGTACTCTAAATCAGTACTCTACTCTGGAATGCTTGGCCAGCACCACATTTAGTTCCTCTTTCCAAGAGAAGCGACTCTCTCATTGAGCGTTGGTGTGTGAGGAGATGAATTTGTGGTGTCTGAGCCTTGTCTTGCATCGGTCTCATTTCTTGCAATCATCTGCCCATCTTTTGCATCAGTCTGTTTCCGGGTTTGCTTCCATCCCACTGCTCTTGCGCTGTAAAACATCCTTGCGCTGTTGTACCTGATTTTTTGAGGTGCTCGGTAACCCTTTTCCTGGGCAGCCGTCCAATAAGGGGGCACTTGCCTGTATTTGCAGGGAGGTAGAATGGCTGCAGTGGGAGTGAGTGGACAGTTGTGTGGTTATTGAATGTGTGAAACGTTGTACGCGTGTCTCCCTTCTTCCCCCAACGGAGATTTTTTCCCCCTGGGCCAGGGTCCTCTGCGAGGCAACCATCGTCTTGCCACGGAGCTTTGGACCGACGAGAGGGCACCGTTGTACTTAAGGGAAAACCAGCTTGTAAAAGTGTGCTTTCGCTCTGTGATGTTATATGGAATGCTGAGAATAAAGCAAACGGTGCAAACTGTAAAGCTGTGTTTAGATGGAAGGGCTCTAATCTTCCCCCTGCCCTCACTGCTGGCGAGGCCACAGGAATGGCACTACCTCCGCTTGCCAAGGTCACGGGTTTGCCACACCTTTGGGCTCTCCCAAGGGGTGGAGTATGACTGTTCGCTGGACTCCTGCTCAGGCTCTGGGCCTAACGCACAGCTCATGCTAAGGCCTGGTGTCTGCTGGGAGCAGCACCATGAGGCTAAAGCGAGAGCAACACCTGCCCCAGCTTCTCGAGGACAGAAATAAGGCGGTGGGCTATGCCTGCGAGTTCCGCCAAAAGGCAACTGCTTTGTAGTTTCTGGTACGATTGAAATTCTTCAGCCTAAAGTAAATTCTTGCCCAGCAACTGAAATGACCAGTAGGGATGGTCTAGACCGAACAAACTCCTGAGCTGGAAGATACAGATGCGTCAGTTCACCCAAGCAGCCTTTGAAGCGAACCCTTCTGTAGCCGGTCTGCTGAGGCTCTCGCGCTGCCTGCTGTAGCGCAGGGGAGGCCCGTGTTCTGACAGAGGAGGACAGGTGAGCGCTCTCACTGTGGACTAGGTAACTATTTTGCTCATCAGCCCGCAAATTAGCAAACTAGTGAATTAGGTAACTAGCAGTTACCAATTCCGGCTAGTCTAGCGCGAAGGGATTAACCCCTTGCTTGCTTTTCACCTACTGAGCTTGTAAAAACAAAGTTTGTTTCACAGAGTGTGCTGTCCTGTGTCAATTGGAGAAATCGCAATGAGCCAGCTGTTCAAGGTAAGCTGATAGTGCTATGGGGAAATGGGACATTATCATGCTTCCAGGGACACAGAATGGAGAGCAGCAAAGCAGGAACATCTGCAAATCAGAATGGGATTCTTTGCTGTGTCCCTTCCCCTCTTTCACCATTAAAAGTGCATTTAGACCGCTAAAAGGAAATCCTGTCCAGAGTAGCACGTGCCTGCTGTTGTACTTGTCTCAGTGCGATAGCAACCTCCACTTTCTTCCAGTGGAAGCACTTGGGTTCTTGTATAGCTAGAGAAATTTCATTTTGCCTCATCCATAATGGCCAACAAACTGACGGTCTCTGTGACAGAGTGCAGCTTCTTTAACGCTGTAAGGCATTTTTAAATCTGCAACGAAATTCACTGAACTCTCTGAAATACATAAATAAATAATCCCCAGAAAGCCCACTGTTTTGCTTGCTGTGTTCTGTGTGTCTCTCCCCTTATCTTCGCCCTCCTCACTACAGTCAGCCTGATAGATTTAGTCCTGGTTGGAGAGCGTGCTAATGGCTTCTGCTCTAGTTCAGCCACAGCCATGCATTCCACGTAAACTCTGCCTTGATAGTTTATTGCCTGGGAACTCAAAACAAGCAGGGGATGGCCCTGCAGGTAGGTGAGATGCGACCCCGGTGGCGAGAAACGTCTTCAATTTGATTTGAGACTGAGAAAAGCGACGTGGCCGTGAGCAAAGATGAGCTAAAGAAGAGGCAGTTCCTCTGCACTGTGCTAGATTCTGCAGAACATTAAGTTAACTCTTTGTGGGTGCCTGGGGAAAAAAACCTTCTCAAAACCACAATACATTGGCTCTAGCCCCGTGTGCTGAGGCCATGACCTGCTGGCGCTCACCCAAAGAGGACGAAGTGAATTTCCCGGGCACCATCACTCGTACTGTCAGACGCTCCTCCTTCCCCTGTCCTTCGCCTTCTGTGACACGGGCTGAGGTCACGGTAACATTCTTTGGGCTCCAAAGCACACTTGGCGCCTCTTTCGTACACTCTTAGCATTTTTGTTAGTAATCGCTGTCTTCTCTGGCATCTGCAAGCCAAAAAGAATGTTGCTGTCACCTCAGACCGTGTCACAGAGGGGCTGCAGGGACACCACGCAGGGTGGAGTTTGGGTGGAGAAAAGGAGGTGCAAGAGCACTGAAAACATGGGCCCAGACTCAGAAAGAATAGAGAATGGGGTAAAAAGTCAGGGGCAGGGCAGGGGAAGGAGGAGTGTCCGACAGTACAAGAGTATATGCCCCCTAATGGTAGTGATGCTGGCTTGCAGACCCTCTGTGACATGGTCTGGGGTCACAGTGGGACATCCCACATCACAGTGACAGCTCCCCTCTCCCTGTAGCCACTGGGACTGCTGTCGCCTCCACTCTGCTCTGGAGGAGGCGCTGTGCTGCGAGCCACAGGAGGCAGTGGGGCAGCGCTGGTGGCAGCCTGGTGATGTGCCGAGCGGGAGGCCGGAGAGGAGCACTTTCCTTGCCACCCTCCTGCTGACTTGGCTGCTCAGGTTTTCTCCCTGCTCTGAGGGCTGTTTCTTGGCTCAGGACTCCTTCCGGCTGTCCCCATCTTTGCCGGAGACAGGATCCTGTGGGAAGAAAGCGAGGGCCTGCAAAAAGCAGAGATGGAGATGAGGAAAAAGGTAGGAGACCGAAAAATTAGCGCTTGATTTAGGAGTAGACTTTTGGAGAGGTCCAGCCACGAGAAGCGCAATGGAGAAAGCAACGGAGAAGGTTAGCAATGGGAAGCAGACCAAGGCGCAGCCGCTGTGTGGAGAAGGTGTCTCATACATAGTACGCGTGGCTGAAAAAGGTGACTCGGAACTATGTAAAACTGCCGTCGGCAGTCATTCATGAGAAAGTCCCTAGAGAGCGTAAGACGTGGGTGCAAGCTCTGTGTTTGCTATAGCCCCGGTGAGCAACCCCCACAGCATGTGTCCCCCGTATGCAGGCCCGGAGGGCGCTCGGAGCAGGTTGCCTGGTGCGCTGACAGCCCAAGCTGCCGGGCTCTGAGCAGGCCCCCAGCACAGCTCTCTCAGCAGCAGGATTTCTCCAAATCTCTCGCTGGTGATACCATTGCACTGGGAGATCTGACACAAGGAATGAGATGCCTGAGCGTGTTCAGCGTGCCCTGACATCAAACAGAAAAACCTTTGCATGGAACTGTAGGGTTGGTATTTCTGTTCTGGAGGCTCACGTGTGTGCCTGCATCTTTTGCCCCGGTGTGATGCTCAGGAGAGGAAGGAGAAAGAGCTGCTGCTGCTGCTGCAACTCAAGGAGGACATGGAACAGGAAGCGAGACTTGAGGAACTGCAGAAGAAAAGGAGAGAAGAGAAAGCCAGAAAGGCACGTTAAGTAACATTCCTTTTGGCTTGTAGATGCCAGAGAAGACAGCGATTGCTAACAAAAATCCTAAGAGTGTATGAAAGAGGCACCAAGTGTGCTTTGGAGCGCAAAGATCCCCGTTAGAGCTGACCACATGTGGGAACGTTGCAGGGCCTGGAGTGCAAAACTCACTTTGGTGAGTTTGGTGGCAGGAGCTGCACAGGTTTGTTGTGGTCCAAAGGGGAGGGCGATAAAGATACAGCTAGGGAAATGCTTGCGTCCCTCCAAAAGGGGTATAAGCTGGAAGAACCGTGTGCCTTTCCGTACGTGCAGCTGCGCCTCTTCAGACCGCGTGTCTTGCTCCCCGGCAGCTCAGCAGGGCAGGAGCCCTCAGCGCTTTAACCTGCGGTCAGATGAGGCTGTTCCCCGGCAGCTCAGTCAGCACGTTGCCATTTGATTTCTGTACGTCTTTTGTTTGTCTGCCTGCTTTTGTTTGTGTTCTGTTCTGTTGTGTTTTTTGCAACTGGATTCAACAAGGGATTGCTCCCAAGACAAAGCCATGCCAGGAAACGTGTTGAGGCCTGGGGTGGTGGTTTCTGTCTTGCACAGAAGAAAGTGTACGTAAGGTGTATGCGAGATGCTTGATGGAGCATCTCTAGGTAAAAGAAAGCTTGCGGTAACTTACCCTTCACTGTTTTTCCTCACTATTGTAGAAGCGCCTATTGCTGGAGAGAAAAATGGCATATCATCTCCAGAAAGGGCAAGATCTTATTTCCCTGAGTGCAGAGCCTGAAGTTCATGGGAAATGTTTGGGAAAGGTGCGGCCTCAGCACCCACTGAGCAAAGCCAGCGGTACCTGCAGAGGTAAGGCAAGTGTTATGTGGAGCTAGCTCTCGCTCCTCTCTCCCAGGTCAGCAGCTACGACTGCTCTCACTTCCAAAGCTTGAGCCTCTGGAGGGATGGAGTGAGTGAAGAGCGGCTGGGGCTGCTGCTCTTTTTAGGTCTCCAAAGCACTGTGTGGGCCGGGTGGGTGAGCGAATGCCAGGCCACAGAGCTGTCTTGGGCCTTCTTACCCTGTGCTTTGGGAACGTGCTCATGCCAAGCGCATGTGACACGCCGGCACCAGAACAGCTCAGGTAAGGTGAGACCCGGCAATTCAGAAAGGAAAAATAATTTCAAAGGAAAAGTGGAAACATCAGCATCACTCACGGGAACTTCTTCCTTTGTGAGTAGTTTGTTCACGGCAGAAGCAGCTTTCAGCATTGTTGATGTGCTTCTCCATGCTTTGTGTTGAACAGGCAAGCTTAGGAAAAGATGAGCTCGTGGGGCTGAGAGCTGGCACCCGCTGGGAGTGCCAACAGACCTCTAGGCGGCCTTCACTTGATGGTGGAAAAGTCGCTCCAAAGTCTCCGCTCTCTCCCTCTCTCTCTTTCGTCTGTATGCCACAAGGGGATTTTCTACACTTTCACCACCACCCGCCGCCTCCAAACAGGCAAAGGCAACCCTGGAAGCCAGCTTTTTTCCTACAGACGGTCTGTAGGCTGAGCACGTGGCTCTGAGAGCATGGTGATAGGGTGGCTAAACCTGGGATTTGGTTTAGCAGTCCCCACTCCGCTCGGCGCTGAGTCACCTGGGAAGATCTGGGCTAGCTTGACCAGATCTTCTCAAGCCTGCCTCCAGCAGAGCCAGCCGCCTAGCTGCCACAGCGCCCGCCGCGTGGCAGTGGCACGTTGCATGGCACGTTGCTGCGGGCCAGCTAGGGGCGAGTTCCCCTTAGCACACAATGAGGCTCCCTGCTGCATCGCGTTCCCTGTTGCAGCCGCTCCTCGGGGGGGTGGGGATGGGCAGGCTACGGCCCGCAGCGCAGCAGCTCACGGCTGCTTTGTGCGGCACTGAGGCTGCCCCCGTGCACCCAAGCAGGCAGAAGCACTGTGGGTGGGTCGGCTGCCTTCTGCAAAAAGCTGGGCCAGCCTGTAGCAAAGCAGAAGGAAACTGCTGGTTGGCAGCTAAGGCTCAGCTCACAGGCTGTGCTCCCTCCTGAGCAAGGCTGTCTGGGACCTTCCTGCCCACGTCTGTCTCAGGCTCTGCTCCCTCCCCAGGAACTGGCAGCAAGGACAGACTTTCCTGCTGCCCATGCGCCGAGTGCTCTGTTCATCCCAGAGCTCCCAGGCCTGCCAAGAGCGGTCAGGGTAAGCCCACAGGCCTTGCTGTTGTTCCCTCTGCCTCCACGGAGGGCTGTGAAGGAATAGCGCCCTCCCCCCTCCCCCCCCGCCCACCCCAACTAACCCCAGATAACTGCCCTGTCTTCCTCTGGAGAGTGGCACTCCATGTTTGATCCGTCAGTTAGCGGTGGGGCCTTGGCCTCTCCTAATGTACTCGGATCTCCTACAAATGCAGGGCCGTAGCTCAGCCTTAGGCAAAAAGGATGCGCTTGCCCTGTTGTGGGACGCATTGAGAATATGCTAGCGTCCTTCTCGCCCACCATTTCAGAAGTGACGCTCAAAGAAAGTGCAAGGTGCAGAGGTTAATGCGGTGTTGCCCGATAGGATGAGCTTTTTGTTGCCGCTCGCTTTGTCTACTTCTAGATACATACAGCATTTGCAGTGCCAGCACCTAGCATGGGCCAGGCCTGGGCCTTCAAGGAGAGCCCACCTCATAAAACACCCTGAAAGGGCCAAGCTGCAGGGGCTCCGCCATCCTCCTTGCACTCGGTGCAAGGCCCAGGCAGGGCAAGGCGGTGGCCTTGCAGGCCCAGGAGAAATCTCTTACTTAGCCCCGCAGGCGATGTCTTTTGCCATGTAAACGTTTGCAAACTGAAGTTGGGTTTCTTTTTCCCCATAGGCGCTAACCAGCCTTGTCAATCTTCAGCTAATGGGAAGACGGCGTCACTTTCTCCCACGGTCTTCCAGAAGGGCTCTGCAGTCACGGCTACTGTCACAAGCAGAAGCGCCTCTGCTCAGGTACGGAGGCTCTGCACAGAAGCTCTCACAGGCAGACCTGTGAGTCAGAGCTGGGCGCATGCAGGTTGCTGCGGCTCCTGTGCTGCAGCGCTGTGGTGCCAGGGACTCACGAGAAAGCGCTGCCACACACCGCCTCTCTCGCTTGTGAGTGGCACTTGGTCACTGAGGAGATGTTGTCTTGCTGGTGTGTGATGTGTCGTCTTTGGAGAAAGGCTGTCAGAGACACCAGAATGGCTGGTTTCCAGAGTCTCTCTCTCTCTGTCTCTCTCTCTCTCTGTCTGTCTCTCTCTCTCTCTGTCTCTGTCTCTCTCTCTCGGACACAAGGCACTGGCAGTTGCCCAGGAGTGTTCGGTGGCCACTTCTGCTCCAGGAATCCATGTTGCCGCTTTTTGTCCTCTGGTGAGCAACCAGCCCTGCCACAACACTCAGCGTGATACTGCCGGTGCTTGGCTGAGCACGCTGGGTATGCCCGCTGCAGAGCGCTGAGTGCTCTAGAGCTGCAGCGGACGCTTGCTGTGGCCTCCTGCCAGACTGGAGCTAATGAGGCCCATGTTGTTATGTGCAAGTCCAGCGGCAGCAGCTAGCAGCCTGGGAGAGCTCAGCCTTGCTGTGAGCAGGGTGTCAGGGCGGGGATTGTCACAAGGGACCAGCGAGGCTAGGAAATCCTCCAAGTTGCTTGTAGCCCTTGGGGAGAGCGCTAGAGGTACCAATAGCTGTCTGCGTTCAGGTTTCTCTTCTAGCTGGCGCTCAGAGGGCTGTGAGGGCCCACCGGGCAAAGCCTGGAGCAGCTGTGCTGGTGAGATGTGTGTGGTGGCCCCCGGCAAGGTGTTTTATGAAGTGGCGGCTCATCTGACTCCCCACTGGGAGACCTGCAGGCTGCGAGAGGACCAGCTCCCGTTCAAAACGCAAAGCAGCTCTTGCGCAGGATTCCCTCTCTCAACATGAGGGCACCACTCCGCTCCTGCAGAGCAACGGGAAGGGTCCCTACCACGCCTGCATGGAGATTCCTTGCAGTGAAGGGCCGGCCACTGGAGACTCACAGCATCTGCTGAGCAAGCTCTCAAAGAGCTCCGCTGGGAACTCCCCTGCCCTGGCGTCCCTCTATTGAACTACTGACGGCGCTCTGGCCTTCCTGAGCCAGGCGCACCTGTTTCCACCTCCCGCTGAGACCAGTCCACAGGAAAGCGCGTGGGCTTGTTTTGGAGCCAGCCATGCCCGTGCCTGGCACAACGCCCTGCCTTGGGCAGTAGCTGCGTTGCGGAGGGTGTGCGTGTGCGTGCGTGCGTGCGTGCGTGCGTGCGTGCGTGTGTATGTGACTGTGCACATCTCCACGTGGGCCAGGCCTGGGGCTCCTGTTGGAGCGGAGAGTGGACATCAGCGCCCGAGTCACTTTGTCCACCACACTGCGATCCACAAGCATGACCTCAGGGTGGCTGCAGGACCCTTTGAGGTAGAAAATCTCACCTTACTGATGGAATCTCCGGAAATCGCTTTTGATTCTGAGATGTCCGAGACCTCCCAAACCTGTATCCCAGGTACTGCCCCCTTCGCAAGAGTTTTTCCTTCTGCAAAGGAGCAGGCTCTTTCTGCTTGGAATCAGCGTGCTTCTGCTTTGGGGGAATGGAAAACCAACATGAGTAAAAGGGCACATTCACTCAACGGTTCTTCCTCGTTTCCGTTACAGAGGCATGTAGGTGAAGAGCTGACTAATCAAGTAAAGACTGTGATGGCACAGGTTGTGTCAAAATTAACAAGGATCTTACACACCACTGTGAGCGACGACGAAGAGAGAACTGCAGAGAAACGTGATGCGGTGTCAGAGGAGCCCGTGTTGTCTTCAGACAACTCTGGCAGCCATAGCACATGCCGTGAGGCGCTGCGTGGCTTCTTGGGAAGTCTTCCCTCCTGCACCCCTAGAGAGCCCACCACAGCAACAAGCATAAACCCCACTCGCTCACAGAGTGATGTGCTGACATCAGAAGTGGCAGGCAAGGCAACTCCACTGCAGCTGCAAAAGACAGCTTTCCCTTTCCCACCCCAACAGACGCAGAGACCTCTGCAGTCGGAGGTACGGAGAAGAAGAGGAGCACGGCAGGACTGCTGCAGCTTGCAGGGGCACAGCGCGAGCACGGGACCTAGAAAAGAGTTGCCAAAGACATGTCCTTTGTGCCAAGCTTCCTCTGAAACTCCACCAGGGAGGAAAGGTACCGAGCCCCCCAGGCTGATCAGCAGTGATGTTGACTCAGACAGAAAGCGCGGCTTTCCTAGAGGCAGTGTTTTTAAAAAAGTGTTGGAACAGCACGCAGCCCCAGAAGCGCAGGGTGTTGTGGAGGTGGCTGAGACTGTGGTCGAGGAAGTGTACAAGAGGGTGAAAGAGCTGGGCCAGGCCATCCGTGTCTTAAGGGAGGGTCCCCTCGAGCTCAGTGGGGGCTCCCTCAGTAGCACCAGCAATGCCTGCAATGCCCTTGAACTCCTAAGGAAGAAGTTAGAAGAAGGAAATAATCAGAAGGCAGAACCTTTGCGGGGCAGGTCAGAAAAAGCCCACACGCTGGCAAGTGGGATAGTTGATTCCGTCTTGGATCGGCGCCATCAGCGTCGGACCGACTTCCCTTCGGCACTGAACTTTGGAGGTTGTGTGGCAGAAAAGCTGGCACCATATGGAAACGAGGCCTATCCTGGTCAGGACACTCTAAGGCCACAGGGAAGGAAAATTCCTGTGAGACACTTTTTAGAAAAGAGTCAGCCAAGAACCAGCTTGCCACCTATCAACATCCCTGGAACGGCCGTTTATCCAGAGGAAGAAACCCAAACCAAAGAGGAAATGTCTTGCAACCTCCCCTCTCTCTGCCAAGACTGTGTGCCAGGTGGTCACACCGCACTACGGGGCGTTCAGAAGTCCACGTGCTGGAGCGCTGCATCCGCGTCAAGATCTCCCAAGCCAGCGCTGGATACCCTACCTAAACGGAGGCCTGGTAGCACCAGGGAGACCCTGGCTGCCCTAGGCCAGCAGTTTGCAAGAAAGCCCTTCCCTCCGCTGGGTGCGAAGCCCCCTTCCCACAGGGGATCGCTGCGGCGACCAGTACGTGAAAAGCCTGGGCAAAGCCAGCCCGAGCAATCCCAGTCGGAAGAGGGAGCACTAGCCGGCAACCTGGTGGAAGGAGTCCTGCGGAGGTGTCTGGCTACAGGCTCCAGCTCTTTGTGTGACGCACGTCCTGAGAACAAATGATCAACTCCGAAGGTGAATGAAATTGGTAACACGCTTCAGCAGTCAGTGGGGAAAAAGAATACCCGCTCAAAGTCAGTCCTGTGGAGGCTACACCCAAAGGATGACTCTCAAGCCCAGAGTGCAAAGAAAGAAAGACGCTGTGGATAATGCAGGTGAGAGCACCTCTAGCAGCTCCTCTGCTCAAGGCATGGTCAACGAGGGCAGGTTGCTCACGACTGTGTCGGGCCAGGTTTTGAATAGCTCCAAGGATGGAGACTCCACAACTTGCCTGGGAAGCCTCTTCCAGTGTTTGACCACCCTCACAGTAAAAAAGGTTCCTCTGATGCTTAAATGGAAATGTTGGTTTGTCTTTCCATTTGTGCCCGGTGCCTCTTGTCCTTGTGTTGGACCCAATGAGAAGAGTCTGGCTCCGCCTTCTTTAGTCCGCCTCCCCACCACCAGCCATTTTTACACGGCGATAGGATCGCCCTGCCCCGAGCCTTCTCTTTTCGAGGCTGAACAACCCCAGCTCACTCAGCCTCTCGCTGTATGGCAGATGCCCCCCAAGCCCTTTATCATGTTTGTGGCTGGGCTCGCTCCACGAGGCCCGTGCCTGTTCTTGTACTGGGAAGGCCAGAACTCAGTGCGCAGAGCACTCCAGGTGTGGGCCCACCGGTGCTGAGCAGAGGGGCAAGGATTACCTCCCTTGACCTGCTGGTGACGTTCTTCCTAATGCAGCCCAGGATGCCGGTGGCCTTGTGTGCCACAAGGGCACATTGCTGGCTCATGTTCAACTTGCTGTCCACCAGGCCCCGCAGGTCGTTCTCCGCCGAGCTGCTTGCCAGCCGGTTGGCCCCTAGCCTGTAACGGTGCAAGGAATTTTTCTTCCCCGGGGAGGGTGGGTGGGGGGAGGGGGGAGGCGCATAACAATTCCTTGCCCTTGTCAGCCAACGCTTTCTGCACCTCCAGAACAAGCAGGTGGGCCTCGGCTGGGCTCCGCGTGTTTCGCCCCGCGTAGACGGCAAGAAGGCTGCAATCCATTCTGCTGATGAAAGAGTTTAAGTTGGTTTGGGCAGAGCGGAGAGAGCAAGGGCTCAGGGAAGAGGAGGTTTGCTCCAGGGAATTTGTCAGCTGCCCTAAGTGAACACGAACGCGGCGTGACGCCAGTTCCTCCGTGGAGCGGCACACGAAAGCCTGAGGCTGTGCTGCAGAGCTTTCGAGGCATCCTAAGCCAGCTGTCCCATCGGCCACATTTCAAGAACGAAGCATGCCCTTGTTTCCCAACTCCTGCTTTCACGGCCCGCGCAAGGGCCGGCTCACTGGCCACGCCTCACCGACAGCAGGGCGACTGCCTTGGCCGAGATGCCGCAGCCTCGCCCCTCGTCTTACGTGAGTTGCTTTGTGGGTGGAGCAATCTCAAACGTCTCAAGGAAGCGTTCTGACTAGAGAAAGGCTTTTCTGGGCCCCTTTCCCTCTAAATCCAACCCCACAGCAGCAGCAGAGCTTGCCGACAACAGCAACAGGTTTTTCTGGGAGAGGGTCAATTTGCAGGGAAGTCCCAGGCCTCTACCTCTAGCCTTTTCTCTCTGCCTTCGGTTCACCCCCAAATCTCAGAGTGCCTCCCTGAGGACGAGGCTGACGAAGAGGATGAACTCCGACCCAAAGGAGGAGCGCAAACTTGCATGTACCCACACCTATTCTCCAACCCGTTCTTGCCGGTAAACCCCTGCCTCTAAGGGGCAGCCCATAAAATCACTGCACAAAGGTGGGCTCTGCATGCCCTTCTGAGGGGGTGGGGGGGGCGCGTAGGAGGAAAACAGCAATACTGAAGTCGCAGAGCATATAGGAATGCCCACGGAATGCACCGAGCCTCTGTGCTCTCCTAGCAGAGACTGGTGTATGTGGGTCAGTGGCCTGAGCAGAGACTATGCGGGTACCTTGTAATTTTGAGGGGGTTTTTTTCAGCCTTGCCGCAGGAAGGAGCCCCAGTGCGCAGAAAGAACCCCCCGCGGTTCTGTCTCAGAGGGCGTTTTTGGGGCGTGCCCCTAATGGTGGTGAAAACAACGTGGGTATGGGCAAATATAGGGAACAGTGGTTCTGTGGGAAGCCCTGGTGGGAGTTCCGCCTGGAGCGGATAATGGCAGTGTAGGTGTGAGAATGTTGATGGCCCCGAGTCCCTCTTACAGGATGAGGGGTGAGTGTGTGAGTAAGGGGGCTGGATTATAGCTGGAGCTGTATTTTGCAAATAGCAGAGGCATTCTGGGGGTTGGAATGGGAGGAAGCAAGCGGCGAGCTGCATGCTTCACTTTGCTCTCGCGCGAGGTGCAGCTAGGAGGGCAGCCATGGCAGCATTGAATCGGCCAGGGCCCATACATGCAGCTGAAAGGAGCTGGTGCCATCACTCGAAGCGGGGCTGTGGTGGAGTTGTCCAGTTAGAGGGGTGAATCCCTTGTCCACTGTGGAAACATTATTTCTGTGATGAGGTGATGGGGACAGAGCTGGTCTTCTGTTTAGTTTAACTGGAGAACTGATGAGAGAGAATGAAGTAAGAGGGGACCGGAGAGTAACACTTTCTTTATTTTGTCTGGCATTACAGGAGTCAAAGGGCCAGCTTGCATTCGAGAGAGGGAGCTCAGAGCTCTCTTCTAACCGTCCGTGGTCAGCGGACAAAGGAGAGTCCTTTGGAGGCCCAGGTGAAGCAGAATAATTACTTGCCAAACCTGATTTTTGGCACGAGGGCATGCACGCTGCAGGGGGAGCAAAGCTAGGTGAAGCACAGCTGAGGCCCGGGCGGTCAATAGCTAGGAGGCAGCAGGAGATGTTTCCGAGTCGGATGTGAGCACAGTTTCTGAACTGCCAGGTGTTAGAACAGGGAGGCATGGCTGGACGTGGTGGAACTCTTAACTGGTACTCTAAATCAGTACTCTACTCTGGAATGCTTGGCCAGCACCACATTTAGTTCCTCTTTCCAAGAGAAGCGACTCTCTCATTGAGCGTTGGTGTGTGAGGAGATGAATTTGTGGTGTCTGAGCCTTGTCTTGCATCGGTCTCATTTCTTGCAATCATCTGCCCATCTTTTGCATCAGTCTGTTTCCGGGTTTGCTTCCATCCCACTGCTCTTGCGCTGTAAAACATCCTTGCGCTGTTGTACCTGATTTTTTGAGGTGCTCGGTAACCCTTTTCCTGGGCAGCCGTCCAATAAGGGGGCACTTGCCTGTATTTGCAGGGAGGTAGAATGGCTGCAGTGGGAGTGAGTGGACAGTTGTGTGGTTATTGAATGTGTGAAACGTTGTACGCGTGTCTCCCTTCTTCCCCCAACGGAGATTTTTTCCCCCTGGGCCAGGGTCCTCTGCGAGGCAACCATCGTCTTGCCACGGAGCTTTGGACCGACGAGAGGGCACCGTTGTACTTAAGGGAAAACCAGCTTGTAAAAGTGTGCTTTCGCTCTGTGATGTTATATGGAATGCTGAGAATAAAGCAAACGGTGCAAACTGTAAAGCTGTGTTTAGATGGAAGGGCTCTAATCTTCCCCCTGCCCTCACTGCTGGCGAGGCCACAGGAGTGGCACTACCTCCGCTTGCCAAGGTCACGGGTTTGCCACACCTTTGGGCTCTCCCAAGGGGTGGAGTATGACTGTTCGCTGGACTCCTGCTCAGGCTCTGGGCCTAACGCACAGCTCATGCTAAGGCCTGGTGTCTGCTGGGAGCAGCACCATGAGGCTAAAGCGAGAGCAACACCTGCCCCAGCTTCTCGAGGACAGAAATAAGGCGGTGGGCTATGCCTGCGAGTTCCGCCAAAAGGCAACTGCTTTGTAGTTTCTGGTACGATTGAAATTCTTCAGCCTAAAGTAAATTCTTGCCCAGCAACTGAAATGACCAGTAGGGATGGTCTAGCCCGAACGAACTCCTGAGCTGGAAGATACAGATGCGTCAGTTCACCCAAGCAGCCTTTGAAGCGAACCCTTCTGTAGCCGGACTGCTGAGGCTCTCGCGCTGCCTGCTGTAGCGCAGGGGAGGCCCGTGTTCTGACAGAGGAGGACAGGTGAGCGCTCTCACTGTGGACTAGGTAACTATTTTGCTCATCAGCCCGCAAATTAGCAAACTAGTGAATTAGGTAACTAGCAGTTACCAATTCCGGCTAGTCTAGCGCGAAGGGATTAACCCCTTGCTTGCTTTTCACCTACTGAGCTTGTAAAAACAAAGTTTGTTTCACAGAGTGTGCTGTCCTGTGTCAATTGGAGAAATCGCAATGAGCCAGCTGTTCAAGGTAAGCTGATAGTGCTATGGGGAAATGGGACATTATCATGCTTCCAGGGACACAGAATGGAGAGCAGCAAAGCAGGAACATCTGCAAATCAGAATGGGATTCTTTGCTGTGTCCCTTCCCCTCTTTCACCATTAAAAGTGCATTTAGACCGCTAAAAGGAAATCCTGTCCAGAGTAGCACGTGCCTGCTGTTGTACTTGTCTCAGTGCGATAGCAACCTCCACTTTCTTCCAGTGGAAGCACTTGGGTTCTTGTATAGCTAGAGAAATTTCATTTTGCCTCATCCATAATGGCCAACAAACTGACGGTCTCTGTGACAGAGTGCAGCTTCTTTAACGCTGTAAGGCATTTTTAAATCTGCAACGAAATTCACTGAACTCTCTGAAATACATAAATAAATAATCCCCAGAAAGCCCACTGTTTTGCTTGCTGTGTTCTGTGTGTCTCTCCCCTTATCTTCGCCCTCCTCACTACAGTCAGCCTGATAGATTTAGTCCTGGTTGGAGAGCGTGCTAATGGCTTCTGCTCTAGTTCAGCCACAGCCATGCATTCCACGTAAACTCTGCCTTGATAGTTTATTGCCTGGGAACTCAAAACAAGCAGGGGATGGCCCTGCAGGTAGGTGAGATGCGACCCTGGTGGCGAGAAACGTCTTCAATTTGATTTGAGACTGAGAAAAGCGACGTGGCCGTGAGCAAAGATGAGCTAAAGAAGAGGCAGTTCCTCTGCACTGTGCTAGATTCTGCAGAACATTAAGTTAACTCTTTGTGGGTGCCTGGGGAAAAAAACCTTCTCAAAACCACAATACATTGGCTCTAGCCCCGTGTGCTGAGGCCATGACCTGCTGGCGCTCACCCAAAGAGGACAAAGTGAATTTCCCGGGCACCATCACTCGTACTGTCAGACGCTCCTCCTTCCCCTGTCCTTCGCCTTCTGTGACACGGGCTGAGGTCACGGTAACATTCTTTGGGCTCCAAAGCACACTTGGCGCCTCTTTCGTACACTCTTAGCATTTTTGTTAGTAATCGCTGTCTTCTCTGGCATCTGCAAGCCAAAAAGAATGTTGCTGTCACCTCAGACCGTGTCACAGAGGGGCTGCAGGGACACCACGCAGGGTGGAGTTTGGGTGGAGAAAAGGAGGTGCAAGAGCACTGAAAACATGGGCCCAGACTCAGAAAGAATAGAGAATGGGGTAAAAAGTCAGGGGCAGGGCAGGGGAAGGAGGAGTGTCCGACAGTACAAGAGTATATGCCCCCTAATGGTAGTGATGCTGGCTTGCAGACCCTCTGTGACATGGTCTGGGGTCACAGTGGGACATCCCACATCACAGTGACAGCTCCCCTCTCCCTGTAGCCACTGGGACTGCTGTCGCCTCCACTCTGCTCTGGAGGAGGCGCTGTGCTGCGAGCCACAGGAGGCAGTGGGGCAGCGCTGGTGGCAGCCTGGTGATGTGCCGAGCGGGAGGCCGGAGAGGAGCACTTTCCTTGCCACCCTCCTGCTGACTTGGCTGCTCAGGTTTTCTCCCTGCTCTGAGGGCTGTTTCTTGGCTCAGGACTCCTTCCGGCTGTCCCCATCTTTGCCGGAGACAGGATCCTGTGGGAAGAAAGCGAGGGCCTGCAAAAAGCAGAGATGGAGATGAGGAAAAAGGTAGGAGACCGAAAAATTAGCGCTTGATTTAGGAGTAGACTTTTGGAGAGGTCCAGCCACGAGAAGCGCAATGGAGAAAGCAACGGAGAAGGTTAGCAATGGGAAGCAGACCAAGGCGCAGCCGCTGTGTGGAGAAGGTGTCTCATACATAGTACGCGTGGCTGAAAAAGGTGACTCGGAACTATGTAAAACTGCCGTCGGCAGTCATTCATGAGAAAGTCCCTAGAGAGCGTAAGACGTGGGTGCAAGCTCTGTGTTTGCTATAGCCCCGGTGAGCAACCCCCACAGCATGTGTCCCCCGTATGCAGGCCCGGAGGGCGCTCGGAGCAGGTTGCCTGGTGCGCTGACAGCCCAAGCTGCCGGGCTCTGAGCAGGCCCCCAGCACAGCTCTCTCAGCAGCAGGATTTCTCCAAATCTCTCGCTGGTGATACCATTGCACTGGGAGATCTGACACAAGGAATGAGATGCCTGAGCGTGTTCAGCGTGCCCTGACATCAAACAGAAAAACCTTTGCATGGAACTGTAGGGTTGGTATTTCTGTTCTGGAGGCTCACGTGTGTGCCTGCATCTTTTGCCCCGGTGTGATGCTCAGGAGAGGAAGGAGAAAGAGCTGCTGCTGCTGCTGCAACTCAAGGAGGACATGGAACAGGAAGCGAGACTTGAGGAACTGCAGAAGAAAAGGAGAGAAGAGAAAGCCAGAAAGGCACGTTAAGTAACATTCCTTTTGGCTTGTAGATGCCAGAGAAGACAGCGATTGCTAACAAAAATCCTAAGAGTGTATGAAAGAGGCACCAAGTGTGCTTTGGAGCGCAAAGATCCCCGTTAGAGCTGACCACATGTGGGAACGTTGCAGGGCCTGGAGTGCAAAACTCACTTTGGTGAGTTTGGTGGCAGGAGCTGCACAGGTTTGTTGTGGTCCAAAGGGGAGGGCGATAAAGATACAGCTAGGGAAATGCTTGCGTCCCTCCAAAAGGGGTATAAGCTGGAAGAACCGTGTGCCTTTCCGTACGTGCAGCTGCGCCTCTTCAGACCGCATGTCTTGCTCCCCGGCAGCTCAGCAGGGCAGGAGCCCTCAGCGCTTTAACCTGCGGTCAGATGAGGCTGTTCCCCGGCAGCTCAGTCAGCACGTTGCCATTTGATTTCTGTACGTCTTTTGTTTGTCTGCCTGCTTTTGTTTGTGTTCTGTTCTGTTGTGTTTTTTGCAACTGGATTCAACAAGGGATTGCTCCCAAGACAAAGCCATGCCAGGAAACGTGTTGAGGCCTGGGGTGGTGGTTTCTGTCTTGCACAGAAGAAAGTGTACGTAAGGTGTATGCGAGATGCTTGATGGAGCATCTCTAGGTAAAAGAAAGCTTGTGGTAACTTACCCTTCACTGTTTTTCCTCACTATTGTAGAAGCGCCTATTGCTGGAGAGAAAAATGGCATATCATCTCCAGAAAGGGCAAGATCTTATTTCCCTGAGTGCAGAGCCTGAAGTTCATGGGAAATGTTTGGGAAAGGTGCGGCCTCAGCACCCACTGAGCAAAGCCAGCGGTACCTGCAGAGGTAAGGCAAGTGTTATGTGGAGCTAGCTCTCGCTCCTCTCTCCCAGGTCAGCAGCTACGACTGCTCTCACTTCCAAAGCTTGAGCCTCTGGAGGGATGGAGTGAGTGAAGAGCGGCTGGGGCTGCTGCTCTTTTTAGGTCTCCAAAGCACTGTGTGGGCCGGGTGGGTGAGCGAATGCCAGGCCACAGAGCTGTCTTGGGCCTTCTTACCCTGTGCTTTGGGAACGTGCTCATGCCAAGCGCATGTGACACGCCGGCACCAGAACAGCTCAGGTAAGGTGAGACCCGGCAATTCAGAAAGGAAAAATAATTTCAAAGGAAAAGTGGAAACATCAGCATCACTCACGGGAACTTCTTCCTTTGTGAGTAGTTTGTTCACGGCAGAAGCAGCTTTCAGCATTGTTGATGTGCTTCTCCATGCTTTGTGTTGAACAGGCAAGCTTAGGAAAAGATGAGCTCGTGGGGCTGAGAGCTGGCACCCGCTGGGAGTGCCAACAGACCTCTAGGCGGCCTTCACTTGATGGTGGAAAAGTCGCTCCAAAGTCTCCGCTCTCTCCCTCTCTCTCTTTCGTCTGTATGCCACAAGGGGATTTTCTACACTTTCACCACCACCCGCCGCCTCCAAACAGGCAAAGGCAACCCTGGAAGCCAGCTTTTTTCCTACAGACGGTCTGTAGGCTGAGCACGTGGCTCTGAGAGCATGGTGATAGGGTGGCTAAACCTGGGATTTGGTTTAGCAGTCCCCACTCCGCTCGGCGCTGAGTCACCTGGGAAGATCTGGGCTAGCTTGACCAGATCTTCTCAAGCCTGCCTCCAGCAGAGCCAGCCGCCTAGCTGCCACAGCGCCCGCCGCGTGGCAGTGGCACGTTGCATGGCACGTTGCTGCGGGCCAGCTAGGGGCGAGTTCCCCTTAGCACACAATGAGGCTCCCTGCTGCATCGCGTTCCCTGTTGCAGCCGCTCCTCGGGGGGGTGGGGATGGGCAGGCTACGGCCCGCAGCGCAGCAGCTCACGGCTGCTTTGTGCGGCACTGAGGCTGCCCCCGTGCACCCAAGCAGGCAGAAGCACTGTGGGTGGGTCGGCTGCCTTCTGCAAAAAGCTGGGCCAGCCTGTAGCAAAGCAGAAGGAAACTGCTGGTTGGCAGCTAAGGCTCAGCTCACAGGCTGTGCTCCCTCCTGAGCAAGGCTGTCTGGGACCTTCCTGCCCACGTCTGTCTCAGGCTCTGCTCCCTCCCCAGGAACTGGCAGCAAGGACAGACTTTCCTGCTGCCCATGCGCCGAGTGCTCTGTTCATCCCAGAGCTCCCAGGCCTGCCAAGAGCGGTCAGGGTAAGCCCACAGGCCTTGCTGTTGTTCCCTCTGCCTCCACGGAGGGCTGTGAAGGAATAGCGCCCTCCCCCCTCCCCCCCCGCCCACCCCAACTAACCCCAGATAACTGCCCTGTCTTCCTCTGGAGAGTGGCACTCCATGTTTGATCCGTCAGTTAGCGGTGGGGCCTTGGCCTCTCCTAATGTACTCGGATCTCCTACAAATGCAGGGCCGTAGCTCAGCCTTAGGCAAAAAGGATGCGCTTGCCCTGTTGTGGGACGCATTGAGAATATGCTAGCGTCCTTCTCGCCCACCATTTCAGAAGTGACGCTCAAAGAAAGTGCAAGGTGCAGAGGTTAATGCGGTGTTGCCCGATAGGATGAGCTTTTTGTTGCCGCTCGCTTTGTCTACTTCTAGATACATACAGCATTTGCAGTGCCAGCACCTAGCATGGGCCAGGCCTGGGCCTTCAAGGAGAGCCCACCTCATAAAACACCCTGAAAGGGCCAAGCTGCAGGGGCTCCGCCATCCTCCTTGCACTCGGTGCAAGGCCCAGGCAGGGCAAGGCGGTGGCCTTGCAGGCCCAGGAGAAATCTCTTACTTAGCCCCGCAGGCGATGTCTTTTGCCATGTAAACGTTTGCAAACTGAAGTTGGGTTTCTTTTTCCCCATAGGCGCTAACCAGCCTTGTCAATCTTCAGCTAATGGGAAGACGGCGTCACTTTCTCCCACGGTCTTCCAGAAGGGCTCTGCAGTCACGGCTACTGTCACAAGCAGAAGCGCCTCTGCTCAGGTACGGAGGCTCTGCACAGAAGCTCTCACAGGCAGACCTGTGAGTCAGAGCTGGGCGCATGCAGGTTGCTGCGGCTCCTGTGCTGCAGCGCTGTGGTGCCAGGGACTCACGAGAAAGCGCTGCCACACACCGCCTCTCTCGCTTGTGAGTGGCACTTGGTCACTGAGGAGATGTTGTCTTGCTGGTGTGTGATGTGTCGTCTTTGGAGAAAGGCTGTCAGAGACACCAGAATGGCTGGTTTCCAGAGTCTCTCTCTCTCTGTCTCTCTCTCTCTCTGTCTGTCTCTCTCTCTCTCTGTCTCTGTCTCTCTCTCTCGGACACAAGGCACTGGCAGTTGCCCAGGAGTGTTCGGTGGCCACTTCTGCTCCAGGAATCCATGTTGCCGCTTTTTGTCCTCTGGTGAGCAACCAGCCCTGCCACAACACTCAGCGTGATACTGCCGGTGCTTGGCTGAGCACGCTGGGTATGCCCGCTGCAGAGCGCTGAGTGCTCTAGAGCTGCAGCGGACGCTTGCTGTGGCCTCCTGCCAGACTGGAGCTAATGAGGCCCATGTTGTTATGTGCAAGTCCAGCGGCAGCAGCTAGCAGCCTGGGAGAGCTCAGCCTTGCTGTGAGCAGGGTGTCAGGGCGGGGATTGTCACAAGGGACCAGCGAGGCTAGGAAATCCTCCAAGTTGCTTGTAGCCCTTGGGGAGAGCGCTAGAGGTACCAATAGCTGTCTGCGTTCAGGTTTCTCTTCTAGCTGGCGCTCAGAGGGCTGTGAGGGCCCACCGGGCAAAGCCTGGAGCAGCTGTGCTGGTGAGATGTGTGTGGTGGCCCCCGGCAAGGTGTTTTATGAAGTGGCGGCTCATCTGACTCCCCACTGGGAGACCTGCAGGCTGCGAGAGGACCAGCTCCCGTTCAAAACGCAAAGCAGCTCTTGCGCAGGATTCCCTCTCTCAACATGAGGGCACCACTCCGCTCCTGCAGAGCAACGGGAAGGGTCCCTACCACGCCTGCATGGAGATTCCTTGCAGTGAAGGGCCGGCCACTGGAGACTCACAGCATCTGCTGAGCAAGCTCTCAAAGAGCTCCGCTGGGAACTCCCCTGCCCTGGCGTCCCTCTATTGAACTACTGACGGCGCTCTGGCCTTCCTGAGCCAGGCGCACCTGTTTCCACCTCCCACTGAGACCAGTCCACAGGAAAGCGCGTGGGCTTGTTTTGGAGCCAGCCATGCCCGTGCCTGGCACAACGCCCTGCCTTGGGCAGTAGCTGCGTTGCGGAGGGTGTGCGTGTGCGTGCGTGCGTGCGTGCGTGCGTGCATGTGTATGTGACTGTGCACATCTCCACGTGGGCCAGGCCTGGGGCTCCTGTTGGAGCGGAGAGTGGACATCAGCGCCCGAGTCACTTTGTCCACCACACTGCGATCCGCAAGCATGACCTCAGGGTGGCTGCAGGACCCTTTGAGGTAGAAAATCTCACCTTACTGATGGAATCTCCGGAAATCGCTTTTGATTCTGAGATGTCCGAGACCTCCCAAACCTGTATCCCAGGTACTGCCCCCTTCGCAAGAGTTTTTCCTTCTGCAAAGGAGCAGGCTCTTTCTGCTTGGAATCAGCGTGCTTCTGCTTTGGGGGAATGGAAAACCAACATGAGTAAAAGGGCACATTCACTCAACGGTTCTTCCTCGTTTCCGTTACAGAGGCATGTAGGTGAAGAGCTGACTAATCAAGTAAAGACTGTGATGGCACAGGTTGTGTCAAAATTAACAAGGATCTTACACACCACTGTGAGCGACGACGAAGAGAGAACTGCAGAGAAACGTGATGCGGTGTCAGAGGAGCCCGTGTTGTCTTCAGACAACTCTGGCAGCCATAGCACATGCCGTGAGGCGCTGCGTGGCTTCTTGGGAAGTCTTCCCTCCTGCACCCCTAGAGAGCCCACCACAGCAACAAGCATAAACCCCACTCGCTCACAGAGTGATGTGCTGACATCAGAAGTGGCAGGCAAGGCAACTCCACTGCAGCTGCAAAAGACAGCTTTCCCTTCCCCACCCCAACAGACGCAGAGACCTCTGCAGTCGGAGGTACGGAGAAGAAGAGGAGCACGGCAGGACTGCTGCAGCTTGCAGGGGCACAGCGCGAGCACGGGACCTAGAAAAGAGTTGCCAAAGACATGTCCTTTGTGCCAAGCTTCCTCTGAAACTCCACCAGGGAGGAAAGGTACCGAGCCCCCCAGGCTGATCAGCAGTGATGTTGACTCAGACAGAAAGCGCGGCTTTCCTAGAGGCAGTGTTTTTAAAAAAGTGTTGGAACAGCACGCAGCCCCAGAAGCGCAGGGTGTTGTGGAGGTGGCTGAGACTGTGGTCGAGGAAGTGTACAAGAGGGTGAAAGAGCTGGGCCAGGCCATCCGTGTCTTAAGGGAGGGTCCCCTCGAGCTCAGTGGGGGCTCCCTCAGTAGCACCAGCAATGCCTGCAATGCCCTTGAACTCCTAAGGAAGAAGTTAGAAGAAGGAAATAATCAGAAGGCAGAACCTTTGCGGGGCAGGTCAGAAAAAGCCCACACGCTGGCAAGTGGGATAGTTGATTCCGTCTTGGATCGGCGCCATCAGCGTCGGACCGACTTCCCTTCGGCACTGAACTTTGGAGGTTGTGTGGCAGAAAAGCTGGCACCATATGGAAACGAGGCCTATCCTGGTCAGGACACTCTAAGGCCACAGGGAAGGAAAATTCCTGTGAGACACTTTTTAGAAAAGAGTCAGCCAAGAACCAGCTTGCCACCTATCAACATCCCTGGAACGGCCGTTTATCCAGAGGAAGAAACCCAAACCAAAGAGGAAATGTCTTGCAACCTCCCCTCTCTCTGCCAAGACTGTGTGCCAGGTGGTCACACCGCACTACGGGGCGTTCAGAAGTCCACGTGCTGGAGCGCTGCATCCGCGTCAAGATCTCCCAAGCCAGCGCTGGATACCCTACCTAAACGGAGGCCTGGTAGCACCAGGGAGACCCTGGCTGCCCTAGGCCAGCAGTTTGCAAGAAAGCCCTTCCCTCCGCTGGGTGCGAAGCCCCCTTCCCACAGGGGATCGCTGCGGCGACCAGTACGTGAAAAGCCTGGGCAAAGCCAGCCCGAGCAATCCCAGTCGGAAGAGGGAGCACTAGCCGGCAACCTGGTGGAAGGAGTCCTGCGGAGGTGTCTGGCTACAGGCTCCAGCTCTTTGTGTGACGCACGTCCTGAGAACAAATGATCAACTCCGAAGGTGAATGAAATTGGTAACACGCTTCAGCAGTCAGTGGGGAAAAAGAATACCCGCTCAAAGTCAGTCCTGTGGAGGCTACACCCAAAGGATGACTCTCAAGCCCAGAGTGCAAAGAAAGAAAGACGCTGTGGATAATGCAGGTGAGAGCACCTCTAGCAGCTCCTCTGCTCAAGGCATGGTCAACGAGGGCAGGTTGCTCACGACTGTGTCGGGCCAGGTTTTGAATAGCTCCAAGGATGGAGACTCCACAACTTGCCTGGGAAGCCTCTTCCAGTGTTTGACCACCCTCACAGTAAAAAAGGTTCCTCTGATGCTTAAATGGAAATGTTGGTTTGTCTTTCCATTTGTGCCCGGTGCCTCTTGTCCTTGTGTTGGACCCAATGAGAAGAGTCTGGCTCCGCCTTCTTTAGTCCGCCTCCCCACCACCAGCCATTTTTACACGGCGATAGGATCGCCCTGCCCCGAGCCTTCTCTTTTCGAGGCTGAACAACCCCAGCTCACTCAGCCTCTCGCTGTATGGCAGATGCCCCCCAAGCCCTTTATCATGTTTGTGGCTGGGCTCGCTCCACGAGGCCCATGCCTGTTCTTGTACTGGGAAGGCCAGAACTCAGTGCGCAGAGCACTCCAGGTGTGGGCCCACCGGTGCTGAGCAGAGGGGCAAGGATTACCTCCCTTGACCTGCTGGTGACGTTCTTCCTAATGCAGCCCAGGATGCCGGTGGCCTTGTGTGCCACAAGGGCACATTGCTGGCTCATGTTCAACTTGCTGTCCACCAGGCCCCGCAGGTCGTTCTCCGCCGAGCTGCTTGCCAGCCGGTTGGCCCCTAGCCTGTAACGGTGCAAGGAATTTTTCTTCCCCGGGGAGGGTGGGCGGGGGGGGCGGGGGGGGAGGCGCATAACAATTCCTTGCCCTTGTCAGCCAACGCTTTCTGCACCTCCAGAACAAGCAGGTGGGCCTCGGCTGGGCTCCGCGTGTTTCGCCCCGCGTAGACGGCAAGAAGGCTGCAATCCATTCTGCTGATGAAAGAGTTTAAGTTGGTTTGGGCAGAGCGGAGAGAGCAAGGGCTCAGGGAAGAGGAGGTTTGCTCCAGGGAATTTGTCAGCCGCCCTAAGTGAACACGAACGCGGCGTGACGCCAGTTCCTCCGTGGAGCGGCACACGAAAGCCTGAGGCTGTGCTGCAGAGCTTTCGAGGCATCCTAAGCCAGCTGTCCCATCGGCCACATTTCAAGAACGAAGCATGCCCTTGTTTCCCAACTCCTGCTTTCACGGCCCGCGCAAGGGCCGGCTCACTGGCCACGCCTCACCGACAGCAGGGCGACTGCCTTGGCCGAGATGCCGCAGCCTCGCCCCTCGTCTTACGTGAGTTGCTTTGTGGGTGGAGCAATCTCAAACGTCTCAAGGAAGCGTTCTGACTAGAGAAAGGCTTTTCTGGGCCCCTTTCCCTCTAAATCCAACCCCACAGCAGCAGCAGAGCTTGCCGACAACAGCAACAGGTTTTTCTGGGAGAGGGTCAATTTGCAGGGAAGTCCCAGGCCTCTACCTCTAGCCTTTTCTCTCTGCCTTCGGTTCACCCCCAAATCTCAGAGTGCCTCCCTGAGGACGAGGCTGACGAAGAGGATGAACTCCGACCCAAAGGAGGAGCGCAAACTTGCATGTACCCACACCTATTCTCCAACCCGTTCTTGCCGGTAAACCCCTGCCTCTAAGGGGCAGCCCATAAAATCACTGCACAAAGGTGGGCTCTGCATGCCCTTCTGAGGGGGTGGGGGGGGCGCGTAGGAGGAAAACAGCAATACTGAAGTCGCAGAGCATATAGGAATGCCCACGGAATGCACCGAGCCTCTGTGCTCTCCTAGCAGAGACTGGTGTATGTGGGTCAGTGGCCTGAGCAGAGACTATGCGGGTACCTTGTAATTTTGAGGGGGGTTTTTTCAGCCTTGCCGCAGGAAGGAGCCCCAGTGCGCAGAAAGAACCCCCCGCGGTTCTGTCTCAGAGGGCGTTTTTGGGGCGTGCCCCTAATGGTGGTGAAAACAACGTGGGTATGGGCAAATATAGGGAACAGTGGTTCTGTGGGAAGCCCTGGTGGGAGTTCCGCCTGGAGCGGATAATGGCAGTGTAGGTGTGAGAATGTTGATGGCCCCGAGTCCCTCTTACAGGATGAGGGGTGAGTGTGTGAGTAAGGGGGCTGGATTATAGCTGGAGCTGTATTTTGCAAATAGCAGAGGCATTCTGGGGGTTGGAATGGGAGGAAGCAAGCGGCGAGCTGCATGCTTCACTTTGCTCTCGCGCGAGGTGCAGCTAGGAGGGCAGCCATGGCAGCATTGAATCGGCCAGGGCCCATACATGCAGCTGAAAGGAGCTGGTGCCATCACTCGAAGCGGGGCTGTGGTGGAGTTGTCCAGTTAGAGGGGTGAATCCCTTGTCCACTGTGGAAACATTATTTCTGTGATGAGGTGATGGGGACAGAGCTGGTCTTCTGTTTAGTTTAACTGGAGAACTGATGAGAGAGAATGAAGTAAGAGGGGACCGGAGAGTAACACTTTCTTTATTTTGTCTGGCATTACAGGAGTCAAAGGGCCAGCTTGCATTCGAGAGAGGGAGCTCAGAGCTCTCTTCTAACCGTCCGTGGTCAGCGGACAAAGGAGAGTCCTTTGGAGGCCCAGGTGAAGCAGAATAATTACTTGCCAAACCTGATTTTTGGCACGAGGGCATGCACGCTGCAGGGGGAGCAAAGCTAGGTGAAGCACAGCTGAGGCCCGGGCGGTCAATAGCTAGGAGGCAGCAGGAGATGTTTCCGAGTTGGATGTGAGCACAGTTTCTGAACTGCCAGGTGTTAGAACAGGGAGGCATGGCTGGACGTGGTGGAACTCTTAACTGGTACTCTAAATCAGTACTCTACTCTGGAATGCTTGGCCAGCACCACATTTAGTTCCTCTTTCCAAGAGAAGCGACTCTCTCATTGAGCGTTGGTGTGTGAGGAGATGAATTTGTGGTGTCTGAGCCTTGTCTTGCATCGGTCTCATTTCTTGCAATCATCTGCCCATCTTTTGCATCAGTCTGTTTCCGGGTTTGCTTCCATCCCACTGCTCTTGCGCTGTAAAACATCCTTGCGCTGTTGTACCTGATTTTTTGAGGTGCTCGGTAACCCTTTTCCTGGGCAGCCGTCCAATAAGGGGGCACTTGCCTGTATTTGCAGGGAGGTAGAATGGCTGCAGTGGGAGTGAGTGGACAGTTGTGTGGTTATTGAATGTGTGAAACGTTGTACGCGTGTCTCCCTTCTTCCCCCAACGGAGATTTTTTCCCCCTGGGCCAGGGTCCTCTGCGAGGCAACCATCGTCTTGCCACGGAGCTTTGGACCGACGAGAGGGCACCGTTGTACTTAAGGGAAAACCAGCTTGTAAAAGTGTGCTTTCGCTCTGTGATGTTATATGGAATGCTGAGAATAAAGCAAACGGTGCAAACTGTAAAGCTGTGTTTAGATGGAAGGGCTCTAATCTTCCCCCTGCCCTCACTGCTGGCGAGGCCACAGGAATGGCACTACCTCCGCTTGCCAAGGTCACGGGTTTGCCACACCTTTGGGCTCTCCCAAGGGGTGGAGTATGACTGTTCGCTGGACTCCTGCTCAGGCTCTGGGCCTAACGCACAGCTCATGCTAAGGCCTGGTGTCTGCTGGGAGCAGCACCATGAGGCTAAAGCGAGAGCAACACCTGCCCCAGCTTCTCGAGGACAGAAATAAGGCGGTGGGCTATGCCTGCGAGTTCCGCCAAAAGGCAACTGCTTTGTAGTTTCTGGTACGATTGAAATTCTTCAGCCTAAAGTAAATTCTTGCCCAGCAACTGAAATGACCAGTAGGGATGGTCTAGACCGAACAAACTCCTGAGCTGGAAGATACAGATGCGTCAGTTCACCCAAGCAGCCTTTGAAGCGAACCCTTCTGTAGCCGGTCTGCTGAGGCTCTCGCGCTGCCTGCTGTAGCGCAGGGGAGGCCCGTGTTCTGACAGAGGAGGACAGGTGAGCGCTCTCACTGTGGACTAGGTAACTATTTTGCTCATCAGCCCGCAAATTAGCAAACTAGTGAATTAGGTAACTAGCAGTTACCAATTCCGGCTAGTCTAGCGCGAAGGGATTAACCCCTTGCTTGCTTTTCACCTACTGAGCTTGTAAAAACAAAGTTTGTTTCACAGAGTGTGCTGTCCTGTGTCAATTGGAGAAATCGCAATGAGCCAGCTGTTCAAGGTAAGCTGATAGTGCTATGGGGAAATGGGACATTATCATGCTTCCAGGGACACAGAATGGAGAGCAGCAAAGCAGGAACATCTGCAAATCAGAATGGGATTCTTTGCTGTGTCCCTTCCCCTCTTTCACCATTAAAAGTGCATTTAGACCGCTAAAAGGAAATCCTGTCCAGAGTAGCACGTGCCTGCTGTTGTACTTGTCTCAGTGCGATAGCAACCTCCACTTTCTTCCAGTGGAAGCACTTGGGTTCTTGTATAGCTAGAGAAATTTCATTTTGCCTCATCCATAATGGCCAACAAACTGACGGTCTCTGTGACAGAGTGCAGCTTCTTTAACGCTGTAAGGCATTTTTAAATCTGCAACGAAATTCACTGAACTCTCTGAAATACATAAATAAATAATCCCCAGAAAGCCCACTGTTTTGCTTGCTGTGTTCTGTGTGTCTCTCCCCTTATCTTCGCCCTCCTCACTACAGTCAGCCTGATAGATTTAGTCCTGGTTGGAGAGCGTGCTAATGGCTTCTGCTCTAGTTCAGCCACAGCCATGCATTCCACGTAAACTCTGCCTTGATAGTTTATTGCCTGGGAACTCAAAACAAGCAGGGGATGGCCCTGCAGGTAGGTGAGATGCGACCCTGGTGGCGAGAAACGTCTTCAATTTGATTTGAGACTGAGAAAAGCGACGTGGCCGTGAGCAAAGATGAGCTAAAGAAGAGGCAGTTCCTCTGCACTGTGCTAGATTCTGCAGAACATTAAGTTAACTCTTTGTGGGTGCCTGGGGAAAAAAACCTTCTCAAAACCACAATACATTGGCTCTAGCCCCGTGTGCTGAGGCCATGACCTGCTGGCGCTCACCCAAAGAGGACGAAGTGAATTTCCCGGGCACCATCACTCGTACTGTCAGACGCTCCTCCTTCCCCTGTCCTTCGCCTTCTGTGACACGGGCTGAGGTCACGGTAACATTCTTTGGGCTCCAAAGCACACTTGGCGCCTCTTTCGTACACTCTTAGCATTTTTGTTAGTAATCGCTGTCTTCTCTGGCATCTGCAAGCCAAAAAGAATGTTGCTGTCACCTCAGACCGTGTCACAGAGGGGCTGCAGGGACACCACGCAGGGTGGAGTTTGGGTGGAGAAAAGGAGGTGCAAGAGCACTGAAAACATGGGCCCAGACTCAGAAAGAATAGAGAATGGGGTAAAAAGTCAGGGGCAGGGCAGGGGAAGGAGGAGCGTCCGACAGTACAAGAGTATATGCCCCCTAATGGTAGTGATGCTGGCTTGCAGACCCTCTGTGACATGGTCTGGGGTCACAGTGGGACATCCCACATCACAGTGACAGCTCCCCTCTCCCTATAGCCACTGGGACTGCTGTCGCCTCCACTCTGCTCTGGAGGAGGCGCTGTGCTGCGAGCCACAGGAGGCAGTGGGGCAGCGCTGGTGGCAGCCTGGTGATGTGCCGAGCGGGAGGCCGGAGAGGAGCACTTTCCTTGCCACCCTCCTGCTGACTTGGCTGCTCAGGTTTTCTCCCTGCTCTGAGGGCTGTTTCTTGGCTCAGGACTCCTTCCGGCTGTCCCCATCTTTGCCGGAGACAGGATCCTGTGGGAAGAAAGCGAGGGCCTGCAAAAAGCAGAGATGGAGATGAGGAAAAAGGTAGGAGACTGAAAAATTAGCGCTTGATTTAGGAGTAGACTTTTGGAGAGGTCCAGCCACGAGAAGCGCAATGGAGAAAGCAACGGAGAAGGTTAGCAATGGGAAGCAGACCAAGGCGCAGCCGCTGTGTGGAGAAGGTGTCTCATACATAGTACGCGTGGCTGAAAAAGGTGACTCGGAACTATGTAAAACTGCCGTCGGCAGTCATTCATGAGAAAGTCCCTAGAGAGCGTAAGACGTGGGTGCAAGCTCTGTGTTTGCTATAGCCCCGGTGAGCAACCCCCACAGCATGTGTCCCCCGTATGCAGGCCCGGAGGGCGCTCGGAGCAGGTTGCCTGGTGCGCTGACAGCCCAAGCTGCCGGGCTCTGAGCAGGCCCCCAGCACAGCTCTCTCAGCAGCAGGATTTCTCCAAATCTCTCGCTGGTGATACCATTGCACTGGGAGATCTGACACAAGGAATGAGATGCCTGAGCGTGTTCAGCGTGCCCTGACATCAAACAGAAAAACCTTTGCATGGAACTGTAGGGTTGGTATTTCTGTTCTGGAGGCTCACGTGTGTGCCTGCATCTTTTGCCCCGGTGTGATGCTCAGGAGAGGAAGGAGAAAGAGCTGCTGCTGCTGCTGCAACTCAAGGAGGACATGGAACAGGAAGCGAGACTTGAGGAACTGCAGAAGAAAAGGAGAGAAGAGAAAGCCAGAAAGGCACGTTAAGTAACATTCCTTTTGGCTTGTAGATGCCAGAGAAGACAGCGATTGCTAACAAAAATCCTAAGAGTGTATGAAAGAGGCACCAAGTGTGCTTTGGAGCGCAAAGATCCCCGTTAGAGCTGACCACATGTGGGAACGTTGCAGGGCCTGGAGTGCAAAACTCACTTTGGTGAGTTTGGTGGCAGGAGCTGCACAGGTTTGTTGTGGTCCAAAGGGGAGGGCGATAAAGATACAGCTAGGGAAATGCTTGCGTCCCTCCAAAAGGGGTATAAGCTGGAAGAACCGTGTGCCTTTCCGTACGTGCAGCTGCGCCTCTTCAGACCGCGTGTCTTGCTCCCCGGCAGCTCAGCAGGGCAGGAGCCCTCAGCGCTTTAACCTGCGGTCAGATGAGGCTGTTCCCCGGCAGCTCAGTCAGCACGTTGCCATTTGATTTCTGTACGTCTTTTGTTTGTCTGCCTGCTTTTGTTTGTGTTCTGTTCTGTTGTGTTTTTTGCAACTGGATTCAACAAGGGATTGCTCCCAAGACAAAGCCATGCCAGGAAACGTGTTGAGGCCTGGGGTGGTGGTTTCTGTCTTGCACAGAAGAAAGTGTACGTAAGGTGTATGCGAGATGCTTGATGGAGCATCTCTAGGTAAAAGAAAGCTTGTGGTAACTTACCCTTCACTGTTTTTCCTCACTATTGTAGAAGCGCCTATTGCTGGAGAGAAAAATGGCATATCATCTCCAGAAAGGGCAAGATCTTATTTCCCTGAGTGCAGAGCCTGAAGTTCATGGGAAATGTTTGGGAAAGGTGCGGCCTCAGCACCCACTGAGCAAAGCCAGCGGTACCTGCAGAGGTAAGGCAAGTGTTATGTGGAGCTAGCTCTCGCTCCTCTCTCCCAGGTCAGCAGCTACGACTGCTCTCACTTCCAAAGCTTGAGCCTCTGGAGGGATGGAGTGAGTGAAGAGCGGCTGGGGCTGCTGCTCTTTTTAGGTCTCCAAGGCACTGTGTGGGCCGGGTGGGTGAGCGAATGCCAGGCCACAGAGCTGTCTTGGGCCTTCTTACCCTGTGCTTTGGGAACGTGCTCATGCCAAGCGCATGTGACACGCCGGCACCAGAACAGCTCAGGTAAGGTGAGACCCGGCAATTCAGAAAGGAAAAATAATTTCAAAGGAAAAGTGGAAACATCAGCATCACTCACGGGAACTTCTTCCTTTGTGAGTAGTTTGTTCACGGCAGAAGCAGCTTTCAGCATTGTTGATGTGCTTCTCCATGCTTTGTGTTGAACAGGCAAGCTTAGGAAAAGATGAGCTCGTGGGGCTGAGAGCTGGCACCCGCTGGGAGTGCCAACAGACCTCTAGGCGGCCTTCACTTGATGGTGGAAAAGTCGCTCCAAAGTCTCCGCTCTCTCCCTCTCTCTCTTTCGTCTGTATGCCACAAGGGGATTTTCTACACTTTCACCACCACCCGCCGCCTCCAAACAGGCAAAGGCAACCCTGGAAGCCAGCTTTTTTCCTACAGACGGTCTGTAGGCTGAGCACGTGGCTCTGAGATCATGGTGATAGGGTGGCTAAACCTGGGATTTGGTTTAGCAGTCCCCACTCCGCTCGGCGCTGAGTCACCTGGGAAGATCTGGGCTAGCTTGACCAGATCTTCTCAAGCCTGCCTCCAGCAGAGCCAGCCGCCTAGCTGCCACAGCGCCCGCCGCGTGGCAGTGGCACGTTGCATGGCACGTTGCTGCGGGCCAGCTAGGGGCGAGTTCCCCTTAGCACACAATGAGGCTCCCTGCTGCATCGCGTTCCCTGTTGCAGCCGCTCCTCGGGGGGGTGGGGATGGGCAGGCTACGGCCCGCAGCGCAGCAGCTCACGGCTGCTTTGTGCGGCACTGAGGCTGCCCCCGTGCACCCAAGCAGGCAGAAGCACTGTGGGTGGGTCGGCTGCCTTCTGCAAAAAGCTGGGCCAGCCTGTAGCAAAGCAGAAGGAAACTGCTGGTTGGCAGCTAAGGCTCAGCTCACAGGCTGTGCTCCCTCCTGAGCAAGGCTGTCTGGGACCTTCCTGCCCACGTCTGTCTCAGGCTCTGCTCCCTCCCCAGGAACTGGCAGCAAGGACAGACTTTCCTGCTGCCCATGCGCCGAGTGCTCTGTTCATCCCAGAGCTCCCAGGCCTGCCAAGAGCGGTCAGGGTAAGCCCACAGGCCTTGCTGTTGTTCCCTCTGCCTCCACGGAGGGCTGTGAAGGAATAGCGCCCTCCCCCCTCCCCCCCCGCCCACCCCAACTAACCCCAGATAACTGCCCTGTCTTCCTCTGGAGAGTGGCACTCCATGTTTGATCCGTCAGTTAGCGGTGGGGCCTTGGCCTCTCCTAATGTACTCGGATCTCCTACAAATGCAGGGCCGTAGCTCAGCCTTAGGCAAAAAGGATGCGCTTGCCCTGTTGTGGGACGCATTGAGAATATGCTAGCGTCCTTCTCGCCCACCATTTCAGAAGTGACGCTCAAAGAAAGTGCAAGGTGCAGAGGTTAATGCGGTGTTGCCCGATAGGATGAGCTTTTTGTTGCCGCTCGCTTTGTCTACTTCTAGATACATACAGCATTTGCAGTGCCAGCACCTAGCATGGGCCAGGCCTGGGCCTTCAAGGAGAGCCCACCTCATAAAACACCCTGAAAGGGCCAAGCTGCAGGGGCTCCGCCATCCTCCTTGCACTCGGTGCAAGGCCCAGGCAGGGCAAGGCGGTGGCCTTGCAGGCCCAGGAGAAATCTCTTACTTAGCCCCGCAGGCGATGTCTTTTGCCATGTAAACGTTTGCAAACTGAAGTTGGGTTTCTTTTTCCCCATAGGCGCTAACCAGCCTTGTCAATCTTCAGCTAATGGGAAGACGGCGTCACTTTCTCCCACGGTCTTCCAGAAGGGCTCTGCAGTCACGGCTACTGTCACAAGCAGAAGCGCCTCTGCTCAGGTACGGAGGCTCTGCACAGAAGCTCTCACAGGCAGACCTGTGAGTCAGAGCTGGGCGCATGCAGGTTGCTGCGGCTCCTGTGCTGCAGCGCTGTGGTGCCAGGGACTCACGAGAAAGCGCTGCCACACACCGCCTCTCTCGCTTGTGAGTGGCACTTGGTCACTGAGGAGATGTTGTCTTGCTGGTGTGTGATGTGTCGTCTTTGGAGAAAGGCTGTCAGAGACACCAGAATGGCTGGTTTCCAGAGTCTCTCTCTCTCTGTCTCTCTCTCTCTCTGTCTCTCTCTCTCTCTCTCTGTCTCTGTCTCTCTCTCTCGGACACAAGGCACTGGCAGTTGCCCAGGAGTGTTCGGTGGCCACTTCTGCTCCAGGAATCCATGTTGCCGCTTTTTGTCCTCTGGTGAGCAACCAGCCCTGCCACAACACTCAGCGTGATACTGCCGGTGCTTGGCTGAGCACGCTGGGTATGCCCGCTGCAGAGCGCTGAGTGCTCTAGAGCTGCAGCGGACGCTTGCTGTGGCCTCCTGCCAGACTGGAGCTAATGAGGCCCATGTTGTTATGTGCAAGTCCAGCGGCAGCAGCTAGCAGCCTGGGAGAGCTCAGCCTTGCTGTGAGCAGGGTGTCAGGGCGGGGATTGTCACAAGGGACCAGCGAGGCTAGGAAATCCTCCAAGTTGCTTGTAGCCCTTGGGGAGAGCGCTAGAGGTACCAATAGCTGTCTGCGTTCAGGTTTCTCTTCTAGCTGGCGCTCAGAGGGCTGTGAGGGCCCACCGGGCAAAGCCTGGAGCAGCTGTGCTGGTGAGATGTGTGTGGTGGCCCCCGGCAAGGTGTTTTATGAAGTGGCGGCTCATCTGACTCCCCACTGGGAGACCTGCAGGCTGCGAGAGGACCAGCTCCCGTTCAAAACGCAAAGCAGCTCTTGCGCAGGATTCCCTCTCTCAACATGAGGGCACCACTCCGCTCCTGCAGAGCAACGGGAAGGGTCCCTACCACGCCTGCATGGAGATTCCTTGCAGTGAAGGGCCGGCCACTGGAGACTCACAGCATCTGCTGAGCAAGCTCTCAAAGAGCTCCGCTGGGAACTCCCCTGCCCTGGCGTCCCTCTATTGAACTACTGACGGCGCTCTGGCCTTCCTGAGCCAGGCGCACCTGTTTCCACCTCCCGCTGAGACCAGTCCACAGGAAAGCGCGTGGGCTTGTTTTGGAGCCAGCCATGCCCGTGCCTGGCACAACGCCCTGCCTTGGGCAGTAGCTGCGTTGCGGAGGGTGTGCGTGTGCGTGCGTGCGTGCGTGCGTGTGTATGTGACTGTGCACATCTCCACGTGGGCCAGGCCTGGGGCTCCTGTTGGAGCGGAGAGTGGACATCAGCGCCCGAGTCACTTTGTCCACCACACTGCGATCCACAAGCATGACCTCAGGGTGGCTGCAGGACCCTTTGAGGTAGAAAATCTCACCTTACTGATGGAATCTCCGGAAATCGCTTTTGATTCTGAGATGTCCGAGACCTCCCAAACCTGTATCCCAGGTACTGCCCCCTTCGCAAGAGTTTTTCCTTCTGCAAAGGAGCAGGCTCTTTCTGCTTGGAATCAGCGTGCTTCTGCTTTGGGGGAATGGAAAACCAACATGAGTAAAAGGGCACATTCACTCAACGGTTCTTCCTCGTTTCCGTTACAGAGGCATGTAGGTGAAGAGCTGACTAATCAAGTAAAGACTGTGATGGCACAGGTTGTGTCAAAATTAACAAGGATCTTACACACCACTGTGAGCGACGACGAAGAGAGAACTGCAGAGAAACGTGATGCGGTGTCAGAGGAGCCCGTGTTGTCTTCAGACAACTCTGGCAGCCATAGCACATGCCGTGAGGCGCTGCGTGGCTTCTTGGGAAGTCTTCCCTCCTGCACCCCTAGAGAGCCCACCACAGCAACAAGCATAAACCCCACTCGCTCACAGAGTGATGTGCTGACATCAGAAGTGGCAGGCAAGGCAACTCCACTGCAGCTGCAAAAGACAGCTTTCCCTTCCCCACCCCAACAGACGCAGAGACCTCTGCAGTCGGAGGTACGGAGAAGAAGAGGAGCACGGCAGGACTGCTGCAGCTTGCAGGGGCACAGCGCGAGCACGGGACCTAGAAAAGAGTTGCCAAAGACATGTCCTTTGTGCCAAGCTTCCTCTGAAACTCCACCAGGGAGGAAAGGTACCGAGCCCCCCAGGCTGATCAGCAGTGATGTTGACTCAGACAGAAAGCGCGGCTTTCCTAGAGGCAGTGTTTTTAAAAAAGTGTTGGAACAGCACGCAGCCCCAGAAGCGCAGGGTGTTGTGGAGGTGGCTGAGACTGTGGTCGAGGAAGTGTACAAGAGGGTGAAAGAGCTGGGCCAGGCCATCCGTGTCTTAAGGGAGGGTCCCCTCGAGCTCAGTGGGGGCTCCCTCAGTAGCACCAGCAATGCCTGCAATGCCCTTGAACTCCTAAGGAAGAAGTTAGAAGAAGGAAATAATCAGAAGGCAGAACCTTTGCGGGGCAGGTCAGAAAAAGCCCACACGCTGGCAAGTGGGATAGTTGATTCCGTCTTGGATCGGCGCCATCAGCGTCGGACCGACTTCCCTTCGGCACTGAACTTTGGAGGTTGTGTGGCAGAAAAGCTGGCACCATATGGAAACGAGGCCTATCCTGGTCAGGACACTCTAAGGCCACAGGGAAGGAAAATTCCTGTGAGACACTTTTTAGAAAAGAGTCAGCCAAGAACCAGCTTGCCACCTATCAACATCCCTGGAACGGCCGTTTATCCAGAGGAAGAAACCCAAACCAAAGAGGAAATGTCTTGCAACCTCCCCTCTCTCTGCCAAGACTGTGTGCCAGGTGGTCACACCGCACTACGGGGCGTTCAGAAGTCCACGTGCTGGAGCGCTGCATCCGCGTCAAGATCTCCCAAGCCAGCGCTGGATACCCTACCTAAACGGAGGCCTGGTAGCACCAGGGAGACCCTGGCTGCCCTAGGCCAGCAGTTTGCAAGAAAGCCCTTCCCTCCGCTGGGTGCGAAGCCCCCTTCCCACAGGGGATCGCTGCGGCGACCAGTACGTGAAAAGCCTGGGCAAAGCCAGCCCGAGCAATCCCAGTCGGAAGAGGGAGCACTAGCCGGCAACCTGGTGGAAGGAGTCCTGCGGAGGTGTCTGGCTACAGGCTCCAGCTCTTTGTGTGACGCACGTCCTGAGAACAAATGATCAACTCCGAAGGTGAATGAAATTGGTAACACGCTTCAGCAGTCAGTGGGGAAAAAGAATACCCGCTCAAAGTCAGTCCTGTGGAGGCTACACCCAAAGGATGACTCTCAAGCCCAGAGTGCAAAGAAAGAAAGACGCTGTGGATAATGCAGGTGAGAGCACCTCTAGCAGCTCCTCTGCTCAAGGCATGGTCAACGAGGGCAGGTTGCTCACGACTGTGTCGGGCCAGGTTTTGAATAGCTCCAAGGATGGAGACTCCACAACTTGCCTGGGAAGCCTCTTCCAGTGTTTGACCACCCTCACAGTAAAAAAGGTTCCTCTGATGCTTAAATGGAAATGTTGGTTTGTCTTTCCATTTGTGCCCGGTGCCTCTTGTCCTTGTGTTGGACCCAATGAGAAGAGTCTGGCTCCGCCTTCTTTAGTCCGCCTCCCCACCACCAGCCATTTTTACACGGCGATAGGATCGCCCTGCCCCGAGCCTTCTCTTTTCGAGGCTGAACAACCCCAGCTCACTCAGCCTCTCGCTGTATGGCAGATGCCCCCCAAGCCCTTTATCATGTTTGTGGCTGGGCTCGCTCCACGAGGCCCATGCCTGTTCTTGTACTGGGAAGGCCAGAACTCAGTGCGCAGAGCACTCCAGGTGTGGGCCCACCGGTGCTGAGCAGAGGGGCAAGGATTACCTCCCTTGACCTGCTGGTGACGTTCTTCCTAATGCAGCCCAGGATGCCGGTGGCCTTGTGTGCCACAAGGGCACATTGCTGGCTCATGTTCAACTTGCTGTCCACCAGGCCCCGCAGGTCGTTCTCCGCCGAGCTGCTTGCCAGCCGGTTGGCCCCTAGCCTGTAACGGTGCAAGGAATTTTTCTTCCCCGGGGAGGGTGGGCGGGGGGGGCGGGGGGGGAGGCGCATAACAATTCCTTGCCCTTGTCAGCCAACGCTTTCTGCACCTCCAGAACAAGCAGGTGGGCCTCGGCTGGGCTCCGCGTGTTTCGCCCCGCGTAGACGGCAAGAAGGCTGCAATCCATTCTGCTGATGAAAGAGTTTAAGTTGGTTTGGGCAGAGCGGAGAGAGCAAGGGCTCAGGGAAGAGGAGGTTTGCTCCAGGGAATTTGTCAGCCGCCCTAAGTGAACACGAACGCGGCGTGACGCCAGTTCCTCCGTGGAGCGGCACACGAAAGCCTGAGGCTGTGCTGCAGAGCTTTCGAGGCATCCTAAGCCAGCTGTCCCATCGGCCACATTTCAAGAACGAAGCATGCCCTTGTTTCCCAACTCCTGCTTTCACGGCCCGCGCAAGGGCCGGCTCACTGGCCACGCCTCACCGACAGCAGGGCGACTGCCTTGGCCGAGATGCCGCAGCCTCGCCCCTCGTCTTACGTGAGTTGCTTTGTGGGTGGAGCAATCTCAAACGTCTCAAGGAAGCGTTCTGACTAGAGAAAGGCTTTTCTGGGCCCCTTTCCCTCTAAATCCAACCCCACAGCAGCAGCAGAGCTTGCCGACAACAGCAACAGGTTTTTCTGGGAGAGGGTCAATTTGCAGGGAAGTCCCAGGCCTCTACCTCTAGCCTTTTCTCTCTGCCTTCGGTTCACCCCCAAATCTCAGAGTGCCTCCCTGAGGACGAGGCTGACGAAGAGGATGAACTCCGACCCAAAGGAGGAGCGCAAACTTGCATGTACCCACACCTATTCTCCAACCCGTTCTTGCCGGTAAACCCCTGCCTCTAAGGGGCAGCCCATAAAATCACTGCACAAAGGTGGGCTCTGCATGCCCTTCTGAGGGGGTGGGGGGGGCGCGTAGGAGGAAAACAGCAATACTGAAGTCGCAGAGCATATAGGAATGCCCACGGAATGCACCGAGCCTCTGTGCTCTCCTAGCAGAGACTGGTGTATGTGGGTCAGTGGCCTGAGCAGAGACTATGCGGGTACCTTGTAATTTTGAGGGGGGTTTTTTCAGCCTTGCCGCAGGAAGGAGCCCCAGTGCGCAGAAAGAACCCCCCGCGGTTCTGTCTCAGAGGGCGTTTTTGGGGCGTGCCCCTAATGGTGGTGAAAACAACGTGGGTATGGGCAAATATAGGGAACAGTGGTTCTGTGGGAAGCCCTGGTGGGAGTTCCGCCTGGAGCGGATAATGGCAGTGTAGGTGTGAGAATGTTGATGGCCCCGAGTCCCTCTTACAGGATGAGGGGTGAGTGTGTGAGTAAGGGGGCTGGATTATAGCTGGAGCTGTATTTTGCAAATAGCAGAGGCATTCTGGGGGTTGGAATGGGAGGAAGCAAGCGGCGAGCTGCATGCTTCACTTTGCTCTCGCGCGAGGTGCAGCTAGGAGGGCAGCCATGGCAGCATTGAATCGGCCAGGGCCCATACATGCAGCTGAAAGGAGCTGGTGCCATCACTCGAAGCGGGGCTGTGGTGGAGTTGTCCAGTTAGAGGGGTGAATCCCTTGTCCACTGTGGAAACATTATTTCTGTGATGAGGTGATGGGGACAGAGCTGGTCTTCTGTTTAGTTTAACTGGAGAACTGATGAGAGAGAATGAAGTAAGAGGGGACCGGAGAGTAACACTTTCTTTATTTTGTCTGGCATTACAGGAGTCAAAGGGCCAGCTTGCATTCGAGAGAGGGAGCTCAGAGCTCTCTTCTAACCGTCCGTGGTCAGCGGACAAAGGAGAGTCCTTTGGAGGCCCAGGTGAAGCAGAATAATTACTTGCCAAACCTGATTTTTGGCACGAGGGCATGCACGCTGCAGGGGGAGCAAAGCTAGGTGAAGCACAGCTGAGGCCCGGGCGGTCAATAGCTAGGAGGCAGCAGGAGATGTTTCCGAGTCGGATGTGAGCACAGTTTCTGAACTGCCAGGTGTTAGAACAGGGAGGCATGGCTGGACGTGGTGGAACTCTTAACTGGTACTCTAAATCAGTACTCTACTCTGGAATGCTTGGCCAGCACCACATTTAGTTCCTCTTTCCAAGAGAAGCGACTCTCTCATTGAGCGTTGGTGTGTGAGGAGATGAATTTGTGGTGTCTGAGCCTTGTCTTGCATCGGTCTCATTTCTTGCAATCATCTGCCCATCTTTTGCATCAGTCTGTTTCCGGGTTTGCTTCCATCCCACTGCTCTTGCGCTGTAAAACATCCTTGCGCTGTTGTACCTGATTTTTTGAGGTGCTCGGTAACCCTTTTCCTGGGCAGCCGTCCAATAAGGGGGCACTTGCCTGTATTTGCAGGGAGGTAGAATGGCTGCAGTGGGAGTGAGTGGACAGTTGTGTGGTTATTGAATGTGTGAAACGTTGTACGCGTGTCTCCCTTCTTCCCCCAACGGAGTTTTTTTCCCCCTGGGCCAGGGTCCTCTGCGAGGCAACCATCGTCTTGCCACGGAGCTTTGGACCGACGAGAGGGCACCGTTGTACTTAAGGGAAAACCAGCTTGTAAAAGTGTGCTTTCGCTCTGTGATGTTATATGGAATGCTGAGAATAAAGCAAACGGTGCAAACTGTAAAGCTGTGTTTAGATGGAAGGGCTCTAATCTTCCCCCTGCCCTCACTGCTGGCGAGGCCACAGGAGTGGCACTACCTCCGCTTGCCAAGGTCACGGGTTTGCCACACCTTTGGGCTCTCCCAAGGGGTGGAGTATGACTGTTCGCTGGACTCCTGCTCAGGCTCTGGGCCTAACGCACAGCTCATGCTAAGGCCTGGTGTCTGCTGGGAGCAGCACCATGAGGCTAAAGCGAGAGCAACACCTGCCCCAGCTTCTCGAGGACAGAAATAAGGCGGTGGGCTATGCCTGCGAGTTCCGCCAAAAGGCAACTGCTTTGTAGTTTCTGGTACGATTGAAATTCTTCAGCCTAAAGTAAATTCTTGCCCAGCAACTGAAATGACCAGTAGGGATGGTCTAGACCGAACAAACTCCTGAGCTGGAAGATACAGATGCGTCAGTTCACCCAAGCAGCCTTTGAAGCGAACCCTTCTGTAGCCGGTCTGCTGAGGCTCTCGCGCTGCCTGCTGTAGCGCAGGGGAGGCCCGTGTTCTGACAGAGGAGGACAGGTGAGCGCTCTCACTGTGGACTAGGTAACTATTTTGCTCATCAGCCCGCAAATTAGCAAACTAGTGAATTAGGTAACTAGCAGTTACCAATTCCGGCTAGTCTAGCGCGAAGGGATTAACCCCTTGCTTGCTTTTCACCTACTGAGCTTGTAAAAACAAAGTTTGTTTCACAGAGTGTGCTGTCCTGTGTCAATTGGAGAAATCGCAATGAGCCAGCTGTTCAAGGTAAGCTGATAGTGCTATGGGGAAATGGGACATTATCATGCTTCCAGGGACACAGAATGGAGAGCAGCAAAGCAGGAACATCTGCAAATCAGAATGGGATTCTTTGCTGTGTCCCTTCCCCTCTTTCACCATTAAAAGTGCATTTAGACCGCTAAAAGGAAATCCTGTCCAGAGTAGCACGTGCCTGCTGTTGTACTTGTCTCAGTGCGATAGCAACCTCCACTTTCTTCCAGTGGAAGCACTTGGGTTCTTGTATAGCTAGAGAAATTTCATTTTGCCTCATCCATAATGGCCAACAAACTGACGGTCTCTGTGACAGAGTGCAGCTTCTTTAACGCTGTAAGGCATTTTTAAATCTGCAACGAAATTCACTGAACTCTCTGAAATACATAAATAAATAATCCCCAGAAAGCCCACTGTTTTGCTTGCTGTGTTCTGTGTGTCTCTCCCCTTATCTTCGCCCTCCTCACTACAGTCAGCCTGATAGATTTAGTCCTGGTTGGAGAGCGTGCTAATGGCTTCTGCTCTAGTTCAGCCACAGCCATGCATTCCACGTAAACTCTGCCTTGATAGTTTATTGCCTGGGAACTCAAAACAAGCAGGGGATGGCCCTGCAGGTAGGTGAGATGCGACCCTGGTGGCGAGAAACGTCTTCAATTTGATTTGAGACTGAGAAAAGCGACGTGGCCGTGAGCAAAGATGAGCTAAAGAAGAGGCAGTTCCTCTGCACTGTGCTAGATTCTGCAGAACATTAAGTTAACTCTTTGTGGGTGCCTGGGGAAAAAAACCTTCTCAAAACCACAATACATTGGCTCTAGCCCCGTGTGCTGAGGCCATGACCTGCTGGCGCTCACCCAAAGAGGACGAAGTGAATTTCCCGGGCACCATCACTCGTACTGTCAGACGCTCCTCCTTCCCCTGTCCTTCGCCTTCTGTGACACGGGCTGAGGTCACGGTAACATTCTTTGGGCTCCAAAGCACACTTGGCGCCTCTTTCGTACACTCTTAGCATTTTTGTTAGTAATCGCTGTCTTCTCTGGCATCTGCAAGCCAAAAAGAATGTTGCTGTCACCTCAGACCGTGTCACAGAGGGGCTGCAGGGACACCACGCAGGGTGGAGTTTGGGTGGAGAAAAGGAGGTGCAAGAGCACTGAAAACATGGGCCCAGACTCAGAAAGAATAGAGAATGGGGTAAAAAGTCAGGGGCAGGGCAGGGGAAGGAGGAGCGTCCGACAGTACAAGAGTATATGCTCCCTAATGGTAGTGATGCTGGCTTGCAGACCCTCTGTGACATGGTCTGGGGTCACAGTGGGACATCCCACATCACAGTGACAGCTCCCCTCTCCCTGTAGCCACTGGGACTGCTGTCGCCTCCACTCTGCTCTGGAGGAGGCGCTGTGCTGCGAGCCACAGGAGGCAGTGGGGCAGCGCTGGTGGCAGCCTGGTGATGTGCCGAGCGGGAGGCCGGAGAGGAGCACTTTCCTTGCCACCCTCCTGCTGACTTGGCTGCTCAGGTTTTCTCCCTGCTCTGAGGGCTGTTTCTTGGCTCAGGACTCCTTCCGGCTGTCCCCATCTTTGCCGGAGACAGGATCCTGTGGGAAGAAAGCGAGGGCCTGCAAAAAGCAGAGATGGAGATGAGGAAAAAGGTAGGAGACCGAAAAATTAGCGCTTGATTTAGGAGTAGACTTTTGGAGAGGTCCAGCCACGAGAAGCGCAATGGAGAAAGCAACGGAGAAGGTTAGCAATGGGAAGCAGACCAAGGCGCAGCCGCTGTGTGGAGAAGGTGTCTCATACATAGTACGCGTGGCTGAAAAAGGTGACTCGGAACTATGTAAAACTGCCGTCGGCAGTCATTCATGAGAAAGTCCCTAGAGAGCGTAAGACGTGGGTGCAAGCTCTGTGTTTGCTATAGCCCCGGTGAGCAACCCCCACAGCATGTGTCCCCCGTATGCAGGCCCGGAGGGCGCTCGGAGCAGGTTGCCTGGTGCGCTGACAGCCCAAGCTGCCGGGCTCTGAGCAGGCCCCCAGCACAGCTCTCTCAGCAGCAGGATTTCTCCAAATCTCTCGCTGGTGATACCATTGCACTGAGAGATCTGACACAAGGAATGAGATGCCTGAGCATGTTCAGCGTGCCCTGACATCAAACAGAAAAACCTTTGCATGGAACTGTAGGGTTGGTATTTCTGTTCTGGAGGCTCACGTGTGTGCCTGCATCTTTTGCCCCGGTGTGATGCTCAGGAGAGGAAGGAGAAAGAGCTGCTGCTGCTGCTGCAACTCAAGGAGGACATGGAACAGGAAGCGAGACTTGAGGAACTGCAGAAGAAAAGGAGAGAAGAGAAAGCCAGAAAGGCACGTTAAGTAACATTCCTTTTGGCTTGTAGATGCCAGAGAAGACAGCGATTGCTAACAAAAATCCTAAGAGTGTATGAAAGAGGCACCAAGTGTGCTTTGGAGCGCAAAGATCCCCGTTAGAGCTGACCACATGTGGGAACGTTGCAGGGCCTGGAGTGCAAAACTCACTTTGGTGAGTTTGGTGGCAGGAGCTGCACAGGTTTGTTGTGGTCCAAAGGGGAGGGCGATAAAGATACAGCTAGGGAAATGCTTGCGTCCCTCCAAAAGGGGTATAAGCTGGAAGAACCGTGTGCCTTTCCGTACGTGCAGCTGCGCCTCTTCAGACCGCGTGTCTTGCTCCCCGGCAGCTCAGCAGGGCAGGAGCCCTCAGCGCTTTAACCTGCGGTCAGATGAGGCTGTTCCCCGGCAGCTCAGTCAGCACGTTGCCATTTGATTTCTGTACGTCTTTTGTTTGTCTGCCTGCTTTTGTTTGTGTTCTGTTCTGTTGTGTTTTTTGCAACTGGATTCAACAAGGGATTGCTCCCAAGACAAAGCCATGCCAGGAAACGTGTTGAGGCCTGGGGTGGTGGTTTCTGTCTTGCACAGAAGAAAGTGTACGTAAGGTGTATGCGAGATGCTTGATGGAGCATCTCTAGGTAAAAGAAAGCTTGTGGTAACTTACCCTTCACTGTTTTTCCTCACTATTGTAGAAGCGCCTATTGCTGGAGAGAAAAATGGCATATCATCTCCAGAAAGGGCAAGATCTTATTTCCCTGAGTGCAGAGCCTGAAGTTCATGGGAAATGTTTGGGAAAGGTGCGGCCTCAGCACCCACTGAGCAAAGCCAGCGGTACCTGCAGAGGTAAGGCAAGTGTTATGTGGAGCTAGCTCTCGCTCCTCTCTCCCAGGTCAGCAGCTACGACTGCTCTCACTTCCAAAGCTTGAGCCTCTGGAGGGATGGAGTGAGTGAAGAGCGGCTGGGGCTGCTGCTCTTTTTAGGTCTCCAAAGCACTGTGTGGGCCGGGTGGGTGAGCGAATGCCAGGCCACAGAGCTGTCTTGGGCCTTCTTACCCTGTGCTTTGGGAACGTGCTCATGCCAAGCGCATGTGACACGCCGGCACCAGAACAGCTCAGGTAAGGTGAGACCCGGCAATTCAGAAAGGAAAAATAATTTCAAAGGAAAAGTGGAAACATCAGCATCACTCACGGGAACTTCTTCCTTTGTGAGTAGTTTGTTCACGGCAGAAGCAGCTTTCAGCATTGTTGATGTGCTTCTCCATGCTTTGTGTTGAACAGGCAAGCTTAGGAAAAGATGAGCTCGTGGGGCTGAGAGCTGGCACCCGCTGGGAGTGCCAACAGACCTCTAGGCGGCCTTCACTTGATGGTGGAAAAGTCGCTCCAAAGTCTCCGCTCTCTCCCTCTCTCTCTTTCGTCTGTATGCCACAAGGGGATTTTCTACACTTTCACCACCACCCGCCGCCTCCAAACAGGCAAAGGCAACCCTGGAAGCCAGCTTTTTTCCTACAGACAGTCTGTAGGCTGAGCACGTGGCTCTGAGAGCATGGTGATAGGGTGGCTAAACCTGGGATTTGGTTTAGCAGTCCCCACTCCGCTCGGCGCTGAGTCACCTGGGAAGATCTGGGCTAGCTTGACCAGATCTTCTCAAGCCTGCCTCCAGCAGAGCCAGCCGCCTAGCTGCCACAGCGCCCGCCGCGTGGCAGTGGCACGTTGCATGGCACGTTGCTGCGGGCCAGCTAGGGGCGAGTTCCCCTTAGCACACAATGAGGCTCCCTGCTGCATCGCGTTCCCTGTTGCAGCCGCTCCTCGGGGGGGTGGGGATGGGCAGGCTACGGCCCGCAGCGCAGCAGCTCACGGCTGCTTTGTGCGGCACTGAGGCTGCCCCCGTGCACCCAAGCAGGCAGAAGCACTGTGGGTGGGTCGGCTGCCTTCTGCAAAAAGCTGGGCCAGCCTGTAGCAAAGCAGAAGGAAACTGCTGGTTGGCAGCTAAGGCTCAGCTCACAGGCTGTGCTCCCTCCTGAGCAAGGCTGTCTGGGACCTTCCTGCCCACGTCTGTCTCAGGCTCTGCTCCCTCCCCAGGAACTGGCAGCAAGGACAGACTTTCCTGCTGCCCATGCGCCGAGTGCTCTGTTCATCCCAGAGCTCCCAGGCCTGCCAAGAGCGGTCAGGGTAAGCCCACAGGCCTTGCTGTTGTTCCCTCTGCCTCCACGGAGGGCTGTGAAGGAATAGCGCCCTCCCCCCTCCCCCCCCGCCCACCCCAACTAACCCCAGATAACTGCCCTGTCTTCCTCTGGAGAGTGGCACTCCATGTTTGATCCGTCAGTTAGCGGTGGGGCCTTGGCCTCTCCTAATGTACTCGGATCTCCTACAAATGCAGGGCCGTAGCTCAGCCTTAGGCAAAAAGGATGCGCTTGCCCTGTTGTGGGACGCATTGAGAATATGCTAGCGTCCTTCTCGCCCACCATTTCAGAAGTGACGCTCAAAGAAAGTGCAAGGTGCAGAGGTTAATGCGGTGTTGCCCGATAGGATGAGCTTTTTGTTGCCGCTCGCTTTGTCTACTTCTAGATACATACAGCATTTGCAGTGCCAGCACCTAGCATGGGCCAGGCCTGGGCCTTCAAGGAGAGCCCACCTCATAAAACACCCTGAAAGGGCCAAGCTGCAGGGGCTCCGCCATCCTCCTTGCACTCGGTGCAAGGCCCAGGCAGGGCAAGGCGGTGGCCTTGCAGGCCCAGGAGAAATCTCTTACTTAGCCCCGCAGGCAATGTCTTTTGCCATGTAAACGTTTGCAAACTGAAGTTGGGTTTCTTTTTCCCCATAGGCGCTAACCAGCCTTGTCAATCTTCAGCTAATGGGAAGACGGCGTCACTTTCTCCCACGGTCTTCCAGAAGGGCTCTGCAGTCACGGCTACTGTCACAAGCAGAAGCGCCTCTGCTCAGGTACGGAGGCTCTGCACAGAAGCTCTCACAGGCAGACCTGTGAGTCAGAGCTGGGCGCATGCAGGTTGCTGCGGCTCCTGTGCTGCAGCGCTGTGGTGCCAGGGACTCACGAGAAAGCGCTGCCACACACCGCCTCTCTCGCTTGTGAGTGGCACTTGGTCACTGAGGAGATGTTGTCTTGCTCGTGTGTGATGTGTCGTCTTTGGAGAAAGGCTGTCAGAGACACCAGAATGGCTGGTTTCCAGAGTCTCTCTCTCTCTGTCTCTCTCTCTCTCTCTGTCTCTGTCTCTCTCTCTCGGACACAAGGCACTGGCAGTTGCCCAGGAGTGTTCGGTGGCCACTTCTGCTCCAGGAATCCATGTTGCCGCTTTTTGTCCTCTGGTGAGCAACCAGCCCTGCCACAACACTCAGCGTGATACTGCCGGTGCTTGGCTGAGCACGCTGGGTATGCCCGCTGCAGAGCGCTGAGTGCTCTAGAGCTGCAGCGGACGCTTGCTGTGGCCTCCTGCCAGACTGGAGCTAATGAGGCCCATGTTGTTATGTGCAAGTCCAGCGGCAGCAGCTAGCAGCCTGGGAGAGCTCAGCCTTGCTGTGAGCAGGGTGTCAGGGCGGGGATTGTCACAAGGGACCAGCGAGGCTAGGAAATCCTCCAAGTTGCTTGTAGCCCTTGGGGAGAGCGCTAGAGGTACCAATAGCTGTCTGCGTTCAGGTTTCTCTTCTAGCTGGCGCTCAGAGGGCTGTGAGGGCCCACCGGGCAAAGCCTGGAGCAGCTGTGCTGGTGAGATGTGTGTGGTGGCCCCCGGCAAGGTGTTTTATGAAGTGGCGGCTCATCTGACTCCCCACTGGGAGACCTGCAGGCTGCGAGAGGACCAGCTCCCGTTCAAAACGCAAAGCAGCTCTTGCGCAGGATTCCCTCTCTCAACATGAGGGCACCACTCCGCTCCTGCAGAGCAACGGGAAGGGTCCCTACCACGCCTGCATGGAGATTCCTTGCAGTGAAGGGCCGGCCACTGGAGACTCACAGCATCTGCTGAGCAAGCTCTCAAAGAGCTCCGCTGGGAACTCCCCTGCCCTGGCGTCCCTCTATTGAACTACTGACGGCGCTCTGGCCTTCCTGAGCCAGGCGCACCTGTTTCCACCTCCCGCTGAGACCAGTCCACAGGAAAGCGCGTGGGCTTGTTTTGGAGCCAGCCATGCCCGTGCCTGGCACAACGCCCTGCCTTGGGCAGTAGCTGCGTTGCGGAGGGTGTGCGTGTGCGTGCGTGCGTGCGTGCGTGCGTGCGTGCGTGTGTATGTGACTGTGCACATCTCCACGTGGGCCAGGCCTGGGGCTCCTGTTGGAGCGGAGAGTGGACATCAGCGCCCGAGTCACTTTGTCCACCACACTGCGATCCACAAGCATGACCTCAGGGTGGCTGCAGGACCCTTTGAGGTAGAAAATCTCACCTTACTGATGGAATCTCCGGAAATCGCTTTTGATTCTGAGATGTCCGAGACCTCCCAAACCTGTATCCCAGGTACTGCCCCCTTCGCAAGAGTTTTTCCTTCTGCAAAGGAGCAGGCTCTTTCTGCTTGGAATCAGCGTGCTTCTGCTTTGGGGGAATGGAAAACCAACATGAGTAAAAGGGCACATTCACTCAACGGTTCTTCCTCGTTTCCGTTACAGAGGCATGTAGGTGAAGAGCTGACTAATCAAGTAAAGACTGTGATGGCACAGGTTGTGTCAAAATTAACAAGGATCTTACACACCACTGTGAGCGACGACGAAGAGAGAACTGCAGAGAAACGTGGTGCGGTGTCAGAGGAGCCCGTGTTGTCTTCAGACAACTCTGGCAGCCATAGCACATGCCGTGAGGCGCTGCGTGGCTTCTTGGGAAGTCTTCCCTCCTGCACCCCTAGAGAGCCCACCACAGCAACAAGCATAAACCCCACTCGCTCACAGAGTGATGTGCTGACATCAGAAGTGGCAGGCAAGGCAACTCCACTGCAGCTGCAAAAGACAGCTTTCCCTTCCCCACCCCAACAGACGCAGAGACCTCTGCAGTCGGAGGTACGGAGAAGAAGAGGAGCACGGCAGGACTGCTGCAGCTTGCAGGGGCACAGCGCGAGCACGGGACCTAGAAAAGAGTTGCCAAAGACATGTCCTTTGTGCCAAGCTTCCTCTGAAACTCCACCAGGGAGGAAAGGTACCGAGCCCCCCAGGCTGATCAGCAGTGATGTTGACTCAGACAGAAAGCGCGGCTTTCCTAGAGGCAGTGTTTTTAAAAAAGTGTTGGAACAGCACGCAGCCCCAGAAGCGCAGGGTGTTGTGGAGGTGGCTGAGACTGTGGTCGAGGAAGTGTACAAGAGGGTGAAAGAGCTGGGCCAGGCCATCCGTGTCTTAAGGGAGGGTCCCCTCGAGCTCAGTGGGGGCTCCCTCAGTAGCACCAGCAATGCCTGCAATGCCCTTGAACTCCTAAGGAAGAAGTTAGAAGAAGGAAATAATCAGAAGGCAGAACCTTTGCGGGGCAGGTCAGAAAAAGCCCACACGCTGGCAAGTGGGATAGTTGATTCCGTCTTGGATCGGCGCCATCAGCGTCGGACCGACTTCCCTTCGGCACTGAACTTTGGGGGTTGTGTGGCAGAAAAGCTGGCACCATATGGAAACGAGGCCTATCCTGGTCAGGACACTCTAAGGCCACAGGGAAGGAAAATTCCTGTGAGACACTTTTTAGAAAAGAGTCAGCCAAGAACCAGCTTGCCACCTATCAACATCCCTGGAACGGCCGTTTATCCAGAGGAAGAAACCCAAACCAAAGAGGAAATGTCTTGCAACCTCCCCTCTCTCTGCCAAGACTGTGTGCCAGGTGGTCACACCGCACTACGGGGCGTTCAGAAGTCCACGTGCTGGAGCGCTGCATCCGCGTCAAGATCTCCCAAGCCAGCGCTGGATACCCTACCTAAACGGAGGCCTGGTAGCACCAGGGAGACCCTGGCTGCCCTAGGCCAGCAGTTTGCAAGAAAGCCCTTCCCTCCGCTGGGTGCGAAGCCCCCTTCCCACAGGGGATCGCTGCGGCGACCAGTACGTGAAAAGCCTGGGCAAAGCCAGCCCGAGCAATCCCAGTCGGAAGAGGGAGCACTAGCCGGCAACCTGGTGGAAGGAGTCCTGCGGAGGTGTCTGGCTACAGGCTCCAGCTCTTTGTGTGACGCACGTCCTGAGAACAAATGATCAACTCCGAAGGTGAATGAAATTGGTAACACGCTTCAGCAGTCAGTGGGGAAAAAGAATACCCGCTCAAAGTCAGTCCTGTGGAGGCTACACCCAAAGGATGACTCTCAAGCCCAGAGTGCAAAGAAAGAAAGACGCTGTGGATAATGCAGGTGAGAGCACCTCTAGCAGCTCCTCTGCTCAAGGCATGGTCAACGAGGGCAGGTTGCTCACGACTGTGTCGGGCCAGGTTTTGAATAGCTCCAAGGATGGAGACTCCACAACTTGCCTGGGAAGCCTCTTCCAGTGTTTGACCACCCTCACAGTAAAAAAGGTTCCTCTGATGCTTAAATGGAAATGTTGGTTTGTCTTTCCATTTGTGCCCGGTGCCTCTTGTCCTTGTGTTGGACCCAATGAGAAGAGTCTGGCTCCGCCTTCTTTAGTCCGCCTCCCCACCACCAGCCATTTTTACACGGCGATAGGATCGCCCTGCCCCGAGCCTTCTCTTTTCGAGGCTGAACAACCCCAGCTCACTCAGCCTCTCGCTGTATGGCAGATGCCCCCCAAGCCCTTTATCATGTTTGTGGCTGGGCTCGCTCCACGAGGCCCATGCCTGTTCTTGTACTGGGAAGGCCAGAACTCAGTGCGCAGAGCACTCCAGGTGTGGGCCCACCGGTGCTGAGCAGAGGGGCAAGGATTACCTCCCTTGACCTGCTGGTGACGTTCTTCCTAATGCAGCCCAGGATGCCGGTGGCCTTGTGTGCCACAAGGGCACATTGCTGGCTCATGTTCAACTTGCTGTCCACCAGGCCCCGCAGGTCGTTCTCCGCCGAGCTGCTTGCCAGCCGGTTGGCCCCTAGCCTGTAACGGTGCAAGGAATTTTTCTTCCCCGGGGAGGGTGGGCGGGGGGGGGCGGGGGGGGAGGCGCATAACAATTCCTTGCCCTTGTCAGCCAACGCTTTCTGCACCTCCAGAACAAGCAGGTGGGCCTCGGCTGGGCTCCGCGTGTTTCGCCCCGCGTAGACGGCAAGAAGGCTGCAATCCATTCTGCTGATGAAAGAGTTTAAGTTGGTTTGGGCAGAGCGGAGAGAGCAAGGGCTCAGGGAAGAGGAGGTTTGCTCCAGGGAATTTGTCAGCCGCCCTAAGTGAACACGAACGCGGCGTGACGCCAGTTCCTCCGTGGAGCGGCACACGAAAGCCTGAGGCTGTGCTGCAGAGCTTTCGAGGCATCCTAAGCCAGCTGTCCCATCGGCCACATTTCAAGAACGAAGCATGCCCTTGTTTCCCAACTCCTGCTTTCACGGCCCGCGCAAGGGCCGGCTCACTGGCCACGCCTCACCGACAGCAGGGCGACTGCCTTGGCCGAGATGCCGCAGCCTCGCCCCTCGTCTTACGTGAGTTGCTTTGTGGGTGGAGCAATCTCAAACGTCTCAAGGAAGCGTTCTGACTAGAGAAAGGCTTTTCTGGGCCCCTTTCCCTCTAAATCCAACCCCACAGCAGCAGCACAGCTTGCCGACAACAGCAACAGGTTTTTCTGGGAGAGGGTCAATTTGCAGGGAAGTCCCAGGCCTCTACCTCTAGCCTTTTCTCTCTGCCTTCGGTTCACCCCCAAATCTCAGAGTGCCTCCCTGAGGACGAGGCTGACGAAGAGGATGAACTCCGACCCAAAGGAGGAGCGCAAACTTGCATGTACCCACACCTATTCTCCAACCCGTTCTTGCCGGTAAACCCCTGCCTCTAAGGGGCAGCCCATAAAATCACTGCACAAAGGTGGGCTCTGCATGCCCTTCTGAGGGGGTGGGGGGGGCGCGTAGGAGGAAAACAGCAATACTGAAGTCGCAGAGCATATAGGAATGCCCACGGAATGCACCGAGCCTCTGTGCTCTCCTAGCAGAGACTGGTGTATGTGGGTCAGTGGCCTGAGCAGAGACTATGCGGGTACCTTGTAATTTTGAGGGGGGTTTTTTCAGCCTTGCCGCAGGAAGGAGCCCCAGTGCGCAGAAAGAACCCCCCGCGGTTCTGTCTCAGAGGGCGTTTTTGGGGCGTGCCCCTAATGGTGGTGAAAACAACGTGGGTATGGGCAAATATAGGGAACAGTGGTTCTGTGGGAAGCCCTGGTGGGAGTTCCGCCTGGAGCGGATAATGGCAGTGTAGGTGTGAGAATGTTGATGGCCCCGAGTCCCTCTTACAGGATGAGGGGTGAGTGTGTGAGTAAGGGGGCTGGATTATAGCTGGAGCTGTATTTTGCAAATAGCAGAGGCATTCTGGGGGTTGGAATGGGAGGAAGCAAGCGGCGAGCTGCATGCTTCACTTTGCTCTCGCGCGAGGTGCAGCTAGGAGGGCAGCCATGGCAGCATTGAATCGGCCAGGGCCCATACATGCAGCTGAAAGGAGCTGGTGCCATCACTCGAAGCGGGGCTGTGGTGGAGTTGTCCAGTTAGAGGGGTGAATCCCTTGTCCACTGTGGAAACATTATTTCTGTGATGAGGTGATGGGGACAGAGCTGGTCTTCTGTTTAGTTTAACTGGAGAACTGATGAGAGAGAATGAAGTAAGAGGGGACCGGAGAGTAACACTTTCTTTATTTTGTCTGGCATTACAGGAGTCAAAGGGCCAGCTTGCATTCGAGAGAGGGAGCTCAGAGCTCTCTTCTAACCGTCCGTGGTCAGCGGACAAAGGAGAGTCCTTTGGAGGCCCAGGTGAAGCAGAATAATTACTTGCCAAACCTGATTTTTGGCACGAGGGCATGCACGCTGCAGGGGGAGCAAAGCTAGGTGAAGCACAGCTGAGGCCCGGGCGGTCAATAGCTAGGAGGCAGCAGGAGATGTTTCCGAGTCGGATGTGAGCACAGTTTCTGAACTGCCAGGTGTTAGAACAGGGAGGCATGGCTGGACGTGGTGGAACTCTTAACTGGTACTCTAAATCAGTACTCTACTCTGGAATGCTTGGCCAGCACCACATTTAGTTCCTCTTTCCAAGAGAAGCGACTCTCTCATTGAGCGTTGGTGTGTGAGGAGATGAATTTGTGGTGTCTGAGCCTTGTCTTGCATCAGTCTCATTTCTTGCAATCATCTGCCCATCTTTTGCATCAGTCTGTTTCCGGGTTTGCTTCCATCCCACTGCTCTTGCGCTGTAAAACATCCTTGCGCTGTTGTACCTGATTTTTTGAGGTGCTCGGTAACCCTTTTCCTGGGCAGCCGTCCAATAAGGGGGCACATGCCTGTATTTGCAGGGAGGTAGAATGGCTGCAGTGGGAGTGAGTGGACAGTTGTGTGGTTATTGAATGTGTGAAACGTTGTACGCGTGTCTCCCTTCTTCCCCCAACGGAGTTTTTTTCCCCCTGGGCCAGGGTCCTCTGCGAGGCAACCATCGTCTTGCCACGGAGCTTTGGACCGACGAGAGGGCACCGTTGTACTTAAGGGAAAACCAGCTTGTAAAAGTGTGCTTTCGCTCTGTGATGTTATATGGAATGCTGAGAATAAAGCAAACGGTGCAAACTGTAAAGCTGTGTTTAGATGGAAGGGCTCTAATCTTCCCCCTGCCCTCACTGCTGGCGAGGCCACAGGAGTGGCACTACCTCCGCTTGCCAAGGTCACGGGTTTGCCACACCTTTGGGCTCTCCCAAGGGGTGGAGTATGACTGTTCGCTGGACTCCTGCTCAGGCTCTGGGCCTAACGCACAGCTCATGCTAAGGCCTGGTGTCTGCTGGGAGCAGCACCATGAGGCTAAAGCGAGAGCAACACCTGCCCCAGCTTCTCGAGGACAGAAATAAGGCGGTGGGCTATGCCTGCGAGTTCCGCCAAAAGGCAACTGCTTTGTAGTTTCTGGTACGATTGAAATTCTTCAGCCTAAAGTAAATTCTTGCCCAGCAACTGAAATGACCAGTAGGGATGGTCTAGACCGAACAAACTCCTGAGCTGGAAGATACAGATGCGTCAGTTCACCCAAGCAGCCTTTGAAGCGAACCCTTCTGTAGCCGGTCTGCTGAGGCTCTCGCGCTGCCTGCTGTAGCGCAGGGGAGGCCCGTGTTCTGACAGAGGAGGACAGGTGAGCGCTCTCACTGTGGACTAGGTAACTATTTTGCTCATCAGCCCGCAAATTAGCAAACTAGTGAATTAGGTAACTAGCAGTTACCAATTCCGGCTAGTCTAGCGCGAAGGGATTAACCCCTTGCTTGCTTTTCACCTACTGAGCTTGTAAAAACAAAGTTTGTTTCACAGAGTGTGCTGTCCTGTGTCAATTGGAGAAATCGCAATGAGCCAGCTGTTCAAGGTAAGCTGATAGTGCTATGGGGAAATGGGACATTATCATGCTTCCAGGGACACAGAATGGAGAGCAGCAAAGCAGGAACATCTGCAAATCAGAATGGGATTCTTTGCTGTGTCCCTTCCCCTCTTTCACCATTAAAAGTGCATTTAGACCGCTAAAAGGAAATCCTGTCCAGAGTAGCACGTGCCTGCTGTTGTACTTGTCTCAGTGCGATAGCAACCTCCACTTTCTTCCAGTGGAAGCACTTGGGTTCTTGTATAGCTAGAGAAATTTCATTTTGCCTCATCCATAATGGCCAACAAACTGACGGTCTCTGTGACAGAGTGCAGCTTCTTTAACGCTGTAAGGCATTTTTAAATCTGCAACGAAATTCACTGAACTCTCTGAAATACATAAATAAATAATCCCCAGAAAGCCCACTGTTTTGCTTGCTGTGTTCTGTGTGTCTCTCCCCTTATCTTCGCCCTCCTCACTACAGTCAGCCTGATAGATTTAGTCCTGGTTGGAGAGCGTGCTAATGGCTTCTGCTCTAGTTCAGCCACAGCCATGCATTCCACGTAAACTCTGCCTTGATAGTTTATTGCCTGGGAACTCAAAACAAGCAGGGGATGGCCCTGCAGGTAGGTGAGATGCGACCCTGGTGGCGAGAAACGTCTTCAATTTGATTTGAGACTGAGAAAAGCGACGTGGCCGTGAGCAAAGATGAGCTAAAGAAGAGGCAGTTCCTCTGCACTGTGCTAGATTCTGCAGAACATTAAGTTAACTCTTTGTGGGTGCCTGGGGAAAAAAACCTTCTCAAAACCACAATACATTGGCTCTAGCCCCGTGTGCTGAGGCCATGACCTGCTGGCGCTCACCCAAAGAGGACGAAGTGAATTTCCCGGGCACCATCACTCGTACTGTCAGACGCTCCTCCTTCCCCTGTCCTTCGCCTTCTGTGACACGGGCTGAGGTCACGGTAACATTCTTTGGGCTCCAAAGCACACTTGGCGCCTCTTTCGTACACTCTTAGCATTTTTGTTAGTAATCGCTGTCTTCTCTGGCATCTGCAAGCCAAAAAGAATGTTGCTGTCACCTCAGACCGTGTCACAGAGGGGCTGCAGGGACACCACGCAGGGTGGAGTTTGGGTGGAGAAAAGGAGGTGCAAGAGCACTGAAAACATGGGCCCAGACTCAGAAAGAATAGAGAATGGGGTAAAAAGTCAGGGGCAGGGCAGGGGAAGGAGGAGCGTCCGACAGTACAAGAGTATATGCCCCCTAATGGTAGTGATGCTGGCTTGCAGACCCTCTGTGACATGGTCTGGGGTCACAGTGGGACATCCCACATCACAGTGACAGCTCCCCTCTCCCTGTAGCCACTGGGACTGCTGTCGCCTCCACTCTGCTCTGGAGGAGGCGCTGTGCTGCGAGCCACAGGAGGCAGTGGGGCAGCGCTGGTGGCAGCCTGGTGATGTGCCGAGCGGGAGGCCGGAGAGGAGCACTTTCCTTGCCACCCTCCTGCTGACTTGGCTGCTCAGGTTTTCTCCCTGCTCTGAGGGCTGTTTCTTGGCTCAGGACTCCTTCCGGCTGTCCCCATCTTTGCCGGAGACAGGATCCTGTGGGAAGAAAGCGAGGGCCTGCAAAAAGCAGAGATGGAGATGAGGAAAAAGGTAGGAGACCGAAAAATTAGCGCTTGATTTAGGAGTAGACTTTTGGAGAGGTCCAGCCACGAGAAGCGCAATGGAGAAAGCAACGGAGAAGGTTAGCAATGGGAAGCAGACCAAGGCGCAGCCGCTGTGTGGAGAAGGTGTCTCATACATAGTACGCGTGGCTGAAAAAGGTGACTCGGAACTATGTAAAACTGCCGTCGGCAGTCATTCATGAGAAAGTCCCTAGAGAGCGTAAGACGTGGGTGCAAGCTCTGTGTTTGCTATAGCCCCGGTGAGCAACCCCCACAGCATGTGTCCCCCGTATGCAGGCCCGGAGGGCGCTCGGAGCAGGTTGCCTGGTGCGCTGACAGCCCAAGCTGCCGGGCTCTGAGCAGGCCCCCAGCACAGCTCTCTCAGCAGCAGGATTTCTCCAAATCTCTCGCTGGTGATACCATTGCACTGGGAGATCTGACACAAGGAATGAGATGCCTGAGCGTGTTCAGCGTGCCCTGACATCAAACAGAAAAACCTTTGCATGGAACTGTAGGGTTGGTATTTCTGTTCTGAAGGCTCACGTGTGTGCCTGCATCTTTTGCCCCGGTGTGATGCTCAGGAGAGGAAGGAGAAAGAGCTGCTGCTGCTGCTGCAACTCAAGGAGGACATGGAACAGGAAGCGAGACTTGAGGAACTGCAGAAGAAAAGGAGAGAAGAGAAAGCCAGAAAGGCACGTTAAGTAACATTCCTTTTGGCTTGTAGATGCCAGAGAAGACAGCGATTGCTAACAAAAAACCTAAGAGTGTATGAAAGAGGCACCAAGTGTGCTTTGGAGCGCAAAGATCCCCGTTAGAGCTGACCACATGTGGGAACGTTGCAGGGCCTGGAGTGCAAAACTCACTTTGGTGAGTTTGGTGGCAGGAGCTGCACAGGTTTGTTGTGGTCCAAAGGGGAGGGCGATAAAGATACAGCTAGGGAAATGCTTGCGTCCCTCCAAAAGGGGTATAAGCTGGAAGAACCGTGTGCCTTTCCGTACGTGCAGCTGCGCCTCTTCAGACCGCGTGTCTTGCTCCCCGGCAGCTCAGCAGGGCAGGAGCCCTCAGCGCTTTAACCTGCGGTCAGATGAGGCTGTTCCCCGGCAGCTCAGTCAGCACGTTGCCATTTGATTTCTGTACGTCTTTTGTTTGTCTGCCTGCTTTTGTTTGTGTTCTGTTCTGTTGTGTTTTTTGCAACTGGATTCAACAAGGGATTGCTCCCAAGACAAAGCCATGCCAGGAAACGTGTTGAGGCCTGGGGTGGTGGTTTCTGTCTTGCACAGAAGAAAGTGTACGTAAGGTGTATGCGAGATGCTTGATGGAGCATCTCTAGGTAAAAGAAAGCTTGCGGTAACTTACCCTTCACTGTTTTTCCTCACTATTGTAGAAGCGCCTATTGCTGGAGAGAAAAATGGCATATCATCTCCAGAAAGGGCAAGATCTTATTTCCCTGAGTGCAGAGCCTGAAGTTCATGGGAAATGTTTGGGAAAGGTGCGGCCTCAGCACCCACTGAGCAAAGCCAGCGGTACCTGCAGAGGTAAGGCAAGTGTTATGTGGAGCTAGCTCTCGCTCCTCTCTCCCAGGTCAGCAGCTACGACTGCTCTCACTTCCAAAGCTTGAGCCTCTGGAGGGATGGAGTGAGTGAAGAGCGGCTGGGGCTGCTGCTCTTTTTAGGTCTCCAAAGCACTGTGTGGGCCGGGTGGGTGAGCGAATGCCAGGCCACAGAGCTGTCTTGGGCCTTCTTACCCTGTGCTTTGGGAACGTGCTCATGCCAAGCGCATGTGACACGCCGGCACCAGAACAGCTCAGGTAAGGTGAGACCCGGCAATTCAGAAAGGAAAAATAATTTCAAAGGAAAAGTGGAAACATCAGCATCACTCACGGGAACTTCTTCCTTTGTGAGTAGTTTGTTCACGGCAGAAGCAGCTTTCAGCATTGTTGATGTGCTTCTCCATGCTTTGTGTTGAACAGGCAAGCTTAGGAAAAGATGAGCTCATGGGGCTGAGAGCTGGCACCCGCTGGGAGTGCCAACAGACCTCTAGGCGGCCTTCACTTGATGGTGGAAAAGTCGCTCCAAAGTCTCCGCTCTCTCCCTCTCTCTCTTTCGTCTGTATGCCACAAGGGGATTTTCTACACTTTCACCACCACCCGCCGCCTCCAAACAGGCAAAGGCAACCCTGGAAGCCAGCTTTTTTCCTACAGACGGTCTGTAGGCTGAGCACGTGGCTCTGAGATCATGGTGATAGGGTGGCTAAACCTGGGATTTGGTTTAGCAGTCCCCACTCCGCTCGGCGCTGAGTCACCTGGGAAGATCTGGGCTAGCTTGACCAGATCTTCTCAAGCCTGCCTCCAGCAGAGCCAGCCGCCTAGCTGCCACAGCGCCCGCCGCGTGGCAGTGGCACGTTGCATGGCACGTTGCTGCGGGCCAGCTAGGGGCGAGTTCCCCTTAGCACACAATGAGGCTCCCTGCTGCATCGCGTTCCCTGTTGCAGCCGCTCCTCGGGGGGGTGGGGATGGGCAGGCTACGGCCCGCAGCGCAGCAGCTCACGGCTGCTTTGTGCGGCACTGAGGCTGCCCCCGTGCACCCAAGCAGGCAGAAGCACTGTGGGTGGGTCGGCTGCCTTCTGCAAAAAGCTGGGCCAGCCTGTAGCAAAGCAGAAGGAAACTGCTGGTTGGCAGCTAAGGCTCAGCTCACAGGCTGTGCTCCCTCCTGAGCAAGGCTGTCTGGGACCTTCCTGCCCACGTCTGTCTCAGGCTCTGCTCCCTCCCCAGGAACTGGCAGCAAGGACAGACTTTCCTGCTGCCCATGCGCCGAGTGCTCTGTTCATCCCAGAGCTCCCAGGCCTGCCAAGAGCGGTCAGGGTAAGCCCACAGGCCTTGCTGTTGTTCCCTCTGCCTCCACGGAGGGCTGTGAAGGAATAGCGCCCTCCCCCCTCCCCCCCCGCCCACCCCAACTAACCCCAGATAACTGCCCTGTCTTCCTCTGGAGAGTGGCACTCCATGTTTGATCCGTCAGTTAGCGGTGGGGCCTTGGCCTCTCCTAATGTACTCGGATCTCCTACAAATGCAGGGCCGTAGCTCAGCCTTAGGCAAAAAGGATGCGCTTGCCCTGTTGTGGGACGCATTGAGAATATGCTAGCGTCCTTCTCGCCCACCATTTCAGAAGTGACGCTCAAAGAAAGTGCAAGGTGCAGAGGTTAATGCGGTGTTGCCCGATAGGATGAGCTTTTTGTTGCCGCTCGCTTTGTCTACTTCTAGATACATACAGCATTTGCAGTGCCAGCACCTAGCATGGGCCAGGCCTGGGCCTTCAAGGAGAGCCCACCTCATAAAACACCCTGAAAGGGCCAAGCTGCAGGGGCTCCGCCATCCTCCTTGCACTCGGTGCAAGGCCCAGGCAGGGCAAGGCGGTGGCCTTGCAGGCCCAGGAGAAATCTCTTACTTAGCCCCGCAGGCGATGTCTTTTGCCATGTAAACGTTTGCAAACTGAAGTTGGGTTTCTTTTTCCCCATAGGCACTAACCAGCCTTGTCAATCTTCAGCTAATGGGAAGACGGCGTCACTTTCTCCCACGGTCTTCCAGAAGGGCTCTGCAGTCACGGCTACTGTCACAAGCAGAAGCGCCTCTGCTCAGGTACGGAGGCTCTGCACAGAAGCTCTCACAGGCAGACCTGTGAGTCAGAGCTGGGCGCATGCAGGTTGCTGCGGCTCCTGTGCTGCAGCGCTGTGGTGCCAGGGACTCACGAGAAAGCGCTGCCACACACCGCCTCTCTCGCTTGTGAGTGGCACTTGGTCACTGAGGAGATGTTGTCTTGCTGGTGTGTGATGTGTCGTCTTTGGAGAAAGGCTGTCAGAGACACCAGAATGGCTGGTTTCCAGAGTCTCTCTCTCTCTGTCTCTCTCTCTCTCTGTCTGTCTCTCTCTCTCTCTGTCTCTGTCTCTCTCTCTCGGACACAAGGCACTGGCAGTTGCCCAGGAGTGTTCGGTGGCCACTTCTGCTCCAGGAATCCATGTTGCCGCTTTTTGTCCTCTGGTGAGCAACCAGCCCTGCCACAACACTCAGCGTGATACTGCCGGTGCTTGGCTGAGCACGCTGGGTATGCCCGCTGCAGAGCGCTGAGTGCTCTAGAGCTGCAGCGGACGCTTGCTGTGGCCTCCTGCCAGACTGGAGCTAATGAGGCCCATGTTGTTATGTGCAAGTCCAGCGGCAGCAGCTAGCAGCCTGGGAGAGCTCAGCCTTGCTGTGAGCAGGGTGTCAGGGCGGGGATTGTCACAAGGGACCAGCGAGGCTAGGAAATCCTCCAAGTTGCTTGTAGCCCTTGGGGAGAGCACTAGAGGTACCAATAGCTGTCTGCGTTCAGGTTTCTCTTCTAGCTGGCGCTCAGAGGGCTGTGAGGGCCCACCGGGCAAAGCCTGGAGCAGCTGTGCTGGTGAGATGTGTGTGGTGGCCCCCGGCAAGGTGTTTTATGAAGTGGCGGCTCATCTGACTCCCCACTGGGAGACCTGCAGGCTGCGAGAGGACCAGCTCCCGTTCAAAACGCAAAGCAGCTCTTGCGCAGGATTCCCTCTCTCAACATGAGGGCACCACTCCGCTCCTGCAGAGCAACGGGAAGGGTCCCTACCACGCCTGCATGGAGATTCCTTGCAGTGAAGGGCCGGCCACTGGAGACTCACAGCATCTGCTGAGCAAGCTCTCAAAGAGCTCCGCTGGGAACTCCCCTGCCCTGGCGTCCCTCTATTGAACTACTGACGGCGCTCTGGCCTTCCTGAGCCAGGCGCACCTGTTTCCACCTCCCGCTGAGACCAGTCCACAGGAAAGCGCGTGGGCTTGTTTTGGAGCCAGCCATGCCCGTGCCTGGCACAACGCCCTGCCTTGGGCAGTAGCTGCGTTGCGGAGGGTGTGCGTGTGCGTGCGTGCGCGCGTGCGTGCGTGCGTGCGTGTGTATGTGACTGTGCACATCTCCACGTGGGCCAGGCCTGGGGCTCCTGTTGGAGCGGAGAGTGGACATCAGCGCCCGAGTCACTTTGTCCACCACACTGCGATCCGCAAGCATGACCTCAGGGTGGCTGCAGGACCCTTTGAGGTAGAAAATCTCACCTTACTGATGGAATCTCCGGAAATCGCTTTTGATTCTGAGATGTCCGAGACCTCCCAAACCTGTATCCCAGGTACTGCCCCCTTCGCAAGAGTTTTTCCTTCTGCAAAGGAGCAGGCTCTTTCTGCTTGGAATCAGCGTGCTTCTGCTTTGGGGGAATGGAAAACCAACATGAGTAAAAGGGCACATTCACTCAACGGTTCTTCCTCGTTTCCGTTACAGAGGCATGTAGGTGAAGAGCTGACTAATCAAGTAAAGACTGTGATGGCACAGGTTGTGTCAAAATTAACAAGGATCTTACACACCACTGTGAGCGACGACGAAGAGAGAACTGCAGAGAAACGTGATGCGGTGTCAGAGGAGCCCGTGTTGTCTTCAGACAACTCTGGCAGCCATAGCACATGCCGTGAGGCGCTGCGTGGCTTCTTGGGAAGTCTTCCCTCCTGCACCCCTAGAGAGCCCACCACAGCAACAAGCATAAACCCCACTCGCTCACAGAGTGATGTGCTGACATCAGAAGTGGCAGGCAAGGCAACTCCACTGCAGCTGCAAAAGACAGCTTTCCCTTCCCCACCCCAACAGACGCAGAGACCTCTGCAGTCGGAGGTACGGAGAAGAAGAGGAGCACGGCAGGACTGCTGCAGCTTGCAGGGGCACAGCGCGAGCACGGGACCTAGAAAAGAGTTGCCAAAGACATGTCCTTTGTGCCAAGCTTCCTCTGAAACTCCACCAGGGAGGAAAGGTACCGAGCCCCCCAGGCTGATCAGCAGTGATGTTGACTCAGACAGAAAGCGCGGCTTTCCTAGAGGCAGTGTTTTTAAAAAAGTGTTGGAACAGCACGCAGCCCCAGAAGCGCAGGGTGTTGTGGAGGTGGCTGAGACTGTGGTCGAGGAAGTGTACAAGAGGGTGAAAGAGCTGGGCCAGGCCATCCGTGTCTTAAGGGAGGGTCCCCTCGAGCTCAGTGGGGGCTCCCTCAGTAGCACCAGCAATGCCTGCAATGCCCTTGAACTCCTAAGGAAGAAGTTAGAAGAAGGAAATAATCAGAAGGCAGAACCTTTGCGGGGCAGGTCAGAAAAAGCCCACACGCTGGCAAGTGGGATAGTTGATTCCGTCTTGGATCGGCGCCATCAGCGTCGGACCGACTTCCCTTCGGCACTGAACTTTGGGGGTTGTGTGGCAGAAAAGCTGGCACCATATGGAAACGAGGCCTATCCTGGTCAGGACACTCTAAGGCCACAGGGAAGGAAAATTCCTGTGAGACACTTTTTAGAAAAGAGTCAGCCAAGAACCAGCTTGCCACCTATCAACATCCCTGGAACGGCCGTTTATCCAGAGGAAGAAACCCAAACCAAAGAGGAAATGTCTTGCAACCTCCCCTCTCTCTGCCAAGACTGTGTGCCAGGTGGTCACACCGCACTACGGGGCGTTCAGAAGTCCACGTGCTGGAGCGCTGCATCCGCGTCAAGATCTCCCAAGCCAGCGCTGGATACCCTACCTAAACGGAGGCCTGGTAGCACCAGGGAGACCCTGGCTGCCCTAGGCCAGCAGTTTGCAAGAAAGCCCTTCCCTCCGCTGGGTGCGAAGCCCCCTTCCCACAGGGGATCGCTGCGGCGACCAGTACGTGAAAAGCCTGGGCAAAGCCAGCCCGAGCAATCCCAGTCGGAAGAGGGAGCACTAGCCGGCAACCTGGTGGAAGGAGTCCTGCGGAGGTGTCTGGCTACAGGCTCCAGCTCTTTGTGTGACGCACGTCCTGAGAACAAATGATCAACTCCGAAGGTGAATGAAATTGGTAACACGCTTCAGCAGTCAGTGGGGAAAAAGAATACCCGCTCAAAGTCAGTCCTGTGGAGGCTACACCCAAAGGATGACTCTCAAGCCCAGAGTGCAAAGAAAGAAAGACGCTGTGGATAATGCAGGTGAGAGCACCTCTAGCAGCTCCTCTGCTCAAGGCATGGTCAACGAGGGCAGGTTGCTCACGACTGTGTCGGGCCAGGTTTTGAATAGCTCCAAGGATGGAGACTCCACAACTTGCCTGGGAAGCCTCTTCCAGTGTTTGACCACCCTCACAGTAAAAAAGGTTCCTCTGATGCTTAAATGGAAATGTTGGTTTGTCTTTCCATTTGTGCCCGGTGCCTCTTGTCCTTGTGTTGGACCCAATGAGAAGAGTCTGGCTCCGCCTTCTTTAGTCCGCCTCCCCACCACCAGCCATTTTTACACGGCGATAGGATCGCCCTGCCCCGAGCCTTCTCTTTTCGAGGCTGAACAACCCCAGCTCACTCAGCCTCTCGCTGTATGGCAGATGCCCCCCAAGCCCTTTATCATGTTTGTGGCTGGGCTCGCTCCACGAGGCCCGTGCCTGTTCTTGTACTGGGAAGGCCAGAACTCAGTGCGCAGAGCACTCCAGGTGTGGGCCCACCGGTGCTGAGCAGAGGGGCAAGGATTACCTCCCTTGACCTGCTGGTGACGTTCTTCCTAATGCAGCCCAGGATGCGGGTGGCCTTGTGTGCCACAAGGGCACATTGCTGGCTCATGTTCAACTTGCTGTCCACCAGGCCCCGCAGGTCGTTCTCCGCCGAGCTGCTTGCCAGCCGGTTGGCCCCTAGCCTGTAACGGTGCAAGGAATTTTTCTTCCCCGGGGAGGGTGGGTGGGGGGAGGGGGGAGGCGCATAACAATTCCTTGCCCTTGTCAGCCAACGCTTTCTGCACCTCCAGAACAAGCAGGTGGGCCTCGGCTGGGCTCCGCGTGTTTCGCCCCGCGTAGACGGCAAGAAGGCTGCAATCCATTCTGCTGATGAAAGAGTTTAAGTTGGTTTGGGCAGAGCGGAGAGAGCAAGGGCTCAGGGAAGAGGAGGTTTGCTCCAGGGAATTTGTCAGCCGCCCTAAGTGAACACGAACGCGGCGTGACGCCAGTTCCTCCGTGGAGCGGCACACGAAAGCCTGAGGCTGTGCTGCAGAGCTTTCGAGGCATCCTAAGCCAGCTGTCCCATCGGCCACATTTCAAGAACGAAGCATGCCCTTGTTTCCCAACTCCTGCTTTCACGGCCCGCGCAAGGGCCGGCTCACTGGCCACGCCTCACCGACAGCAGGGCGACTGCCTTGGCCGAGATGCCGCAGCCTCGCCCCTCGTCTTACGTGAGTTGCTTTGTGGGTGGAGCAATCTCAAACGTCTCAAGGAAGCGTTCTGACTAGAGAAAGGCTTTTCTGGGCCCCTTTCCCTCTAAATCCAACCCCACAGCAGCAGCACAGCTTGCCGACAACAGCAACAGGTTTTTCTGGGAGAGGGTCAATTTGCAGGGAAGTCCCAGGCCTCTACCTCTAGCCTTTTCTCTCTGCCTTCGGTTCACCCCCAAATCTCAGAGTGCCTCCCTGAGGACGAGGCTGACGAAGAGGATGAACTCCGACCCAAAGGAGGAGCGCAAACTTGCATGTACCCACACCTATTCTCCAACCCGTTCTTGCCGGTAAACCCCTGCCTCTAAGGGGCAGCCCATAAAATCACTGCACAAAGGTGGGCTCTGCATGCCCTTCTGAGGGGGTGGGGGGGGCGCGTAGGAGGAAAACAGCAATACTGAAGTCGCAGAGCATATAGGAATGCCCACGGAATGCACCGAGCCTCTGTGCTCTCCTAGCAGAGACTGGTGTATGTGGGTCAGTGGCCTGAGCAGAGACTATGCGGGTACCTTGTAATTTTGAGGGGGGTTTTTTCAGCCTTGCCGCAGGAAGGAGCCCCAGTGCGCAGAAAGAACCCCCCGCGGTTCTGTCTCAGAGGGCGTTTTTGGGGCGTGCCCCTAATGGTGGTGAAAACAACGTGGGTATGGGCAAATATAGGGAACAGTGGTTCTGTGGGAAGCCCTGGTGGGAGTTCCGCCTGGAGCGGATAATGGCAGTGTAGGTGTGAGAATGTTGATGGCCCCGAGTCCCTCTTACAGGATGAGGGGTGAGTGTGTGAGTAAGGGGGCTGGATTATAGCTGGAGCTGTATTTTGCAAATAGCAGAGGCATTCTGGGGGTTGGAATGGGAGGAAGCAAGCGGCGAGCTGCATGCTTCACTTTGCTCTCGCGCGAGGTGCAGCTAGGAGGGCAGCCATGGCAGCATTGAATCGGCCAGGGCCCATACATGCAGCTGAAAGGAGCTGGTGCCATCACTCGAAGCGGGGCTGTGGTGGAGTTGTCCAGTTAGAGGGGTGAATCCCTTGTCCACTGTGGAAACATTATTTCTGTGATGAGGTGATGGGGACAGAGCTGGTCTTCTGTTTAGTTTAACTGGAGAACTGATGAGAGAGAATGAAGTAAGAGGGGACCGGAGAGTAACACTTTCTTTATTTTGTCTGGCATTACAGGAGTCAAAGGGCCAGCTTGCATTCGAGAGAGGGAGCTCAGAGCTCTCTTCTAACCGTCCGTGGTCAGCGGACAAAGGAGAGTCCTTTGGAGGCCCAGGTGAAGCAGAATAATTACTTGCCAAACCTGATTTTTGGCACGAGGGCATGCACGCTGCAGGGGGAGCAAAGCTAGGTGAAGCACAGCTGAGGCCCGGGCGGACAATAGCTAGGAGGCAGCAGGAGATGTTTCCGAGTCGGATGTGAGCACAGTTTCTGAACTGCCAGGTGTTAGAACAGGGAGGCATGGCTGGACGTGGTGGAACTCTTAACTGGTACTCTAAATCAGTACTCTACTCTGGAATGCTTGGCCAGCACCACATTTAGTTCCTCTTTCCAAGAGAAGCGACTCTCTCATTGAGCATTGGTGTGTGAGGAGATGAATTTGTGGTGTCTGAGCCTTGTCTTGCATCGGTCTCATTTCTTGCAATCATCTGCCCATCTTTTGCATCAGTCTGTTTCCGGGTTTGCTTCCATCCCACTGCTCTTGCGCTGTAAAACATCCTTGCGCTGTTGTACCTGATTTTTTGAGGTGCTCGGTAACCCTTTTCCTGGGCAGCCGTCCAATAAGGGGGCACATGCCTGTATTTGCAGGGAGGTAGAATGGCTGCAGTGGGAGTGAGTGGACAGTTGTGTGGTTATTGAATGTGTGAAACGTTGTACGCGTGTCTCCCTTCTTCCCCCAACGGAGTTTTTTTCCCCCTGGGCCAGGGTCCTCTGCGAGGCAACCATCGTCTTGCCACGGAGCTTTGGACCGACGAGAGGGCACCGTTGTACTTAAGGGAAAACCAGCTCGTAAAAGTGTGCTTTCGCTCTGTGATGTTATATGGAATGCTGAGAATAAAGCAAACGGTGCAAACTGTAAAGCTGTGTTTAGATGGAAGGGCTCTAATCTTCCCCCTGCCCTCACTGCTGGCGAGGCCACAGGAGTGGCACTACCTCCGCTTGCCAAGGTCACGGGTTTGCCACACCTTTGGGCTCTCCCAAGGGGTGGAGTATGACTGTTCGCTGGACTCCTGCTCAGGCTCTGGGCCTAACACACAGCTCATGCTAAGGCCTGGTGTCTGCTGGGAGCAGCACCATGAGGCTAAAGCGAGAGCAACACCTGCCCCAGCTTCTCGAGGACAGAAATAAGGCGGTGGGCTATGCCTGCGAGTTCCGCCAAAAGGCAACTGCTTTGTAGTTTCTGGTACGATTGAAATTCTTCAGCCTAAAGTAAATTCTTGCCCAGCAACTGAAATGACCAGTAGGGATGGTCTAGACCGAACAAACTCCTGAGCTGGAAGATACAGATGCGTCAGTTCACCCAAGCAGCCTTTGAAGCGAACCCTTCTGTAGCCGGACTGCTGAGGCTCTCGCGCTGCCTGCTGTAGCGCAGGGGAGGCCCGTGTTCTGACAGAGGAGGACAGGTGAGCGCTCTCACTGTGGACTAGGTAACTATTTTGCTCATCAGCCCGCAAATTAGCAAACTAGTGAATTAGGTAACTAGCAGTTACCAATTCCGGCTAGTCTAGCGCGAAGGGATTAACCCCTTGCTTGCTTTTCACCTACTGAGCTTGTAAAAACAAAGTTTGTTTCACAGAGTGTGCTGTCCTGTGTCAATTGGAGAAATCGCAATGAGCCAGCTGTTCAAGGTAAGCTGATAGTGCTATGGGGAAATGGGACATTATCATGCTTCCAGGGACACAGAATGGAGAGCAGCAAAGCAGGAACATCTGCAAATCAGAATGGGATTCTTTGCTGTGTCCCTTCCCCTCTTTCACCATTAAAAGTGCATTTAGACCGCTAAAAGGAAATCCTGTCCAGAGTAGCACGTGCCTGCTGTTGTACTTGTCTCAGTGCGATAGCAACCTCCACTTTCTTCCAGTGGAAGCACTTGGGTTCTTGTATAGCTAGAGAAATTTCATTTTGCCTCATCCATAATGGCCAACAAACTGACGGTCTCTGTGACAGAGTGCAGCTTCTTTAACGCTGTAAGGCATTTTTAAATCTGCAACGAAATTCACTGAACTCTCTGAAATACATAAATAAATAATCCCCAGAAAGCCCACTGTTTTGCTTGCTGTGTTCTGTGTGTCTCTCCCCTTATCTTCGCCCTCCTCACTACAGTCAGCCTGATAGATTTAGTCCTGGTTGGAGAGCGTGCTAATGGCTTCTGCTCTAGTTCAGCCACAGCCATGCATTCCACGTAAACTCTGCCTTGATAGTTTATTGCCTGGGAACTCAAAACAAGCAGGGGATGGCCCTGCAGGTAGGTGAGATGCGACCCTGGTGGCGAGAAACGTCTTCAATTTGATTTGAGACTGAGAAAAGCGACGTGGCCGTGAGCAAAGATGAGCTAAAGAAGAGGCAGTTCCTCTGCACTGTGCTAGATTCTGCAGAACATTAAGTTAACTCTTTGTGGGTGCCTGGGGAAAAAAACCTTCTCAAAACCACAATACATTGGCTCTAGCCCCGTGTGCTGAGGCCATGACCTGCTGGCGCTCACCCAAAGAGGACAAAGTGAATTTCCCGGGCACCATCACTCGTACTGTCAGACGCTCCTCCTTCCCCTGTCCTTCGCCTTCTGTGACACGGGCTGAGGTCACGGTAACATTCTTTGGGCTCCAAAGCACACTTGGCGCCTCTTTCGTACACTCTTAGCATTTTTGTTAGTAATCGCTGTCTTCTCTGGCATCTGCAAGCCAAAAAGAATGTTGCTGTCACCTCAGACCGTGTCACAGAGGGGCTGCAGGGACACCACGCAGGGTGGAGTTTGGGTGGAGAAAAGGAGGTGCAAGAGCACTGAAAACATGGGCCCAGACTCAGAAAGAATAGAGAATGGGGTAAAAAGTCAGGGGCAGGGCAGGGGAAGGAGGAGCGTCCGACAGTACAAGAGTATATGCCCCCTAATGGTAGTGATGCTGGCTTGCAGACCCTCTGTGACATGGTCTGGGGTCACAGTGGGACATCCCACATCACAGTGACAGCTCCCCTCTCCCTGTAGCCACTGGGACTGCTGTCGCCTCCACTCTGCTCTGGAGGAGGCGCTGTGCTGCGAGCCACAGGAGGCAGTGGGGCAGCGCTGGTGGCAGCCTGGTGATGTGCCGAGCGGGAGGCCGGAGAGGAGCACTTTCCTTGTCACCCTCCTGCTGACTTGGCTGCTCAGGTTTTCTCCCTGCTCTGAGGGCTGTTTCTTGGCTCAGGACTCCTTCCGGCTGTCCCCATCTTTGCCGGAGACAGGATCCTGTGGGAAGAAAGCGAGGGCCTGCAAAAAGCAGAGATGGAGATGAGGAAAAAGGTAGGAGACCGAAAAATTAGCGCTTGATTTAGGAGTAGACTTTTGGAGAGGTCCAGCCACGAGAAGCGCAATGGAGAAAGCAACGGAGAAGGTTAGCAATGGGAAGCAGACCAAGGCGCAGCCGCTGTGTGGAGAAGGTGTCTCATACATAGTACGCGTGGCTGAAAAAGGTGACTCGGAACTATGTAAAACTGCCGTCGGCAGTCATTCATGAGAAAGTCCCTAGAGAGCGTAAGACGTGGGTGCAAGCTCTGTGTTTGCTATAGCCCCGGTGAGCAACCCCCACAGCATGTGTCCCCCGTATGCAGGCCCGGAGGGCGCTCGGAGCAGGTTGCCTGGTGCGCTGACAGCCCAAGCTGCCGGGCTCTGAGCAGGCCCCCAGCACAGCTCTCTCAGCAGCAGGATTTCTCCAAATCTCTCGCTGGTGATACCATTGCACTGGGAGATCTGACACAAGGAATGAGATGCCTGAGCGTGTTCAGCGTGCCCTGACATCAAACAGAAAAACCTTTGCATGGAACTGTAGGGTTGGTATTTCTGTTCTGGAGGCTCACGTGTGTGCCTGCATCTTTTGCCCCGGTGTGATGCTCAGGAGAGGAAGGAGAAAGAGCTGCTGCTGCTGCTGCAACTCAAGGAGGACATGGAACAGGAAGCGAGACTTGAGGAACTGCAGAAGAAAAGGAGAGAAGAGAAAGCCAGAAAGGCACGTTAAGTAACATTCCTTTTGGCTTGTAGATGCCAGAGAAGACAGCGATTGCTAACAAAAATCCTAAGAGTGTATGAAAGAGGCACCAAGTGTGCTTTGGAGCGCAAAGATCCCCGTTAGAGCTGACCACATGTGGGAACGTTGCAGGGCCTGGAGTGCAAAACTCACTTTGGTGAGTTTGGTGGCAGGAGCTGCACAGGTTTGTTGTGGTCCAAAGGGGAGGGCGATAAAGATACAGCTAGGGAAATGCTTGCGTCCCTCCAAAAGGGGTATAAGCTGGAAGAACCGTGTGCCTTTCCGTACGTGCAGCTGCGCCTCTTCAGACCGCGTGTCTTGCTCCCCGGCAGCTCAGCAGGGCAGGAGCCCTCAGCGCTTTAACCTGCGGTCAGATGAGGCTGTTCCCCGGCAGCTCAGTCAGCACGTTGCCATTTGATTTCTGTACGTCTTTTGTTTGTCTGCCTGCTTTTGTTTGTGTTCTGTTCTGTTGTGTTTTTTGCAACTGGATTCAACAAGGGATTGCTCCCAAGACAAAGCCATGCCAGGAAACGTGTTGAGGCCTGGGGTGGTGGTTTCTGTCTTGCACAGAAGAAAGTGTACGTAAGGTGTATGCGAGATGCTTGATGGAGCATCTCTAGGTAAAAGAAAGCTTGCGGTAACTTACCCTTCACTGTTTTTCCTCACTATTGTAGAAGCGCCTATTGCTGGAGAGAAAAATGGCATATCATCTCCAGAAAGGGCAAGATCTTATTTCCCTGAGTGCAGAGCCTGAAGTTCATGGGAAATGTTTGGGAAAGGTGCGGCCTCAGCACCCACTGAGCAAAGCCAGCGGTACCTGCAGAGGTAAGGCAAGTGTTATGTGGAGCTAGCTCTCGCTCCTCTCTCCCAGGTCAGCAGCTACGACTGCTCTCACTTCCAAAGCTTGAGCCTCTGGAGGGATGGAGTGAGTGAAGAGCGGCTGGGGCTGCTGCTCTTTTTAGGTCTCCAAGGCACTGTGTGGGCCGGGTGGGTGAGCGAATGCCAGGCCACAGAGCTGTCTTGGGCCTTCTTACCCTGTGCTTTGGGAACGTGCTCATGCCAAGCGCATGTGACACGCCGGCACCAGAACAGCTCAGGTAAGGTGAGACCCGGCAATTCAGAAAGGAAAAATAATTTCAAAGGAAAAGTGGAAACATCAGCATCACTCACGGGAACTTCTTCCTTTGTGAGTAGTTTGTTCACGGCAGAAGCAGCTTTCAGCATTGTTGATGTGCTTCTCCATGCTTTGTGTTGAACAGGCAAGCTTAGGAAAAGATGAGCTCGTGGGGCTGAGAGCTGGCACCCGCTGGGAGTGCCAACAGACCTCTAGGCGGCCTTCACTTGATGGTGGAAAAGTCGCTCCAAAGTCTCCGCTCTCTCCCTCTCTCTCTTTCGTCTGTATGCCACAAGGGGATTTTCTACACTTTCACCACCACCCGCCGCCTCCAAACAGGCAAAGGCAACCCTGGAAGCCAGCTTTTTTCCTACAGACGGTCTGTAGGCTGAGCACGTGGCTCTGAGAGCATGGTGATAGGGTGGCTAAACCTGGGATTTGGTTTAGCAGTCCCCACTCCGCTCGGCGCTGAGTCACCTGGGAAGATCTGGGCTAGCTTGACCAGATCTTCTCAAGCCTGCCTCCAGCAGAGCCAGCCGCCTAGCTGCCACAGCGCCCGCCGCGTGGCAGTGGCACGTTGCATGGCACGTTGCTGCGGGCCAGCTAGGGGCGAGTTCCCCTTAGCACACAATGAGGCTCCCTGCTGCATCGCGTTCCCTGTTGCAGCCGCTCCTCGGGGGGGTGGGGATGGGCAGGCTACGGCCCGCAGCGCAGCAGCTCACGGCTGCTTTGTGCGGCACTGAGGCTGCCCCCGTGCACCCAAGCAGGCAGAAGCACTGTGGGTGGGTCGGCTGCCTTCTGCAAAAAGCTGGGCCAGCCTGTAGCAAAGCAGAAGGAAACTGCTGGTTGGCAGCTAAGGCTCAGCTCACAGGCTGTGCTCCCTCCTGAGCAAGGCTGTCTGGGACCTTCCTGCCCACGTCTGTCTCAGGCTCTGCTCCCTCCCCAGGAACTGGCAGCAAGGACAGACTTTCCTGCTGCCCATGCGCCGAGTGCTCTGTTCATCCCAGAGCTCCCAGGCCTGCCAAGAGCGGTCAGGGTAAGCCCACAGGCCTTGCTGTTGTTCCCTCTGCCTCCACGGAGGGCTGTGAAGGAATAGCGCCCTCCCCCCTCCCCCCCCGCCCACCCCAACTAACCCCAGATAACTGCCCTGTCTTCCTCTGGAGAGTGGCACTCCATGTTTGATCCGTCAGTTAGCGGTGGGGCCTTGGCCTCTCCTAATGTACTCGGATCTCCTACAAATGCAGGGCCGTAGCTCAGCCTTAGGCAAAAAGGATGCGCTTGCCCTGTTGTGGGACGCATTGAGAATATGCTAGCGTCCTTCTCGCCCACCATTTCAGAAGTGACGCTCAAAGAAAGTGCAAGGTGCAGAGGTTAATGCGGTGTTGCCCGATAGGATGAGCTTTTTGTTGCCGCTCGCTTTGTCTACTTCTAGATACATACAGCATTTGCAGTGCCAGCACCTAGCATGGGCCAGGCCTGGGCCTTCAAGGAGAGCCCACCTCATAAAACACCCTGAAAGGGCCAAGCTGCAGGGGCTCCGCCATCCTCCTTGCACTCGGTGCAAGGCCCAGGCAGGGCAAGGCGGTGGCCTTGCAGGCCCAGGAGAAATCTCTTACTTAGCCCCGCAGGCGATGTCTTTTGCCATGTAAACGTTTGCAAACTGAAGTTGGGTTTCTTTTTCCCCATAGGCGCTAACCAGCCTTGTCAATCTTCAGCTAATGGGAAGACGGCGTCACTTTCTCCCACGGTCTTCCAGAAGGGCTCTGCAGTCACGGCTACTGTCACAAGCAGAAGCGCCTCTGCTCAGGTACGGAGGCTCTGCACAGAAGCTCTCACAGGCAGACCTGTGAGTCAGAGCTGGGCGCATGCAGGTTGCTGCGGCTCCTGTGCTGCAGCGCTGTGGTGCCAGGGACTCACGAGAAAGCGCTGCCACACACCGCCTCTCTCGCTTGTGAGTGGCACTTGGTCACTGAGGAGATGTTGTCTTGCTGGTGTGTGATGTGTCGTCTTTGGAGAAAGGCTGTCAGAGACACCAGAATGGCTGGTTTCCAGAGTCTCTCTCTCTCTGTCTCTCTCTCTCTCTGTCTGTCTCTCTCTCTCTCTGTCTCTGTCTCTCTCTCTCGGACACAAGGCACTGGCAGTTGCCCAGGAGTGTTCGGTGGCCACTTCTGCTCCAGGAATCCATGTTGCCGCTTTTTGTCCTCTGGTGAGCAACCAGCCCTGCCACAACACTCAGCGTGATACTGCCGGTGCTTGGCTGAGCACGCTGGGTATGCCCGCTGCAGAGCGCTGAGTGCTCTAGAGCTGCAGCGGACGCTTGCTGTGGCCTCCTGCCAGACTGGAGCTAATGAGGCCCATGTTGTTATGTGCAAGTCCAGCGGCAGCAGCTAGCAGCCTGGGAGAGCTCAGCCTTGCTGTGAGCAGGGTGTCAGGGCGGGGATTGTCACAAGGGACCAGCGAGGCTAGGAAATCCTCCAAGTTGCTTGTAGCCCTTGGGGAGAGCGCTAGAGGTACCAATAGCTGTCTGCGTTCAGGTTTCTCTTCTAGCTGGCGCTCAGAGGGCTGTGAGGGCCCACCGGGCAAAGCCTGGAGCAGCTGTGCTGGTGAGATGTGTGTGGTGGCCCCCGGCAAGGTGTTTTATGAAGTGGCGGCTCATCTGACTCCCCACTGGGAGACCTGCAGGCTGCGAGAGGACCAGCTCCCGTTCAAAACGCAAAGCAGCTCTTGCGCAGGATTCCCTCTCTCAACATGAGGGCACCACTCCGCTCCTGCAGAGCAACGGGAAGGGTCCCTACCACGCCTGCATGGAGATTCCTTGCAGTGAAGGGCCGGCCACTGGAGACTCACAGCATCTGCTGAGCAAGCTCTCAAAGAGCTCCGCTGGGAACTCCCCTGCCCTGGCGTCCCTCTATTGAACTACTGACGGCGCTCTGGCCTTCCTGAGCCAGGCGCACCTGTTTCCACCTCCCGCTGAGACCAGTCCACAGGAAAGCGCGTGGGCTTGTTTTGGAGCCAGCCATGCCCGTGCCTGGCACAACGCCCTGCCTTGGGCAGTAGCTGCGTTGCGGAGGGTGTGCGTGTGCGTGCGTGCGTGCGTGCGTGCGTGCGTGCGTGTGTATGTGACTGTGCACATCTCCACGTGGGCCAGGCCTGGGGCTCCTGTTGGAGCGGAGAGTGGACATCAGCGCCCGAGTCACTTTGTCCACCACACTGCGATCCGCAAGCATGACCTCAGGGTGGCTGCAGGACCCTTTGAGGTAGAAAATCTCACCTTACTGATGGAATCTCCGGAAATCGCTTTTGATTCTGAGATGTCCGAGACCTCCCAAACCTGTATCCCAGGTACTGCCCCCTTCGCAAGAGTTTTTCCTTCTGCAAAGGAGCAGGCTCTTTCTGCTTGGAATCAGCGTGCTTCTGCTTTGGGGGAATGGAAAACCAACATGAGTAAAAGGGCACATTCACTCAACGGTTCTTCCTCGTTTCCGTTACAGAGGCATGTAGGTGAAGAGCTGACTAATCAAGTAAAGACTGTGATGGCACAGGTTGTGTCAAAATTAACAAGGATCTTACACACCACTGTGAGCGACGACGAAGAGAGAACTGCAGAGAAACGTGATGCGGTGTCAGAGGAGCCCGTGTTGTCTTCAGACAACTCTGGCAGCCATAGCACATGCCGTGAGGCGCTGCGTGGCTTCTTGGGAAGTCTTCCCTCCTGCACCCCTAGAGAGCCCACCACAGCAACAAGCATAAACCCCACTCGCTCACAGAGTGATGTGCTGACATCAGAAGTGGCAGGCAAGGCAACTCCACTGCAGCTGCAAAAGACAGCTTTCCCTTCCCCACCCCAACAGACGCAGAGACCTCTGCAGTCGGAGGTACGGAGAAGAAGAGGAGCACGGCAGGACTGCTGCAGCTTGCAGGGGCACAGCGCGAGCACGGGACCTAGAAAAGAGTTGCCAAAGACATGTCCTTTGTGCCAAGCTTCCTCTGAAACTCCACCAGGGAGGAAAGGTACCGAGCCCCCCAGGCTGATCAGCAGTGATGTTGACTCAGACAGAAAGCGCGGCTTTCCTAGAGGCAGTGTTTTTAAAAAAGTGTTGGAACAGCACGCAGCCCCAGAAGCGCAGGGTGTTGTGGAGGTGGCTGAGACTGTGGTCGAGGAAGTGTACAAGAGGGTGAAAGAGCTGGGCCAGGCCATCCGTGTCTTAAGGGAGGGTCCCCTCGAGCTCAGTGGGGGCTCCCTCAGTAGCACCAGCAATGCCTGCAATGCCCTTGAACTCCTAAGGAAGAAGTTAGAAGAAGGAAATAATCAGAAGGCAGAACCTTTGCGGGGCAGGTCAGAAAAAGCCCACACGCTGGCAAGTGGGATAGTTGATTCCGTCTTGGATCGGCGCCATCAGCGTCGGACCGACTTCCCTTCGGCACTGAACTTTGGGGGTTGTGTGGCAGAAAAGCTGGCACCATATGGAAACGAGGCCTATCCTGGTCAGGACACTCTAAGGCCACAGGGAAGGAAAATTCCTGTGAGACACTTTTTAGAAAAGAGTCAGCCAAGAACCAGCTTGCCACCTATCAACATCCCTGGAACGGCCGTTTATCCAGAGGAAGAAACCCAAACCAAAGAGGAAATGTCTTGCAACCTCCCCTCTCTCTGCCAAGACTGTGTGCCAGGTGGTCACACCGCACTACGGGGCGTTCAGAAGTCCACGTGCTGGAGCGCTGCATCCGCGTCAAGATCTCCCAAGCCAGCGCTGGATACCCTACCTAAACGGAGGCCTGGTAGCACCAGGGAGACCCTGGCTGCCCTAGGCCAGCAGTTTGCAAGAAAGCCCTTCCCTCCGCTGGGTGCGAAGCCCCCTTCCCACAGGGGATCGCTGCGGCGACCAGTACGTGAAAAGCCTGGGCAAAGCCAGCCCGAGCAATCCCAGTCGGAAGAGGGAGCACTAGCCGGCAACCTGGTGGAAGGAGTCCTGCGGAGGTGTCTGGCTACAGGCTCCAGCTCTTTGTGTGACGCACGTCCTGAGAACAAATGATCAACTCCGAAGGTGAATGAAATTGGTAACACGCTTCAGCAGTCAGTGGGGAAAAAGAATACCCGCTCAAAGTCAGTCCTGTGGAGGCTACACCCAAAGGATGACTCTCAAGCCCAGAGTGCAAAGAAAGAAAGACGCTGTGGATAATGCAGGTGAGAGCACCTCTAGCAGCTCCTCTGCTCAAGGCATGGTCAACGAGGGCAGGTTGCTCACGACTGTGTCGGGCCAGGTTTTGAATAGCTCCAAGGATGGAGACTCCACAACTTGCCTGGGAAGCCTCTTCCAGTGTTTGACCACCCTCACAGTAAAAAAGGTTCCTCTGATGCTTAAATGGAAATGTTGGTTTGTCTTTCCATTTGTGCCCGGTGCCTCTTGTCCTTGTGTTGGACCCAATGAGAAGAGTCTGGCTCCGCCTTCTTTAGTCCGCCTCCCCACCACCAGCCATTTTTACACGGCGATAGGATCGCCCTGCCCCGAGCCTTCTCTTTTCGAGGCTGAACAACCCCAGCTCACTCAGCCTCTCGCTGTATGGCAGATGCCCCCCAAGCCCTTTATCATGTTTGTGGCTGGGCTCGCTCCACGAGGCCCGTGCCTGTTCTTGTACTGGGAAGGCCAGAACTCAGTGCGCAGAGCACTCCAGGTGTGGGCCCACCGGTGCTGAGCAGAGGGGCAAGGATTACCTCCCTTGACCTGCTGGTGACGTTCTTCCTAATGCAGCCCAGGATGCCGGTGGCCTTGTGTGCCACAAGGGCACATTGCTGGCTCATGTTCAACTTGCTGTCCACCAGGCCCCGCAGGTCGTTCTCCGCCGAGCTGCTTGCCAGCCGGTTGGCCCCTAGCCTGTAACGGTGCAAGGAATTTTTCTTCCCCGGGGAGGGTGGGTGGGGGGAGGGGGGAGGCGCATAACAATTCCTTGCCCTTGTCAGCCAACGCTTTCTGCACCTCCAGAACAAGCAGGTGGGCCTCGGCTGGGCTCCGCGTGTTTCGCCCCGCGTAGACGGCAAGAAGGCTGCAATCCATTCTGCTGATGAAAGAGTTTAAGTTGGTTTGGGCAGAGCGGAGAGAGCAAGGGCTCAGGGAAGAGGAGGTTTGCTCCAGGGAATTTGTCAGCCGCCCTAAGTGAACACGAACGCGGCGTGACGCCAGTTCCTCCGTGGAGCGGCACACGAAAGCCTGAGGCTGTGCTGCAGAGCTTTCGAGGCATCCTAAGCCAGCTGTCCCATCGGCCACATTTCAAGAACGAAGCATGCCCTTGTTTCCCAACTCCTGCTTTCACGGCCCGCGCAAGGGCCGGCTCACTGGCCACGCCTCACCGACAGCAGGGCGACTGCCTTGGCCGAGATGCCGCAGCCTCGCCCCTCGTCTTACGTGAGTTGCTTTGTGGGTGGAGCAATCTCAAACGTCTCAAGGAAGCGTTCTGACTAGAGAAAGGCTTTTCTGGGCCCCTTTCCCTCTAAATCCAACCCCACAGCAGCAGCAGAGCTTGCCGACAACAGCAACAGGTTTTTCTGGGAGAGGGTCAATTTGCAGGGAAGTCCCAGGCCTCTACCTCTAGCCTTTTCTCTCTGCCTTCGGTTCACCCCCAAATCTCAGAGTGCCTCCCTGAGGACGAGGCTGACGAAGAGGATGAACTCCGACCCAAAGGAGGAGCGCAAACTTGCATGTACCCACACCTATTCTCCAACCCGTTCTTGCCGGTAAACCCCTGCCTCTAAGGGGCAGCCCATAAAATCACTGCACAAAGGTGGGCTCTGCATGCCCTTCTGAGGGGGTGGGGGGGGCGCGTAGGAGGAAAACAGCAATACTGAAGTCGCAGAGCATATAGGAATGCCCACGGAATGCACCGAGCCTCTGTGCTCTCCTAGCAGAGACTGGTGTATGTGGGTCAGTGGCCTGAGCAGAGACTATGCGGGTACCTTGTAATTTTGAGGGGGGTTTTTTCAGCCTTGCCGCAGGAAGGAGCCCCAGTGCGCAGAAAGAACCCCCCGCGGTTCTGTCTCAGAGGGCGTTTTTGGGGCGTGCCCCTAATGGTGGTGAAAACAACGTGGGTATGGGCAAATATAGGGAACAGTGGTTCTGTGGGAAGCCCTGGTGGGAGTTCCGCCTGGAGCGGATAATGGCAGTGTAGGTGTGAGAATGTTGATGGCCCCGAGTCCCTCTTACAGGATGAGGGGTGAGTGTGTGAGTAAGGGGGCTGGATTATAGCTGGAGCTGTATTTTGCAAATAGCAGAGGCATTCTGGGGGTTGGAATGGGAGGAAGCAAGCGGCGAGCTGCATGCTTCACTTTGCTCTCGCGCGAGGTGCAGCTAGGAGGGCAGCCATGGCAGCATTGAATCGGCCAGGGCCCATACATGCAGCTGAAAGGAGCTGGTGCCATCACTCGAAGCGGGGCTGTGGTGGAGTTGTCCAGTTAGAGGGGTGAATCCCTTGTCCACTGTGGAAACATTATTTCTGTGATGAGGTGATGGGGACAGAGCTGGTCTTCTGTTTAGTTTAACTGGAGAACTGATGAGAGAGAATGAAGTAAGAGGGGACCGGAGAGTAACACTTTCTTTATTTTGTCTGGCATTACAGGAGTCAAAGGGCCAGCTTGCATTCGAGAGAGGGAGCTCAGAGCTCTCTTCTAACCGTCCGTGGTCAGCGGACAAAGGAGAGTCCTTTGGAGGCCCAGGTGAAGCAGAATAATTACTTGCCAAACCTGATTTTTGGCACGAGGGCATGCACGCTGCAGGGGGAGCAAAGCTAGGTGAAGCACAGCTGAGGCCCGGGCGGTCAATAGCTAGGAGGCAGCAGGAGATGTTTCCGAGTCGGATGTGAGCACAGTTTCTGAACTGCCAGGTGTTAGAACAGGGAGGCATGGCTGGACGTGGTGGAACTCTTAACTGGTACTCTAAATCAGTACTCTACTCTGGAATGCTTGGCCAGCACCACATTTAGTTCCTCTTTCCAAGAGAAGCGACTCTCTCATTGAGCATTGGTGTGTGAGGAGATGAATTTGTGGTGTCTGAGCCTTGTTTTGCATCGGTCTCATTTCTTGCAATCATCTGCCCATCTTTTGCATCAGTCTGTTTCCGGGTTTGCTTCCATCCCACTGCTCTTGCGCTGTAAAACATCCTTGCGCTGTTGTACCTGATTTTTTGAGGTGCTCGGTAACCCTTTTCCTGGGCAGCCGTCCAATAAGGGGGCACTTGCCTGTATTTGCAGGGAGGTAGAATGGCTGCAGTGGGAGTGAGTGGACAGTTGTGTGGTTATTGAATGTGTGAAACGTTGTACGCGTGTCTCCCTTCTTCCCCCAACGGAGTTTTTTTCCCCCTGGGCCAGGGTCCTCTGCGAGGCAACCATCGTCTTGCCACGGAGCTTTGGACCGACGAGAGGGCACCGTTGTACTTAAGGGAAAACCAGCTCGTAAAAGTGTGCTTTCGCTCTGTGATGTTATATGGAATGCTGAGAATAAAGCAAACGGTGCAAACTGTAAAGCTGTGTTTAGATGGAAGGGCTCTAATCTTCCCCCTGCCCTCACTGCTGGCGAGGCCACAGGAGTGGCACTACCTCTGCTTGCCAAGGTCACGGGTTTGCCACACCTTTGGGCTCTCCCAAGGGGTGGAGTATGACTGTTCGCTGGACTCCTGCTCAGGCTCTGGGCCTAACGCACAGCTCATGCTAAGGCCTGGTGTCTGCTGGGAGCAGCACCATGAGGCTAAAGCGAGAGCAACACCTGCCCCAGCTTCTCGAGGACAGAAATAAGGCGGTGGGCTATGCCTGCGAGTTCCGCCAAAAGGCAACTGCTTTGTAGTTTCTGGTACGATTGAAATTCTTCAGCCTAAAGTAAATTCTTGCCCAGCAACTGAAATGACCAGTAGGGATGGTCTAGACCGAACGAACTCCTGAGCTGGAAGATACAGATGCGTCAGTTCACCCAAGCAGCCTTTGAAGCGAACCCTTCTGTAGCCGGACTGCTGAGGCTCTCGCGCTGCCTGCTGTAGCGCAGGGGAGGCCCGTGTTCTGACAGAGGAGGACAGGTGAGCGCTCTCACTGTGGACTAGGTAACTATTTTGCTCATCAGCCCGCAAATTAGCAAACTAGTGAATTAGGTAACTAGCAGTTACCAATTCCGGCTAGTCTAGCGCGAAGGGATTAACCCCTTGCTTGCTTTTCACCTACTGAGCTTGTAAAAACAAAGTTTGTTTCACAGAGTGTGCTGTCCTGTGTCAATTGGAGAAATCGCAATGAGCCAGCTGTTCAAGGTAAGCTGATAGTGCTATGGGGAAATGGGACATTATCATGCTTCCAGGGACACAGAATGGAGAGCAGCAAAGCAGGAACATCTGCAAATCAGAATGGGATTCTTTGCTGTGTCCCTTCCCCTCTTTCACCATTAAAAGTGCATTTAGACCGCTAAAAGGAAATCCTGTCCAGAGTAGCACGTGCCTGCTGTTGTACTTGTCTCAGTGCGATAGCAACCTCCACTTTCTTCCAGTGGAAGCACTTGGGTTCTTGTATAGCTAGAGAAATTTCATTTTGCCTCATCCATAATGGCCAACAAACTGACGGTCTCTGTGACAGAGTGCAGCTTCTTTAACGCTGTAAGGCATTTTTAAATCTGCAACGAAATTCACTGAACTCTCTGAAATACATAAATAAATAATCCCCAGAAAGCCCACTGTTTTGCTTGCTGTGTTCTGTGTGTCTCTCCCCTTATCTTCGCCCTCCTCACTACAGTCAGCCTGATAGATTTAGTCCTGGTTGGAGAGCGTGCTAATGGCTTCTGCTCTAGTTCAGCCACAGCCATGCATTCCACGTAAACTCTGCCTTGATAGTTTATTGCCTGGGAACTCAAAACAAGCAGGGGATGGCCCTGCAGGTAGGTGAGATGCGACCCTGGTGGCGAGAAACGTCTTCAATTTGATTTGAGACTGAGAAAAGCGACGTGGCCGTGAGCAAAGATGAGCTAAAGAAGAGGCAGTTCCTCTGCACTGTGCTAGATTCTGCAGAACATTAAGTTAACTCTTTGTGGGTGCCTGGGGAAAAAAACCTTCTCAAAACCACAATACATTGGCTCTAGCCCCGTGTGCTGAGGCCATGACCTGCTGGCGCTCACCCAAAGAGGACGAAGTGAATTTCCCGGGCACCATCACTCGTACTGTCAGACGCTCCTCCTTCCCCTGTCCTTCGCCTTCTGTGACACGGGCTGAGGTCACGGTAACATTCTTTGGGCTCCAAAGCACACTTGGCGCCTCTTTCGTACACTCTTAGCATTTTTGTTAGTAATCGCTGTCTTCTCTGGCATCTGCAAGCCAAAAAGAATGTTGCTGTCACCTCAGACCGTGTCACAGAGGGGCTGCAGGGACACCACGCAGGGTGGAGTTTGGGTGGAGAAAAGGAGGTGCAAGAGCACTGAAAACATGGGCCCAGACTCAGAAAGAATAGAGAATGGGGTAAAAAGTCAGGGGCAGGGCAGGGGAAGGAGGAGCGTCCGACAGTACAAGAGTATATGCCCCCTAATGGTAGTGATGCTGGCTTGCAGACCCTCTGTGACATGGTCTGGGGTCACAGTGGGACATCCCACATCACAGTGACAGCTCCCCTCTCCCTGTAGCCACTGGGACTGCTGTCGCCTCCACTCTGCTCTGGAGGAGGCGCTGTGCTGCGAGCCACAGGAGGCAGTGGGGCAGCGCTGGTGGCAGCCTGGTGATGTGCCGAGCGGGAGGCCGGAGAGGAGCACTTTCCTTGTCACCCTCCTGCTGACTTGGCTGCTCAGGTTTTCTCCCTGCTCTGAGGGCTGTTTCTTGGCTCAGGACTCCTTCCGGCTGTCCCCATCTTTGCCGGAGACAGGATCCTGTGGGAAGAAAGCGAGGGCCTGCAAAAAGCAGAGATGGAGATGAGGAAAAAGGTAGGAGACCGAAAAATTAGCGCTTGATTTAGGAGTAGACTTTTGGAGAGGTCCAGCCACGAGAAGCGCAATGGAGAAAGCAACGGAGAAGGTTAGCAATGGGAAGCAGACCAAGGCGCAGCCGCTGTGTGGAGAAGGTGTCTCATACATAGTACGCGTGGCTGAAAAAGGTGACTCGGAACTATGTAAAACTGCCGTCGGCAGTCATTCATGAGAAAGTCCCTAGAGAGCGTAAGACGTGGGTGCAAGCTCTGTGTTTGCTATAGCCCCGGTGAGCAACCCCCACAGCATGTGTCCCCCGTATGCAGGCCCGGAGGGTGCTCGGAGCAGGTTGCCTGGTGCGCTGACAGCCCAAGCTGCCGGGCTCTGAGCAGGCCCCCAGCACAGCTCTCTCAGCAGCAGGATTTCTCCGAATCTCTCGCTGGTGATACCATTGCACTGGGAGATCTGACACAAGGAATGAGATGCCTGAGCATGTTCAGCGTGCCCTGACATCAAACAGAAAAACCTTTGCATGGAACTGTAGGGTTGGTATTTCTGTTCTGGAGGCTCACGTGTGTGCCTGCATCTTTTGCCCCGGTGTGATGCTCAGGAGAGGAAGGAGAAAGAGCTGCTGCTGCTGCTGCAACTCAAGGAGGACATGGAACAGGAAGCGAGACTTGAGGAACTGCAGAAGAAAAGGAGAGAAGAGAAAGCCAGAAAGGCACGTTAAGTAACATTCCTTTTGGCTTGTAGATGCCAGAGAAGACAGCGATTGCTAACAAAAAAACCTAAGAGTGTATGAAAGAGGCACCAAGTGTGCTTTGGAGCGCAAAGATCCCCGTTAGAGCTGACCACATGTGGGAACGTTGCAGGGCCTGGAGTGCAAAACTCACTTTGGTGAGTTTGGTGGCAGGAGCTGCACAGGTTTGTTGTGGTCCAAAGGGGAGGGCGATAAAGATACAGCTAGGGAAATGCTTGCGTCCCTCCAAAAGGGGTATAAGCTGGAAGAACCGTGTGCCTTTCCGTACGTGCAGCTGCGCCTCTTCAGACCGCGTGTCTTGCTCCCCGGCAGCTCAGCAGGGCAGGAGCCCTCAGCGCTTTAACCTGCGGTCAGATGAGGCTGTTCCCCGGCAGCTCAGTCAGCACGTTGCCATTTGATTTCTGTACGTCTTTTGTTTGTCTGCCTGCTTTTGTTTGTGTTCTGTTCTGTTGTGTTTTTTGCAACTGGATTCAACAAGGGATTGCTCCCAAGACAAAGCCATGCCAGGAAACGTGTTGAGGCCTGGGGTGGTGGTTTCTGTCTTGCACAGAAGAAAGTGTACGTAAGGTGTATGCGAGATGCTTGATGGAGCATCTCTAGGTAAAAGAAAGCTTGCGGTAACTTACCCTTCACTGTTTTTCCTCACTATTGTAGAAGCGCCTATTGCTGGAGAGAAAAATGGCATATCATCTCCAGAAAGGGCAAGATCTTATTTCCCTGAGTGCAGAGCCTGAAGTTCATGGGAAATGTTTGGGAAAGGTGCGGCCTCAGCACCCACTGAGCAAAGCCAGCGGTACCTGCAGAGGTAAGGCAAGTGTTATGTGGAGCTAGCTCTCGCTCCTCTCTCCCAGGTCAGCAGCTACGACTGCTCTCACTTCCAAAGCTTGAGCCTCTGGAGGGATGGAGTGAGTGAAGAGCGGCTGGGGCTGCTGCTCTTTTTAGGTCTCCAAAGCACTGTGTGGGCCGGGTGGGTGAGCGAATGCCAGGCCACAGAGCTGTCTTGGGCCTTCTTACCCTGTGCTTTGGGAACGTGCTCATGCCAAGCGCATGTGACACGCCAGCACCAGAACAGCTCAGGTAAGGTGAGACCCGGCAATTCAGAAAGGAAAAATAATTTCAAAGGAAAAGTGGAAACATCAGCATCACTCACGGGAACTTCTTCCTTTGTGAGTAGTTTGTTCACGGCAGAAGCAGCTTTCAGCATTGTTGATGTGCTTCTCCATGCTTTGTGTTGAACAGGCAAGCTTAGGAAAAGATGAGCTCGTGGGGCTGAGAGCTGGCACCCGCTGGGAGTGCCAACAGACCTCTAGGCGGCCTTCACTTGATGGTGGAAAAGTCGCTCCAAAGTCTCCGCTCTCTCCCTCTCTCTCTTTCGTCTGTATGCCACAAGGGGATTTTCTACACTTTCACCACCACCCGCCGCCTCCAAACAGGCAAAGGCAACCCTGGAAGCCAGCTTTTTTCCTACAGACGGTCTGTAGGCTGAGCACGTGGCTCTGAGATCATGGTGATAGGGTGGCTAAACCTGGGATTTGGTTTAGCAGTCCCCACTCCGCTCGGCGCTGAGTCACCTGGGAAGATCTGGGCTAGCTTGACCAGATCTTCTCAAGCCTGCCTCCAGCAGAGCCAGCCGCCTAGCTGCCACAGCGCCCGCCGCGTGGCAGTGGCACGTTGCATGGCACGTTGCTGCGGGCCAGCTAGGGGCGAGTTCCCCTTAGCACACAATGAGGCTCCCTGCTGCATCGCGTTCCCTGTTGCAGCCGCTCCTCGGGGGGGTGGGAATGGGCAGGCTACGGCCCGCAGCGCAGCAGCTCACGGCTGCTTTGTGCGGCACTGAGGCTGCCCCCGTGCACCCAAGCAGGCAGAAGCACTGTGGGTGGGTCGGCTGCCTTCTGCAAAAAGCTGGGCCAGCCTGTAGCAAAGCAGAAGGAAACTGCTGGTTGGCAGCTAAGGCTCAGCTCACAGGCTGTGCTCCCTCCTGAGCAAGGCTGTCTGGGACCTTCCTGCCCACGTCTGTCTCAGGCTCTGCTCCCTCCCCAGGAACTGGCAGCAAGGACAGACTTTCCTGCTGCCCATGCGCCGAGTGCTCTGTTCATCCCAGAGCTCCCAGGCCTGCCAAGAGCGGTCAGGGTAAGCCCACAGGCCTTGCTGTTGTTCCCTCTGCCTCCACGGAGGGCTGTGAAGGAATAGCGCCCTCCCCCCTCCCCCCCCGCCCACCCCAACTAACCCCAGATAACTGCCCTGTCTTCCTCTGGAGAGTGGCACTCCATGTTTGATCCGTCAGTTAGCGGTGGGGCCTTGGCCTCTCCTAATGTACTCGGATCTCCTACAAATGCAGGGCCGTAGCTCAGCCTTAGGCAAAAAGGATGCGCTTGCCCTGTTGTGGGACGCATTGAGAATATGCTAGCGTCCTTCTCGCCCACCATTTCAGAAGTGACGCTCAAAGAAAGTGCAAGGTGCAGAGGTTAATGTGGTGTTGCCCGATAGGATGAGCTTTTTGTTGCCGCTCGCTTTGTCTACTTCTAGATACATACAGCATTTGCAGTGCCAGCACCTAGCATGGGCCAGGCCTGGGCCTTCAAGGAGAGCCCACCTCATAAAACACCCTGAAAGGGCCAAGCTGCAGGGGCTCCGCCATCCTCCTTGCACTCGGTGCAAGGCCCAGGCAGGGCAAGGCGGTGGCCTTGCAGGCCCAGGAGAAATCTCTTACTTAGCCCCGCAGGCGATGTCTTTTGCCATGTAAACGTTTGCAAACTGAAGTTGGGTTTCTTTTTCCCCATAGGCGCTAACCAGCCTTGTCAATCTTCAGCTAATGGGAAGACGGCGTCACTTTCTCCCACGGTCTTCCAGAAGGGCTCTGCAGTCACGGCTACTGTCACAAGCAGAAGCGCCTCTGCTCAGGTACGGAGGCTCTGCACAGAAGCTCTCACAGGCAGACCTGTGAGTCAGAGCTGGGCGCATGCAGGTTGCTGCGGCTCCTGTGCTGCAGCGCTGTGGTGCCAGGGACTCACGAGAAAGCGCTGCCACACACCGCCTCTCTCGCTTGTGAGTGGCACTTGGTCACTGAGGAGATGTTGTCTTGCTGGTGTGTGATGTGTCGTCTTTGGAGAAAGGCTGTCAGAGACACCAGAATGGCTGGTTTCCAGAGTCTCTCTCTCTCTGTCTCTCTCTCTCTCTGTCTCTCTCTCTCTCTCTCTGTCTCTGTCTCTCTCTCTCGGACACAAGGCACTGGCAGTTGCCCAGGAGTGTTCGGTGGCCACTTCTGCTCCAGGAATCCATGTTGCCGCTTTTTGTCCTCTGGTGAGCAACCAGCCCTGCCACAACACTCAGCGTGATACTGCCGGTGCTTGGCTGAGCACGCTGGGTATGCCCGCTGCAGAGCGCTGAGTGCTCTAGAGCTGCAGCGGACGCTTGCTGTGGCCTCCTGCCAGACTGGAGCTAATGAGGCCCATGTTGTTATGTGCAAGTCCAGCGGCAGCAGCTAGCAGCCTGGGAGAGCTCAGCCTTGCTGTGAGCAGGGTGTCAGGGCGGGGATTGTCACAAGGGACCAGCGAGGCTAGGAAATCCTCCAAGTTGCTTGTAGCCCTTGGGGAGAGCGCTAGAGGTACCAATAGCTGTCTGCGTTCAGGTTTCTCTTCTAGCTGGCGCTCAGAGGGCTGTGAGGGCCCACCGGGCAAAGCCTGGAGCAGCTGTGCTGGTGAGATGTGTGTGGTGGCCCCCGGCAAGGTGTTTTATGAAGTGGCGGCTCATCTGACTCCCCACTGGGAGACCTGCAGGCTGCGAGAGGACCAGCTCCCGTTCAAAACGCAAAGCAGCTCTTGCGCAGGATTCCCTCTCTCAACATGAGGGCACCACTCCGCTCCTGCAGAGCAACGGGAAGGGTCCCTACCACGCCTGCATGGAGATTCCTTGCAGTGAAGGGCCGGCCACTGGAGACTCACAGCATCTGCTGAGCAAGCTCTCAAAGAGCTCCGCTGGGAACTCCCCTGCCCTGGCGTCCCTCTATTGAACTACTGACGGCGCTCTGGCCTTCCTGAGCCAGGCGCACCTGTTTCCACCTCCCGCTGAGACCAGTCCACAGGAAAGCGCGTGGGCTTGTTTTGGAGCCAGCCATGCCCGTGCCTGGCACAACGCCCTGCCTTGGGCAGTAGCTGCGTTGCGGAGGGTGTGCGTGTGCGTGCGTGCGCGCGTGCGTGCGTGCGTGCGTGTGTATGTGACTGTGCACATCTCCACGTGGGCCAGGCCTGGGGCTCCTGTTGGAGCGGAGAGTGGACATCAGCGCCCGAGTCACTTTGTCCACCACACTGCGATCCGCAAGCATGACCTCAGGGTGGCTGCAGGACCCTTTGAGGTAGAAAATCTCACCTTACTGATGGAATCTCCGGAAATCGCTTTTGATTCTGAGATGTCCGAGACCTCCCAAACCTGTATCCCAGGTACTGCCCCCTTCGCAAGAGTTTTTCCTTCTGCAAAGGAGCAGGCTCTTTCTGCTTGGAATCAGCGTGCTTCTGCTTTGGGGGAATGGAAAACCAACATGAGTAAAAGGGCACATTCACTCAACGGTTCTTCCTCGTTTCCGTTACAGAGGCATGTAGGTGAAGAGCTGACTAATCAAGTAAAGACTGTGATGGCACAGGTTGTGTCAAAATTAACAAGGATCTTACACACCACTGTGAGCGACGACGAAGAGAGAACTGCAGAGAAACGTGATGCGGTGTCAGAGGAGCCCGTGTTGTCTTCAGACAACTCTGGCAGCCATAGCACATGCCGTGAGGCGCTGCGTGGCTTCTTGGGAAGTCTTCCCTCCTGCACCCCTAGAGAGCCCACCACAGCAACAAGCATAAACCCCACTCGCTCACAGAGTGATGTGCTGACATCAGAAGTGGCAGGCAAGGCAACTCCACTGCAGCTGCAAAAGACAGCTTTCCCTTCCCCACCCCAACAGACGCAGAGACCTCTGCAGTCGGAGGTACGGAGAAGAAGAGGAGCACGGCAGGACTGCTGCAGCTTGCAGGGGCACAGCGCGAGCACGGGACCTAGAAAAGAGTTGCCAAAGACATGTCCTTTGTGCCAAGCTTCCTCTGAAACTCCACCAGGGAGGAAAGGTACCGAGCCCCCCAGGCTGATCAGCAGTGATGTTGACTCAGACAGAAAGCGCGGCTTTCCTAGAGGCAGTGTTTTTAAAAAAGTGTTGGAACAGCACGCAGCCCCAGAAGCGCAGGGTGTTGTGGAGGTGGCTGAGACTGTGGTCGAGGAAGTGTACAAGAGGGTGAAAGAGCTGGGCCAGGCCATCCGTGTCTTAAGGGAGGGTCCCCTCGAGCTCAGTGGGGGCTCCCTCAGTAGCACCAGCAATGCCTGCAATGCCCTTGAACTCCTAAGGAAGAAGTTAGAAGAAGGAAATAATCAGAAGGCAGAACCTTTGCGGGGCAGGTCAGAAAAAGCCCACACGCTGGCAAGTGGGATAGTTGATTCCGTCTTGGATCGGCGCCATCAGCGTCGGACCGACTTCCCTTCGGCACTGAACTTTGGGGGTTGTGTGGCAGAAAAGCTGGCACCATATGGAAACGAGGCCTATCCTGGTCAGGACACTCTAAGGCCACAGGGAAGGAAAATTCCTGTGAGACACTTTTTAGAAAAGAGTCAGCCAAGAACCAGCTTGCCACCTATCAACATCCCTGGAACGGCCGTTTATCCAGAGGAAGAAACCCAAACCAAAGAGGAAATGTCTTGCAACCTCCCCTCTCTCTGCCAAGACTGTGTGCCAGGTGGTCACACCGCACTACGGGGCGTTCAGAAGTCCACGTGCTGGAGCGCTGCATCCGCGTCAAGATCTCCCAAGCCAGCGCTGGATACCCTACCTAAACGGAGGCCTGGTAGCACCAGGGAGACCCTGGCTGCCCTAGGCCAGCAGTTTGCAAGAAAGCCCTTCCCTCCGCTGGGTGCGAAGCCCCCTTCCCACAGGGGATCGCTGCGGCGACCAGTACGTGAAAAGCCTGGGCAAAGCCAGCCCGAGCAATCCCAGTCGGAAGAGGGAGCACTAGCCGGCAACCTGGTGGAAGGAGTCCTGCGGAGGTGTCTGGCTACAGGCTCCAGCTCTTTGTGTGACGCACGTCCTGAGAACAAATGATCAACTCCGAAGGTGAATGAAATTGGTAACACGCTTCAGCAGTCAGTGGGGAAAAAGAATACCCGCTCAAAGTCAGTCCTGTGGAGGCTACACCCAAAGGATGACTCTCAAGCCCAGAGTGCAAAGAAAGAAAGACGCTGTGGATAATGCAGGTGAGAGCACCTCTAGCAGCTCCTCTGCTCAAGGCATGGTCAACGAGGGCAGGTTGCTCACGACTGTGTCGGGCCAGGTTTTGAATAGCTCCAAGGATGGAGACTCCACAACTTGCCTGGGAAGCCTCTTCCAGTGTTTGACCACCCTCACAGTAAAAAAGGTTCCTCTGATGCTTAAATGGAAATGTTGGTTTGTCTTTCCATTTGTGCCCGGTGCCTCTTGTCCTTGTGTTGGACCCAATGAGAAGAGTCTGGCTCCGCCTTCTTTAGTCCGCCTCCCCACCACCAGCCATTTTTACACGGCGATAGGATCGCCCTGCCCCGAGCCTTCTCTTTTCGAGGCTGAACAACCCCAGCTCACTCAGCCTCTCGCTGTATGGCAGATGCCCCCCAAGCCCTTTATCATGTTTGTGGCTGGGCTCGCTCCACGAGGCCCGTGCCTGTTCTTGTACTGGGAAGGCCAGAACTCAGTGCGCAGAGCACTCCAGGTGTGGGCCCACCGGTGCTGAGCAGAGGGGCAAGGATTACCTCCCTTGACCTGCTGGTGACGTTCTTCCTAATGCAGCCCAGGATGCGGGTGGCCTTGTGTGCCACAAGGGCACATTGCTGGCTCATGTTCAACTTGCTGTCCACCAGGCCCCGCAGGTCGTTCTCCGCCGAGCTGCTTGCCAGCCGGTTGGCCCCTAGCCTGTAACGGTGCAAGGAATTTTTCTTCCCCGGGGAGGGTGGGTGGGGGGAGGGGGGAGGCGCATAACAATTCCTTGCCCTTGTCAGCCAACGCTTTCTGCACCTCCAGAACAAGCAGGTGGGCCTCGGCTGGGCTCCGCGTGTTTCGCCCCGCGTAGACGGCAAGAAGGCTGCAATCCATTCTGCTGATGAAAGAGTTTAAGTTGGTTTGGGCAGAGCGGAGAGAGCAAGGGCTCAGGGAAGAGGAGGTTTGCTCCAGGGAATTTGTCAGCCGCCCTAAGTGAACACGAACGCGGCGTGACGCCAGTTCCTCCGTGGAGCGGCACACGAAAGCCTGAGGCTGTGCTGCAGAGCTTTCGAGGCATCCTAAGCCAGCTGTCCCATCGGCCACATTTCAAGAACGAAGCATGCCCTTGTTTCCCAACTCCTGCTTTCACGGCCCGCGCAAGGGCCGGCTCACTGGCCACGCCTCACCGACAGCAGGGCGACTGCCTTGGCCGAGATGCCGCAGCCTCGCCCCTCGTCTTACGTGAGTTGCTTTGTGGGTGGAGCAATCTCAAACGTCTCAAGGAAGCGTTCTGACTAGAGAAAGGCTTTTCTGGGCCCCTTTCCCTCTAAATCCAACCCCACAGCAGCAGCAGAGCTTGCCGACAACAGCAACAGGTTTTTCTGGGAGAGGGTCAATTTGCAGGGAAGTCCCAGGCCTCTACCTCTAGCCTTTTCTCTCTGCCTTCGGTTCACCCCCAAATCTCAGAGTGCCTCCCTGAGGACGAGGCTGACGAAGAGGATGAACTCCGACCCAAAGGAGGAGCGCAAACTTGCATGTACCCACACCTATTCTCCAACCCGTTCTTGCCGGTAAACCCCTGCCTCTAAGGGGCAGCCCATAAAATCACTGCACAAAGGTGGGCTCTGCATGCCCTTCTGAGGGGGTGGGGGGGGCGCGTAGGAGGAAAACAGCAATACTGAAGTCGCAGAGCATATAGGAATGCCCACGGAATGCACCGAGCCTCTGTGCTCTCCTAGCAGAGACTGGTGTATGTGGGTCAGTGGCCTGAGCAGAGACTATGCGGGTACCTTGTAATTTTGAGGGGGGTTTTTTCAGCCTTGCCGCAGGAAGGAGCCCCAGTGCGCAGAAAGAACCCCCCGCGGTTCTGTCTCAGAGGGCGTTTTTGGGGCGTGCCCCTAATGGTGGTGAAAACAACGTGGGTATGGGCAAATATAGGGAACAGTGGTTCTGTGGGAAGCCCTGGTGGGAGTTCCGCCTGGAGCGGATAATGGCAGTGTAGGTGTGAGAATGTTGATGGCCCCGAGTCCCTCTTACAGGATGAGGGGTGAGTGTGTGAGTAAGGGGGCTGGATTATAGCTGGAGCTGTATTTTGCAAATAGCAGAGGCATTCTGGGGGTTGGAATGGGAGGAAGCAAGCGGCGAGCTGCATGCTTCACTTTGCTCTCGCGCGAGGTGCAGCTAGGAGGGCAGCCATGGCAGCATTGAATCGGCCAGGGCCCATACATGCAGCTGAAAGGAGCTGGTGCCATCACTCGAAGCGGGGCTGTGGTGGAGTTGTCCAGTTAGAGGGGTGAATCCCTTGTCCACTGTGGAAACATTATTTCTGTGATGAGGTGATGGGGACAGAGCTGGTCTTCTGTTTAGTTTAACTGGAGAACTGATGAGAGAGAATGAAGTAAGAGGGGACCGGAGAGTAACACTTTCTTTATTTTGTCTGGCATTACAGGAGTCAAAGGGCCAGCTTGCATTCGAGAGAGGGAGCTCAGAGCTCTCTTCTAACCGTCCGTGGTCAGCGGACAAAGGAGAGTCCTTTGGAGGCCCAGGTGAAGCAGAATAATTACTTGCCAAACCTGATTTTTGGCACGAGGGCATGCACGCTGCAGGGGGAGCAAAGCTAGGTGAAGCACAGCTGAGGCCCGGGCGGTCAATAGCTAGGAGGCAGCAGGAGATGTTTCCGAGTCGGATGTGAGCACAGTTTCTGAACTGCCAGGTGTTAGAACAGGGAGGCATGGCTGGACGTGGTGGAACTCTTAACTGGTACTCTAAATCAGTACTCTACTCTGGAATGCTTGGCCAGCACCACATTTAGTTCCTCTTTCCAAGAGAAGCGACTCTCTCATTGAGCATTGGTGTGTGAGGAGATGAATTTGTGGTGTCTGAGCCTTGTTTTGCATCGGTCTCATTTCTTGCAATCATCTGCCCATCTTTTGCATCAGTCTGTTTCCGGGTTTGCTTCCATCCCACTGCTCTTGCGCTGTAAAACATCCTTGCGCTGTTGTACCTGATTTTTTGAGGTGCTCGGTAACCCTTTTCCTGGGCAGCCGTCCAATAAGGGGGCACTTGCCTGTATTTGCAGGGAGGTAGAATGGCTGCAGTGGGAGTGAGTGGACAGTTGTGTGGTTATTGAATGTGTGAAACGTTGTACGCGTGTCTCCCTTCTTCCCCCAACGGAGTTTTTTTCCCCCTGGGCCAGGGTCCTCTGCGAGGCAACCATCGTCTTGCCACGGAGCTTTGGACCGACGAGAGGGCACCGTTGTACTTAAGGGAAAACCAGCTCGTAAAAGTGTGCTTTCGCTCTGTGATGTTATATGGAATGCTGAGAATAAAGCAAACGGTGCAAACTGTAAAGCTGTGTTTAGATGGAAGGGCTCTAATCTTCCCCCTGCCCTCACTGCTGGCGAGGCCACAGGAGTGGCACTACCTCTGCTTGCCAAGGTCACGGGTTTGCCACACCTTTGGGCTCTCCCAAGGGGTGGAGTATGACTGTTCGCTGGACTCCTGCTCAGGCTCTGGGCCTAACGCACAGCTCATGCTAAGGCCTGGTGTCTGCTGGGAGCAGCACCATGAGGCTAAAGCGAGAGCAACACCTGCCCCAGCTTCTCGAGGACAGAAATAAGGCGGTGGGCTATGCCTGCGAGTTCCGCCAAAAGGCAACTGCTTTGTAGTTTCTGGTACGATTGAAATTCTTCAGCCTAAAGTAAATTCTTGCCCAGCAACTGAAATGACCAGTAGGGATGGTCTAGCCCGAACGAACTCCTGAGCTGGAAGATACAGATGCGTCAGTTCACCCAAGCAGCCTTTGAAGCGAACCCTTCTGTAGCCGGACTGCTGAGGCTCTCGCGCTGCCTGCTGTAGCGCAGGGGAGGCCCGTGTTCTGACAGAGGAGGACAGGTGAGCGCTCTCACTGTGGACTAGGTAACTATTTTGCTCATCAGCCCGCAAATTAGCAAACTAGTGAATTAGGTAACTAGCAGTTACCAATTCCGGCTAGTCTAGCGCGAAGGGATTAACCCCTTGCTTGCTTTTCACCTACTGAGCTTGTAAAAACAAAGTTTGTTTCACAGAGTGTGCTGTCCTGTGTCAATTGGAGAAATCGCAATGAGCCAGCTGTTCAAGGTAAGCTGATAGTGCTATGGGGAAATGGGACATTATCATGCTTCCAGGGACACAGAATGGAGAGCAGCAAAGCAGGAACATCTGCAAATCAGAATGGGATTCTTTGCTGTGTCCCTTCCCCTCTTTCACCATTAAAAGTGCATTTAGACCGCTAAAAGGAAATCCTGTCCAGAGTAGCACGTGCCTGCTGTTGTACTTGTCTCAGTGCGATAGCAACCTCCACTTTCTTCCAGTGGAAGCACTTGGGTTCTTGTATAGCTAGAGAAATTTCATTTTGCCTCATCCATAATGGCCAACAAACTGACGGTCTCTGTGACAGAGTGCAGCTTCTTTAACGCTGTAAGGCATTTTTAAATCTGCAACGAAATTCACTGAACTCTCTGAAATACATAAATAAATAATCCCCAGAAAGCCCACTGTTTTGCTTGCTGTGTTCTGTGTGTCTCTCCCCTTATCTTCGCCCTCCTCACTACAGTCAGCCTGATAGATTTAGTCCTGGTTGGAGAGCGTGCTAATGGCTTCTGCTCTAGTTCAGCCACAGCCATGCATTCCACGTAAACTCTGCCTTGATAGTTTATTGCCTGGGAACTCAAAACAAGCAGGGGATGGCCCTGCAGGTAGGTGAGATGCGACCCTGGTGGCGAGAAACGTCTTCAATTTGATTTGAGACTGAGAAAAGCGACGTGGCCGTGAGCAAAGATGAGCTAAAGAAGAGGCAGTTCCTCTGCACTGTGCTAGATTCTGCAGAACATTAAGTTAACTCTTTGTGGGTGCCTGGGGAAAAAAACCTTCTCAAAACCACAATACATTGGCTCTAGCCCCGTGTGCTGAGGCCATGACCTGCTGGCGCTCACCCAAAGAGGACGAAGTGAATTTCCCGGGCACCATCACTCGTACTGTCAGACGCTCCTCCTTCCCCTGTCCTTCGCCTTCTGTGACACGGGCTGAGGTCACGGTAACATTCTTTGGGCTCCAAAGCACACTTGGCGCCTCTTTCGTACACTCTTAGCATTTTTGTTAGTAATCGCTGTCTTCTCTGGCATCTGCAAGCCAAAAAGAATGTTGCTGTCACCTCAGACCGTGTCACAGAGGGGCTGCAGGGACACCACGCAGGGTGGAGTTTGGGTGGAGAAAAGGAGGTGCAAGAGCACTGAAAACATGGGCCCAGACTCAGAAAGAATAGAGAATGGGGTAAAAAGTCAGGGGCAGGGCAGGGGAAGGAGGAGCGTCCGACAGTACAAGAGTATATGCCCCCTAATGGTAGTGATGCTGGCTTGCAGACCCTCTGTGACATGGTCTGGGGTCACAGTGGGACATCCCACATCACAGTGACAGCTCCCCTCTCCCTGTAGCCACTGGGACTGCTGTCGCCTCCACTCTGCTCTGGAGGAGGCGCTGTGCTGCGAGCCACAGGAGGCAGTGGGGCAGCGCTGGTGGCAGCCTGGTGATGTGCCGAGCGGGAGGCCGGAGAGGAGCACTTTCCTTGTCACCCTCCTGCTGACTTGGCTGCTCAGGTTTTCTCCCTGCTCTGAGGGCTGTTTCTTGGCTCAGGACTCCTTCCGGCTGTCCCCATCTTTGCCGGAGACAGGATCCTGTGGGAAGAAAGCGAGGGCCTGCAAAAAGCAGAGATGGAGATGAGGAAAAAGGTAGGAGACCGAAAAATTAGCGCTTGATTTAGGAGTAGACTTTTGGAGAGGTCCAGCCACGAGAAGCGCAATGGAGAAAGCAACGGAGAAGGTTAGCAATGGGAAGCAGACCAAGGCGCAGCCGCTGTGTGGAGAAGGTGTCTCATACATAGTACGCGTGGCTGAAAAAGGTGACTCGGAACTATGTAAAACTGCCGTCGGCAGTCATTCATGAGAAAGTCCCTAGAGAGCGTAAGACGTGGGTGCAAGCTCTGTGTTTGCTATAGCCCCGGTGAGCAACCCCCACAGCATGTGTCCCCCGTATGCAGGCCCGGAGGGTGCTCGGAGCAGGTTGCCTGGTGCGCTGACAGCCCAAGCTGCCGGGCTCTGAGCAGGCCCCCAGCACAGCTCTCTCAGCAGCAGGATTTCTCCGAATCTCTCGCTGGTGATACCATTGCACTGGGAGATCTGACACAAGGAATGAGATGCCTGAGCATGTTCAGCGTGCCCTGACATCAAACAGAAAAACCTTTGCATGGAACTGTAGGGTTGGTATTTCTGTTCTGGAGGCTCACGTGTGTGCCTGCATCTTTTGCCCCGGTGTGATGCTCAGGAGAGGAAGGAGAAAGAGCTGCTGCTGCTGCTGCAACTCAAGGAGGACATGGAACAGGAAGCGAGACTTGAGGAACTGCAGAAGAAAAGGAGAGAAGAGAAAGCCAGAAAGGCACGTTAAGTAACATTCCTTTTGGCTTGTAGATGCCAGAGAAGACAGCGATTGCTAACAAAAAAACCTAAGAGTGTATGAAAGAGGCACCAAGTGTGCTTTGGAGCGCAAAGATCCCCGTTAGAGCTGACCACATGTGGGAACGTTGCAGGGCCTGGAGTGCAAAACTCACTTTGGTGAGTTTGGTGGCAGGAGCTGCACAGGTTTGTTGTGGTCCAAAGGGGAGGGCGATAAAGATACAGCTAGGGAAATGCTTGCGTCCCTCCAAAAGGGGTATAAGCTGGAAGAACCGTGTGCCTTTCCGTACGTGCAGCTGCGCCTCTTCAGACCGCGTGTCTTGCTCCCCGGCAGCTCAGCAGGGCAGGAGCCCTCAGCGCTTTAACCTGCGGTCAGATGAGGCTGTTCCCCGGCAGCTCAGTCAGCACGTTGCCATTTGATTTCTGTACGTCTTTTGTTTGTCTGCCTGCTTTTGTTTGTGTTCTGTTCTGTTGTGTTTTTTGCAACTGGATTCAACAAGGGATTGCTCCCAAGACAAAGCCATGCCAGGAAACGTGTTGAGGCCTGGGGTGGTGGTTTCTGTCTTGCACAGAAGAAAGTGTACGTAAGGTGTATGCGAGATGCTTGATGGAGCATCTCTAGGTAAAAGAAAGCTTGTGGTAACTTACCCTTCACTGTTTTTCCTCACTATTGTAGAAGCGCCTATTGCTGGAGAGAAAAATGGCATATCATCTCCAGAAAGGGCAAGATCTTATTTCCCTGAGTGCAGAGCCTGAAGTTCATGGGAAATGTTTGGGAAAGGTGCGGCCTCAGCACCCACTGAGCAAAGCCAGCGGTACCTGCAGAGGTAAGGCAAGTGTTATGTGGAGCTAGCTCTCGCTCCTCTCTCCCAGGTCAGCAGCTACGACTGCTCTCACTTCCAAAGCTTGAGCCTCTGGAGGGATGGAGTGAGTGAAGAGCGGCTGGGGCTGCTGCTCTTTTTAGGTCTCCAAAGCACTGTGTGGGCCGGGTGGGTGAGCGAATGCCAGGCCACAGAGCTGTCTTGGGCCTTCTTACCCTGTGCTTTGGGAACGTGCTCATGCCAAGCGCATGTGACACGCCGGCACCAGAACAGCTCAGGTAAGGTGAGACCCGGCAATTCAGAAAGGAAAAATAATTTCAAAGGAAAAGTGGAAACATCAGCATCACTCACGGGAACTTCTTCCTTTGTGAGTAGTTTGTTCACGGCAGAAGCAGCTTTCAGCATTGTTGATGTGCTTCTCCATGCTTTGTGTTGAACAGGCAAGCTTAGGAAAAGATGAGCTCGTGGGGCTGAGAGCTGGCACCCGCTGGGAGTGCCAACAGACCTCTAGGCGGCCTTCACTTGATGGTGGAAAAGTCGCTCCAAAGTCTCCGCTCTCTCCCTCTCTCTCTTTCGTCTGTATGCCACAAGGGGATTTTCTACACTTTCACCACCACCCGCCGCCTCCAAACAGGCAAAGGCAACCCTGGAAGCCAGCTTTTTTCCTACAGACGGTCTGTAGGCTGAGCACGTGGCTCTGAGATCATGGTGATAGGGTGGCTAAACCTGGGATTTGGTTTAGCAGTCCCCACTCCGCTCGGCGCTGAGTCACCTGGGAAGATCTGGGCTAGCTTGACCAGATCTTCTCAAGCCTGCCTCCAGCAGAGCCAGCCGCCTAGCTGCCACAGCGCCCGCCGCGTGGCAGTGGCACGTTGCATGGCACGTTGCTGCGGGCCAGCTAGGGGCGAGTTCCCCTTAGCACACAATGAGGCTCCCTGCTGCATCGCGTTCCCTGTTGCAGCCGCTCCTCGGGGGGGTGGGGATGGGCAGGCTACGGCCCGCAGCGCAGCAGCTCACGGCTGCTTTGTGCGGCACTGAGGCTGCCCCCGTGCACCCAAGCAGGCAGAAGCACTGTGGGTGGGTCGGCTGCCTTCTGCAAAAAGCTGGGCCAGCCTGTAGCAAAGCAGAAGGAAACTGCTGGTTGGCAGCTAAGGCTCAGCTCACAGGCTGTGCTCCCTCCTGAGCAAGGCTGTCTGGGACCTTCCTGCCCACGTCTGTCTCAGGCTCTGCTCCCTCCCCAGGAACTGGCAGCAAGGACAGACTTTCCTGCTGCCCATGCGCCGAGTGCTCTGTTCATCCCAGAGCTCCCAGGCCTGCCAAGAGCGGTCAGGGTAAGCCCACAGGCCTTGCTGTTGTTCCCTCTGCCTCCACGGAGGGCTGTGAAGGAATAGCGCCCTCCCCCCTCCCCCCCCGCCCACCCCAACTAACCCCAGATAACTGCCCTGTCTTCCTCTGGAGAGTGGCACTCCATGTTTGATCCGTCAGTTAGCGGTGGGGCCTTGGCCTCTCCTAATGTACTCGGATCTCCTACAAATGCAGGGCCGTAGCTCAGCCTTAGGCAAAAAGGATGCGCTTGCCCTGTTGTGGGACGCATTGAGAATATGCTAGCGTCCTTCTCGCCCACCATTTCAGAAGTGACGCTCAAAGAAAGTGCAAGGTGCAGAGGTTAATGCGGTGTTGCCCGATAGGATGAGCTTTTTGTTGCCGCTCGCTTTGTCTACTTCTAGATACATACAGCATTTGCAGTGCCAGCACCTAGCATGGGCCAGGCCTGGGCCTTCAAGGAGAGCCCACCTCATAAAACACCCTGAAAGGGCCAAGCTGCAGGGGCTCCGCCATCCTCCTTGCACTCGGTGCAAGGCCCAGGCAGGGCAAGGCGGTGGCCTTGCAGGCCCAGGAGAAATCTCTTACTTAGCCCCGCAGGCGATGTCTTTTGCCATGTAAACGTTTGCAAACTGAAGTTGGGTTTCTTTTTCCCCATAGGCGCTAACCAGCCTTGTCAATCTTCAGCTAATGGGAAGACGGCGTCACTTTCTCCCACGGTCTTCCAGAAGGGCTCTGCAGTCACGGCTACTGTCACAAGCAGAAGCGCCTCTGCTCAGGTACGGAGGCTCTGCACAGAAGCTCTCACAGGCAGACCTGTGAGTCAGAGCTGGGCGCATGCAGGTTGCTGCGGCTCCTGTGCTGCAGCGCTGTGGTGCCAGGGACTCACGAGAAAGCGCTGCCACACACCGCCTCTCTCGCTTGTGAGTGGCACTTGGTCACTGAGGAGATGTTGTCTTGCTGGTGTGTGATGTGTCGTCTTTGGAGAAAGGCTGTCAGAGACACCAGAATGGCTGGTTTCCAGAGTCTCTCTCTCTCTGTCTCTCTCTCTCTCTGTCTCTCTCTCTCTCTCTCTGTCTCTGTCTCTCTCTCTCGGACACAAGGCACTGGCAGTTGCCCAGGAGTGTTCGGTGGCCACTTCTGCTCCAGGAATCCATGTTGCCGCTTTTTGTCCTCTGGTGAGCAACCAGCCCTGCCACAACACTCAGCGTGATACTGCCGGTGCTTGGCTGAGCACGCTGGGTATGCCCGCTGCAGAGCGCTGAGTGCTCTAGAGCTGCAGCGGACGCTTGCTGTGGCCTCCTGCCAGACTGGAGCTAATGAGGCCCATGTTGTTATGTGCAAGTCCAGCGGCAGCAGCTAGCAGCCTGGGAGAGCTCAGCCTTGCTGTGAGCAGGGTGTCAGGGCGGGGATTGTCACAAGGGACCAGCGAGGCTAGGAAATCCTCCAAGTTGCTTGTAGCCCTTGGGGAGAGCGCTAGAGGTACCAATAGCTGTCTGCGTTCAGGTTTCTCTTCTAGCTGGCGCTCAGAGGGCTGTGAGGGCCCACCGGGCAAAGCCTGGAGCAGCTGTGCTGGTGAGATGTGTGTGGTGGCCCCCGGCAAGGTGTTTTATGAAGTGGCGGCTCATCTGACTCCCCACTGGGAGACCTGCAGGCTGCGAGAGGACCAGCTCCCGTTCAAAACGCAAAGCAGCTCTTGCGCAGGATTCCCTCTCTCAACATGAGGGCACCACTCCGCTCCTGCAGAGCAACGGGAAGGGTCCCTACCACGCCTGCATGGAGATTCCTTGCAGTGAAGGGCCGGCCACTGGAGACTCACAGCATCTGCTGAGCAAGCTCTCAAAGAGCTCCGCTGGGAACTCCCCTGCCCTGGCGTCCCTCTATTGAACTACTGACGGCGCTCTGGCCTTCCTGAGCCAGGCGCACCTGTTTCCACCTCCCGCTGAGACCAGTCCACAGGAAAGCGCGTGGGCTTGTTTTGGAGCCAGCCATGCCCGTGCCTGGCACAACGCCCTGCCTTGGGCAGTAGCTGCGTTGCGGAGGGTGTGCGTGTGCGTGCGTGCGTGCGTGCGTGCGTGCGTGCGTGTGTATGTGACTGTGCACATCTCCACGTGGGCCAGGCCTGGGGCTCCTGTTGGAGCGGAGAGTGGACATCAGCGCCCGAGTCACTTTGTCCACCACACTGCGATCCACAAGCATGACCTCAGGGTGGCTGCAGGACCCTTTGAGGTAGAAAATCTCACCTTACTGATGGAATCTCCGGAAATCGCTTTTGATTCTGAGATGTCCGAGACCTCCCAAACCTGTATCCCAGGTACTGCCCCCTTCGCAAGAGTTTTTCCTTCTGCAAAGGAGCAGGCTCTTTCTGCTTGGAATCAGCGTGCTTCTGCTTTGGGGGAATGGAAAACCAACATGAGTAAAAGGGCACATTCACTCAACGGTTCTTCCTCGTTTCCGTTACAGAGGCATGTAGGTGAAGAGCTGACTAATCAAGTAAAGACTGTGATGGCACAGGTTGTGTCAAAATTAACAAGGATCTTACACACCACTGTGAGCGACGACGAAGAGAGAACTGCAGAGAAACGTGATGCGGTGTCAGAGGAGCCCGTGTTGTCTTCAGACAACTCTGGCAGCCATAGCACATGCCGTGAGGCGCTGCGTGGCTTCTTGGGAAGTCTTCCCTCCTGCACCCCTAGAGAGCCCACCACAGCAACAAGCATAAACCCCACTCGCTCACAGAGTGATGTGCTGACATCAGAAGTGGCAGGCAAGGCAACTCCACTGCAGCTGCAAAAGACAGCTTTCCCTTCCCCACCCCAACAGACGCAGAGACCTCTGCAGTCGGAGGTACGGAGAAGAAGAGGAGCACGGCAGGACTGCTGCAGCTTGCAGGGGCACAGCGCGAGCACGGGACCTAGAAAAGAGTTGCCAAAGACATGTCCTTTGTGCCAAGCTTCCTCTGAAACTCCACCAGGGAGGAAAGGTACCGAGCCCCCCAGGCTGATCAGCAGTGATGTTGACTCAGACAGAAAGCGCGGCTTTCCTAGAGGCAGTGTTTTTAAAAAAGTGTTGGAACAGCACGCAGCCCCAGAAGCGCAGGGTGTTGTGGAGGTGGCTGAGACTGTGGTCGAGGAAGTGTACAAGAGGGTGAAAGAGCTGGGCCAGGCCATCCGTGTCTTAAGGGAGGGTCCCCTCGAGCTCAGTGGGGGCTCCCTCAGTAGCACCAGCAATGCCTGCAATGCCCTTGAACTCCTAAGGAAGAAGTTAGAAGAAGGAAATAATCAGAAGGCAGAACCTTTGCGGGGCAGGTCAGAAAAAGCCCACACGCTGGCAAGTGGGATAGTTGATTCCGTCTTGGATCGGCGCCATCAGCGTCGGACCGACTTCCCTTCGGCACTGAACTTTGGGGGTTGTGTGGCAGAAAAGCTGGCACCATATGGAAACGAGGCCTATCCTGGTCAGGACACTCTAAGGCCACAGGGAAGGAAAATTCCTGTGAGACACTTTTTAGAAAAGAGTCAGCCAAGAACCAGCTTGCCACCTATCAACATCCCTGGAACGGCCGTTTATCCAGAGGAAGAAACCCAAACCAAAGAGGAAATGTCTTGCAACCTCCCCTCTCTCTGCCAAGACTGTGTGCCAGGTGGTCACACCGCACTACGGGGCGTTCAGAAGTCCACGTGCTGGAGCGCTGCATCCGCGTCAAGATCTCCCAAGCCAGCGCTGGATACCCTACCTAAACGGAGGCCTGGTAGCACCAGGGAGACCCTGGCTGCCCTAGGCCAGCAGTTTGCAAGAAAGCCCTTCCCTCCGCTGGGTGCGAAGCCCCCTTCCCACAGGGGATCGCTGCGGCGACCAGTACGTGAAAAGCCTGGGCAAAGCCAGCCCGAGCAATCCCAGTCGGAAGAGGGAGCACTAGCCGGCAACCTGGTGGAAGGAGTCCTGCGGAGGTGTCTGGCTACAGGCTCCAGCTCTTTGTGTGACGCACGTCCTGAGAACAAATGATCAACTCCGAAGGTGAATGAAATTGGTAACACGCTTCAGCAGTCAGTGGGGAAAAAGAATACCCGCTCAAAGTCAGTCCTGTGGAGGCTACACCCAAAGGATGACTCTCAAGCCCAGAGTGCAAAGAAAGAAAGACGCTGTGGATAATGCAGGTGAGAGCACCTCTAGCAGCTCCTCTGCTCAAGGCATGGTCAACGAGGGCAGGTTGCTCACGACTGTGTCGGGCCAGGTTTTGAATAGCTCCAAGGATGGAGACTCCACAACTTGCCTGGGAAGCCTCTTCCAGTGTTTGACCACCCTCACAGTAAAAAAGGTTCCTCTGATGCTTAAATGGAAATGTTGGTTTGTCTTTCCATTTGTGCCCGGTGCCTCTTGTCCTTGTGTTGGACCCAATGAGAAGAGTCTGGCTCCGCCTTCTTTAGTCCGCCTCCCCACCACCAGCCATTTTTACACGGCGATAGGATCGCCCTGCCCCGAGCCTTCTCTTTTCGAGGCTGAACAACCCCAGCTCACTCAGCCTCTCGCTGTATGGCAGATGCCCCCCAAGCCCTTTATCATGTTTGTGGCTGGGCTCGCTCCACGAGGCCCGTGCCTGTTCTTGTACTGGGAAGGCCAGAACTCAGTGCGCAGAGCACTCCAGGTGTGGGCCCACCGGTGCTGAGCAGAGGGGCAAGGATTACCTCCCTTGACCTGCTGGTGACGTTCTTCCTAATGCAGCCCAGGATGCCGGTGGCCTTGTGTGCCACAAGGGCACATTGCTGGCTCATGTTCAACTTGCTGTCCACCAGGCCCCGCAGGTCGTTCTCCGCCGAGCTGCTTGCCAGCCGGTTGGCCCCTAGCCTGTAACGGTGCAAGGAATTTTTCTTCCCCGGGGAGGGTGGGTGGGGGGAGGGGGGAGGCGCATAACAATTCCTTGCCCTTGTCAGCCAACGCTTTCTGCACCTCCAGAACAAGCAGGTGGGCCTCGGCTGGGCTCCGCGTGTTTCGCCCCGCGTAGACGGCAAGAAGGCTGCAATCCATTCTGCTGATGAAAGAGTTTAAGTTGGTTTGGGCAGAGCGGAGAGAGCAAGGGCTCAGGGAAGAGGAGGTTTGCTCCAGGGAATTTGTCAGCCGCCCTAAGTGAACACGAACGCGGCGTGACGCCAGTTCCTCCGTGGAGCGGCACACGAAAGCCTGAGGCTGTGCTGCAGAGCTTTCGAGGCATCCTAAGCCAGCTGTCCCATCGGCCACATTTCAAGAACGAAGCATGCCCTTGTTTCCCAACTCCTGCTTTCACGGCCCGCGCAAGGGCCGGCTCACTGGCCACGCCTCACCGACAGCAGGGCGACTGCCTTGGCCGAGATGCCGCAGCCTCGCCCCTCGTCTTACGTGAGTTGCTTTGTGGGTGGAGCAATCTCAAACGTCTCAAGGAAGCGTTCTGACTAGAGAAAGGCTTTTCTGGGCCCCTTTCCCTCTAAATCCAACCCCACAGCAGCAGCACAGCTTGCCGACAACAGCAACAGGTTTTTCTGGGAGAGGGTCAATTTGCAGGGAAGTCCCAGGCCTCTACCTCTAGCCTTTTCTCTCTGCCTTCGGTTCACCCCCAAATCTCAGAGTGCCTCCCTGAGGACGAGGCTGACGAAGAGGATGAACTCCGACCCAAAGGAGGAGCGCAAACTTGCATGTACCCACACCTATTCTCCAACCCGTTCTTGCCGGTAAACCCCTGCCTCTAAGGGGCAGCCCATAAAATCACTGCACAAAGGTGGGCTCTGCATGCCCTTCTGAGGGGGTGGGGGGGGCGCGTAGGAGGAAAACAGCAATACTGAAGTCGCAGAGCATATAGGAATGCCCACGGAATGCACCGAGCCTCTGTGCTCTCCTAGCAGAGACTGGTGTATGTGGGTCAGTGGCCTGAGCAGAGACTATGCGGGTACCTTGTAATTTTGAGGGGGGTTTTTTCAGCCTTGCCGCAGGAAGGAGCCCCAGTGCGCAGAAAGAACCCCCCGCGGTTCTGTCTCAGAGGGCGTTTTTGGGGCGTGCCCCTAATGGTGGTGAAAACAACGTGGGTATGGGCAAATATAGGGAACAGTGGTTCTGTGGGAAGCCCTGGTGGGAGTTCCGCCTGGAGCGGATAATGGCAGTGTAGGTGTGAGAATGTTGATGGCCCCGAGTCCCTCTTACAGGATGAGGGGTGAGTGTGTGAGTAAGGGGGCTGGATTATAGCTGGAGCTGTATTTTGCAAATAGCAGAGGCATTCTGGGGGTTGGAATGGGAGGAAGCAAGCGGCGAGCTGCATGCTTCACTTTGCTCTCGCGCGAGGTGCAGCTAGGAGGGCAGCCATGGCAGCATTGAATCGGCCAGGGCCCATACATGCAGCTGAAAGGAGCTGGTGCCATCACTCGAAGCGGGGCTGTGGTGGAGTTGTCCAGTTAGAGGGGTGAATCCCTTGTCCACTGTGGAAACATTATTTCTGTGATGAGGTGATGGGGACAGAGCTGGTCTTCTGTTTAGTTTAACTGGAGAACTGATGAGAGAGAATGAAGTAAGAGGGGACCGGAGAGTAACACTTTCTTTATTTTGTCTGGCATTACAGGAGTCAAAGGGCCAGCTTGCATTCGAGAGAGGGAGCTCAGAGCTCTCTTCTAACCGTCCGTGGTCAGCGGACAAAGGAGAGTCCTTTGGAGGCCCAGGTGAAGCAGAATAATTACTTGCCAAACCTGATTTTTGGCACGAGGGCATGCACGCTGCAGGGGGAGCAAAGCTAGGTGAAGCACAGCTGAGGCCCGGGCGGTCAATAGCTAGGAGGCAGCAGGAGATGTTTCCGAGTCGGATGTGAGCACAGTTTCTGAACTGCCAGGTGTTAGAACAGGGAGGCATGGCTGGACGTGGTGGAACTCTTAACTGGTACTCTAAATCAGTACTCTACTCTGGAATGCTTGGCCAGCACCACATTTAGTTCCTCTTTCCAAGAGAAGCGACTCTCTCATTGAGCGTTGGTGTGTGAGGAGATGAATTTGTGGTGTCTGAGCCTTGTCTTGCATCGGTCTCATTTCTTGCAATCATCTGCCCATCTTTTGCATCAGTCTGTTTCCGGGTTTGCTTCCATCCCACTGCTCTTGCGCTGTAAAACATCCTTGCGCTGTTGTACCTGATTTTTTGAGGTGCTCGGTAACCCTTTTCCTGGGCAGCCGTCCAATAAGGGGGCACTTGCCTGTATTTGCAGGGAGGTAGAATGGCTGCAGTGGGAGTGAGTGGACAGTTGTGTGGTTATTGAATGTGTGAAACGTTGTACGCGTGTCTCCCTTCTTCCCCCAACGGAGATTTTTTCCCCCTGGGCCAGGGTCCTCTGCGAGGCAACCATCGTCTTGCCACGGAGCTTTGGACCGACGAGAGGGCACCGTTGTACTTAAGGGAAAACCAGCTTGTAAAAGTGTGCTTTCGCTCTGTGATGTTATATGGAATGCTGAGAATAAAGCAAACGGTGCAAACTGTAAAGCTGTGTTTAGATGGAAGGGCTCTAATCTTCCCCCTGCCCTCACTGCTGGCGAGGCCACAGGAATGGCACTACCTCCGCTTGCCAAGGTCACGGGTTTGCCACACCTTTGGGCTCTCCGAAGGGGTGGAGTATGACTGTTCGCTGGACTCCTGCTCAGGCTCTGGGCCTAACGCACAGCTCATGCTAAGGCCTGGTGTCTGCTGGGAGCAGCACCATGAGGCTAAAGCGAGAGCAACACCTGCCCCAGCTTCTCGAGGACAGAAATAAGGCGGTGGGCTATGCCTGCGAGTTCCGCCAAAAGGCAACTGCTTTGTAGTTTCTGGTACGATTGAAATTCTTCAGCCTAAAGTAAATTCTTGCCCAGCAACTGAAATGACCAGTAGGGATGGTCTAGACCGAACAAACTCCTGAGCTGGAAGATACAGATGCGTCAGTTCACCCAAGCAGCCTTTGAAGCGAACCCTTCTGTAGCCGGTCTGCTGAGGCTCTCGCGCTGCCTGCTGTAGCGCAGGGGAGGCCCGTGTTCTGACAGAGGAGGACAGGTGAGCGCTCTCACTGTGGACTAGGTAACTATTTTGCTCATCAGCCCGCAAATTAGCAAACTAGTGAATTAGGTAACTAGCAGTTACCAATTCCGGCTAGTCTAGCGCGAAGGGATTAACCCCTTGCTTGCTTTTCACCTACTGAGCTTGTAAAAACAAAGTTTGTTTCACAGAGTGTGCTGTCCTGTGTCAATTGGAGAAATCGCAATGAGCCAGCTGTTCAAGGTAAGCTGATAGTGCTATGGGGAAATGGGACATTATCATGCTTCCAGGGACACAGAATGGAGAGCAGCAAAGCAGGAACATCTGCAAATCAGAATGGGATTCTTTGCTGTGTCCCTTCCCCTCTTTCACCATTAAAAGTGCATTTAGACCGCTAAAAGGAAATCCTGTCCAGAGTAGCACGTGCCTGCTGTTGTACTTGTCTCAGTGCGATAGCAACCTCCACTTTCTTCCAGTGGAAGCACTTGGGTTCTTGTATAGCTAGAGAAATTTCATTTTGCCTCATCCATAATGGCCAACAAACTGACGGTCTCTGTGACAGAGTGCAGCTTCTTTAACGCTGTAAGGCATTTTTAAATCTGCAACGAAATTCACTGAACTCTCTGAAATACATAAATAAATAATCCCCAGAAAGCCCACTGTTTTGCTTGCTGTGTTCTGTGTGTCTCTCCCCTTATCTTCGCCCTCCTCACTACAGTCAGCCTGATAGATTTAGTCCTGGTTGGAGAGCGTGCTAATGGCTTCTGCTCTAGTTCAGCCACAGCCATGCATTCCACGTAAACTCTGCCTTGATAGTTTATTGCCTGGGAACTCAAAACAAGCAGGGGATGGCCCTGCAGGTAGGTGAGATGCGACCCTGGTGGCGAGAAACGTCTTCAATTTGATTTGAGACTGAGAAAAGCGACGTGGCCGTGAGCAAAGATGAGCTAAAGAAGAGGCAGTTCCTCTGCACTGTGCTAGATTCTGCAGAACATTAAGTTAACTCTTTGTGGGTGCCTGGGGAAAAAAACCTTCTCAAAACCACAATACATTGGCTCTAGCCCCGTGTGCTGAGGCCATGACCTGCTGGCGCTCACCCAAAGAGGACGAAGTGAATTTCCCGGGCACCATCACTCGTACTGTCAGACGCTCCTCCTTCCCCTGTCCTTCGCCTTCTGTGACACGGGCTGAGGTCACGGTAACATTCTTTGGGCTCCAAAGCACACTTGGCGCCTCTTTCGTACACTCTTAGCATTTTTGTTAGTAATCGCTGTCTTCTCTGGCATCTGCAAGCCAAAAAGAATGTTGCTGTCACCTCAGACCGTGTCACAGAGGGGCTGCAGGGACACCACGCAGGGTGGAGTTTGGGTGGAGAAAAGGAGGTGCAAGAGCACTGAAAACATGGGCCCAGACTCAGAAAGAATAGAGAATGGGGTAAAAAGTCAGGGGCAGGGCAGGGGAAGGAGGAGTGTCCGACAGTACAAGAGTATATGCCCCCTAATGGTAGTGATGCTGGCTTGCAGACCCTCTGTGACATGGTCTGGGGTCACAGTGGGACATCCCACATCACAGTGACAGCTCCCCTCTCCCTGTAGCCACTGGGACTGCTGTCGCCTCCACTCTGCTCTGGAGGAGGCGCTGTGCTGCGAGCCACAGGAGGCAGTAGGGCAGCGCTGGTGGCAGCCTGGTGATGTGCCGAGCGGGAGGCCGGAGAGGAGCACTTTCCTTGTCACCCTCCTGCTGACTTGGCTGCTCAGGTTTTCTCCCTGCTCTGAGGGCTGTTTCTTGGCTCAGGACTCCTTCCGGCTGTCCCCATCTTTGCCGGAGACAGGATCCTGTGGGAAGAAAGCGAGGGCCTGCAAAAAGCAGAGATGGAGATGAGGAAAAAGGTAGGAGACCGAAAAATTAGCGCTTGATTTAGGAGTAGACTTTTGGAGAGGTCCAGCCACGAGAAGCGCAATGGAGAAAGCAACGGAGAAGGTTAGCAATGGGAAGCAGACCAAGGCGCAGCCGCTGTGTGGAGAAGGTGTCTCATACATAGTACGCGTGGCTGAAAAAGGTGACTCGGAACTATGTAAAACTGCCGTCGGCAGTCATTCATGAGAAAGTCCCTAGAGAGCGTAAGACGTGGGTGCAAGCTCTGTGTTTGCTATAGCCCCGGTGAGCAACCCCCACAGCATGTGTCCCCCGTATGCAGGCCCGGAGGGCGCTCGGAGCAGGTTGCCTGGTGCGCTGACAGCCCAAGCTGCCGGGCTCTGAGCAGGCCCCCAGCACAGCTCTCTCAGCAGCAGGATTTCTCCAAATCTCTCGCTGGTGATACCATTGCACTGGGAGATCTGACACAAGGAATGAGATGCCTGAGCGTGTTCAGCGTGCCCTGACATCAAACAGAAAAACCTTTGCATGGAACTGTAGGGTTGGTATTTCTGTTCTGGAGGCTCACGTGTGTGCCTGCATCTTTTGCCCCGGTGTGATGCTCAGGAGAGGAAGGAGAAAGAGCTGCTGCTGCTGCTGCAACTCAAGGAGGACATGGAACAGGAAGCGAGACTTGAGGAACTGCAGAAGAAAAGGAGAGAAGAGAAAGCCAGAAAGGCACGTTAAGTAACATTCCTTTTGGCTTGTAGATGCCAGAGAAGACAGCGATTGCTAACAAAAATCCTAAGAGTGTATGAAAGAGGCACCAAGTGTGCTTTGGAGCGCAAAGATCCCCGTTAGAGCTGACCACATGTGGGAACGTTGCAGGGCCTGGAGTGCAAAACTCACTTTGGTGAGTTTGGTGGCAGGAGCTGCACAGGTTTGTTGTGGTCCAAAGGGGAGGGCGATAAAGATACAGCTAGGGAAATGCTTGCGTCCCTCCAAAAGGGGTATAAGCTGGAAGAACCGTGTGCCTTTCCGTACGTGCAGCTGCGCCTCTTCAGACCGCGTGTCTTGCTCCCCGGCAGCTCAGCAGGGCAGGAGCCCTCAGCGCTTTAACCTGCGGTCAGATGAGGCTGTTCCCCGGCAGCTCAGTCAGCACGTTGCCATTTGATTTCTGTACGTCTTTTGTTTGTCTGCCTGCTTTTGTTTGTGTTCTGTTCTGTTGTGTTTTTTGCAACTGGATTCAACAAGGGATTGCTCCCAAGACAAAGCCATGCCAGGAAACGTGTTGAGGCCTGGGGTGGTGGTTTCTGTCTTGCACAGAAGAAAGTGTACGTAAGGTGTATGCGAGATGCTTGATGGAGCATCTCTAGGTAAAAGAAAGCTTGTGGTAACTTACCCTTCACTGTTTTTCCTCACTATTGTAGAAGCGCCTATTGCTGGAGAGAAAAATGGCATATCATCTCCAGAAAGGGCAAGATCTTATTTCCCTGAGTGCAGAGCCTGAAGTTCATGGGAAATGTTTGGGAAAGGTGCGGCCTCAGCACCCACTGAGCAAAGCCAGCGGTACCTGCAGAGGTAAGGCAAGTGTTATGTGGAGCTAGCTCTCGCTCCTCTCTCCCAGGTCAGCAGCTACGACTGCTCTCACTTCCAAAGCTTGAGCCTCTGGAGGGATGGAGTGAGTGAAGAGCGGCTGGGGCTGCTGCTCTTTTTAGGTCTCCAAAGCACTGTGTGGGCCGGGTGGGTGAGCGAATGCCAGGCCACAGAGCTGTCTTGGGCCTTCTTACCCTGTGCTTTGGGAACGTGCTCATGCCAAGCGCATGTGACACGCCGGCACCAGAACAGCTCAGGTAAGGTGAGACCCGGCAATTCAGAAAGGAAAAATAATTTCAAAGGAAAAGTGGAAACATCAGCATCACTCACGGGAACTTCTTCCTTTGTGAGTAGTTTGTTCACGGCAGAAGCAGCTTTCAGCATTGTTGATGTGCTTCTCCATGCTTTGTGTTGAACAGGCAAGCTTAGGAAAAGATGAGCTCGTGGGGCTGAGAGCTGGCACCCGCTGGGAGTGCCAACAGACCTCTAGGCGGCCTTCACTTGATGGTGGAAAAGTCGCTCCAAAGTCTCCGCTCTCTCCCTCTCTCTCTTTCGTCTGTATGCCACAAGGGGATTTTCTACACTTTCACCACCACCCGCCGCCTCCAAACAGGCAAAGGCAACCCTGGAAGCCAGCTTTTTTCCTACAGACGGTCTGTAGGCTGAGCACGTGGCTCTGAGAGCATGGTGATAGGGTGGCTAAACCTGGGATTTGGTTTAGCAGTCCCCACTCCGCTCGGCGCTGAGTCACCTGGGAAGATCTGGGCTAGCTTGACCAGATCTTCTCAAGCCTGCCTCCAGCAGAGCCAGCCGCCTAGCTGCCACAGCGCCCGCCGCGTGGCAGTGGCACGTTGCATGGCACGTTGCTGCGGGCCAGCTAGGGGCGAGTTCCCCTTAGCACACAATGAGGCTCCCTGCTGCATCGCGTTCCCTGTTGCAGCCGCTCCTCGGGGGGGTGGGGATGGGCAGGCTACGGCCCGCAGCGCAGCAGCTCACGGCTGCTTTGTGCGGCACTGAGGCTGCCCCCGTGCACCCAAGCAGGCAGAAGCACTGTGGGTGGGTCGGCTGCCTTCTGCAAAAAGCTGGGCCAGCCTGTAGCAAAGCAGAAGGAAACTGCTGGTTGGCAGCTAAGGCTCAGCTCACAGGCTGTGCTCCCTCCTGAGCAAGGCTGTCTGGGACCTTCCTGCCCACGTCTGTCTCAGGCTCTGCTCCCTCCCCAGGAACTGGCAGCAAGGACAGACTTTCCTGCTGCCCATGCGCCGAGTGCTCTGTTCATCCCAGAGCTCCCAGGCCTGCCAAGAGCGGTCAGGGTAAGCCCACAGGCCTTGCTGTTGTTCCCTCTGCCTCCACGGAGGGCTGTGAAGGAATAGCGCCCTCCCCCCTCCCCCCCCGCCCACCCCAACTAACCCCAGATAACTGCCCTGTCTTCCTCTGGAGAGTGGCACTCCATGTTTGATCCGTCAGTTAGCGGTGGGGCCTTGGCCTCTCCTAATGTACTCGGATCTCCTACAAATGCAGGGCCGTAGCTCAGCCTTAGGCAAAAAGGATGCGCTTGCCCTGTTGTGGGACGCATTGAGAATATGCTAGCGTCCTTCTCGCCCACCATTTCAGAAGTGACGCTCAAAGAAAGTGCAAGGTGCAGAGGTTAATGCGGTGTTGCCCGATAGGATGAGCTTTTTGTTGCCGCTCGCTTTGTCTACTTCTAGATACATACAGCATTTGCAGTGCCAGCACCTAGCATGGGCCAGGCCTGGGCCTTCAAGGAGAGCCCACCTCATAAAACACCCTGAAAGGGCCAAGCTGCAGGGGCTCCACCATCCTCCTTGCACTCGGTGCAAGGCCCAGGCAGGGCAAGGCGGTGGCCTTGCAGGCCCAGGAGAAATCTCTTACTTAGCCCCGCAGGCGATGTCTTTTGCCATGTAAACGTTTGCAAACTGAAGTTGGGTTTCTTTTTCCCCATAGGCGCTAACCAGCCTTGTCAATCTTCAGCTAATGGGAAGACGGCGTCACTTTCTCCCACGGTCTTCCAGAAGGGCTCTGCAGTCACGGCTACTGTCACAAGCAGAAGCGCCTCTGCTCAGGTACGGAGGCTCTGCACAGAAGCTCTCACAGGCAGACCTGTGAGTCAGAGCTGGGCGCATGCAGGTTGCTGCGGCTCCTGTGCTGCAGCGCTGTGGTGCCAGGGACTCACGAGAAAGCGCTGCCACACACCGCCTCTCTCGCTTGTGAGTGGCACTTGGTCACTGAGGAGATGTTGTCTTGCTGGTGTGTGATGTGTCGTCTTTGGAGAAAGGCTGTCAGAGACACCAGAATGGCTGGTTTCCAGAGTCTCTCTCTCTCTGTCTCTCTCTCTCTCTGTCTGTCTCTCTCTCTCTCTGTCTCTGTCTCTCTCTCTCGGACACAAGGCACTGGCAGTTGCCCAGGAGTGTTCGGTGGCCACTTCTGCTCCAGGAATCCATGTTGCCGCTTTTTGTCCTCTGGTGAGCAACCAGCCCTGCCACAACACTCAGCGTGATACTGCCGGTGCTTGGCTGAGCACGCTGGGTATGCCCGCTGCAGAGCGCTGAGTGCTCTAGAGCTGCAGCGGACGCTTGCTGTGGCCTCCTGCCAGACTGGAGCTAATGAGGCCCATGTTGTTATGTGCAAGTCCAGCGGCAGCAGCTAGCAGCCTGGGAGAGCTCAGCCTTGCTGTGAGCAGGGTGTCAGGGCGGGGATTGTCACAAGGGACCAGCGAGGCTAGGAAATCCTCCAAGTTGCTTGTAGCCCTTGGGGAGAGCGCTAGAGGTACCAATAGCTGTCTGCGTTCAGGTTTCTCTTCTAGCTGGCGCTCAGAGGGCTGTGAGGGCCCACCGGGCAAAGCCTGGAGCAGCTGTGCTGGTGAGATGTGTGTGGTGGCCCCCGGCAAGGTGTTTTATGAAGTGGCGGCTCATCTGACTCCCCACTGGGAGACCTGCAGGCTGCGAGAGGACCAGCTCCCGTTCAAAACGCAAAGCAGCTCTTGCGCAGGATTCCCTCTCTCAACATGAGGGCACCACTCCGCTCCTGCAGAGCAACGGGAAGGGTCCCTACCACGCCTGCATGGAGATTCCTTGCAGTGAAGGGCCGGCCACTGGAGACTCACAGCATCTGCTGAGCAAGCTCTCAAAGAGCTCCGCTGGGAACTCCCCTGCCCTGGCGTCCCTCTATTGAACTACTGACGGCGCTCTGGCCTTCCTGAGCCAGGCGCACCTGTTTCCACCTCCCGCTGAGACCAGTCCACAGGAAAGCGCGTGGGCTTGTTTTGGAGCCAGCCATGCCCGTGCCTGGCACAACGCCCTGCCTTGGGCAGTAGCTGCGTTGCGGAGGGTGTGCGTGTGCGTGCGTGCGTGCGTGCGTGCGTGCGTGCGTGTGTATGTGACTGTGCACATCTCCACGTGGGCCAGGCCTGGGGCTCCTGTTGGAGCGGAGAGTGGACATCAGCGCCCGAGTCACTTTGTCCACCACACTGCGATCCACAAGCATGACCTCAGGGTGGCTGCAGGACCCTTTGAGGTAGAAAATCTCACCTTACTGATGGAATCTCCGGAAATCGCTTTTGATTCTGAGATGTCCGAGACCTCCCAAACCTGTATCCCAGGTACTGCCCCCTTCGCAAGAGTTTTTCCTTCTGCAAAGGAGCAGGCTCTTTCTGCTTGGAATCAGCGTGCTTCTGCTTTGGGGGAATGGAAAACCAACATGAGTAAAAGGGCACATTCACTCAACGGTTCTTCCTCGTTTCCGTTACAGAGGCATGTAGGTGAAGAGCTGACTAATCAAGTAAAGACTGTGATGGCACAGGTTGTGTCAAAATTAACAAGGATCTTACACACCACTGTGAGCGACGACGAAGAGAGAACTGCAGAGAAACGTGATGCGGTGTCAGAGGAGCCCGTGTTGTCTTCAGACAACTCTGGCAGCCATAGCACATGCCGTGAGGCGCTGCGTGGCTTCTTGGGAAGTCTTCCCTCCTGCACCCCTAGAGAGCCCACCACAGCAACAAGCATAAACCCCACTCGCTCACAGAGTGATGTGCTGACATCAGAAGTGGCAGGCAAGGCAACTCCACTGCAGCTGCAAAAGACAGCTTTCCCTTCCCCACCCCAACAGACGCAGAGACCTCTGCAGTCGGAGGTACGGAGAAGAAGAGGAGCACGGCAGGACTGCTGCAGCTTGCAGGGGCACAGCGCGAGCACGGGACCTAGAAAAGAGTTGCCAAAGACATGTCCTTTGTGCCAAGCTTCCTCTGAAACTCCACCAGGGAGGAAAGGTACCGAGCCCCCCAGGCTGATCAGCAGTGATGTTGACTCAGACAGAAAGCGCGGCTTTCCTAGAGGCAGTGTTTTTAAAAAAGTGTTGGAACAGCACGCAGCCCCAGAAGCGCAGGGTGTTGTGGAGGTGGCTGAGACTGTGGTCGAGGAAGTGTACAAGAGGGTGAAAGAGCTGGGCCAGGCCATCCGTGTCTTAAGGGAGGGTCCCCTCGAGCTCAGTGGGGGCTCCCTCAGTAGCACCAGCAATGCCTGCAATGCCCTTGAACTCCTAAGGAAGAAGTTAGAAGAAGGAAATAATCAGAAGGCAGAACCTTTGCGGGGCAGGTCAGAAAAAGCCCACACGCTGGCAAGTGGGATAGTTGATTCCGTCTTGGATCGGCGCCATCAGCGTCGGACCGACTTCCCTTCGGCACTGAACTTTGGGGGTTGTGTGGCAGAAAAGCTGGCACCATATGGAAACGAGGCCTATCCTGGTCAGGACACTCTAAGGCCACAGGGAAGGAAAATTCCTGTGAGACACTTTTTAGAAAAGAGTCAGCCAAGAACCAGCTTGCCACCTATCAACATCCCTGGAACGGCCGTTTATCCAGAGGAAGAAACCCAAACCAAAGAGGAAATGTCTTGCAACCTCCCCTCTCTCTGCCAAGACTGTGTGCCAGGTGGTCACACCGCACTACGGGGCGTTCAGAAGTCCACGTGCTGGAGCGCTGCATCCGCGTCAAGATCTCCCAAGCCAGCGCTGGATACCCTACCTAAACGGAGGCCTGGTAGCACCAGGGAGACCCTGGCTGCCCTAGGCCAGCAGTTTGCAAGAAAGCCCTTCCCTCCGCTGGGTGCGAAGCCCCCTTCCCACAGGGGATCGCTGCGGCGACCAGTACGTGAAAAGCCTGGGCAAAGCCAGCCCGAGCAATCCCAGTCGGAAGAGGGAGCACTAGCCGGCAACCTGGTGGAAGGAGTCCTGCGGAGGTGTCTGGCTACAGGCTCCAGCTCTTTGTGTGACGCACGTCCTGAGAACAAATGATCAACTCCGAAGGTGAATGAAATTGGTAACACGCTTCAGCAGTCAGTGGGGAAAAAGAATACCCGCTCAAAGTCAGTCCTGTGGAGGCTACACCCAAAGGATGACTCTCAAGCCCAGAGTGCAAAGAAAGAAAGACGCTGTGGATAATGCAGGTGAGAGCACCTCTAGCAGCTCCTCTGCTCAAGGCATGGTCAACGAGGGCAGGTTGCTCACGACTGTGTCGGGCCAGGTTTTGAATAGCTCCAAGGATGGAGACTCCACAACTTGCCTGGGAAGCCTCTTCCAGTGTTTGACCACCCTCACAGTAAAAAAGGTTCCTCTGATGCTTAAATGGAAATGTTGGTTTGTCTTTCCATTTGTGCCCGGTGCCTCTTGTCCTTGTGTTGGACCCAATGAGAAGAGTCTGGCTCCGCCTTCTTTAGTCCACCTCCCCACCACCAGCCATTTTTACACGGCGATAGGATCGCCCTGCCCCGAGCCTTCTCTTTTCGAGGCTGAACAACCCCAGCTCACTCAGCCTCTCGCTGTATGGCAGATGCCCCCCAAGCCCTTTATCATGTTTGTGGCTGGGCTCGCTCCACGAGGCCCGTGCCTGTTCTTGTACTGGGAAGGCCAGAACTCAGTGCGCAGAGCACTCCAGGTGTGGGCCCACCGGTGCTGAGCAGAGGGGCAAGGATTACCTCCCTTGACCTGCTGGTGACGTTCTTCCTAATGCAGCCCAGGATGCCGGTGGCCTTGTGTGCCACAAGGGCACATTGCTGGCTCATGTTCAACTTGCTGTCCACCAGGCCCCGCAGGTCGTTCTCCGCCGAGCTGCTTGCCAGCCGGTTGGCCCCTAGCCTGTAACGGTGCAAGGAATTTTTCTTCCCCGGGGAGGGTGGGTGGGGGGAGGGGGGAGGCGCATAACAATTCCTTGCCCTTGTCAGCCAACGCTTTCTGCACCTCCAGAACAAGCAGGTGGGCCTCGGCTGGGCTCCGCGTGTTTCGCCCCGCGTAGACGGCAAGAAGGCTGCAATCCATTCTGCTGATGAAAGAGTTTAAGTTGGTTTGGGCAGAGCGGAGAGAGCAAGGGCTCAGGGAAGAGGAGGTTTGCTCCAGGGAATTTGTCAGCCGCCCTAAGTGAACACGAACGCGGCGTGACGCCAGTTCCTCCGTGGAGCGGCACACGAAAGCCTGAGGCTGTGCTGCAGAGCTTTCGAGGCATCCTAAGCCAGCTGTCCCATCGGCCACATTTCAAGAACGAAGCATGCCCTTGTTTCCCAACTCCTGCTTTCACGGCCCGCGCAAGGGCCGGCTCACTGGCCACGCCTCACCGACAGCAGGGCGACTGCCTTGGCCGAGATGCCGCAGCCTCGCCCCTCGTCTTACGTGAGTTGCTTTGTGGGTGGAGCAATCTCAAACGTCTCAAGGAAGCGTTCTGACTAGAGAAAGGCTTTTCTGGGCCCCTTTCCCTCTAAATCCAACCCCACAGCAGCAGCAGAGCTTGCCGACAACAGCAACAGGTTTTTCTGGGAGAGGGTCAATTTGCAGGGAAGTCCCAGGCCTCTACCTCTAGCCTTTTCTCTCTGCCTTCGGTTCACCCCCAAATCTCAGAGTGCCTCCCTGAGGACGAGGCTGACGAAGAGGATGAACTCCGACCCAAAGGAGGAGCGCAAACTTGCATGTACCCACACCTATTCTCCAACCCGTTCTTGCCGGTAAACCCCTGCCTCTAAGGGGCAGCCCATAAAATCACTGCACAAAGGTGGGCTCTGCATGCCCTTCTGAGGGGGTGGGGGGGGCGCGTAGGAGGAAAACAGCAATACTGAAGTCGCAGAGCATATAGGAATGCCCACGGAATGCACCGAGCCTCTGTGCTCTCCTAGCAGAGACTGGTGTATGTGGGTCAGTGGCCTGAGCAGAGACTATGCGGGTACCTTGTAATTTTGAGGGGGGTTTTTTCAGCCTTGCCGCAGGAAGGAGCCCCAGTGCGCAGAAAGAACCCCCCGCGGTTCTGTCTCAGAGGGCGTTTTTGGGGCGTGCCCCTAATGGTGGTGAAAACAACGTGGGTATGGGCAAATATAGGGAACAGTGGTTCTGTGGGAAGCCCTGGTGGGAGTTCCGCCTGGAGCGGATAATGGCAGTGTAGGTGTGAGAATGTTGATGGCCCCGAGTCCCTCTTACAGGATGAGGGGTGAGTGTGTGAGTAAGGGGGCTGGATTATAGCTGGAGCTGTATTTTGCAAATAGCAGAGGCATTCTGGGGGTTGGAATGGGAGGAAGCAAGCGGCGAGCTGCATGCTTCACTTTGCTCTCGCGCGAGGTGCAGCTAGGAGGGCAGCCATGGCAGCATTGAATCGGCCAGGGCCCATACATGCAGCTGAAAGGAGCTGGTGCCATCACTCGAAGCGGGGCTGTGGTGGAGTTGTCCAGTTAGAGGGGTGAATCCCTTGTCCACTGTGGAAACATTATTTCTGTGATGAGGTGATGGGGACAGAGCTGGTCTTCTGTTTAGTTTAACTGGAGAACTGATGAGAGAGAATGAAGTAAGAGGGGACCGGAGAGTAACACTTTCTTTATTTTGTCTGGCATTACAGGAGTCAAAGGGCCAGCTTGCATTCGAGAGAGGGAGCTCAGAGCTCTCTTCTAACCGTCCGTGGTCAGCGGACAAAGGAGAGTCCTTTGGAGGCCCAGGTGAAGCAGAATAATTACTTGCCAAACCTGATTTTTGGCACGAGGGCATGCACGCTGCAGGGGGAGCAAAGCTAGGTGAAGCACAGCTGAGGCCCGGGCGGTCAATAGCTAGGAGGCAGCAGGAGATGTTTCCGAGTCGGATGTGAGCACAGTTTCTGAACTGCCAGGTGTTAGAACAGGGAGGCATGGCTGGACGTGGTGGAACTCTTAACTGGTACTCTAAATCAGTACTCTACTCTGGAATGCTTGGCCAGCACCACATTTAGTTCCTCTTTCCAAGAGAAGCGACTCTCTCATTGAGCGTTGGTGTGTGAGGAGATGAATTTGTGGTGTCTGAGCCTTGTCTTGCATCGGTCTCATTTCTTGCAATCATCTGCCCATCTTTTGCATCAGTCTGTTTCCGGGTTTGCTTCCATCCCACTGCTCTTGCGCTGTAAAACATCCTTGCGCTGTTGTACCTGATTTTTTGAGGTGCTCGGTAACCCTTTTCCTGGGCAGCCGTCCAATAAGGGGGCACTTGCCTGTATTTGCAGGGAGGTAGAATGGCTGCAGTGGGAGTGAGTGGACAGTTGTGTGGTTATTGAATGTGTGAAACGTTGTACGCGTGTCTCCCTTCTTCCCCCAACGGAGTTTTTTTCCCCCTGGGCCAGGGTCCTCTGCGAGGCAACCATCGTCTTGCCACGGAGCTTTGGACCGACGAGAGGGCACCGTTGTACTTAAGGGAAAACCAGCTCGTAAAAGTGTGCTTTCGCTCTGTGATGTTATATGGAATGCTGAGAATAAAGCAAACGGTGCAAACTGTAAAGCTGTGTTTAGATGGAAGGGCTCTAATCTTCCCCCTGCCCTCACTGCTGGCGAGGCCACAGGAATGGCACTACCTCCGCTTGCCAAGGTCACGGGTTTGCCACACCTTTGGGCTCTCCCAAGGGGTGGAGTATGACTGTTCGCTGGACTCCTGCTCAGGCTCTGGGCCTAACGCACAGCTCATGCTAAGGCCTGGTGTCTGCTGGGAGCAGCACCATGAGGCTAAAGCGAGAGCAACACCTGCCCCAGCTTCTCGAGGACAGAAATAAGGCGGTGGGCTATGCCTGCGAGTTCCGCCAAAAGGCAACTGCTTTGTAGTTTCTGGTACGATTGAAATTCTTCAGCCTAAAGTAAATTCTTGCCCAGCAACTGAAATGACCAGTAGGGATGGTCTAGACCGAACAAACTCCTGAGCTGGAAGATACAGATGCGTCAGTTCACCCAAGCAGCCTTTGAAGCGAACCCTTCTGTAGCCGGTCTGCTGAGGCTCTCGGGCTGCCTGCTGTAGCGCAGGGGAGGCCCGTGTTCTGACAGAGGAGGACAGGTGAGCGCTCTCACTGTGGACTAGGTAACTATTTTGCTCATCAGCCCGCAAATTAGCAAACTAGTGAATTAGGTAACTAGCAGTTACCAATTCCGGCTAGTCTAGCGCGAAGGGATTAACCCCTTGCTTGCTTTTCACCTACTGAGCTTGTAAAAACAAAGTTTGTTTCACAGAGTGTGCTGTCCTGTGTCAATTGGAGAAATCGCAATGAGCCAGCTGTTCAAGGTAAGCTGATAGTGCTATGGGGAAATGGGACATTATCATGCTTCCAGGGACACAGAATGGAGAGCAGCAAAGCAGGAACATCTGCAAATCAGAATGGGATTCTTTGCTGTGTCCCTTCCCCTCTTTCACCATTAAAAGTGCATTTAGACCGCTAAAAGGAAATCCTGTCCAGAGTAGCACGTGCCTGCTGTTGTACTTGTCTCAGTGCGATAGCAACCTCCACTTTCTTCCAGTGGAAGCACTTGGGTTCTTGTATAGCTAGAGAAATTTCATTTTGCCTCATCCATAATGGCCAACAAACTGACGGTCTCTGTGACAGAGTGCAGCTTCTTTAACGCTGTAAGGCATTTTTAAATCTGCAACGAAATTCACTGAACTCTCTGAAATACATAAATAAATAATCCCCAGAAAGCCCACTGTTTTGCTTGCTGTGTTCTGTGTGTCTCTCCCCTTATCTTCGCCCTCCTCACTACAGTCAGCCTGATAGATTTAGTCCTGGTTGGAGAGCGTGCTAATGGCTTCTGCTCTAGTTCAGCCACAGCCATGCATTCCACGTAAACTCTGCCTTGATAGTTTATTGCCTGGGAACTCAAAACAAGCAGGGGATGGCCCTGCAGGTAGGTGAGATGCGACCCTGGTGGCGAGAAACGTCTTCAATTTGATTTGAGACTGAGAAAAGCGACGTGGCCGTGAGCAAAGATGAGCTAAAGAAGAGGCAGTTCCTCTGCACTGTGCTAGATTCTGCAGAACATTAAGTTAACTCTTTGTGGGTGCCTGGGGAAAAAAACCTTCTCAAAACCACAATACATTGGCTCTAGCCCCGTGTGCTGAGGCCATGACCTGCTGGCGCTCACCCAAAGAGGACGAAGTGAATTTCCCGGGCACCATCACTCGTACTGTCAGACGCTCCTCCTTCCCCTGTCCTTCGCCTTCTGTGACACGGGCTGAGGTCACGGTAACATTCTTTGGGCTCCAAAGCACACTTGGCGCCTCTTTCGTACACTCTTAGCATTTTTGTTAGTAATCGCTGTCTTCTCTGGCATCTGCAAGCCAAAAAGAATGTTGCTGTCACCTCAGACCGTGTCACAGAGGGGCTGCAGGGACACCACGCAGGGTGGAGTTTGGGTGGAGAAAAGGAGGTGCAAGAGCACTGAAAACATGGGCCCAGACTCAGAAAGAATAGAGAATGGGGTAAAAAGTCAGGGGCAGGGCAGGGGAAGGAGGAGTGTCCGACAGTACAAGAGTATATGCCCCCTAATGGTAGTGATGCTGGCTTGCAGACCCTCTGTGACATGGTCTGGGGTCACAGTGGGACATCCCACATCACAGTGACAGCTCCCCTCTCCCTGTAGCCACTGGGACTGCTGTCGCCTCCACTCTGCTCTGGAGGAGGCGCTGTGCTGCGAGCCACAGGAGGCAGTGGGGCAGCGCTGGTGGCAGCCTGGTGATGTGCCGAGCGGGAGGCCGGAGAGGAGCACTTTCCTTGTCACCCTCCTGCTGACTTGGCTGCTCAGGTTTTCTCCCTGCTCTGAGGGCTGTTTCTTGGCTCAGGACTCCTTCCGGCTGTCCCCATCTTTGCCGGAGACAGGATCCTGTGGGAAGAAAGCGAGGGCCTGCAAAAAGCAGAGATGGAGATGAGGAAAAAGGTAGGAGACCGAAAAATTAGCGCTTGATTTAGGAGTAGACTTTTGGAGAGGTCCAGCCACGAGAAGCGCAATGGAGAAAGCAACGGAGAAGGTTAGCAATGGGAAGCAGACCAAGGCGCAGCCGCTGTGTGGAGAAGGTGTCTCATACATAGTACGCGTGGCTGAAAAAGGTGACTCGGAACTATGTAAAACTGCCGTCGGCAGTCATTCATGAGAAAGTCCCTAGAGAGCGTAAGACGTGGGTGCAAGCTCTGTGTTTGCTATAGCCCCGGTGAGCAACCCCCACAGCATGTGTCCCCCGTATGCAGGCCCGGAGGGCGCTCGGAGCAGGTTGCCTGGTGCGCTGACAGCCCAAGCTGCCGGGCTCTGAGCAGGCCCCCAGCACAGCTCTCTCAGCAGCAGGATTTCTCCAAATCTCTCGCTGGTGATACCATTGCACTGGGAGATCTGACACAAGGAATGAGATGCCTGAGCGTGTTCAGCGTGCCCTGACATCAAACAGAAAAACCTTTGCATGGAACTGTAGGGTTGGTATTTCTGTTCTGGAGGCTCACGTGTGTGCCTGCATCTTTTGCCCCGGTGTGATGCTCAGGAGAGGAAGGAGAAAGAGCTGCTGCTGCTGCTGCAACTCAAGGAGGACATGGAACAGGAAGCGAGACTTGAGGAACTGCAGAAGAAAAGGAGAGAAGAGAAAGCCAGAAAGGCACGTTAAGTAACATTCCTTTTGGCTTGTAGATGCCAGAGAAGACAGCGATTGCTAACAAAAAACCTAAGAGTGTATGAAAGAGGCACCAAGTGTGCTTTGGAGCGCAAAGATCCCCGTTAGAGCTGACCACATGTGGGAACGTTGCAGGGCCTGGAGTGCAAAACTCACTTTGGTGAGTTTGGTGGCAGGAGCTGCACAGGTTTGTTGTGGTCCAAAGGGGAGGGCGATAAAGATACAGCTAGGGAAATGCTTGCGTCCCTCCAAAAGGGGTATAAGCTGAAAGAACCGTGTGCCTTTCCGTACGTGCAGCTGCGCCTCTTCAGACCGCGTGTCTTGCTCCCCGGCAGCTCAGCAGGGCAGGAGCCCTCAGCGCTTTAACCTGCGGTCAGATGAGGCTGTTCCCCGGCAGCTCAGTCAGCACGTTGCCATTTGATTTCTGTACGTCTTTTGTTTGTCTGCCTGCTTTTGTTTGTGTTCTGTTCTGTTGTGTTTTTTGCAACTGGATTCAACAAGGGATTGCTCCCAAGACAAAGCCATGCCAGGAAACGTGTTGAGGCCTGGGGTGGTGGTTTCTGTCTTGCACAGAAGAAAGTGTACGTAAGGTGTATGCGAGATGCTTGATGGAGCATCTCTAGGTAAAAGAAAGCTTGTGGTAACTTACCCTTCACTGTTTTTCCTCACTATTGTAGAAGCGCCTATTGCTGGAGAGAAAAATGGCATATCATCTCCAGAAAGGGCAAGATCTTATTTCCCTGAGTGCAGAGCCTGAAGTTCATGGGAAATGTTTGGGAAAGGTGCGGCCTCAGCACCCACTGAGCAAAGCCAGCGGTACCTGCAGAGGTAAGGCAAGTGTTATGTGGAGCTAGCTCTCGCTCCTCTCTCCCAGGTCAGCAGCTACGACTGCTCTCACTTCCAAAGCTTGAGCCTCTGGAGGGATGGAGTGAGTGAAGAGCGGCTGGGGCTGCTGCTCTTTTTAGGTCTCCAAAGCACTGTGTGGGCCGGGTGGGTGAGCGAATGCCAGGCCACAGAGCTGTCTTGGGCCTTCTTACCCTGTGCTTTGGGAACGTGCTCATGCCAAGCGCATGTGACACGCCGGCACCAGAACAGCTCAGGTAAGGTGAGACCCGGCAATTCAGAAAGGAAAAATAATTTCAAAGGAAAAGTGGAAACATCAGCATCACTCACGGGAACTTCTTCCTTTGTGAGTAGTTTGTTCACGGCAGAAGCAGCTTTCAGCATTGTTGATGTGCTTCTCCATGCTTTGTGTTGAACAGGCAAGCTTAGGAAAAGATGAGCTCGTGGGGCTGAGAGCTGGCACCCGCTGGGAGTGCCAACAGACCTCTAGGCGGCCTTCACTTGATGGTGGAAAAGTCGCTCCAAAGTCTCCGCTCTCTCCCTCTCTCTCTTTCGTCTGTATGCCACAAGGGGATTTTCTACACTTTCACCACCACCCGCCGCCTCCAAACAGGCAAAGGCAACCCTGGAAGCCAGCTTTTTTCCTACAGACGGTCTGTAGGCTGAGCACGTGGCTCTGAGAGCATGGTGATAGGGTGGCTAAACCTGGGATTTGGTTTAGCAGTCCCCACTCCGCTCGGCGCTGAGTCACCTGGGAAGATCTGGGCTAGCTTGACCAGATCTTCTCAAGCCTGCCTCCAGCAGAGCCAGCCGCCTAGCTGCCACAGCGCCCGCCGCGTGGCAGTGGCACGTTGCATGGCACGTTGCTGCGGGCCAGCTAGGGGCGAGTTCCCCTTAGCACACAATGAGGCTCCCTGCTGCATCGCGTTCCCTGTTGCAGCCGCTCCTCGGGGGGGTGGGGATGGGCAGGCTACGGCCCGCAGCGCAGCAGCTCACGGCTGCTTTGTGCGGCACTGAGGCTGCCCCCGTGCACCCAAGCAGGCAGAAGCACTGTGGGTGGGTCGGCTGCCTTCTGCAAAAAGCTGGGCCAGCCTGTAGCAAAGCAGAAGGAAACTGCTGGTTGGCAGCTAAGGCTCAGCTCACAGGCTGTGCTCCCTCCTGAGCAAGGCTGTCTGGGACCTTCCTGCCCACGTCTGTCTCAGGCTCTGCTCCCTCCCCAGGAACTGGCAGCAAGGACAGACTTTCCTGCTGCCCATGCGCCGAGTGCTCTGTTCATCCCAGAGCTCCCAGGCCTGCCAAGAGCGGTCAGGGTAAGCCCACAGGCCTTGCTGTTGTTCCCTCTGCCTCCACGGAGGGCTGTGAAGGAATAGCGCCCTCCCCCCTCCCCCCCCGCCCACCCCAACTAACCCCAGATAACTGCCCTGTCTTCCTCTGGAGAGTGGCACTCCATGTTTGATCCGTCAGTTAGCGGTGGGGCCTTGGCCTCTCCTAATGTACTCGGATCTCCTACAAATGCAGGGCCGTAGCTCAGCCTTAGGCAAAAAGGATGCGCTTGCCCTGTTGTGGGACGCATTGAGAATATGCTAGCGTCCTTCTCGCCCACCATTTCAGAAGTGACGCTCAAAGAAAGTGCAAGGTGCAGAGGTTAATGCGGTGTTGCCCGATAGGATGAGCTTTTTGTTGCCGCTCGCTTTGTCTACTTCTAGATACATACAGCATTTGCAGTGCCAGCACCTAGCATGGGCCAGGCCTGGGCCTTCAAGGAGAGCCCACCTCATAAAACACCCTGAAAGGGCCAAGCTGCAGGGGCTCCGCCATCCTCCTTGCACTCGGTGCAAGGCCCAGGCAGGGCAAGGCGGTGGCCTTGCAGGCCCAGGAGAAATCTCTTACTTAGCCCCGCAGGCGATGTCTTTTGCCATGTAAACGTTTGCAAACTGAAGTTGGGTTTCTTTTTCCCCATAGGCGCTAACCAGCCTTGTCAATCTTCAGCTAATGGGAAGACGGCGTCACTTTCTCCCACGGTCTTCCAGAAGGGCTCTGCAGTCACGGCTACTGTCACAAGCAGAAGCGCCTCTGCTCAGGTACGGAGGCTCTGCACAGAAGCTCTCACAGGCAGACCTGTGAGTCAGAGCTGGGCGCATGCAGGTTGCTGCGGCTCCTGTGCTGCAGCGCTGTGGTGCCAGGGACTCACGAGAAAGCGCTGCCACACACCGCCTCTCTCGCTTGTGAGTGGCACTTGGTCACTGAGGAGATGTTGTCTTGCTCGTGTGTGATGTGTCGTCTTTGGAGAAAGGCTGTCAGAGACACCAGAATGGCTGGTTTCCAGAGTCTCTCTCTCTCTGTCTCTCTCTCTCTCTGTCTGTCTCTCTCTCTCTCTGTCTCTGTCTCTCTCTCTCGGACACAAGGCACTGGCAGTTGCCCAGGAGTGTTCGGTGGCCACTTCTGCTCCAGGAATCCATGTTGCCGCTTTTTGTCCTCTGGTGAGCAACCAGCCCTGCCACAACACTCAGCGTGATACTGCCGGTGCTTGGCTGAGCACGCTGGGTATGCCCGCTGCAGAGCGCTGAGTGCTCTAGAGCTGCAGCGGACGCTTGCTGTGGCCTCCTGCCAGACTGGAGCTAATGAGGCCCATGTTGTTATGTGCAAGTCCAGCGGCAGCAGCTAGCAGCCTGGGAGAGCTCAGCCTTGCTGTGAGCAGGGTGTCAGGGCGGGGATTGTCACAAGGGACCAGCGAGGCTAGGAAATCCTCCAAGTTGCTTGTAGCCCTTGGGGAGAGCGCTAGAGGTACCAATAGCTGTCTGCGTTCAGGTTTCTCTTCTAGCTGGCGCTCAGAGGGCTGTGAGGGCCCACCGGGCAAAGCCTGGAGCAGCTGTGCTGGTGAGATGTGTGTGGTGGCCCCCGGCAAGGTGTTTTATGAAGTGGCGGCTCATCTGACTCCCCACTGGGAGACCTGCAGGCTGCGAGAGGACCAGCTCCCGTTCAAAACGCAAAGCAGCTCTTGCGCAGGATTCCCTCTCTCAACATGAGGGCACCACTCCGCTCCTGCAGAGCAACGGGAAGGGTCCCTACCACGCCTGCATGGAGATTCCTTGCAGTGAAGGGCCGGCCACTGGAGACTCACAGCATCTGCTGAGCAAGCTCTCAAAGAGCTCCGCTGGGAACTCCCCTGCCCTGGCGTCCCTCTATTGAACTACTGACGGCGCTCTGGCCTTCCTGAGCCAGGCGCACCTGTTTCCACCTCCCGCTGAGACCAGTCCACAGGAAAGCGCGTGGGCTTGTTTTGGAGCCAGCCATGCCCGTGCCTGGCACAACGCCCTGCCTTGGGCAGTAGCTGCGTTGCGGAGGGTGTGCGTGTGCGTGCGTGCGTGCGTGCGTGCGTGCGTGCGTGTGTATGTGACTGTGCACATCTCCACGTGGGCCAGGCCTGGGGCTCCTGTTGGAGCGGAGAGTGGACATCAGCGCCCGAGTCACTTTGTCCACCACACTGCGATCCACAAGCATGACCTCAGGGTGGCTGCAGGACCCTTTGAGGTAGAAAATCTCACCTTACTGATGGAATCTCCGGAAATCGCTTTTGATTCTGAGATGTCCGAGACCTCCCAAACCTGTATCCCAGGTACTGCCCCCTTCGCAAGAGTTTTTCCTTCTGCAAAGGAGCAGGCTCTTTCTGCTTGGAATCAGCGTGCTTCTGCTTTGGGGGAATGGAAAACCAACATGAGTAAAAGGGCACATTCACTCAACGGTTCTTCCTCGTTTCCGTTACAGAGGCATGTAGGTGAAGAGCTGACTAATCAAGTAAAGACTGTGATGGCACAGGTTGTGTCAAAATTAACAAGGATCTTACACACCACTGTGAGCGACGACGAAGAGAGAACTGCAGAGAAACGTGATGCGGTGTCAGAGGAGCCCGTGTTGTCTTCAGACAACTCTGGCAGCCATAGCACATGCCGTGAGGCGCTGCGTGGCTTCTTGGGAAGTCTTCCCTCCTGCACCCCTAGAGAGCCCACCACAGCAACAAGCATAAACCCCACTCGCTCACAGAGTGATGTGCTGACATCAGAAGTGGCAGGCAAGGCAACTCCACTGCAGCTGCAAAAGACAGCTTTCCCTTCCCCACCCCAACAGACGCAGAGACCTCTGCAGTCGGAGGTACGGAGAAGAAGAGGAGCACGGCAGGACTGCTGCAGCTTGCAGGGGCACAGCGCGAGCACGGGACCTAGAAAAGAGTTGCCAAAGACATGTCCTTTGTGCCAAGCTTCCTCTGAAACTCCACCAGGGAGGAAAGGTACCGAGCCCCCCAGGCTGATCAGCAGTGATGTTGACTCAGACAGAAAGCGCGGCTTTCCTAGAGGCAGTGTTTTTAAAAAAGTGTTGGAACAGCACGCAGCCCCAGAAGCGCAGGGTGTTGTGGAGGTGGCTGAGACTGTGGTCGAGGAAGTGTACAAGAGGGTGAAAGAGCTGGGCCAGGCCATCCGTGTCTTAAGGGAGGGTCCCCTCGAGCTCAGTGGGGGCTCCCTCAGTAGCACCAGCAATGCCTGCAATGCCCTTGAACTCCTAAGGAAGAAGTTAGAAGAAGGAAATAATCAGAAGGCAGAACCTTTGCGGGGCAGGTCAGAAAAAGCCCACACGCTGGCAAGTGGGATAGTTGATTCCGTCTTGGATCGGCGCCATCAGCGTCGGACCGACTTCCCTTCGGCACTGAACTTTGGAGGTTGTGTGGCAGAAAAGCTGGCACCATATGGAAACGAGGCCTATCCTGGTCAGGACACTCTAAGGCCACAGGGAAGGAAAATTCCTGTGAGACACTTTTTAGAAAAGAGTCAGCCAAGAACCAGCTTGCCACCTATCAACATCCCTGGAACGGCCGTTTATCCAGAGGAAGAAACCCAAACCAAAGAGGAAATGTCTTGCAACCTCCCCTCTCTCTGCCAAGACTGTGTGCCAGGTGGTCACACCGCACTACGGGGCGTTCAGAAGTCCACGTGCTGGAGCGCTGCATCCGCGTCAAGATCTCCCAAGCCAGCGCTGGATACCCTACCTAAACGGAGGCCTGGTAGCACCAGGGAGACCCTGGCTGCCCTAGGCCAGCAGTTTGCAAGAAAGCCCTTCCCTCCGCTGGGTGCGAAGCCCCCTTCCCACAGGGGATCGCTGCGGCGACCAGTACGTGAAAAGCCTGGGCAAAGCCAGCCCGAGCAATCCCAGTCGGAAGAGGGAGCACTAGCCGGCAACCTGGTGGAAGGAGTCCTGCGGAGGTGTCTGGCTACAGGCTCCAGCTCTTTGTGTGACGCACGTCCTGAGAACAAATGATCAACTCCGAAGGTGAATGAAATTGGTAACACGCTTCAGCAGTCAGTGGGGAAAAAGAATACCCACTCAAAGTCAGTCCTGTGGAGGCTACACCCAAAGGATGACTCTCAAGCCCAGAGTGCAAAGAAAGAAAGACGCTGTGGATAATGCAGGTGAGAGCACCTCTAGCAGCTCCTCTGCTCAAGGCATGGTCAACGAGGGCAGGTTGCTCACGACTGTGTCGGGCCAGGTTTTGAATAGCTCCAAGGATGGAGACTCCACAACTTGCCTGGGAAGCCTCTTCCAGTGTTTGACCACCCTCACAGTAAAAAAGGTTCCTCTGATGCTTAAATGGAAATGTTGGTTTGTCTTTCCATTTGTGCCCGGTGCCTCTTGTCCTTGTGTTGGACCCAATGAGAAGAGTCTGGCTCCACCTTCTTTAGTCCGCCTCCCCACCACCAGCCATTTTTACACGGCGATAGGATCGCCCTGCCCCGAGCCTTCTCTTTTCGAGGCTGAACAACCCCAGCTCACTCAGCCTCTCGCTGTATGGCAGATGCCCCCCAAGCCCTTTATCATGTTTGTGGCTGGGCTCGCTCCATGAGGCCCATGCCTGTTCTTGTACTGGGAAGGCCAGAACTCAGTGCGCAGAGCACTCCAGGTGTGGGCCCACCGGTGCTGAGCAGAGGGGCAAGGATTACCTCCCTTGACCTGCTGGTGACGTTCTTCCTAATGCAGCCCAGGATGCCGGTGGCCTTGTGTGCCACAAGGGCACATTGCTGGCTCATGTTCAACTTGCTGTCCACCAGGCCCCGCAGGTCGTTCTCCGCCGAGCTGCTTGCCAGCCGGTTGGCCCCTAGCCTGTAACGGTGCAAGGAATTTTTCTTCCCCGGGGAGGGTGGGCGGGGGGGGGGGGGGAGGCGCATAACAATTCCTTGCCCTTGTCAGCCAACGCTTTCTGCACCTCCAGAACAAGCAGGTGGGCCTCGGCTGGGCTCCGCGTGTTTCGCCCCGCGTAGACGGCAAGAAGGCTGCAATCCATTCTGCTGATGAAAGAGTTTAAGTTGGTTTGGGCAGAGCGGAGAGAGCAAGGGCTCAGGGAAGAGGAGGTTTGCTCCAGGGAATTTGTCAGCCGCCCTAAGTGAACACGAACGCGGCGTGACGCCAGTTCCTCCGTGGAGCGGCACACGAAAGCCTGAGGCTGTGCTGCAGAGCTTTCGAGGCATCCTAAGCCAGCTGTCCCATCGGCCACATTTCAAGAACGAAGCATGCCCTTGTTTCCCAACTCCTGCTTTCACGGCCCGCGCAAGGGCCGGCTCACTGGCCACGCCTCACCGACAGCAGGGCGACTGCCTTGGCCGAGATGCCGCAGCCTCGCCCCTCGTCTTACGTGAGTTGCTTTGTGGGTGGAGCAATCTCAAACGTCTCAAGGAAGCGTTCTGACTAGAGAAAGGCTTTTCTGGGCCCCTTTCCCTCTAAATCCAACCCCACAGCAGCAGCAGAGCTTGCCGACAACAGCAACAGGTTTTTCTGGGAGAGGGTCAATTTGCAGGGAAGTCCCAGGCCTCTACCTCTAGCCTTTTCTCTCTGCCTTCGGTTCACCCCCAAATCTCAGAGTGCCTCCCTGAGGACGAGGCTGACGAAGAGGATGAACTCCGACCCAAAGGAGGAGCGCAAACTTGCATGTACCCACACCTATTCTCCAACCCGTTCTTGCCGGTAAACCCCTGCCTCTAAGGGGCAGCCCATAAAATCACTGCACAAAGGTGGGCTCTGCATGCCCTTCTGAGGGGGTGGGGGGGGCGCGTAGGAGGAAAACAGCAATACTGAAGTCGCAGAGCATATAGGAATGCCCACGGAATGCACCGAGCCTCTGTGCTCTCCTAGCAGAGACTGGTGTATGTGGGTCAGTGGCCTGAGCAGAGACTATGCGGGTACCTTGTAATTTTGAGGGGGGTTTTTTCAGCCTTGCCGCAGGAAGGAGCCCCAGTGCGCAGAAAGAACCCCCCGCGGTTCTGTCTCAGAGGGCGTTTTTGGGGCGTGCCCCTAATGGTGGTGAAAACAACGTGGGTATGGGCAAATATAGGGAACAGTGGTTCTGTGGGAAGCCCTGGTGGGAGTTCCGCCTGGAGCGGATAATGGCAGTGTAGGTGTGAGAATGTTGATGGCCCCGAGTCCCTCTTACAGGATGAGGGGTGAGTGTGTGAGTAAGGGGGCTGGATTATAGCTGGAGCTGTATTTTGCAAATAGCAGAGGCATTCTGGGGGTTGGAATGGGAGGAAGCAAGCGGCGAGCTGCATGCTTCACTTTGCTCTCGCGCGAGGTGCAGCTAGGAGGGCAGCCATGGCAGCATTGAATCGGCCAGGGCCCATACATGCAGCTGAAAGGAGCTGGTGCCATCACTCGAAGCGGGGCTGTGGTGGAGTTGTCCAGTTAGAGGGGTGAATCCCTTGTCCACTGTGGAAACATTATTTCTGTGATGAGGTGATGGGGACAGAGCTGGTCTTCTGTTTAGTTTAACTGGAGAACTGATGAGAGAGAATGAAGTAAGAGGGGACCGGAGAGTAACACTTTCTTTATTTTGTCTGGCATTACAGGAGTCAAAGGGCCAGCTTGCATTCGAGAGAGGGAGCTCAGAGCTCTCTTCTAACCGTCCGTGGTCAGCGGACAAAGGAGAGTCCTTTGGAGGCCCAGGTGAAGCAGAATAATTACTTGCCAAACCTGATTTTTGGCACGAGGGCATGCACGCTGCAGGGGGAGCAAAGCTAGGTGAAGCACAGCTGAGGCCCGGGCGGTCAATAGCTAGGAGGCAGCAGGAGATGTTTCCGAGTCGGATGTGAGCACAGTTTCTGAACTGCCAGGTGTTAGAACAGGGAGGCATGGCTGGACGTGGTGGAACTCTTAACTGGTACTCTAAATCAGTACTCTACTCTGGAATGCTTGGCCAGCACCACATTTAGTTCCTCTTTCCAAGAGAAGCGACTCTCTCATTGAGCGTTGGTGTGTGAGGAGATGAATTTGTGGTGTCTGAGCCTTGTCTTGCATCGGTCTCATTTCTTGCAATCATCTGCCCATCTTTTGCATCAGTCTGTTTCCGGGTTTGCTTCCATCCCACTGCTCTTGCGCTGTAAAACATCCTTGCGCTGTTGTACCTGATTTTTTGAGGTGCTCGGTAACCCTTTTCCTGGGCAGCCGTCCAATAAGGGGGCACTTGCCTGTATTTGCAGGGAGGTAGAATGGCTGCAGTGGGAGTGAGTGGACAGTTGTGTGGTTATTGAATGTGTGAAACGTTGTACGCGTGTCTCCCTTCTTCCCCCAACGGAGATTTTTTCCCCCTGGGCCAGGGTCCTCTGCGAGGCAACCATCGTCTTGCCACGGAGCTTTGGACCGACGAGAGGGCACCGTTGTACTTAAGGGAAAACCAGCTTGTAAAAGTGTGCTTTCGCTCTGTGATGTTATATGGAATGCTGAGAATAAAGCAAACGGTGCAAACTGTAAAGCTGTGTTTAGATGGAAGGGCTCTAATCTTCCCCCTGCCCTCACTGCTGGCGAGGCCACAGGAATGGCACTACCTCCGCTTGCCAAGGTCACGGGTTTGCCACACCTTTGGGCTCTCCCAAGGGGTGGAGTATGACTGTTCGCTGGACTCCTGCTCAGGCTCTGGGCCTAACGCACAGCTCATGCTAAGGCCTGGTGTCTGCTGGGAGCAGCACCATGAGGCTAAAGCGAGAGCAACACCTGCCCCAGCTTCTCGAGGACAGAAATAAGGCGGTGGGCTATGCCTGCGAGTTCCGCCAAAAGGCAACTGCTTTGTAGTTTCTGGTACGATTGAAATTCTTCAGCCTAAAGTAAATTCTTGCCCAGCAACTGAAATGACCAGTAGGGATGGTCTAGACCGAACAAACTCCTGAGCTGGAAGATACAGATGCGTCAGTTCACCCAAGCAGCCTTTGAAGCGAACCCTTCTGTAGCCGGTCTGCTGAGGCTCTCGCGCTGCCTGCTGTAGCGCAGGGGAGGCCCGTGTTCTGACAGAGGAGGACAGGTGAGCGCTCTCACTGTGGACTAGGTAACTATTTTGCTCATCAGCCCGCAAATTAGCAAACTAGTGAATTAGGTAACTAGCAGTTACCAATTCCGGCTAGTCTAGCGCGAAGGGATTAACCCCTTGCTTGCTTTTCACCTACTGAGCTTGTAAAAACAAAGTTTGTTTCACAGAGTGTGCTGTCCTGTGTCAATTGGAGAAATCGCAATGAGCCAGCTGTTCAAGGTAAGCTGATAGTGCTATGGGGAAATGGGACATTATCATGCTTCCAGGGACACAGAATGGAGAGCAGCAAAGCAGGAACATCTGCAAATCAGAATGGGATTCTTTGCTGTGTCCCTTCCCCTCTTTCACCATTAAAAGTGCATTTAGACCGCTAAAAGGAAATCCTGTCCAGAGTAGCACGTGCCTGCTGTTGTACTTGTCTCAGTGCGATAGCAACCTCCACTTTCTTCCAGTGGAAGCACTTGGGTTCTTGTATAGCTAGAGAAATTTCATTTTGCCTCATCCATAATGGCCAACAAACTGACGGTCTCTGTGACAGAGTGCAGCTTCTTTAACGCTGTAAGGCATTTTTAAATCTGCAACGAAATTCACTGAACTCTCTGAAATACATAAATAAATAATCCCCAGAAAGCCCACTGTTTTGCTTGCTGTGTTCTGTGTGTCTCTCCCCTTATCTTCGCCCTCCTCACTACAGTCAGCCTGATAGATTTAGTCCTGGTTGGAGAGCGTGCTAATGGCTTCTGCTCTAGTTCAGCCACAGCCATGCATTCCACGTAAACTCTGCCTTGATAGTTTATTGCCTGGGAACTCAAAACAAGCAGGGGATGGCCCTGCAGGTAGGTGAGATGCGACCCTGGTGGCGAGAAACGTCTTCAATTTGATTTGAGACTGAGAAAAGCGACGTGGCCGTGAGCAAAGATGAGCTAAAGAAGAGGCAGTTCCTCTGCACTGTGCTAGATTCTGCAGAACATTAAGTTAACTCTTTGTGGGTGCCTGGGGAAAAAAACCTTCTCAAAACCACAATACATTGGCTCTAGCCCCGTGTGCTGAGGCCATGACCTGCTGGCGCTCACCCAAAGAGGACGAAGTGAATTTCCCGGGCACCATCACTCGTACTGTCAGACGCTCCTCCTTCCCCTGTCCTTCGCCTTCTGTGACACGGGCTGAGGTCACGGTAACATTCTTTGGGCTCCAAAGCACACTTGGCGCCTCTTTCGTACACTCTTAGCATTTTTGTTAGTAATCGCTGTCTTCTCTGGCATCTGCAAGCCAAAAAGAATGTTGCTGTCACCTCAGACCGTGTCACAGAGGGGCTGCAGGGACACCACGCAGGGTGGAGTTTGGGTGGAGAAAAGGAGGTGCAAGAGCACTGAAAACATGGGCCCAGACTCAGAAAGAATAGAGAATGGGGTAAAAAGTCAGGGGCAGGGCAGGGGAAGGAGGAGCGTCCGACAGTACAAGAGTATATGCCCCCTAATGGTAGTGATGCTGGCTTGCAGACCCTCTGTGACATGGTCTGGGGTCACAGTGGGACATCCCACATCACAGTGACAGCTCCCCTCTCCCTGTAGCCACTGGGACTGCTGTCGCCTCCACTCTGCTCTGGAGGAGGCGCTGTGCTGCGAGCCACAGGAGGCAGTGGGGCAGCGCTGGTGGCAGCCTGGTGATGTGCCGAGCGGGAGGCCGGAGAGGAGCACTTTCCTTGCCACCCTCCTGCTGACTTGGCTGCTCAGGTTTTCTCCCTGCTCTGAGGGCTGTTTCTTGGCTCAGGACTCCTTCCGGCTGTCCCCATCTTTGCCGGAGACAGGATCCTGTGGGAAGAAAGCGAGGGCCTGCAAAAAGCAGAGATGGAGATGAGGAAAAAGGTAGGAGACCGAAAAATTAGCGCTTGATTTAGGAGTAGACTTTTGGAGAGGTCCAGCCACGAGAAGCGCAATGGAGAAAGCAACGGAGAAGGTTAGCAATGGGAAGCAGACCAAGGCGCAGCCGCTGTGTGGAGAAGGTGTCTCATACATAGTACGCGTGGCTGAAAAAGGTGACTCGGAACTATGTAAAACTGCCGTCGGCAGTCATTCATGAGAAAGTCCCTAGAGAGCGTAAGACGTGGGTGCAAGCTCTGTGTTTGCTATAGCCCCGGTGAGCAACCCCCACAGCATGTGTCCCCCGTATGCAGGCCCGGAGGGCGCTCGGAGCAGGTTGCCTGGTGCGCTGACAGCCCAAGCTGCCGGGCTCTGAGCAGGCCCCCAGCACAGCTCTCTCAGCAGCAGGATTTCTCCAAATCTCTCGCTGGTGATACCATTGCACTGGGAGATCTGACACAAGGAATGAGATGCCTGAGCGTGTTCAGCGTGCCCTGACATCAAACAGAAAAACCTTTGCATGGAACTGTAGGGTTGGTATTTCTGTTCTGGAGGCTCACGTGTGTGCCTGCATCTTTTGCCCCGGTGTGATGCTCAGGAGAGGAAGGAGAAAGAGCTGCTGCTGCTGCTGCAACTCAAGGAGGACATGGAACAGGAAGCGAGACTTGAGGAACTGCAGAAGAAAAGGAGAGAAGAGAAAGCCAGAAAGGCACGTTAAGTAACATTCCTTTTGGCTTGTAGATGCCAGAGAAGACAGCGATTGCTAACAAAAATCCTAAGAGTGTATGAAAGAGGCACCAAGTGTGCTTTGGAGCGCAAAGATCCCCGTTAGAGCTGACCACATGTGGGAACGTTGCAGGGCCTGGAGTGCAAAACTCACTTTGGTGAGTTTGGTGGCAGGAGCTGCACAGGTTTGTTGTGGTCCAAAGGGGAGGGCGATAAAGATACAGCTAGGGAAATGCTTGCGTCCCTCCAAAAGGGGTATAAGCTGGAAGAACCGTGTGCCTTTCCGTACGTGCAGCTGCGCCTCTTCAGACCGCGTGTCTTGCTCCCCGGCAGCTCAGCAGGGCAGGAGCCCTCAGCGCTTTAACCTGCGGTCAGATGAGGCTGTTCCCCGGCAGCTCAGTCAGCACGTTGCCATTTGATTTCTGTACGTCTTTTGTTTGTCTGCCTGCTTTTGTTTGTGTTCTGTTCTGTTGTGTTTTTTGCAACTGGATTCAACAAGGGATTGCTCCCAAGACAAAGCCATGCCAGGAAACGTGTTGAGGCCTGGGGTGGTGGTTTCTGTCTTGCACAGAAGAAAGTGTACGTAAGGTGTATGCGAGATGCTTGATGGAGCATCTCTAGGTAAAAGAAAGCTTGTGGTAACTTACCCTTCACTGTTTTTCCTCACTATTGTAGAAGCGCCTATTGCTGGAGAGAAAAATGGCATATCATCTCCAGAAAGGGCAAGATCTTATTTCCCTGAGTGCAGAGCCTGAAGTTCATGGGAAATGTTTGGGAAAGGTGCGGCCTCAGCACCCACTGAGCAAAGCCAGCGGTACCTGCAGAGGTAAGGCAAGTGTTAAGCCAGCGGTACCTGCAGAGGTAAGGCAAGTGTTATGTGGAGCTAGCTCTCGCTCCTCTCTCCCAGGTCAGCAGCTACGACTGCTCTCACTTCCAAAGCTTGAGCCTCTGGAGGGATGGAGTGAGTGAAGAGCGGCTGGGGCTGCTGCTCTTTTTAGGTCTCCAAAGCACTGTGTGGGCCGGGTGGGTGAGCGAATGCCAGGCCACAGAGCTGTCTTGGGCCTTCTTACCCTGTGCTTTGGGAACGTGCTCATGCCAAGCGCATGTGACACGCCGGCACCAGAACAGCTCAGGTAAGGTGAGACCCGGCAATTCAGAAAGGAAAAATAATTTCAAAGGAAAAGTGGAAACATCAGCATCACTCACGGGAACTTCTTCCTTTGTGAGTAGTTTGTTCACGGCAGAAGCAGCTTTCAGCATTGTTGATGTGCTTCTCCATGCTTTGTGTTGAACAGGCAAGCTTAGGAAAAGATGAGCTCGTGGGGCTGAGAGCTGGCACCCGCTGGGAGTGCCAACAGACCTCTAGGCGGCCTTCACTTGATGGTGGAAAAGTCGCTCCAAAGTCTCCGCTCTCTCCCTCTCTCTCTTTCGTCTGTATGCCACAAGGGGATTTTCTACACTTTCACCACCACCCGCCGCCTCCAAACAGGCAAAGGCAACCCTGGAAGCCAGCTTTTTTCCTACAGACGGTCTGTAGGCTGAGCACGTGGCTCTGAGATCATGGTGATAGGGTGGCTAAACCTGGGATTTGGTTTAGCAGGCCCCACTCCGCTCGGCGCTGAGTCACCTGGGAAGATCTGGGCTAGCTTGACCAGATCTTCTCAAGCCTGCCTCCAGCAGAGCCAGCCGCCTAGCTGCCACAGCGCCCGCCGCGTGGCAGTGGCACGTTGCATGGCACGTTGCTGCGGGCCAGCTAGGGGCGAGTTCCCCTTAGCACACAATGAGGCTCCCTGCTGCATCGCGTTCCCTGTTGCAGCCGCTCCTCGGGGGGGTGGGGATGGGCAGGCTACGGCCCGCAGCGCAGCAGCTCACGGCTGCTTTGTGCGGCACTGAGGCTGCCCCCGTGCACCCAAGCAGGCAGAAGCACTGTGGGTGGGTCGGCTGCCTTCTGCAAAAAGCTGGGCCAGCCTGTAGCAAAGCAGAAGGAAACTGCTGGTTGGCAGCTAAGGCTCAGCTCACAGGCTGTGCTCCCTCCTGAGCAAGGCTGTCTGGGACCTTCCTGCCCACGTCTGTCTCAGGCTCTGCTCCCTCCCCAGGAACTGGCAGCAAGGACAGACTTTCCTGCTGCCCATGCGCCGAGTGCTCTGTTCATCCCAGAGCTCCCAGGCCTGCCAAGAGCGGTCAGGGTAAGCCCACAGGCCTTGCTGTTGTTCCCTCTGCCTCCACGGAGGGCTGTGAAGGAATAGCGCCCTCCCCCCTCCCCCCCCCGCCCACCCCAACTAACCCCAGATAACTGCCCTGTCTTCCTCTGGAGAGTGGCACTCCATGTTTGATCCGTCAGTTAGCGGTGGGGCCTTGGCCTCTCCTAATGTACTCGGATCTCCTACAAATGCAGGGCCGTAGCTCAGCCTTAGGCAAAAAGGATGCGCTTGCCCTGTTGTGGGACGCATTGAGAATATGCTAGCGTCCTTCTCGCCCACCATTTCAGAAGTGACGCTCAAAGAAAGTGCAAGGTGCAGAGGTTAATGCGGTGTTGCCCGATAGGATGAGCTTTTTGTTGCCGCTCGCTTTGTCTACTTCTAGATACATACAGCATTTGCAGTGCCAGCACCTAGCATGGGCCAGGCCTGGGCCTTCAAGGAGAGCCCACCTCATAAAACACCCTGAAAGGGCCAAGCTGCAGGGGCTCCGCCATCCTCCTTGCACTCGGTGCAAGGCCCAGGCAGGGCAAGGCGGTGGCCTTGCAGGCCCAGGAGAAATCTCTTACTTAGCCCCGCAGGCGATGTCTTTTGCCATGTAAACGTTTGCAAACTGAAGTTGGGTTTCTTTTTCCCCATAGGCGCTAACCAGCCTTGTCAATCTTCAGCTAATGGGAAGACGGCGTCACTTTCTCCCACGGTCTTCCAGAAGGGCTCTGCAGTCACGGCTACTGTCACAAGCAGAAGCGCCTCTGCTCAGGTACGGAGGCTCTGCACAGAAGCTCTCACAGGCAGACCTGTGAGTCAGAGCTGGGCGCATGCAGGTTGCTGCGGCTCCTGTGCTGCAGCGCTGTGGTGCCAGGGACTCACGAGAAAGCGCTGCCACACACCGCCTCTCTCGCTTGTGAGTGGCACTTGGTCACTGAGGAGATGTTGTCTTGCTGGTGTGTGATGTGTCGTCTTTGGAGAAAGGCTGTCAGAGACACCAGAATGGCTGGTTTCCAGAGTCTCTCTCTCTCTGTCTCTCTCTCTCTCTCTCTGTCTCTGTCTCTCTCTCTCGGACACAAGGCACTGGCAGTTGCCCAGGAGTGTTCGGTGGCCACTTCTGCTCCAGGAATCCATGTTGCCGCTTTTTGTCCTCTGGTGAGCAACCAGCCCTGCCACAACACTCAGCGTGATACTGCCGGTGCTTGGCTGAGCACGCTGGGTATGCCCGCTGCAGAGCGCTGAGTGCTCTAGAGCTGCAGCGGACGCTTGCTGTGGCCTCCTGCCAGACTGGAGCTAATGAGGCCCATGTTGTTATGTGCAAGTCCAGCGGCAGCAGCTAGCAGCCTGGGAGAGCTCAGCCTTGCTGTGAGCAGGGTGTCAGGGCGGGGATTGTCACAAGGGACCAGCGAGGCTAGGAAATCCTCCAAGTTGCTTGTAGCCCTTGGGGAGAGCGCTAGAGGTACCAATAGCTGTCTGCGTTCAGGTTTCTCTTCTAGCTGGCGCTCAGAGGGCTGTGAGGGCCCACCGGGCAAAGCCTGGAGCAGCTGTGCTGGTGAGATGTGTGTGGTGGCCCCCGGCAAGGTGTTTTATGAAGTGGCGGCTCATCTGACTCCCCACTGGGAGACCTGCAGGCTGCGAGAGGACCAGCTCCCGTTCAAAACGCAAAGCAGCTCTTGCGCAGGATTCCCTCTCTCAACATGAGGGCACCACTCCGCTCCTGCAGAGCAACGGGAAGGGTCCCTACCACGCCTGCATGGAGATTCCTTGCAGTGAAGGGCCGGCCACTGGAGACTCACAGCATCTGCTGAGCAAGCTCTCAAAGAGCTCCGCTGGGAACTCCCCTGCCCTGGCGTCCCTCTATTGAACTACTGACGGCGCTCTGGCCTTCCTGAGCCAGGCGCACCTGTTTCCACCTCCCGCTGAGACCAGTCCACAGGAAAGCGCGTGGGCTTGTTTTGGAGCCAGCCATGCCCGTGCCTGGCACAACGCCCTGCCTTGGGCAGTAGCTGCGTTGCGGAGGGTGTGCGTGTGCGTGCGTGCGTGCGTGCGTGCGTGCGTGTGTATGTGACTGTGCACATCTCCACGTGGGCCAGGCCTGGGGCTCCTGTTGGAGCGGAGAGTGGACATCAGCGCCCGAGTCACTTTGTCCACCACACTGCGATCCGCAAGCATGACCTCAGGGTGGCTGCAGGACCCTTTGAGGTAGAAAATCTCACCTTACTGATGGAATCTCCGGAAATCGCTTTTGATTCTGAGATGTCCGAGACCTCCCAAACCTGTATCCCAGGTACTGCCCCCTTCGCAAGAGTTTTTCCTTCTGCAAAGGAGCAGGCTCTTTCTGCTTGGAATCAGCGTGCTTCTGCTTTGGGGGAATGGAAAACCAACATGAGTAAAAGGGCACATTCACTCAACGGTTCTTCCTCGTTTCCGTTACAGAGGCATGTAGGTGAAGAGCTGACTAATCAAGTAAAGACTGTGATGGCACAGGTTGTGTCAAAATTAACAAGGATCTTACACACCACTGTGAGCGACGACGAAGAGAGAACTGCAGAGAAACGTGATGCGGTGTCAGAGGAGCCCGTGTTGTCTTCAGACAACTCTGGCAGCCATAGCACATGCCGTGAGGCGCTGCGTGGCTTCTTGGGAAGTCTTCCCTCCTGCACCCCTAGAGAGCCCACCACAGCAACAAGCATAAACCCCACTCGCTCACAGAGTGATGTGCTGACATCAGAAGTGGCAGGCAAGGCAACTCCACTGCAGCTGCAAAAGACAGCTTTCCCTTCCCCACCCCAACAGACGCAGAGACCTCTGCAGTCGGAGGTACGGAGAAGAAGAGGAGCACGGCAGGACTGCTGCAGCTTGCAGGGGCACAGCGCGAGCACGGGACCTAGAAAAGAGTTGCCAAAGACATGTCCTTTGTGCCAAGCTTCCTCTGAAACTCCACCAGGGAGGAAAGGTACCGAGCCCCCCAGGCTGATCAGCAGTGATGTTGACTCAGACAGAAAGCGCGGCTTTCCTAGAGGCAGTGTTTTTAAAAAAGTGTTGGAACAGCACGCAGCCCCAGAAGCGCCGGGTGTTGTGGAGGTGGCTGAGACTGTGGTCGAGGAAGTGTACAAGAGGGTGAAAGAGCTGGGCCAGGCCATCCGTGTCTTAAGGGAGGGTCCCCTCGAGCTCAGTGGGGGCTCCCTCAGTAGCACCAGCAATGCCTGCAATGCCCTTGAACTCCTAAGGAAGAAGTTAGAAGAAGGAAATAATCAGAAGGCAGAACCTTTGCGGGGCAGGTCAGAAAAAGCCCACACGCTGGCAAGTGGGATAGTTGATTCCGTCTTGGATCGGCGCCATCAGCGTCGGGCCGACTTCCCTTCGGCACTGAACTTTGGGGGTTGTGTGGCAGAAAAGCTGGCACCATATGGAAACGAGGCCTATCCTGGTCAGGACACTCTAAGGCCACAGGGAAGGAAAATTCCTGTGAGACACTTTTTAGAAAAGAGTCAGCCAAGAACCAGCTTGCCACCTATCAACATCCCTGGAACGGCCGTTTATCCAGAGGAAGAAACCCAAACCAAAGAGGAAATGTCTTGCAACCTCCCCTCTCTCTGCCAAGACTGTGTGCCAGGTGGTCACACCGCACTACGGGGCGTTCAGAAGTCCACGTGCTGGAGCGCTGCATCCGCGTCAAGATCTCCCAAGCCAGCGCTGGATACCCTACCTAAACGGAGGCCTGGTAGCACCAGGGAGACCCTGGCTGCCCTAGGCCAGCAGTTTGCAAGAAAGCCCTTCCCTCCGCTGGGTGCGAAGCCCCCTTCCCACAGGGGATCGCTGCGGCGACCAGTACGTGAAAAGCCTGGGCAAAGCCAGCCCGAGCAATCCCAGTCGGAAGAGGGAGCACTAGCCGCCAACCTGGTGGAAGGAGTCCTGCGGAGGTGTCTGGCTACAGGCTCCAGCTCTTTGTGTGACGCACGTCCTGAGAACAAATGATCAACTCCGAAGGTGAATGAAATTGGTAACACGCTTCAGCAGTCAGTGGGGAAAAAGAATACCCGCTCAAAGTCAGTCCTGTGGAGGCTACACCCAAAGGATGACTCTCAAGCCCAGAGTGCAAAGAAAGAAAGACGCTGTGGATAATGCAGGTGAGAGCACCTCTAGCAGCTCCTCTGCTCAAGGCATGGTCAACGAGGGCAGGTTGCTCACGACTGTGTCGGGCCAGGTTTTGAATAGCTCCAAGGATGGAGACTCCACAACTTGCCTGGGAAGCCTCTTCCAGTGTTTGACCACCCTCACAGTAAAAAAGGTTCCTCTGATGCTTAAATGGAAATGTTGGTTTGTCTTTCCATTTGTGCCCGGTGCCTCTTGTCCTTGTGTTGGACCCAATGAGAAGAGTCTGGCTCCGCCTTCTTTAGTCCGCCTCCCCACCACCAGCCATTTTTACACGGCGATAGGATCGCCCTGCCCCGAGCCTTCTCTTTTCGAGGCTGAACAACCCCAGCTCACTCAGCCTCTCGCTGTATGGCAGATGCCCCCCAAGCCCTTTATCATGTTTGTGGCTGGGCTCGCTCCACGAGGCCCGTGCCTGTTCTTGTACTGGGAAGGCCAGAACTCAGTGCGCAGAGCACTCCAGGTGTGGGCCCACCGGTGCTGAGCAGAGGGGCAAGGATTACCTCCCTTGACCTGCTGGTGACGTTCTTCCTAATGCAGCCCAGGATGCCGGTGGCCTTGTGTGCCACAAGGGCACATTGCTGGCTCATGTTCAACTTGCTGTCCACCAGGCCCCGCAGGTCGTTCTCCGCCGAGCTGCTTGCCAGCCGGTTGGCCCCTAGCCTGTAACGGTGCAAGGAATTTTTCTTCCCCGGGGAGGGTGGGCGGGGGGGGGGGGGGGGGAGGCGCATAACAATTCCTTGCCCTTGTCAGCCAACGCTTTCTGCACCTCCAGAACAAGCAGGTGGGCCTCGGCTGGGCTCCGCGTGTTTCGCCCCGCGTAGACGGCAAGAAGGCTGCAATCCATTCTGCTGATGAAAGAGTTTAAGTTGGTTTGGGCAGAGCGGAGAGAGCAAGGGCTCAGGGAAGAGGAGGTTTGCTCCAGGGAATTTGTCAGCCGCCCTAAGTGAACACGAACGCGGCGTGACGCCAGTTCCTCCGTGGAGCGGCACACGAAAGCCTGAGGCTGTGCTGCAGAGCTTTCGAGGCATCCTAAGCCAGCTGTCCCATCGGCCACATTTCAAGAACGAAGCATGCCCTTGTTTCCCAACTCCTGCTTTCACGGCCCGCGCAAGGGCCGGCTCACTGGCCACGCCTCACCGACAGCAGGGCGACTGCCTTGGCCGAGATGCCGCAGCCTCGCCCCTCGTCTTACGTGAGTTGCTTTGTGGGTGGAGCAATCTCAAACGTCTCAAGGAAGCGTTCTGACTAGAGAAAGGCTTTTCTGGGCCCCTTTCCCTCTAAATCCAACCCCACAGCAGCAGCAGAGCTTGCCGACAACAGCAACAGGTTTTTCTGGGAGAGGGTCAATTTGCAGGGAAGTCCCAGGCCTCTACCTCTAGCCTTTTCTCTCTGCCTTCGGTTCACCCCCAAATCTCAGAGTGCCTCCCTGAGGACGAGGCTGACGAAGAGGATGAACTCCGACCCAAAGGAGGAGCGCAAACTTGCATGTACCCACACCTATTCTCCAACCCGTTCTTGCCGGTAAACCCCTGCCTCTAAGGGGCAGCCCATAAAATCACTGCACAAAGGTGGGCTCTGCATGCCCTTCTGAGGGGGTGGGGGGGGCGCGTAGGAGGAAAACAGCAATACTGAAGTCGCAGAGCATATAGGAATGCCCACGGAATGCACCGAGCCTCTGTGCTCTCCTAGCAGAGACTGGTGTATGTGGGTCAGTGGCCTGAGCAGAGACTATGCGGGTACCTTGTAATTTTGAGGGGGGTTTTTTCAGCCTTGCCGCAGGAAGGAGCCCCAGTGCGCAGAAAGAACCCCCCGCGGTTCTGTCTCAGAGGGCGTTTTTGGGGTGTGCCCCTAATGGTGGTGAAAACAACGTGGGTATGGGCAAATATAGGGAACAGTGGTTCTGTGGGAAGCCCTGGTGGGAGTTCCACCTGGAGCGGATAATGGCAGTGTAGGTGTGAGAATGTTGATGGCCCCGAGTCCCTCTTACAGGATGAGGGGTGAGTGTGTGAGTAAGGGGGCTGGATTATAGCTGGAGCTGTATTTTGCAAATAGCAGAGGCATTCTGGGGGTTGGAATGGGAGGAAGCAAGCGGCGAGCTGCATGCTTCACTTTGCTCTCGCGCGAGGTGCAGCTAGGAGGGCAGCCATGGCAGCATTGAATCGGCCAGGGCCCATACATGCAGCTGAAAGGAGCTGGTGCCATCACTCGAAGCGGGGCTGTGGTGGAGTTGTCCAGTTAGAGGGGTGAATCCCTTGTCCACTGTGGAAACATTATTTCTGTGATGAGGTGATGGGGACAGAGCTGGTCTTCTGTTTAGTTTAACTGGAGAACTGATGAGAGAGAATGAAGTAAGAGGGGACCGGAGAGTAACACTTTCTTTATTTTGTCTGGCATTACAGGAGTCAAAGGGCCAGCTTGCATTCGAGAGAGGGAGCTCAGAGCTCTCTTCTAACCGTCCGTGGTCAGCGGACAAAGGAGAGTCCTTTGGAGGCCCAGGTGAAGCAGAATAATTACTTGCCAAACCTGATTTTTGGCACGAGGGCATGCACGCTGCAGGGGGAGCAAAGCTAGGTGAAGCACAGCTGAGGCCCGGGCGGACAATAGCTAGGAGGCAGCAGGAGATGTTTCCGAGTCGGATGTGAGCACAGTTTCTGAACTGCCAGGTGTTAGAACAGGGAGGCATGGCTGGACGTGGTGGAACTCTTAACTGGTACTCTAAATCAGTACTCTACTCTGGAATGCTTGGCCAGCACCACATTTAGTTCCTCTTTCCAAGAGAAGCGACTCTCTCATTGAGCGTTGGTGTGTGAGGAGATGAATTTGTGGTGTCTGAGCCTTGTCTTGCATCGGTCTCATTTCTTGCAATCATCTGCCCATCTTTTGCATCAGTCTGTTTCCGGGTTTGCTTCCATCCCACTGCTCTTGCGCTGTAAAACATCCTTGCGCTGTTGTACCTGATTTTTTGAGGTGCTCGGTAACCCTTTTCCTGGGCAGCCGTCCAATAAGGGGGCACTTGCCTGTATTTGCAGGGAGGTAGAATGGCTGCAGTGGGAGTGAGTGGACAGTTGTGTGGTTATTGAATGTGTGAAACGTTGTACGCGTGTCTCCCTTCTTCCCCCAACGGAGTTTTTTTCCCCCTGGGCCAGGGTCCTCTGCAAGGCAACCATCGTCTTGCCACGGAGCTTTGGACCGACGAGAGGGCACCGTTGTACTTAAGGGAAAACCAGCTCGTAAAAGTGTGCTTTCGCTCTGTGATGTTATATGGAATGCTGAGAATAAAGCAAACGGTGCAAACTGTAAAGCTGTGTTTAGATGGAAGGGCTCTAATCTTCCCCCTGCCCTCACTGCTGGCGAGGCCACAGGAGTGGCACTACCTCCGCTTGCCAAGGTCACGGGTTTGCCACACCTTTGGGCTCTCCCAAGGGGTGGAGTATGACTGTTCGCTGGACTCCTGCTCAGGCTCTGGGCCTAACGCACAGCTCATGCTAAGGCCTGGTGTCTGCTGGGAGCAGCACCATGAGGCTAAAGCGAGAGCAACACCTGCCCCAGCTTCTCGAGGACAGAAATAAGGCGGTGGGCTATGCCTGCGAGTTCCGCCAAAAGGCAACTGCTTTGTAGTTTCTGGTACGATTGAAATTCTTCAGCCTAAAGTAAATTCTTGCCCAGCAACTGAAATGACCAGTAGGGATGGTCTAGACCGAACAAACTCCTGAGCTGGAAGATACAGATGCGTCAGTTCACCCAAGCAGCCTTTGAAGCGAACCCTTCTGTAGCCGGTCTGCTGAGGCTCTCGCGCTGCCTGCTGTAGCGCAGGGGAGGCCCGTGTTCTGACAGAGGAGGACAGGTGAGCGCTCTCACTGTGGACTAGGTAACTATTTTGCTCATCAGCCCGCAAATTAGCAAACTAGTGAATTAGGTAACTAGCAGTTACCAATTCCGGCTAGTCTAGCGCGAAGGGATTAACCCCTTGCTTGCTTTTCACCTACTGAGCTTGTAAAAACAAAGTTTGTTTCACAGAGTGTGCTGTCCTGTGTCAATTGGAGAAATCGCAATGAGCCAGCTGTTCAAGGTAAGCTGATAGTGCTATGGGGAAATGGGACATTATCATGCTTCCAGGGACACAGAATGGAGAGCAGCAAAGCAGGAACATCTGCAAATCAGAATGGGATTCTTTGCTGTGTCCCTTCCCCTCTTTCACCATTAAAAGTGCATTTAGACCGCTAAAAGGAAATCCTGTCCAGAGTAGCACGTGCCTGCTGTTGTACTTGTCTCAGTGCGATAGCAACCTCCACTTTCTTCCAGTGGAAGCACTTGGGTTCTTGTATAGCTAGAGAAATTTCATTTTGCCTCATCCATAATGGCCAACAAACTGACGGTCTCTGTGACAGAGTGCAGCTTCTTTAACGCTGTAAGGCATTTTTAAATCTGCAACGAAATTCACTGAACTCTCTGAAATACATAAATAAATAATCCCCAGAAAGCCCACTGTTTTGCTTGCTGTGTTCTGTGTGTCTCTCCCCTTATCTTCGCCCTCCTCACTACAGTCAGCCTGATAGATTTAGTCCTGGTTGGAGAGCGTGCTAATGGCTTCTGCTCTAGTTCAGCCACAGCCATGCATTCCACGTAAACTCTGCCTTGATAGTTTATTGCCTGGGAACTCAAAACAAGCAGGGGATGGCCCTGCAGGTAGGTGAGATGCGACCCTGGTGGCGAGAAACGTCTTCAATTTGATTTGAGACTGAGAAAAGCGACGTGGCCGTGAGCAAAGATGAGCTAAAGAAGAGGCAGTTCCTCTGCACTGTGCTAGATTCTGCAGAACATTAAGTTAACTCTTTGTGGGTGCCTGGGGAAAAAAACCTTCTCAAAACCACAATACATTGGCTCTAGCCCCGTGTGCTGAGGCCATGACCTGCTGGCGCTCACCCAAAGAGGACGAAGTGAATTTCCCGGGCACCATCACTCGTACTGTCAGACGCTCCTCCTTCCCCTGTCCTTCGCCTTCTGTGACACGGGCTGAGGTCACGGTAACATTCTTTGGGCTCCAAAGCACACTTGGCGCCTCTTTCGTACACTCTTAGCATTTTTGTTAGTAATCGCTGTCTTCTCTGGCATCTGCAAGCCAAAAAGAATGTTGCTGTCACCTCAGACCGTGTCACAGAGGGGCTGCAGGGACACCACGCAGGGTGGAGTTTGGGTGGAGAAAAGGAGGTGCAAGAGCACTGAAAACATGGGCCCAGACTCAGAAAGAATAGAGAATGGGGTAAAAAGTCAGGGGCAGGGCAGGGGAAGGAGGAGCGTCCGACAGTACAAGAGTATATGCCCCCTAATGGTAGTGATGCTGGCTTGCAGACCCTCTGTGACATGGTCTGGGGTCACAGTGGGACATCCCACATCACAGTGACAGCTCCCCTCTCCCTGTAGCCACTGGGACTGCTGTCGCCTCCACTCTGCTCTGGAGGAGGCGCTGTGCTGCGAGCCACAGGAGGCAGTGGGGCAGCGCTGGTGGCAGCCTGGTGATGTGCCGAGCGGGAGGCCGGAGAGGAGCACTTTCCTTGCCACCCTCCTGCTGACTTGGCTGCTCAGGTTTTCTCCCTGCTCTGAGGGCTGTTTCTTGGCTCAGGACTCCTTCCGGCTGTCCCCATCTTTGCCGGAGACAGGATCCTGTGGGAAGAAAGCGAGGGCCTGCAAAAAGCAGAGATGGAGATGAGGAAAAAGGTAGGAGACCGAAAAATTAGCGCTTGATTTAGGAGTAGACTTTTGGAGAGGTCCAGCCACGAGAAGCGCAATGGAGAAAGCAACGGAGAAGGTTAGCAATGGGAAGCAGACCAAGGCGCAGCCGCTGTGTGGAGAAGGTGTCTCATACATAGTACGCGTGGCTGAAAAAGGTGACTCGGAACTATGTAAAACTGCCGTCGGCAGTCATTCATGAGAAAGTCCCTAGAGAGCGTTAAGACGTGGGTGCAAGCTCTGTGTTTGCTATAGCCCCGGTGAGCAACCCCCACAGCATGTGTCCCCCGTATGCAGGCCCGGAGGGCGCTCGGAGCAGGTTGCCTGGTGCGCTGACAGCCCAAGCTGCCGGGCTCTGAGCAGGCCCCCAGCACAGCTCTCTCAGCAGCAGGATTTCTCCAAATCTCTCGCTGGTGATACCATTGCACTGGGAGATCTGACACAAGGAATGAGATGCCTGAGCGTGTTCAGCGTGCCCTGACATCAAACAGAAAAACCTTTGCATGGAACTGTAGGGTTGGTATTTCTGTTCTGGAGGCTCACGTGTGTGCCTGCATCTTTTGCCCCGGTGTGATGCTCAGGAGAGGAAGGAGAAAGAGCTGCTGCTGCTGCTGCAACTCAAGGAGGACATGGAACAGGAAGCGAGACTTGAGGAACTGCAGAAGAAAAGGAGAGAAGAGAAAGCCAGAAAGGCACGTTAAGTAACATTCCTTTTGGCTTGTAGATGCCAGAGAAGACAGCGATTGCTAACAAAAATCCTAAGAGTGTATGAAAGAGGCACCAAGTGTGCTTTGGAGCGCAAAGATCCCCGTTAGAGCTGACCACATGTGGGAACGTTGCAGGGCCTGGAGTGCAAAACTCACTTTGGTGAGTTTGGTGGCAGGAGCTGCACAGGTTTGTTGTGGTCCAAAGGGGAGGGCGATAAAGATACAGCTAGGGAAATGCTTGCGTCCCTCCAAAAGGGGTATAAGCTGGAAGAACCGTGTGCCTTTCCGTACGTGCAGCTGCGCCTCTTCAGACCGCGTGTCTTGCTCCCCGGCAGCTCAGCAGGGCAGGAGCCCTCAGCGCTTTAACCTGCGGTCAGATGAGGCTGTTCCCCGGCAGCTCAGTCAGCACGTTGCCATTTGATTTCTGTACGTCTTTTGTTTGTCTGCCTGCTTTTGTTTGTGTTCTGTTCTGTTGTGTTTTTTGCAACTGGATTCAACAAGGGATTGCTCCCAAGACAAAGCCATGCCAGGAAACGTGTTGAGGCCTGGGGTGGTGGTTTCTGTCTTGCACAGAAGAAAGTGTACGTAAGGTGTATGCGAGATGCTTGATGGAGCATCTCTAGGTAAAAGAAAGCTTGTGGTAACTTACCCTTCACTGTTTTTCCTCACTATTGTAGAAGCGCCTATTGCTGGAGAGAAAAATGGCATATCATCTCCAGAAAGGGCAAGATCTTATTTCCCTGAGTGCAGAGCCTGAAGTTCATGGGAAATGTTTGGGAAAGGTGCGGCCTCAGCACCCACTGAGCAAAGCCAGCGGTACCTGCAGAGGTAAGGCAAGTGTTATGTGGAGCTAGCTCTCGCTCCTCTCTCCCAGGTCAGCAGCTACGACTGCTCTCACTTCCAAAGCTTGAGCCTCTGGAGGGATGGAGTGAGTGAAGAGCGGCTGGGGCTGCTGCTCTTTTTAGGTCTCCAAAGCACTGTGTGGGCCGGGTGGGTGAGCGAATGCCAGGCCACAGAGCTGTCTTGGGCCTTCTTACCCTGTGCTTTGGGAACGTGCTCATGCCAAGCGCATGTGACACGCCGGCACCAGAACAGCTCAGGTAAGGTGAGACCCGGCAATTCAGAAAGGAAAAATAATTTCAAAGGAAAAGTGGAAACATCAGCATCACTCACGGGAACTTCTTCCTTTGTGAGTAGTTTGTTCACGGCAGAAGCAGCTTTCAGCATTGTTGATGTGCTTCTCCATGCTTTGTGTTGAACAGGCAAGCTTAGGAAAAGATGAGCTCGTGGGGCTGAGAGCTGGCACCCGCTGGGAGTGCCAACAGACCTCTAGGCGGCCTTCACTTGATGGTGGAAAAGTCGCTCCAAAGTCTCCGCTCTCTCCCTCTCTCTCTTTCGTCTGTATGCCACAAGGGGATTTTCTACACTTTCACCACCACCCGCCGCCTCCAAACAGGCAAAGGCAACCCTGGAAGCCAGCTTTTTTCCTACAGACGGTCTGTAGGCTGAGCACGTGGCTCTGAGAGCATGGTGATAGGGTGGCTAAACCTGGGATTTGGTTTAGCAGGCCCCACTCCGCTCGGCGCTGAGTCACCTGGGAAGATCTGGGCTAGCTTGACCAGATCTTCTCAAGCCTGCCTCCAGCAGAGCCAGCCGCCTAGCTGCCACAGCGCCCGCCACGTGGCAGTGGCACGTTGCATGGCACGTTGCTGCGGGCCAGCTAGGGGCGAGTTCCCCTTAGCACACAATGAGGCTCCCTGCTGCATCGCGTTCCCTGTTGCAGCCGCTCCTCGGGGGGGTGGGAATGGGCAGGCTACGGCCCGCAGCGCAGCAGCTCACGGCTGCTTTGTGCGGCACTGAGGCTGCCCCCGTGCACCCAAGCAGGCAGAAGCACTGTGGGTGGGTCGGCTGCCTTCTGCAAAAAGCTGGGCCAGCCTGTAGCAAAGCAGAAGGAAACTGCTGGTTGGCAGCTAAGGCTCAGCTCACAGGCTGTGCTCCCTCCTGAGCAAGGCTGTCTGGGACCTTCCTGCCCACGTCTGTCTCAGGCTCTGCTCCCTCCCCAGGAACTGGCAGCAAGGACAGACTTTCCTGCTGCCCATGCGCCGAGTGCTCTGTTCATCCCAGAGCTCCCAGGCCTGCCAAGAGCGGTCAGGGTAAGCCCACAGGCCTTGCTGTTGTTCCCTCTGCCTCCACGGAGGGCTGTGAAGGAATAGCGCCCTCCCCCCTCCCCCCCCGCCCACCCCAACTAACCCCAGATAACTGCCCTGTCTTCCTCTGGAGAGTGGCACTCCATGTTTGATCCGTCAGTTAGCGGTGGGGCCTTGGCCTCTCCTAATGTACTCGGATCTCCTACAAATGCAGGGCCGTAGCTCAGCCTTAGGCAAAAAGGATGCGCTTGCCCTGTTGTGGGACGCATTGAGAATATGCTAGCGTCCTTCTCGCCCACCATTTCAGAAGTGACGCTCAAAGAAAGTGCAAGGTGCAGAGGTTAATGCGGTGTTGCCCGATAGGATGAGCTTTTTGTTGCCGCTCGCTTTGTCTACTTCTAGATACATACAGCATTTGCAGTGCCAGCACCTAGCATGGGCCAGGCCTGGGCCTTCAAGGAGAGCCCACCTCATAAAACACCCTGAAAGGGCCAAGCTGCAGGGGCTCCGCCATCCTCCTTGCACTCGGTGCAAGGCCCAGGCAGGGCAAGGCGGTGGCCTTGCAGGCCCAGGAGAAATCTCTTACTTAGCCCCGCAGGCGATGTCTTTTGCCATGTAAACGTTTGCAAACTGAAGTTGGGTTTCTTTTTCCCCATAGGCGCTAACCAGCCTTGTCAATCTTCAGCTAATGGGAAGACGGCGTCACTTTCTCCCACGGTCTTCCAGAAGGGCTCTGCAGTCACGGCTACTGTCACAAGCAGAAGCGCCTCTGCTCAGGTACGGAGGCTCTGCACAGAAGCTCTCACAGGCAGACCTGTGAGTCAGAGCTGGGCGCATGCAGGTTGCTGCGGCTCCTGTGCTGCAGCGCTGTGGTGCCAGGGACTCACGAGAAAGCGCTGCCACACACCGCCTCTCTCGCTTGTGAGTGGCACTTGGTCACTGAGGAGATGTTGTCTTGCTCGTGTGTGATGTGTCGTCTTTGGAGAAAGGCTGTCAGAGACACCAGAATGGCTGGTTTCCAGAGTCTCTCTCTCTCTGTCTCTCTCTCTCTCTCTGTCTCTGTCTCTCTCTCTCGGACACAAGGCACTGGCAGTTGCCCAGGAGTGTTCGGTGGCCACTTCTGCTCCAGGAATCCATGTTGCCGCTTTTTGTCCTCTGGTGAGCAACCAGCCCTGCCACAACACTCAGCGTGATACTGCCGGTGCTTGGCTGAGCACGCTGGGTATGCCCGCTGCAGAGCGCTGAGTGCTCTAGAGCTGCAGCGGACGCTTGCTGTGGCCTCCTGCCAGACTGGAGCTAATGAGGCCCATGTTGTTATGTGCAAGTCCAGCGGCAGCAGCTAGCAGCCTGGGAGAGCTCAGCCTTGCTGTGAGCAGGGTGTCAGGGCGGGGATTGTCACAAGGGACCAGCGAGGCTAGGAAATCCTCCAAGTTGCTTGTAGCCCTTGGGGAGAGCGCTAGAGGTACCAATAGCTGTCTGCGTTCAGGTTTCTCTTCTAGCTGGCGCTCAGAGGGCTGTGAGGGCCCACCGGGCAAAGCCTGGAGCAGCTGTGCTGGTGAGATGTGTGTGGTGGCCCCCGGCAAGGTGTTTTATGAAGTGGCGGCTCATCTGACTCCCCACTGGGAGACCTGCAGGCTGCGAGAGGACCAGCTCCCGTTCAAAACGCAAAGCAGCTCTTGCGCAGGATTCCCTCTCTCAACATGAGGGCACCACTCCGCTCCTGCAGAGCAACGGGAAGGGTCCCTACCACGCCTGCATGGAGATTCCTTGCAGTGAAGGGCCGGCCACTGGAGACTCACAGCATCTGCTGAGCAAGCTCTCAAAGAGCTCCGCTGGGAACTCCCCTGCCCTGGCGTCCCTCTATTGAACTACTGACGGCGCTCTGGCCTTCCTGAGCCAGGCGCACCTGTTTCCACCTCCCGCTGAGACCAGTCCACAGGAAAGCGCGTGGGCTTGTTTTGGAGCCAGCCATGCCCGTGCCTGGCACAACGCCCTGCCTTGGGCAGTAGCTGCGTTGCGGAGGGTGTGCGTGTGCGTGCGTGCGTGCGTGCGTGCGTGCGTGCGTGTGTATGTGACTGTGCACATCTCCACGTGGGCCAGGCCTGGGGCTCCTGTTGGAGCGGAGAGTGGACATCAGCGCCCGAGTCACTTTGTCCACCACACTGCGATCCGCAAGCATGACCTCAGGGTGGCTGCAGGACCCTTTGAGGTAGAAAATCTCACCTTACTGATGGAATCTCCGGAAATCGCTTTTGATTCTGAGATGTCCGAGACCTCCCAAACCTGTATCCCAGGTACTGCCCCCTTCGCAAGAGTTTTTCCTTCTGCAAAGGAGCAGGCTCTTTCTGCTTGGAATCAGCGTGCTTCTGCTTTGGGGGAATGGAAAACCAACATGAGTAAAAGGGCACATTCACTCAACGGTTCTTCCTCGTTTCCGTTACAGAGGCATGTAGGTGAAGAGCTGACTAATCAAGTAAAGACTGTGATGGCACAGGTTGTGTCAAAATTAACAAGGATCTTACACACCACTGTGAGCGACGACGAAGAGAGAACTGCAGAGAAACGTGATGCGGTGTCAGAGGAGCCCGTGTTGTCTTCAGACAACTCTGGCAGCCATAGCACATGCCGTGAGGCGCTGCGTGGCTTCTTGGGAAGTCTTCCCTCCTGCACCCCTAGAGAGCCCACCACAGCAACAAGCATAAACCCCACTCGCTCACAGAGTGATGTGCTGACATCAGAAGTGGCAGGCAAGGCAACTCCACTGCAGCTGCAAAAGACAGCTTTCCCTTCCCCACCCCAACAGACGCAGAGACCTCTGCAGTCGGAGGTACGGAGAAGAAGAGGAGCACGGCAGGACTGCTGCAGCTTGCAGGGGCACAGCGCGAGCACGGGACCTAGAAAAGAGTTGCCAAAGACATGTCCTTTGTGCCAAGCTTCCTCTGAAACTCCACCAGGGAGGAAAGGTACCGAGCCCCCCAGGCTGATCAGCAGTGATGTTGACTCAGACAGAAAGCGCGGCTTTCCTAGAGGCAGTGTTTTTAAAAAAGTGTTGGAACAGCACGCAGCCCCAGAAGCGCAGGGTGTTGTGGAGGTGGCTGAGACTGTGGTCGAGGAAGTGTACAAGAGGGTGAAAGAGCTGGGCCAGGCCATCCGTGTCTTAAGGGAGGGTCCCCTCGAGCTCAGTGGGGGCTCCCTCAGTAGCACCAGCAATGCCTGCAATGCCCTTGAACTCCTAAGGAAGAAGTTAGAAGAAGGAAATAATCAGAAGGCAGAACCTTTGCGGGGCAGGTCAGAAAAAGCCCACACGCTGGCAAGTGGGATAGTTGATTCCGTCTTGGATCGGCGCCATCAGCGTCGGACCGACTTCCCTTCGGCACTGAACTTTGGGGGTTGTGTGGCAGAAAAGCTGGCACCATATGGAAACGAGGCCTATCCTGGTCAGGACACTCTAAGGCCACAGGGAAGGAAAATTCCTGTGAGACACTTTTTAGAAAAGAGTCAGCCAAGAACCAGCTTGCCACCTATCAACATCCCTGGAACGGCCGTTTATCCAGAGGAAGAAACCCAAACCAAAGAGGAAATGTCTTGCAACCTCCCCTCTCTCTGCCAAGACTGTGTGCCAGGTGGTCACACCGCACTACGGGGCGTTCAGAAGTCCACGTGCTGGAGCGCTGCATCCGCGTCAAGATCTCCCAAGCCAGCGCTGGATACCCTACCTAAACGGAGGCCTGGTAGCACCAGGGAGACCCTGGCTGCCCTAGGCCAGCAGTTTGCAAGAAAGCCCTTCCCTCCGCTGGGTGCGAAGCCCCCTTCCCACAGGGGATCGCTGCGGCGACCAGTACGTGAAAAGCCTGGGCAAAGCCAGCCCGAGCAATCCCAGTCGGAAGAGGGAGCACTAGCCGGCAACCTGGTGGAAGGAGTCCTGCGGAGGTGTCTGGCTACAGGCTCCAGCTCTTTGTGTGACGCACGTCCTGAGAACAAATGATCAACTCCGAAGGTGAATGAAATTGGTAACACGCTTCAGCAGTCAGTGGGGAAAAAGAATACCCGCTCAAAGTCAGTCCTGTGGAGGCTACACCCAAAGGATGACTCTCAAGCCCAGAGTGCAAAGAAAGAAAGACGCTGTGGATAATGCAGGTGAGAGCACCTCTAGCAGCTCCTCTGCTCAAGGCATGGTCAACGAGGGCAGGTTGCTCACGACTGTGTCGGGCCAGGTTTTGAATAGCTCCAAGGATGGAGACTCCACAACTTGCCTGGGAAGCCTCTTCCAGTGTTTGACCACCCTCACAGTAAAAAAGGTTCCTCTGATGCTTAAATGGAAATGTTGGTTTGTCTTTCCATTTGTGCCCGGTGCCTCTTGTCCTTGTGTTGGACCCAATGAGAAGAGTCTGGCTCCGCCTTCTTTAGTCCGCCTCCCCACCACCAGCCATTTTTACACGGCGATAGGATCGCCCTGCCCCGAGCCTTCTCTTTTCGAGGCTGAACAACCCCAGCTCACTCAGCCTCTCGCTGTATGGCAGATGCCCCCCAAGCCCTTTATCATGTTTGTGGCTGGGCTCGCTCCACGAGGCCCATGCCTGTTCTTGTACTGGGAAGGCCAGAACTCAGTGCGCAGAGCACTCCAGGTGTGGGCCCACCGGTGCTGAGCAGAGGGGCAAGGATTACCTCCCTTGACCTGCTGGTGACGTTCTTCCTAATGCAGCCCAGGATGCCGGTGGCCTTGTGTGCCACAAGGGCACATTGCTGGCTCATGTTCAACTTGCTGTCCACCAGGCCCCGCAGGTCGTTCTCCGCCGAGCTGCTTGCCAGCCGGTTGGCCCCTAGCCTGTAACGGTGCAAGGAATTTTTCTTCCCCGGGGAGGGTGGGTGGGGGGGGAGGGGGGGAGGCGCATAACAATTCCTTGCCCTTGTCAGCCAACGCTTTCTGCACCTCCAGAACAAGCAGGTGGGCCTCGGCTGGGCTCCGCGTGTTTCGCCCCGCGTAGACGGCAAGAAGGCTGCAATCCATTCTGCTGATGAAAGAGTTTAAGTTGGTTTGGGCAGAGCGGAGAGAGCAAGGGCTCAGGGAAGAGGAGGTTTGCTCCAGGGAATTTGTCAGCCGCCCTAAGTGAACACGAACGCGGCGTGACGCCAGTTCCTCCGTGGAGCGGCACACGAAAGCCTGAGGCTGTGCTGCAGAGCTTTCGAGGCATCCTAAGCCAGCTGTCCCATCGGCCACATTTCAAGAACGAAGCATGCCCTTGTTTCCCAACTCCTGCTTTCACGGCCCGCGCAAGTGCCGGCTCACTGGCCACGCCTCACCGACAGCAGGGCGACTGCCTTGGCCGAGATGCCGCAGCCTCGCCCCTCGTCTTACGTGAGTTGCTTTGTGGGTGGAGCAATCTCAAACGTCTCAAGGAAGCGTTCTGACTAGAGAAAGGCTTTTCTGGGCCCCTTTCCCTCTAAATCCAACCCCACAGCAGCAGCAGAGCTTGCCGACAACAGCAACAGGTTTTTCTGGGAGAGGGTCAATTTGCAGGGAAGTCCCAGGCCTCTACCTCTAGCCTTTTCTCTCTGCCTTCGGTTCACCCCCAAATCTCAGAGTGCCTCCCTGAGGACGAGGCTGACGAAGAGGATGAACTCCGACCCAAAGGAGGAGCGCAAACTTGCATGTACCCACACCTATTCTCCAACCCGTTCTTGCCGGTAAACCCCTGCCTCTAAGGGGCAGCCCATAAAATCACTGCACAAAGGTGGGCTCTGCATGCCCTTCTGAGGGGGTGGGGGGGGCGCGTAGGAGGAAAACAGCAATACTGAAGTCGCAGAGCATATAGGAATGCCCACGGAATGCACCGAGCCTCTGTGCTCTCCTAGCAGAGACTGGTGTATGTGGGTCAGTGGCCTGAGCAGAGACTATGCGGGTACCTTGTAATTTTGAGGGGGGTTTTTTCAGCCTTGCCGCAGGAAGGAGCCCCAGTGCGCAGAAAGAACCCCCCGCGGTTCTGTCTCAGAGGGCGTTTTTGGGGCGTGCCCCTAATGGTGGTGAAAACAACGTGGGTATGGGCAAATATAGGGAACAGTGGTTCTGTGGGAAGCCCTGGTGGGAGTTCCACCTGGAGCGGATAATGGCAGTGTAGGTGTGAGAATGTTGATGGCCCCGAGTCCCTCTTACAGGATGAGGGGTGAGTGTGTGAGTAAGGGGGCTGGATTATAGCTGGAGCTGTATTTTGCAAATAGCAGAGGCATTCTGGGGGTTGGAATGGGAGGAAGCAAGCGGCGAGCTGCATGCTTCACTTTGCTCTCGCGCGAGGTGCAGCTAGGAGGGCAGCCATGGCAGCATTGAATCGGCCAGGGCCCATACATGCAGCTGAAAGGAGCTGGTGCCATCACTCGAAGCGGGGCTGTGGTGGAGTTGTCCAGTTAGAGGGGTGAATCCCTTGTCCACTGTGGAAACATTATTTCTGTGATGAGGTGATGGGGACAGAGCTGGTCTTCTGTTTAGTTTAACTGGAGAACTGATGAGAGAGAATGAAGTAAGAGGGGACCGGAGAGTAACACTTTCTTTATTTTGTCTGGCATTACAGGAGTCAAAGGGCCAGCTTGCATTCGAGAGAGGGAGCTCAGAGCTCTCTTCTAACCGTCCGTGGTCAGCGGACAAAGGAGAGTCCTTTGGAGGCCCAGGTGAAGCAGAATAATTACTTGCCAAACCTGATTTTTGGCACGAGGGCATGCACGCTGCAGGGGGAGCAAAGCTAGGTGAAGCACAGCTGAGGCCCGGGCGGTCAATAGCTAGGAGGCAGCAGGAGATGTTTCCGAGTCGGATGTGAGCACAGTTTCTGAACTGCCAGGTGTTAGAACAGGGAGGCATGGCTGGACGTGGTGGAACTCTTAACTGGTACTCTAAATCAGTACTCTACTCTGGAATGCTTGGCCAGCACCACATTTAGTTCCTCTTTCCAAGAGAAGCGACTCTCTCATTGAGCGTTGGTGTGTGAGGAGATGAATTTGTGGTGTCTGAGCCTTGTCTTGCATCGGTCTCATTTCTTGCAATCATCTGCCCATCTTTTGCATCAGTCTGTTTCCGGGTTTGCTTCCATCCCACTGCTCTTGCGCTGTAAAACATCCTTGCGCTGTTGTACCTGATTTTTTGAGGTGCTCGGTAACCCTTTTCCTGGGCAGCCGTCCAATAAGGGGGCACTTGCCTGTATTTGCAGGGAGGTAGAATGGCTGCAGTGGGAGTGAGTGGACAGTTGTGTGGTTATTGAATGTGTGAAACGTTGTACGCGTGTCTCCCTTCTTCCCCCAACGGAGTTTTTTTCCCCCTGGGCCAGGGTCCTCTGCGAGGCAACCATCGTCTTGCCACGGAGCTTTGGACCGACGAGAGGGCACCGTTGTACTTAAGGGAAAACCAGCTCGTAAAAGTGTGCTTTCGCTCTGTGATGTTATATGGAATGCTGAGAATAAAGCAAACGGTGCAAACTGTAAAGCTGTGTTTAGATGGAAGGGCTCTAATCTTCCCCCTGCCCTCACTGCTGGCGAGGCCACAGGAGTGGCACTACCTCCGCTTGCCAAGGTCACGGGTTTGCCACACCTTTGGGCTCTCCCAAGGGGTGGAGTATGACTGTTCGCTGGACTCCTGCTCAGGCTCTGGGCCTAACGCACAGCTCATGCTAAGGCCTGGTGTCTGCTGGGAGCAGCACCATGAGGCTAAAGCGAGAGCAACACCTGCCCCAGCTTCTCGAGGACAGAAATAAGGCGGTGGGCTATGCCTGCGAGTTCCGCCAAAAGGCAACTGCTTTGTAGTTTCTGGTACGATTGAAATTCTTCAGCCTAAAGTAAATTCTTGCCCAGCAACTGAAATGACCAGTAGGGATGGTCTAGACCGAACAAACTCCTGAGCTGGAAGATACAGATGCGTCAGTTCACCCAAGCAGCCTTTGAAGCGAACCCTTCTGTAGCCGGTCTGCTGAGGCTCTCGCGCTGCCTGCTGTAGCGCAGGGGAGGCCCGTGTTCTGACAGAGGAGGACAGGTGAGCGCTCTCACTGTGGACTAGGTAACTATTTTGCTCATCAGCCCGCAAATTAGCAAACTAGTGAATTAGGTAACTAGCAGTTACCAATTCCGGCTAGTCTAGCGCGAAGGGATTAACCCCTTGCTTGCTTTTCACCTACTGAGCTTGTAAAAACAAAGTTTGTTTCACAGAGTGTGCTGTCCTGTGTCAATTGGAGAAATCGCAATGAGCCAGCTGTTCAAGGTAAGCTGATAGTGCTATGGGGAAATGGGACATTATCATGCTTCCAGGGACACAGAATGGAGAGCAGCAAAGCAGGAACATCTGCAAATCAGAATGGGATTCTTTGCTGTGTCCCTTCCCCTCTTTCACCATTAAAAGTGCATTTAGACCGCTAAAAGGAAATCCTGTCCAGAGTAGCACGTGCCTGCTGTTGTACTTGTCTCAGTGCGATAGCAACCTCCACTTTCTTCCAGTGGAAGCACTTGGGTTCTTGTATAGCTAGAGAAATTTCATTTTGCCTCATCCATAATGGCCAACAAACTGACGGTCTCTGTGACAGAGTGCAGCTTCTTTAACGCTGTAAGGCATTTTTAAATCTGCAACGAAATTCACTGAACTCTCTGAAATACATAAATAAATAATCCCCAGAAAGCCCACTGTTTTGCTTGCTGTGTTCTGTGTGTCTCTCCCCTTATCTTCGCCCTCCTCACTACAGTCAGCCTGATAGATTTAGTCCTGGTTGGAGAGCGTGCTAATGGCTTCTGCTCTAGTTCAGCCACAGCCATGCATTCCACGTAAACTCTGCCTTGATAGTTTATTGCCTGGGAACTCAAAACAAGCAGGGGATGGCCCTGCAGGTAGGTGAGATGCGACCCTGGTGGCGAGAAACGTCTTCAATTTGATTTGAGACTGAGAAAAGCGACGTGGCCGTGAGCAAAGATGAGCTAAAGAAGAGGCAGTTCCTCTGCACTGTGCTAGATTCTGCAGAACATTAAGTTAACTCTTTGTGGGTGCCTGGGGAAAAAAACCTTCTCAAAACCACAATACATTGGCTCTAGCCCCGTGTGCTGAGGCCATGACCTGCTGGCGCTCACCCAAAGAGGACGAAGTGAATTTCCCGGGCACCATCACTCGTACTGTCAGACGCTCCTCCTTCCCCTGTCCTTCGCCTTCTGTGACACGGGCTGAGGTCACGGTAACATTCTTTGGGCTCCAAAGCACACTTGGCGCCTCTTTCGTACACTCTTAGCATTTTTGTTAGTAATCGCTGTCTTCTCTGGCATCTGCAAGCCAAAAAGAATGTTGCTGTCACCTCAGACCGTGTCACAGAGGGGCTGCAGGGACACCACGCAGGGTGGAGTTTGGGTGGAGAAAAGGAGGTGCAAGAGCACTGAAAACATGGGCCCAGACTCAGAAAGAATAGAGAATGGGGTAAAAAGTCAGGGGCAGGGCAGGGGAAGGAGGAGCGTCCGACAGTACAAGAGTATATGCCCCCTAATGGTAGTGATGCTGGCTTGCAGACCCTCTGTGACATGGTCTGGGGTCACAGTGGGACATCCCACATCACAGTGACAGCTCCCCTCTCCCTGTAGCCACTGGGACTGCTGTCGCCTCCACTCTGCTCTGGAGGAGGCGCTGTGCTGCGAGCCACAGGAGGCAGTGGGGCAGCGCTGGTGGCAGCCTGGTGATGTGCCGAGCGGGAGGCCGGAGAGGAGCACTTTCCTTGCCACCCTCCTGCTGACTTGGCTGCTCAGGTTTTCTCCCTGCTCTGAGGGCTGTTTCTTGGCTCAGGACTCCTTCCGGCTGTCCCCATCTTTGCCGGAGACAGGATCCTGTGGGAAGAAAGCGAGGGCCTGCAAAAAGCAGAGATGGAGATGAGGAAAAAGGTAGGAGACCGAAAAATTAGCGCTTGATTTAGGAGTAGACTTTTGGAGAGGTCCAGCCACGAGAAGCGCAATGGAGAAAGCAACGGAGAAGGTTAGCAATGGGAAGCAGACCAAGGCGCAGCCGCTGTGTGGAGAAGGTGTCTCATACATAGTACGCGTGGCTGAAAAAGGTGACTCGGAACTATGTAAAACTGCCGTCGGCAGTCATTCATGAGAAAGTCCCTAGAGAGCGTAAGACGTGGGTGCAAGCTCTGTGTTTGCTATAGCCCCGGTGAGCAACCCCCACAGCATGTGTCCCCCGTATGCAGGCCCGGAGGGCGCTCGGAGCAGGTTGCCTGGTGCGCTGACAGCCCAAGCTGCCGGGCTCTGAGCAGGCCCCCAGCACAGCTCTCTCAGCAGCAGGATTTCTCCAAATCTCTCGCTGGTGATACCATTGCACTGGGAGATCTGACACAAGGAATGAGATGCCTGAGCGTGTTCAGCGTGCCCTGACATCAAACAGAAAAACCTTTGCATGGAACTGTAGGGTTGGTATTTCTGTTCTGGAGGCTCACGTGTGTGCCTGCATCTTTTGCCCCGGTGTGATGCTCAGGAGAGGAAGGAGAAAGAGCTGCTGCTGCTGCTGCAACTCAAGGAGGACATGGAACAGGAAGCGAGACTTGAGGAACTGCAGAAGAAAAGGAGAGAAGAGAAAGCCAGAAAGGCACGTTAAGTAACATTCCTTTTGGCTTGTAGATGCCAGAGAAGACAGCGATTGCTAACAAAAATCCTAAGAGTGTATGAAAGAGGCACCAAGTGTGCTTTGGAGCGCAAAGATCCCCGTTAGAGCTGACCACATGTGGGAACGTTGCAGGGCCTGGAGTGCAAAACTCACTTTGGTGAGTTTGGTGGCAGGAGCTGCACAGGTTTGTTGTGGTCCAAAGGGGAGGGCGATAAAGATACAGCTAGGGAAATGCTTGCGTCCCTCCAAAAGGGGTATAAGCTGGAAGAACCGTGTGCCTTTCCGTACGTGCAGCTGCGCCTCTTCAGACCGCGTGTCTTGCTCCCCGGCAGCTCAGCAGGGCAGGAGCCCTCAGCGCTTTAACCTGCGGTCAGATGAGGCTGTTCCCCGGCAGCTCAGTCAGCACGTTGCCATTTGATTTCTGTACGTCTTTTGTTTGTCTGCCTGCTTTTGTTTGTGTTCTGTTCTGTTGTGTTTTTTGCAACTGGATTCAACAAGGGATTGCTCCCAAGACAAAGCCATGCCAGGAAACGTGTTGAGGCCTGGGGTGGTGGTTTCTGTCTTGCACAGAAGAAAGTGTACGTAAGGTGTATGCGAGATGCTTGATGGAGCATCTCTAGGTAAAAGAAAGCTTGTGGTAACTTACCCTTCACTGTTTTTCCTCACTATTGTAGAAGCGCCTATTGCTGGAGAGAAAAATGGCATATCATCTCCAGAAAGGGCAAGATCTTATTTCCCTGAGTGCAGAGCCTGAAGTTCATGGGAAATGTTTGGGAAAGGTGCGGCCTCAGCACCCACTGAGCAAAGCCAGCGGTACCTGCAGAGGTAAGGCAAGTGTTATGTGGAGCTAGCTCTCGCTCCTCTCTCCCAGGTCAGCAGCTACGACTGCTCTCACTTCCAAAGCTTGAGCCTCTGGAGGGATGGAGTGAGTGAAGAGCGGCTGGGGCTGCTGCTCTTTTTAGGTCTCCAAAGCACTGTGTGGGCCGGGTGGGTGAGCGAATGCCAGGCCACAGAGCTGTCTTGGGCCTTCTTACCCTGTGCTTTGGGAACGTGCTCATGCCAAGCGCATGTGACACGCCGGCACCAGAACAGCTCAGGTAAGGTGAGACCCGGCAATTCAGAAAGGAAAAATAATTTCAAAGGAAAAGTGGAAACATCAGCATCACTCACGGGAACTTCTTCCTTTGTGAGTAGTTTGTTCACGGCAGAAGCAGCTTTCAGCATTGTTGATGTGCTTCTCCATGCTTTGTGTTGAACAGGCAAGCTTAGGAAAAGATGAGCTCGTGGGGCTGAGAGCTGGCACCCGCTGGGAGTGCCAACAGACCTCTAGGCGGCCTTCACTTGATGGTGGAAAAGTCGCTCCAAAGTCTCCGCTCTCTCCCTCTCTCTCTTTCGTCTGTATGCCACAAGGGGATTTTCTACACTTTCACCACCACCCGCCGCCTCCAAACAGGCAAAGGCAACCCTGGAAGCCAGCTTTTTTCCTACAGACGGTCTGTAGGCTGAGCACGTGGCTCTGAGATCATGGTGATAGGGTGGCTAAACCTGGGATTTGGTTTAGCAGGCCCCACTCCGCTCGGCGCTGAGTCACCTGGGAAGATCTGGGCTAGCTTGACCAGATCTTCTCAAGCCTGCCTCCAGCAGAGCCAGCCGCCTAGCTGCCACAGCGCCCGCCGCGTGGCAGTGGCACGTTGCATGGCACGTTGCTGCGGGCCAGCTAGGGGCGAGTTCCCCTTAGCACACAATGAGGCTCCCTGCTGCATCGCGTTCCCTGTTGCAGCCGCTCCTCGGGGGGGTGGGAATGGGCAGGCTACGGCCCGCAGCGCAGCAGCTCACGGCTGCTTTGTGCGGCACTGAGGCTGCCCCCGTGCACCCAAGCAGGCAGAAGCACTGTGGGTGGGTCGGCTGCCTTCTGCAAAAAGCTGGGCCAGCCTGTAGCAAAGCAGAAGGAAACTGCTGGTTGGCAGCTAAGGCTCAGCTCACAGGCTGTGCTCCCTCCTGAGCAAGGCTGTCTGGGACCTTCCTGCCCACGTCTGTCTCAGGCTCTGCTCCCTCCCCAGGAACTGGCAGCAAGGACAGACTTTCCTGCTGCCCATGCGCCGAGTGCTCTGTTCATCCCAGAGCTCCCAGGCCTGCCAAGAGCGGTCAGGGTAAGCCCACAGGCCTTGCTGTTGTTCCCTCTGCCTCCACGGAGGGCTGTGAAGGAATAGCGCCCTCCCCCCTCCCCCCCCGCCCACCCCAACTAACCCCAGATAACTGCCCTGTCTTCCTCTGGAGAGTGGCACTCCATGTTTGATCCGTCAGTTAGCGGTGGGGCCTTGGCCTCTCCTAATGTACTCGGATCTCCTACAAATGCAGGGCCGTAGCTCAGCCTTAGGCAAAAAGGATGCGCTTGCCCTGTTGTGGGACGCATTGAGAATATGCTAGCGTCCTTCTCGCCCACCATTTCAGAAGTGACGCTCAAAGAAAGTGCAAGGTGCAGAGGTTAATGCGGTGTTGCCCGATAGGATGAGCTTTTTGTTGCCGCTCGCTTTGTCTACTTCTAGATACATACAGCATTTGCAGTGCCAGCACCTAGCATGGGCCAGGCCTGGGCCTTCAAGGAGAGCCCACCTCATAAAACACCCTGAAAGGGCCAAGCTGCAGGGGCTCCGCCATCCTCCTTGCACTCGGTGCAAGGCCCAGGCAGGGCAAGGCGGTGGCCTTGCAGGCCCAGGAGAAATCTCTTACTTAGCCCCGCAGGCGATGTCTTTTGCCATGTAAACGTTTGCAAACTGAAGTTGGGTTTCTTTTTCCCCATAGGCGCTAACCAGCCTTGTCAATCTTCAGCTAATGGGAAGACGGCGTCACTTTCTCCCACGGTCTTCCAGAAGGGCTCTGCAGTCACGGCTACTGTCACAAGCAGAAGCGCCTCTGCTCAGGTACGGAGGCTCTGCACAGAAGCTCTCACAGGCAGACCTGTGAGTCAGAGCTGGGCGCATGCAGGTTGCTGCGGCTCCTGTGCTGCAGCGCTGTGGTGCCAGGGACTCACGAGAAAGCGCTGCCACACACCGCCTCTCTCGCTTGTGAGTGGCACTTGGTCACTGAGGAGATGTTGTCTTGCTCGTGTGTGATGTGTCGTCTTTGGAGAAAGGCTGTCAGAGACACCAGAATGGCTGGTTTCCAGAGTCTCTCTCTCTCTGTCTCTCTCTCTCTCTGTCTGTCTCTGTCTCTCTCTCTCGGACACAAGGCACTGGCAGTTGCCCAGGAGTGTTCGGTGGCCACTTCTGCTCCAGGAATCCATGTTGCCGCTTTTTGTCCTCTGGTGAGCAACCAGCCCTGCCACAACACTCAGCGTGATACTGCCGGTGCTTGGCTGAGCACGCTGGGTATGCCCGCTGCAGAGCGCTGAGTGCTCTAGAGCTGCAGCGGACGCTTGCTGTGGCCTCCTGCCAGACTGGAGCTAATGAGGCCCATGTTGTTATGTGCAAGTCCAGCGGCAGCAGCTAGCAGCCTGGGAGAGCTCAGCCTTGCTGTGAGCAGGGTGTCAGGGCGGGGATTGTCACAAGGGACCAGCGAGGCTAGGAAATCTTCCAAGTTGCTTGTAGCCCTTGGGGAGAGCGCTAGAGGTACCAATAGCTGTCTGCGTTCAGGTTTCTCTTCTAGCTGGCGCTCAGAGGGCTGTGAGGGCCCACCGGGCAAAGCCTGGAGCAGCTGTGCTGGTGAGATGTGTGTGGTGGCCCCCGGCAAGGTGTTTTATGAAGTGGCGGCTCATCTGACTCCCCACTGGGAGACCTGCAGGCTGCGAGAGGACCAGCTCCCGTTCAAAACGCAAAGCAGCTCTTGCGCAGGATTCCCTCTCTCAACATGAGGGCACCACTCCGCTCCTGCAGAGCAACGGGAAGGGTCCCTACCACGCCTGCATGGAGATTCCTTGCAGTGAAGGGCCGGCCACTGGAGACTCACAGCATCTGCTGAGCAAGCTCTCAAAGAGCTCCGCTGGGAACTCCCCTGCCCTGGCGTCCCTCTATTGAACTACTGACGGCGCTCTGGCCTTCCTGAGCCAGGCGCACCTGTTTCCACCTCCCGCTGAGACCAGTCCACAGGAAAGCGCGTGGGCTTGTTTTGGAGCCAGCCATGCCCGTGCCTGGCACAACGCCCTGCCTTGGGCAGTAGCTGCGTTGCGGAGGGTGTGCGTGTGCGTGCGTGCGTGCGTGCGTGCGTGAGTATGTGACTGTGCACATCTCCACGTGGGCCAGGCCTGGGGCTCCTGTTGGAGCGGAGAGTGGACATCAGCGCCCGAGTCACTTTGTCCACCACACTGCGATCCACAAGCATGACCTCAGGGTGGCTGCAGGACCCTTTGAGGTAGAAAATCTCACCTTACTGATGGAATCTCCGGAAATCGCTTTTGATTCTGAGATGTCCGAGACCTCCCAAACCTGTATCCCAGGTACTGCCCCCTTCGCAAGAGTTTTTCCTTCTGCAAAGGAGCAGGCTCTTTCTGCTTGGAATCAGCGTGCTTCTGCTTTGGGGGAATGGAAAACCAACATGAGTAAAAGGGCACATTCACTCAACGGTTCTTCCTCGTTTCCGTTACAGAGGCATGTAGGTGAAGAGCTGACTAATCAAGTAAAGACTGTGATGGCACAGGTTGTGTCAAAATTAACAAGGATCTTACACACCACTGTGAGCGACGACGAAGAGAGAACTGCAGAGAAACGTGATGCGGTGTCAGAGGAGCCCGTGTTGTCTTCAGACAACTCTGGCAGCCATAGCACATGCCGTGAGGCGCTGCGTGGCTTCTTGGGAAGTCTTCCCTCCTGCACCCCTAGAGAGCCCACCACAGCAACAAGCATAAACCCCACTCGCTCACAGAGTGATGTGCTGACATCAGAAGTGGCAGGCAAGGCAACTCCACTGCAGCTGCAAAAGACAGCTTTCCCTTCCCCACCCCAACAGACGCAGAGACCTCTGCAGTCGGAGGTACGGAGAAGAAGAGGAGCACGGCAGGACTGCTGCAGCTTGCAGGGGCACAGCGCGAGCACGGGACCTAGAAAAGAGTTGCCAAAGACATGTCCTTTGTGCCAAGCTTCCTCTGAAACTCCACCAGGGAGGAAAGGTACCGAGCCCCCCAGGCTGATCAGCAGTGATGTTGACTCAGACAGAAAGCGCGGCTTTCCTAGAGGCAGTGTTTTTAAAAAAGTGTTGGAACAGCACGCAGCCCCAGAAGCGCAGGGTGTTGTGGAGGTGGCTGAGACTGTGGTCGAGGAAGTGTACAAGAGGGTGAAAGAGCTGGGCCAGGCCATCCGTGTCTTAAGGGAGGGTCCCCTCGAGCTCAGTGGGGGCTCCCTCAGTAGCACCAGCAATGCCTGCAATGCCCTTGAACTCCTAAGGAAGAAGTTAGAAGAAGGAAATAATCAGAAGGCAGAACCTTTGCGGGGCAGGTCAGAAAAAGCCCACACGCTGGCAAGTGGGATAGTTGATTCCGTCTTGGATCGGCGCCATCAGCGTCGGACCGACTTCCCTTCGGCACTGAACTTTGGGGGTTGTGTGGCAGAAAAGCTGGCACCATATGGAAACGAGGCCTATCCTGGTCAGGACACTCTAAGGCCACAGGGAAGGAAAATTCCTGTGAGACACTTTTTAGAAAAGAGTCAGCCAAGAACCAGCTTGCCACCTATCAACATCCCTGGAACGGCCGTTTATCCAGAGGAAGAAACCCAAACCAAAGAGGAAATGTCTTGCAACCTCCCCTCTCTCTGCCAAGACTGTGTGCCAGGTGGTCACACCGCACTACGGGGCGTTCAGAAGTCCACGTGCTGGAGCGCTGCATCCGCGTCAAGATCTCCCAAGCCAGCGCTGGATACCCTACCTAAACGGAGGCCTGGTAGCACCAGGGAGACCCTGGCTGCCCTAGGCCAGCAGTTTGCAAGAAAGCCCTTCCCTCCGCTGGGTGCGAAGCCCCCTTCCCACAGGGGATCGCTGCGGCGACCAGTACGTGAAAAGCCTGGGCAAAGCCAGCCCGAGCAATCCCAGTCGGAAGAGGGAGCACTAGCCGGCAACCTGGTGGAAGGAGTCCTGCGGAGGTGTCTGGCTACAGGCTCCAGCTCTTTGTGTGACGCACGTCCTGAGAACAAATGATCAACTCCGAAGGTGAATGAAATTGGTAACACGCTTCAGCAGTCAGTGGGGAAAAAGAATACCCGCTCAAAGTCAGTCCTGTGGAGGCTACACCCAAAGGATGACTCTCAAGCCCAGAGTGCAAAGAAAGAAAGACGCTGTGGATAATGCAGGTGAGAGCACCTCTAGCAGCTCCTCTGCTCAAGGCATGGTCAACGAGGGCAGGTTGCTCACGACTGTGTCGGGCCAGGTTTTGAATAGCTCCAAGGATGGAGACTCCACAACTTGCCTGGGAAGCCTCTTCCAGTGTTTGACCACCCTCACAGTAAAAAAGGTTCCTCTGATGCTTAAATGGAAATGTTGGTTTGTCTTTCCATTTGTGCCCGGTGCCTCTTGTCCTTGTGTTGGACCCAATGAGAAGAGTCTGGCTCCGCCTTCTTTAGTCCGCCTCCCCACCACCAGCCATTTTTACACGGCGATAGGATCGCCCTGCCCCGAGCCTTCTCTTTTCGAGGCTGAACAACCCCAGCTCACTCAGCCTCTCGCTGTATGGCAGATGCCCCCCAAGCCCTTTATCATGTTTGTGGCTGGGCTCGCTCCACGAGGCCCATGCCTGTTCTTGTACTGGGAAGGCCAGAACTCAGTGCGCAGAGCACTCCAGGTGTGGGCCCACCGGTGCTGAGCAGAGGGGCAAGGATTACCTCCCTTGACCTGCTGGTGACGTTCTTCCTAATGCAGCCCAGGATGCCGGTGGCCTTGTGTGCCACAAGGGCACATTGCTGGCTCATGTTCAACTTGCTGTCCACCAGGCCCCGCAGGTCGTTCTCCGCCGAGCTGCTTGCCAGCCGGTTGGCCCCTAGCCTGTAACGGTGCAAGGAATTTTTCTTCCCCGGGGAGGGTGGGCGGGGGGGGGGGGGGGGGGGGGAGGCGCATAACAATTCCTTGCCCTTGTCAGCCAACGCTTTCTGCACCTCCAGAACAAGCAGGTGGGCCTCGGCTGGGCTCCGCGTGTTTCGCCCCGCGTAGACGGCAAGAAGGCTGCAATCCATTCTGCTGATGAAAGAGTTTAAGTTGGTTTGGGCAGAGCGGAGAGAGCAAGGGCTCAGGGAAGAGGAGGTTTGCTCCAGGGAATTTGTCAGCCGCCCTAAGTGAACACGAACGCGGCGTGACGCCAGTTCCTCCGTGGAGCGGCACACGAAAGCCTGAGGCTGTGCTGCAGAGCTTTCGAGGCATCCTAAGCCAGCTGTCCCATCGGCCACATTTCAAGAACGAAGCATGCCCTTGTTTCCCAACTCCTGCTTTCACGGCCCGCGCAAGGGCCGGCTCACTGGCCACGCCTCACCGACAGCAGGGCGACTGCCTTGGCCGAGATGCCGCAGCCTCGCCCCTCGTCTTACGTGAGTTGCTTTGTGGGTGGAGCAATCTCAAACGTCTCAAGGAAGCGTTCTGACTAGAGAAAGGCTTTTCTGGGCCCCTTTCCCTCTAAATCCAACCCCACAGCAGCAGCAGAGCTTGCCGACAACAGCAACAGGTTTTTCTGGGAGAGGGTCAATTTGCAGGGAAGTCCCAGGCCTCTACCTCTAGCCTTTTCTCTCTGCCTTCGGTTCACCCCCAAATCTCAGAGTGCCTCCCTGAGGACGAGGCTGACGAAGAGGATGAACTCCGACCCAAAGGAGGAGCGCAAACTTGCATGTACCCACACCTATTCTCCAACCCGTTCTTGCCGGTAAACCCCTGCCTCTAAGGGGCAGCCCATAAAATCACTGCACAAAGGTGGGCTCTGCATGCCCTTCTGAGGGGGTGGGGGGGGCGCGTAGGAGGAAAACAGCAATACTGAAGTCGCAGAGCATATAGGAATGCCCACGGAATGCACCGAGCCTCTGTGCTCTCCTAGCAGAGACTGGTGTATGTGGGTCAGTGGCCTGAGCAGAGACTATGCGGGTACCTTGTAATTTTGAGGGGGGTTTTTTCAGCCTTGCCGCAGGAAGGAGCCCCAGTGCGCAGAAAGAACCCCCCGCGGTTCTGTCTCAGAGGGCGTTTTTGGGGCGTGCCCCTAATGGTGGTGAAAACAACGTGGGTATGGGCAAATATAGGGAACAGTGGTTCTGTGGGAAGCCCTGGTGGGAGTTCCGCCTGGAGCGGATAATGGCAGTGTAGGTGTGAGAATGTTGATGGCCCCGAGTCCCTCTTACAGGATGAGGGGTGAGTATGTGAGTAAGGGGGCTGGATTATAGCTGGAGCTGTATTTTGCAAATAGCAGAGGCATTCTGGGGGTTGGAATGGGAGGAAGCAAGCGGCGAGCTGCATGCTTCACTTTGCTCTCGCGCGAGGTGCAGCTAGGAGGGCAGCCATGGCAGCATTGAATCGGCCAGGGCCCATACATGCAGCTGAAAGGAGCTGGTGCCATCACTCGAAGCGGGGCTGTGGTGGAGTTGTCCAGTTAGAGGGGTGAATCCCTTGTCCACTGTGGAAACATTATTTCTGTGATGAGGTGATGGGGACAGAGCTGGTCTTCTGTTTAGTTTAACTGGAGAACTGATGAGAGAGAATGAAGTAAGAGGGGACCGGAGAGTAACACTTTCTTTATTTTGTCTGGCATTACAGGAGTCAAAGGGCCAGCTTGCATTCGAGAGAGGGAGCTCAGAGCTCTCTTCTAACCGTCCGTGGTCAGCGGACAAAGGAGAGTCCTTTGGAGGCCCAGGTGAAGCAGAATAATTACTTGCCAAACCTGATTTTTGGCACGAGGGCATGCACGCTGCAGGGGGAGCAAAGCTAGGTGAAGCACAGCTGAGGCCCGGGCGGTCAATAGCTAGGAGGCAGCAGGAGATGTTTCCGAGTCGGATGTGAGCACAGTTTCTGAACTGCCAGGTGTTAGAACAGGGAGGCATGGCTGGACGTGGTGGAACTCTTAACTGGTACTCTAAATCAGTACTCTACTCTGGAATGCTTGGCCAGCACCACATTTAGTTCCTCTTTCCAAGAGAAGCGACTCTCTCATTGAGCGTTGGTGTGTGAGGAGATGAATTTGTGGTGTCTGAGCCTTGTCTTGCATCGGTCTCATTTCTTGCAATCATCTGCCCATCTTTTGCATCAGTCTGTTTCCGGGTTTGCTTCCATCCCACTGCTCTTGCGCTGTAAAACATCCTTGCGCTGTTGTACCTGATTTTTTGAGGTGCTCGGTAACCCTTTTCCTGGGCAGCCGTCCAATAAGGGGGCACTTGCCTGTATTTGCAGGGAGGTAGAATGGCTGCAGTGGGAGTGAGTGGACAGTTGTGTGGTTATTGAATGTGTGAAACGTTGTACGCGTGTCTCCCTTCTTCCCCCAACGGAGTTTTTTTCCCCCTGGGCCAGGGTCCTCTGCGAGGCAACCATCGTCTTGCCACGGAGCTTTGGACCGACGAGAGGGCACCGTTGTACTTAAGGGAAAACCAGCTCGTAAAAGTGTGCTTTCGCTCTGTGATGTTATATGGAATGCTGAGAATAAAGCAAACGGTGCAAACTGTAAAGCTGTGTTTAGATGGAAGGGCTCTAATCTTCCCCCTGCCCTCACTGCTGGCGAGGCCACAGGAGTGGCACTACCTCCGCTTGCCAAGGTCACGGGTTTGCCACACCTTTGGGCTCTCCCAAGGGGTGGAGTATGACTGTTCGCTGGACTCCTGCTCAGGCTCTGGGCCTAACGCACAGCTCATGCTAAGGCCTGGTGTCTGCTGGGAGCAGCACCATGAGGCTAAAGCGAGAGCAACACCTGCCCCAGCTTCTCGAGGACAGAAATAAGGCGGTGGGCTATGCCTGCGAGTTCCGCCAAAAGGCAACTGCTTTGTAGTTTCTGGTACGATTGAAATTCTTCAGCCTAAAGTAAATTCTTGCCCAGCAACTGAAATGACCAGTAGGGATGGTCTAGACCGAACGAACTCCTGAGCTGGAAGATACAGATGCGTCAGTTCACCCAAGCAGCCTTTGAAGCGAACCCTTCTGTAGCCGGTCTGCTGAGGCTCTCGCGCTGCCTGCTGTAGCGCAGGGGAGGCCCGTGTTCTGACAGAGGAGGACAGGTGAGCGCTCTCACTGTGGACTAGGTAACTATTTTGCTCATCAGCCCGCAAATTAGCAAACTAGTGAATTAGGTAACTAGCAGTTACCAATTCCGGCTAGTCTAGCGCGAAGGGATTAACCCCTTGCTTGCTTTTCACCTACTGAGCTTGTAAAAACAAAGTTTGTTTCACAGAGTGTGCTGTCCTGTGTCAATTGGAGAAATCGCAATGAGCCAGCTGTTCAAGGTAAGCTGATAGTGCTATGGGGAAATGGGACATTATCATGCTTCCAGGGACACAGAATGGAGAGCAGCAAAGCAGGAACATCTGCAAATCAGAATGGGATTCTTTGCTGTGTCCCTTCCCCTCTTTCACCATTAAAAGTGCATTTAGACCGCTAAAAGGAAATCCTGTCCAGAGTAGCACGTGCCTGCTGTTGTACTTGTCTCAGTGCGATAGCAACCTCCACTTTCTTCCAGTGGAAGCACTTGGGTTCTTGTATAGCTAGAGAAATTTCATTTTGCCTCATCCATAATGGCCAACAAACTGACGGTCTCTGTGACAGAGTGCAGCTTCTTTAACGCTGTAAGGCATTTTTAAATCTGCAACGAAATTCACTGAACTCTCTGAAATACATAAATAAATAATCCCCAGAAAGCCCACTGTTTTGCTTGCTGTGTTCTGTGTGTCTCTCCCCTTATCTTCGCCCTCCTCACTACAGTCAGCCTGATAGATTTAGTCCTGGTTGGAGAGCGTGCTAATGGCTTCTGCTCTAGTTCAGCCACAGCCATGCATTCCACGTAAACTCTGCCTTGATAGTTTATTGCCTGGGAACTCAAAACAAGCAGGGGATGGCCCTGCAGGTAGGTGAGATGCGACCCTGGTGGCGAGAAACGTCTTCAATTTGATTTGAGACTGAGAAAAGCGACGTGGCCGTGAGCAAAGATGAGCTAAAGAAGAGGCAGTTCCTCTGCACTGTGCTAGATTCTGCAGAACATTAAGTTAACTCTTTGTGGGTGCCTGGGGAAAAAAACCTTCTCAAAACCACAATACATTGGCTCTAGCCCCGTGTGCTGAGGCCATGACCTGCTGGCGCTCACCCAAAGAGGACGAAGTGAATTTCCCGGGCACCATCACTCGTACTGTCAGACGCTCCTCCTTCCCCTGTCCTTCGCCTTCTGTGACACGGGCTGAGGTCACGGTAACATTCTTTGGGCTCCAAAGCACACTTGGCGCCTCTTTCGTACACTCTTAGCATTTTTGTTAGTAATCGCTGTCTTCTCTGGCATCTGCAAGCCAAAAAGAATGTTGCTGTCACCTCAGACCGTGTCACAGAGGGGCTGCAGGGACACCACGCAGGGTGGAGTTTGGGTGGAGAAAAGGAGGTGCAAGAGCACTGAAAACATGGGCCCAGACTCAGAAAGAATAGAGAATGGGGTAAAAAGTCAGGGGCAGGGCAGGGGAAGGAGGAGCGTCCGACAGTACAAGAGTATATGCCCCCTAATGGTAGTGATGCTGGCTTGCAGACCCTCTGTGACATGGTCTGGGGTCACAGTGGGACATCCCACATCACAGTGACAGCTCCCCTCTCCCTGTAGCCACTGGGACTGCTGTCGCCTCCACTCTGCTCTGGAGGAGGCGCTGTGCTGCGAGCCACAGGAGGCAGTGGGGCAGCGCTGGTGGCAGCCTGGTGATGTGCCGAGCGGGAGGCCGGAGAGGAGCACTTTCCTTGCCACCCTCCTGCTGACTTGGCTGCTCAGGTTTTCTCCCTGCTCTGAGGGCTGTTTCTTGGCTCAGGACTCCTTCCGGCTGTCCCCATCTTTGCCGGAGACAGGATCCTGTGGGAAGAAAGCGAGGGCCTGCAAAAAGCAGAGATGGAGATGAGGAAAAAGGTAGGAGACCGAAAAATTAGCGCTTGATTTAGGAGTAGACTTTTGGAGAGGTCCAGCCACGAGAAGCGCAATGGAGAAAGCAACGGAGAAGGTTAGCAATGGGAAGCAGACCAAGGCGCAGCCGCTGTGTGGAGAAGGTGTCTCATACATAGTACGCGTGGCTGAAAAAGGTGACTCGGAACTATGTAAAACTGCCGTCGGCAGTCATTCATGAGAAAGTCCCTAGAGAGCGTAAGACGTGGGTGCAAGCTCTGTGTTTGCTATAGCCCCGGTGAGCAACCCCCACAGCATGTGTCCCCCGTATGCAGACCCGGAGGGCGCTCGGAGCAGGTTGCCTGGTGCGCTGACAGCCCAAGCTGCCGGGCTCTGAGCAGGCCCCCAGCACAGCTCTCTCAGCAGCAGGATTTCTCCAAATCTCTCGCTGGTGATACCATTGCACTGGGAGATCTGACACAAGGAATGAGATGCCTGAGCGTGTTCAGCGTGCCCTGACATCAAACAGAAAAACCTTTGCATGGAACTGTAGGGTTGGTATTTCTGTTCTGGAGGCTCACGTGTGTGCCTGCATCTTTTGCCCCGGTGTGATGCTCAGGAGAGGAAGGAGAAAGAGCTGCTGCTGCTGCTGCAACTCAAGGAGGACATGGAACAGGAAGCGAGACTTGAGGAACTGCAGAAGAAAAGGAGAGAAGAGAAAGCCAGAAAGGCACGTTAAGTAACATTCCTTTTGGCTTGTAGATGCCAGAGAAGACAGCGATTGCTAACAAAAATCCTAAGAGTGTATGAAAGAGGCACCAAGTGTGCTTTGGAGCGCAAAGATCCCCGTTAGAGCTGACCACATGTGGGAACGTGGCAGGGCCTGGAGTGCAAAACTCACTTTGGTGAGTTTGGTGGCAGGAGCTGCACAGGTTTGTTGTGGTCCAAAGGGGAGGGCGATAAAGATACAGCTAGGGAAATGCTTGCGTCCCTCCAAAAGGGGTATAAGCTGGAAGAACCGTGTGCCTTTCCGTACGTGCAGCTGCGCCTCTTCAGACCGCGTGTCTTGCTCCCCGGCAGCTCAGCAGGGCAGGAGCCCTCAGCGCTTTAACCTGCGGTCAGATGAGGCTGTTCCCCGGCAGCTCAGTCAGCACGTTGCCATTTGATTTCTGTACGTCTTTTGTTTGTCTGCCTGCTTTTGTTTGTGTTCTGTTCTGTTGTGTTTTTTGCAACTGGATTCAACAAGGGATTGCTCCCAAGACAAAGCCATGCCAGGAAACGTGTTGAGGCCTGGGGTGGTGGTTTCTGTCTTGCACAGAAGAAAGTGTACGTAAGGTGTATGCGAGATGCTTGATGGAGCATCTCTAGGTAAAAGAAAGCTTGCGGTAACTTACCCTTCACTGTTTTTCCTCACTATTGTAGAAGCGCCTATTGCTGGAGAGAAAAATGGCATATCATCTCCAGAAAGGGCAAGATCTTATTTCCCTGAGTGCAGAGCCTGAAGTTCATGGGAAATGTTTGGGAAAGGTGCGGCCTCAGCACCCACTGAGCAAAGCCAGCGGTACCTGCAGAGGTAAGGCAAGTGTTATGTGGAGCTAGCTCTCGCTCCTCTCTCCCAGGTCAGCAGCTACGACTGCTCTCACTTCCAAAGCTTGAGCCTCTGGAGGGATGGAGTGAGTGAAGAGCGGCTGGGGCTGCTGCTCTTTTTAGGTCTCCAAAGCACTGTGTGGGCCGGGTGGGTGAGCGAATGCCAGGCCACAGAGCTGTCTTGGGCCTTCTTACCCTGTGCTTTGGGAACGTGCTCATGCCAAGCGCATGTGACACGCCGGCACCAGAACAGCTCAGGTAAGGTGAGACCCGGCAATTCAGAAAGGAAAAATAATTTCAAAGGAAAAGTGGAAACATCAGCATCACTCACGGGAACTTCTTCCTTTGTGAGTAGTTTGTTCACGGCAGAAGCAGCTTTCAGCATTGTTGATGTGCTTCTCCATGCTTTGTGTTGAACAGGCAAGCTTAGGAAAAGATGAGCTCGTGGGGCTGAGAGCTGGCACCCGCTGGGAGTGCCAACAGACCTCTAGGCGGCCTTCACTTGATGGTGGAAAAGTCGCTCCAAAGTCTCCGCTCTCTCCCTCTCTCTCTCCCTATCATGGTGATAGGGTGGCTAAACCTGGGATTTGGTTTAGCAGGCCCCACTCCGCTCGGCGCTGAGTCACCTGGGAAGATCTGGGCTAGCTTGACCAGATCTTCTCAAGCCTGCCTCCAGCAGAGCCAGCCGCCTAGCTGCCACAGCGCCCGCCGCGTGGCAGTGGCACGTTGCATGGCACGTTGCTGCGGGCCAGCTAGGGGCGAGTTCCCCTTAGCACACAATGAGGCTCCCTGCTGCATCGCGTTCCCTGTTGCAGCCACTCCTCGGGGGGGTGGGAATGGGCAGGCTACGGCCCGCAGCGCAGCAGCTCACGGCTGCTTTGTGCGGCACTGAGGCTGCCCCCGTGCACCCAAGCAGGCAGAAGCACTGTGGGTGGGTCGGCTGCCTTCTGCAAAAAGCTGGGCCAGCCTGTAGCAAAGCAGAAGGAAACTGCTGGTTGGCAGCTAAGGCTCAGCTCACAGGCTGTGCTCCCTCCTGAGCAAGGCTGTCTGGGACCTTCCTGCCCACGTCTGTCTCAGGCTCTGCTCCCTCCCCAGGAACTGGCAGCAAGGACAGACTTTCCTGCTGCCCATGCGCCGAGTGCTCTGTTCATCCCAGAGCTCCCAGGCCTGCCAAGAGCGGTCAGGGTAAGCCCACAGGCCTTGCTGTTGTTCCCTCTGCCTCCACGGAGGGCTGTGAAGGAATAGCGCCCTCCCCCCTCCCCCCCCGCCCACCCCAACTAACCCCAGATAACTGCCCTGTCTTCCTCTGGAGAGTGGCACTCCATGTTTGATCCGTCAGTTAGCGGTGGGGCCTTGGCCTCTCCTAATGTACTCGGATCTCCTACAAATGCAGGGCCGTAGCTCAGCCTTAGGCAAAAAGGATGCGCTTGCCCTGTTGTGGGACGCATTGAGAATATGCTAGCGTCCTTCTCGCCCACCATTTCAGAAGTGACGCTCAAAGAAAGTGCAAGGTGCAGAGGTTAATGCGGTGTTGCCCGATAGGATGAGCTTTTTGTTGCCGCTCGCTTTGTCTACTTCTAGATACATACAGCATTTGCAGTGCCAGCACCTAGCATGGGCCAGGCCTGGGCCTTCAAGGAGAGCCCACCTCATAAAACACCCTGAAAGGGCCAAGCTGCAGGGGCTCCGCCATCCTCCTTGCACTCGGTGCAAGGCCCAGGCAGGGCAAGGCGGTGGCCTTGCAGGCCCAGGAGAAATCTCTTACTTAGCCCCGCAGGCGATGTCTTTTGCCATGTAAACGTTTGCAAACTGAAGTTGGGTTTCTTTTTCCCCATAGGCGCTAACCAGCCTTGTCAATCTTCAGCTAATGGGAAGACGGCGTCACTTTCTCCCACGGTCTTCCAGAAGGGCTCTGCAGTCACGGCTACTGTCACAAGCAGAAGCGCCTCTGCTCAGGTACGGAGGCTCTGCACAGAAGCTCTCACAGGCAGACCTGTGAGTCAGAGCTGGGCGCATGCAGGTTGCTGCGGCTCCTGTGCTGCAGCGCTGTGGTGCCAGGGACTCACGAGAAAGCGCTGCCACACACCGCCTCTCTCGCTTGTGAGTGGCACTTGGTCACTGAGGAGATGTTGTCTTGCTGGTGTGTGATGTGTCGTCTTTGGAGAAAGGCTGTCAGAGACACCAGAATGGCTGGTTTCCAGAGTCTCTCTCTCTCTGTCTCTCTCTCTCTCTCTCTGTCTCTCTCTCTCTCTGTCTCTGTCTCTCTCTCTCGGACACAAGGCACTGGCAGTTGCCCAGGAGTGTTCGGTGGCCACTTCTGCTCCAGGAATCCATGTTGCCGCTTTTTGTCCTCTGGTGAGCAACCAGCCCTGCCACAACACTCAGCGTGATACTGCCGGTGCTTGGCTGAGCACGCTGGGTATGCCCGCTGCAGAGCGCTGAGTGCTCTAGAGCTGCAGCGGACGCTTGCTGTGGCCTCCTGCCAGACTGGAGCTAATGAGGCCCATGTTGTTATGTGCAAGTCCAGCGGCAGCAGCTAGCAGCCTGGGAGAGCTCAGCCTTGCTGTGAGCAGGGTGTCAGGGCGGGGATTGTCACAAGGGACCAGCGAGGCTAGGAAATCCTCCAAGTTGCTTGTAGCCCTTGGGGAGAGCGCTAGAGGTACCAATAGCTGTCTGCGTTCAGGTTTCTCTTCTAGCTGGCGCTCAGAGGGCTGTGAGGGCCCACCGGGCAAAGCCTGGAGCAGCTGTGCTGGTGAGATGTGTGTGGTGGCCCCCGGCAAGGTGTTTTATGAAGTGGCGGCTCATCTGACTCCCCACTGGGAGACCTGCAGGCTGCGAGAGGACCAGCTCCCGTTCAAAACGCAAAGCAGCTCTTGCGCAGGATTCCCTCTCTCAACATGAGGGCACCACTCCGCTCCTGCAGAGCAACGGGAAGGGTCCCTACCACGCCTGCATGGAGATTCCTTGCAGTGAAGGGCCGGCCACTGGAGACTCACAGCATCTGCTGAGCAAGCTCTCAAAGAGCTCCGCTGGGAACTCCCCTGCCCTGGCGTCCCTCTATTGAACTACTGACGGCGCTCTGGCCTTCCTGAGCCAGGCGCACCTGTTTCCACCTCCCGCTGAGACCAGTCCACAGGAAAGCGCGTGGGCTTGTTTTGGAGCCAGCCATGCCCGTGCCTGGCACAACGCCCTGCCTTGGGCAGTAGCTGCGTTGCGGAGGGTGTGCGTGTGCGTGCGTGCGCGCGTGCGTGCGTGCGTGCGTGTGTATGTGACTGTGCACATCTCCACGTGGGCCAGGCCTGGGGCTCCTGTTGGAGCGGAGAGTGGACATCAGCGCCCGAGTCACTTTGTCCACCACACTGCGATCCGCAAGCATGACCTCAGGGTGGCTGCAGGACCCTTTGAGGTAGAAAATCTCACCTTACTGATGGAATCTCCGGAAATCGCTTTTGATTCTGAGATGTCCGAGACCTCCCAAACCTGTATCCCAGGTACTGCCCCCTTCGCAAGAGTTTTTCCTTCTGCAAAGGAGCAGGCTCTTTCTGCTTGGAATCAGCGTGCTTCTGCTTTGGGGGAATGGAAAACCAACATGAGTAAAAGGGCACATTCACTCAACGGTTCTTCCTCGTTTCCGTTACAGAGGCATGTAGGTGAAGAGCTGACTAATCAAGTAAAGACTGTGATGGCACAGGTTGTGTCAAAATTAACAAGGATCTTACACACCACTGTGAGCGACGACGAAGAGAGAACTGCAGAGAAACGTGATGCGGTGTCAGAGGAGCCCGTGTTGTCTTCAGACAACTCTGGCAGCCATAGCACATGCCGTGAGGCGCTGCGTGGCTTCTTGGGAAGTCTTCCCTCCTGCACCCCTAGAGAGCCCACCACAGCAACAAGCATAAACCCCACTCGCTCACAGAGTGATGTGCTGACATCAGAAGTGGCAGGCAAGGCAACTCCACTGCAGCTGCAAAAGACAGCTTTCCCTTCCCCACCCCAACAGACGCAGAGACCTCTGCAGTCGGAGGTACGGAGAAGAAGAGGAGCACGGCAGGACTGCTGCAGCTTGCAGGGGCACAGCGCGAGCACGGGACCTAGAAAAGAGTTGCCAAAGACATGTCCTTTGTGCCAAGCTTCCTCTGAAACTCCACCAGGGAGGAAAGGTACCGAGCCCCCCAGGCTGATCAGCAGTGATGTTGACTCAGACAGAAAGCGCGGCTTTCCTAGAGGCAGTGTTTTTAAAAAAGTGTTGGAACAGCACGCAGCCCCAGAAGCGCAGGGTGTTGTGGAGGTGGCTGAGACTGTGGTCGAGGAAGTGTACAAGAGGGTGAAAGAGCTGGGCCAGGCCATCCGTGTCTTAAGGGAGGGTCCCCTCGAGCTCAGTGGGGGCTCCCTCAGTAGCACCAGCAATGCCTGCAATGCCCTTGAACTCCTAAGGAAGAAGTTAGAAGAAGGAAATAATCAGAAGGCAGAACCTTTGCGGGGCAGGTCAGAAAAAGCCCACACGCTGGCAAGTGGGATAGTTGATTCCGTCTTGGATCGGCGCCATCAGCGTCGGACCGACTTCCCTTCGGCACTGAACTTTGGGGGTTGTGTGGCAGAAAAGCTGGCACCATATGGAAACGAGGCCTATCCTGGTCAGGACACTCTAAGGCCACAGGGAAGGAAAATTCCTGTGAGACACTTTTTAGAAAAGAGTCAGCCAAGAACCAGCTTGCCACCTATCAACATCCCTGGAACGGCCGTTTATCCAGAGGAAGAAACCCAAACCAAAGAGGAAATGTCTTGCAACCTCCCCTCTCTCTGCCAAGACTGTGTGCCAGGTGGTCACACCGCACTACGGGGCGTTCAGAAGTCCACGTGCTGGAGCGCTGCATCCGCGTCAAGATCTCCCAAGCCAGCGCTGGATACCCTACCTAAACGGAGGCCTGGTAGCACCAGGGAGACCCTGGCTGCCCTAGGCCAGCAGTTTGCAAGAAAGCCCTTCCCTCCGCTGGGTGCGAAGCCCCCTTCCCACAGGGGATCGCTGCGGCGACCAGTACGTGAAAAGCCTGGGCAAAGCCAGCCCGAGCAATCCCAGTCGGAAGAGGGAGCACTAGCCGGCAACCTGGTGGAAGGAGTCCTGCGGAGGTGTCTGGCTACAGGCTCCAGCTCTTTGTGTGACGCACGTCCTGAGAACAAATGATCAACTCCGAAGGTGAATGAAATTGGTAACACGCTTCAGCAGTCAGTGGGGAAAAAGAATACCCGCTCAAAGTCAGTCCTGTGGAGGCTACACCCAAAGGATGACTCTCAAGCCCAGAGTGCAAAGAAAGAAAGACGCTGTGGATAATGCAGGTGAGAGCACCTCTAGCAGCTCCTCTGCTCAAGGCATGGTCAACGAGGGCAGGTTGCTCACGACTGTGTCGGGCCAGGTTTTGAATAGCTCCAAGGATGGAGACTCCACAACTTGCCTGGGAAGCCTCTTCCAGTGTTTGACCACCCTCACAGTAAAAAAGGTTCCTCTGATGCTTAAATGGAAATGTTGGTTTGTCTTTCCATTTGTGCCCGGTGCCTCTTGTCCTTGTGTTGGACCCAATGAGAAGAGTCTGGCTCCGCCTTCTTTAGTCCGCCTCCCCACCACCAGCCATTTTTACACGGCGATAGGATCGCCCTGCCCCGAGCCTTCTCTTTTCGAGGCTGAACAACCCCAGCTCACTCAGCCTCTCGCTGTATGGCAGATGCCCCCCAAGCCCTTTATCATGTTTGTGGCTGGGCTCGCTCCACGAGGCCCATGCCTGTTCTTGTACTGGGAAGGCCAGAACTCAGTGCGCAGAGCACTCCAGGTGTGGGCCCACCGGTGCTGAGCAGAGGGGCAAGGATTACCTCCCTTGACCTGCTGGTGACGTTCTTCCTAATGCAGCCCAGGATGCCGGTGGCCTTGTGTGCCACAAGGGCACATTGCTGGCTCATGTTCAACTTGCTGTCCACCAGGCCCCGCAGGTCGTTCTCCGCCGAGCTGCTTGCCAGCCGGTTGGCCCCTAGCCTGTAACGGTGCAAGGAATTTTTCTTCCCCGGGGAGGGTGGGCGGGGGGGGCGGGGGGGGAGGCGCATAACAATTCCTTGCCCTTGTCAGCCAACGCTTTCTGCACCTCCAGAACAAGCAGGTGGGCCTCGGCTGGGCTCCGCGTGTTTCGCCCCGCGTAGACGGCAAGAAGGCTGCAATCCATTCTGCTGATGAAAGAGTTTAAGTTGGTTTGGGCAGAGCGGAGAGAGCAAGGGCTCAGGGAAGAGGAGGTTTGCTCCAGGGAATTTGTCAGCCGCCCTAAGTGAACACGAACGCGGCGTGACGCCAGTTCCTCCGTGGAGCGGCACACGAAAGCCTGAGGCTGTGCTGCAGAGCTTTCGAGGCATCCTAAGCCAGCTGTCCCATCGGCCACATTTCAAGAACGAAGCATGCCCTTGTTTCCCAACTCCTGCTTTCACGGCCCGCGCAAGGGCCGGCTCACTTGGCCACGCCTCACCGACAGCAGGGCGACTGCCTTGGCCGAGATGCCGCAGCCTCGCCCCTCGTCTTACGTGAGTTGCTTTGTGGGTGGAGCAATCTCAAACGTCTCAAGGAAGCGTTCTGACTAGAGAAAGGCTTTTCTGGGCCCCTTTCCCTCTAAATCCAACCCCACAGCAGCAGCAGAGCTTGCCGACAACAGCAACAGGTTTTTCTGGGAGAGGGTCAATTTGCAGGGAAGTCCCAGGCCTCTACCTCTAGCCTTTTCTCTCTGCCTTCGGTTCACCCCCAAATCTCAGAGTGCCTCCCTGAGGACGAGGCTGACGAAGAGGATGAACTCCGACCCAAAGGAGGAGCGCAAACTTGCATGTACCCACACCTATTCTCCAACCCGTTCTTGCCGGTAAACCCCTGCCTCTAAGGGGCAGCCCATAAAATCACTGCACAAAGGTGGGCTCTGCATGCCCTTCTGAGGGGGTGGGGGGGGCGCGTAGGAGGAAAACAGCAATACTGAAGTCGCAGAGCATATAGGAATGCCCACGGAATGCACCGAGCCTCTGTGCTCTCCTAGCAGAGACTGGTGTATGTGGGTCAGTGGCCTGAGCAGAGACTATGCGGGTACCTTGTAATTTTGAGGGGGGTTTTTTCAGCCTTGCCGCAGGAAGGAGCCCCAGTGCGCAGAAAGAACCCCCCGCGGTTCTGTCTCAGAGGGCGTTTTTGGGGCGTGCCCCTAATGGTGGTGAAAACAACGTGGGTATGGGCAAATATAGGGAACAGTGGTTCTGTGGGAAGCCCTGGTGGGAGTTCCGCCTGGAGCGGATAATGGCAGTGTAGGTGTGAGAATGTTGATGGCCCCGAGTCCCTCTTACAGGATGAGGGGTGAGTGTGTGAGTAAGGGGGCTGGATTATAGCTGGAGCTGTATTTTGCAAATAGCAGAGGCATTCTGGGGGTTGGAATGGGAGGAAGCAAGCGGCGAGCTGCATGCTTCACTTTGCTCTCGCGCGAGGTGCAGCTAGGAGGGCAGCCATGGCAGCATTGAATCGGCCAGGGCCCATACATGCAGCTGAAAGGAGCTGGTGCCATCACTCGAAGCGGGGCTGTGGTGGAGTTGTCCAGTTAGAGGGGTGAATCCCTTGTCCACTGTGGAAACATTATTTCTGTGATGAGGTGATGGGGACAGAGCTGGTCTTCTGTTTAGTTTAACTGGAGAACTGATGAGAGAGAATGAAGTAAGAGGGGACCGGAGAGTAACACTTTCTTTATTTTGTCTGGCATTACAGGAGTCAAAGGGCCAGCTTGCATTCGAGAGAGGGAGCTCAGAGCTCTCTTCTAACCGTCCGTGGTCAGCGGACAAAGGAGAGTCCTTTGGAGGCCCAGGTGAAGCAGAATAATTACTTGCCAAACCTGATTTTTGGCACGAGGGCATGCACGCTGCAGGGGGAGCAAAGCTAGGTGAAGCACAGCTGAGGCCCGGGCGGTCAATAGCTAGGAGGCAGCAGGAGATGTTTCCGAGTCGGATGTGAGCACAGTTTCTGAACTGCCAGGTGTTAGAACAGGGAGGCATGGCTGGACGTGGTGGAACTCTTAACTGGTACTCTAAATCAGTACTCTACTCTGGAATGCTTGGCCAGCACCACATTTAGTTCCTCTTTCCAAGAGAAGCGACTCTCTCATTGAGCGTTGGTGTGTGAGGAGATGAATTTGTGGTGTCTGAGCCTTGTCTTGCATCGGTCTCATTTCTTGCAATCATCTGCCCATCTTTTGCATCAGTCTGTTTCCGGGTTTGCTTCCATCCCACTGCTCTTGCGCTGTAAAACATCCTTGCGCTGTTGTACCTGATTTTTTGAGGTGCTCGGTAACCCTTTTCCTGGGCAGCCGTCCAATAAGGGGGCACTTGCCTGTATTTGCAGGGAGGTAGAATGGCTGCAGTGGGAGTGAGTGGACAGTTGTGTGGTTATTGAATGTGTGAAACGTTGTACGCGTGTCTCCCTTCTTCCCCCAACGGAGTTTTTTTCCCCCTGGGCCAGGGTCCTCTGCGAGGCAACCATCGTCTTGCCACGGAGCTTTGGACCGACGAGAGGGCACCGTTGTACTTAAGGGAAAACCAGCTTGTAAAAGTGTGCTTTCGCTCTGTGATGTTATATGGAATGCTGAGAATAAAGCAAACGGTGCAAACTGTAAAGCTGTGTTTAGATGGAAGGGCTCTAATCTTCCCCCTGCCCTCACTGCTGGCGAGGCCACAGGAGTGGCACTACCTCCGCTTGCCAAGGTCACGGGTTTGCCACACCTTTGGGCTCTCCCAAGGGGTGGAGTATGACTGTTCGCTGGACTCCTGCTCAGGCTCTGGGCCTAACGCACAGCTCATGCTAAGGCCTGGTGTCTGCTGGGAGCAGCACCATGAGGCTAAAGCGAGAGCAACACCTGCCCCAGCTTCTCGAGGACAGAAATAAGGCGGTGGGCTATGCCTGCGAGTTCCGCCAAAAGGCAACTGCTTTGTAGTTTCTGGTACGATTGAAATTCTTCAGCCTAAAGTAAATTCTTGCCCAGCAACTGAAATGACCAGTAGGGATGGTCTAGACCGAACGAACTCCTGAGCTGGAAGATACAGATGCGTCAGTTCACCCAAGCAGCCTTTGAAGCGAACCCTTCTGTAGCCGGTCTGCTGAGGCTCTCGCACTGCCTGCTGTAGCGCAGGGGAGGCCCGTGTTCTGACAGAGGAGGACAGGTGAGCGCTCTCACTGTGGACTAGGTAACTATTTTGCTCATCAGCCCGCAAATTAGCAAACTAGTGAATTAGGTAACTAGCAGTTACCAATTCCGGCTAGTCTAGCGCGAAGGGATTAACCCCTTGCTTGCTTTTCACCTACTGAGCTTGTAAAAACAAAGTTTGTTTCACAGAGTGTGCTGTCCTGTGTCAATTGGAGAAATCGCAATGAGCCAGCTGTTCAAGGTAAGCTGATAGTGCTATGGGGAAATGGGACATTATCATGCTTCCAGGGACACAGAATGGAGAGCAGCAAAGCAGGAACATCTGCAAATCAGAATGGGATTCTTTGCTGTGTCCCTTCCCCTCTTTCACCATTAAAAGTGCATTTAGACCGCTAAAAGGAAATCCTGTCCAGAGTAGCACGTGCCTGCTGTTGTACTTGTCTCAGTGCGATAGCAACCTCCACTTTCTTCCAGTGGAAGCACTTGGGTTCTTGTATAGCTAGAGAAATTTCATTTTGCCTCATCCATAATGGCCAACAAACTGACGGTCTCTGTGACAGAGTGCAGCTTCTTTAACGCTGTAAGGCATTTTTAAATCTGCAACGAAATTCACTGAACTCTCTGAAATACATAAATAAATAATCCCCAGAAAGCCCACTGTTTTGCTTGCTGTGTTCTGTGTGTCTCTCCCCTTATCTTCGCCCTCCTCACTACAGTCAGCCTGATAGATTTAGTCCTGGTTGGAGAGCGTGCTAATGGCTTCTGCTCTAGTTCAGCCACAGCCATGCATTCCACGTAAACTCTGCCTTGATAGTTTATTGCCTGGGAACTCAAAACAAGCAGGGGATGGCCCTGCAGGTAGGTGAGATGCGACCCTGGTGGCGAGAAACGTCTTCAATTTGATTTGAGACTGAGAAAAGCGACGTGGCCGTGAGCAAAGATGAGCTAAAGAAGAGGCAGTTCCTCTGCACTGTGCTAGATTCTGCAGAACATTAAGTTAACTCTTTGTGGGTGCCTGGGGAAAAAAACCTTCTCAAAACCACAATACATTGGCTCTAGCCCCGTGTGCTGAGGCCATGACCTGCTGGCGCTCACCCAAAGAGGACGAAGTGAATTTCCCGGGCACCATCACTCGTACTGTCAGACGCTCCTCCTTCCCCTGTCCTTCGCCTTCTGTGACACGGGCTGAGGTCACGGTAACATTCTTTGGGCTCCAAAGCACACTTGGCGCCTCTTTCGTACACTCTTAGCATTTTTGTTAGTAATCGCTGTCTTCTCTGGCATCTGCAAGCCAAAAAGAATGTTGCTGTCACCTCAGACCGTGTCACAGAGGGGCTGCAGGGACACCACGCAGGGTGGAGTTTGGGTGGAGAAAAGGAGGTGCAAGAGCACTGAAAACATGGGCCCAGACTCAGAAAGAATAGAGAATGGGGTAAAAAGTCAGGGGCAGGGCAGGGGAAGGAGGAGCGTCCGACAGTACAAGAGTATATGCCCCCTAATGGTAGTGATGCTGGCTTGCAGACCCTCTGTGACATGGTCTGGGGTCACAGTGGGACATCCCACATCACAGTGACAGCTCCCCTCTCCCTGTAGCCACTGGGACTGCTGTCGCCTCCACTCTGCTCTGGAGGAGGCGCTGTGCTGCGAGCCACAGGAGGCAGTGGGGCAGCGCTGGTGGCAGCCTGGTGATGTGCCGAGCGGGAGGCCGGAGAGGAGCACTTTCCTTGTCACCCTCCTGCTGACTTGGCTGCTCAGGTTTTCTCCCTGCTCTGAGGGCTGTTTCTTGGCTCAGGACTCCTTCCGGCTGTCCCCATCTTTGCCGGAGACAGGATCCTGTGGGAAGAAAGCGAGGGCCTGCAAAAAGCAGAGATGGAGATGAGGAAAAAGGTAGGAGACCGAAAAATTAGCGCTTGATTTAGGAGTAGACTTTTGGAGAGGTCCAGCCACGAGAAGCGCAATGGAGAAAGCAACGGAGAAGGTTAGCAATGGGAAGCAGACCAAGGCGCAGCCGCTGTGTGGAGAAGGTGTCTCATACATAGTACGCGTGGCTGAAAAAGGTGACTCGGAACTATGTAAAACTGCCGTCGGCAGTCATTCATGAGAAAGTCCCTAGAGAGCGTTAAGACGTGGGTGCAAGCTCTGTGTTTGCTATAGCCCCGGTGAGCAACCCCCACAGCATGTGTCCCCCGTATGCAGACCCGGAGGGCGCTCGGAGCAGGTTGCCTGGTGCGCTGACAGCCCAAGCTGCCGGGCTCTGAGCAGGCCCCCAGCACAGCTCTCTCAGCAGCAGGATTTCTCCGAATCTCTCGCTGGTGATACCATTGCACTGGGAGATCTGACACAAGGAATGAGATGCCTGAGCGTGTTCAGCGTGCCCTGACATCAAACAGAAAAACCTTTGCATGGAACTGTAGGGTTGGTATTTCTGTTCTGGAGGCTCACGTGTGTGCCTGCATCTTTTGCCCCGGTGTGATGCTCAGGAGAGGAAGGAGAAAGAGCTGCTGCTGCTGCTGCAACTCAAGGAGGACATGGAACAGGAAGCGAGACTTGAGGAACTGCAGAAGAAAAGGAGAGAAGAGAAAGCCAGAAAGGCACGTTAAGTAACATTCCTTTTGGCTTGTAGATGCCAGAGAAGACAGCGATTGCTAACAAAAAATCCTAAGAGTGTATGAAAGAGGCACCAAGTGTGCTTTGGAGCGCAAAGATCCCCGTTAGAGCTGACCACATGTGGGAACGTTGCAGGGCCTGGAGTGCAAAACTCACTTTGGTGAGTTTGGTGGCAGGAGCTGCACAGGTTTGTTGTGGTCCAAAGGGGAGGGCGATAAAGATACAGCTAGGGAAATGCTTGCGTCCCTCCAAAAGGGGTATAAGCTGGAAGAACCGTGTGCCTTTCCGTACGTGCAGCTGCGCCTCTTCAGACCGCGTGTCTTGCTCCCCGGCAGCTCAGCAGGGCAGGAGCCCTCAGCGCTTTAACCTGCGGTCAGATGAGGCTGTTCCCCGGCAGCTCAGTCAGCACGTTGCCATTTGATTTCTGTACGTCTTTTGTTTGTCTGCCTGCTTTTGTTTGTGTTCTGTTCTGTTGTGTTTTTTGCAACTGGATTCAACAAGGGATTGCTCCCAAGACAAAGCCATGCCAGGAAACGTGTTGAGGCCTGGGGTGGTGGTTTCTGTCTTGCACAGAAGAAAGTGTACGTAAGGTGTATGCGAGATGCTTGATGGAGCATCTCTAGGTAAAAGAAAGCTTGTGGTAACTTACCCTTCACTGTTTTTCCTCACTATTGTAGAAGCGCCTATTGCTGGAGAGAAAAATGGCATATCATCTCCAGAAAGGGCAAGATCTTATTTCCCTGAGTGCAGAGCCTGAAGTTCATGGGAAATGTTTGGGAAAGGTGCGGCCTCAGCACCCACTGAGCAAAGCCAGCGGTACCTGCAGAGGTAAGGCAAGTGTTATGTGGAGCTAGCTCTCGCTCCTCTCTCCCAGGTCAGCAGCTACGACTGCTCTCACTTCCAAAGCTTGAGCCTCTGGAGGGATGGAGTGAGTGAAGAGCGGCTGGGGCTGCTGCTCTTTTTAGGTCTCCAAGGCACTGTGTGGGCCGGGTGGGTGAGCGAATGCCAGGCCACAGAGCTGTCTTGGGCCTTCTTACCCTGTGCTTTGGGAACGTGCTCATGCCAAGCGCATGTGACACGCCGGCACCAGAACAGCTCAGGTAAGGTGAGACCCGGCAATTCAGAAAGGAAAAATAATTTCAAAGGAAAAGTGGAAACATCAGCATCACTCACGGGAACTTCTTCCTTTGTGAGTAGTTTGTTCACGGCAGAAGCAGCTTTCAGCATTGTTGATGTGCTTCTCCATGCTTTGTGTTGAACAGGCAAGCTTAGGAAAAGATGAGCTCGTGGGGCTGAGAGCTGGCACCCGCTGGGAGTGCCAACAGACCTCTAGGCGGCCTTCACTTGATGGTGGAAAAGTCGCTCCAAAGTCTCCGCTCTCTCCCTCTCTCTCTTTCGTCTGTATGCCACAAGGGGATTTTCTACACTTTCACCACCACCCGCCGCCTCCAAACAGGCAAAGGCAACCCTGGAAGCCAGCTTTTTTCCTACAGACGGTCTGTAGGCTGAGCACGTGGCTCTGAGATCATGGTGATAGGGTGGCTAAACCTGGGATTTGGTTTAGCAGTCCCCACTCCGCTCGGCGCTGAGTCACCTGGGAAGATCTGGGCTAGCTTGACCAGATCTTCTCAAGCCTGCCTCCAGCAGAGCCAGCCGCCTAGCTGCCACAGCGCCCGCCGCGTGGCAGTGGCACGTTGCATGGCACGTTGCTGCGGGCCAGCTAGGGGCGAGTTCCCCTTAGCACACAATGAGGCTCCCTGCTGCATCGCGTTCCCTGTTGCAGCCACTCCTCGGGGGGGTGGGGATGGGCAGGCTACGGCCCGCAGCGCAGCAGCTCACGGCTGCTTTGTGCGGCACTGAGGCTGCCCCCGTGCACCCAAGCAGGCAGAAGCACTGTGGGTGGGTCGGCTGCCTTCTGCAAAAAGCTGGGCCAGCCTGTAGCAAAGCAGAAGGAAACTGCTGGTTGGCAGCTAAGGCTCAGCTCACAGGCTGTGCTCCCTCCTGAGCAAGGCTGTCTGGGACCTTCCTGCCCACGTCTGTCTCAGGCTCTGCTCCCTCCCCAGGAACTGGCAGCAAGGACAGACTTTCCTGCTGCCCATGCGCCGAGTGCTCTGTTCATCCCAGAGCTCCCAGGCCTGCCAAGAGCGGTCAGGGTAAGCCCACAGGCCTTGCTGTTGTTCCCTCTGCCTCCACGGAGGGCTGTGAAGGAATAGCGCCCTCCCCCCTCCCCCCCCGCCCACCCCAACTAACCCCAGATAACTGCCCTGTCTTCCTCTGGAGAGTGGCACTCCATGTTTGATCCGTCAGTTAGCGGTGGGGCCTTGGCCTCTCCTAATGTACTCGGATCTCCTACAAATGCAGGGCCGTAGCTCAGCCTTAGGCAAAAAGGATGCGCTTGCCCTGTTGTGGGACGCATTGAGAATATGCTAGCGTCCTTCTCGCCCACCATTTCAGAAGTGACGCTCAAAGAAAGTGCAAGGTGCAGAGGTTAATGCGGTGTTGCCCGATAGGATGAGCTTTTTGTTGCCGCTCGCTTTGTCTACTTCTAGATACATACAGCATTTGCAGTGCCAGCACCTAGCATGGGCCAGGCCTGGGCCTTCAAGGAGAGCCCACCTCATAAAACACCCTGAAAGGGCCAAGCTGCAGGGGCTCCGCCATCCTCCTTGCACTCGGTGCAAGGCCCAGGCAGGGCAAGGCGGTGGCCTTGCAGGCCCAGGAGAAATCTCTTACTTAGCCCCGCAGGCGATGTCTTTTGCCATGTAAACGTTTGCAAACTGAAGTTGGGTTTCTTTTTCCCCATAGGCGCTAACCAGCCTTGTCAATCTTCAGCTAATGGGAAGACGGCGTCACTTTCTCCCACGGTCTTCCAGAAGGGCTCTGCAGTCACGGCTACTGTCACAAGCAGAAGCGCCTCTGCTCAGGTACGGAGGCTCTGCACAGAAGCTCTCACAGGCAGACCTGTGAGTCAGAGCTGGGCGCATGCAGGTTGCTGCGGCTCCTGTGCTGCAGCGCTGTGGTGCCAGGGACTCACGAGAAAGCGCTGCCACACACCGCCTCTCTCGCTTGTGAGTGGCACTTGGTCACTGAGGAGATGTTGTCTTGCTGGTGTGTGATGTGTCGTCTTTGGAGAAAGGCTGTCAGAGACACCAGAATGGCTGGTTTCCAGAGTCTCTCTCTCTCTGTCTGTCTCTCTCTCTCTCTGTCTCTGTCTCTCTCTCTCGGACACAAGGCACTGGCAGTTGCCCAGGAGTGTTCGGTGGCCACTTCTGCTCCAGGAATCCATGTTGCCGCTTTTTGTCCTCTGGTGAGCAACCAGCCCTGCCACAACACTCAGCGTGATACTGCCGGTGCTTGGCTGAGCACGCTGGGTATGCCCGCTGCAGAGCGCTGAGTGCTCTAGAGCTGCAGCGGACGCTTGCTGTGGCCTCCTGCCAGACTGGAGCTAATGAGGCCCATGTTGTTATGTGCAAGTCCAGCGGCAGCAGCTAGCAGCCTGGGAGAGCTCAGCCTTGCTGTGAGCAGGGTGTCAGGGCGGGGATTGTCACAAGGGACCAGCGAGGCTAGGAAATCTTCCAAGTTGCTTGTAGCCCTTGGGGAGAGCGCTAGAGGTACCAATAGCTGTCTGCGTTCAGGTTTCTCTTCTAGCTGGCGCTCAGAGGGCTGTGAGGGCCCACCGGGCAAAGCCTGGAGCAGCTGTGCTGGTGAGATGTGTGTGGTGGCCCCCGGCAAGGTGTTTTATGAAGTGGCGGCTCATCTGACTCCCCACTGGGAGACCTGCAGGCTGCGAGAGGACCAGCTCCCGTTCAAAACGCAAAGCAGCTCTTGCGCAGGATTCCCTCTCTCAACATGAGGGCACCACTCCGCTCCTGCAGAGCAACGGGAAGGGTCCCTACCACGCCTGCATGGAGATTCCTTGCAGTGAAGGGCCGGCCACTGGAGACTCACAGCATCTGCTGAGCAAGCTCTCAAAGAGCTCCGCTGGGAACTCCCCTGCCCTGGCGTCCCTCTATTGAACTACTGACGGCGCTCTGGCCTTCCTGAGCCAGGCGCACCTGTTTCCACCTCCCGCTGAGACCAGTCCACAGGAAAGCGCGTGGGCTTGTTTTGGAGCCAGCCATGCCCGTGCCTGGCACAACGCCCTGCCTTGGGCAGTAGCTGCGTTGCGGAGGGTGTGCGTGTGCGTGCGTGCGTGCGTGCGTGCGTGCGTGTGTATGTGACTGTGCACATCTCCACGTGGGCCAGGCCTGGGGCTCCTGTTGGAGCGGAGAGTGGACATCAGCGCCCGAGTCACTTTGTCCACCACACTGCGATCCGCAAGCATGACCTCAGGGTGGCTGCAGGACCCTTTGAGGTAGAAAATCTCACCTTACTGATGGAATCTCCGGAAATCGCTTTTGATTCTGAGATGTCCGAGACCTCCCAAACCTGTATCCCAGGTACTGCCCCCTTCGCAAGAGTTTTTCCTTCTGCAAAGGAGCAGGCTCTTTCTGCTTGGAATCAGCGTGCTTCTGCTTTGGGGGAATGGAAAACCAACATGAGTAAAAGGGCACATTCACTCAACGGTTCTTCCTCGTTTCCGTTACAGAGGCATGTAGGTGAAGAGCTGACTAATCAAGTAAAGACTGTGATGGCACAGGTTGTGTCAAAATTAACAAGGATCTTACACACCACTGTGAGCGACGACGAAGAGAGAACTGCAGAGAAACGTGATGCGGTGTCAGAGGAGCCCGTGTTGTCTTCAGACAACTCTGGCAGCCATAGCACATGCCGTGAGGCGCTGCGTGGCTTCTTGGGAAGTCTTCCCTCCTGCACCCCTAGAGAGCCCACCACAGCAACAAGCATAAACCCCACTCGCTCACAGAGTGATGTGCTGACATCAGAAGTGGCAGGCAAGGCAACTCCACTGCAGCTGCAAAAGACAGCTTTCCCTTCCCCACCCCAACAGACGCAGAGACCTCTGCAGTCGGAGGTACGGAGAAGAAGAGGAGCACGGCAGGACTGCTGCAGCTTGCAGGGGCACAGCGCGAGCACGGGACCTAGAAAAGAGTTGCCAAAGACATGTCCTTTGTGCCAAGCTTCCTCTGAAACTCCACCAGGGAGGAAAGGTACCGAGCCCCCCAGGCTGATCAGCAGTGATGTTGACTCAGACAGAAAGCGCGGCTTTCCTAGAGGCAGTGTTTTTAAAAAAGTGTTGGAACAGCACGCAGCCCCAGAAGCGCAGGGTGTTGTGGAGGTGGCTGAGACTGTGGTCGAGGAAGTGTACAAGAGGGTGAAAGAGCTGGGCCAGGCCATCCGTGTCTTAAGGGAGGGTCCCCTCGAGCTCAGTGGGGGCTCCCTCAGTAGCACCAGCAATGCCTGCAATGCCCTTGAACTCCTAAGGAAGAAGTTAGAAGAAGGAAATAATCAGAAGGCAGAACCTTTGCGGGGCAGGTCAGAAAAAGCCCACACGCTGGCAAGTGGGATAGTTGATTCCGTCTTGGATCGGCGCCATCAGCGTCGGACCGACTTCCCTTCGGCACTGAACTTTGGGGGTTGTGTGGCAGAAAAGCTGGCACCATATGGAAACGAGGCCTATCCTGGTCAGGACACTCTAAGGCCACAGGGAAGGAAAATTCCTGTGAGACACTTTTTAGAAAAGAGTCAGCCAAGAACCAGCTTGCCACCTATCAACATCCCTGGAACGGCCGTTTATCCAGAGGAAGAAACCCAAACCAAAGAGGAAATGTCTTGCAACCTCCCCTCTCTCTGCCAAGACTGTGTGCCAGGTGGTCACACCGCACTACGGGGCGTTCAGAAGTCCACGTGCTGGAGCGCTGCATCCGCGTCAAGATCTCCCAAGCCAGCGCTGGATACCCTACCTAAACGGAGGCCTGGTAGCACCAGGGAGACCCTGGCTGCCCTAGGCCAGCAGTTTGCAAGAAAGCCCTTCCCTCCGCTGGGTGCGAAGCCCCCTTCCCACAGGGGATCGCTGCGGCGACCAGTACGTGAAAAGCCTGGGCAAAGCCAGCCCGAGCAATCCCAGTCGGAAGAGGGAGCACTAGCCGGCAACCTGGTGGAAGGAGTCCTGCGGAGGTGTCTGGCTACAGGCTCCAGCTCTTTGTGTGACGCACGTCCTGAGAACAAATGATCAACTCCGAAGGTGAATGAAATTGGTAACACGCTTCAGCAGTCAGTGGGGAAAAAGAATACCCGCTCAAAGTCAGTCCTGTGGAGGCTACACCCAAAGGATGACTCTCAAGCCCAGAGTGCAAAGAAAGAAAGACGCTGTGGATAATGCAGGTGAGAGCACCTCTAGCAGCTCCTCTGCTCAAGGCATGGTCAACGAGGGCAGGTTGCTCACGACTGTGTCGGGCCAGGTTTTGAATAGCTCCAAGGATGGAGACTCCACAACTTGCCTGGGAAGCCTCTTCCAGTGTTTGACCACCCTCACAGTAAAAAAGGTTCCTCTGATGCTTAAATGGAAATGTTGGTTTGTCTTTCCATTTGTGCCCGGTGCCTCTTGTCCTTGTGTTGGACCCAATGAGAAGAGTCTGGCTCCGCCTTCTTTAGTCCGCCTCCCCACCACCAGCCATTTTTACACGGCGATAGGATCGCCCTGCCCCGAGCCTTCTCTTTTCGAGGCTGAACAACCCCAGCTCACTCAGCCTCTCGCTGTATGGCAGATGCCCCCCAAGCCCTTTATCATGTTTGTGGCTGGGCTCGCTCCACGAGGCCCATGCCTGTTCTTGTACTGGGAAGGCCAGAACTCAGTGCGCAGAGCACTCCAGGTGTGGGCCCACCGGTGCTGAGCAGAGGGGCAAGGATTACCTCCCTTGACCTGCTGGTGACGTTCTTCCTAATGCAGCCCAGGATGCCGGTGGCCTTGTGTGCCACAAGGGCACATTGCTGGCTCATGTTCAACTTGCTGTCCACCAGGCCCCGCAGGTCGTTCTCCGCCGAGCTGCTTGCCAGCCGGTTGGCCCCTAGCCTGTAACGGTGCAAGGAATTTTTCTTCCCCGGGGAGGGTGGGGGGGGGGGGAGGGGGGGAGGCGCATAACAATTCCTTGCCCTTGTCAGCCAACGCTTTCTGCACCTCCAGAACAAGCAGGTGGGCCTCGGCTGGGCTCCGCGTGTTTCGCCCCGCGTAGACGGCAAGAAGGCTGCAATCCATTCTGCTGATGAAAGAGTTTAAGTTGGTTTGGGCAGAGCGGAGAGAGCAAGGGCTCAGGGAAGAGGAGGTTTGCTCCAGGGAATTTGTCAGCCGCCCTAAGTGAACACGAACGCGGCGTGACGCCAGTTCCTCCGTGGAGCGGCACACGAAAGCCTGAGGCTGTGCTGCAGAGCTTTCGAGGCATCCTAAGCCAGCTGTCCCATCGGCCACATTTCAAGAACGAAGCATGCCCTTGTTTCCCAACTCCTGCTTTCACGGCCCGCGCAAGGGCCGGCTCACTGGCCACGCCTCACCGACAGCAGGGCGACTGCCTTGGCCGAGATGCCGCAGCCTCGCCCCTCGTCTTACGTGAGTTGCTTTGTGGGTGGAGCAATCTCAAACGTCTCAAGGAAGCGTTCTGACTAGAGAAAGGCTTTTCTGGGCCCCTTTCCCTCTAAATCCAACCCCACAGCAGCAGCAGAGCTTGCCGACAACAGCAACAGGTTTTTCTGGGAGAGGGTCAATTTGCAGGGAAGTCCCAGGCCTCTACCTCTAGCCTTTTCTCTCTGCCTTCGGTTCACCCCCAAATCTCAGAGTGCCTCCCTGAGGACGAGGCTGACGAAGAGGATGAACTCCGACCCAAAGGAGGAGCGCAAACTTGCATGTACCCACACCTATTCTCCAACCCGTTCTTGCCGGTAAACCCCTGCCTCTAAGGGGCAGCCCATAAAATCACTGCACAAAGGTGGGCTCTGCATGCCCTTCTGAGGGGGTGGGGGGGGCGCGTAGGAGGAAAACAGCAATACTGAAGTCGCAGAGCATATAGGAATGCCCACGGAATGCACCGAGCCTCTGTGCTCTCCTAGCAGAGACTGGTGTATGTGGGTCAGTGGCCTGAGCAGAGACTATGCGGGTACCTTGTAATTTTGAGGGGGTTTTTTTCAGCCTTGCCGCAGGAAGGAGCCCCAGTGCGCAGAAAGAACCCCCCGCGGTTCTGTCTCAGAGGGCGTTTTTGGGGCGTGCCCCTAATGGTGGTGAAAACAACGTGGGTATGGGCAAATATAGGGAACAGTGGTTCTGTGGGAAGCCCTGGTGGGAGTTCCGCCTGGAGCGGATAATGGCAGTGTAGGTGTGAGAATGTTGATGGCCCCGAGTCCCTCTTACAGGATGAGGGGTGAGTGTGTGAGTAAGGGGGCTGGATTATAGCTGGAGCTGTATTTTGCAAATAGCAGAGGCATTCTGGGGGTTGGAATGGGAGGAAGCAAGCGGCGAGCTGCATGCTTCACTTTGCTCTCGCGCGAGGTGCAGCTAGGAGGGCAGCCATGGCAGCATTGAATCGGCCAGGGCCCATACATGCAGCTGAAAGGAGCTGGTGCCATCACTCGAAGCGGGGCTGTGGTGGAGTTGTCCAGTTAGAGGGGTGAATCCCTTGTCCACTGTGGAAACATTATTTCTGTGATGAGGTGATGGGGACAGAGCTGGTCTTCTGTTTAGTTTAACTGGAGAACTGATGAGAGAGAATGAAGTAAGAGGGGACCGGAGAGTAACACTTTCTTTATTTTGTCTGGCATTACAGGAGTCAAAGGGCCAGCTTGCATTCGAGAGAGGGAGCTCAGAGCTCTCTTCTAACCGTCCGTGGTCAGCGGACAAAGGAGAGTCCTTTGGAGGCCCAGGTGAAGCAGAATAATTACTTGCCAAACCTGATTTTTGGCACGAGGGCATGCACGCTGCAGGGGGAGCAAAGCTAGGTGAAGCACAGCTGAGGCCCGGGCGGTCAATAGCTAGGAGGCAGCAGGAGATGTTTCCGAGTCGGATGTGAGCACAGTTTCTGAACTGCCAGGTGTTAGAACAGGGAGGCATGGCTGGACGTGGTGGAACTCTTAACTGGTACTCTAAATCAGTACTCTACTCTGGAATGCTTGGCCAGCACCACATTTAGTTCCTCTTTCCAAGAGAAGCGACTCTCTCATTGAGCGTTGGTGTGTGAGGAGATGAATTTGTGGTGTCTGAGCCTTGTCTTGCATCGGTCTCATTTCTTGCAATCATCTGCCCATCTTTTGCATCAGTCTGTTTCCGGGTTTGCTTCCATCCCACTGCTCTTGCGCTGTAAAACATCCTTGCGCTGTTGTACCTGATTTTTTGAGGTGCTCGGTAACCCTTTTCCTGGGCAGCCGTCCAATAAGGGGGCACTTGCCTGTATTTGCAGGGAGGTAGAATGGCTGCAGTGGGAGTGAGTGGACAGTTGTGTGGTTATTGAATGTGTGAAACGTTGTACGCGTGTCTCCCTTCTTCCCCCAACGGAGATTTTTTCCCCCTGGGCCAGGGTCCTCTGCGAGGCAACCATCGTCTTGCCACGGAGCTTTGGACCGACGAGAGGGCACCGTTGTACTTAAGGGAAAACCAGCTTGTAAAAGTGTGCTTTCGCTCTGTGATGTTATATGGAATGCTGAGAATAAAGCAAACGGTGCAAACTGTAAAGCTGTGTTTAGATGGAAGGGCTCTAATCTTCCCCCTGCCCTCACTGCTGGCGAGGCCACAGGAGTGGCACTACCTCCGCTTGCCAAGGTCACGGGTTTGCCACACCTTTGGGCTCTCCCAAGGGGTGGAGTATGACTGTTCGCTGGACTCCTGCTCAGGCTCTGGGCCTAACGCACAGCTCATGCTAAGGCCTGGTGTCTGCTGGGAGCAGCACCATGAGGCTAAAGCGAGAGCAACACCTGCCCCAGCTTCTCGAGGACAGAAATAAGGCGGTGGGCTATGCCTGCGAGTTCCGCCAAAAGGCAACTGCTTTGTAGTTTCTGGTACGATTGAAATTCTTCAGCCTAAAGTAAATTCTTGCCCAGCAACTGAAATGACCAGTAGGGATGGTCTAGCCCGAACGAACTCCTGAGCTGGAAGATACAGATGCGTCAGTTCACCCAAGCAGCCTTTGAAGCGAACCCTTCTGTAGCCGGTCTGCTGAGGCTCTCGGGCTGCCTGCTGTAGCGCAGGGGAGGCCCGTGTTCTGACAGAGGAGGACAGGTGAGCGCTCTCACTGTGGACTAGGTAACTATTTTGCTCATCAGCCCGCAAATTAGCAAACTAGTGAATTAGGTAACTAGCAGTTACCAATTCCGGCTAGTCTAGCGCGAAGGGATTAACCCCTTGCTTGCTTTTCACCTACTGAGCTTGTAAAAACAAAGTTTGTTTCACAGAGTGTGCTGTCCTGTGTCAATTGGAGAAATCGCAATGAGCCAGCTGTTCAAGGTAAGCTGATAGTGCTATGGGGAAATGGGACATTATCATGCTTCCAGGGACACAGAATGGAGAGCAGCAAAGCAGGAACATCTGCAAATCAGAATGGGATTCTTTGCTGTGTCCCTTCCCCTCTTTCACCATTAAAAGTGCATTTAGACCGCTAAAAGGAAATCCTGTCCAGAGTAGCACGTGCCTGCTGTTGTACTTGTCTCAGTGCGATAGCAACCTCCACTTTCTTCCAGTGGAAGCACTTGGGTTCTTGTATAGCTAGAGAAATTTCATTTTGCCTCATCCATAATGGCCAACAAACTGACGGTCTCTGTGACAGAGTGCAGCTTCTTTAACGCTGTAAGGCATTTTTAAATCTGCAACGAAATTCACTGAACTCTCTGAAATACATAAATAAATAATCCCCAGAAAGCCCACTGTTTTGCTTGCTGTGTTCTGTGTGTCTCTCCCCTTATCTTCGCCCTCCTCACTACAGTCAGCCTGATAGATTTAGTCCTGGTTGGAGAGCGTGCTAATGGCTTCTGCTCTAGTTCAGCCACAGCCATGCATTCCACGTAAACTCTGCCTTGATAGTTTATTGCCTGGGAACTCAAAACAAGCAGGGGATGGCCCTGCAGGTAGGTGAGATGCGACCCTGGTGGCGAGAAACGTCTTCAATTTGATTTGAGACTGAGAAAAGCGACGTGGCCGTGAGCAAAGATGAGCTAAAGAAGAGGCAGTTCCTCTGCACTGTGCTAGATTCTGCAGAACATTAAGTTAACTCTTTGTGGGTGCCTGGGGAAAAAAACCTTCTCAAAACCACAATACATTGGCTCTAGCCCCGTGTGCTGAGGCCATGACCTGCTGGCGCTCACCCAAAGAGGACGAAGTGAATTTCCCGGGCACCATCACTCGTACTGTCAGACGCTCCTCCTTCCCCTGTCCTTCGCCTTCTGTGACACGGGCTGAGGTCACGGTAACATTCTTTGGGCTCCAAAGCACACTTGGCGCCTCTTTCGTACACTCTTAGCATTTTTGTTAGTAATCGCTGTCTTCTCTGGCATCTGCAAGCCAAAAAGAATGTTGCTGTCACCTCAGACCGTGTCACAGAGGGGCTGCAGGGACACCACGCAGGGTGGAGTTTGGGTGGAGAAAAGGAGGTGCAAGAGCACTGAAAACATGGGCCCAGACTCAGAAAGAATAGAGAATGGGGTAAAAAGTCAGGGGCAGGGCAGGGGAAGGAGGAGCGTCCGACAGTACAAGAGTATATGCCCCCTAATGGTAGTGATGCTGGCTTGCAGACCCTCTGTGACATGGTCTGGGGTCACAGTGGGACATCCCACATCACAGTGACAGCTCCCCTCTCCCTGTAGCCACTGGGACTGCTGTCGCCTCCACTCTGCTCTGGAGGAGGCGCTGTGCTGCGAGCCACAGGAGGCAGTGGGGCAGCGCTGGTGGCAGCCTGGTGATGTGCCGAGCGGGAGGCCGGAGAGGAGCACTTTCCTTGCCACCCTCCTGCTGACTTGGCTGCTCAGGTTTTCTCCCTGCTCTGAGGGCTGTTTCTTGGCTCAGGACTCCTTCCGGCTGTCCCCATCTTTGCCGGAGACAGGATCCTGTGGGAAGAAAGCGAGGGCCTGCAAAAAGCAGAGATGGAGATGAGGAAAAAGGTAGGAGACCGAAAAATTAGCGCTTGATTTAGGAGTAGACTTTTGGAGAGGTCCAGCCACGAGAAGCGCAATGGAGAAAGCAACGGAGAAGGTTAGCAATGGGAAGCAGACCAAGGCGCAGCCGCTGTGTGGAGAAGGTGTCTCATACATAGTACGCGTGGCTGAAAAAGGTGACTCGGAACTATGTAAAACTGCCGTCGGCAGTCATTCATGAGAAAGTCCCTAGAGAGCGTAAGACGTGGGTGCAAGCTCTGTGTTTGCTATAGCCCCGGTGAGCAACCCCCACAGCATGTGTCCCCCGTATGCAGGCCCGGAGGGCGCTCGGAGCAGGTTGCCTGGTGCGCTGACAGCCCAAGCTGCCGGGCTCTGAGCAGGCCCCCAGCACAGCTCTCTCAGCAGCAGGATTTCTCCAAATCTCTCGCTGGTGATACCATTGCACTGGGAGATCTGACACAAGGAATGAGATGCCTGAGCGTGTTCAGCGTGCCCTGACATCAAACAGAAAAACCTTTGCATGGAACTGTAGGGTTGGTATTTCTGTTCTGGAGGCTCACGTGTGTGCCTGCATCTTTTGCCCCGGTGTGATGCTCAGGAGAGGAAGGAGAAAGAGCTGCTGCTGCTGCTGCAACTCAAGGAGGACATGGAACAGGAAGCGAGACTTGAGGAACTGCAGAAGAAAAGGAGAGAAGAGAAAGCTAGAAAGGCACGTTAAGTAACATTCCTTTTGGCTTGTAGATGCCAGAGAAGACAGCGATTGCTAACAAAAATCCTAAGAGTGTATGAAAGAGGCACCAAGTGTGCTTTGGAGCGCAAAGATCCCCGTTAGAGCTGACCACATGTGGGAACGTTGCAGGGCCTGGAGTGCAAAACTCACTTTGGTGAGTTTGGTGGCAGGAGCTGCACAGGTTTGTTGTGGTCCAAAGGGGAGGGCGATAAAGATACAGCTAGGGAAATGCTTGCGTCCCTCCAAAAGGGGTATAAGCTGGAAGAACCGTGTGCCTTTCCGTACGTGCAGCTGCGCCTCTTCAGACCGCGTGTCTTGCTCCCCGGCAGCTCAGCAGGGCAGGAGCCCTCAGCGCTTTAACCTGTGGTCAGATGAGGCTGTTCCCCGGCAGCTCAGTCAGCACGTTGCCATTTGATTTCTGTACGTCTTTTGTTTGTCTGCCTGCTTTTGTTTGTGTTCTGTTCTGTTGTGTTTTTTGCAACTGGATTCAACAAGGGATTGCTCCCAAGACAAAGCCATGCCAGGAAACGTGTTGAGGCCTGGGGTGGTGGTTTCTGTCTTGCACAGAAGAAAGTGTACGTAAGGTGTATGCGAGATGCTTGATGGAGCATCTCTAGGTAAAAGAAAGCTTGTGGTAACTTACCCTTCACTGTTTTTCCTCACTATTGTAGAAGCGCCTATTGCTGGAGAGAAAAATGGCATATCATCTCCAGAAAGGGCAAGATCTTATTTCCCTGAGTGCAGAGCCTGAAGTTCATGGGAAATGTTTGGGAAAGGTGCGGCCTCAGCACCCACTGAGCAAAGCCAGCGGTACCTGCAGAGGTAAGGCAAGTGTTATGTGGAGCTAGCTCTCGCTCCTCTCTCCCAGGTCAGCAGCTACGACTGCTCTCACTTCCAAAGCTTGAGCCTCTGGAGGGATGGAGTGAGTGAAGAGCGGCTGGGGCTGCTGCTCTTTTTAGGTCTCCAAGGCACTGTGTGGGCCGGGTGGGTGAGCGAATGCCAGGCCACAGAGCTGTCTTGGGCCTTCTTACCCTGTGCTTTGGGAACGTGCTCATGCCAAGCGCATGTGACACGCCGGCACCAGAACAGCTCAGGTAAGGTGAGACCCGGCAATTCAGAAAGGAAAAATAATTTCAAAGGAAAAGTGGAAACATCAGCATCACTCACGGGAACTTCTTCCTTTGTGAGTAGTTTGTTCACGGCAGAAGCAGCTTTCAGCATTGTTGATGTGCTTCTCCATGCTTTGTGTTGAACAGGCAAGCTTAGGAAAAGATGAGCTCGTGGGGCTGAGAGCTGGCACCCGCTGGGAGTGCCAACAGACCTCTAGGCGGCCTTCACTTGATGGTGGAAAAGTCGCTCCAAAGTCTCCGCTCTCTCCCTCTCTCTCTTTCGTCTGTATGCCACAAGGGGATTTTCTACACTTTCACCACCACCCGCCGCCTCCAAACAGGCAAAGGCAACCCTGGAAGCCAGCTTTTTTCCTACAGACGGTCTGTAGGCTGAGCACGTGGCTCTGAGAGCATGGTGATAGGGTGGCTAAACCTGGGATTTGGTTTAGCAGTCCCCACTCCGCTCGGCGCTGAGTCACCTGGGAAGATCTGGGCTAGCTTGACCAGATCTTCTCAAGCCTGCCTCCAGCAGAGCCAGCCGCCTAGCTGCCACAGCGCCCGCCGCGTGGCAGTGGCACGTTGCATGGCACGTTGCTGCGGGCCAGCTAGGGGCGAGTTCCCCTTAGCACACAATGAGGCTCCCTGCTGCATCGCGTTCCCTGTTGCAGCCGCTCCTCGGGGGGGTGGGGATGGGCAGGCTACGGCCCGCAGCGCAGCAGCTCACGGCTGCTTTGTGCGGCACTGAGGCTGCCCCCGTGCACCCAAGCAGGCAGAAGCACTGTGGGTGGGTCGGCTGCCTTCTGCAAAAAGCTGGGCCAGCCTGTAGCAAAGCAGAAGGAAACTGCTGGTTGGCAGCTAAGGCTCAGCTCACAGGCTGTGCTCCCTCCTGAGCAAGGCTGTCTGGGACCTTCCTGCCCACGTCTGTCTCAGGCTCTGCTCCCTCCCCAGGAACTGGCAGCAAGGACAGACTTTCCTGCTGCCCATGCGCCGAGTGCTCTGTTCATCCCAGAGCTCCCAGGCCTGCCAAGAGCGGTCAGGGTAAGCCCACAGGCCTTGCTGTTGTTCCCTCTGCCTCCACGGAGGGCTGTGAAGGAATAGCGCCCTCCCCCCTCCCCCCCCGCCCACCCCAACTAACCCCAGATAACTGCCCTGTCTTCCTCTGGAGAGTGGCACTCCATGTTTGATCCGTCAGTTAGCGGTGGGGCCTTGGCCTCTCCTAATGTACTCGGATCTCCTACAAATGCAGGGCCGTAGCTCAGCCTTAGGCAAAAAGGATGCGCTTGCCCTGTTGTGGGACGCATTGAGAATATGCTAGCGTCCTTCTCGCCCACCATTTCAGAAGTGACGCTCAAAGAAAGTGCAAGGTGCAGAGGTTAATGCGGTGTTGCCCGATAGGATGAGCTTTTTGTTGCCGCTCGCTTTGTCTACTTCTAGATACATACAGCATTTGCAGTGCCAGCACCTAGCATGGGCCAGGCCTGGGCCTTCAAGGAGAGCCCACCTCATAAAACACCCTGAAAGGGCCAAGCTGCAGGGGCTCCGCCATCCTCCTTGCACTCGGTGCAAGGCCCAGGCAGGGCAAGGCGGTGGCCTTGCAGGCCCAGGAGAAATCTCTTACTTAGCCCCGCAGGCGATGTCTTTTGCCATGTAAACGTTTGCAAACTGAAGTTGGGTTTCTTTTTCCCCATAGGCGCTAACCAGCCTTGTCAATCTTCAGCTAATGGGAAGACGGCGTCACTTTCTCCCACGGTCTTCCAGAAGGGCTCTGCAGTCACGGCTACTGTCACAAGCAGAAGCGCCTCTGCTCAGGTACGGAGGCTCTGCACAGAAGCTCTCACAGGCAGACCTGTGAGTCAGAGCTGGGCGCATGCAGGTTGCTGCGGCTCCTGTGCTGCAGCGCTGTGGTGCCAGGGACTCACGAGAAAGCGCTGCCACACACCGCCTCTCTCGCTTGTGAGTGGCACTTGGTCACTGAGGAGATGTTGTCTTGCTGGTGTGTGATGTGTCGTCTTTGGAGAAAGGCTGTCAGAGACACCAGAATGGCTGGTTTCCAGAGTCTCTCTCTCTCTGTCTCTCTCTCTCTCTGTCTCTCTCTCTCTCTCTCTGTCTCTGTCTCTCTCTCTCGGACACAAGGCACTGGCAGTTGCCCAGGAGTGTTCGGTGGCCACTTCTGCTCCAGGAATCCATGTTGCCGCTTTTTGTCCTCTGGTGAGCAACCAGCCCTGCCACAACACTCAGCGTGATACTGCCGGTGCTTGGCTGAGCACGCTGGGTATGCCCGCTGCAGAGCGCTGAGTGCTCTAGAGCTGCAGCGGACGCTTGCTGTGGCCTCCTGCCAGACTGGAGCTAATGAGGCCCATGTTGTTATGTGCAAGTCCAGCGGCAGCAGCTAGCAGCCTGGGAGAGCTCAGCCTTGCTGTGAGCAGGGTGTCAGGGCGGGGATTGTCACAAGGGACCAGCGAGGCTAGGAAATCCTCCAAGTTGCTTGTAGCCCTTGGGGAGAGCGCTAGAGGTACCAATAGCTGTCTGCGTTCAGGTTTCTCTTCTAGCTGGCGCTCAGAGGGCTGTGAGGGCCCACCGGGCAAAGCCTGGAGCAGCTGTGCTGGTGAGATGTGTGTGGTGGCCCCCGGCAAGGTGTTTTATGAAGTGGCGGCTCATCTGACTCCCCACTGGGAGACCTGCAGGCTGCGAGAGGACCAGCTCCCGTTCAAAACGCAAAGCAGCTCTTGCGCAGGATTCCCTCTCTCAACATGAGGGCACCACTCCGCTCCTGCAGAGCAACGGGAAGGGTCCCTACCACGCCTGCATGGAGATTCCTTGCAGTGAAGGGCCGGCCACTGGAGACTCACAGCATCTGCTGAGCAAGCTCTCAAAGAGCTCCGCTGGGAACTCCCCTGCCCTGGCGTCCCTCTATTGAACTACTGATGGCGCTCTGGCCTTCCTGAGCCAGGCGCACCTGTTTCCACCTCCCACTGAGACCAGTCCATAGGAAAGCGCGTGGGCTTGTTTTGGAGCCAGCCATGCCCGTGCCTGGCACAACGCCCTGCCTTGGGCAGTAGCTGCGTTGCGGAGGGTGTGCGTGTGCGTGCGTGCGTGCGTGCGTGCGTGTGTGCGTGCGTGCATGTGTATGTGACTGTGCACATCTCCACGTGGGCCAGGCCTGGGGCTCCTGTTGGAGCGGAGAGTGGACATCAGCGCCCGAGTCACTTTGTCCACCACACTGCGATCCGCAAGCATGACCTCAGGGTGGCTGCAGGACCCTTTGAGGTAGAAAATCTCACCTTACTGATGGAATCTCCGGAAATCGCTTTTGATTCTGAGATGTCCGAGACCTCCCAAACCTGTATCCCAGGTACTGCCCCCTTCGCAAGAGTTTTTCCTTCTGCAAAGGAGCAGGCTCTTTCTGCTTGGAATCAGCGTGCTTCTGCTTTGGGGGAATGGAAAACCAACATGAGTAAAAGGGCACATTCACTCAACGGTTCTTCCTCGTTTCCGTTACAGAGGCATGTAGGTGAAGAGCTGACTAATCAAGTAAAGACTGTGATGGCACAGGTTGTGTCAAAATTAACAAGGATCTTACACACCACTGTGAGCGACGACGAAGAGAGAACTGCAGAGAAACGTGGTGCGGTGTCAGAGGAGCCCGTGTTGTCTTCAGACAACTCTGGCAGCCATAGCACATGCCGTGAGGCGCTGCGTGGCTTCTTGGGAAGTCTTCCCTCCTGCACCCCTAGAGAGCCCACCACAGCAACAAGCATAAACCCCACTCGCTCACAGAGTGATGTGCTGACATCAGAAGTGGCAGGCAAGGCAACTCCACTGCAGCTGCAAAAGACAGCTTTCCCTTCCCCACCCCAACAGACGCAGAGACCTCTGCAGTCGGAGGTACGGAGAAGAAGAGGAGCACGGCAGGACTGCTGCAGCTTGCAGGGGCACAGCGCGAGCACGGGACCTAGAAAAGAGTTGCCAAAGACATGTCCTTTGTGCCAAGCTTCCTCTGAAACTCCACCAGGGAGGAAAGGTACCGAGCCCCCCAGGCTGATCAGCAGTGATGTTGACTCAGACAGAAAGCGCGGCTTTCCTAGAGGCAGTGTTTTTAAAAAAGTGTTGGAACAGCACGCAGCCCCAGAAGCGCAGGGTGTTGTGGAGGTGGCTGAGACTGTGGTCGAGGAAGTGTACAAGAGGGTGAAAGAGCTGGGCCAGGCCATCCGTGTCTTAAGGGAGGGTCCCCTCGAGCTCAGTGGGGGCTCCCTCAGTAGCACCAGCAATGCCTGCAATGCCCTTGAACTCCTAAGGAAGAAGTTAGAAGAAGGAAATAATCAGAAGGCAGAACCTTTGCGGGGCAGGTCAGAAAAAGCCCACACGCTGGCAAGTGGGATAGTTGATTCCGTCTTGGATCGGCGCCATCAGCGTCGGACCGACTTCCCTTCGGCACTGAACTTTGGGGGTTGTGTGGCAGAAAAGCTGGCACCATATGGAAACGAGGCCTATCCTGGTCAGGACACTCTAAGGCCACAGGGAAGGAAAATTCCTGTGAGACACTTTTTAGAAAAGAGTCAGCCAAGAACCAGCTTGCCACCTATCAACATCCCTGGAACGGCCGTTTATCCAGAGGAAGAAACCCAAACCAAAGAGGAAATGTCTTGCAACCTCCCCTCTCTCTGCCAAGACTGTGTGCCAGGTGGTCACACCGCACTACGGGGCGTTCAGAAGTCCACGTGCTGGAGCGCTGCATCCGCGTCAAGATCTCCCAAGCCAGCGCTGGATACCCTACCTAAACGGAGGCCTGGTAGCACCAGGGAGACCCTGGCTGCCCTAGGCCAGCAGTTTGCAAGAAAGCCCTTCCCTCCGCTGGGTGCGAAGCCCCCTTCCCACAGGGGATCGCTGCGGCGACCAGTACGTGAAAAGCCTGGGCAAAGCCAGCCCGAGCAATCCCAGTCGGAAGAGGGAGCACTAGCCGGCAACCTGGTGGAAGGAGTCCTGCGGAGGTGTCTGGCTACAGGCTCCAGCTCTTTGTGTGACGCACGTCCTGAGAACAAATGATCAACTCCGAAGGTGAATGAAATTGGTAACACGCTTCAGCAGTCAGTGGGGAAAAAGAATACCCGCTCAAAGTCAGTCCTGTGGAGGCTACACCCAAAGGATGACTCTCAAGCCCAGAGTGCAAAGAAAGAAAGACGCTGTGGATAATGCAGGTGAGAGCACCTCTAGCAGCTCCTCTGCTCAAGGCATGGTCAACGAGGGCAGGTTGCTCACGACTGTGTCGGGCCAGGTTTTGAATAGCTCCAAGGATGGAGACTCCACAACTTGCCTGGGAAGCCTCTTCCAGTGTTTGACCACCCTCACAGTAAAAAAGGTTCCTCTGATGCTTAAATGGAAATGTTGGTTTGTCTTTCCATTTGTGCCCGGTGCCTCTTGTCCTTGTGTTGGACCCAATGAGAAGAGTCTGGCTCCGCCTTCTTTAGTCCGCCTCCCCACCACCAGCCATTTTTACACGGCGATAGGATCGCCCTGCCCCGAGCCTTCTCTTTTCGAGGCTGAACAACCCCAGCTCACTCAGCCTCTCGCTGTATGGCAGATGCCCCCCAAGCCCTTTATCATGTTTGTGGCTGGGCTCGCTCCACGAGGCCCATGCCTGTTCTTGTACTGGGAAGGCCAGAACTCAGTGCGCAGAGCACTCCAGGTGTGGGCCCACCGGTGCTGAGCAGAGGGGCAAGGATTACCTCCCTTGACCTGCTGGTGACGTTCTTCCTAATGCAGCCCAGGATGCGGGTGGCCTTGTGTGCCACAAGGGCACATTGCTGGCTCATGTTCAACTTGCTGTCCACCAGGCCCCGCAGGTCGTTCTCCGCCGAGCTGCTTGCCAGCCGGTTGGCCCCTAGCCTGTAACGGTGCAAGGAATTTTTCTTCCCCGGGGAGGGTGGGCGGGGGGGGGGGGGGGAGGCGCATAACAATTCCTTGCCCTTGTCAGCCAACGCTTTCTGCACCTCCAGAACAAGCAGGTGGGCCTCGGCTGGGCTCCGCGTGTTTCGCCCCGCGTAGACGGCAAGAAGGCTGCAATCCATTCTGCTGATGAAAGAGTTTAAGTTGGTTTGGGCAGAGCGGAGAGAGCAAGGGCTCAGGGAAGAGGAGGTTTGCTCCAGGGAATTTGTCAGCCGCCCTAAGTGAACACGAACGCGGCGTGACGCCAGTTCCTCCGTGGAGCGGCACACGAAAGCCTGAGGCTGTGCTGCAGAGCTTTCGAGGCATCCTAAGCCAGCTGTCCCATCGGCCACATTTCAAGAACGAAGCATGCCCTTGTTTCCCAACTCCTGCTTTCACGGCCCGCGCAAGTGCCGGCTCACTGGCCACGCCTCACCGACAGCAGGGCGACTGCCTTGGCCGAGATGCCGCAGCCTCGCCCCTCGTCTTACGTGAGTTGCTTTGTGGGTGGAGCAATCTCAAACGTCTCAAGGAAGCGTTCTGACTAGAGAAAGGCTTTTCTGGGCCCTTTTCCCTCTAAATCCAACCCCACAGCAGCAGCAGAGCTTGCCGACAACAGCAACAGGTTTTTCTGGGAGAGGGTCAATTTGCAGGGAAGTCCCAGGCCTCTACCTCTAGCCTTTTCTCTCTGCCTTCGGTTCACCCCCAAATCTCAGAGTGCCTCCCTGAGGACGAGGCTGACGAAGAGGATGAACTCCGACCCAAAGGAGGAGCGCAAACTTGCATGTACCCACACCTATTCTCCAACCCGTTCTTGCCGGTAAACCCCTGCCTCTAAGGGGCAGCCCATAAAATCACTGCACAAAGGTGGGCTCTGCATGCCCTTCTGAGGGGGTGGGGGGGGCGCGTAGGAGGAAAACAGCAATACTGAAGTCGCAGAGCATATAGGAATGCCCACGGAATGCACCGAGCCTCTGTGCTCTCCTAGCAGAGACTGGTGTATGTGGGTCAGTGGCCTGAGCAGAGACTATGCGGGTACCTTGTAATTTTGAGGGGGGTTTTTTCAGCCTTGCCGCAGGAAGGAGCCCCAGTGCGCAGAAAGAACCCCCCGCGGTTCTGTCTCAGAGGGCGTTTTTGGGGCGTGCCCCTAATGGTGGTGAAAACAACGTGGGTATGGGCAAATATAGGGAACAGTGGTTCTGTGGGAAGCCCTGGTGGGAGTTCCGCCTGGAGCGGATAATGGCAGTGTAGGTGTGAGAATGTTGATGGCCCCGAGTCCCTCTTACAGGATGAGGGGTGAGTGTGTGAGTAAGGGGGCTGGATTATAGCTGGAGCTGTATTTTGCAAATAGCAGAGGCATTCTGGGGGTTGGAATGGGAGGAAGCAAGCGGCGAGCTGCATGCTTCACTTTGCTCTCGCGCGAGGTGCAGCTAGGAGGGCAGCCATGGCAGCATTGAATCGGCCAGGGCCCATACATGCAGCTGAAAGGAGCTGGTGCCATCACTCGAAGCGGGGCTGTGGTGGAGTTGTCCAGTTAGAGGGGTGAATCCCTTGTCCACTGTGGAAACATTATTTCTGTGATGAGGTGATGGGGACAGAGCTGGTCTTCTGTTTAGTTTAACTGGAGAACTGATGAGAGAGAATGAAGTAAGAGGGGACCGGAGAGTAACACTTTCTTTATTTTGTCTGGCATTACAGGAGTCAAAGGGCCAGCTTGCATTCGAGAGAGGGAGCTCAGAGCTCTCTTCTAACCGTCCGTGGTCAGCGGACAAAGGAGAGTCCTTTGGAGGCCCAGGTGAAGCAGAATAATTACTTGCCAAACCTGATTTTTGGCACGAGGGCATGCACGCTGCAGGGGGAGCAAAGCTAGGTGAAGCACAGCTGAGGCCCGGGCGGTCAATAGCTAGGAGGCAGCAGGAGATGTTTCCGAGTCGGATGTGAGCACAGTTTCTGAACTGCCAGGTGTTAGAACAGGGAGGCATGGCTGGACGTGGTGGAACTCTTAACTGGTACTCTAAATCAGTACTCTACTCTGGAATGCTTGGCCAGCACCACATTTAGTTCCTCTTTCCAAGAGAAGCGACTCTCTCATTGAGCGTTGGTGTGTGAGGAGATGAATTTGTGGTGTCTGAGCCTTGTCTTGCATCGGTCTCATTTCTTGCAATCATCTGCCCATCTTTTGCATCAGTCTGTTTCCGGGTTTGCTTCCATCCCACTGCTCTTGCGCTGTAAAACATCCTTGCGCTGTTGTACCTGATTTTTTGAGGTGCTCGGTAACCCTTTTCCTGGGCAGCCGTCCAATAAGGGGGCACTTGCCTGTATTTGCAGGGAGGTAGAATGGCTGCAGTGGGAGTGAGTGGACAGTTGTGTGGTTATTGAATGTGTGAAACGTTGTACGCGTGTCTCCCTTCTTCCCCCAACGGAGTTTTTTTCCCCCTGGGCCAGGGTCCTCTGCGAGGCAACCATCGTCTTGCCACGGAGCTTTGGACCGACGAGAGGGCACCGTTGTACTTAAGGGAAAACCAGCTCGTAAAAGTGTGCTTTCGCTCTGTGATGTTATATGGAATGCTGAGAATAAAGCAAACGGTGCAAACTGTAAAGCTGTGTTTAGATGGAAGGGCTCTAATCTTCCCCCTGCCCTCACTGCTGGCGAGGCCACAGGAGTGGCACTACCTCCGCTTGCCAAGGTCACGGGTTTGCCACACCTTTGGGCTCTCCGAAGGGGTGGAGTATGACTGTTCGCTGGACTCCTGCTCAGGCTCTGGGCCTAACGCACAGCTCATGCTAAGGCCTGGTGTCTGCTGGGAGCAGCACCATGAGGCTAAAGCGAGAGCAACACCTGCCCCAGCTTCTCGAGGACAGAAATAAGGCGGTGGGCTATGCCTGCGAGTTCCGCCAAAAGGCAACTGCTTTGTAGTTTCTGGTACGATTGAAATTCTTCAGCCTAAAGTAAATTCTTGCCCAGCAACTGAAATGACCAGTAGGGATGGTCTAGACCGAACAAACTCCTGAGCTGGAAGATACAGATGCGTCAGTTCACCCAAGCAGCCTTTGAAGCGAACCCTTCTGTAGCCGGTCTGCTGAGGCTCTCGCGCTGCCTGCTGTAGCGCAGGGGAGGCCCGTGTTCTGACAGAGGAGGACAGGTGAGCGCTCTCACTGTGGACTAGGTAACTATTTTGCTCATCAGCCCGCAAATTAGCAAACTAGTGAATTAGGTAACTAGCAGTTACCAATTCCGGCTAGTCTAGCGCGAAGGGATTAACCCCTTGCTTGCTTTTCACCTACTGAGCTTGTAAAAACAAAGTTTGTTTCACAGAGTGTGCTGTCCTGTGTCAATTGGAGAAATCGCAATGAGCCAGCTGTTCAAGGTAAGCTGATAGTGCTATGGGGAAATGGGACATTATCATGCTTCCAGGGACACAGAATGGAGAGCAGCAAAGCAGGAACATCTGCAAATCAGAATGGGATTCTTTGCTGTGTCCCTTCCCCTCTTTCACCATTAAAAGTGCATTTAGACCGCTAAAAGGAAATCCTGTCCAGAGTAGCACGTGCCTGCTGTTGTACTTGTCTCAGTGCGATAGCAACCTCCACTTTCTTCCAGTGGAAGCACTTGGGTTCTTGTATAGCTAGAGAAATTTCATTTTGCCTCATCCATAATGGCCAACAAACTGATGGTCTCTGTGACAGAGTGCAGCTTCTTTAACACTGTAAGGCATTTTTAAATCTGCAACGAAATTCACTGAACTCTCTGAAATACATAAATAAATAATCCCCAGAAAGCCCACTGTTTTGCTTGCTGTGTTCTGTGTGTCTCTCCCCTTATCTTCGCCCTCCTCACTACAGTCAGCCTGATAGATTTAGTCCTGGTTGGAGAGCGTGCTAATGGCTTCTGCTCTAGTTCAGCCACAGCCATGCATTCCACGTAAACTCTGCCTTGATAGTTTATTGCCTGGGTACTCAAAACAAGCAGGGGATGGCCCTGCAGGTAGGTGAGATGCGACCCTGGTGGCGAGAAACGTCTTCAATTTGATTTGAGACTGAGAAAAGCAACGTGGCCGTGAGCAAAGATGAGCTAAAGAAGAGGCAGTTCCTCTGCACTGTGCTAGATTCTGCAGAACATTAAGTTAACTCTTTGTGGGTGCCTGGGGAAAAAAACCTTCTCAAAACCACAATACATTGGCTCTAGCCCCGTGTGCTGAGGCCATGACCTGCTGGCGCTCACCCAAAGAGGACGAAGTGAATTTCCCGGGCACCATCACTCGTACTGTCAGACGCTCCTCCTTCCCCTGTCCTTCGCCTTCTGTGACACGGGCTGAGGTCACGGTAACATTCTTTGGGCTCCAAAGCACACTTGGCGCCTCTTTCGTACACTCTTAGTATTTTTGTTAGTAATCGCTGTCTTCTCTGGCATCTGCAAGCCAAAAAGAATGTTGCTGTCACCTCAGACCGTGTCACAGAGGGGCTGCAGGGACACCACGCAGGGTGGAGTTTGGGTGGAGAAAAGGAGGTGCAAGAGCACTGAAAACATGGGCCCAGACTCAGAAAGAATAGAGAATGGGGTAAAAAGTCAGGGGCAGGGCAGGGGAAGGAGGAGCGTCCGACAGTACAAGAGTATATGCCCCCTAATGGTAGTGATGCTGGCTTGCAGACCCTCTGTGACATGGTCTGGGGTCACAGTGGGACATCCCACATCACAGTGACAGCTCCCCTCTCCCTGTAGCCACTGGGACTGCTGTCGCCTCCACTCTGCTCTGGAGGAGGCGCTGTGCTGCGAGCCACAGGAGGCAGTGGGGCAGCGCTGGTGGCAGCCTGGTGATGTGCCGAGCGGGAGGCCGGAGAGGAGCACTTTCCTTGCCACCCTCCTGCTGACTTGGCTGCTCAGGTTTTCTCCCTGCTCTGAGGGCTGTTTCTTGGCTCAGGACTCCTTCCGGCTGTCCCCATCTTTGCCGGAGACAGGATCCTGTGGGAAGAAAGCGAGGGCCTGCAAAAAGCAGAGATGGAGATGAGGAAAAAGGTAGGAGACCGAAAAATTAGCGCTTGATTTAGGAGTAGACTTTTGGAGAGGTCCAGCCACGAGAAGCGCAATGGAGAAAGCAACGGAGAAGGTTAGCAATGGGAAGCAGACCAAGGCGCAGCCGCTGTGTGGAGAAGGTGTCTCATACATAGTACGCGTGGCTGAAAAAGGTGACTCAGAACTATGTAAAACTGCCGTCGGCAGTCATTCATGAGAAAGTCCCTAGAGAGCGTAAGACGTGGGTGCAAGCTCTGTGTTTGCTATAGCCCCGGTGAGCAACCCCCACAGCATGTGTCCCCCGTATGCAGGCCCGGAGGGCGCTCGGAGCAGGTTGCCTGGTGCGCTGACAGCCCAAGCTGCCGGGCTCTGAGCAGGCCCCCAGCACAGCTCTCTCAGCAGCAGGATTTCTCCAAATCTCTCGCTGGTGATACCATTGCACTGGGAGATCTGACACAAGGAATGAGATGCCTGAGCGTGTTCAGCGTGCCCTGACATCAAACAGAAAAACCTTTGCATGGAACTGTAGGGTTGGTATTTCTGTTCTGGAGGCTCACGTGTGTGCCTGCATCTTTTGCCCCGGTGTGATGCTCAGGAGAGGAAGAAGAAAGAGCTGCTGCTGCTGCTGCAACTCAAGGAGGACATGGAACAGGAAGCGAGACTTGAGGAACTGCAGAAGAAAAGGAGAGAAGAGAAAGCCAGAAAGGCACGTTAAGTAACATTCCTTTTGGCTTGTAGATGCCAGAGAAGACAGCGATTGCTAACAAAAATCCTAAGAGTGTATGAAAGAGGCACCAAGTGTGCTTTGGAGCGCAAAGATCCCCGTTAGAGCTGACCACATGTGGGAACGTTGCAGGGCCTGGAGTGCAAAACTCACTTTGGTGAGTTTGGTGGCAGGAGCTGCACAGGTTTGTTGTGGTCCAAAGGGGAGGGCGATAAAGATACAGCTAGGGAAATGCTTGCGTCCCTCCAAAAGGGGTATAAGCTGGAAGAACCGTGTGCCTTTCCGTACGTGCAGCTGCGCCTCTTCAGACCGCGTGTCTTGCTCCCCGGCAGCTCAGCAGGGCAGGAGCCCTCAGCGCTTTAACCTGCGGTCAGATGAGGCTGTTCCCCGGCAGCTCAGTCAGCACGTTGCCATTTGATTTCTGTACGTCTTTTGTTTGTCTGCCTGCTTTTGTTTGTGTTCTGTTCTGTTGTGTTTTTTGCAACTGGATTCAACAAGGGATTGCTCCCAAGACAAAGCCATGCCAGGAAACGTGTTGAGGCCTGGGGTGGTGGTTTCTGTCTTGCACAGAAGAAAGTGTACGTAAGGTGTATGCGAGATGCTTGATGGAGCATCTCTAGGTAAAAGAAAGCTTGTGGTAACTTACCCTTCACTGTTTTTCCTCACTATTGTAGAAGCGCCTATTGCTGGAGAGAAAAATGGCATATCATCTCCAGAAAGGGCAAGATCTTATTTCCCTGAGTGCAGGGCCTGAAGTTCATGGGAAATGTTTGGGAAAGGTGCGGCCTCAGCACCCACTGAGCAAAGCCAGCGGTACCTGCAGAGGTAAGGCAAGTGTTATGTGGAGCTAGCTCTCGCTCCTCTCTCCCAGGTCAGCAGCTACGACTGCTCTCACTTCCAAAGCTTGAGCCTCTGGAGGGATGGAGTGAGTGAAGAGCGGCTGGGGCTGCTGCTCTTTTTAGGTCTCCAAAGCACTGTGTGGGCCGGGTGGTTGAGCGAATGCCAGGCCACAGAGCTGTCTTGGGCCTTCTTACCCTGTGCTTTGGGAACGTGCTCATGCCAAGCGCATGTGACACGCCGGCACCAGAACAGCTCAGGTAAGGTGAGACCCGGCAATTCAGAAAGGAAAAATAATTTCAAAGGAAAAGTGGAAACATCAGCATCACTCACGGGAACTTCTTCCTTTGTGAGTAGTTTGTTCACGGCAGAAGCAGCTTTCAGCATTGTTGATGTGCTTCTCCATGCTTTGTGTTGAACAGGCAAGCTTAGGAAAAGATGAGCTCGTGGGGCTGAGAGCTGGCACCCGCTGGGAGTGCCAACAGACCTCTAGGCGGCCTTCACTTGATGGTGGAAAAGTCGCTCCAAAGTCTCCGCTCTCTCCCTCTCTCTCTTTCGTCTGTATGCCACAAGGGGATTTTCTACACTTTCACCACCACCCGCCGCCTCCAAACAGGCAAAGGCAACCCTGGAAGCCAGCTTTTTTCCTACAGACGGTCTGTAGGCTGAGCACGTGGCTCTGAGAGCATGGTGATAGGGTGGCTAAACCTGGGATTTGGTTTAGCAGTCCCCACTCCGCTCGGCGCTGAGTCACCTGGGAAGATCTGGGCTAGCTTGACCAGATCTTCTCAAGCCTGCCTCCAGCAGAGCCAGCCGCCTAGCTGCCACAGCGCCCGCCGCGTGGCAGTGGCACGTTGCATGGCACGTTGCTGCGGGCCAGCTAGGGGCGAGTTCCCCTTAGCACACAATGAGGCTCCCTGCTGCATCGCGTTCCCTGTTGCAGCCGCTCCTCGGGGGGGTGGGGATGGGCAGGCTACGGCCCGCAGCGCAGCAGCTCACGGCTGCTTTGTGCGGCACTGAGGCTGCCCCCGTGCACCCAAGCAGGCAGAAGCACTGTGGGTGGGTCGGCTGCCTTCTGCAAAAAGCTGGGCCAGCCTGTAGCAAAGCAGAAGGAAACTGCTGGTTGGCAGCTAAGGCTCAGCTCACAGGCTGTGCTCCCTCCTGAGCAAGGCTGTCTGGGACCTTCCTGCCCACGTCTGTCTCAGGCTCTGCTCCCTCCCCAGGAACTGGCAGCAAGGACAGACTTTCCTGCTGCCCATGCACCGAGTGCTCTGTTCATCCCAGAGCTCCCAGGCCTGCCAAGAGCGGTCAGGGTAAGCCCACAGGCCTTGCTGTTGTTCCCTCTGCCTCCACGGAGGGCTGTGAAGGAATAGCGCCCTCCCCCCTCCCCCCCCGCCCACCCCAACTAACCCCAGATAACTGCCCTGTCTTCCTCTGGAGAGTGGCACTCCATGTTTGATCCGTCAGTTAGCGGTGGGGCCTTGGCCTCTCCTAATGTACTCGGATCTCCTACAAATGCAGGGCCGTAGCTCAGCCTTAGGCAAAAAGGATGCGCTTGCCCTGTTGTGGGACGCATTGAGAATATGCTAGCGTCCTTCTCGCCCACCATTTCAGAAGTGACGCTCAAAGAAAGTGCAAGGTGCAGAGGTTAATGCGGTGTTGCCCGATAGGATGAGCTTTTTGTTGCCGCTCGCTTTGTCTACTTCTAGATACATACAGCATTTGCAGTGCCAGCACCTAGCATGGGCCAGGCCTGGGCCTTCAAGGAGAGCCCACCTCATAAAACACCCTGAAAGGGCCAAGCTGCAGGGGCTCCGCCATCCTCCTTGCACTCGGTGCAAGGCCCAGGCAGGGCAAGGCGGTGGCCTTGCAGGCCCAGGAGAAATCTCTTACTTAGCCCCGCAGGCGATGTCTTTTGCCATGTAAACGTTTGCAAACTGAAGTTGGGTTTCTTTTTCCCCATAGGCGCTAACCAGCCTTGTCAATCTTCAGCTAATGGGAAGACGGCGTCACTTTCTCCCACGGTCTTCCAGAAGGGCTCTGCAGTCACGGCTACTGTCACAAGCAGAAGCGCCTCTGCTCAGGTACGGAGGCTCTGCACAGAAGCTCTCACAGGCAGACCTGTGAGTCAGAGCTGGGCGCATGCAGGTTGCTGCGGCTCCTGTGCTGCAGCGCTGTGGTGCCAGGGACTCACGAGAAAGCGCTGCCACACACCGCCTCTCTCGCTTGTGAGTGGCACTTGGTCACTGAGGAGATGTTGTCTTGCTGGTGTGTGATGTGTCGTCTTTGGAGAAAGGCTGTCAGAGACACCAGAATGGCTGGTTTCCAGAGTCTCTCTCTCTCTGTCTCTCTCTCTCTCTGTCTCTCTCTCTCTCTCTCTGTCTCTGTCTCTCTCTCTCGGACACAAGGCACTGGCAGTTGCCCAGGAGTGTTCGGTGGCCACTTCTGCTCCAGGAATCCATGTTGCCGCTTTTTGTCCTCTGGTGAGCAACCAGCCCTGCCACAACACTCAGCGTGATACTGCCGGTGCTTGGCTGAGCACGCTGGGTATGCCCGCTGCAGAGCGCTGAGTGCTCTAGAGCTGCAGCGGACGCTTGCTGTGGCCTCCTGCCAGACTGGAGCTAATGAGGCCCATGTTGTTATGTGCAAGTCCAGCGGCAGCAGCTAGCAGCCTGGGAGAGCTCAGCCTTGCTGTGAGCAGGGTGTCAGGGCGGGGATTGTCACAAGGGACCAGCGAGGCTAGGAAATCCTCCAAGTTGCTTGTAGCCCTTGGGGAGAGCGCTAGAGGTACCAATAGCTGTCTGCGTTCAGGTTTCTCTTCTAGCTGGCGCTCAGAGGGCTGTGAGGGCCCACCGGGCAAAGCCTGGAGCAGCTGTGCTGGTGAGATGTGTGTGGTGGCCCCCGGCAAGGTGTTTTATGAAGTGGCGGCTCATCTGACTCCCCACTGGGAGACCTGCAGGCTGCGAGAGGACCAGCTCCCGTTCAAAACGCAAAGCAGCTCTTGCGCAGGATTCCCTCTCTCAACATGAGGGCACCACTCCGCTCCTGCAGAGCAACGGGAAGGGTCCCTACCACGCCTGCATGGAGATTCCTTGCAGTGAAGGGCCGGCCACTGGAGACTCACAGCATCTGCTGAGCAAGCTCTCAAAGAGCTCCGCTGGGAACTCCCCTGCCCTGGCGTCCCTCTATTGAACTACTGATGGCGCTCTGGCCTTCCTGAGCCAGGCGCACCTGTTTCCACCTCCCGCTGAGACCAGTCCACAGGAAAGCGCGTGGGCTTGTTTTGGAGCCAGCCATGCCCGTGCCTGGCACAACGCCCTGCCTTGGGCAGTAGCTGCGTTGCGGAGGGTGTGCGTGTGCGTGCGTGCGTGCGTGCGTGCGTGTGTATGTGACTGTGCACATCTCCACGTGGGCCAGGCCTGGGGCTCCTGTTGGAGCGGAGAGTGGACATCAGCGCCCGAGTCACTTTGTCCACCACACTGCGATCCGCAAGCATGACCTCAGGGTGGCTGCAGGACCCTTTGAGGTAGAAAATCTCACCTTACTGATGGAATCTCCGGAAATCGCTTTTGATTCTGAGATGTCCGAGACCTCCCAAACCTGTATCCCAGGTACTGCCCCCTTCGCAAGAGTTTTTCCTTCTGCAAAGGAGCAGGCTCTTTCTGCTTGGAATCAGCGTGCTTCTGCTTTGGGGGAATGGAAAACCAACATGAGTAAAAGGGCACATTCACTCAACGGTTCTTCCTCGTTTCCGTTACAGAGGCATGTAGGTGAAGAGCTGACTAATCAAGTAAAGACTGTGATGGCACAGGTTGTGTCAAAATTAACAAGGATCTTACACACCACTGTGAGCGACGACGAAGAGAGAACTGCAGAGAAACGTGATGCGGTGTCAGAGGAGCCCGTGTTGTCTTCAGACAACTCTGGCAGCCATAGCACATGCCGTGAGGCGCTGCGTGGCTTCTTGGGAAGTCTTCCCTCCTGCACCCCTAGAGAGCCCACCACAGCAACAAGCATAAACCCCACTCGCTCACAGAGTGATGTGCTGACATCAGAAGTGGCAGGCAAGGCAACTCCACTGCAGCTGCAAAAGACAGCTTTCCCTTCCCCACCCCAACAGACGCAGAGACCTCTGCAGTCGGAGGTACGGAGAAGAAGAGGAGCACGGCAGGACTGCTGCAGCTTGCAGGGGCACAGCGCGAGCACGGGACCTAGAAAAGAGTTGCCAAAGACATGTCCTTTGTGCCAAGCTTCCTCTGAAACTCCACCAGGGAGGAAAGGTACCGAGCCCCCCAGGCTGATCAGCAGTGATGTTGACTCAGACAGAAAGCGCGGCTTTCCTAGAGGCAGTGTTTTTAAAAAAGTGTTGGAACAGCACGCAGCCCCAGAAGCGCAGGGTGTTGTGGAGGTGGCTGAGACTGTGGTCGAGGAAGTGTACAAGAGGGTGAAAGAGCTGGGCCAGGCCATCCGTGTCTTAAGGGAGGGTCCCCTCGAGCTCAGTGGGGGCTCCCTCAGTAGCACCAGCAATGCCTGCAATGCCCTTGAACTCCTAAGGAAGAAGTTAGAAGAAGGAAATAATCAGAAGGCAGAACCTTTGCGGGGCAGGTCAGAAAAAGCCCACACGCTGGCAAGTGGGATAGTTGATTCCGTCTTGGATCGGCGCCATCAGCGTCAGACCGACTTCCCTTCGGCACTGAACTTTGGGGGTTGTGTGGCAGAAAAGCTGGCACCATATGGAAACGAGGCCTATCCTGGTCAGGACACTCTAAGGCCACAGGGAAGGAAAATTCCTGTGAGACACTTTTTAGAAAAGAGTCAGCCAAGAACCAGCTTGCCACCCATCAACATCCCTGGAACGGCCGTTTATCCAGAGGAAGAAACCCAAACCAAAGAGGAAATGTCTTGCAACCTCCCCTCTCTCTGCCAAGACTGTGTGCCAGGTGGTCACACCGCACTACGGGGCGTTCAGAAGTCCACGTGCTGGAGCGCTGCATCCGCGTCAAGATCTCCCAAGCCAGCGCTGGATACCCTACCTAAACGGAGGCCTGGTAGCACCAGGGAGACCCTGGCTGCCCTAGGCCAGCAGTTTGCAAGAAAGCCCTTCCCTCCGCTGGGTGCGAAGCCCCCTTCCCACAGGGGATCGCTGCGGCGACCAGTACGTGAAAAGCCTGGGCAAAGCCAGCCCGAGCAATCCCAGTCGGAAGAGGGAGCACTAGCCGGCAACCTGGTGGAAGGAGTCCTGCGGAGGTGTCTGGCTACAGGCTCCAGCTCTTTGTGTGACGCACGTCCTGAGAACAAATGATCAACTCCGAAGGTGAATGAAATTGGTAACACGCTTCAGCAGTCAGTGGGGAAAAAGAATACCCGCTCAAAGTCAGTCCTGTGGAGGCTACACCCAAAGGATGACTCTCAAGCCCAGAGTGCAAAGAAAGAAAGACGCTGTGGATAATGCAGGTGAGAGCACCTCTAGCAGCTCCTCTGCTCAAGGCATGGTCAACGAGGGCAGGTTGCTCACGACTGTGTCGGGCCAGGTTTTGAATAGCTCCAAGGATGGAGACTCCACAACTTGCCTGGGAAGCCTCTTCCAGTGTTTGACCACCCTCACAGTAAAAAAGGTTCCTCTGATGCTTAAATGGAAATGTTGGTTTGTCTTTCCATTTGTGCCCGGTGCCTCTTGTCCTTGTGTTGGACCCAATGAGAAGAGTCTGGCTCCGCCTTCTTTAGTCCGCCTCCCCACCACCAGCCATTTTTACACGGCGATAGGATCGCCCTGCCCCGAGCCTTCTCTTTTCGAGGCTGAACAACCCCAGCTCACTCAGCCTCTCGCTGTATGGCAGATGCCCCCCAAGCCCTTTATCATGTTTGTGGCTGGGCTCGCTCCACGAGGCCCGTGCCTGTTCTTGTACTGGGAAGGCCAGAACTCAGTGCGCAGAGCACTCCAGGTGTGGGCCCACCGGTGCTGAGCAGAGGGGCAAGGATTACCTCCCTTGACCTGCTGGTGACGTTCTTCCTAATGCAGCCCAGGATGCCGGTGGCCTTGTGTGCCACAAGGGCACATTGCTGGCTCATGTTCAACTTGCTGTCCACCAGGCCCCGCAGGTCGTTCTCCGCCGAGCTGCTTGCCAGCCGGTTGGCCCCTAGCCTGTAACGGTGCAAGGAATTTTTCTTCCCCGGGGAGGGTGGGCGGGGGGGGGGGAGGCGCATAACAATTCCTTGCCCTTGTCAGCCAACGCTTTCTGCACCTCCAGAACAAGCAGGTGGGCCTCGGCTGGGCTCCGCGTGTTTCGCCCCGCGTAGACGGCAAGAAGGCTGCAATCCATTCTGCTGATGAAAGAGTTTAAGTTGGTTTGGGCAGAGCGGAGAGAGCAAGGGCTCAGGGAAGAGGAGGTTTGCTCCAGGGAATTTGTCAGCCGCCCTAAGTGAACACGAACGCGGCGTGACGCCAGTTCCTCCGTGGAGCGGCACACAAAAGCCTGAGGCTGTGCTGCAGAGCTTTCGAGGCATCCTAAGCCAGCTGTCCCATCGGCCACATTTCAAGAACGAAGCATGCCCTTGTTTCCCAACTCCTGCTTTCACGGCCCGCGCAAGGGCCGGCTCACTGGCCACGCCTCACCGACAGCAGGGCGACTGCCTTGGCCGAGATGCCGCAGCCTCGCCCCTCGTCTTACGTGAGTTGCTTTGTGGGTGGAGCAATCTCAAACGTCTCAAGGAAGCGTTCTGACTAGAGAAAGGCTTTTCTGGGCCCCTTTCCCTCTAAATCCAACCCCACAGCAGCAGCAGAGCTTGCCGACAACAGCAACAGGTTTTTCTGGGAGAGGGTCAATTTGCAGGGAAGTCCCAGGCCTCTACCTCTAGCCTTTTCTCTCTGCCTTCGGTTCACCCCCAAATCTCAGAGTGCCTCCCTGAGGACGAGGCTGACGAAGAGGATGAACTCCGACCCAAAGGAGGAGCGCAAACTTGCATGTACCCACACCTATTCTCCAACCCGTTCTTGCCGGTAAACCCCTGCCTCTAAGGGGCAGCCCATAAAATCACTGCACAAAGGTGGGCTCTGCATGCCCTTCTGAGGGGGTGGGGGGGGCGCGTAGGAGGAAAACAGCAATACTGAAGTCGCAGAGCATATAGGAATGCCCACGGAATGCACCGAGCCTCTGTGCTCTCCTAGCAGAGACTGGTGTATGTGGGTCAGTGGCCTGAGCAGAGACTATGCGGGTACCTTGTAATTTTGAGGGGGGTTTTTTCAGCCTTGCCGCAGGAAGGAGCCCCAGTGCGCAGAAAGAACCCCCCGCGGTTCTGTCTCAGAGGGCGTTTTTGGGGCGTGCCCCTAATGGTGGTGAAAACAACGTGGGTATGGGCAAATATAGGGAACAGTGGTTCTGTGGGAAGCCCTGGTGGGAGTTCCGCCTGGAGCGGATAATGGCAGTGTAGGTGTGAGAATGTTGATGGCCCCGAGTCCCTCTTACAGGATGAGGGGTGAGTGTGTGAGTAAGGGGGCTGGATTATAGCTGGAGCTGTATTTTGCAAATAGCAGAGGCATTCTGGGGGTTGGAATGGGAGGAAGCAAGCGGCGAGCTGCATGCTTCACTTTGCTCTCGCGCGAGGTGCAGCTAGGAGGGCAGCCATGGCAGCATTGAATCGGCCAGGGCCCATACATGCAGCTGAAAGGAGCTGGTGCCATCACTCGAAGCGGGGCTGTGGTGGAGTTGTCCAGTTAGAGGGGTGAATCCCTTGTCCACTGTGGAAACATTATTTCTGTGATGAGGTGATGGGGACAGAGCTGGTCTTCTGTTTAGTTTAACTGGAGAACTGATGAGAGAGAATGAAGTAAGAGGGGACCGGAGAGTAACACTTTCTTTATTTTGTCTGGCATTACAGGAGTCAAAGGGCCAGCTTGCATTCGAGAGAGGGAGCTCAGAGCTCTCTTCTAACCGTCCGTGGTCAGCGGACAAAGGAGAGTCCTTTGGAGGCCCAGGTGAAGCAGAATAATTACTTGCCAAACCTGATTTTTGGCACGAGGGCATGCACGCTGCAGGGGGAGCAAAGCTAGGTGAAGCACAGCTGAGGCCCGGGCGGTCAATAGCTAGGAGGCAGCAGGAGATGTTTCCGAGTCGGATGTGAGCACAGTTTCTGAACTGCCAGGTGTTAGAACAGGGAGGCATGGCTGGACGTGGTGGAACTCTTAACTGGTACTCTAAATCAGTACTCTACTCTGGAATGCTTGGCCAGCACCACATTTAGTTCCTCTTTCCAAGAGAAGCGACTCTCTCATTGAGCATTGGTGTGTGAGGAGATGAATTTGTGGTGTCTGAGCCTTGTCTTGCATCGGTCTCATTTCTTGCAATCATCTGCCCATCTTTTGCATCAGTCTGTTTCCGGGTTTGCTTCCATCCCACTGCTCTTGCGCTGTAAAACATCCTTGCGCTGTTGTACCTGATTTTTTGAGGTGCTCGGTAACCCTTTTCCTGGGCAGCCGTCCAATAAGGGGGCACATGCCTGTATTTGCAGGGAGGTAGAATGGCTGCAGTGGGAGTGAGTGGACAGTTGTGTGGTTATTGAATGTGTGAAACGTTGTACGCGTGTCTCCCTTCTTCCCCCAACGGAGTTTTTTTCCCCCTGGGCCAGGGTCCTCTGCGAGGCAACCATCGTCTTGCCACGGAGCTTTGGACCGACGAGAGGGCACCGTTGTACTTAAGGGAAAACCAGCTCGTAAAAGTGTGCTTTCGCTCTGTGATGTTATATGGAATGCTGAGAATAAAGCAAACGGTGCAAACTGTAAAGCTGTGTTTAGATGGAAGGGCTCTAATCTTCCCCCTGCCCTCACTGCTGGCGAGGCCACAGGAGTGGCACTACCTCCGCTTGCCAAGGTCACGGGTTTGCCACACCTTTGGGCTCTCCCAAGGGGTGGAGTATGACTGTTCGCTGGACTCCTGCTCAGGCTCTGGGCCTAACGCACAGCTCATGCTAAGGCCTGGTGTCTGCTGGGAGCAGCACCATGAGGCTAAAGCGAGAGCAACACCTGCCCCAGCTTCTCGAGGACAGAAATAAGGCGGTGGGCTATGCCTGCGAGTTCCGCCAAAAGGCAACTGCTTTGTAGTTTCTGGTACGATTGAAATTCTTCAGCCTAAAGTAAATTCTTGCCCAGCAACTGAAATGACCAGTAGGGATGGTCTAGACCGAACTCCTGAGCTGGAAGATACAGATGCGTCAGTTCACCCAAGCAGCCTTTGAAGCGAACCCTTCTGTAGCCGGTCTGCTGAGGCTCTCGGGCTGCCTGCTGTAGCGCAGGGGAGGCCCGTGTTCTGACAGAGGAGGACAGGTGAGCGCTCTCACTGTGGACTAGGTAACTATTTTGCTCATCAGCCCGCAAATTAGCAAACTAGTGAATTAGGTAACTAGCAGTTACCAATTCCGGCTAGTCTAGCGCGAAGGGATTAACCCCTTGCTTGCTTTTCACCTACTGAGCTTGTAAAAACAAAGTTTGTTTCACAGAGTGTGCTGTCCTGTGTCAATTGGAGAAATCGCAATGAGCCAGCTGTTCAAGGTAAGCTGATAGTGCTATGGGGAAATGGGACATTATCATGCTTCCAGGGACACAGAATGGAGAGCAGCAAAGCAGGAACATCTGCAAATCAGAATGGGATTCTTTGCTGTGTCCCTTCCCCTCTTTCACCATTAAAAGTGCATTTAGACCGCTAAAAGGAAATCCTGTCCAGAGTAGCACGTGCCTGCTGTTGTACTTGTCTCAGTGCGATAGCAACCTCCACTTTCTTCCAGTGGAAGCACTTGGGTTCTTGTATAGCTAGAGAAATTTCATTTTGCCTCATCCATAATGGCCAACAAACTGACGGTCTCTGTGACAGAGTGCAGCTTCTTTAACGCTGTAAGGCATTTTTAAATCTGCAACGAAATTCACTGAACTCTCTGAAATACATAAATAAATAATCCCCAGAAAGCCCACTGTTTTGCTTGCTGTGTTCTGTGTGTCTCTCCCCTTATCTTCGCCCTCCTCACTACAGTCAGCCTGATAGATTTAGTCCTGGTTGGAGAGCGTGCTAATGGCTTCTGCTCTAGTTCAGCCACAGCCATGCATTCCACGTAAACTCTGCCTTGATAGTTTATTGCCTGGGAACTCAAAACAAGCAGGGGATGGCCCTGCAGGTAGGTGAGATGCGACCCTGGTGGCGAGAAACGTCTTCAATTTGATTTGAGACTGAGAAAAGCGACGTGGCCGTGAGCAAAGATGAGCTAAAGAAGAGGCAGTTCCTCTGCACTGTGCTAGATTCTGCAGAACATTAAGTTAACTCTTTGTGGGTGCCTGGGGAAAAAAACCTTCTCAAAACCACAATACATTGGCTCTAGCCCCGTGTGCTGAGGCCATGACCTGCTGGCGCTCACCCAAAGAGGACGAAGTGAATTTCCCGGGCACCATCACTCGTACTGTCAGACGCTCCTCCTTCCCCTGTCCTTCGCCTTCTGTGACACGGGCTGAGGTCACGGTAACATTCTTTGGGCTCCAAAGCACACTTGGCGCCTCTTTCGTACACTCTTAGCATTTTTGTTAGTAATCGCTGTCTTCTCTGGCATCTGCAAGCCAAAAAGAATGTTGCTGTCACCTCAGACCGTGTCACAGAGGGGCTGCAGGGACACCACGCAGGGTGGAGTTTGGGTGGAGAAAAGGAGGTGCAAGAGCACTGAAAACATGGGCCCAGACTCAGAAAGAATAGAGAATGGGGTAAAAAGTCAGGGGCAGGGCAGGGGAAGGAGGAGCGTCCGACAGTACAAGAGTATATGCCCCCTAATGGTAGTGATGCTGGCTTGCAGACCCTCTGTGACATGGTCTGGGGTCACAGTGGGACATCCCACATCACAGTGACAGCTCCCCTCTCCCTGTAGCCACTGGGACTGCTGTCGCCTCCACTCTGCTCTGGAGGAGGCGCTGTGCTGCGAGCCACAGGAGGCAGTGGGGCAGCGCTGGTGGCAGCCTGGTGATGTGCCGAGCGGGAGGCCGGAGAGGAGCACTTTCCTTGCCACCCTCCTGCTGACTTGGCTGCTCAGGTTTTCTCCCTGCTCTGAGGGCTGTTTCTTGGCTCAGGACTCCTTCCGGCTGTCCCCATCTTTGCCGGAGACAGGATCCTGTGGGAAGAAAGCGAGGGCCTGCAAAAAGCAGAGATGGAGATGAGGAAAAAGGTAGGAGACCGAAAAATTAGCGCTTGATTTAGGAGTAGACTTTTGGAGAGGTCCAGCCACGAGAAGCGCAATGGAGAAAGCAACGGAGAAGGTTAGCAATGGGAAGCAGACCAAGGCGCAGCCGCTGTGTGGAGAAGGTGTCTCATACATAGTACGCGTGGCTGAAAAAGGTGACTCGGAACTATGTAAAACTGCCGTCGGCAGTCATTCATGAGAAAGTCCCTAGAGAGCGTAAGACGTGGGTGCAAGCTCTGTGTTTGCTATAGCCCCGGTGAGCAACCCCCACAGCATGTGTCCCCCGTATGCAGGCCCGGAGGGCGCTCGGAGCAGGTTGCCTGGTGCGCTGACAGCCCAAGCTGCCGGGCTCTGAGCAGGCCCCCAGCACAGCTCTCTCAGCAGCAGGATTTCTCCAAATCTCTCGCTGGTGATACCATTGCACTGGGAGATCTGACACAAGGAATGAGATGCCTGAGCGTGTTCAGCGTGCCCTGACATCAAACAGAAAAACCTTTGCATGGAACTGTAGGGTTGGTATTTCTGTTCTGGAGGCTCACGTGTGTGCCTGCATCTTTTGCCCCGGTGTGATGCTCAGGAGAGGAAGGAGAAAGAGCTGCTGCTGCTGCTGCAACTCAAGGAGGACATGGAACAGGAAGCGAGACTTGAGGAACTGCAGAAGAAAAGGAGAGAAGAGAAAGCCAGAAAGGCACGTTAAGTAACATTCCTTTTGGCTTGTAGATGCCAGAGAAGACAGCGATTGCTAACAAAAATCCTAAGAGTGTATGAAAGAGGCACCAAGTGTGCTTTGGAGCGCAAAGATCCCCGTTAGAGCTGACCACATGTGGGAACGTTGCAGGGCCTGGAGTGCAAAACTCACTTTGGTGAGTTTGGTGGCAGGAGCTGCACAGGTTTGTTGTGGTCCAAAGGGGAGGGCGATAAAGATACAGCTAGGGAAATGCTTGCGTCCCTCCAAAAGGGGTATAAGCTGGAAGAACCGTGTGCCTTTCCGTACGTGCAGCTGCGCCTCTTCAGACCGCGTGTCTTGCTCCCCGGCAGCTCAGCAGGGCAGGAGCCCTCAGCGCTTTAACCTGCGGTCAGATGAGGCTGTTCCCCGGCAGCTCAGTCAGCACGTTGCCATTTGATTTCTGTACGTCTTTTGTTTGTCTGCCTGCTTTTGTTTGTGTTCTGTTCTGTTGTGTTTTTTGCAACTGGATTCAACAAGGGATTGCTCCCAAGACAAAGCCATGCCAGGAAACGTGTTGAGGCCTGGGGTGGTGGTTTCTGTCTTGCACAGAAGAAAGTGTACGTAAGGTGTATGCGAGATGCTTGATGGAGCATCTCTAGGTAAAAGAAAGCTTGTGGTAACTTACCCTTCACTGTTTTTCCTCACTATTGTAGAAGCGCCTATTGCTGGAGAGAAAAATGGCATATCATCTCCAGAAAGGGCAAGATCTTATTTCCCTGAGTGCAGAGCCTGAAGTTCATGGGAAATGTTTGGGAAAGGTGCGGCCTCAGCACCCACTGAGCAAAGCCAGCGGTACCTGCAGAGGTAAGGCAAGTGTTATGTGGAGCTAGCTCTCGCTCCTCTCTCCCAGGTCAGCAGCTACGACTGCTCTCACTTCCAAAGCTTGAGCCTCTGGAGGGATGGAGTGAGTGAAGAGCGGCTGGGGCTGCTGCTCTTTTTAGGTCTCCAAAGCACTGTGTGGGCCGGGTGGGTGAGCGAATGCCAGGCCACAGAGCTGTCTTGGGCCTTCTTACCCTGTGCTTTGGGAACGTGCTCATGCCAAGCGCATGTGACACGCCGGCACCAGAACAGCTCAGGTAAGGTGAGACCCGGCAATTCAGAAAGGAAAAATAATTTCAAAGGAAAAGTGGAAACATCAGCATCACTCACGGGAACTTCTTCCTTTGTGAGTAGTTTGTTCACGGCAGAAGCAGCTTTCAGCATTGTTGATGTGCTTCTCCATGCTTTGTGTTGAGTTGAACAGGCAAGCTTAGGAAAAGATGAGCTCGTGGGGCTGAGAGCTGGCACCCGCTGGGAGTGCCAACAGACCTCTAGGCGGCCTTCACTTGATGGTGGAAAAGTCACTCCAAAGTCTCCGCTCTCTCCCTCTCTCTCTTTCGTCTGTATGCCACAAGGGGATTTTCTACACTTTCACCACCACCCGCCGCCTCCAAACAGGCAAAGGCAACCCTGGAAGCCAGCTTTTTTCCTACAGACGGTCTGTAGGCTGAGCACGTGGCTCTGAGATCATGGTGATAGGGTGGCTAAACCTGGGATTTGGTTTAGCAGGCCCCACTCCGCTCGGCGCTGAGTCACCTGGGAAGATCTGGGCTAGCTTGACCAGATCTTCTCAAGCCTGCCTCCAGCAGAGCCAGCCGCCTAGCTGCCACAGCGCCCGCCGCGTGGCAGTGGCACGTTGCATGGCACGTTGCTGCGGGCCAGCTAGGGGCGAGTTCCCCTTAGCACACAATGAGGCTCCCTGCTGCATCGCGTTCCCTGTTGCAGCCGCTCCTCGGGGGGGTGGGGATGGGCAGGCTACGGCCCGCAGCGCAGCAGCTCACGGCTGCTTTGTGCGGCACTGAGGCTGCCCCCGTGCACCCAAGCAGGCAGAAGCACTGTGGGTGGGTCGGCTGCCTTCTGCAAAAAGCTGGGCCAGCCTGTAGCAAAGCAGAAGGAAACTGCTGGTTGGCAGCTAAGGCTCAGCTCACAGGCTGTGCTCCCTCCTGAGCAAGGCTGTCTGGGACCTTCCTGCCCACGTCTGTCTCAGGCTCTGCTCCCTCCCCAGGAACTGGCAGCAAGGACAGACTTTCCTGCTGCCCATGCGCCGAGTGCTCTGTTCATCCCAGAGCTCCCAGGCCTGCCAAGAGCGGTCAGGGTAAGCCCACAGGCCTTGCTGTTGTTCCCTCTGCCTCCACGGAGGGCTGTGAAGGAATAGCGCCCTCCCCCCTCCCCCCCCGCCCACCCCAACTAACCCCAGATAACTGCCCTGTCTTCCTCTGGAGAGTGGCACTCCATGTTTGATCCGTCAGTTAGCGGTGGGGCCTTGGCCTCTCCTAATGTACTCGGATCTCCTACAAATGCAGGGCCGTAGCTCAGCCTTAGGCAAAAAGGATGCGCTTGCCCTGTTGTGGGACGCATTGAGAATATGCTAGCGTCCTTCTCGCCCACCATTTCAGAAGTGACGCTCAAAGAAAGTGCAAGGTGCAGAGGTTAATGCGGTGTTGCCCGATAGGATGAGCTTTTTGTTGCCGCTCGCTTTGTCTACTTCTAGATACATACAGCATTTGCAGTGCCAGCACCTAGCATGGGCCAGGCCTGGGCCTTCAAGGAGAGCCCACCTCATAAAACACCCTGAAAGGGCCAAGCTGCAGGGGCTCCGCCATCCTCCTTGCACTCGGTGCAAGGCCCAGGCAGGGCAAGGCGGTGGCCTTGCAGGCCCAGGAGAAATCTCTTACTTAGCCCCGCAGGCGATGTCTTTTGCCATGTAAACGTTTGCAAACTGAAGTTGGGTTTCTTTTTCCCCATAGGCGCTAACCAGCCTTGTCAATCTTCAGCTAATGGGAAGACGGCGTCACTTTCTCCCACGGTCTTCCAGAAGGGCTCTGCAGTCACGGCTACTGTCACAAGCAGAAGCGCCTCTGCTCAGGTACGGAGGCTCTGCACAGAAGCTCTCACAGGCAGACCTGTGAGTCAGAGCTGGGCGCATGCAGGTTGCTGCGGCTCCTGTGCTGCAGCGCTGTGGTGCCAGGGACTCACGAGAAAGCGCTGCCACACACCGCCTCTCTCGCTTGTGAGTGGCACTTGGTCACTGAGGAGATGTTGTCTTGCTGGTGTGTGATGTGTCGTCTTTGGAGAAAGGCTGTCAGAGACACCAGAATGGCTGGTTTCCAGAGTCTCTCTCTCTCTGTCTCTCTCTCTCTCTGTCTCTCTCTCTCTCTCTCTGTCTCTGTCTCTCTCTCTCGGACACAAGGCACTGGCAGTTGCCCAGGAGTGTTCGGTGGCCACTTCTGCTCCAGGAATCCATGTTGCCGCTTTTTGTCCTCTGGTGAGCAACCAGCCCTGCCACAACACTCAGCGTGATACTGCCGGTGCTTGGCTGAGCACGCTGGGTATGCCCGCTGCAGAGCGCTGAGTGCTCTAGAGCTGCAGCGGACGCTTGCTGTGGCCTCCTGCCAGACTGGAGCTAATGAGGCCCATGTTGTTATGTGCAAGTCCAGCGGCAGCAGCTAGCAGCCTGGGAGAGCTCAGCCTTGCTGTGAGCAGGGTGTCAGGGCGGGGATTGTCACAAGGGACCAGCGAGGCTAGGAAATCCTCCAAGTTGCTTGTAGCCCTTGGGGAGAGCGCTAGAGGTACCAATAGCTGTCTGCGTTCAGGTTTCTCTTCTAGCTGGCGCTCAGAGGGCTGTGAGGGCCCACCGGGCAAAGCCTGGAGCAGCTGTGCTGGTGAGATGTGTGTGGTGGCCCCCGGCAAGGTGTTTTATGAAGTGGCGGCTCATCTGACTCCCCACTGGGAGACCTGCAGGCTGCGAGAGGACCAGCTCCCGTTCAAAACGCAAAGCAGCTCTTGCGCAGGATTCCCTCTCTCAACATGAGGGCACCACTCCGCTCCTGCAGAGCAACGGGAAGGGTCCCTACCACGCCTGCATGGAGATTCCTTGCAGTGAAGGGCCGGCCACTGGAGACTCACAGCATCTGCTGAGCAAGCTCTCAAAGAGCTCCGCTGGGAACTCCCCTGCCCTGGCGTCCCTCTATTGAACTACTGATGGCGCTCTGGCCTTCCTGAGCCAGGCGCACCTGTTTCCACCTCCCGCTGAGACCAGTCCACAGGAAAGCGCGTGGGCTTGTTTTGGAGCCAGCCATGCCCGTGCCTGGCACAACGCCCTGCCTTGGGCAGTAGCTGCGTTGCGGAGGGTGTGCGTGTGCGTGCGTGCGTGCGTGCGTGCGTGCGTGCATGTGTATGTGACTGTGCACATCTCCACGTGGGCCAGGCCTGGGGCTCCTGTTGGAGCGGAGAGTGGACATCAGCGCCCGAGTCACTTTGTCCACCACACTGCGATCCGCAAGCATGACCTCAGGGTGGCTGCAGGACCCTTTGAGGTAGAAAATCTCACCTTACTGATGGAATCTCCGGAAATCGCTTTTGATTCTGAGATGTCCGAGACCTCCCAAACCTGTATCCCAGGTACTGCCCCCTTCGCAAGAGTTTTTCCTTCTGCAAAGGAGCAGGCTCTTTCTGCTTGGAATCAGCGTGCTTCTGCTTTGGGGGAATGGAAAACCAACATGAGTAAAAGGGCACATTCACTCAACGGTTCTTCCTCGTTTCCGTTACAGAGGCATGTAGGTGAAGAGCTGACTAATCAAGTAAAGACTGTGATGGCACAGGTTGTGTCAAAATTAACAAGGATCTTACACACCACTGTGAGCGACGACGAAGAGAGAACTGCAGAGAAACGTGGTGCGGTGTCAGAGGAGCCCGTGTTGTCTTCAGACAACTCTGGCAGCCATAGCACATGCCGTGAGGCGCTGCGTGGCTTCTTGGGAAGTCTTCCCTCCTGCACCCCTAGAGAGCCCACCACAGCAACAAGCATAAACCCCACTCGCTCACAGAGTGATATGCTGACATCAGAAGTGGCAGGCAAGGCAACTCCACTGCAGCTGCAAAAGACAGCTTTCCCTTCCCCACCCCAACAGACGCAGAGACCTCTGCAGTCGGAGGTACGGAGAAGAAGAGGAGCACGGCAGGACTGCTGCAGCTTGCAGGGGCACAGCGCGAGCACGGGACCTAGAAAAGAGTTGCCAAAGACATGTCCTTTGTGCCAAGCTTCCTCTGAAACTCCACCAGGGAGGAAAGGTACCGAGCCCCCCAGGCTGATCAGCAGTGATGTTGACTCAGACAGAAAGCGCGGCTTTCCTAGAGGCAGTGTTTTTAAAAAAGTGTTGGAACAGCACGCAGCCCCAGAAGCGCAGGGTGTTGTGGAGGTGGCTGAGACTGTGGTCGAGGAAGTGTACAAGAGGGTGAAAGAGCTGGGCCAGGCCATCCGTGTCTTAAGGGAGGGTCCCCTCGAGCTCAGTGGGGGCTCCCTCAGTAGCACCAGCAATGCCTGCAATGCCCTTGAACTCCTAAGGAAGAAGTTAGAAGAAGGAAATAATCAGAAGGCAGAACCTTTGCGGGGCAGGTCAGAAAAAGCCCACACGCTGGCAAGTGGGATAGTTGATTCCGTCTTGGATCGGCGCCATCAGCGTCGGACCGACTTCCCTTCGGCACTGAACTTTGGGGGTTGTGTGGCAGAAAAGCTGGCACCATATGGAAACGAGGCCTATCCTGGTCAGGACACTCTAAGGCCACAGGGAAGGAAAATTCCTGTGAGACACTTTTTAGAAAAGAGTCAGCCAAGAACCAGCTTGCCACCTATCAACATCCCTGGAACGGCCGTTTATCCAGAGGAAGAAACCCAAACCAAAGAGGAAATGTCTTGCAACCTCCCCTCTCTCTGCCAAGACTGTGTGCCAGGTGGTCACACCGCACTACGGGGCGTTCAGAAGTCCACGTGCTGGAGCGCTGCATCCGCGTCAAGATCTCCCAAGCCAGCGCTGGATACCCTACCTAAACGGAGGCCTGGTAGCACCAGGGAGACCCTGGCTGCCCTAGGCCAGCAGTTTGCAAGAAAGCCCTTCCCTCCGCTGGGTGCGAAGCCCCCTTCCCACAGGGGATCGCTGCGGCGACCAGTACGTGAAAAGCCTGGGCAAAGCCAGCCCGAGCAATCCCAGTCGGAAGAGGGAGCACTAGCCGGCAACCTGGTGGAAGGAGTCCTGCGGAGGTGTCTGGCTACAGGCTCCAGCTCTTTGTGTGACGCACGTCCTGAGAACAAATGATCAACTCCGAAGGTGAATGAAATTGGTAACACGCTTCAGCAGTCAGTGGGGAAAAAGAATACCCGCTCAAAGTCAGTCCTGTGGAGGCTACACCCAAAGGATGACTCTCAAGCCCAGAGTGCAAAGAAAGAAAGACGCTGTGGATAATGCAGGTGAGAGCACCTCTAGCAGCTCCTCTGCTCAAGGCATGGTCAACGAGGGCAGGTTGCTCACGACTGTGTCGGGCCAGGTTTTGAATAGCTCCAAGGATGGAGACTCCACAACTTGCCTGGGAAGCCTCTTCCAGTGTTTGACCACCCTCACAGTAAAAAAGGTTCCTCTGATGCTTAAATGGAAATGTTGGTTTGTCTTTCCATTTGTGCCTGGTGCCTCTTGTCCTTGTGTTGGACCCAATGAGAAGAGTCTGGCTCCGCCTTCTTTAGTCCGCCTCCCCACCACCAGCCATTTTTACACGGCGATAGGATCGCCCTGCCCCGAGCCTTCTCTTTTCGAGGCTGAACAACCCCAGCTCACTCAGCCTCTCGCTGTATGGCAGATGCCCCCCAAGCCCTTTATCATGTTTGTGGCTGGGCTCGCTCCACGAGGCCCATGCCTGTTCTTGTACTGGGAAGGCCAGAACTCAGTGCGCAGAGCACTCCAGGTGTGGGCCCACCGGTGCTGAGCAGAGGGGCAAGGATTACCTCCCTTGACCTGCTGGTGACGTTCTTCCTAATGCAGCCCAGGATGCCGGTGGCCTTGTGTGCCACAAGGGCACATTGCTGGCTCATGTTCAACTTGCTGTCCACCAGGCCCCGCAGGTCGTTCTCCGCCGAGCTGCTTGCCAGCCGGTTGGCCCCTAGCCTGTAACGGTGCAAGGAATTTTTCTTCCCCGGGGAGGGTGGGGGTGGGGGGGGAGGCGCATAACAATTCCTTGCCCTTGTCAGCCAACGCTTTCTGCACCTCCAGAACAAGCAGGTGGGCCTCGGCTGGGCTCCGCGTATTTCGCGGGGTTCGTCCCAAAGTCTTCTGCTGCCTCCAGTGACCTGGGACCTGCCTAGGGGACAGAACCCCAGTGCTCTTTTTGGCTTTTGCTCTGAAGCGAAGGAGCCCAAGCCAGGCACATGCATTCTGAACATGGCAGAGGCATGACAGCCTCTCCTCCAGAGGGGTAGTTGTACTAGGAGGTGAAATATGCATTCCAAGGCAAGATTCGGACTAAGGACAGCGTGTCTGCAAGCAAATGTTTTTTTTTCGAGCCATCTAAGCTACGTGGCAATTCTTGTAGGAATCTGTTAGTAGAGTTGGTTGCGCTCAGCATCATGTTAGTTTGATAAGAGAGAGGAATTACAGTGAGGCAGTTGTTGTGGAGGTGTAATGGGCATGCAAAGGAAATGTGGGGGCCCTAGAGAACTGGTCTGTGAGGAAGAGTTTTTGATTTAGTCGTTTCTCCAGGGCATCAACATTTGAAAATAACTGTTAGTAAACATCTTTTCAGTTAGGTAAGTGGGAGGAAGCACAGAGAGTCAGTTTTATTAGGGGTGAAATAGGCATACTAAGGCATGAATTGGACCAAAGGCAACTTCTCTGCCAGCAAATGTTTGTGGTTCAAGCTGTCTAACCTGCATGGTGATTCTTGTAGGAATCTGTTAGTTGAGTTGGTGGCAGTTTACGAAGGGGGAGGAAGCAGAGAAAAACAGAATTCGTCTGCAAGCACTCGTTGTTGGTTTAGCCAGTTTGCACAGATCACATTTCCTATGGGAAAGTGCCAGAAGGCATGGTGTCACATTGGGAAGAGTGAGAGAGTAGTGGTTATGGGGCAGCAATAGGCATGCCAAGGCAAAAATAGGGACCCTCCTGAGAACTTCTCTGCAAGCGCTTGTTGGTGGGCAAGCCATTTAATCAGGGTGGCAATCCTTGTTGCAGTCAGTTAGTAGTCATGCTGTTAGTTTGGGAAGTGGGAAGAATTGCAGAGGGGCGGTAGTTTGGGGGGATGGAATAGGTATAGGAAGGCAACATTAGTGCTCTAAGACTACTTGTCTGTGACCACTTGGTGTGAGTGAAACATTTTGCCAGGATCTCATTTCTTGTGTGCAATTGCCAGTTGGCATGGTGTCAGTGTGAGAAGCAGGAGGAAGCACAGAGGAGCAATTGTGTTGGGGGTGGCATAGGCATGGGAAGAAATAGTATAGGGGCCCTCGCGAACCTATCTGCCTGGAAATGTTAGTAGTTAAGTTTCTGCAGGGGAGGAATCTGAGAGAAGACCTTGTTGTGGGACTTCAGTAGGCATGCAAAGGCAAGATTGACATACCATTAAGTTTTGTCTTTAAGCACTTCTTGGTGGGTGAGCTGTTCTAGCAGAGTGGCCCTTGTGGTAGTAAGCTGTGAGTAGACCTGGTGTAAGTTTCAGTAGGGGAGGAAGCCAAGAGGGGCACTTGTGGGGCTGCAGTAGGCATGCAAAGGCCAGACTGGCATGCTAAGAGCTCTTCCCTGTGATCCCTGGTTGGTGGGTGAGCTGTTTCAATAGGGTGGAATTCCTTGAAGTAATATGTTAATAACATGCTGTCAGTATAGGATGAGTGAGGAAATGCAGAGGAGGTAACAGGTTGGGGGTGAGAATAGACAAGCAAAGGCAAGAGTCAGAGCAAAGGATTACATGTTTACGAGCACTGGTTTGTGGCTGAGCTGCTTAACCAGGGTGGCACTCCTCATATTAATTGATGAGTAGGCATGCTCTCAGATGGGGAAGCGGGAGGGAGTACAAAGGGGCAGTTTTTGTGGGGTGGAATAGGCATGCCAAGCCAATAGAAGGGGCTGAAGAGAACTTGTGTTTGGGGGCAGTTGTTGTGAGGCTGGAAGAGGCATGCTGAGGCAAGAGTCAAGCCCAAGTGACCTTCTCTGTAAGCACTGGTTAGTGGGTAAGCCATTTTGCCAGGGTGGCACTCCTTGAGGTAATGTGTTAGTAGTAAACTGTCAGTATGGGTTGAGGGCAGAAATAGAGAGGGGCAGTGATTTTGGGGGCCAGAATAGGCAAGTGAAGGCAAGAGTTGGAGCAAAAGATGACATGCCCGTGAGCACTTTTTGACTGAACCATTTAACTAGGGTGTCATTTCTTGTACCAATCTGCATGTAGGCACACTCATTTTGGGAAGCAGGAGGAAGCACGGGGGAGCAGTTGTTGTGGGGTGGAATAGGTATGCTCATGCAATATTAGGCCAGAAGAGAACTTGTGTTTGAGTAATGGCAGTCATTTAACCATTTAAGCAGGCTGTGAATTCTTGCAGAAATCTGTTAGTATACATGGTTTCAGTGCTGGAAGGGGGAGAAAACTGAGAAGGGCGCTTGTAGTAATGTATGAGTAGCACGCTGTCATTATGGGCTGAGGGTGGAAATACAGAGGGGCATGGTTTTGGAGCCAGAATAGGCAAGCAAAGGTAAGGGTCAGGAAAAATATGACACGCTGCAAACACTTGTTGGTGGATGAGCTGTTTTACCAGGATGGCAGTCCTTGTAGTAATGTGCGAGTAGGCATGCTGTCAGTCTGGTAGAGGGGGGAATTGCAGAGGAACAGTGGCTTTGGGGCCAGAATAGGCTAGTGAAGGTGATTCAGGGCAAAAGATGTTAGGTCTGTGAGCCCTGATTGGTGGGTGAGCCATTTTACCAGGATCATAATGTGTGAGTAGGTGTGCTGTCAGTATGGGATGAGGGAGGAAGCACAGAGGGGCAGTTGTTGTGGGGTGGAATAGGCATGCACAGACAAGAGTAGGGGCTGAAGAGAATTCATCTGCAAGTAGTGGTAGTGCCATTTAACCAGTGTGTCGTTTGCTGTAGGAATATGTTAGCAGGCCTGGTTTCAGTTTGGGAAGGGGGAGGAATCAGAGCAGGGCACTTGTTCTGAGACTGCAATAGGCATGCAAAGGACCGACACATGCCAAGAGAGCCTGTCTGCAAGTACTGTTTGGTGCATGAGCTGTTTTACCGGGGTGGCACTCCTTGTAGTAATCTGTTTGTAGGTATGCTGTCAGTTTGGGAAGAGGAAAGAAGCACAGAGGGAAAGTTGTGGTGTGGACTAGGCATTCCTGGCCAAACTCCAGCAGAAGAAGGAAGTGTACAGAATGTGGAAAAGGGGACAGGCCACTTGGGAGGAATACAGGGACGTTGTCAGAGCGTGCAGGGATGCGACAAGGAAGGCTAAGGCCCAGTTGGAATTAAATCTGGCAAGGGATGTCAAGGACAACAAGAAGGGCTTCTTCAAATACATCAATAGCAAAAGGAAGACTAGGGAAAACGTGGGCCCGCTGCTGAATGGGGCGGGTGCCCTGGTGACAAAGGATACAGAGAAGGCAGAGTTATTGAATGCCTTCTTTGCTTCTGTCTTCACTGCTAAGGCCAGTCCTGAGGAATTCCAGACCTTGGAGACAAGAGAGGAAGGCTGGAGAAAGGAAGACTCTCCCTTGGTTGAGGAGGATCGGGTTAGAGATCTTTTGTCCAAACTTGACATCCACAAATCCATGGGCCCCGATGGGATGCACCCACGAGTGCTGAGGGAGCTGGCGGATGTTATCGCTAGGCCTCTCTCCATCATCTTTGAAAGGTCCTGGAGATCAGGAGAGGTGCCTGAGGACTGGAAGAAAGCCAATGTCACGCCAGTCTTCAAAAAGGGCAAGAAGGAGGAGCCAGGAAACTACAGGCCTGTCAGCCTCACCTCCATCCCGGGAAAGGTGATGGAACAGCTCCTCCTGGAGGTCATCACTAAGCATCTGGAGGACAAGAAGGTGATCAGGAGTAGTCAGCATGGATTCACCAAAGGGAAATCATGCTTGACCAATCTGATAGCCTTCTATGACAGAATGACTGGCTGGGTAGATGAGGGCAGAGCAGTGGATGTTGTCTTTCTGGACTTCAGCAAGGCTTTTGACACTGTCTCCCATCACATCCTCCTAGGTAAGCTCAGGAAGTGTGGGCTAGATGAGTGGACGGTGAGGTGGCTTGAGAACTGGCTGGATGGCCGAGCTCAGAGGGTTGTGGTGAATGGCGCAGAGTCAAGTTGGAGGCCTGTGGCTAGTGGTGTCCCCCAGGGGTCAGTCCTGGGCCCAGTCTTGTTCAATATATTCATCAATGACCTGGAGGAAGGGACAGAGTGCACCCTCAGCAAGTTTGCTGATGATACTAAACTGGGGGGAGAGGCTAACACACCAGAAGACTGTGCTGCCATTCAGAGGGACCTGGACAGGCTGGAGAGGTGGGCGGAGAGGAACCTCATGAAGTTCAACAAAGGCAAGTGCAAGGTCCTGCACCTAGGCAGGAATAATCCCATGCACCAGGACAGGCTGGGGACTGACCTGTTGGAAAGTAGCTCTGCCGAGAAGGACCTGGGAGTGCTGGTGGACAACAAGTTAAACATGAGCCAGCAGTGTGCCCTTGTGGCCAAGAAGGCCAATGGGATCCTGGGGTGCATTAGGCAGAGTGTTGCCAGCAGGTCGAGGGAGGTGATCCTGCCCCTCTATTCAGCCCTGGTGAGGCCTCACCTGGAGTACTGTGTCCAGTTCTGGGCTCCCCAGTACAAGAGAGACATGGCACTCCTGGAGAGAGTCCAGCGGAGGGCTACCAAGATGATTAGAGGGCTGGACCATCTCTCCTATGAAGAAAGACTGCAAGAGCTGGGCCTGTTCAGCCTGGAGAAGAGAAGATTGAGAGGGGATCTCATCAACGTGTACAAGTATCTGAAGGGGGAGTGTCAAGAGGATGAGGCCAGCCTCTTCTCCGTGGTGCCCAGCAACAGGACAAGAGGCAATGGGCAGAAACTGAACCACAGGAAGTTCCATCTGAACCTGAGAAAAAACTTCTTCACTGTGAGGGTGACAGAGCATTGGAACAGGTTGCCCAGAGAGGTGGTGGAGTCTCCTTCGCTGGAGATATTCAAAAGCCGTCTGGATGTGATCCTGGGCAATATGCTCTAGGTGACCCTGCTTGAGCAGGGAGGTTGGACGAGATGATCTCCAGAGGTCCCTTCCAACCTAAACGATTCTGTGATTCTGTGATTCCCAGGCAAGAATAGGGGCTGAAGAGGACTTGTCTGAGGTTGCTTCTGCCTTCATACTTCATAGGTCAGCCAGAGGCACATGACTTCGATGCTGAATGTCAGCCTCAGTACCTGATAAGCCAGTAGCAAGCACATTACTGGAATTTCTGCTTGTGAGGTCACTTCCGCCTCTACCTCATAGACCAGCAGCAGGCACAGGGCTTTGATGCTAATTGCAAGATCAGATATGCCACAGTACCTGATAGGCCTTCAGCAGTCACATTTCTGCTGTTTGCACTTGTGAGGCCACTTCAACCTCTCTGTGGGATAGGCCAACATGTGCATTTCTGCTGTTTGTGCTTGTGACATTACTGCTTCCAAAGTATCTGACAGTCCAGAAGCAGGTACATTGCTGCTGCTTGTGCTTCCATGGTTCTGTCTGACTCCATACCTGGTAGGACAGTAGCAGGCATATGCCTCTGATGCTAATTGTGAACTCACATGTCCCTCACTACATGATAGGCAGCAGCAGGAACACTGCTTTGATATTTGTTCACTGTCTGATAGGGTGGCGGCAGGAACATTGCTGCTGTTTGTAATTGTGTCCTCACTGCTACCTAAGTACATGATAGGTCAACAGTAGCTACATTGCTGCTGTTTGTGCTTGTGAGGTCATCTGTGCCACAGAACCTGATGGGCCACCAGCAAGTACCTGGCTTTGATGCTGATTTTGAAGTCACTTCTTTCTCTTCTGACAGGCCAGCAGCGTGAAAATTTCTGCCTCTTGTGCCTGTGAGGTTACTTCATCCTCAGTACACAATAGGCTATCAGTAGACTCTTGGTCAATATAAGTTCTTTTGAAGTCATCTGTTTCTGCTGCTGATAGTCAGAACAATGTTCATGGTTTCACTGTTGATTGCGAGGTCACTTTTGCCTGAGGACCAGAGAAGCCTGCAAGCAGGCACAGTGTCAGCAATTGGCTGTGTGGTCACTTCAATCTGAGCAGCTGATAGGTCAGCAGCAGGAATGTGGCTTTCAAACTGATTGTCAAGTCATTCTACCTCTCAAGATGGTATAGCAGAAACAGGCTTTTGCATTGGATGTTGGCTGTGAGGTCACTTCTGCCTAAGCACGTGATATGTCAGAAGCAGTAAGATGACTCGGGATCATGTTTGTGAAATCACTTCTACATGACTACCTGACAGGCCTGCAGCAGGCACATGGGTCAAGTATGTGCTTGTGAGGTCACTTCTCCCTGACTACATGATAGGCAAGCAGCAGGTGCATGACTTCAATGCTGACCTTGAGCTCACTTCTTTCCCTGTAGGCGATAGGCCATCAGCAGACCTTCAGGTGATGCAAATTCTTGTGAAGGTGCCTCTGTCTCTGCTGCTGGCAGGCCAGAAGCAGGTTCAAGGCTTCAGTGTTAATTGTGAGGTCACTTCTGCCTGAGTACCTGATGAGCCAGCAGCAGGCACATGGGCTTTGTAAATGATTGTGAGGTCACTTCTGCCTGAGCAGCTAATAAATTTGAAAAATGGGGATGGAAATATCCTAACTGGCATATACCCAAGAGAAGAGGTGAAAGTCATTGCTCCTGTGATAAAACTGCCCACTCTCAGGCAGCTGTGAGAGGTTTTACTTCCTTGGAGTTAACTGAGCGCCAGACTACATTTTCGGCTAAGCCCAGAGATGTACCCCTGTAATGGGTGGCCCATACATGGGAAATGGAGCAAATAAAATAAGCACAAGAAAGACAATCTGGGCAAAACAGCTCACCCACAAAAAAGTGCTTGCAGAAAAGTTCTCTTGGCCCTACTGTTGCTTTGGCTTGCCTATTCCAGCCCCAAAACAACAGCCCCCATGCTCTGCATCCATCTTGCTAAATGTCCATGTCCATTGGCAGATTCACACAAAAAACTCTATCCAGGAGAAACAAAAAACTCACCAAAAACTGCTAACTGACAAGTCATGCGAGGTCTTTCGGTTGCCATTACATGCCTGTTCCAGACCGAAAGAACTTCCCTTCTGTGCTTTCTCCCTCTTCCACACTGGCACCATGTCTACTAAAAGATACTTTAAAAAATCACACAGATAATATGATCCGGGCAACACAGGTTAAGCACCAAGCACTCGAAAACAAGCCCTCTTAGGTCCCTACTGTTGCCTTGGCATACCTAATCCAGCTCCACAGCAAATTCCCTTCTACTATTCCTCCCATTTCCCAAAGTGACACAATGCCTACTAACAGATTCCTGGAAGAAGCACCACACTAGTTAAACAGCTCAAACCTCTAACATGTAGTTGTATTCAAGTATCCTTGGTGCTTTACTGTTTCCTTTTCATGCCTATTCCTTCCAACAAACAGCTTCCCCTCTGCGCTTCCTCCCTCTCCTCAAAATGACACCCTCCCTACTAACAGATTCCTGCCTGATTATATGACTAAAACCACCGAGTGCTTGCAGACAAGTTCTCTTTGGCCACTACTGTTGCCTTGTGAGGCATTTACCAGCAGCATAACGACTGCCCCTCAGCACTGCCTCCCTCTTCCCATACTGACACCATGTCTACTATGACATTCCTACAAGAACTGCCACAATGGTTGGTGTCCTACTGTTGCCTTGGCATTCCTATTCTAGACCCATAACAACTGCTTCTCTTTTCAGCCTCCTTCAAAAACTGAAGAAATGCATACTAACAGATTCCTACTATAATTGCCACCCTGGATAATCGTCTCAAGAATCAATGATACTGGCAGAAAAGTTCTCTTGGGCCCCTGTCGTTGCCTTCACAGGCACTCCATAACTCCATAACTACAGGTCCTTCCACCCACTTCCTAAATTGATGCCATGTCAACTGACAGATTTCTACAAGAATCACCACCCTACTTAAACAGCTCAATCCAAAAACAAGTGCTCACAGACAAGTTCTCTTGGGCCCCTACTGTTGCCTTGGCATGCCTATTGTGGGCCCACAAAAATTTCCCGTTTGTGCAGCCTCCCTCTGCATAAAGAACACTTTCCCTGCGAATAGATTTCTATGAGAAGTGCCACTCTGGCTGATCAGCTAAACCACCATGAATACTGGCAAAAAAGTTCTCTTGGGTCCCTACTGTTGTTGCACAACAACAGCTTCTTTGCACTTCCTTCCTCTTCCCATCCTGTCATCATGCCTTCTATCAGATTCCTACAAGACTGGTCAAATGGGCTAAAGGGCAAAACCTAACAACAAGTGCTCACAGACAAGTTCTGCTGGAGCTCTACTGTTGCCTTGGTATGCCTATTCTAGGCCCACAACAACTTTCCCTTTGTGCTTAGTCCCACTTCCAAACTGACACCATGCCTACTAACAAATTTCTACAAGAATCACCACCCTGCGTAAACTGCTGGCTCACCAACTAGGGCTTACAGATAAGAGCTCTTGGAAGGCCAATCCTTCCTTTCCATGCCTATTGCAGTCCAAGAACAAGTGCCCTGCTGTGCCTCTGATACCTCCTAATAAATTCTTACAGGAAGAGATACTCTGGTTAAATGGCCAAACCACTACCATAACTCAGAAACAAGTTATCTTCAGCCCCTGCTCTTGCCTGCACATGCCTAGTGCAGCCTAGAAGAACTACCCCTCTGCACTTCATCCCTCTTCCCAAATGGAAGTGTGCCTACTAACAGATTACTCCAAGGAGTGCCACCCTGGTGAAACAGCTCACCCACAAAATACTGCTCACAGTAAACCAGCTCACTAGCCAAAAAGTGCTTGCAGGCATATCATTTTTTGCTCCAGCTCGTGCCTTCACTTGCCTATTCTGCCCCCCTAAACCACTGCCCCTCTGAGTTTCCTCCTTCATCTGATACTGACAGCATGCTGTTAACGTTGCTACAAGAAGTACCACCCTGGTTTAATGGCTCACCCACTCACCAGTACTCACAGACAAAACAAAAACAAAAAAAAACCTCTTGACACGTCAGCTGTTCCTTTGCATGCCTATTGCAGCCCAAGCTGGTGAAACAGCTCACCCACAAAACAGTCCTTGCAGTCAAGGTCTTTGGGTCCCAACTCTTGCCTCGGCATGTCTATTTCAGCCCACCCCACTGCCCTGTTGCATTTCCTTCTGCATCCCATTCTGATGGCATACCTAAGCACAGGTTAGTACCAGGGGTGCCACTTTCGTAAAATAGCTCAACCTCCAATCAGTGTTTGCAGACTAACATCTTTTGTCCCAAGCCACCTTGATTTGCCTGTTCTGGCCCCCGAACACTGTCCCTCTGCATTTTCTCCCCCACCCATTTCCGATAGATTGCTACTAACAGATTATTACAAGGGGTACCACCCTGGTAAAATGGCTTACCCTCCTACCAACTTGCAGGCAAGGACTTTTGGGCGCAATTCTGCCATTCTTTCCTCCACATGCCAGTTCCACCCCACAACAACTGCCCCTTTGCGCTTCTTCATGCTTCAGATACTGACAGCATGCCTACTCATAGATTACTGCAAGGAGAGCCATTCTGGGAAAACGGCTCACAAACAGCAGATGCTTGCAGGAAAGGTCTCTTGGGCCCAACTCTTGCCTCAGCATGCCTATTCCACCTGACAGAAACTGCCCCTCTGCATTTCCTCCCTCATCCCCTATTGACAGCATGCTACTGACAGATTGCTAACAGGAGTGCCACCATGGTAAAATGGCTCCCCATCAACCAGTATGCACATACAAGCTCTCTTGAGCTTGACTCTGGTCTTGGCATGTCTATTCCACACCACAACAGCTCCTCTGTGCTTCCTCCTGCTTCCTAAACAGACAGAATGCCTACTCACTGATTAATATGAAGAGTGCCATCCTGGTAAAAAGGACACCAACCGTTTGCAGGTATTTCATCTTCTGCCCCGACATTTGCCTTTGCACACATATTCCGGCCCCAAAACAACAGCACCGCTTCATTTTCTCCCTCAGCCCATACTGAAAGCGAGCTACTAACAGAATAGTACAAGCAGTGACATTCTGGCAGAATGACTCACCCACCAACCAGTGCTCACAGGCCAGGACTCTGGCACCCAGCTCTTGCGCCCACATATCTATTCCACACCACAACAACTGCCCTCTGCGCTTCCTCCCATTTCCCATTCTGACAGGTTGCTACTAGTATATTATAACCAGGAGTGTCACCTTGGTAAAAAGGCTCACCAATCTGTGCCTATGCACAGATTATTATGAAGCATGCCCCCCAGTAGAACAGTTCATCCACCAACCAGGTCTTGCAGACCTAAAATCCTTTGCCCTCTTCACTTCAATTGCCCGTTCTGGCCCCAAAGCCACTGCCCACTCCATTTCCTCCCTCAGCCCATACTGACAGCGTGACTACTCACACATTAGCACAAGGAGCGTGATACTGGCAAACCAGCTCACCTCCAATCACTTTTCACAGACCTAGCATCTTTGTCCAGAAGGCCTTTGCTGGCTGTTTCTACCCCAGAACCACTGTAATGGGGCATTTCTCCTTGCATCCCAAACTAACAGTGTGCGTACTCACAGCCTGCTACTAGGAAGGCCGCAATGCACAAACAGTTATCTCCATACAATTGGCCTCACGGGTCGGAGGACTGGGCATGCCAATCTGGTTTGGCATGCTTTGCAAAGACAAAAAAAACACATGCCTGGCTCAGTTTCCTCCCTGGGAAAAACTTAGACTAGTCCTACTCACAGCTTATTACTAGAGGGCCGCTCTGCTCAAACTGCCCCCCCACCAACGAGGCTTCTGAGGGAGGAGCTCGTGGCTCACCAATCTGGCATTCCATAGGCAGAACCACAACAAGCACTCTGCTCGGCTTCCTCTATGGCCAAAAATTGCAACAGGCCTACTCACAGCTAACTAGTAGCGGGGCAAAGCAGTTAGAACACTATCTGGGAAATGAAGGGGCATCAGGAGGAGCTCTTGGCTCACTTATCTGGCCTCGGAATGCCTAGTGCAGCCCAACCACTAGTATTTTGCTCTGTTTTCCCTTACCAAAACGTAAACCAGGCCTAATTACAGATTAGTGCTAGCAGGACCACCCTGCTCAAAAAGGCTCCCCCACAAACCAGTACTCACATGGAGGAGCTCTTGGCTCACCAGTCTGGCCTTAGAATTCCTTGGGCAGCTGCACAACAAGTGCCTTGCTCGGCGTCTCCTCCTCCTGAAACTGACACCATGCCTACTCCCACCTCACTACCTCCACAGCCAACACTGCTCCAACACCTCCCCCACCCATTCCCTCTCCCAGCAGCACCTCTTGCCTCCCCAAGATGCCCTTGCCATGGCTGTGGCAGCCCCTAAATAACTCCCTTGCTCCCTTGACACCTCTGCTGCAACACACACCACCTCTACTCCCACTTCACTACTACCAGACCCACCTTGCTCTAACGCCTTCGCCTCCAACCACCACTCACACCTAGCACCACCTCTGCACTCAACACTCTGCCCTTGCCATGCTTCGCACATCACCACCACTGCCTTCCTCCTCTTTCTGCCCAGATGAAACTAGCCCCAGCCCACTCGAACCATGCCTCACCTCCTCCAACACCTTCCCAACAACAGCCACCCACACACACCCCACCTCTTCCCTCCCCACTCCTGCCTTCCAAGCCCCTCAGCACCCCACAAACCACTCCTTTCCAAGCTTTACACCTCTGGCCACACCTACACCACCTCCACACCTCCTTTCCTACTAGCAGCGCCACCCTCCTCCAACCCTGGCGCCAACAACCACCACTCTCAGGCACCACCACCTCTTGCTTCACCTACCTGTCCTTGCCAGCCTTCCACAAACACCACCACAACTACCCTCCTCCCCTTCCTCCCCTCCCAAAACTCACACTGCCAACAATCCCACCTTCCTACGAGCACCGCCAGCCTCCACAAACACTTCTTCCCACAACAGTCAAACCCAGGCACCACCTCTCCCTTCACCAATTCCCTTTCCTAGGCCTCCTCTACTTCCACAACCAGGACCCTGCTGCCTTTCTCCCCTCCTTAAATTTACAACAACCCTACTCACACTTTCCCACTACCACACCCACCCTCCTCCAACCCCTTCCTACTTTACAAAACTGCCACAAGGAAGTGCAATTGCTGAACCAATGGGACCACAACATGCTTAGGGCACACTCACAACAAGTGCCTAGCTCACCTTCCTCCTAGCTCACCTTCCTCCCCTCTTCAAACTTACGCACTGCCCATACTCACAGATGAAGCCTAGCAGAGTGCACCTCCCCAAAGGCTTTTTCCATAAAGCAGCACTCCCCACCACAACCTCTTCCCTCCCAATCTGCCCATTGTATGCCGAAGACAGCCCCACAACAACGGCCCTCCTTCCCTTCCTCCACGCCCAAAACTTCCAGCAGCCCTCCTCACACCTTCCCACTAGGACACACACCCTCCTCAAACGTCTCCCCCTGCCAAACACAAGGCCTTATTGTCAGAAGCTCTTTAACCACCAAGCTGGCATCGCCATGCCTACCGCTGCCCCACAAGCCCTTCCCTGCTCCCCTTCCTCCACTCTTTGAACTTACGCCAGCCTGCCTCACAGTTTCTCACTAGAACAGCCACGCTGCTCCAAAACCTGCCTACCAAGAACAGGCACCACAACGAGCAGAAATAGACCAACCTATTTGTCCTAAGCATGCACACCACTACTCCCCAAGCTCCTCCCTGTTCCCTTTCCTCCCCTCCGCAAACTTACACCAACCCTGCTCACAGTTTCTGTCTACAACAGCTACTGTTCTCCAATCCATTCCTACCATACAAAATGGCAACAAGGAGGCGCAATTGCTCAACCAATTGGACCTTAGCATGCTTAGGGCACATAGAAGAAGTGGCTAGCTTGCCTTCCTGCACTCCTCCAACTTACGTCAACCCTCCTCACAGTTTATGACTACAACAGCCACCCTCCTCCAACACCTGTATACCAAGAGCAGCCCCACAAGGAGCACAAATGCACCCACCCTTTTCGCCTTGCCATGCATACGGCTCTCCCACAAGCACTTACTTCCCTGTTCCTTTTCCACCCCTCCTCCAACTTCGGACAGCCCTCCTCACACTTTCCCACTACAGCAGTCACTCCCCTCCGACACCTGCCTACTAAGACCAGGCACCACAACGAGCAGCAGTGGAACAACCTAGTTGGACCTAGCATGAATACAGCTCCCCAACAAGCCCTTCCCTGCTCGACTTTTCCTCCTCTCCTCCAACTGACAACAGCCCTAATCACTTTTTCTGACTAGATGAGCCACTCTCCTCAGACACCTCCCTACCAAGAACAGCCACCTCCAGGAGCACTAATGCACCCACCCTTTTGCCCTTGCCATGCATACGGCTCTCCCACAAGCACTTCCATCCTCCTTTTCCTCCTCTCCTCCAACTTATGCCAGCCCTCCTCACACTTTCCCACTACAGCACCCACCCTCCTCCAACCCCTTCCTAAACATTCAAAACTGCTACAAGGCGGCGCAATGCCTGCACCCATGCCACCTTCACATGCCTAGGCCACATTCACAAGTGCCTAGCTCCCCTTTCTCCCCTCCTTCAACTTAGGACTGCCCTCCTCACACTTTCTGACTAGAGCAGCCACTCTCCTCCGAACCCCTTAATACCAAGAACAGGCACCACCAGGAGCAGCAGTGCTACCACATTTTTCACCTTGCCATGCATGCGACTCTCCGACAAGCACTTCCCTCCTCCTTTCCCTCCCCTCCTCCAACTTACGACAGCCCTCCTCACACTTTCAAACTACAGCAGCCACTCTCCTCCAACACCTGCCTACCAAGAAAAGGCACCACAACGAGCAGCAGTGCTACCACCTTTCCAGCCTTGCCATGCACACGTCTTCTCCACAAGCACTTGTTTACTCCTTTTCCTCTCCTCCTCCAACATTCCACAGCCCTCCTCAAACTTTACTAACACAGCAGTCACCCTCCACCAATCCCTTCCGCACCATTAAAAACGACCACAAGGGAGCACAATACCTCCATCCACGTTACCTTCACATACCTAGGCCACACTCACAACAAGTGCCTAGCTCACTTTCCTCCCCTCCTCCAACCTACCACTGCCCTCCTCACACTTTCCCACTACAGCAGCCACTGTCCTCCAGCACCTGCCTGCCATGCACAGGCCCACACGGCCAGAACCATAGCGTACACCCTTTTGACCCTGCCATGCTGACGGCTCTCCCACAAGCACTCCTCTCCTCCTTTCCCTCACCTCCTCCAACTTACCACTGCCCTCCTCACAATTGACCACAAGCATTGCCATCCTCCTCCAACCCATTCCGCACCACTCAATACGGCCACAAGGTGGCGCAGTGCCTCAAACCATGGCACCTTCACATGTGTGCTTGTGGGAGAGCCGTGGGCATGGCAGGGCCAAACGGGTGGAGGCAATGGTGGTGCCCGTGTGGGCCTGTGCATGGCAGGCTGTCGGAGAACAACGGGAGACAAGCACATCCGATGATGATCAACAAGTCTCAGTTTATTCAGAATTATCTTATTACTTATATAACAGAGTTAATTAGCTCATACATATTGCAAAAGCCAAGCTCCTTATAGGTGGCTACAGTAGAAGGCATTGTTATCTATTAAATGGATACAGTAGAAGGCTATGCATCTTTTCCCAAGACACTAGTAGCAAGTCATGTACCTTTCCCAGGACACTAGTAGCAAGTCATGTACTTTTCTCAAGACACTGGTATCTACATTATTTTCTAGTTTCTAAACCAAGGTCCTGCATTCCGTGTCTAGCTACATTTAAGCAGGTCTTGTGATCTTGTTGTCATGCCCCTTGTCACGTAGCCAGTATTCAATAATATCTTCCACATTTCCCCCGTCTTCTTTTAATAAAAACAAATTATTTTGTGTTTTATGGACCATGCGTATAACTATATTCTGTAGATAGGCTACAAAACAGGGTTAAAAACAATATAATCAACAAAACCATCAATCCTATTCCTATTGCATACATAATCATGGTCTTAAGCCAGGGACCAATACCGAGAGATGATAGCCAGGTATCAAGCGGGTTAGTTGCAACAGTAATATCCTTAGTGCGATTCTTAAGCCATTGCAATTGCTTGTGAATTGATTCTGAATTAGAGGAGAGATTAAAACAACACATGCCCTCAAAATCTTTACAACCATGCCCATGAGCCAATAATAAAAAATCAATAGCAGCTCTATTTTCAAGTATCTGATGTCTGAGATTTTCCATGTCCTGTGCTAGTTCACTCAATATCTGTGTTGTTACGTTTGACTGCTTAACCATCCAGCATGCTAGTGTATTTATAGTACGAAGCGCATGAGCAGCACCTACCCCTGGAACAATTGACGCAAAAAAGTTAGCCGTGGGTCCCCAGAGTTCTACTTGATCACTACAGTCGGGTGTGAGGGTTGCTACAGCTCGCTTATCACGGCGTCTCTTATTAAAAAGGAATTGTGATATTACAGTAACATTTGGTGCGAAAAGAGTCAATTTTCCCAGATAACATGGACCACTATGAGTATATCTAGGTATTCCTTGCCATGCTCGATCACCGCAAATCAAATAGGTGTTGCCAGGCAATGTCTTTGCACTGTCATTAGTCCAAATCTTTATGTCATTTTTCCCCCAACCATAGTTTCTATAAGCACCACACATATATGTTTTGTTCCAAAAGGGATAGCTCCTGGGTGTAAGCCATAATGCAGGATCATTGACATTTTGCTTATAATCTCCCAGTTCAACACATCCTGATTCATTTGCTGAATTATTCAACATTCTGCTACCTAAAAAGCCCGATTTCTTGAGGATTCCAGGGTAATGTTTTGTTCAATGCAGCTAACAATTTGGCTGTCCATTTACTGCTGTCATCTAACCTATTGCATGTGGCAGTGGATAGCTTTGAAAAATCAGTTGTATTATATCCGGGTATTTTAACCAAACATGTACGAAAAGGATCAGTAGCAGAAGCCAATGCTAAGCAAAAGGAAGTAGTATGCGTTTTGTTAGCCCATGTTACCCATAAGTTTGGTGGAGAATTGAGATACATAGCAAAAACGGTATTATACACAAATAAGATGCAGTAGATCCAGGACCACACGATCGCAGTAATATTGGATCAGCTCTTCTTCAATCACCGTGCCTTTCTGTTGTCTCCGTGGAACTTTGGGAATCAAGTACAGGTCTTGCCCATCTTGCAGGTATCCAAAGAGGTCCTTTCAGTAATGGACGGATTCCTTCTAGCAATTCATTTGGTATACCCACTATGGTCCGTAGCCACTGCAAGTCTCCTAAAAATCTTTGTGCATCATTAAGAGTCCGTAGTCGCGACTGCAACTGTAATTTCTGAGGGGACACAGTTTTGTCAGTAAGCACCCATCCTAAATATTTCCATGGTGACAACTGTTGAACCTTATCTGAAGAAATTACCAGATTAGAACATTGTAACACTCGGATGTGTTCAATCTGCTTGTCAGAAAAGGGCGCTGCTTGAGCAAATAATATATCATCCATGTAATGATAAATTATAACATGTTTCCATTGTTCTCGTAAGGGCTGTAGTGCAGCAGCTACATATAATTGACACAAGGTGGGGCTATTACGCATACCCTGTGGTAATACTGTCCATTCAAATCGTTGATCTGGGCCCTCTCTGTTAAGGGAGGGTAAGGTAAAAGCAAACCGTTTTTGATCCTGAGGATGTAAATCAATTGTAAAAAAGCAATCCTTTAAATCAATAATTAGCAGAGACCAGCACTCTGGAATCATGGCTGGATTAGGTAGCCCTGGCTGTAAAGCACCCGTCGGTTCCATCTGATTATTAATCTCTCTCAGATCATGTAACAATCGATATTTACCTGACTTCTTTTTTATGACAAATATTGGAGAATTCCATGGACTAGTGGACAAACATAAATGACCTTGTTGAAATTGCTCTTTGACCAATTGATGAGCATGAAATAGACTTTCCCGTTTTAATGGCCATTGCTTAACCCATACCGGTGTGTTGGTAGTTCAGGTAATGGGAATTGGGAAAGTCCAAGCAATGGCTAAAAGGCCAAAGGGTGCTCATTCGTAAGTACAACCCCCAACTGTGAGAGTATATCCCTTCCAATTAGACACTGCACAGTTGGTGGTAGTTGTACCACAGAAAACACAGCAGAAACTTGACGACCCTCCAGTTTTACTTTTAACGTGGGCGTTCTTTGAGCAAATGTCATACCCCCAACTCCAGTAACCGTAGTACCTGATGGAAACAGGGGCCATCCTTGGGGCCACTGCGACGGAGTAATTATACTAGAATCTGCCCCAGTGTCCAAAAGGGCCATAAGGATCAGTTTTTGATTGTCATAACCAATCTCAACCTTGTGTCTAGGTCGATCATTTAATGTCAAGGTTAAGAGAGTCAGTCCCCCTGAAGAGCCAAATCCTTCATCACCTCGATCCTTATCAGTTAACGACGGCATTCCCTTTGTAAGTTGTTCCAATGGGACCAATTGGGCAATGCGTTGTCCCTTGGTTATCCGTATGGGAGGAAAAGGGGTATATAACATTATCATTATTTCTCCGGTGTAATCAGTGTCAATAACGCCAGGTAAAACAAAGAGTCCCAGCATTGATGCCGATGACCTGCCGAGCAATAATGCTCCCACAAACTTATTTTGAATCACAACAGGACCATACACTCCAGTGGGAATTCGATGTGGCTGAGTGTTTAGGAGACTAATGTCTACAGCAGATGCCAGGTCAAGTCCGAGACTCCCTCTTGTTGCTGGTCTGAGGCGGGAGACGCTACCTGCTGTGCAGCAGCTACTTGTGTCTGCGCGCGGCTGCTCCGATTTGCGCTCCCAACGGAGTTTCCCGAACGACGGCGGCAGGCTCCAGTGTTATGATTGTCCGAACGGCACTTTACACACCAAACTCCGGAAGCGGTGCACTGTTTTCGGACGTGACCCAAAATTCCACATCGAAAGCATTTTACTCGAGCAGTTCCTTGAGATGTCTTCTGTCGAGTGACAACCGACGCTTGGAGGGGTGCAAGAGCTGCTAACACTTGAGTCTGAGATGCCTTAGCTTGTTCTTGTAACCCAACCCCCAACTGCTTTATAGCCTCTACTACTAAAGCTTGAGGTCCAGTGGGCACCTGAGCCATCCTTTCTAATGCTTCCTCTATTGTCCAATTGGCACCAAGAGTGCTCAAAATATTACGAGTAGTAGTATTACAATTTTGTAAGGCACACTGTTTTAATAAGGCTCCTCGCATATGTTCAGGAACCCCAGCTCTCTCTGTAGCTGCAGCAGCCTTGTCTATGAATGCCCCAAACGTTTCGTCCCTGCCTTGTTTTATACCCATATAGACTGGAATGCTTGGAATGTGACAGGACAGGCTAGCTGTGCAGCCACTTGCAATACCTCTCCATCCCCCTGCTCCAGCCCTTCCCGAGCTAGCGCAGCCCAAGCTTCTCTACGTTCCTTTGCCATAGCCTCAGCCAGGTCCGCTTCCGCCCCTGGAGTTGGCTCCGACAGAAACGGATTAGTAGGGCTGCTTGATGTGTCCTTGGGAGCAAACTCGCTCTCGGGGGCTGAGGGTACAGAAGGAGGAGGTTTAAATCCATCAGTAAAGGGTGGAGGCCATGGAGGCAAGTATACGGTAGACACACTTGGGGGTAAGGGGGCACCTTGCGGCCAGTCAATCCCGTACGTCTTATTCTTTTCACGAGCAGCAGATGCCTGTTCAGCCGCCCTCTGTTTTGCCTGATATCGTAATAACTCATTATGTACAGCCCTCCATGGTTTTCCAAATTTTTTGGCTAACTTATCCCCATCAATTGCAGCCTTCCATAACCTATCACCTAATTTACGCCACTCAGATAATTCGTGAACAGTATGCGGGTTCTGAAAACAGCCCTGGGAGTGCCCATAAGCTAACAACCCAGGAAGATCCTTTTGTAAATCGATCTCCCTAATTTGTCTCTTTTGTAAGAGACATGTACATAAATCATATGCTGCTTGCCTCTGCATACCTGAATATCGTCAGCGCGCGCTGTTGCAGCTCTCCAAGGTCTCGGCAGCACGTTTCAGCCGGGTACGCCGATGCGAACACCCGGGGCTCGACACAGTTTTCTTCGCTGTGTTTTAGCCGTCCTCGCTGCAAAGGACCTGACCACTCGTTGCTCCGTCGTGGATCACGTCGGGGTCACCATTTGTCGGAGACAACGGGAGACAAGCACATCCTATAATGATCAACAAGCCTCAGTTTATTCAGAATTATCTTATGACTTATGTAACAGAGTTAATTAGCTGATACATATTGCAACAGCCAAGCTCCTTATAGGTTTGATACAATTTAGTGCTTATCTTGCAAAACAGTTACCCTCGTGTTAACGTACGTGAGCCCTTCTTAACCGCAGTCAGTTATTTACAGCTTCGTTTGTGCTGATTTAGTATTTGACCCTCGTTTCACATCCGCTTCTTCAAGCGCTTCCTCAGACACGAACTTCGCGTGCTTCTTATTGCCCTCTGGCATGTAGCCATCTTGCAGTGAGACTTCCCACATTTCCCCCTTCTTCTCTTAGTAGGACATAGTTAATCTGCATTTTATTCAGTAATCGAATAAGCATTTTTTGGAGGCAAGCGAATACACAAGGTAATATTGACAGGAGTAGTAGCAGCATAAGTCCTATGTTTATGCCATACATGATTATGGTTTTAAACCACGGACCAATGCCAAATATCGAGTGGGTTAGTGGAGACCTTAATGTTTTTGGTATGATCCTTAAGCCATTGCAGTTGTTTGTGAATTGATTCTGAATTGGAGGAAAGATTAAAGCAGCACATACTTTCGAAATCTTTACAACCATGCCCGTGGGCTAATAGCAAAAAATCAATGGCAGTCCTATTCTGAAGGATCTGATGTCGCAGATTTTCCATATCCTGTGCTAGTTCACTAAGTATTTGAGTCGTTACATTGGATTGTTTTACTATCCAGTAAGCAAGCTTACTTATAGTTCGAAGCGCGTGAGCGGCACCCACTCCGGGAACAATAGACGCAAAAAGATTAGCTGTGGGTTCCCAGAGTTCTACTTGATCGTTACAATCAGGTGTGAGGGTTGCTATAGCTCGCTTATCGCGGCGTGTCTTATTTAAAAGGAATTGTGACATTACAGTAACATTTGGTGTGAAAAGAGTCAATTTTCCCAGATAACATGGACCACTATGAGTATATCTAGGTATTCCTTGCCATGCTCGATCACCACAAATCAAATAGGTGTTGCCAGGCAATGCCTTTGCACTGTTATTAGTCCAAATCTTTGTGTTATTTTTCCCCTAACCATAGGTTTTATAAGTACCACACATATATGTTTTGTTCCAAAAGGGATAGTTCCTGGGTGTAAGCCATAATGTAGGATCATTAATATTTTGCTTATAATCACCTAGTTCAACACATCCTGATTCATTTGCTGAATTATTCAACATTCTGCTACCTAAAAGCCCGATTTCTTGAGGATCCCAGGGTAATGTTTTGTTTAATATAGTTAATAATTTGGTTGTGTATTTACTGCTATCATCTGACCTATTACATGTGGCATTGGATATTGTTGAAAAATCAGTTGTATTATATCCGGGTATTTTAACCAAACATGTACGAAAAGGATCAGTGGCAGAGGCCAATGCCAAACAAAAGGAAGTAGTACGCGTTTTGGTAGCCTATGTTACCCATAAGTTTGGTGGAGAATTGAGATACATAGTAAGAATATTATTATATACAAATAAGATGCAGTAGACCCAGGACCACATGGTCGCAGTAATATTGGATTAGCTCTTCTTTAATCACCGTGCCTTTCAGTAATGGACGGAGTCCTTCTAGCAATTCATTTGGTATACCCACTATGGGCCGTAGCCACTGCAAGTCTCCTAAAAATCTTTGTGCATCATTAAGAGCCTGTAGTCGCGATTGTAACTGCAATTTCTGAGGGGATACAGTTTTATCAGTAAGTACCCAGCCTAGATACTTCCATGGTGACGACTGTTGAACCTTATCTGAAGAAATTACCAGATTAGAACATTGTAACACTCGTTGGATGTGTTCAATCTGCTTGTCAGAAAAGGGCGCTGCTTGAGCAAATAATATATCATCCATGTAATGATAAATTATAACATGTTTCCATTGTTCACGTTAACGGCTGTAATGCAGCAGCTACATATAATTGACACAAGGTGGGGCTGTTACGCATACCCTGTGGTAATACTGTCCATTCAAATCGTTGATCTGGGCCCTCTCTGTTAAGGGAGGGTAAGGTAAAAGCAAACCGTTTTTGATCCTGAGGATGTAAATCAATTGTAAAAAAGCAATCCTTTAAATCAATAATTAGCAGAGACCAGCACTCTGGAATCATGGCTGGATTAGGTAGCCCTGGCTGTAAAGCACCCGTCGGTTCCATCTGATTATTAATCTCTCTCAGATCATGTAACAATCGATATTTACCTGACTTCTTTTTTATGACAAATATTGGAGAATTCCATGGACTAGTGGACAAACGTAAATGACCTTGTTGAAATTGCTCTTTGACCAATTGATGAGCATGAAATAGACTTTCCCGTTTTAGTGGCCATTGCTTAACCCATACCGGTGTGTTGGTAGTTCAGGTAATGGGAATTGGGAAAGTCCAAGCAATGGCTAAAAGGCCAAAGGGTGCTCATTCGTAAGTACAACCCCCAACTGTGAGAGTATATCCCTTCCAATTAGACACTGCACAGTTGGTGGTAGTTGTACCACAGAAAACACAGCAGAAACTTGACGACCCTCCAGTTTTACTTTTAACGTAGGTGTTCTCTGAGCAAATGTCATACCCCCAACTCCAGTAACCGTAGTACCTGATGGAAACAGGGGCCATCCCTGGGGCCACTGTGATGGAGTAATTATACTAGAATCTGCCCCAGTATCCAAAAGGGCCATAAGGGTCACTTGTTGATCGTCGTAGCCAATTTCAACTTTATGTCTAGGTCGATCATTTAATGTCAAGGTTAAAAGAGTCAGTCCCCCTGAAGAGTCGAATTTTTCTTCACCTCGATCCTTGTCGGTTAACGAAGGTATTTCCTTTGTAAGTTGTTCCAATGGGATCAACTGAGCGATACGTTGTCCATTGGTTATCCGTATGGGAGGAAAAGGGGTATATAACATTATCATTATTTCTCCGGTGTAGTCAGCGTCAATAACGCCAGGTAAAACAAAGAGTCCCAGCACTGATGCCGATGACCTGCCGAGTAATAATGCCCCCACAGACTTGTTTTGAATCACGACAGGACCATACACTCCAGTGGGAATTCGATGTGGCTGAGTGTTTAGGAGACTAATGTCTACAGCGGATGCCAGGTCAAGTCCGAGACTCCCTCTTGTTGCTGGTCTGAGGCGGGAGACGCTACCTGCTGTGCAGCAGCTACTTGTGTCTGCGCGCGGCTGCTCCGATTTGCGCTCCCAACGGAGTTTCCCGAACGGCGATGACAGGCTCCCGTTTTATGATTATCCGAACGACACTTGACACACCACACACCGGAGGCAGTACACTCTTTGCGAACGTGGCCCAGAAGGCCACACCGAAAGCACCTTGCTCGGCCAGTCCCCGGGGACGTCTTCTGTCGAGTAACGACCGACGCTTGGAGAGGTGCAAGAGCTGCTAACACTTGAGTCTGAGATGCCTTAGCCTGTTCTTGTAACTCAACTCCCAATTGTTTTGTAGTCTCTACTACTAAAGCTTGAGGTCCAGTGGGCATCTGAGCCATCCTTTCTAATGCTTCCTCTATTGTCCAATTGGCACCAAGAGTACTCAAAATATTACGAGTAGTAGTATCACAATTTTGTAGGGCACACTGTTTTAATAAGGCTCCTCGCATATATTCAGGAACCCCAGCTCTCTCTATAGCTGCAGTAGCTTTGTCTATGAATGCTTCAAACGTTTCGTTCTTACCTTGTCTTATACCCATATAAACTGGAATGCCCCCCGGTTCTTTCACTCGATCAGTAGTTCTCCTTACTAGTTGCATTGCCTCTCTCAACTTATCTGCACCTATCATTGCTTGTGCTTCAGTGCGTAAAAACGGTCCAAGTCCCATAAGCTTCTTTACGGTTATTCCATACAACGGATCCCCAGGCTGTCTCTGAATTGCAACGGATTCATGCATTAAACTCTGCCAATGAGCATTAAACAACAGCTGCTGATGCTGGGTAAATATCAATCGAATTATCCCTCGGCAGTCAGCAGGTAATAAAATTTGTGTACTCCAGATATAATCTAACATTTGTTTCGCTGGCTCGTTATGAACTCCAAATTGACTGACCGTGGCACACAATTGAGACAATAATTTCCAATCCAAGGCTGAAATTGTCGCTTGCACACCGCCTCCCGGAATTGCTGGAATGTGACAGGACAGGCTAGCTGTGCAGCCACTTGCAATACCTCTCCATCCCCCTGCTCCAGCCCTTCCCGAGCTAGCGCAGCCCAAGCTTCTCTACGTTCCTTTGCCATAGCCTCAGCCAGGTCCGCTTCCGCCCCTGGAGTTGGCTCCGACAGAAACGGATTAGTAGGGCTGCTTGATGTGTCCTTGGGAGCAAACTCGCTCTCGGGGGCTGAGGGTACAGAAGGAGGAGGTTTAAATCCATCAGTAAAGGGTGGAGGCCATGGAGGCAAGTATACGGTAGACACACTTGGGGGTAAGGGGGCACCTTGCGGCCAGTCAATCCCGTACGTCTTATTCTTTTCACGAGCAGCAGATGCCTGTTCAGCCGCCCTCTGTTTTGCCTGATATCGTAATAACTCATTATGTACAGCCCTCCATGGTTTTCCAAATTTTTTGGCTAACTTATCCCCATCAATTGCAGCCTTCCATAACCTATCACCTAATTTACGCCATTCAGATAATTCGTGAACAGTATGCGGGTTCTGAAAACAGCCCTGGGAGTGCCCATAAGCTAACAACCCAGGAAGATCCTTTTGTAAATCGATCTCCCTAATTTGTCTCTTTTGTAAGAGACATGTACATAAATCATATGCTGCTTGCCTCTGCATACCTGAATATCGTCAGCGCGCGCTGTTGCAGCTCTCCAAGGTCTCGGCAGCACGTTTCAGCCGGGTACGCCGATGCGAACGCCCGGGGCTCGACACAGTTTTCTTCGCTGTGTTTTAGCCGTCCTCGCTGCAAAGGACCTGACCACTCGTTGCTCCGTCGTGGATCACGTCGGGGTCACCATTTGTCGGAGACAACGGGAGACAAGCACATCCTATAATGATCAACAAGCCTCAGTTTATTCAGAATTATCTTATGACTTATGTAACAGAGTTAATTAGCTGATACATATTGCAACAGCCAAGCTCCTTATAGGTTTGATACAATTTAGTGCTTATCTTGCAAAACAGTTACCCTCGTGTTAACGTACGTGAGCCCTTCTTAACCGCAGTCAGTTATTTACAGCTTCGTTTGTGCTGATTTAGTATTTGACCCTCGTTTCACATCCGCTTCTTCAAGCGCTTCCTCAGACACGAACTTCGCGTGCTTCTTATTGCCCTCTGGCATGTAGCCATCTTGCAGTGAGACTTCCCACATTTCCCCCTTCTTCTCTTAGTAGGACATAGTTAATCTGCATTTTATTCAGTAATCGAATAAGCATTTTTTGGAGGCAAGCGAATACACAAGGTAATATTGACAGGAGTAGTAGCAGCATAAGTCCTATGTTTATGCCATACATGATTATGGTTTTAAACCACGGACCAATGCCAAATATCGAGTGGGTTAGTGGAGACCTTAATGTTTTTGGTATGATCCTTAAGCCATTGCAGTTGTTTGTGAATTGATTCTGAATTGGAGGAAAGATTAAAGCAGCACATACTTTCGAAATCTTTACAACCATGCCCGTGGGCTAATAGCAAAAAATCAATGGCAGTCCTATTCTGAAGGATCTGATGTCGCAGATTTTCCATATCCTGTGCTAGTTCACTAAGTATTTGAGTCGTTACATTGGATTGTTTTACTATCCAGTAAGCAAGCTTACTTATAGTTCGAAGCGCGTGAGCGGCACCCACTCCGGGAACAATAGACGCAAAAAGATTAGCTGTGGGTTCCCAGAGTTCTACTTGATCGTTACAATCAGGTGTGAGGGTTGCTATAGCTCGCTTATCGCGGCGTGTCTTATTTAAAAGGAATTGTGACATTACAGTAACATTTGGTGTGAAAAGAGTCAATTTTCCCAGATAACATGGACCACTATGAGTATATCTAGGTATTCCTTGCCATGCTCGATCACCACAAATCAAATAGGTGTTGCCAGGCAATGCCTTTGCACTGTTATTAGTCCAAATCTTTGTGTTATTTTTCCCCTAACCATAGGTTTTATAAGTACCACACATATATGTTTTGTTCCAAAAGGGATAGTTCCTGGGTGTAAGCCATAATGTAGGATCATTAATATTTTGCTTATAATCACCTAGTTCAACACATCCTGATTCATTTGCTGAATTATTCAACATTCTGCTACCTAAAAGCCCGATTTCTTGAGGATCCCAGGGTAATGTTTTGTTTAATATAGTTAATAATTTGGTTGTGTATTTACTGCTATCATCTGACCTATTACATGTGGCATTGGATATTGTTGAAAAATCAGTTGTATTATATCCGGGTATTTTAACCAAACATGTACGAAAAGGATCAGTGGCAGAGGCCAATGCCAAACAAAAGGAAGTAGTACGCGTTTTGGTAGCCTATGTTACCCATAAGTTTGGTGGAGAATTGAGATACATAGTAAGAATATTATTATATACAAATAAGATGCAGTAGACCCAGGACCACATGGTCGCAGTAATATTGGATTAGCTCTTCTTTAATCACCGTGCCTTTCAGTAATGGACGGAGTCCTTCTAGCAATTCATTTGGTATACCCACTATGGGCCGTAGCCACTGCAAGTCTCCTAAAAATTTTTGTGCATCATTAAGAGCCTGTAGTCGCGATTGTAACTGCAATTTCTGAGGGGATACAGTTTTATCAGTAAGTACCCAGCCTAGATACTTCCATGGTGACGACTGTTGAACCTTATCTGAAGAAATTACCAGATTAGAACATTGTAACACTCGTTGGATGTGTTCAATCTGCTTGTCAGAAAAGGGCGCTGCTTGAGCAAATAATATATCATCCATGTAATGATAAATTATAACATGTTTCCATTGTTCACGTTAACGGCTGTAATGCAGCAGCTACATATAATTGACACAAGGTGGGGCTGTTACGCATACCCTGTGGTAATACTGTCCATTCAAATCGTTGATCTGGGCCCTCTCTGTTAAGGGAGGGTAAGGTAAAAGCAAACCGTTTTTGATCCTGAGGATGTAAATCAATTGTAAAAAAGCAATCCTTTAAATCAATAATTAGCAGAGACCAGCACTCTGGAATCATGGCTGGATTAGGTAGCCCTGGCTGTAAAGCACCCGTCGGTTCCATCTGATTATTAATCTCTCTCAGATCATGTAACAATCGATATTTACCTGACTTCTTTTTTATGACAAATATTGGAGAATTCCATGGACTAGTGGACAAACGTAAATGACCTTGTTGAAATTGCTCTTTGACCAATTGATGAGCATGAAATAGACTTTCCCGTTTTAGTGGCCATTGCTTAACCCATACCGGTGTGTTGGTAGTTCAGGTAATGGGAATTGGGAAAGTCCAAGCAATGGCTAAAAGGCCAAAGGGTGCTCATTCGTAAGTACAACCCCCAACTGTGAGAGTATATCCCTTCCAATTAGACACTGCACAGTTGGTGGTAGTTGTACCACAGAAAACACAGCAGAAACTTGACGACCCTCCAGTTTTACTTTTAACGTAGGTGTTCTCTGAGCAAATGTCATACCCCCAACTCCAGTAACCGTAGTACCTGATGGAAACAGGGGCCATCCCTGGGGCCACTGTGATGGAGTAATTATACTAGAATCTGCCCCAGTATCCAAAAGGGCCATAAGGGTCACTTGTTGATCGTCGTAGCCAATTTCAACTTTATGTCTAGGTCGATCATTTAATGTCAAGGTTAAAAGAGTCAGTCCCCCTGAAGAGTCGAATTTTTCTTCACCTCGATCCTTGTCGGTTAACGAAGGTATTTCCTTTGTAAGTTGTTCCAATGGGATCAACTGAGCGATACGTTGTCCATTGGTTATCCGTATGGGAGGAAAAGGGGTATATAACATTATCATTATTTCTCCGGTGTAGTCAGCGTCAATAACGCCAGGTAAAACAAAGAGTCCCAGCACTGATGCCGATGACCTGCCGAGTAATAATGCCCCCACAGACTTGTTTTGAATCACGACAGGACCATACACTCCAGTGGGAATTCGATGTGGCTGAGTGTTTAGGAGACTAATGTCTACAGCGGATGCCAGGTCAAGTCCGAGACTCCCTCTTGTTGCTGGTCTGAGGCGGGAGACGCTACCTGCTGTGCAGCAGCTACTTGTGTCTGCGCGCGGCTGCTCCGATTTGCGCTCCCAACGGAGTTTCCCGAACGGCGATGACAGGCTCCCGTTTTATGATTATCCGAACGACACTTGACACACCACACACCGGAGGCAGTACACTCTTTGCGAACGTGGCCCAGAAGGCCACACCGAAAGCACCTTGCTCGGCCAGTCCCCGGGGACGTCTTCTGTCGAGTAACGACCGACGCTTGGAGAGGTGCAAGAGCTGCTAACACTTGAGTCTGAGATGCCTTAGCCTGTTCTTGTAACTCAACTCCCAATTGTTTTGTAGTCTCTACTACTAAAGCTTGAGGTCCAGTGGGCACCTGAGCCATCCTTTCTAATGCTTCCTCTATTGTCCAATTGGCACCAAGAGTACTCAAAATATTACGAGTAGTAGTATCACAATTTTGTAGGGCACACTGTTTTAATAAGGCTCCTCGCATATATTCAGGAACCCCAGCTCTCTCTATAGCTGCAGTAGCTTTGTCTATGAATGCTTCAAACGTTTCGTTCTTACCTTGTCTTATACCCATATAAACTGGAATGCCCCCCGGTTCTTTCACTCGATCAGTAGTTCTCCTTACTAGTTGCATTGCCTCTCTCAACTTATCTGCACCTATCATTGCTTGTGCTTCAGTGCGTAAAAACGGTCCAAGTCCCATAAGCTTCTTTACGGTTATTCCATACAACGGATCCCCAGGCTGTCTCTGAATTGCAACGGATTCATGCATTAAACTCTGCCAATGAGCATTAAACAACAGCTGCTGATGCTGGGTAAATATCAATCGAATTATCCCTCGGCAGTCAGCAGGTAATAAAATTTGTGTACTCCAGATATAATCTAACATTTGTTTCGCTGGCTCGTTATGAACTCCAAATTGACTGACCGTGGCACACAATTGAGACAATAATTTCCAATCCAAGGCTGAAATTGTCGCTTGCACACCGCCTCCCGGAATTGCTGGAATGTGACAGGACAGGCTAGCTGTGCAGCCACTTGCAATACCTCTCCATCCCCCTGCTCCAGCCCTTCCCGAGCTAGCGCAGCCCAAGCTTCTCTACGTTCCTTTGCCATAGCCTCAGCCAGGTCCGCTTCTGCCCCTGGAGTTGGCTCCGACAGAAACGGATTAGTAGGGCTGCTTGATGTGTCCTTGGGAGCAAACTCGCTCTCGGGGGCTGAGGGTACAGAAGGAGGAGGTTTAAATCCATCAGTAAAGGGTGGAGGCCATGGAGGCAAGTATACGGTAGACACACTTGGGGGTAAGGGGGCACCTTGCGGCCAGTCAATCCCGTACGTCTTATTCTTTTCACGAGCAGCAGATGCCTGTTCAGCCGCCCTCTGTTCTGCCTGATATCGTAATAACTCATTATGTACAGCCCTCCATGGTTTTCCAAATTTTTTGGCTAACTTATCCCCATCAATTGCAGCCTTCCATAACCTATCACCTAATTTACGCCACTCAGATAATTCGTGAACAGTATGCGGGTTCTGAAAACAGCCCTGGGAGTGCCCATAAGCTAACAACCCAGGAAGATCCTTTTGTAAATCGATCTCCCTAATTTGTCTCTTTTGTAAGAGACATGTACATAAATCATATGCTGCTTGCCTCTGCATACCTGAATATCGTCAGCGCGCGCTGTTGCAGCTCTCCAAGGTCTCGGCAGCACGTTTCAGCCGGGTACGCCGATGCGAACGCCCGGGGCTCGACACAGTTTTCTTCGCTGTGTTTTAGCCGTCCTCGCTGCAAAGGACCTGACCACTCGTTGCTCCGTCGTGGATCACGTCGGGGTCACCATTTGTCGGAGACAACGGGAGACAAGCACATCCTATAATGATCAACAAGCCTCAGTTTATTCAGAATTATCTTATGACTTATGTAACAGAGTTAATTAGCTGATACATATTGCAACAGCCAAGCTCCTTATAGGTTTGATACAATTTAGTGCTTATCTTGCAAAACAGTTACCCTCGTGTTAACGTACGTGAGCCCTTCTTAACCGCAGTCAGTTATTTACAGCTTCGTTTGTGCTGATTTAGTATTTGACCCTCGTTTCACATCCGCTTCTTCAAGCGCTTCCTCAGACACGAACTTCGCGTGCTTCTTATTGCCCTCTGGCATGTAGCCATCTTGCAGTGAGACTTCCCACATTTCCCCCTTCTTCTCTTAGTAGGACATAGTTAATCTGCATTTTATTCAGTAATCGAATAAGCATTTTTTGGAGGCAAGCGAATACACAAGGTAATATTGACAGGAGTAGTAGCAGCATAAGTCCTATGTTTATGCCATACATGATTATGGTTTTAAACCACGGACCAATGCCAAATATCGAGTGGGTTAGTGGAGACCTTAATGTTTTTGGTATGATCCTTAAGCCATTGCAGTTGTTTGTGAATTGATTCTGAATTGGAGGAAAGATTAAAGCAGCACATACTTTCGAAATCTTTACAACCATGCCCGTGGGCTAATAGCAAAAAATCAATGGCAGTCCTATTCTGAAGGATCTGATGTCGCAGATTTTCCATATCCTGTGCTAGTTCACTAAGTATTTGAGTCGTTACATTGGATTGTTTTACTATCCAGTAAGCAAGCTTACTTATAGTTCGAAGCGCGTGAGCGGCACCCACTCCGGGAACAATAGACGCAAAAAGATTAGCTGTGGGTTCCCAGAGTTCTACTTGATCGTTACAATCAGGTGTGAGGGTTGCTATAGCTCGCTTATCGCGGCGTGTCTTATTTAAAAGGAATTGTGACATTACAGTAACATTTGGTGTGAAAAGAGTCAATTTTCCCAGATAACATGGACCACTATGAGTATATCTAGGTATTCCTTGCCATGCTCGATCACCACAAATCAAATAGGTGTTGCCAGGCAATGCCTTTGCACTGTTATTAGTCCAAATCTTTGTGTTATTTTTCCCCTAACCATAGGTTTTATAAGTACCACACATATATGTTTTGTTCCAAAAGGGATAGTTCCTGGGTGTAAGCCATAATGTAGGATCATTAATATTTTGCTTATAATCACCTAGTTCAACACATCCTGATTCATTTGCTGAATTATTCAACATTCTGCTACCTAAAAAGCCCGATTTCTTGAGGATCCCAGGGTAATGTTTTGTTTAATATAGTTAATAATTTGGTTGTATATTTACTGCTATCATCTGACCTATTACATGTGGCATTGGATATTGTTGAAAAATCAGTTGTATTATATCCGGGTATTTTAACCAAACATGTACGAAAAGGATCAGTGGCAGAGGCCAATGCCAAACAAAAGGAAGTAGTACGCGTTTTGGTAGCCTATGTTACCCATAAGTTTGGTGGAGAATTGAGATACATAGTAAGAATATTATTATATACAAATAAGATGCAGTAGACCCAGGACCACATGGTCGCAGTAATATTGGATTAGCTCTTCTTTAATCACCGTGCCTTTCAGTAATGGACGGAGTCCTTCTAGCAATTCATTTGGTATACCCACTATGGGCCGTAGCCACTGCAAGTCTCCTAAAAATTTTTGTGCATCATTAAGAGCCTGTAGTCGCGATTGTAACTGCAATTTCTGAGGGGATACAGTTTTATCAGTAAGTACCCAGCCTAGATACTTCCATGGTGACGACTGTTGAACCTTATCTGAAGAAATTACCAGATTAGAACATTGTAACACTCGTTGGATGTGTTCAATCTGCTTGTCAGAAAAGGGCGCTGCTTGAGCAAATAATATATCATCCATGTAATGATAAATTATAACATGTTTCCATTGTTCACGTTAACGGCTGTAATGCAGCAGCTACATATAATTGACACAAGGTGGGGCTGTTACGCATACCCTGTGGTAATACTGTCCATTCAAATCGTTGATCTGGGCCCTCTCTGTTAAGGGAGGGTAAGGTAAAAGCAAACCGTTTTTGATCCTGAGGATGTAAATCAATTGTAAAAAAGCAATCCTTTAAATCAATAATTAGCAGAGACCAGCACTCTGGAATCATGGCTGGATTAGGTAGCCCTGGCTGTAAAGCACCCGTCGGTTCCATCTGATTATTAATCTCTCTCAGATCATGTAACAATCGATATTTACCTGACTTCTTTTTTATGACAAATATTGGAGAATTCCATGGACTAGTGGACAAACGTAAATGACCTTGTTGAAATTGCTCTTTGACCAATTGATGAGCATGAAATAGACTTTCCCGTTTTAGTGGCCATTGCTTAACCCATACCGGTGTGTTGGTAGTTCAGGTAATGGGAATTGGGAAAGTCCAAGCAATGGCTAAAAGGCCAAAGGGTGCTCATTCGTAAGTACAACCCCCAACTGTGAGAGTATATCCCTTCCAATTAGACACTGCACAGTTGGTGGTAGTTGTACCACAGAAAACACAGCAGAAACTTGACGACCCTCCAGTTTTACTTTTAACGTAGGTGTTCTCTGAGCAAATGTCATACCCCCAACTCCAGTAACCGTAGTACCTGATGGAAACAGGGGCCATCCCTGGGGCCACTGTGATGGAGTAATTATACTAGAATCTGCCCCAGTATCCAAAAGGGCCATAAGGGTCACTTGTTGATCGTCGTAGCCAATTTCAACTTTATGTCTAGGTCGATCATTTAATGTCAAGGTTAAAAGAGTCAGTCCCCCTGAAGAGTCGAATTTTTCTTCACCTCGATCCTTGTCGGTTAACGAAGGTATTTCCTTTGTAAGTTGTTCCAATGGGATCAACTGAGCGATACGTTGTCCATTGGTTATCCGTATGGGAGGAAAAGGGGTATATAACATTATCATTATTTCTCCGGTGTAGTCAGCGTCAATAACGCCAGGTAAAACAAAGAGTCCCAGCACTGATGCCGATGACCTGCCGAGTAATAATGCCCCCACAGACTTGTTTTGAATCACGACAGGACCATACACTCCAGTGGGAATTCGATGTGGCTGAGTGTTTAGGAGACTAATGTCTACAGCGGATGCCAGGTCAAGTCCGAGACTCCCTCTTGTTGCTGGTCTGAGGCGGGAGACGCTACCTGCTGTGCAGCAGCTACTTGTGTCTGCGCGCGGCTGCTCCGATTTGCGCTCCCAACGGAGTTTCCCGAACGGCGATGACAGGCTCCCGTTTTATGATTATCCGAACGACACTTGACACACCACACACCGGAGGCAGTACACTCTTTGCGAACGTGGCCCAGAAGGCCACACCGAAAGCACCTTGCTCGGCCAGTCCCCGGGGACGTCTTCTGTCGAGTAACGACCGACGCTTGGAGAGGTGCAAGAGCTGCTAACACTTGAGTCTGAGATGCCTTAGCCTGTTCTTGTAACTCAACTCCCAATTGTTTTGTAGTCTCTACTACTAAAGCTTGAGGTCCAGTGGGCATCTGAGCCATCCTTTCTAATGCTTCCTCTATTGTCCAATTGGCACCAAGAGTACTCAAAATATTACGAGTAGTAGTATCACAATTTTGTAGGGCACACTGTTTTAATAAGGCTCCTCGCATATATTCAGGAACCCCAGCTCTCTCTATAGCTGCAGTAGCTTTGTCTATGAATGCTTCAAACGTTTCGTTCTTACCTTGTCTTATACCCATATAAACTGGAATGCCCCCCGGTTCTTTCACTCGATCAGTAGTTCTCCTTACTAGTTGCATTGCCTCTCTCAACTTATCTGCACCTATCATTGCTTGTGCTTCAGTGCGTAAAAACGGTCCAAGTCCCATAAGCTTCTTTACGGTTATTCCATACAACGGATCCCCAGGCTGTCTCTGAATTGCAACGGATTCATGCATTAAACTCTGCCAATGAGCATTAAACAACAGCTGCTGATGCTGGGTAAATATCAATCGAATTATCCCTCGGCAGTCAGCAGGTAATAAAATTTGTGTACTCCAGATATAATCTAACATTTGTTTCGCTGGCTCGTTATGAACTCCAAATTGACTGACCGTGGCACACAATTGAGACAATAATTTCCAATCCAAGGCTGAAATTGTCGCTTGCACACCGCCTCCCGGAATTGCTGGAATGTGACAGGACAGGCTAGCTGTGCAGCCACTTGCAATACCTCTCCATCCCCCTGCTCCAGCCCTTCCCGAGCTAGCGCAGCCCAAGCTTCTCTACGTTCCTTTGCCATAGCCTCAGCCAGGTCCGCTTCTGCCCCTGGAGTTGGCTCCGACAGAAACGGATTAGTAGGGCTGCTTGATGTGTCCTTGGGAGCAAACTCGCTCTCGGGGGCTGAGGGTACAGAAGGAGGAGGTTTAAATCCATCAGTAAAGGGTGGAGGCCATGGAGGCAAGTATACGGTAGACACACTTGGGGGTAAGGGGGCACCTTGCGGCCAGTCAATCCCGTACGTCTTATTCTTTTCACGAGCAGCAGATGCCTGTTCAGCCGCCCTCTGTTCTGCCTGATATCGTAATAACTCATTATGTACAGCCCTCCATGGTTTTCCAAATTTTTTGGCTAACTTATCCCCATCAATTGCAGCCTTCCATAACCTATCACCTAATTTACGCCACTCAGATAATTCGTGAACAGTATGCGGGTTCTGAAAACAGCCCTGGGAGTGCCCATAAGCTAACAACCCAGGAAGATCCTTTTGTAAATCGATCTCCCTAATTTGTCTCTTTTGTAAGAGACATGTACATAAATCATATGCTGCTTGCCTCTGCATACCTGAATATCGTCAGCGCGCGCTGTTGCAGCTCTCCAAGGTCTCGGCAGCACGTTTCAGCCGGGTACGCCGATGCGAACGCCCGGGGCTCGACACAGTTTTCTTCGCTGTGTTTTAGCCGTCCTCGCTGCAAAGGACCTGACCACTCGTTGCTCCGTCGTGGATCACGTCGGGGTCACCATTTGTTGGAGACAACGGGAGACAAGCACATCCTATAATGATCAACAAGCCTCAGTTTATTCAGAATTATCTTATGACTTATGTAACAGAGTTAATTAGCTCATACATATTGCAACAGCCAAGCTCCTTATAGGTTTGATACAATTTAGTGCTTATCTTGCAAAACAGTTACCCTCGTGTTAACGTACGTGAGCCCTTCTTAACCGCAGTCAGTTATTTACAGCTTCGTTTGTGCTGATTTAGTATTTGACCCTCGTTTCACATCCGCTTCTTCAAGCGCTTCCTCAGACACGAACTTCGCGTGCTTCTTATTGCCCTCTGGCATGTAGCCATCTTGCAGTGAGACTTCCCACATTTCCCCCTTCTTCTCTTAGTAGGACATAGTTAATCTGCATTTTATTCAGTAATCGAATAAGCATTTTTTGGAGGCAAGCGAATACACAAGGTAATATTGACAGGAGTAGTAGCAGCATAAGTCCTATGTTTATGCCATACATGATTATGGTTTTAAACCACGGACCAATGCCAAATATCGAGTGGGTTAGTGGAGACCTTAATGTTTTTGGTATGATCCTTAAGCCATTGCAGTTGTTTGTGAATTGATTCTGAATTGGAGGAAAGATTAAAGCAGCACATACTTTCGAAATCTTTACAACCATGCCCGTGGGCTAATAGCAAAAAATCAATGGCAGTCCTATTCTGAAGGATCTGATGTCGCAGATTTTCCATATCCTGTGCTAGTTCACTAAGTATTTGAGTCGTTACATTGGATTGTTTTACTATCCAGTAAGCAAGCTTACTTATAGTTCGAAGCGCGTGAGCGGCACCCACTCCGGGAACAATAGACGCAAAAAGATTAGCTGTGGGTTCCCAGAGTTCTACTTGATCGTTACAATCAGGTGTGAGGGTTGCTATAGCTCGCTTATCGCGGCGTGTCTTATTTAAAAGGAATTGTGACATTACAGTAACATTTGGTGTGAAAAGAGTCAATTTTCCCAGATAACATGGACCACTATGAGTATATCTAGGTATTCCTTGCCATGCTCGATCACCACAAATCAAATAGGTGTTGCCAGGCAATGCCTTTGCACTGTTATTAGTCCAAATCTTTGTGTTATTTTTCCCCTAACCATAGGTTTTATAAGTACCACACATATATGTTTTGTTCCAAAAGGGATAGTTCCTGGGTGTAAGCCATAATGTAGGATCATTAATATTTTGCTTATAATCACCTAGTTCAACACATCCTGATTCATTTGCTGAATTATTCAACATTCTGCTACCTAAAAAGCCCGATTTCTTGAGGATTCCAGGGTAATGTTTTGTTTAATATAGTTAATAATTTGGTTGTGTATTTACTGCTATCATCTGACCTATTACATGTGGCATTGGATATTGTTGAAAAATCAGTTGTATTATATCCGGGTATTTTAACCAAACATGTACGAAAAGGATCAGTGGCAGAGGCCAATGCCAAACAAAAGGAAGTAGTACGCGTTTTGGTAGCCTATGTTACCCATAAGTTTGGTGGAGAATTGAGATACATAGTAAGAATATTATTATATACAAATAAGATGCAGTAGACCCAGGACCACATGGTCGCAGTAATATTGGATTAGCTCTTCTTTAATCACCGTGCCTTTCAGTAATGGACGGAGTCCTTCTAGCAATTCATTTGGTATACCCACTATGGGCCGTAGCCACTGCAAGTCTCCTAAAAATTTTTGTGCATCATTAAGAGCCTGTAGTCGCGATTGTAACTGCAATTTCTGAGGGGATACAGTTTTATCAGTAAGTACCCAGCCTAGATACTTCCATGGTGACGACTGTTGAACCTTATCTGAAGAAATTACCAGATTAGAACATTGTAACACTCGTTGGATGTGTTCAATCTGCTTGTCAGAAAAGGGCGCTGCTTGAGCAAATAATATATCATCCATGTAATGATAAATTATAACATGTTTCCATTGTTCACGTTAACGGCTGTAATGCAGCAGCTACATATAATTGACACAAGGTGGGGCTGTTACGCATACCCTGTGGTAATACTGTCCATTCAAATCGTTGATCTGGGCCCTCTCTGTTAAGGGAGGGTAAGGTAAAAGCAAACCGTTTTTGATCCTGAGGATGTAAATCAATTGTAAAAAAGCAATCCTTTAAATCAATAATTAGCAGAGACCAGCACTCTGGAATCATGGCTGGATTAGGTAGCCCTGGCTGTAAAGCACCCGTCGGTTCCATCTGATTATTAATCTCTCTCAGATCATGTAACAATCGATATTTACCTGACTTCTTTTTTATGACAAATATTGGAGAATTCCATGGACTAGTGGACAAACGTAAATGACCTTGTTGAAATTGCTCTTTGACCAATTGATGAGCATGAAATAGACTTTCCCGTTTTAGTGGCCATTGCTTAACCCATACCGGTGTGTTGGTAGTTCAGGTAATGGGAATTGGGAAAGTCCAAGCAATGGCTAAAAGGCCAAAGGGTGCTCATTCGTAAGTACAACCCCCAACTGTGAGAGTATATCCCTTCCAATTAGACACTGCACAGTTGGTGGTAGTTGTACCACAGAAAACACAGCAGAAACTTGACGACCCTCCAGTTTTACTTTTAACGTAGGTGTTCTCTGAGCAAATGTCATACCCCCAACTCCAGTAACCGTAGTACCTGATGGAAACAGGGGCCATCCCTGGGGCCACTGTGATGGAGTAATTATACTAGAATCTGCCCCAGTATCCAAAAGGGCCATAAGGGTCACTTGTTGATCGTCGTAGCCAATTTCAACTTTATGTCTAGGTCGATCATTTAATGTCAAGGTTAAAAGAGTCAGTCCCCCTGAAGAGTCGAATTTTTCTTCACCTCGATCCTTGTCGGTTAACGAAGGTATTTCCTTTGTAAGTTGTTCCAATGGGATCAACTGAGCGATACGTTGTCCATTGGTTATCCGTATGGGAGGAAAAGGGGTATATAACATTATCATTATTTCTCCGGTGTAGTCAGCGTCAATAACGCCAGGTAAAACAAAGAGTCCCAGCACTGATGCCGATGACCTGCCGAGTAATAATGCCCCCACAGACTTGTTTTGAATCACGACAGGACCATACACTCCAGTGGGAATTCGATGTGGCTGAGTGTTTAGGAGACTAATGTCTACAGCGGATGCCAGGTCAAGTCCGAGACTCCCTCTTGTTGCTGGTCTGAGGCGGGAGACACTACCTGCTGTGCAGCAGCTACTTGTGTCTGCGCGCGGCTGCTCCGATTTGCGCTCCCAACGGAGTTTCCCGAACGGCGATGACAGGCTCCCGTTTTATGATTATCCGAACGACACTTGACACACCACACACCGGAGGCAGTACACTCTTTGCGAACGTGGCCCAGAAGGCCACACCGAAAGCACCTTGCTCGGCCAGTCCCTGGGGACGTCTTCTGTCGAGTAACGACCGACGCTTGGAGAGGTGCAAGAGCTGCTAACACTTGAGTCTGAGATGCCTTAGCCTGTTCTTGTAACTCAACTCCCAATTGTTTTGTAGTCTCTACTACTAAAGCTTGAGGTCCAGTGGGCATCTGAGCCATCCTTTCTAATGCTTCCTCTATTGTCCAATTGGCACCAAGAGTACTCAAAATATTACGAGTAGTAGTATCACAATTTTGTAGGGCACACTGTTTTAATAAGGCTCCTCGCATATATTCAGGAACCCCAGCTCTCTCTATAGCTGCAGTAGCTTTGTCTATGAATGCTTCAAACGTTTCGTTCTTACCTTGTCTTATACCCATATAAACTGGAATGCCCCCCGGTTCTTTCACTCGATCAGTAGTTCTCCTTACTAGTTGCATTGCCTCTCTCAACTTATCTGCACCTATCATTGCTTGTGCTTCAGTGCGTAAAAACGGTCCAAGTCCCATAAGCTTCTTTACGGTTATTCCATACAACGGATCCCCAGGCTGTCTCTGAATTGCAACGGATTCATGCATTAAACTCTGCCAATGAGCATTAAACAACAGCTGCTGATGCTGGGTAAATATCAATCGAATTATCCCTCGGCAGTCAGCAGGTAATAAAATTTGTGTACTCCAGATATAATCTAACATTTGTTTCGCTGGCTCGTTATGAACTCCAAATTGACTGACCGTGGCACACAATTGAGACAATAATTTCCAATCCAAGGCTGAAATTGTCGCTTGCACACCACCTCCCGGAATTGCTGGAATGTGACAGGACAGGCTAGCTGTGCAGCCACTTGCAATACCTCTCCATCCCCCTGCTCCAGCCCTTCCCGAGCTAGCGCAGCCCAAGCTTCTCTACGTTCCTTTGCCATAGCCTCAGCCAGGTCCGCTTCCGCCCCTGGAGTTGGCTCCGACAGAAACGGATTAGTAGGGCTGCTTGATGTGTCCTTGGGAGCAAACTCGCTCTCGGGGGCTGAGGGTACAGAAGGAGGAGGTTTAAATCCATCAGTAAAGGGTGGAGGCCATGGAGGCAAGTATACGGTAGACACACTTGGGGGTAAGGGGGCACCTTGCGGCCAGTCAATCCCGTACGTCTTATTCTTTTCACGAGCAGCAGATGCCTGTTCAGCCGCCCTCTGTTCTGCCTGATATCGTAATAACTCATTATGTACAGCCCTCCATGGTTTTCCAAATTTTTTGGCTAACTTATCCCCATCAATTGCAGCCTTCCATAACCTATCACCTAATTTACGCCACTCAGATAATTCGTGAACAGTATGCGGGTTCTGAAAACAGCCCTGGGAGTGCCCATAAGCTAACAACCCAGGAAGATCCTTTTGTAAATCGATCTCCCTAATTTGTCTCTTTTGTAAGAGACATGTACATAAATCATATGCTGCTTGCCTCTGCATACCTGAATATCGTCAGCGCGCGCTGTTGCAGCTCTCCAAGGTCTCGGCAGCACGTTTCAGCCGGGTACGCCGATGCGAACGCCCGGGGCTCGACACAGTTTTCTTCGCTGTGTTTTAGCCGTCCTCGCTGCAAAGGACCTGACCACTCGTTGCTCCGTCGTGGATCACGTCGGGGTCACCATTTGTCGGAGACAACGGGAGACAAGCACATCCTATAATGATCAACAAGCCTCAGTTTATTCAGAATTATCTTATGACTTATGTAACAGAGTTAATTAGCTGATACATATTGCAACAGCCAAGCTCCTTATAGGTTTGATACAATTTAGTGCTTATCTTGCAAAACAGTTACCCTCGTGTTAACGTACGTGAGCCCTTCTTAACCGCAGTCAGTTATTTACAGCTTCGTTTGTGCTGATTTAGTATTTGACCCTCGTTTCACATCCGCTTCTTCAAGCGCTTCCTCAGACACGAACTTCGCGTGCTTCTTATTGCCCTCTGGCATGTAGCCATCTTGCAGTGAGACTTCCCACATTTCCCCCTTCTTCTCTTAGTAGGACATAGTTAATCTGCATTTTATTCAGTAATCGAATAAGCATTTTTTGGAGGCAAGCGAATACACAAGGTAATATTGACAGGAGTAGTAGCAGCATAAGTCCTATGTTTATGCCATACATGATTATGGTTTTAAACCACGGACCAATGCCAAATATCGAGTGGGTTAGTGGAGACCTTAATGTTTTTGGTATGATCCTTAAGCCATTGCAGTTGTTTGTGAATTGATTCTGAATTGGAGGAAAGATTAAAGCAGCACATACTTTCGAAATCTTTACAACCATGCCCGTGGGCTAATAGCAAAAAATCAATGGCAGTCCTATTCTGAAGGATCTGATGTCGCAGATTTCCCATATCCTGTGCTAGTTCACTAAGTATTTGAGTCGTTACATTGGATTGTTTTACTATCCAGTAAGCAAGCTTACTTATAGTTCGAAGCGCGTGAGCGGCACCCACTCCGGGAACAATAGACGCAAAAAGATTAGCTGTGGGTTCCCAGAGTTCTACTTGATCGTTACAATCAGGTGTGAGGGTTGCTATAGCTCGCTTATCGCGGCGTGTCTTATTTAAAAGGAATTGTGACATTACAGTAACATTTGGTGTGAAAAGAGTCAATTTTCCCAGATAACATGGACCACTATGAGTATATCTAGGTATTCCTTGCCATGCTCGATCACCACAAATCAAATAGGTGTTGCCAGGCAATGCCTTTGCACTGTTATTAGTCCAAATCTTTGTGTTATTTTTCCCCTAACCATAGGTTTTATAAGTACCACACATATATGTTTTGTTCCAAAAGGGATAGTTCCTGGGTGTAAGCCATAATGTAGGATCATTAATATTTTGCTTATAATCACCTAGTTCAACACATCCTGATTCATTTGCTGAATTATTCAACATTCTGCTACCTAAAAAGCCCGATTTCTTGAGGATCCCAGGGTAATGTTTTGTTTAATATAGTTAATAATTTGGTTGTATATTTACTGCTATCATCTGACCTATTACATGTGGCATTGGATATTGTTGAAAAATCAGTTGTATTATATCCGGGTATTTTAACCAAACATGTACGAAAAGGATCAGTGGCAGAGGCCAATGCCAAACAAAAGGAAGTAGTACGCGTTTTGGTAGCCTATGTTACCCATAAGTTTGGTGGAGAATTGAGATACATAGTAAGAATATTATTATATACAAATAAGATGCAGTAGACCCAGGACCACATGGTCGCAGTAATATTGGATTAGCTCTTCTTTAATCACCGTGCCTTTCAGTAATGGACGGAGTCCTTCTAGCAATTCATTTGGTATACCCACTATGGGCCGTAGCCACTGCAAGTCTCCTAAAAATTTTTGTGCATCATTAAGAGCCTGTAGTCGCGATTGTAACTGCAATTTCTGAGGGGATACAGTTTTATCAGTAAGTACCCAGCCTAGATACTTCCATGGTGACGACTGTTGAACCTTATCTGAAGAAATTACCAGATTAGAACATTGTAACACTCGTTGGATGTGTTCAATCTGCTTGTCAGAAAAGGGCGCTGCTTGAGCAAATAATATATCATCCATGTAATGATAAATTATAACATGTTTCCATTGTTCACGTTAACGGCTGTAATGCAGCAGCTACATATAATTGACACAAGGTGGGGCTGTTACGCATACCCTGTGGTAATACTGTCCATTCAAATCGTTGATCTGGGCCCTCTCTGTTAAGGGAGGGTAAGGTAAAAGCAAACCGTTTTTGATCCTGAGGATGTAAATCAATTGTAAAAAAGCAATCCTTTAAATCAATAATTAGCAGAGACCAGCACTCTGGAATCATGGCTGGATTAGGTAGCCCTGGCTGTAAAGCACCCGTCGGTTCCATCTGATTATTAATCTCTCTCAGATCATGTAACAATCGATATTTACCTGACTTCTTTTTTATGACAAATATTGGAGAATTCCATGGACTAGTGGACAAACGTAAATGACCTTGTTGAAATTGCTCTTTGACCAATTGATGAGCATGAAATAGACTTTCCCGTTTTAGTGGCCATTGCTTAACCCATACCGGTGTGTTGGTAGTTCAGGTAATGGGAATTGGGAAAGTCCAAGCAATGGCTAAAAGGCCAAAGGGTGCTCATTCGTAAGTACAACCCCCAACTGTGAGAGTATATCCCTTCCAATTAGACACTGCACAGTTGGTGGTAGTTGTACCACAGAAAACACAGCAGAAACTTGACGACCCTCCAGTTTTACTTTTAACGTAGGTGTTCTCTGAGCAAATGTCATACCCCCAACTCCAGTAACCGTAGTACCTGATGGAAACAGGGGCCATCCCTGGGGCCACTGTGATGGAGTAATTATACTAGAATCTGCCCCAGTATCCAAAAGGGCCATAAGGGTCACTTGTTGATCGTCGTAGCCAATTTCAACTTTATGTCTAGGTCGATCATTTAATGTCAAGGTTAAAAGAGTCAGTCCCCCTGAAGAGTCGAATTTTTCTTCACCTCGATCCTTGTCGGTTAACGAAGGTATTTCCTTTGTAAGTTGTTCCAATGGGATCAACTGAGCGATACGTTGTCCATTGGTTATCCGTATGGGAGGAAAAGGGGTATATAACATTATCATTATTTCTCCGGTGTAGTCAGCGTCAATAACGCCAGGTAAAACAAAGAGTCCCAGCACTGATGCCGATGACCTGCCGAGTAATAATGCCCCCACAGACTTGTTTTGAATCACGACAGGACCATACACTCCAGTGGGAATTCGATGTGGCTGAGTGTTTAGGAGACTAATGTCTACAGCGGATGCCAGGTCAAGTCCGAGACTCCCTCTTGTTGCTGGTCTGAGGCGGGAGACGCTACCTGCTGTGCAGCAGCTACTTGTGTCTGCGCGCGGCTGCTCCGATTTGCGCTCCCAACGGAGTTTCCCGAACGGCGATGACAGGCTCCCGTTTTATGATTATCCGAACGACACTTGACACACCACACACCGGAGGCAGTACACTCTTTGCGAACGTGGCCCAGAAGGCCACACCGAAAGCACCTTGCTCGGCCAGTCCCCGGGGACGTCTTCTGTCGAGTAACGACCGACGCTTGGAGAGGTGCAAGAGCTGCTAACACTTGAGTCTGAGATGCCTTAGCCTGTTCTTGTAACTCAACTCCCAATTGTTTTGTAGTCTCTACTACTAAAGCTTGAGGTCCAGTGGGCATCTGAGCCATCCTTTCTAATGCTTCCTCTATTGTCCAATTGGCACCAAGAGTACTCAAAATATTACGAGTAGTAGTATCACAATTTTGTAGGGCACACTGTTTTAATAAGGCTCCTCGCATATATTCAGGAACCCCAGCTCTCTCTATAGCTGCAGTAGCTTTGTCTATGAATGCTTCAAACGTTTCGTTCTTACCTTGTCTTATACCCATATAAACTGGAATGCCCCCCGGTTCTTTCACTCGATCAGTAGTTCTCCTTACTAGTTGCATTGCCTCTCTCAACTTATCTGCACCTATCATTGCTTGTGCTTCAGTGCGTAAAAACGGTCCAAGTCCCATAAGCTTCTTTACGGTTATTCCATACAACGGATCCCCAGGCTGTCTCTGAATTGCAACGGATTCATGCATTAAACTCTGCCAATGAGCATTAAACAACAGCTGCTGATGCTGGGTAAATATCAATCGAATTATCCCTCGGCAGTCAGCAGGTAATAAAATTTGTGTACTCCAGATATAATCTAACATTTGTTTCGCTGGCTCGTTATGAACTCCAAATTGACTGACCGTGGCACACAATTGAGACAATAATTTCCAATCCAAGGCTGAAATTGTCGCTTGCACACCGCCTCCCGGAATTGCTGGAATGTGACAGGACAGGCTAGCTGTGCAGCCACTTGCAATACCTCTCCATCCCCCTGCTCCAGCCCTTCCCGAGCTAGCGCAGCCCAAGCTTCTCTACGTTCCTTTGCCATAGCCTCAGCCAGGTCCGCTTCCGCCCCTGGAGTTGGCTCCGACAGAAACGGATTAGTAGGGCTGCTTGATGTGTCCTTGGGAGCAAACTCGCTCTCGGGGGCTGAGGGTACAGAAGGAGGAGGTTTAAATCCATCAGTAAAGGGTGGAGGCCATGGAGGCAAGTATACGGTAGACACACTTGGGGGTAAGGGGGCACCTTGCGGCCAGTCAATCCCGTACGTCTTATTCTTTTCATGAGCAGCAGATGCCTGTTCAGCCACCCTCTGTTCTGCCTGATATCGTAATAACTCATTATGTACAGCCCTCCATGGTTTTCCAAATTTTTTGGCTAACTTATCCCCATCAATTGCAGCCTTCCATAACCTATCACCTAATTTACGCCATTCAGATAATTCGTGAACAGTATGCGGGTTCTGAAAACAGCCCTGGGAGTGCCCATAAGCTAACAACCCAGGAAGATCCTTTTGTAAATCGATCTCCCTAATTTGTCTCTTTTGTAAGAGACATGTACATAAATCATATGCTGCTTGCCTCTGCATACCTGAATATCGTCAGCGCGCGCTGTTGCAGCTCTCCAAGGTCTCGGCAGCACGTTTCAGCCGGGTACGCCGATGCGAACGCCCGGGGCTCGACACAGTTTTCTTCGCTGTGTTTTAGCCGTCCTCGCTGCAAAGGACCTGACCACTCGTTGCTCCGTCGTGGATCACGTCGGGGTCACCATTTGTCGGAGACAACGGGAGACAAGCACATCCGATGATGATCAACAAGCCTCAGTTTATTCAGAATTATCTTATGACTTATGTAACAGAGTTAATTAGCTGATACATATTGCAACAGCCAAGCTCCTTATAGGTTTGATACAATTTAGTGCTTATCTTGCAAAACAGTTACCCTCGTGTTAACGTACGTGAGCCCTTCTTAACCGCAGTCAGTTATTTACAGCTTCGTTTGTGCTGATTTAGTATTTGACCCTCGTTTCACATCCGCTTCTTCAAGCGCTTCCTCAGACACGAACTTCGCGTGCTTCTTATTGCCCTCTGGCATGTAGCCATCTTGCAGTGAGACTTCCCACATTTCCCCCTTCTTCTCTTAGTAGGACATAGTTAATCTGCATTTTATTCAGTAATCGAATAAGCATTTTTTGGAGGCAAGCGAATACACAAGGTAATATTGACAGGAGTAGTAGCAGCATAAGTCCTATGTTTATGCCATACATGATTATGGTTTTAAACCACGGACCAATGCCAAATATCGAGTGGGTTAGTGGAGACCTTAATGTTTTTGGTATGATCCTTAAGCCATTGCAGTTGTTTGTGAATTGATTCTGAATTGGAGGAAAGATTAAAGCAGCACATACTTTCGAAATCTTTACAACCATGCCCGTGGGCTAATAGCAAAAAATCAATGGCAGTCCTATTCTGAAGGATCTGATGTCGCAGATTTCCCATATCCTGTGCTAGTTCACTAAGTATTTGAGTCGTTACATTGGATTGTTTTACTATCCAGTAAGCAAGCTTACTTATAGTTCGAAGCGCGTGAGCGGCACCCACTCCGGGAACAATAGACGCAAAAAGATTAGCTGTGGGTTCCCAGAGTTCTACTTGATCGTTACAATCAGGTGTGAGGGTTGCTATAGCTCGCTTATCGCGGCGTGTCTTATTTAAAAGGAATTGTGACATTACAGTAACATTTGGTGTGAAAAGAGTCAATTTTCCCAGATAACATGGACCACTATGAGTATATCTAGGTATTCCTTGCCATGCTCGATCACCACAAATCAAATAGGTGTTGCCAGGCAATGCCTTTGCACTGTTATTAGTCCAAATCTTTGTGTTATTTTTCCCCTAACCATAGGTTTTATAAGTACCACACATATATGTTTTGTTCCAAAAGGGATAGTTCCTGGGTGTAAGCCATAATGTAGGATCATTAATATTTTGCTTATAATCACCTAGTTCAACACATCCTGATTCATTTGCTGAATTATTCAACATTCTGCTACCTAAAAAGCCCGATTTCTTGAGGATCCCAGGGTAATGTTTTGTTTAATATAGTTAATAATTTGGTTGTATATTTACTGCTATCATCTGACCTATTACATGTGGCATTGGATATTGTTGAAAAATCAGTTGTATTATATCCGGGTATTTTAACCAAACATGTACGAAAAGGATCAGTGGCAGAGGCCAATGCCAAACAAAAGGAAGTAGTACGCGTTTTGGTAGCCTATGTTACCCATAAGTTTGGTGGAGAATTGAGATACATAGTAAGAATATTATTATATACAAATAAGATGCAGTAGACCCAGGACCACATGGTCGCAGTAATATTGGATTAGCTCTTCTTTAATCACCGTGCCTTTCAGTAATGGACGGAGTCCTTCTAGCAATTCATTTGGTATACCCACTATGGGCCGTAGCCACTGCAAGTCTCCTAAAAATTTTTGTGCATCATTAAGAGCCTGTAGTCGCGATTGTAACTGCAATTTCTGAGGGGATACAGTTTTATCAGTAAGTACCCAGCCTAGATACTTCCATGGTGACGACTGTTGAACCTTATCTGAAGAAATTACCAGATTAGAACATTGTAACACTCGTTGGATGTGTTCAATCTGCTTGTCAGAAAAGGGCGCTGCTTGAGCAAATAATATATCATCCATGTAATGATAAATTATAACATGTTTCCATTGTTCACGTTAACGGCTGTAATGCAGCAGCTACATATAATTGACACAAGGTGGGGCTGTTACGCATACCCTGTGGTAATACTGTCCATTCAAATCGTTGATCTGGGCCCTCTCTGTTAAGGGAGGGTAAGGTAAAAGCAAACCGTTTTTGATCCTGAGGATGTAAATCAATTGTAAAAAAGCAATCCTTTAAATCAATAATTAGCAGAGACCAGCACTCTGGAATCATGGCTGGATTAGGTAGCCCTGGCTGTAAAGCACCCGTCGGTTCCATCTGATTATTAATCTCTCTCAGATCATGTAACAATCGATATTTACCTGACTTCTTTTTTATGACAAATATTGGAGAATTCCATGGACTAGTGGACAAACGTAAATGACCTTGTTGAAATTGCTCTTTGACCAATTGATGAGCATGAAATAGACTTTCCCGTTTTAGTGGCCATTGCTTAACCCATACCGGTGTGTTGGTAGTTCAGGTAATGGGAATTGGGAAAGTCCAAGCAATGGCTAAAAGGCCAAAGGGTGCTCATTCGTAAGTACAACCCCCAACTGTGAGAGTATATCCCTTCCAATTAGACACTGCACAGTTGGTGGTAGTTGTACCACAGAAAACACAGCAGAAACTTGACGACCCTCCAGTTTTACTTTTAACGTAGGTGTTCTCTGAGCAAATGTCATACCCCCAACTCCAGTAACCGTAGTACCTGATGGAAACAGGGGCCATCCCTGGGGCCACTGTGATGGAGTAATTATACTAGAATCTGCCCCAGTATCCAAAAGGGCCATAAGGGTCACTTGTTGATCGTCGTAGCCAATTTCAACTTTATGTCTAGGTCGATCATTTAATGTCAAGGTTAAAAGAGTCAGTCCCCCTGAAGAGTCGAATTTTTCTTCACCTCGATCCTTGTCGGTTAACGAAGGTATTTCCTTTGTAAGTTGTTCCAATGGGATCAACTGAGCGATACGTTGTCCATTGGTTATCCGTATGGGAGGAAAAGGGGTATATAACATTATCATTATTTCTCCGGTGTAGTCAGCGTCAATAACGCCAGGTAAAACAAAGAGTCCCAGCACTGATGCCGATGACCTGCCGAGTAATAATGCCCCCACAGACTTGTTTTGAATCACGACAGGACCATACACTCCAGTGGGAATTCGATGTGGCTGAGTGTTTAGGAGACTAATGTCTACAGCGGATGCCAGGTCAAGTCCGAGACTCCCTCTTGTTGCTGGTCTGAGGCGGGAGACGCTACCTGCTGTGCAGCAGCTACTTGTGTCTGCGCGCGGCTGCTCCGATTTGCGCTCCCAACGGAGTTTCCCGAACGGCGATGACAGGCTCCCGTTTTATGATTATCCGAACGACACTTGACACACCACACACCGGAGGCAGTACACTCTTTGCGAACGTGGCCCAGAAGGCCACACCGAAAGCACCTTGCTCGGCCAGTCCCCGGGGACGTCTTCTGTCGAGTAACGACCGACGCTTGGAGAGGTGCAAGAGCTGCTAACACTTGAGTCTGAGATGCCTTAGCCTGTTCTTGTAACTCAACTCCCAATTGTTTTGTAGTCTCTACTACTAAAGCTTGAGGTCCAGTGGGCATCTGAGCCATCCTTTCTAATGCTTCCTCTATTGTCCAATTGGCACCAAGAGTACTCAAAATATTACGAGTAGTAGTATCACAATTTTGTAGGGCACACTGTTTTAATAAGGCTCCTCGCATATATTCAGGAACCCCAGCTCTCTCTATAGCTGCAGTAGCTTTGTCTATGAATGCTTCAAACGTTTCGTTCTTACCTTGTCTTATACCCATATAAACTGGAATGCCCCCCGGTTCTTTCACTCGATCAGTAGTTCTCCTTACTAGTTGCATTGCCTCTCTCAACTTATCTGCACCTATCATTGCTTGTGCTTCAGTGCGTAAAAACGGTCCAAGTCCCATAAGCTTCTTTACGGTTATTCCATACAACGGATCCCCAGGCTGTCTCTGAATTGCAACGGATTCATGCATTAAACTCTGCCAATGAGCATTAAACAACAGCTGCTGATGCTGGGTAAATATCAATCGAATTATCCCTCGGCAGTCAGCAGGTAATAAAATTTGTGTACTCCAGATATAATCTAACATTTGTTTCGCTGGCTCGTTATGAACTCCAAATTGACTGACCGTGGCACACAATTGAGACAATAATTTCCAATCCAAGGCTGAAATTGTCGCTTGCACACCGCCTCCCGGAATTGCTGGAATGTGACAGGACAGGCTAGCTGTGCAGCCACTTGCAATACCTCTCCATCCCCCTGCTCCAGCCCTTCCCGAGCTAGCGCAGCCCAAGCTTCTCTACGTTCCTTTGCCATAGCCTCAGCCAGGTCCGCTTCCGCCCCTGGAGTTGGCTCCGACAGAAACGGATTAGTAGGGCTGCTTGATGTGTCCTTGGGAGCAAACTCGCTCTCGGGGGCTGAGGGTACAGAAGGAGGAGGTTTAAATCCATCAGTAAAGGGTGGAGGCCATGGAGGCAAGTATACGGTAGACACACTTGGGGGTAAGGGGGCACCTTGCGGCCAGTCAATCCCGTACGTCTTATTCTTTTCACGAGCAGCAGATGCCTGTTCAGCCGCCCTCTGTTCTGCCTGATATCGTAATAACTCATTATGTACAGCCCTCCATGGTTTTCCAAATTTTTTGGCTAACTTATCCCCATCAATTGCAGCCTTCCATAACCTATCACCTAATTTACGCCACTCAGATAATTCGTGAACAGTATGCGGGTTCTGAAAACAGCCCTGGGAGTGCCCATAAGCTAACAACCCAGGAAGATCCTTTTGTAAATCGATCTCCCTAATTTGTCTCTTTTGTAAGAGACATGTACATAAATCATATGCTGCTTGCCTCTGCATACCTGAATATCGTCAGCGCGCGCTGTTGCAGCTCTCCAAGGTCTCGGCAGCACGTTTCAGCCGGGTACGCCGATGCGAACGCCCGGGGCTCGACACAGTTTTCTTCGCTGTGTTTTAGCCGTCCTCGCTGCAAAGGACCTGACCACTCGTTGCTCCGTCGTGGATCACGTCGGGGTCACCATTTGTCGGAGACAACGGGAGACAAGCACATCCTATAATGATCAACAAGCCTCAGTTTATTCAGAATTATCTTATGACTTATGTAACAGAGTTAATTAGCTGATACATATTGCAACAGCCAAGCTCCTTATAGGTTTGATACAATTTAGTGCTTATCTTGCAAAACAGTTACCCTCGTGTTAACGTACGTGAGCCCTTCTTAACCGCAGTCAGTTATTTACAGCTTCGTTTGTGCTGATTTAGTATTTGACCCTCGTTTCACATCCGCTTCTTCAAGCGCTTCCTCAGACACGAACTTCGCGTGCTTCTTATTGCCCTCTGGCATGTAGCCATCTTGCAGTGAGACTTCCCACATTTCCCCCTTCTTCTCTTAGTAGGACATAGTTAATCTGCATTTTATTCAGTAATCGAATAAGCATTTTTTGGAGGCAAGCGAATACACAAGGTAATATTGACAGGAGTAGTAGCAGCATAAGTCCTATGTTTATGCCATACATGATTATGGTTTTAAACCACGGACCAATGCCAAATATCGAGTGGGTTAGTGGAGACCTTAATGTTTTTGGTATGATCCTTAAGCCATTGCAGTTGTTTGTGAATTGATTCTGAATTGGAGGAAAGATTAAAGCAGCACATACTTTCGAAATCTTTACAACCATGCCCGTGGGCTAATAGCAAAAAATCAATGGCAGTCCTATTCTGAAGGATCTGATGTCGCAGATTTTCCATATCCTGTGCTAGTTCACTAAGTATTTGAGTCGTTACATTGGATTGTTTTACTATCCAGTAAGCAAGCTTACTTATAGTTCGAAGCGCGTGAGCGGCACCCACTCCGGGAACAATAGACGCAAAAAGATTAGCTGTGGGTTCCCAGAGTTCTACTTGATCGTTACAATCAGGTGTGAGGGTTGCTATAGCTCGCTTATCGCGGCGTGTCTTATTTAAAAGGAATTGTGACATTACAGTAACATTTGGTGTGAAAAGAGTCAATTTTCCCAGATAACATGGACCACTATGAGTATATCTAGGTATTCCTTGCCATGCTCGATCACCACAAATCAAATAGGTGTTGCCAGGCAATGCCTTTGCACTGTTATTAGTCCAAATCTTTGTGTTATTTTTCCCCTAACCATAGGTTTTATAAGTACCACACATATATGTTTTGTTCCAAAAGGGATAGTTCCTGGGTGTAAGCCATAATGTAGGATCATTAATATTTTGCTTATAATCACCTAGTTCAACACATCCTGATTCATTTGCTGAATTATTCAACATTCTGCTACCTAAAAAGCCCGATTTCTTGAGGATCCCAGGGTAATGTTTTGTTTAATATAGTTAATAATTTGGTTGTATATTTACTGCTATCATCTGACCTATTACATGTGGCATTGGATATTGTTGAAAAATCAGTTGTATTATATCCGGGTATTTTAACCAAACATGTACGAAAAGGATCAGTGGCAGAGGCCAATGCCAAACAAAAGGAAGTAGTACGCGTTTTGGTAGCCTATGTTACCCATAAGTTTGGTGGAGAATTGAGATACATAGTAAGAATATTATTATATACAAATAAGATGCAGTAGACCCAGGACCACATGGTCGCAGTAATATTGGATTAGCTCTTCTTTAATCACCGTGCCTTTCAGTAATGGACGGAGTCCTTCTAGCAATTCATTTGGTATACCCACTATGGGCCGTAGCCACTGCAAGTCTCCTAAAAATTTTTGTGCATCATTAAGAGCCTGTAGTCGCGATTGTAACTGCAATTTCTGAGGGGATACAGTTTTATCAGTAAGTACCCAGCCTAGATACTTCCATGGTGACGACTGTTGAACCTTATCTGAAGAAATTACCAGATTAGAACATTGTAACACTCGTTGGATGTGTTCAATCTGCTTGTCAGAAAAGGGCGCTGCTTGAGCAAATAATATATCATCCATGTAATGATAAATTATAACATGTTTCCATTGTTCACGTTAACGGCTGTAATGCAGCAGCTACATATAATTGACACAAGGTGGGGCTGTTACGCATACCCTGTGGTAATACTGTCCATTCAAATCGTTGATCTGGGCCCTCTCTGTTAAGGGAGGGTAAGGTAAAAGCAAACCGTTTTTGATCCTGAGGATGTAAATCAATTGTAAAAAAGCAATCCTTTAAATCAATAATTAGCAGAGACCAGCACTCTGGAATCATGGCTGGATTAGGTAGCCCTGGCTGTAAAGCACCCGTCGGTTCCATCTGATTATTAATCTCTCTCAGATCATGTAACAATTGATATTTACCTGACTTCTTTTTTATGACAAATATTGGAGAATTCCATGGACTAGTGGACAAACGTAAATGACCTTGTTGAAATTGCTCTTTGACCAATTGATGAGCATGAAATAGACTTTCCCGTTTTAGTGGCCATTGCTTAACCCATACCGGTGTGTTGGTAGTTCAGGTAATGGGAATTGGGAAAGTCCAAGCAATGGCTAAAAGGCCAAAGGGTGCTCATTCGTAAGTACAACCCCCAACTGTGAGAGTATATCCCTTCCAATTAGACACTGCACAGTTGGTGGTAGTTGTACCACAGAAAACACAGCAGAAACTTGACGACCCTCCAGTTTTACTTTTAACGTAGGTGTTCTCTGAGCAAATGTCATACCCCCAACTCCAGTAACCGTAGTACCTGATGGAAACAGGGGCCATCCCTGGGGCCACTGTGATGGAGTAATTATACTAGAATCTGCCCCAGTATCCAAAAGGGCCATAAGGGTCACTTGTTGATCGTCGTAGCCAATTTCAACTTTATGTCTAGGTCGATCATTTAATGTCAAGGTTAAAAGAGTCAGTCCCCCTGAAGAGTCGAATTTTTCTTCACCTCGATCCTTGTCGGTTAACGAAGGTATTTCCTTTGTAAGTTGTTCCAATGGGATCAACTGAGCGATACGTTGTCCATTGGTTATCCGTATGGGAGGAAAAGGGGTATATAACATTATCATTATTTCTCCGGTGTAGTCAGCGTCAATAACGCCAGGTAAAACAAAGAGTCCCAGCACTGATGCCGATGACCTGCCGAGTAATAATGCCCCCACAGACTTGTTTTGAATCACGACAGGACCATACACTCCAGTGGGAATTCGATGTGGCTGAGTGTTTAGGAGACTAATGTCTACAGCGGATGCCAGGTCAAGTCCGAGACTCCCTCTTGTTGCTGGTCTGAGGCGGGAGACGCTACCTGCTGTGCAGCAGCTACTTGTGTCTGCGCGCGGCTGCTCCGATTTGCGCTCCCAACGGAGTTTCCCGAACGGCGATGACAGGCTCCCGTTTTATGATTATCCGAACGACACTTGACACACCACACACCGGAGGCAGTACACTCTTTGCGAACGTGGCCCAGAAGGCCACACCGAAAGCACCTTGCTCGGCCAGTCCCCGGGGACGTCTTCTGTCGAGTAACGACCGACGCTTGGAGAGGTGCAAGAGCTGCTAACACTTGAGTCTGAGATGCCTTAGCCTGTTCTTGTAACTCAACTCCCAATTGTTTTGTAGTCTCTACTACTAAAGCTTGAGGTCCAGTGGGCATCTGAGCCATCCTTTCTAATGCTTCCTCTATTGTCCAATTGGCACCAAGAGTACTCAAAATATTACGAGTAGTAGTATCACAATTTTGTAGGGCACACTGTTTTAATAAGGCTCCTCGCATATATTCAGGAACCCCAGCTCTCTCTATAGCTGCAGTAGCTTTGTCTATGAATGCTTCAAACGTTTCGTTCTTACCTTGTCTTATACCCATATAAACTGGAATGCCCCCCGGTTCTTTCACTCGATCAGTAGTTCTCCTTACTAGTTGCATTGCCTCTCTCAACTTATCTGCACCTATCATTGCTTGTGCTTCAGTGCGTAAAAACGGTCCAAGTCCCATAAGCTTCTTTACGGTTATTCCATACAACGGATCCCCAGGCTGTCTCTGAATTGCAACGGATTCATGCATTAAACTCTGCCAATGAGCATTAAACAACAGCTGCTGATGCTGGGTAAATATCAATCGAATTATCCCTCGGCAGTCAGCAGGTAATAAAATTTGTGTACTCCAGATATAATCTAACATTTGTTTCGCTGGCTCGTTATGAACTCCAAATTGACTGACCGTGGCACACAATTGAGACAATAATTTCCAATCCAAGGCTGAAATTGTCGCTTGCACACCGCCTCCCGGAATTGCTGGAATGTGACAGGACAGGCTAGCTGTGCAGCCACTTGCAATACCTCTCCATCCCCCTGCTCCAGCCCTTCCCGAGCTAGCGCAGCCCAAGCTTCTCTACGTTCCTTTGCCATAGCCTCAGCCAGGTCCGCTTCCGCCCCTGGAGTTGGCTCCGACAGAAACGGATTAGTAGGGCTGCTTGATGTGTCCTTGGGAGCAAACTCGCTCTCGGGGGCTGAGGGTACAGAAGGAGGAGGTTTAAATCCATCAGTAAAGGGTGGAGGCCATGGAGGCAAGTATACGGTAGACACACTTGGGGGTAAGGGGGCACCTTGCGGCCAGTCAATCCCGTACGTCTTATTCTTTTCACGAGCAGCAGATGCCTGTTCAGCCGCCCTCTGTTCTGCCTGATATCGTAATAACTCATTATGTACAGCCCTCCATGGTTTTCCAAATTTTTTGGCTAACTTATCCCCATCAATTGCAGCCTTCCATAACCTATCACCTAATTTACGCCACTCAGATAATTCGTGAACAGTATGCGGGTTCTGAAAACAGCCCTGGGAGTGCCCATAAGCTAACAACCCAGGAAGATCCTTTTGTAAATCGATCTCCCTAATTTGTCTCTTTTGTAAGAGACATGTACATAAATCATATGCTGCTTGCCTCTGCATACCTGAATATCGTCAGCGCGCGCTGTTGCAGCTCTCCAAGGTCTCGGCAGCACGTTTCAGCCGGGTACGCCGATGCGAACGCCCGGGGCTCGACACAGTTTTCTTCGCTGTGTTTTAGCCGTCCTCGCTGCAAAGGACCTGACCACTCGTTGCTCCGTCGTGGATCACGTCGGGGTCACCATTTGTCGGAGACAACGGGAGACAAGCACATCCTATAATGATCAACAAGCCTCAGTTTATTCAGAATTATCTTATGACTTATGTAACAGAGTTAATTAGCTGATACATATTGCAACAGCCAAGCTCCTTATAGGTTTGATACAATTTAGTGCTTATCTTGCAAAACAGTTACCCTCGTGTTAACGTACGTGAGCCCTTCTTAACCGCAGTCAGTTATTTACAGCTTCGTTTGTGCTGATTTAGTATTTGACCCTCGTTTCACATCCGCTTCTTCAAGCGCTTCCTCAGACACGAACTTCGCGTGCTTCTTATTGCCCTCTGGCATGTAGCCATCTTGCAGTGAGACTTCCCACATTTCCCCCTTCTTCTCTTAGTAGGACATAGTTAATCTGCATTTTATTCAGTAATCGAATAAGCATTTTTTGGAGGCAAGCGAATACACAAGGTAATATTGACAGGAGTAGTAGCAGCATAAGTCCTATGTTTATGCCATACATGATTATGGTTTTAAACCACGGACCAATGCCAAATATCGAGTGGGTTAGTGGAGACCTTAATGTTTTTGGTATGATCCTTAAGCCATTGCAGTTGTTTGTGAATTGATTCTGAATTGGAGGAAAGATTAAAGCAGCACATACTTTCGAAATCTTTACAACCATGCCCGTGGGCTAATAGCAAAAAATCAATGGCAGTCCTATTCTGAAGGATCTGATGTCGCAGATTTTCCATATCCTGTGCTAGTTCACTAAGTATTTGAGTCGTTACATTGGATTGTTTTACTATCCAGTAAGCAAGCTTACTTATAGTTCGAAGCGCGTGAGCGGCACCCACTCCGGGAACAATAGACGCAAAAAGATTAGCTGTGGGTTCCCAGAGTTCTACTTGATCGTTACAATCAGGTGTGAGGGTTGCTATAGCTCGCTTATCGCGGCGTGTCTTATTTAAAAGGAATTGTGACATTACAGTAACATTTGGTGTGAAAAGAGTCAATTTTCCCAGATAACATGGACCACTATGAGTATATCTAGGTATTCCTTGCCATGCTCGATCACCACAAATCAAATAGGTGTTGCCAGGCAATGCCTTTGCACTGTTATTAGTCCAAATCTTTGTGTTATTTTTCCCCTAACCATAGGTTTTATAAGTACCACACATATATGTTTTGTTCCAAAAGGGATAGTTCCTGGGTGTAAGCCATAATGTAGGATCATTAATATTTTGCTTATAATCACCTAGTTCAACACATCCTGATTCATTTGCTGAATTATTCAACATTCTGCTACCTAAAAAGCCCGATTTCTTGAGGATTCCAGGGTAATGTTTTGTTTAATATAGTTAATAATTTGGTTGTATATTTACTGCTATCATCTGACCTATTACATGTGGCATTGGATATTGTTGAAAAATCAGTTGTATTATATCCGGGTATTTTAACCAAACATGTACGAAAAGGATCAGTGGCAGAGGCCAATGCCAAACAAAAGGAAGTAGTACGCGTTTTGGTAGCCTATGTTACCCATAAGTTTGGTGGAGAATTGAGATACATAGTAAGAATATTATTATATACAAATAAGATGCAGTAGACCCAGGACCACATGGTCGCAGTAATATTGGATTAGCTCTTCTTTAATCACCGTGCCTTTCAGTAATGGACGGAGTCCTTCTAGCAATTCATTTGGTATACCCACTATGGGCCGTAGCCACTGCAAGTCTCCTAAAAATTTTTGTGCATCATTAAGAGCCTGTAGTCGCGATTGTAACTGCAATTTCTGAGGGGATACAGTTTTATCAGTAAGTACCCAGCCTAGATACTTCCATGGTGACGACTGTTGAACCTTATCTGAAGAAATTACCAGATTAGAACATTGTAACACTCGTTGGATGTGTTCAATCTGCTTGTCAGAAAAGGGCGCTGCTTGAGCAAATAATATATCATCCATGTAATGATAAATTATAACATGTTTCCATTGTTCACGTTAACGGCTGTAATGCAGCAGCTACATATAATTGACACAAGGTGGGGCTGTTACGCATACCCTGTGGTAATACTGTCCATTCAAATCGTTGATCTGGGCCCTCTCTGTTAAGGGAGGGTAAGGTAAAAGCAAACCGTTTTTGATCCTGAGGATGTAAATCAATTGTAAAAAAGCAATCCTTTAAATCAATAATTAGCAGAGACCAGCACTCTGGAATCATGGCTGGATTAGGTAGCCCTGGCTGTAAAGCACCCGTCGGTTCCATCTGATTATTAATCTCTCTCAGATCATGTAACAATTGATATTTACCTGACTTCTTTTTTATGACAAATATTGGAGAATTCCATGGACTAGTGGACAAACGTAAATGACCTTGTTGAAATTGCTCTTTGACCAATTGATGAGCATGAAATAGACTTTCCCGTTTTAGTGGCCATTGCTTAACCCATACCGGTGTGTTGGTAGTTCAGGTAATGGGAATTGGGAAAGTCCAAGCAATGGCTAAAAGGCCAAAGGGTGCTCATTCGTAAGTACAACCCCCAACTGTGAGAGTATATCCCTTCCAATTAGACACTGCACAGTTGGTGGTAGTTGTACCACAGAAAACACAGCAGAAACTTGACGACCCTCCAGTTTTACTTTTAACGTAGGTGTTCTCTGAGCAAATGTCATACCCCCAACTCCAGTAACCGTAGTACCTGATGGAAACAGGGGCCATCCCTGGGGCCACTGTGATGGAGTAATTATACTAGAATCTGCCCCAGTATCCAAAAGGGCCATAAGGGTCACTTGTTGATCGTCGTAGCCAATTTCAACTTTATGTCTAGGTCGATCATTTAATGTCAAGGTTAAAAGAGTCAGTCCCCCTGAAGAGTCGAATTTTTCTTCACCTCGATCCTTGTCGGTTAACGAAGGTATTTCCTTTGTAAGTTGTTCCAATGGGATCAACTGAGCGATACGTTGTCCCTTGGTTATCCGTATGGGAGGAAAAGGGGTATATAACATTATCATTATTTCTCCGGTGTAGTCAGCGTCAATAACGCCAGGTAAAACAAAGAGTCCCAGCACTGATGCCGATGACCTGCCGAGTAATAATGCCCCCACAGACTTGTTTTGAATCACGACAGGACCATACACTCCAGTGGGAATTCGATGTGGCTGAGTGTTTAGGAGACTAATGTCTACAGCGGATGCCAGGTCAAGTCCGAGACTCCCTCTTGTTGCTGGTCTGAGGCGGGAGACGCTACCTGCTGTGCAGCAGCTACTTGTGTCTGCGCGCGGCTGCTCCGATTTGCGCTCCCAACGGAGTTTCCCGAACGGCGATGACAGGCTCCCGTTTTATGATTATCCGAACGACACTTGACACACCACACACCGGAGGCAGTACACTCTTTGCGAACGTGGCCCAGAAGGCCACACCGAAAGCACCTTGCTCGGCCAGTCCCCGGGGACGTCTTCTGTCGAGTAACGACCGACGCTTGGAGAGGTGCAAGAGCTGCTAACACTTGAGTCTGAGATGCCTTAGCCTGTTCTTGTAACTCAACTCCCAATTGTTTTGTAGTCTCTACTACTAAAGCTTGAGGTCCAGTGGGCATCTGAGCCATCCTTTCTAATGCTTCCTCTATTGTCCAATTGGCACCAAGAGTACTCAAAATATTACGAGTAGTAGTATCACAATTTTGTAGGGCACACTGTTTTAATAAGGCTCCTCGCATATATTCAGGAACCCCAGCTCTCTCTATAGCTGCAGTAGCTTTGTCTATGAATGCTTCAAACGTTTCGTTCTTACCTTGTCTTATACCCATATAAACTGGAATGCCCCCCGGTTCTTTCACTCGATCAGTAGTTCTCCTTACTAGTTGCATTGCCTCTCTCAACTTATCTGCACCTATCATTGCTTGTGCTTCAGTGCGTAAAAACGGTCCAAGTCCCATAAGCTTCTTTACGGTTATTCCATACAACGGATCCCCAGGCTGTCTCTGAATTGCAACGGATTCATGCATTAAACTCTGCCAATGAGCATTAAACAACAGCTGCTGATGCTGGGTAAATATCAATCGAATTATCCCTCGGCAGTCAGCAGGTAATAAAATTTGTGTACTCCAGATATAATCTAACATTTGTTTCGCTGGCTCGTTATGAACTCCAAATTGACTGACCGTGGCACACAATTGAGACAATAATTTCCAATCCAAGGCTGAAATTGTCGCTTGCACACCGCCTCCCGGAATTGCTGGAATGTGACAGGACAGGCTAGCTGTGCAGCCACTTGCAATACCTCTCCATCCCCCTGCTCCAGCCCTTCCCGAGCTAGCGCAGCCCAAGCTTCTCTACGTTCCTTTGCCATAGCCTCAGCCAGGTCCGCTTCCGCCCCTGGAGTTGGCTCCGACAGAAACGGATTAGTAGGGCTGCTTGATGTGTCCTTGGGAGCAAACTCGCTCTCGGGGGCTGAGGGTACAGAAGGAGGAGGTTTAAATCCATCAGTAAAGGGTGGAGGCCATGGAGGCAAGTATACGGTAGACACACTTGGGGGTAAGGGGGCACCTTGCGGCCAGTCAATCCCGTACGTCTTATTCTTTTCACGAGCAGCAGATGCCTGTTCAGCCGCCCTCTGTTCTGCCTGATATCGTAATAACTCATTATGTACAGCCCTCCATGGTTTTCCAAATTTTTTGGCTAACTTATCCCCATCAATTGCAGCCTTCCATAACCTATCACCTAATTTACGCCACTCAGATAATTCGTGAACAGTATGCGGGTTCTGAAAACAGCCCTGGGAGTGCCCATAAGCTAACAACCCAGGAAGATCCTTTTGTAAATCGATCTCCCTAATTTGTCTCTTTTGTAAGAGACATGTACATAAATCATATGCTGCTTGCCTCTGCATACCTGAATATCGTCAGCGCGCGCTGTTGCAGCTCTCCAAGGTCTCGGCAGCACGTTTCAGCCGGGTACGCCGATGCGAACGCCCGGGGCTCGACACAGTTTTCTTCGCTGTGTTTTAGCCGTCCTCGCTGCAAAGGACCTGACCACTCGTTGCTCCGTCGTGGATCACGTCGGGGTCACCATTTGTCGGAGACAACGGGAGACAAGCACATCCGATGATGATCAACAAGCCTCAGTTTATTCAGAATTATCTTATGACTTATGTAACAGAGTTAATTAGCTGATACATATTGCAACAGCCAAGCTCCTTATAGGTTTGATACAATTTAGTGCTTATCTTGCAAAACAGTTACCCTCGTGTTAACGTACGTGAGCCCTTCTTAACCGCAGTCAGTTATTTACAGCTTCGTTTGTGCTGATTTAGTATTTGACCCTCGTTTCACATCCGCTTCTTCAAGCGCTTCCTCAGACACGAACTTCGCGTGCTTCTTATTGCCCTCTGGCATGTAGCCATCTTGCAGTGAGACTTCCCACATTTCCCCCTTCTTCTCTTAGTAGGACATAGTTAATCTGCATTTTATTCAGTAATCGAATAAGCATTTTTTGGAGGCAAGCGAATACACAAGGTAATATTGACAGGAGTAGTAGCAGCATAAGTCCTATGTTTATGCCATACATGATTATGGTTTTAAACCACGGACCAATGCCAAATATCGAGTGGGTTAGTGGAGACCTTAATGTTTTTGGTATGATCCTTAAGCCATTGCAGTTGTTTGTGAATTGATTCTGAATTGGAGGAAAGATTAAAGCAGCACATACTTTCGAAATCTTTACAACCATGCCCGTGGGCTAATAGCAAAAAATCAATGGCAGTCCTATTCTGAAGGATCTGATGTCGCAGATTTTCCATATCCTGTGCTAGTTCACTAAGTATTTGAGTCGTTACATTGGATTGTTTTACTATCCAGTAAGCAAGCTTACTTATAGTTCGAAGCGCGTGAGCGGCACCCACTCCGGGAACAATAGACGCAAAAAGATTAGCTGTGGGTTCCCAGAGTTCTACTTGATCGTTACAATCAGGTGTGAGGGTTGCTATAGCTCGCTTATCGCGGCGTGTCTTATTTAAAAGGAATTGTGACATTACAGTAACATTTGGTGTGAAAAGAGTCAATTTTCCCAGATAACATGGACCACTATGAGTATATCTAGGTATTCCTTGCCATGCTCGATCACCACAAATCAAATAGGTGTTGCCAGGCAATGCCTTTGCACTGTTATTAGTCCAAATCTTTGTGTTATTTTTCCCCTAACCATAGGTTTTATAAGTACCACACATATATGTTTTGTTCCAAAAGGGATAGTTCCTGGGTGTAAGCCATAATGTAGGATCATTAATATTTTGCTTATAATCACCTAGTTCAACACATCCTGATTCATTTGCTGAATTATTCAACATTCTGCTACCTAAAAAGCCCGATTTCTTGAGGATTCCAGGGTAATGTTTTGTTTAATATAGTTAATAATTTGGTTGTATATTTACTGCTATCATCTGACCTATTACATGTGGCATTGGATATTGTTGAAAAATCAGTTGTATTATATCCGGGTATTTTAACCAAACATGTACGAAAAGGATCAGTGGCAGAGGCCAATGCCAAACAAAAGGAAGTAGTACGCGTTTTGGTAGCCTATGTTACCCATAAGTTTGGTGGAGAATTGAGATACATAGTAAGAATATTATTATATACAAATAAGATGCAGTAGACCCAGGACCACATGGTCGCAGTAATATTGGATTAGCTCTTCTTTAATCACCGTGCCTTTCAGTAATGGACGGAGTCCTTCTAGCAATTCATTTGGTATACCCACTATGGGCCGTAGCCACTGCAAGTCTCCTAAAAATTTTTGTGCATCATTAAGAGCCTGTAGTCGCGATTGTAACTGCAATTTCTGAGGGGATACAGTTTTATCAGTAAGTACCCAGCCTAGATACTTCCATGGTGACAACTGTTGAACCTTATCTGAAGAAATTACCAGATTAGAACATTGTAACACTCGTTGGATGTGTTCAATCTGCTTGTCAGAAAAGGGCGCTGCTTGAGCAAATAATATATCATCCATGTAATGATAAATTATAACATGTTTCCATTGTTCACGTTAACGGCTGTAATGCAGCAGCTACATATAATTGACACAAGGTGGGGCTGTTACGCATACCCTGTGGTAATACTGTCCATTCAAATCGTTGATCTGGGCCCTCTCTGTTAAGGGAGGGTAAGGTAAAAGCAAACCGTTTTTGATCCTGAGGATGTAAATCAATTGTAAAAAAGCAATCCTTTAAATCAATAATTAGCAGAGACCAGCACTCTGGAATCATGGCTGGATTAGGTAGCCCTGGCTGTAAAGCACCCGTCGGTTCCATCTGATTATTAATCTCTCTCAGATCATGTAACAATTGATATTTACCTGACTTCTTTTTTATGACAAATATTGGAGAATTCCATGGACTAGTGGACAAACGTAAATGACCTTGTTGAAATTGCTCTTTGACCAATTGATGAGCATGAAATAGACTTTCCCGTTTTAGTGGCCATTGCTTAACCCATACCGGTGTGTTGGTAGTTCAGGTAATGGGAATTGGGAAAGTCCAAGCAATGGCTAAAAGGCCAAAGGGTGCTCATTCGTAAGTACAACCCCCAACTGTGAGAGTATATCCCTTCCAATTAGACACTGCACAGTTGGTGGTAGTTGTACCACAGAAAACACAGCAGAAACTTGACGACCCTCCAGTTTTACTTTTAACGTAGGTGTTCTCTGAGCAAATGTCATACCCCCAACTCCAGTAACCGTAGTACCTGATGGAAACAGGGGCCATCCCTGGGGCCACTGTGATGGAGTAATTATACTAGAATCTGCCCCAGTATCCAAAAGGGCCATAAGGGTCACTTGTTGATCGTCGTAGCCAATTTCAACTTTATGTCTAGGTCGATCATTTAATGTCAAGGTTAAAAGAGTCAGTCCCCCTGAAGAGTCGAATTTTTCTTCACCTCGATCCTTGTCGGTTAACGAAGGTATTTCCTTTGTAAGTTGTTCCAATGGGATCAACTGAGCGATACGTTGTCCATTGGTTATCCGTATGGGAGGAAAAGGGGTATATAACATTATCATTATTTCTCCGGTGTAGTCAGCGTCAATAACGCCAGGTAAAACAAAGAGTCCCAGCATTGATGCCGATGACCTGCCGAGTAATAATGCCCCCACAGACTTGTTTTGAATCACGACAGGACCATACACTCCAGTGGGAATTCGATGTGGCTGAGTGTTTAGGAGACTAATGTCTACAGCGGATGCCAGGTCAAGTCCGAGACTCCCTCTTGTTGCTGGTCTGAGGCGGGAGACGCTACCTGCTGTGCAGCAGCTACTTGTGTCTGCGCGCGGCTGCTCCGATTTGCGCTCCCAACGGAGTTTCCCGAACGGCGATGACAGGCTCCCGTTTTATGATTATCCGAACGACACTTGACACACCACACACCGGAGGCAGTACACTCTTTGCGAACGTGGCCCAGAAGGCCACACCGAAAGCACCTTGCTCGGCCAGTCCCCGGGGACGTCTTCTGTCGAGTAACGACCGACGCTTGGAGAGGTGCAAGAGCTGCTAACACTTGAGTCTGAGATGCCTTAGCCTGTTCTTGTAACTCAACTCCCAATTGTTTTGTAGTCTCTACTACTAAAGCTTGAGGTCCAGTGGGCATCTGAGCCATCCTTTCTAATGCTTCCTCTATTGTCCAATTGGCACCAAGAGTACTCAAAATATTACGAGTAGTAGTATCACAATTTTGTAGGGCACACTGTTTTAATAAGGCTCCTCGCATATATTCAGGAACCCCAGCTCTCTCTATAGCTGCAGTAGCTTTGTCTATGAATGCTTCAAACGTTTCGTTCTTACCTTGTCTTATACCCATATAAACTGGAATGCCCCCCGGTTCTTTCACTCGATCAGTAGTTCTCCTTACTAGTTGCATTGCCTCTCTCAACTTATCTGCACCTATCATTGCTTGTGCTTCAGTGCGTAAAAACGGTCCAAGTCCCATAAGCTTCTTTACGGTTATTCCATACAACGGATCCCCAGGCTGTCTCTGAATTGCAACGGATTCATGCATTAAACTCTGCCAATGAGCATTAAACAACAGCTGCTGATGCTGGGTAAATATCAATCGAATTATCCCTCGGCAGTCAGCAGGTAATAAAATTTGTGTACTCCAGATATAATCTAACATTTGTTTCGCTGGCTCGTTATGAACTCCAAATTGACTGACCGTGGCACACAATTGAGACAATAATTTCCAATCCAAGGCTGAAATTGTCGCTTGCACACCGCCTCCCGGAATTGCTGGAATGTGACAGGACAGGCTAGCTGTGCAGCCACTTGCAATACCTCTCCATCCCCCTGCTCCAGCCCTTCCCGAGCTAGCGCAGCCCAAGCTTCTCTACGTTCCTTTGCCATAGCCTCAGCCAGGTCCGCTTCCGCCCCTGGAGTTGGCTCCGACAGAAACGGATTAGTAGGGCTGCTTGATGTGTCCTTGGGAGCAAACTCGCTCTCGGGGGCTGAGGGTACAGAAGGAGGAGGTTTAAATCCATCAGTAAAGGGTGGAGGCCATGGAGGCAAGTATACGGTAGACACACTTGGGGGTAAGGGGGCACCTTGCGGCCAGTCAATCCCGTACGTCTTATTCTTTTCACGAGCAGCAGATGCCTGTTCAGCCGCCCTCTGTTCTGCCTGATATCGTAATAACTCATTATGTACAGCCCTCCATGGTTTTCCAAATTTTTTGGCTAACTTATCCCCATCAATTGCAGCCTTCCATAACCTATCACCTAATTTACGCCACTCAGATAATTCGTGAACAGTATGCGGGTTCTGAAAACAGCCCTGGGAGTGCCCATAAGCTAACAACCCAGGAAGATCCTTTTGTAAATCGATCTCCCTAATTTGTCTCTTTTGTAAGAGACATGTACATAAATCATATGCTGCTTGCCTCTGCATACCTGAATATCGTCAGCGCGCGCTGTTGCAGCTCTCCAAGGTCTCGGCAGCACGTTTCAGCCGGGTACGCCGATGCGAACGCCCGGGGCTCGACACAGTTTTCTTCGCTGTGTTTTAGCCGTCCTCGCTGCAAAGGACCTGACCACTCGTTGCTCCGTCGTGGATCACGTCGGGGTCACCATTTGTCGGAGACAACGGGAGACAAGCACATCCGATGATGATCAACAAGCCTCAGTTTATTCAGAATTATCTTATGACTTATGTAACAGAGTTAATTAGCTCATACATATTGCAACAGCCAAGCTCCTTATAGGTTTGATACAATTTAGTGCTTATCTTGCAAAACAGTTACCCTCGTGTTAACGTACGTGAGCCCTTCTTAACCGCAGTCAGTTATTTACAGCTTCGTTTGTGCTGATTTAGTATTTGACCCTCGTTTCACATCCGCTTCTTCAAGCGCTTCCTCAGACACGAACTTCGCGTGCTTCTTATTGCCCTCTGGCATGTAGCCATCTTGCAGTGAGACTTCCCACATTTCCCCCTTCTTCTCTTAGTAGGACATAGTTAATCTGCATTTTATTCAGTAATCGAATAAGCATTTTTTGGAGGCAAGCGAATACACAAGGTAATATTGACAGGAGTAGTAGCAGCATAAGTCCTATGTTTATGCCATACATGATTATGGTTTTAAACCACGGACCAATGCCAAATATCGAGTGGGTTAGTGGAGACCTTAATGTTTTTGGTATGATCCTTAAGCCATTGCAGTTGTTTGTGAATTGATTCTGAATTGGAGGAAAGATTAAAGCAGCACATACTTTCGAAATCTTTACAACCATGCCCGTGGGCTAATAGCAAAAAATCAATGGCAGTCCTATTCTGAAGGATCTGATGTCGCAGATTTTCCATATCCTGTGCTAGTTCACTAAGTATTTGAGTCGTTACATTGGATTGTTTTACTATCCAGTAAGCAAGCTTACTTATAGTTCGAAGCGCGTGAGCGGCACCCACTCCGGGAACAATAGACGCAAAAAGATTAGCTGTGGGTTCCCAGAGTTCTACTTGATCGTTACAATCAGGTGTGAGGGTTGCTATAGCTCGCTTATCGCGGCGTGTCTTATTTAAAAGGAATTGTGACATTACAGTAACATTTGGTGTGAAAAGAGTCAATTTTCCCAGATAACATGGACCACTATGAGTATATCTAGGTATTCCTTGCCATGCTCGATCACCACAAATCAAATAGGTGTTGCCAGGCAATGCCTTTGCACTGTTATTAGTCCAAATCTTTGTGTTATTTTTCCCCTAACCATAGGTTTTATAAGTACCACACATATATGTTTTGTTCCAAAAGGGATAGTTCCTGGGTGTAAGCCATAATGTAGGATCATTAATATTTTGCTTATAATCACCTAGTTCAACACATCCTGATTCATTTGCTGAATTATTCAACATTCTGCTACCTAAAAAGCCCGATTTCTTGAGGATCCCAGGGTAATGTTTTGTTTAATATAGTTAATAATTTGGTTGTGTATTTACTGCTATCATCTGACCTATTACATGTGGCATTGGATATTGTTGAAAAATCAGTTGTATTATATCCGGGTATTTTAACCAAACATGTACGAAAAGGATCAGTGGCAGAGGCCAATGCCAAACAAAAGGAAGTAGTACGCGTTTTGGTAGCCTATGTTACCCATAAGTTTGGTGGAGAATTGAGATACATAGTAAGAATATTATTATATACAAATAAGATGCAGTAGACCCAGGACCACATGGTCGCAGTAATATTGGATTAGCTCTTCTTTAATCACCGTGCCTTTCAGTAATGGACGGAGTCCTTCTAGCAATTCATTTGGTATACCCACTATGGGCCGTAGCCACTGCAAGTCTCCTAAAAATTTTTGTGCATCATTAAGAGCCTGTAGTCGCGATTGTAACTGCAATTTCTGAGGGGATACAGTTTTATCAGTAAGTACCCAGCCTAGATACTTCCATGGTGACGACTGTTGAACCTTATCTGAAGAAATTACCAGATTAGAACATTGTAACACTCGTTGGATGTGTTCAATCTGCTTGTCAGAAAAGGGCGCTGCTTGAGCAAATAATATATCATCCATGTAATGATAAATTATAACATGTTTCCATTGTTCACGTTAACGGCTGTAATGCAGCAGCTACATATAATTGACACAAGGTGGGGCTGTTACGCATACCCTGTGGTAATACTGTCCATTCAAATCGTTGATCTGGGCCCTCTCTGTTAAGGGAGGGTAAGGTAAAAGCAAACCGTTTTTGATCCTGAGGATGTAAATCAATTGTAAAAAAGCAATCCTTTAAATCAATAATTAGCAGAGACCAGCACTCTGGAATCATGGCTGGATTAGGTAGCCCTGGCTGTAAAGCACCCGTCGGTTCCATCTGATTATTAATCTCTCTCAGATCATGTAACAATCGATATTTACCTGACTTCTTTTTTATGACAAATATTGGAGAATTCCATGGACTAGTGGACAAACGTAAATGACCTTGTTGAAATTGCTCTTTGACCAATTGATGAGCATGAAATAGACTTTCCCGTTTTAGTGGCCATTGCTTAACCCATACCGGTGTGTTGGTAGTTCAGGTAATGGGAATTGGGAAAGTCCAAGCAATGGCTAAAAGGCCAAAGGGTGCTCATTCGTAAGTACAACCCCCAACTGTGAGAGTATATCCCTTCCAATTAGACACTGCACAGTTGGTGGTAGTTGTACCACAGAAAACACAGCAGAAACTTGACGACCCTCCAGTTTTACTTTTAACGTAGGTGTTCTCTGAGCAAATGTCATACCCCCAACTCCAGTAACCGTAGTACCTGATGGAAACAGGGGCCATCCCTGGGGCCACTGTGATGGAGTAATTATACTAGAATCTGCCCCAGTATCCAAAAGGGCCATAAGGGTCACTTGTTGATCGTCGTAGCCAATTTCAACTTTATGTCTAGGTCGATCATTTAATGTCAAGGTTAAAAGAGTCAGTCCCCCTGAAGAGCCGAATCCTTCATCACCTCGATCCTTATCAGTTAACGATGGCATTCCCTTTGTAAGTTGTTCCAATGGGATCAACTGAGCGATACGTTGTCCCTTGGTTATCCGTATGGGAGGAAAAGGGGTATATAACATTATCATTATTTCTCCGGTGTAGTCAGCGTCAATAACGCCAGGTAAAACAAAGAGTCCCAGCACTGATGCCGATGACCTGCCGAGTAATAATGCCCCCACAGACTTGTTTTGAATCACGACAGGACCATACACTCCAGTGGGAATTCGATGTGGCTGAGTGTTTAGGAGACTAATGTCTACAGCGGATGCCAGGTCAAGTCCGAGACTCCCTCTTGTTGCTGGTCTGAGGCGGGAGACGCTACCTGCTGTGCAGCAGCTACTTGTGTCTGCGCGCGGCTGCTCCGATTTGCGCTCCCAACGGAGTTTCCCGAACGGCGATGACAGGCTCCCGTTTTATGATTATCCGAACGACACTTGACACACCACACACCGGAGGCAGTACACTCTTTGCGAACGTGGCCCAGAAGGCCACACCGAAAGCACCTTGCTCGGCCAGTCCCCGGGGACGTCTTCTGTCGAGTAACGACCGACGCTTGGAGAGGTGCAAGAGCTGCTAACACTTGAGTCTGAGATGCCTTAGCCTGTTCTTGTAACTCAACTCCCAATTGTTTTGTAGTCTCTACTACTAAAGCTTGAGGTCCAGTGGGCATCTGAGCCATCCTTTCTAATGCTTCCTCTATTGTCCAATTGGCACCAAGAGTACTCAAAATATTACGAGTAGTAGTATCACAATTTTGTAGGGCACACTGTTTTAATAAGGCTCCTCGCATATATTCAGGAACCCCAGCTCTCTCTATAGCTGCAGTAGCTTTGTCTATGAATGCTTCAAACGTTTCGTTCTTACCTTGTCTTATACCCATATAAACTGGAATGCCCCCCGGTTCTTTCACTCGATCAGTAGTTCTCCTTACTAGTTGCATTGCCTCTCTCAACTTATCTGCACCTATCATTGCTTGTGCTTCAGTGCGTAAAAACGGTCCAAGTCCCATAAGCTTCTTTACGGTTATTCCATACAACGGATCCCCAGGCTGTCTCTGAATTGCAACGGATTCATGCATTAAACTCTGCCAATGAGCATTAAACAACAGCTGCTGATGCTGGGTAAATATCAATCGAATTATCCCTCGGCAGTCAGCAGGTAATAAAATTTGTGTACTCCAGATATAATCTAACATTTGTTTCGCTGGCTCGTTATGAACTCCAAATTGACTGACCGTGGCACACAATTGAGACAATAATTTCCAATCCAAGGCTGAAATTGTCGCTTGCACACCGCCTCCCGGAATTGCTGGAATGTGACAGGACAGGCTAGCTGTGCAGCCACTTGCAATACCTCTCCATCCCCCTGCTCCAGCCCTTCCCGAGCTAGCGCAGCCCAAGCTTCTCTACGTTCCTTTGCCATAGCCTCAGCCAGGTCCGCTTCCGCCCCTGGAGTTGGCTCCGACAGAAACGGATTAGTAGGGCTGCTTGATGTGTCCTTGGGAGCAAACTCGCTCTCGGGGGCTGAGGGTACAGAAGGAGGAGGTTTAAATCCATCAGTAAAGGGTGGAGGCCATGGAGGCAAGTATACGGTAGACACACTTGGGGGTAAGGGGGCACCTTGCGGCCAGTCAATCCCGTACGTCTTATTCTTTTCACGAGCAGCAGATGCCTGTTCAGCCGCCCTCTGTTCTGCCTGATATCGTAATAACTCATTATGTACAGCCCTCCATGGTTTTCCAAATTTTTTGGCTAACTTATCCCCATCAATTGCAGCCTTCCATAACCTATCACCTAATTTACGCCATTCAGATAATTCGTGAACAGTATGCGGGTTCTGAAAACAGCCCTGGGAGTGCCCATAAGCTAACAACCCAGGAAGATCCTTTTGTAAATCGATCTCCCTAATTTGTCTCTTTTGTAAGAGACATGTACATAAATCATATGCTGCTTGCCTCTGCATACCTGAATATCGTCAGCGCGCGCTGTTGCAGCTCTCCAAGGTCTCGGCAGCACGTTTCAGCCGGGTACGCCGATGCGAACGCCCGGGGCTCGACACAGTTTTCTTCGCTGTGTTTTAGCCGTCCTCGCTGCAAAGGACCTGACCACTCGTTGCTCCGTCGTGGATCACGTCGGGGTCACCATTTGTCGGAGACAACGGGAGACAAGCACATCCTATAATGATCAACAAGCCTCAGTTTATTCAGAATTATCTTATGACTTATGTAACAGAGTTAATTAGCTCATACATATTGCAACAGCCAAGCTCCTTATAGGTTTGATACAATTTAGTGCTTATCTTGCAAAACAGTTACCCTCGTGTTAACGTACGTGAGCCCTTCTTAACCGCAGTCAGTTATTTACAGCTTCGTTTGTGCTGATTTAGTATTTGACCCTCGTTTCACATCCGCTTCTTCAAGCGCTTCCTCAGACACGAACTTCGCGTGCTTCTTATTGCCCTCTGGCATGTAGCCATCTTGCAGTGAGACTTCCCACATTTCCCCCTTCTTCTCTTAGTAGGACATAGTTAATCTGCATTTTATTCAGTAATCGAATAAGCATTTTTTGGAGGCAAGCGAATACACAAGGTAATATTGACAGGAGTAGTAGCAGCATAAGTCCTATGTTTATGCCATACATGATTATGGTTTTAAACCACGGACCAATGCCAAATATCGAGTGGGTTAGTGGAGACCTTAATGTTTTTGGTATGATCCTTAAGCCATTGCAGTTGTTTGTGAATTGATTCTGAATTGGAGGAAAGATTAAAGCAGCACATACTTTCGAAATCTTTACAACCATGCCCGTGGGCTAATAGCAAAAAATCAATGGCAGTCCTATTCTGAAGGATCTGATGTCGCAGATTTTCCATATCCTGTGCTAGTTCACTAAGTATTTGAGTCGTTACATTGGATTGTTTTACTATCCAGTAAGCAAGCTTACTTATAGTTCGAAGCGCGTGAGCGGCACCCACTCCGGGAACAATAGACGCAAAAAGATTAGCTGTGGGTTCCCAGAGTTCTACTTGATCGTTACAATCAGGTGTGAGGGTTGCTATAGCTCGCTTATCGCGGCGTGTCTTATTTAAAAGGAATTGTGACATTACAGTAACATTTGGTGTGAAAAGAGTCAATTTTCCCAGATAACATGGACCACTATGAGTATATCTAGGTATTCCTTGCCATGCTCGATCACCACAAATCAAATAGGTGTTGCCAGGCAATGCCTTTGCACTGTTATTAGTCCAAATCTTTGTGTTATTTTTCCCCTAACCATAGGTTTTATAAGTACCACACATATATGTTTTGTTCCAAAAGGGATAGTTCCTGGGTGTAAGCCATAATGTAGGATCATTAATATTTTGCTTATAATCACCTAGTTCAACACATCCTGATTCATTTGCTGAATTATTCAACATTCTGCTACCTAAAAAGCCCGATTTCTTGAGGATTCCAGGGTAATGTTTTGTTTAATATAGTTAATAATTTGGTTGTATATTTACTGCTATCATCTGACCTATTACATGTGGCATTGGATATTGTTGAAAAATCAGTTGTATTATATCCGGGTATTTTAACCAAACATGTACGAAAAGGATCAGTGGCAGAGGCCAATGCCAAACAAAAGGAAGTAGTACGCGTTTTGGTAGCCTATGTTACCCATAAGTTTGGTGGAGAATTGAGATACATAGTAAGAATATTATTATATACAAATAAGATGCAGTAGACCCAGGACCACATGGTCGCAGTAATATTGGATTAGCTCTTCTTTAATCACCGTGCCTTTCAGTAATGGACGGAGTCCTTCTAGCAATTCATTTGGTATACCCACTATGGGCCGTAGCCACTGCAAGTCTCCTAAAAATTTTTGTGCATCATTAAGAGCCTGTAGTCGCGATTGTAACTGCAATTTCTGAGGGGATACAGTTTTATCAGTAAGTACCCAGCCTAGATACTTCCATGGTGACGACTGTTGAACCTTATCTGAAGAAATTACCAGATTAGAACATTGTAACACTCGTTGGATGTGTTCAATCTGCTTGTCAGAAAAGGGCGCTGCTTGAGCAAATAATATATCATCCATGTAATGATAAATTATAACATGTTTCCATTGTTCACGTTAACGGCTGTAATGCAGCAGCTACATATAATTGACACAAGGTGGGGCTGTTACGCATACCCTGTGGTAATACTGTCCATTCAAATCGTTGATCTGGGCCCTCTCTGTTAAGGGAGGGTAAGGTAAAAGCAAACCGTTTTTGATCCTGAGGATGTAAATCAATTGTAAAAAAGCAATCCTTTAAATCAATAATTAGCAGAGACCAGCACTCTGGAATCATGGCTGGATTAGGTAGCCCTGGCTGTAAAGCACCCGTCGGTTCCATCTGATTATTAATCTCTCTCAGATCATGTAACAATCGATATTTACCTGACTTCTTTTTTATGACAAATATTGGAGAATTCCATGGACTAGTGGACAAACGTAAATGACCTTGTTGAAATTGCTCTTTGACCAATTGATGAGCATGAAATAGACTTTCCCGTTTTAGTGGCCATTGCTTAACCCATACCGGTGTGTTGGTAGTTCAGGTAATGGGAATTGGGAAAGTCCAAGCAATGGCTAAAAGGCCAAAGGGTGCTCATTCGTAAGTACAACCCCCAACTGTGAGAGTATATCCCTTCCAATTAGACACTGCACAGTTGGTGGTAGTTGTACCACAGAAAACACAGCAGAAACTTGACGACCCTCCAGTTTTACTTTTAACGTAGGTGTTCTCTGAGCAAATGTCATACCCCCAACTCCAGTAACCGTAGTACCTGATGGAAACAGGGGCCATCCCTGGGGCCACTGTGATGGAGTAATTATACTAGAATCTGCCCCAGTATCCAAAAGGGCCATAAGGGTCACTTGTTGATCGTCGTAGCCAATTTCAACTTTATGTCTAGGTCGATCATTTAATGTCAAGGTTAAAAGAGTCAGTCCCCCTGAAGAGTCGAATTTTTCTTCACCTCGATCCTTGTCGGTTAACGAAGGTATTTCCTTTGTAAGTTGTTCCAATGGGATCAACTGAGCGATACGTTGTCCATTGGTTATCCGTATGGGAGGAAAAGGGGTATATAACATTATCATTATTTCTCCGGTGTAGTCAGCGTCAATAACGCCAGGTAAAACAAAGAGTCCCAGCACTGATGCCGATGACCTGCCGAGTAATAATGCCCCCACAGACTTGTTTTGAATCACGACAGGACCATACACTCCAGTGGGAATTCGATGTGGCTGAGTGTTTAGGAGACTAATGTCTACAGCGGATGCCAGGTCAAGTCCGAGACTCCCTCTTGTTGCTGGTCTGAGGCGGGAGACGCTACCTGCTGTGCAGCAGCTACTTGTGTCTGCGCGCGGCTGCTCCGATTCGCGCTCCCAACGGAGTTTCCCGAACGGCGATGACAGGCTCCCGTTTTATGATTATCCGAACGACACTTGACACACCACACACCGGAGGCAGTACACTCTTTGCGAACGTGGCCCAGAAGGCCACACCGAAAGCACCTTGCTCGGCCAGTCCCCGGGGACGTCTTCTGTCGAGTAACGACCGACGCTTGGAGAGGTGCAAGAGCTGCTAACACTTGAGTCTGAGATGCCTTAGCCTGTTCTTGTAACTCAACTCCCAATTGTTTTGTAGTCTCTACTACTAAAGCTTGAGGTCCAGTGGGCATCTGAGCCATCCTTTCTAATGCTTCCTCTATTGTCCAATTGGCACCAAGAGTACTCAAAATATTACGAGTAGTAGTATCACAATTTTGTAGGGCACACTGTTTTAATAAGGCTCCTCGCATATATTCAGGAACCCCAGCTCTCTCTATAGCTGCAGTAGCTTTGTCTATGAATGCTTCAAACGTTTCGTTCTTACCTTGTCTTATACCCATATAAACTGGAATGCCCCCCGGTTCTTTCACTCGATCAGTAGTTCTCCTTACTAGTTGCATTGCCTCTCTCAACTTATCTGCACCTATCATTGCTTGTGCTTCAGTGCGTAAAAACGGTCCAAGTCCCATAAGCTTCTTTACGGTTATTCCATACAACGGATCCCCAGGCTGTCTCTGAATTGCAACGGATTCATGCATTAAACTCTGCCAATGAGCATTAAACAACAGCTGCTGATGCTGGGTAAATATCAATCGAATTATCCCTCGGCAGTCAGCAGGTAATAAAATTTGTGTACTCCAGATATAATCTAACATTTGTTTCGCTGGCTCGTTATGAACTCCAAATTGACTGACCGTGGCACACAATTGAGACAATAATTTCCAATCCAAGGCTGAAATTGTCGCTTGCACACCGCCTCCCGGAATTGCTGGAATGTGACAGGACAGGCTAGCTGTGCAGCCACTTGCAATACCTCTCCATCCCCCTGCTCCAGCCCTTCCCGAGCTAGCGCAGCCCAAGCTTCTCTACGTTCCTTTGCCATAGCCTCAGCCAGGTCCGCTTCCGCCCCTGGAGTTGGCTCCGACAGAAACGGATTAGTAGGGCTGCTTGATGTGTCCTTGGGAGCAAACTCGCTCTCGGGGGCTGAGGGTACAGAAGGAGGAGGTTTAAATCCATCAGTAAAGGGTGGAGGCCATGGAGGCAAGTATACGGTAGACACACTTGGGGGTAAGGGGGCACCTTGCGGCCAGTCAATCCCGTACGTCTTATTCTTTTCACGAGCAGCAGATGCCTGTTCAGCCGCCCTCTGTTCTGCCTGATATCGTAATAACTCATTATGTACAGCCCTCCATGGTTTTCCAAATTTTTTGGCTAACTTATCCCCATCAATTGCAGCCTTCCATAACCTATCACCTAATTTACGCCATTCAGATAATTCGTGAACAGTATGCGGGTTCTGAAAACAGCCCTGGGAGTGCCCATAAGCTAACAACCCAGGAAGATCCTTTTGTAAATCGATCTCCCTAATTTGTCTCTTTTGTAAGAGACATGTACATAAATCATATGCTGCTTGCCTCTGCATACCTGAATATCGTCAGCGCGCGCTGTTGCAGCTCTCCAAGGTCTCGGCAGCACGTTTCAGCCGGGTACGCCGATGCGAACGCCCGGGGCTCGACACAGTTTTCTTCGCTGTGTTTTAGCCGTCCTCGCTGCAAAGGACCTGACCACTCGTTGCTCCGTCGTGGATCACGTCGGGGTCACCATTTGTCGGAGACAACGGGAGACAAGCACATCCTATAATGATCAACAAGCCTCAGTTTATTCAGAATTATCTTATGACTTATGTAACAGAGTTAATTAGCTGATACATATTGCAACAGCCAAGCTCCTTATAGGTTTGATACAATTTAGTGCTTATCTTGCAAAACAGTTACCCTCGTGTTAACGTACGTGAGCCCTTCTTAACCGCAGTCAGTTATTTACAGCTTCGTTTGTGCTGATTTAGTATTTGACCCTCGTTTCACATCCGCTTCTTCAAGCGCTTCCTCAGACACGAACTTCGCGTGCTTCTTATTGCCCTCTGGCATGTAGCCATCTTGCAGTGAGACTTCCCACATTTCCCCCTTCTTCTCTTAGTAGGACATAGTTAATCTGCATTTTATTCAGTAATCGAATAAGCATTTTTTGGAGGCAAGCGAATACACAAGGTAATATTGACAGGAGTAGTAGCAGCATAAGTCCTATGTTTATGCCATACATGATTATGGTTTTAAACCACGGACCAATGCCAAATATCGAGTGGGTTAGTGGAGACCTTAATGTTTTTGGTATGATCCTTAAGCCATTGCAGTTGTTTGTGAATTGATTCTGAATTGGAGGAAAGATTAAAGCAGCACATACTTTCGAAATCTTTACAACCATGCCCGTGGGCTAATAGCAAAAAATCAATGGCAGTCCTATTCTGAAGGATCTGATGTCGCAGATTTTCCATATCCTGTGCTAGTTCACTAAGTATTTGAGTCGTTACATTGGATTGTTTTACTATCCAGTAAGCAAGCTTACTTATAGTTCGAAGCGCGTGAGCGGCACCCACTCCGGGAACAATAGACGCAAAAAGATTAGCTGTGGGTTCCCAGAGTTCTACTTGATCGTTACAATCAGGTGTGAGGGTTGCTATAGCTCGCTTATCGCGGCGTGTCTTATTTAAAAGGAATTGTGACATTACAGTAACATTTGGTGTGAAAAGAGTCAATTTTCCCAGATAACATGGACCACTATGAGTATATCTAGGTATTCCTTGCCATGCTCGATCACCACAAATCAAATAGGTGTTGCCAGGCAATGCCTTTGCACTGTTATTAGTCCAAATCTTTGTGTTATTTTTCCCCTAACCATAGGTTTTATAAGTACCACACATATATGTTTTGTTCCAAAAGGGATAGTTCCTGGGTGTAAGCCATAATGTAGGATCATTAATATTTTGCTTATAATCACCTAGTTCAACACATCCTGATTCATTTGCTGAATTATTCAACATTCTGCTACCTAAAAAGCCCGATTTCTTGAGGATTCCAGGGTAATGTTTTGTTTAATATAGTTAATAATTTGGTTGTATATTTACTGCTGTCATCTGACCTATTACATGTGGCATTGGATATTGTTGAAAAATCAGTTGTATTATATCCGGGTATTTTAACCAAACATGTACGAAAAGGATCAGTGGCAGAGGCCAATGCCAAACAAAAGGAAGTAGTACGCGTTTTGGTAGCCTATGTTACCCATAAGTTTGGTGGAGAATTGAGATACATAGTAAGAATATTATTATATACAAATAAGATGCAGTAGACCCAGGACCACATGGTCGCAGTAATATTGGATTAGCTCTTCTTTAATCACCGTGCCTTTCAGTAATGGACGGAGTCCTTCTAGCAATTCATTTGGTATACCCACTATGGGCCGTAGCCACTGCAAGTCTCCTAAAAATTTTTGTGCATCATTAAGAGCCTGTAGTCGCGATTGTAACTGCAATTTCTGAGGGGATACAGTTTTATCAGTAAGTACCCAGCCTAGATACTTCCATGGTGACGACTGTTGAACCTTATCTGAAGAAATTACCAGATTAGAACATTGTAACACTCGTTGGATGTGTTCAATCTGCTTGTCAGAAAAGGGCGCTGCTTGAGCAAATAATATATCATCCATGTAATGATAAATTATAACATGTTTCCATTGTTCACGTTAACGGCTGTAATGCAGCAGCTACATATAATTGACACAAGGTGGGGCTGTTACGCATACCCTGTGGTAATACTGTCCATTCAAATCGTTGATCTGGGCCCTCTCTGTTAAGGGAGGGTAAGGTAAAAGCAAACCGTTTTTGATCCTGAGGATGTAAATCAATTGTAAAAAAGCAATCCTTTAAATCAATAATTAGCAGAGACCAGCACTCTGGAATCATGGCTGGATTAGGTAGCCCTGGCTGTAAAGCACCCGTCGGTTCCATCTGATTATTAATCTCTCTCAGATCATGTAACAATTGATATTTACCTGACTTCTTTTTTATGACAAATATTGGAGAATTCCATGGACTAGTGGACAAACGTAAATGACCTTGTTGAAATTGCTCTTTGACCAATTGATGAGCATGAAATAGACTTTCCCGTTTTAGTGGCCATTGCTTAACCCATACCGGTGTGTTGGTAGTTCAGGTAATGGGAATTGGGAAAGTCCAAGCAATGGCTAAAAGGCCAAAGGGTGCTCATTCGTAAGTACAACCCCCAACTGTGAGAGTATATCCCTTCCAATTAGACACTGCACAGTTGGTGGTAGTTGTACCACAGAAAACACAGCAGAAACTTGACGACCCTCCAGTTTTACTTTTAACGTAGGTGTTCTCTGAGCAAATGTCATACCCCCAACTCCAGTAACCGTAGTACCTGATGGAAACAGGGGCCATCCCTGGGGCCACTGTGATGGAGTAATTATACTAGAATCTGCCCCAGTATCCAAAAGGGCCATAAGGGTCACTTGTTGATCGTCGTAGCCAATTTCAACTTTATGTCTAGGTCGATCATTTAATGTCAAGGTTAAAAGAGTCAGTCCCCCTGAAGAGTCGAATTTTTCTTCACCTCGATCCTTGTCGGTTAACGAAGGTATTTCCTTTGTAAGTTGTTCCAATGGGATCAACTGAGCGATACGTTGTCCATTGGTTATCCGTATGGGAGGAAAAGGGGTATATAACATTATCATTATTTCTCCGGTGTAGTCAGCGTCAATAACGCCAGGTAAAACAAAGAGTCCCAGCACTGATGCCGATGACCTGCCGAGTAATAATGCCCCCACAGACTTGTTTTGAATCACGACAGGACCATACACTCCAGTGGGAATTCGATGTGGCTGAGTGTTTAGGAGACTAATGTCTACAGCGGATGCCAGGTCAAGTCCGAGACTCCCTCTTGTTGCTGGTCTGAGGCGGGAGACGCTACCTGCTGTGCAGCAGCTACTTGTGTCTGCGCGCGGCTGCTCCGATTTGCGCTCCCAACGGAGTTTCCCGAACGGCGATGACAGGCTCCCGTTTTATGATTATCCGAACGACACTTGACACACCACACACCGGAGGCAGTACACTCTTTGCGAACGTGGCCCAGAAGGCCACACCGAAAGCACCTTGCTCGGCCAGTCCCCGGGGACGTCTTCTGTCGAGTAACGACCGACGCTTGGAGAGGTGCAAGAGCTGCTAACACTTGAGTCTGAGATGCCTTAGCCTGTTCTTGTAACTCAACTCCCAATTGTTTTGTAGTCTCTACTACTAAAGCTTGAGGTCCAGTGGGCATCTGAGCCATCCTTTCTAATGCTTCCTCTATTGTCCAATTGGCACCAAGAGTACTCAAAATATTACGAGTAGTAGTATCACAATTTTGTAGGGCACACTGTTTTAATAAGGCTCCTCGCATATATTCAGGAACCCCAGCTCTCTCTATAGCTGCAGTAGCTTTGTCTATGAATGCTTCAAACGTTTCGTTCTTACCTTGTCTTATACCCATATAAACTGGAATGCCCCCCGGTTCTTTCACTCGATCAGTAGTTCTCCTTACTAGTTGCATTGCCTCTCTCAACTTATCTGCACCTATCATTGCTTGTGCTTCAGTGCGTAAAAACGGTCCAAGTCCCATAAGCTTCTTTACGGTTATTCCATACAACGGATCCCCAGGCTGTCTCTGAATTGCAACGGATTCATGCATTAAACTCTGCCAATGAGCATTAAACAACAGCTGCTGATGCTGGGTAAATATCAATCGAATTATCCCTCGGCAGTCAGCAGGTAATAAAATTTGTGTACTCCAGATATAATCTAACATTTGTTTCGCTGGCTCGTTATGAACTCCAAATTGACTGACCGTGGCACACAATTGAGACAATAATTTCCAATCCAAGGCTGAAATTGTCGCTTGCACACCGCCTCCCGGAATTGCTGGAATGTGACAGGACAGGCTAGCTGTGCAGCCACTTGCAATACCTCTCCATCCCCCTGCTCCAGCCCTTCCCGAGCTAGCGCAGCCCAAGCTTCTCTACGTTCCTTTGCCATAGCCTCAGCCAGGTCCGCTTCCGCCCCTGGAGTTGGCTCCGACAGAAACGGATTAGTAGGGCTGCTTGATGTGTCCTTGGGAGCAAACTCGCTCTCGGGGGCTGAGGGTACAGAAGGAGGAGGTTTAAATCCATCAGTAAAGGGTGGAGGCCATGGAGGCAAGTATACGGTAGACACACTTGGGGGTAAGGGGGCACCTTGCGGCCAGTCAATCCCGTACGTCTTATTCTTTTCACGAGCAGCAGATGCCTGTTCAGCCGCCCTCTGTTCTGCCTGATATCGTAATAACTCATTATGTACAGCCCTCCATGGTTTTCCAAATTTTTTGGCTAACTTATCCCCATCAATTGCAGCCTTCCATAACCTATCACCTAATTTACGCCACTCAGATAATTCGTGAACAGTATGCGGGTTCTGAAAACAGCCCTGGGAGTGCCCATAAGCTAACAACCCAGGAAGATCCTTTTGTAAATCGATCTCCCTAATTTGTCTCTTTTGTAAGAGACATGTACATAAATCATATGCTGCTTGCCTCTGCATACCTGAATATCGTCAGCGCGCGCTGTTGCAGCTCTCCAAGGTCTCGGCAGCACGTTTCAGCCGGGTACGCCGATGCGAACGCCCGGGGCTCGACACAGTTTTCTTCGCTGTGTTTTAGCCGTCCTCGCTGCAAAGGACCTGACCACTCGTTGCTCCGTCGTGGATCACGTCGGGGTCACCATTTGTCGGAGACAACGGGAGACAAGCACATCCGATGATGATCAACAAGCCTCAGTTTATTCAGAATTATCTTATGACTTATGTAACAGAGTTAATTAGCTGATACATATTGCAACAGCCAAGCTCCTTATAGGTTTGATACAATTTAGTGCTTATCTTGCAAAACAGTTACCCTCGTGTTAACGTACGTGAGCCCTTCTTAACCGCAGTCAGTTATTTACAGCTTCGTTTGTGCTGATTTAGTATTTGACCCTCGTTTCACATCCGCTTCTTCAAGCGCTTCCTCAGACACGAACTTCGCGTGCTTCTTATTGCCCTCTGGCATGTAGCCATCTTGCAGTGAGACTTCCCACATTTCCCCCTTCTTCTCTTAGTAGGACATAGTTAATCTGCATTTTATTCAGTAATCGAATAAGCATTTTTTGGAGGCAAGCGAATACACAAGGTAATATTGACAGGAGTAGTAGCAGCATAAGTCCTATGTTTATGCCATACATGATTATGGTTTTAAACCACGGACCAATGCCAAATATCGAGTGGGTTAGTGGAGACCTTAATGTTTTTGGTATGATCCTTAAGCCATTGCAGTTGTTTGTGAATTGATTCTGAATTGGAGGAAAGATTAAAGCAGCACATACTTTCGAAATCTTTACAACCATGCCCGTGGGCTAATAGCAAAAAATCAATGGCAGTCCTATTCTGAAGGATCTGATGTCGCAGATTTTCCATATCCTGTGCTAGTTCACTAAGTATTTGAGTCGTTACATTGGATTGTTTTACTATCCAGTAAGCAAGCTTACTTATAGTTCGAAGCGCGTGAGCGGCACCCACTCCGGGAACAATAGACGCAAAAAGATTAGCTGTGGGTTCCCAGAGTTCTACTTGATCGTTACAATCAGGTGTGAGGGTTGCTATAGCTCGCTTATCGCGGCGTGTCTTATTTAAAAGGAATTGTGACATTACAGTAACATTTGGTGTGAAAAGAGTCAATTTTCCCAGATAACATGGACCACTATGAGTATATCTAGGTATTCCTTGCCATGCTCGATCACCACAAATCAAATAGGTGTTGCCAGGCAATGCCTTTGCACTGTTATTAGTCCAAATCTTTGTGTTATTTTTCCCCTAACCATAGGTTTTATAAGTACCACACATATATGTTTTGTTCCAAAAGGGATAGTTCCTGGGTGTAAGCCATAATGTAGGATCATTAATATTTTGCTTATAATCACCTAGTTCAACACATCCTGATTCATTTGCTGAATTATTCAACATTCTGCTACCTAAAAAGCCCGATTTCTTGAGGATTCCAGGGTAATGTTTTGTTCAATGCAGCTAACAATTTGGCTGTCCATTTACTGCTGTCATCTAACCTATTGCATGTGGCAGTGGATAGCTTTGAAAAATCAGTTGTATTATATCCGGGTATTTTAACCAAACATGTACGAAAAGGATCAGTGGCAGAGGCCAATGCCAAACAAAAGGAAGTAGTACGCGTTTTGGTAGCCTATGTTACCCATAAGTTTGGTGGAGAATTGAGATACATAGTAAGAATATTATTATATACAAATAAGATGCAGTAGACCCAGGACCACATGGTCGCAGTAATATTGGATTAGCTCTTCTTTAATCACCGTGCCTTTCAGTAATGGACGGAGTCCTTCTAGCAATTCATTTGGTATACCCACTATGGGCCGTAGCCACTGCAAGTCTCCTAAAAATTTTTGTGCATCATTAAGAGCCTGTAGTCGCGATTGTAACTGCAATTTCTGAGGGGATACAGTTTTATCAGTAAGTACCCAGCCTAGATACTTCCATGGTGACGACTGTTGAACCTTATCTGAAGAAATTACCAGATTAGAACATTGTAACACTCGTTGGATGTGTTCAATCTGCTTGTCAGAAAAGGGCGCTGCTTGAGCAAATAATATATCATCCATGTAATGATAAATTATAACATGTTTCCATTGTTCACGTTAACGGCTGTAATGCAGCAGCTACATATAATTGACACAAGGTGGGGCTGTTACGCATACCCTGTGGTAATACTGTCCATTCAAATCGTTGATCTGGGCCCTCTCTGTTAAGGGAGGGTAAGGTAAAAGCAAACCGTTTTTGATCCTGAGGATGTAAATCAATTGTAAAAAAGCAATCCTTTAAATCAATAATTAGCAGAGACCAGCACTCTGGAATCATGGCTGGATTAGGTAGCCCTGGCTGTAAAGCACCCGTCGGTTCCATCTGATTATTAATCTCTCTCAGATCATGTAACAATCGATATTTACCTGACTTCTTTTTTATGACAAATATTGGAGAATTCCATGGACTAGTGGACAAACGTAAATGACCTTGTTGAAATTGCTCTTTGACCAATTGATGAGCATGAAATAGACTTTCCCGTTTTAGTGGCCATTGCTTAACCCATACCGGTGTGTTGGTAGTTCAGGTAATGGGAATTGGGAAAGTCCAAGCAATGGCTAAAAGGCCAAAGGGTGCTCATTCGTAAGTACAACCCCCAACTGTGAGAGTATATCCCTTCCAATTAGACACTGCACAGTTGGTGGTAGTTGTACCACAGAAAACACAGCAGAAACTTGACGACCCTCCAGTTTTACTTTTAACGTAGGTGTTCTCTGAGCAAATGTCATACCCCCAACTCCAGTAACCGTAGTACCTGATGGAAACAGGGGCCATCCCTGGGGCCACTGTGATGGAGTAATTATACTAGAATCTGCCCCAGTATCCAAAAGGGCCATAAGGGTCACTTGTTGATCGTCGTAGCCAATTTCAACTTTATGTCTAGGTCGATCATTTAATGTCAAGGTTAAAAGAGTCAGTCCCCCTGAAGAGTCGAATTTTTCTTCACCTCGATCCTTGTCGGTTAACGAAGGTATTTCCTTTGTAAGTTGTTCCAATGGGATCAACTGAGCGATACGTTGTCCCTTGGTTATCCGTATGGGAGGAAAAGGGGTATATAACATTATCATTATTTCTCCGGTGTAGTCAGCGTCAATAACGCCAGGTAAAACAAAGAGTCCCAGCACTGATGCCGATGACCTGCCGAGTAATAATGCCCCCACAGACTTGTTTTGAATCACGACAGGACCATACACTCCAGTGGGAATTCGATGTGGCTGAGTGTTTAGGAGACTAATGTCTACAGCGGATGCCAGGTCAAGTCCGAGACTCCCTCTTGTTGCTGGTCTGAGGCGGGAGACGCTACCTGCTGTGCAGCAGCTACTTGTGTCTGCGCGCGGCTGCTCCGATTTGCGCTCCCAACGGAGTTTCCCGAACGGCGATGACAGGCTCCCGTTTTATGATTATCCGAACGACACTTGACACACCACACACCGGAGGCAGTACACTCTTTGCGAACGTGGCCCAGAAGGCCACACCGAAAGCACCTTGCTCGGCCAGTCCCCGGGGACGTCTTCTGTCGAGTAACGACCGACGCTTGGAGAGGTGCAAGAGCTGCTAACACTTGAGTCTGAGATGCCTTAGCCTGTTCTTGTAACTCAACTCCCAATTGTTTTGTAGTCTCTACTACTAAAGCTTGAGGTCCAGCGGGCATCTGAGCCATCCTTTCTAATGCTTCCTCTATTGTCCAATTGGCACCAAGAGTACTCAAAATATTACGAGTAGTAGTATCACAATTTTGTAGGGCACACTGTTTTAATAAGGCTCCTCGCATATATTCAGGAACCCCAGCTCTCTCTATAGCTGCAGTAGCTTTGTCTATGAATGCTTCAAACGTTTCGTTCTTACCTTGTCTTATACCCATATAAACTGGAATGCCCCCCGGTTCTTTCACTCGATCAGTAGTTCTCCTTACTAGTTGCATTGCCTCTCTCAACTTATCTGCACCTATCATTGCTTGTGCTTCAGTGCGTAAAAACGGTCCAAGTCCCATAAGCTTCTTTACGGTTATTCCATACAACGGATCCCCAGGCTGTCTCTGAATTGCAACGGATTCATGCATTAAACTCTGCCAATGAGCATTAAACAACAGCTGCTGATGCTGGGTAAATATCAATCGAATTATCCCTCGGCAGTCAGCAGGTAATAAAATTTGTGTACTCCAGATATAATCTAACATTTGTTTCGCTGGCTCGTTATGAACTCCAAATTGACTGACCGTGGCACACAATTGAGACAATAATTTCCAATCCAAGGCTGAAATTGTCGCTTGCACACCGCCTCCCGGAATTGCTGGAATGTGACAGGACAGGCTAGCTGTGCAGCCACTTGCAATACCTCTCCATCCCCCTGCTCCAGCCCTTCCCGAGCTAGCGCAGCCCAAGCTTCTCTACGTTCCTTTGCCATAGCCTCAGCCAGGTCCGCTTCCGCCCCTGGAGTTGGCTCCGACAGAAACGGATTAGTAGGGCTGCTTGATGTGTCCTTGGGAGCAAACTCGCTCTCGGGGGCTGAGGGTACAGAAGGAGGAGGTTTAAATCCATCAGTAAAGGGTGGAGGCCATGGAGGCAAGTATACGGTAGACACACTTGGGGGTAAGGGGGCACCTTGCGGCCAGTCAATCCCGTACGTCTTATTCTTTTCACGAGCAGCAGATGCCTGTTCAGCCGCCCTCTGTTCTGCCTGATATCGTAATAACTCATTATGTACAGCCCTCCATGGTTTTCCAAATTTTTTGGCTAACTTATCCCCATCAATTGCAGCCTTCCATAACCTATCACCTAATTTACGCCACTCAGATAATTCGTGAACAGTATGCGGGTTCTGAAAACAGCCCTGGGAGTGCCCATAAGCTAACAACCCAGGAAGATCCTTTTGTAAATCGATCTCCCTAATTTGTCTCTTTTGTAAGAGACATGTACATAAATCATATGCTGCTTGCCTCTGCATACCTGAATATCGTCAGCGCGCGCTGTTGCAGCTCTCCAAGGTCTCGGCAGCACGTTTCAGCCGGGTACGCCGATGCGAACGCCCGGGGCTCGACACAGTTTTCTTCGCTGTGTTTTAGCCGTCCTCGCTGCAAAGGACCTGACCACTCGTTGCTCCGTCGTGGATCACGTCGGGGTCACCATTTGTCGGAGACAACGGGAGACAAGCACATCCTATAATGATCAACAAGCCTCAGTTTATTCAGAATTATCTTATGACTTATGTAACAGAGTTAATTAGCTGATACATATTGCAACAGCCAAGCTCCTTATAGGTTTGATACAATTTAGTGCTTATCTTGCAAAACAGTTACCCTCGTGTTAACGTACGTGAGCCCTTCTTAACCGCAGTCAGTTATTTACAGCTTCGTTTGTGCTGATTTAGTATTTGACCCTCGTTTCACATCCGCTTCTTCAAGCGCTTCCTCAGACACGAACTTCGCGTGCTTCTTATTGCCCTCTGGCATGTAGCCATCTTGCAGTGAGACTTCCCACATTTCCCCCTTCTTCTCTTAGTAGGACATAGTTAATCTGCATTTTATTCAGTAATCGAATAAGCATTTTTTGGAGGCAAGCGAATACACAAGGTAATATTGACAGGAGTAGTAGCAGCATAAGTCCTATGTTTATGCCATACATGATTATGGTTTTAAACCACGGACCAATGCCAAATATCGAGTGGGTTAGTGGAGACCTTAATGTTTTTGGTATGATCCTTAAGCCATTGCAGTTGTTTGTGAATTGATTCTGAATTGGAGGAAAGATTAAAGCAGCACATACTTTCGAAATCTTTACAACCATGCCCGTGGGCTAATAGCAAAAAATCAATGGCAGTCCTATTCTGAAGGATCTGATGTCGCAGATTTTCCATATCCTGTGCTAGTTCACTAAGTATTTGAGTCGTTACATTGGATTGTTTTACTATCCAGTAAGCAAGCTTACTTATAGTTCGAAGCGCGTGAGCGGCACCCACTCCGGGAACAATAGACGCAAAAAGATTAGCTGTGGGTTCCCAGAGTTCTACTTGATCGTTACAATCAGGTGTGAGGGTTGCTATAGCTCGCTTATCGCGGCGTGTCTTATTTAAAAGGAATTGTGACATTACAGTAACATTTGGTGTGAAAAGAGTCAATTTTCCCAGATAACATGGACCACTATGAGTATATCTAGGTATTCCTTGCCATGCTCGATCACCACAAATCAAATAGGTGTTGCCAGGCAATGCCTTTGCACTGTTATTAGTCCAAATCTTTGTGTTATTTTTCCCCTAACCATAGGTTTTATAAGTACCACACATATATGTTTTGTTCCAAAAGGGATAGTTCCTGGGTGTAAGCCATAATGTAGGATCATTAATATTTTGCTTATAATCACCTAGTTCAACACATCCTGATTCATTTGCTGAATTATTCAACATTCTGCTACCTAAAAAGCCCGATTTCTTGAGGATTCCAGGGTAATGTTTTGTTTAATATAGTTAATAATTTGGTTGTGTATTTACTGCTATCATCTGACCTATTACATGTGGCATTGGATATTGTTGAAAAATCAGTTGTATTATATCCGGGTATTTTAACCAAACATGTACGAAAAGGATCAGTGGCAGAGGCCAATGCCAAACAAAAGGAAGTAGTACGCGTTTTGGTAGCCTATGTTACCCATAAGTTTGGTGGAGAATTGAGATACATAGTAAGAATATTATTATATACAAATAAGATGCAGTAGACCCAGGACCACATGGTCGCAGTAATATTGGATTAGCTCTTCTTTAATCACCGTGCCTTTCAGTAATGGACGGAGTCCTTCTAGCAATTCATTTGGTATACCCACTATGGGCCGTAGCCACTGCAAGTCTCCTAAAAATTTTTGTGCATCATTAAGAGCCTGTAGTCGCGATTGTAACTGCAATTTCTGAGGGGATACAGTTTTATCAGTAAGTACCCAGCCTAGATACTTCCATGGTGACGACTGTTGAACCTTATCTGAAGAAATTACCAGATTAGAACATTGTAACACTCGTTGGATGTGTTCAATCTGCTTGTCAGAAAAGGGCGCTGCTTGAGCAAATAATATATCATCCATGTAATGATAAATTATAACATGTTTCCATTGTTCACGTTAACGGCTGTAATGCAGCAGCTACATATAATTGACACAAGGTGGGGCTGTTACGCATACCCTGTGGTAATACTGTCCATTCAAATCGTTGATCTGGGCCCTCTCTGTTAAGGGAGGGTAAGGTAAAAGCAAACCGTTTTTGATCCTGAGGATGTAAATCAATTGTAAAAAAGCAATCCTTTAAATCAATAATTAGCAGAGACCAGCACTCTGGAATCATGGCTGGATTAGGTAGCCCTGGCTGTAAAGCACCCGTCGGTTCCATCTGATTATTAATCTCTCTCAGATCATGTAACAATCGATATTTACCTGACTTCTTTTTTATGACAAATATTGGAGAATTCCATGGACTAGTGGACAAACGTAAATGACCTTGTTGAAATTGCTCTTTGACCAATTGATGAGCATGAAATAGACTTTCCCGTTTTAGTGGCCATTGCTTAACCCATACCGGTGTGTTGGTAGTTCAGGTAATGGGAATTGGGAAAGTCCAAGCAATGGCTAAAAGGCCAAAGGGTGCTCATTCGTAAGTACAACCCCCAACTGTGAGAGTATATCCCTTCCAATTAGACACTGCACAGTTGGTGGTAGTTGTACCACAGAAAACACAGCAGAAACTTGACGACCCTCCAGTTTTACTTTTAACGTAGGTGTTCTCTGAGCAAATGTCATACCCCCAACTCCAGTAACCGTAGTACCTGATGGAAACAGGGGCCATCCCTGGGGCCACTGTGATGGAGTAATTATACTAGAATCTGCCCCAGTATCCAAAAGGGCCATAAGGGTCACTTGTTGATCGTCGTAGCCAATTTCAACTTTATGTCTAGGTCGATCATTTAATGTCAAGGTTAAAAGAGTCAGTCCCCCTGAAGAGTCGAATTTTTCTTCACCTCGATCCTTGTCGGTTAACGAAGGTATTTCCTTTGTAAGTTGTTCCAATGGGATCAACTGAGCGATACGTTGTCCCTTGGTTATCCGTATGGGAGGAAAAGGGGTATATAACATTATCATTATTTCTCCGGTGTAGTCAGCGTCAATAACGCCAGGTAAAACAAAGAGTCCCAGCACTGATGCCGATGACCTGCCGAGTAATAATGCCCCCACAGACTTGTTTTGAATCACGACAGGACCATACACTCCAGTGGGAATTCGATGTGGCTGAGTGTTTAGGAGACTAATGTCTACAGCGGATGCCAGGTCAAGTCTGAGACTCCCTCTTGTTGCTGGTCTGAGGCGGGAGACGCTACCTGCTGTGCAGCAGCTACTTGTGTCTGCGCGCGGCTGCTCCGATTTGCGCTCCCAACGGAGTTTCCCGAACGGCGATGACAGGCTCCCGTTTTATGATTATCCGAACGACACTTGACACACCACACACCGGAGGCAGTACACTCTTTGCGAACGTGGCCCAGAAGGCCACACCGAAAGCACCTTGCTCGGCCAGTCCCCGGGGACGTCTTCTGTCGAGTAACGACCGACGCTTGGAGAGGTGCAAGAGCTGCTAACACTTGAGTCTGAGATGCCTTAGCCTGTTCTTGTAACTCAACTCCCAATTGTTTTGTAGTCTCTACTACTAAAGCTTGAGGTCCAGCGGGCATCTGAGCCATCCTTTCTAATGCTTCCTCTATTGTCCAATTGGCACCAAGAGTACTCAAAATATTACGAGTAGTAGTATCACAATTTTGTAGGGCACACTGTTTTAATAAGGCTCCTCGCATATATTCAGGAACCCCAGCTCTCTCTATAGCTGCAGTAGCTTTGTCTATGAATGCTTCAAACGTTTCGTTCTTACCTTGTCTTATACCCATATAAACTGGAATGCCCCCCGGTTCTTTCACTCGATCAGTAGTTCTCCTTACTAGTTGCATTGCCTCTCTCAACTTATCTGCACCTATCATTGCTTGTGCTTCAGTGCGTAAAAACGGTCCAAGTCCCATAAGCTTCTTTACGGTTATTCCATACAACGGATCCCCAGGCTGTCTCTGAATTGCAACGGATTCATGCATTAAACTCTGCCAATGAGCATTAAACAACAGCTGCTGATGCTGGGTAAATATCAATCGAATTATCCCTCGGCAGTCAGCAGGTAATAAAATTTGTGTACTCCAGATATAATCTAACATTTGTTTCGCTGGCTCGTTATGAACTCCAAATTGACTGACCGTGGCACACAATTGAGACAATAATTTCCAATCCAAGGCTGAAATTGTCGCTTGCACACCGCCTCCCGGAATTGCTGGAATGTGACAGGACAGGCTAGCTGTGCAGCCACTTGCAATACCTCTCCATCCCCCTGCTCCAGCCCTTCCCGAGCTAGCGCAGCCCAAGCTTCTCTACGTTCCTTTGCCATAGCCTCAGCCAGGTCCGCTTCCGCCCCTGGAGTTGGCTCCGACAGAAACGGATTAGTAGGGCTGCTTGATGTGTCCTTGGGAGCAAACTCGCTCTCGGGGGCTGAGGGTACAGAAGGAGGAGGTTTAAATCCATCAGTAAAGGGTGGAGGCCATGGAGGCAAGTATACGGTAGACACACTTGGGGGTAAGGGGGCACCTTGCGGCCAGTCAATCCCGTACGTCTTATTCTTTTCACGAGCAGCAGATGCCTGTTCAGCCGCCCTCTGTTCTGCCTGATATCGTAATAACTCATTATGTACAGCCCTCCATGGTTTTCCAAATTTTTTGGCTAACTTATCCCCATCAATTGCAGCCTTCCATAACCTATCACCTAATTTACGCCATTCAGATAATTCGTGAACAGTATGCGGGTTCTGAAAACAGCCCTGGGAGTGCCCATAAGCTAACAACCCAGGAAGATCCTTTTGTAAATCGATCTCCCTAATTTGTCTCTTTTGTAAGAGACATGTACATAAATCATATGCTGCTTGCCTCTGCATACCTGAATATCGTCAGCGCGCGCTGTTGCAGCTCTCCAAGGTCTCGGCAGCACGTTTCAGCCGGGTACGCCGATGCGAACGCCCGGGGCTCGACACAGTTTTCTTCGCTGTGTTTTAGCCGTCCTCGCTGCAAAGGACCTGACCACTCGTTGCTCCGTCGTGGATCACGTCGGGGTCACCATTTGTCGGAGACAACGGGAGACAAGCACATCCGATGATGATCAACAAGCCTCAGTTTATTCAGAATTATCTTATGACTTATGTAACAGAGTTAATTAGCTCATACATATTGCAACAGCCAAGCTCCTTATAGGTTTGATACAATTTAGTGCTTATCTTGCAAAACAGTTACCCTCGTGTTAACGTACGTGAGCCCTTCTTAACCGCAGTCAGTTATTTACAGCTTCGTTTGTGCTGATTTAGTATTTGACCCTCGTTTCACATCCGCTTCTTCAAGCGCTTCCTCAGACACGAACTTCGCGTGCTTCTTATTGCCCTCTGGCATGTAGCCATCTTGCAGTGAGACTTCCCACATTTCCCCCTTCTTCTCTTAGTAGGACATAGTTAATCTGCATTTTATTCAGTAATCGAATAAGCATTTTTTGGAGGCAAGCGAATACACAAGGTAATATTGACAGGAGTAGTAGCAGCATAAGTCCTATGTTTATGCCATACATGATTATGGTTTTAAACCACGGACCAATGCCAAATATCGAGTGGGTTAGTGGAGACCTTAATGTTTTTGGTATGATCCTTAAGCCATTGCAGTTGTTTGTGAATTGATTCTGAATTGGAGGAAAGATTAAAGCAGCACATACTTTCGAAATCTTTACAACCATGCCCGTGGGCTAATAGCAAAAAATCAATGGCAGTCCTATTCTGAAGGATCTGATGTCGCAGATTTTCCATATCCTGTGCTAGTTCACTAAGTATTTGAGTCGTTACATTGGATTGTTTTACTATCCAGTAAGCAAGCTTACTTATAGTTCGAAGCGCGTGAGCGGCACCCACTCCGGGAACAATAGACGCAAAAAGATTAGCTGTGGGTTCCCAGAGTTCTACTTGATCGTTACAATCAGGTGTGAGGGTTGCTATAGCTCGCTTATCGCGGCGTGTCTTATTTAAAAGGAATTGTGACATTACAGTAACATTTGGTGTGAAAAGAGTCAATTTTCCCAGATAACATGGACCACTATGAGTATATCTAGGTATTCCTTGCCATGCTCGATCACCACAAATCAAATAGGTGTTGCCAGGCAATGCCTTTGCACTGTTATTAGTCCAAATCTTTGTGTTATTTTTCCCCTAACCATAGGTTTTATAAGTACCACACATATATGTTTTGTTCCAAAAGGGATAGTTCCTGGGTGTAAGCCATAATGTAGGATCATTAATATTTTGCTTATAATCACCTAGTTCAACACATCCTGATTCATTTGCTGAATTATTCAACATTCTGCTACCTAAAAAGCCCGATTTCTTGAGGATTCCAGGGTAATGTTTTGTTTAATATAGTTAATAATTTGGTTGTGTATTTACTGCTATCATCTGACCTATTACATGTGGCATTGGATATTGTTGAAAAATCAGTTGTATTATATCCGGGTATTTTAACCAAACATGTACGAAAAGGATCAGTGGCAGAGGCCAATGCCAAACAAAAGGAAGTAGTACGCGTTTTGGTAGCCTATGTTACCCATAAGTTTGGTGGAGAATTGAGATACATAGTAAGAATATTATTATATACAAATAAGATGCAGTAGACCCAGGACCACATGGTCGCAGTAATATTGGATTAGCTCTTCTTTAATCACCGTGCCTTTCAGTAATGGACGGAGTCCTTCTAGCAATTCATTTGGTATACCCACTATGGGCCGTAGCCACTGCAAGTCTCCTAAAAATTTTTGTGCATCATTAAGAGCCTGTAGTCGCGATTGTAACTGCAATTTCTGAGGGGATACAGTTTTATCAGTAAGTACCCAGCCTAGATACTTCCATGGTGACGACTGTTGAACCTTATCTGAAGAAATTACCAGATTAGAACATTGTAACACTCGTTGGATGTGTTCAATCTGCTTGTCAGAAAAGGGCGCTGCTTGAGCAAATAATATATCATCCATGTAATGATAAATTATAACATGTTTCCATTGTTCACGTTAACGGCTGTAATGCAGCAGCTACATATAATTGACACAAGGTGGGGCTGTTACGCATACCCTGTGGTAATACTGTCCATTCAAATCGTTGATCTGGGCCCTCTCTGTTAAGGGAGGGTAAGGTAAAAGCAAACCGTTTTTGATCCTGAGGATGTAAATCAATTGTAAAAAAGCAATCCTTTAAATCAATAATTAGCAGAGACCAGCACTCTGGAATCATGGCTGGATTAGGTAGCCCTGGCTGTAAAGCACCCGTCGGTTCCATCTGATTATTAATCTCTCTCAGATCATGTAACAATCGATATTTACCTGACTTCTTTTTTATGACAAATATTGGAGAATTCCATGGACTAGTGGACAAACGTAAATGACCTTGTTGAAATTGCTCTTTGACCAATTGATGAGCATGAAATAGACTTTCCCGTTTTAGTGGCCATTGCTTAACCCATACCGGTGTGTTGGTAGTTCAGGTAATGGGAATTGGGAAAGTCCAAGCAATGGCTAAAAGGCCAAAGGGTGCTCATTCGTAAGTACAACCCCCAACTGTGAGAGTATATCCCTTCCAATTAGACACTGCACAGTTGGTGGTAGTTGTACCACAGAAAACACAGCAGAAACTTGACGACCCTCCAGTTTTACTTTTAACGTAGGTGTTCTCTGAGCAAATGTCATACCCCCAACTCCAGTAACCGTAGTACCTGATGGAAACAGGGGCCATCCCTGGGGCCACTGTGATGGAGTAATTATACTAGAATCTGCCCCAGTATCCAAAAGGGCCATAAGGGTCACTTGTTGATCGTCGTAGCCAATTTCAACTTTATGTCTAGGTCGATCATTTAATGTCAAGGTTAAAAGAGTCAGTCCCCCTGAAGAGTCGAATTTTTCTTCACCTCGATCCTTGTCGGTTAACGAAGGTATTTCCTTTGTAAGTTGTTCCAATGGGATCAACTGAGCGATACGTTGTCCCTTGGTTATCCGTATGGGAGGAAAAGGGGTATATAACATTATCATTATTTCTCCGGTGTAGTCAGCGTCAATAACGCCAGGTAAAACAAAGAGTCCCAGCACTGATGCTGATGACCTGCCGAGTAATAATGCCCCCACAGACTTGTTTTGAATCACGACAGGACCATACACTCCAGTGGGAATTCGATGTGGCTGAGTGTTTAGGAGACTAATGTCTACAGCGGATGCCAGGTCAAGTCCGAGACTCCCTCTTGTTGCTGGTCTGAGGCGGGAGACGCTACCTGCTGTGCAGCAGCTACTTGTGTCTGCGCGCGGCTGCTCCGATTTGCGCTCCCAACGGAGTTTCCCGAACGGCGATGACAGGCTCCCGTTTTATGATTATCCGAACGACACTTGACACACCACACACCGGAGGCAGTACACTCTTTGCGAACGTGGCCCAGAAGGCCACACCGAAAGCACCTTGCTCGGCCAGTCCCCGGGGACGTCTTCTGTCGAGTAACGACCGACGCTTGGAGAGGTGCAAGAGCTGCTAACACTTGAGTCTGAGATGCCTTAGCCTGTTCTTGTAACTCAACTCCCAATTGTTTTGTAGTCTCTACTACTAAAGCTTGAGGTCCAGTGGGCATCTGAGCCATCCTTTCTAATGCTTCCTCTATTGTCCAATTGGCACCAAGAGTACTCAAAATATTACGAGTAGTAGTATCACAATTTTGTAGGGCACACTGTTTTAATAAGGCTCCTCGCATATATTCAGGAACCCCAGCTCTCTCTATAGCTGCAGTAGCTTTGTCTATGAATGCTTCAAACGTTTCGTTCTTACCTTGTCTTATACCCATATAAACTGGAATGCCCCCCGGTTCTTTCACTCGATCAGTAGTTCTCCTTACTAGTTGCATTGCCTCTCTCAACTTATCTGCACCTATCATTGCTTGTGCTTCAGTGCGTAAAAACGGTCCAAGTCCCATAAGCTTCTTTACGGTTATTCCATACAACGGATCCCCAGGCTGTCTCTGAATTGCAACGGATTCATGCATTAAACTCTGCCAATGAGCATTAAACAACAGCTGCTGATGCTGGGTAAATATCAATCGAATTATCCCTCGGCAGTCAGCAGGTAATAAAATTTGTGTACTCCAGATATAATCTAACATTTGTTTCGCTGGCTCGTTATGAACTCCAAATTGACTGACCGTGGCACACAATTGAGACAATAATTTCCAATCCAAGGCTGAAATTGTCGCTTGCACACCGCCTCCCGGAATTGCTGGAATGTGACAGGACAGGCTAGCTGTGCAGCCACTTGCAATACCTCTCCATCCCCCTGCTCCAGCCCTTCCCGAGCTAGCGCAGCCCAAGCTTCTCTACGTTCCTTTGCCATAGCCTCAGCCAGGTCCGCTTCCGCCCCTGGAGTTGGCTCCGACAGAAACGGATTAGTAGGGCTGCTTGATGTGTCCTTGGGAGCAAACTCGCTCTCGGGGGCTGAGGGTACAGAAGGAGGAGGTTTAAATCCATCAGTAAAGGGTGGAGGCCATGGAGGCAAGTATACGGTAGACACACTTGGGGGTAAGGGGGCACCTTGCGGCCAGTCAATCCCGTACGTCTTATTCTTTTCACGAGCAGCAGATGCCTGTTCAGCCGCCCTCTGTTCTGCCTGATATCGTAATAACTCATTATGTACAGCCCTCCATGGTTTTCCAAATTTTTTGGCTAACTTATCCCCATCAATTGCAGCCTTCCATAACCTATCACCTAATTTACGCCATTCAGATAATTCGTGAACAGTATGCGGGTTCTGAAAACAGCCCTGGGAGTGCCCATAAGCTAACAACCCAGGAAGATCCTTTTGTAAATCGATCTCCCTAATTTGTCTCTTTTGTAAGAGACATGTACATAAATCATATGCTGCTTGCCTCTGCATACCTGAATATCGTCAGCGCGCGCTGTTGCAGCTCTCCAAGGTCTCGGCAGCACGTTTCAGCCGGGTACGCCGATGCGAACGCCCGGGGCTCGACACAGTTTTCTTCGCTGTGTTTTAGCCGTCCTCGCTGCAAAGGACCTGACCACTCGTTGCTCCGTCGTGGATCACGTCGGGGTCACCATTTGTCGGAGACAACGGGAGACAAGCACATCCTATAATGATCAACAAGCCTCAGTTTATTCAGAATTATCTTATGACTTATGTAACAGAGTTAATTAGCTCATACATATTGCAACAGCCAAGCTCCTTATAGGTTTGATACAATTTAGTGCTTATCTTGCAAAACAGTTACCCTCGTGTTAACGTACGTGAGCCCTTCTTAACCGCAGTCAGTTATTTACAGCTTCGTTTGTGCTGATTTAGTATTTGACCCTCGTTTCACATCCGCTTCTTCAAGCGCTTCCTCAGACACGAACTTCGCGTGCTTCTTATTGCCCTCTGGCATGTAGCCATCTTGCAGTGAGACTTCCCACATTTCCCCCTTCTTCTCTTAGTAGGACATAGTTAATCTGCATTTTATTCAGTAATCGAATAAGCATTTTTTGGAGGCAAGCGAATACACAAGGTAATATTGACAGGAGTAGTAGCAGCATAAGTCCTATGTTTATGCCATACATGATTATGGTTTTAAACCACGGACCAATGCCAAATATCGAGTGGGTTAGTGGAGACCTTAATGTTTTTGGTATGATCCTTAAGCCATTGCAGTTGTTTGTGAATTGATTCTGAATTGGAGGAAAGATTAAAGCAGCACATACTTTCGAAATCTTTACAACCATGCCCGTGGGCTAATAGCAAAAAATCAATGGCAGTCCTATTCTGAAGGATCTGATGTCGCAGATTTTCCATATCCTGTGCTAGTTCACTAAGTATTTGAGTCGTTACATTGGATTGTTTTACTATCCAGTAAGCAAGCTTACTTATAGTTCGAAGCGCGTGAGCGGCACCCACTCCGGGAACAATAGACGCAAAAAGATTAGCTGTGGGTTCCCAGAGTTCTACTTGATCGTTACAATCAGGTGTGAGGGTTGCTATAGCTCGCTTATCGCGGCGTGTCTTATTTAAAAGGAATTGTGACATTACAGTAACATTTGGTGTGAAAAGAGTCAATTTTCCCAGATAACATGGACCACTATGAGTATATCTAGGTATTCCTTGCCATGCTCGATCACCACAAATCAAATAGGTGTTGCCAGGCAATGCCTTTGCACTGTTATTAGTCCAAATCTTTGTGTTATTTTTCCCCTAACCATAGGTTTTATAAGTACCACACATATATGTTTTGTTCCAAAAGGGATAGTTCCTGGGTGTAAGCCATAATGTAGGATCATTAATATTTTGCTTATAATCACCTAGTTCAACACATCCTGATTCATTTGCTGAATTATTCAACATTCTGCTACCTAAAAGCCCGATTTCTTGAGGATCCCAGGGTAATGTTTTGTTTAATATAGTTAATAATTTGGTTGTGTATTTACTGCTATCATCTGACCTATTACATGTGGCATTGGATATTGTTGAAAAATCAGTTGTATTATATCCGGGTATTTTAACCAAACATGTACGAAAAGGATCAGTGGCAGAGGCCAATGCCAAACAAAAGGAAGTAGTACGCGTTTTGGTAGCCTATGTTACCCATAAGTTTGGTGGAGAATTGAGATACATAGTAAGAATATTATTATATACAAATAAGATGCAGTAGACCCAGGACCACATGGTCGCAGTAATATTGGATTAGCTCTTCTTTAATCACCGTGCCTTTCAGTAATGGACGGAGTCCTTCTAGCAATTCATTTGGTATACCCACTATGGGCCGTAGCCACTGCAAGTCTCCTAAAAATTTTTGTGCATCATTAAGAGCCTGTAGTCGCGATTGTAACTGCAATTTCTGAGGGGATACAGTTTTATCAGTAAGTACCCAGCCTAGATACTTCCATGGTGACGACTGTTGAACCTTATCTGAAGAAATTACCAGATTAGAACATTGTAACACTCGTTGGATGTGTTCAATCTGCTTGTCAGAAAAGGGCGCTGCTTGAGCAAATAATATATCATCCATGTAATGATAAATTATAACATGTTTCCATTGTTCACGTTAACGGCTGTAATGCAGCAGCTACATATAATTGACACAAGGTGGGGCTGTTACGCATACCCTGTGGTAATACTGTCCATTCAAATCGTTGATCTGGGCCCTCTCTGTTAAGGGAGGGTAAGGTAAAAGCAAACCGTTTTTGATCCTGAGGATGTAAATCAATTGTAAAAAAGCAATCCTTTAAATCAATAATTAGCAGAGACCAACACTCTGGAATCATGGCTGGATTAGGTAGCCCTGGCTGTAAAGCACCCGTCGGTTCCATCTGATTATTAATCTCTCTCAGATCATGTAACAATTGATATTTACCTGACTTCTTTTTTATGACAAATATTGGAGAATTCCATGGACTAGTGGACAAACGTAAATGACCTTGTTGAAATTGCTCTTTGACCAATTGATGAGCATGAAATAGACTTTCCCGTTTTAGTGGCCATTGCTTAACCCATACCGGTGTGTTGGTAGTTCAGGTAATGGGAATTGGGAAAGTCCAAGCAATGGCTAAAAGGCCAAAGGGTGCTCATTCGTAAGTACAACCCCCAACTGTGAGAGTATATCCCTTCCAATTAGACACTGCACAGTTGGTGGTAGTTGTACCACAGAAAACACAGCAGAAACTTGACGACCCTCCAGTTTTACTTTTAACGTAGGTGTTCTCTGAGCAAATGTCATACCCCCAACTCCAGTAACCGTAGTACCTGATGGAAACAGGGGCCATCCCTGGGGCCACTGTGATGGAGTAATTATACTAGAATCTGCCCCAGTATCCAAAAGGGCCATAAGGGTCACTTGTTGATCGTCGTAGCCAATTTCAACTTTATGTCTAGGTCGATCATTTAATGTCAAGGTTAAAAGAGTCAATCCCCCTGAAGAGTCGAATTTTTCTTCACCTCGATCCTTGTCGGTTAACGAAGGTATTTCCTTTGTAAGTTGTTCCAATGGGATCAACTGAGCGATACGTTGTCCCTTGGTTATCCGTATGGGAGGAAAAGGGGTATATAACATTATCATTATTTCTCCGGTGTAGTCAGCGTCAATAACGCCAGGTAAAACAAAGAGTCCCAGCACTGATGCCGATGACCTGCCGAGTAATAATGCCCCCACAGACTTGTTTTGAATCACGACAGGACCATACACTCCAGTGGGAATTCGATGTGGCTGAGTGTTTAGGAGACTAATGTCTACAGCGGATGCCAGGTCAAGTCCGAGACTCCCTCTTGTTGCTGGTCTGAGGCGGGAGACGCTACCTGCTGTGCAGCAGCTACTTGTGTCTGCGCGCGGCTGCTCCGATTTGCGCTCCCAACGGAGTTTCCCGAACGGCGATGACAGGCTCCCGTTTTATGATTATCCGAACGACACTTGACACACCACACACCGGAGGCAGTACACTCTTTGCGAACGTGGCCCAGAAGGCCACACCGAAAGCACCTTGCTCGGCCAGTCCCCGGGGACGTCTTCTGTCGAGTAACGACCGACGCTTGGAGAGGTGCAAGAGCTGCTAACACTTGAGTCTGAGATGCCTTAGCCTGTTCTTGTAACTCAACTCCCAATTGTTTTGTAGTCTCTACTACTAAAGCTTGAGGTCCAGCGGGCATCTGAGCCATCCTTTCTAATGCTTCCTCTATTGTCCAATTGGCACCAAGAGTACTCAAAATATTACGAGTAGTAGTATCACAATTTTGTAGGGCACACTGTTTTAATAAGGCTCCTCGCATATATTCAGGAACCCCAGCTCTCTCTATAGCTGCAGTAGCTTTGTCTATGAATGCTTCAAACGTTTCGTTCTTACCTTGTCTTATACCCATATAAACTGGAATGCCCCCCGGTTCTTTCACTCGATCAGTAGTTCTCCTTACTAGTTGCATTGCCTCTCTCAACTTATCTGCACCTATCATTGCTTGTGCTTCAGTGCGTAAAAACGGTCCAAGTCCCATAAGCTTCTTTACGGTTATTCCATACAACGGATCCCCAGGCTGTCTCTGAATTGCAACGGATTCATGCATTAAACTCTGCCAATGAGCATTAAACAACAGCTGCTGATGCTGGGTAAATATCAATCGAATTATCCCTCGGCAGTCAGCAGGTAATAAAATTTGTGTACTCCAGATATAATCTAACATTTGTTTCGCTGGCTCGTTATGAACTCCAAATTGACTGACCGTGGCACACAATTGAGACAATAATTTCCAATCCAAGGCTGAAATTGTCGCTTGCACACCGCCTCCCGGAATTGCTGGAATGTGACAGGACAGGCTAGCTGTGCAGCCACTTGCAATACCTCTCCATCCCCCTGCTCCAGCCCTTCCCGAGCTAGCGCAGCCCAAGCTTCTCTACGTTCCTTTGCCATAGCCTCAGCCAGGTCCGCTTCCGCCCCTGGAGTTGGCTCCGACAGAAACGGATTAGTAGGGCTGCTTGATGTGTCCTTGGGAGCAAACTCGCTCTCGGGGGCTGAGGGTACAGAAGGAGGAGGTTTAAATCCATCAGTAAAGGGTGGAGGCCATGGAGGCAAGTATACGGTAGACACACTTGGGGGTAAGGGGGCACCTTGCGGCCAGTCAATCCCGTACGTCTTATTCTTTTCACGAGCAGCAGATGCCTGTTCAGCCGCCCTCTGTTCTGCCTGATATCGTAATAACTCATTATGTACAGCCCTCCATGGTTTTCCAAATTTTTTGGCTAACTTATCCCCATCAATTGCAGCCTTCCATAACCTATCACCTAATTTACGCCACTCAGATAATTCGTGAACAGTATGCGGGTTCTGAAAACAGCCCTGGGAGTGCCCATAAGCTAACAACCCAGGAAGATCCTTTTGTAAATCGATCTCCCTAATTTGTCTCTTTTGTAAGAGACATGTACATAAATCATATGCTGCTTGCCTCTGCATACCTGAATATCGTAAGCGCGCTGTTGCAGCTCTCCAAGGTCTCGGCAGCACGTTTCAGCCGGGTACGCCGATGCGAACGCCCGGGGCTCGACACAGTTTTCTTCGCTGTGTTTTAGCCGTCCTCGCTGCAAAGGACCTGACCACTCGTTGCTCCGTCGTGGATCACGTCGGGGTCACCATTTGTCGGAGACAACGGGAGACAAGCACATCCTATAATGATCAACAAGCCTCAGTTTATTCAGAATTATCTTATGACTTATGTAACAGAGTTAATTAGCTCATACATATTGCAACAGCCAAGCTCCTTATAGGTTTGATACAATTTAGTGCTTATCTTGCAAAACAGTTACCCTCGTGTTAACGTACGTGAGCCCTTCTTAACCGCAGTCAGTTATTTACAGCTTCGTTTGTGCTGATTTAGTATTTGACCCTCGTTTCACATCCGCTTCTTCAAGCGCTTCCTCAGACACGAACTTCGCGTGCTTCTTATTGCCCTCTGGCATGTAGCCATCTTGCAGTGAGACATTTCCCCCTTCTTCTCTTAGTAGGACATAGTTAATCTGCATTTTATTCAGTAATCGAATAAGCATTTTTTGGAGGCAAGCGAATACACAAGGTAATATTGACAGGAGTAGTAGCAGCATAAGTCCTATGTTTATGCCATACATGATTATGGTTTTAAACCACGGACCAATGCCAAATATCGAGTGGGTTAGTGGAGACCTTAATGTTTTTGGTATGATCCTTAAGCCATTGCAGTTGTTTGTGAATTGATTCTGAATTGGAGGAAAGATTAAAGCAGCACATACTTTCGAAATCTTTACAACCATGCCCGTGGGCTAATAGCAAAAAATCAATGGCAGTCCTATTCTGAAGGATCTGATGTCGCAGATTTTCCATATCCTGTGCTAGTTCACTAAGTATTTGAGTCGTTACATTGGATTGTTTTACTATCCAGTAAGCAAGCTTACTTATAGTTCGAAGCGCGTGAGCGGCACCCACTCCGGGAACAATAGACGCAAAAAGATTAGCTGTGGGTTCCCAGAGTTCTACTTGATCGTTACAATCAGGTGTGAGGGTTGCTATAGCTCGCTTATCGCGGCGTGTCTTATTTAAAAGGAATTGTGACATTACAGTAACATTTGGTGTGAAAAGAGTCAATTTTCCCAGATAACATGGACCACTATGAGTATATCTAGGTATTCCTTGCCATGCTCGATCACCACAAATCAAATAGGTGTTGCCAGGCAATGCCTTTGCACTGTTATTAGTCCAAATCTTTGTGTTATTTTTCCCCTAACCATAGGTTTTATAAGTACCACACATATATGTTTTGTTCCAAAAGGGATAGTTCCTGGGTGTAAGCCATAATGTAGGATCATTAATATTTTGCTTATAATCACCTAGTTCAACACATCCTGATTCATTTGCTGAATTATTCAACATTCTGCTACCTAAAAAGCCCGATTTCTTGAGGATCCCAGGGTAATGTTTTGTTTAATATAGTTAATAATTTGGTTGTATATTTACTGCTATCATCTGACCTATTACATGTGGCATTGGATATTGTTGAAAAATCAGTTGTATTATATCCGGGTATTTTAACCAAACATGTACGAAAAGGATCAGTGGCAGAGGCCAATGCCAAACAAAAGGAAGTAGTACGCGTTTTGGTAGCCTATGTTACCCATAAGTTTGGTGGAGAATTGAGATACATAGTAAGAATATTATTATATACAAATAAGATGCAGTAGACCCAGGACCACATGGTCGCAGTAATATTGGATTAGCTCTTCTTTAATCACCGTGCCTTTCAGTAATGGACGGAGTCCTTCTAGCAATTCATTTGGTATACCCACTATGGGCCGTAGCCACTGCAAGTCTCCTAAAAATTTTTGTGCATCATTAAGAGCCTGTAGTCGCGATTGTAACTGCAATTTCTGAGGGGATACAGTTTTATCAGTAAGTACCCAGCCTAGATACTTCCATGGTGACGACTGTTGAACCTTATCTGAAGAAATTACCAGATTAGAACATTGTAACACTCGTTGGATGTGTTCAATCTGCTTGTCAGAAAAGGGCGCTGCTTGAGCAAATAATATATCATCCATGTAATGATAAATTATAACATGTTTCCATTGTTCACGTTAACGGCTGTAATGCAGCAGCTACATATAATTGACACAAGGTGGGGCTGTTACGCATACCCTGTGGTAATACTGTCCATTCAAATCGTTGATCTGGGCCCTCTCTGTTAAGGGAGGGTAAGGTAAAAGCAAACCGTTTTTGATCCTGAGGATGTAAATCAATTGTAAAAAAGCAATCCTTTAAATCAATAATTAGCAGAGACCAACACTCTGGAATCATGGCTGGATTAGGTAGCCCTGGCTGTAAAGCACCCGTCGGTTCCATCTGATTATTAATCTCTCTCAGATCATGTAACAATTGATATTTACCTGACTTCTTTTTTATGACAAATATTGGAGAATTCCATGGACTAGTGGACAAACGTAAATGACCTTGTTGAAATTGCTCTTTGACCAATTGATGAGCATGAAATAGACTTTCCCGTTTTAGTGGCCATTGCTTAACCCATACCGGTGTGTTGGTAGTTCAGGTAATGGGAATTGGGAAAGTCCAAGCAATGGCTAAAAGGCCAAAGGGTGCTCATTCGTAAGTACAACCCCCAACTGTGAGAGTATATCCCTTCCAATTAGACACTGCACAGTTGGTGGTAGTTGTACCACAGAAAACACAGCAGAAACTTGACGACCCTCCAGTTTTACTTTTAACGTAGGTGTTCTCTGAGCAAATGTCATACCCCCAACTCCAGTAACCGTAGTACCTGATGGAAACAGGGGCCATCCCTGGGGCCACTGTGATGGAGTAATTATACTAGAATCTGCCCCAGTATCCAAAAGGGCCATAAGGGTCACTTGTTGATCGTCGTAGCCAATTTCAACTTTATGTCTAGGTCGATCATTTAATGTCAAGGTTAAAAGAGTCAATCCCCCTGAAGAGTCGAATTTTTCTTCACCTCGATCCTTGTCGGTTAACGAAGGTATTTCCTTTGTAAGTTGTTCCAATGGGATCAACTGAGCGATACGTTGTCCCTTGGTTATCCGTATGGGAGGAAAAGGGGTATATAACATTATCATTATTTCTCCGGTGTAGTCAGCGTCAATAACGCCAGGTAAAACAAAGAGTCCCAGCACTGATGCCGATGACCTGCCGAGTAATAATGCCCCCACAGACTTGTTTTGAATCACGACAGGACCATACACTCCAGTGGGAATTCGATGTGGCTGAGTGTTTAGGAGACTAATGTCTACAGCGGATGCCAGGTCAAGTCCGAGACTCCCTCTTGTTGCTGGTCTGAGGCGGGAGACGCTACCTGCTGTGCAGCAGCTACTTGTGTCTGCGCGCGGCTGCTCCGATTTGCGCTCCCAACGGAGTTTCCCGAACGGCGATGACAGGCTCCCGTTTTATGATTATCCGAACGACACTTGACACACCACACACCGGAGGCAGTACACTCTTTGCGAACGTGGCCCAGAAGGCCACACCGAAAGCACCTTGCTCGGCCAGTCCCCGGGGACGTCTTCTGTCGAGTAACGACCGACGCTTGGAGAGGTGCAAGAGCTGCTAACACTTGAGTCTGAGATGCCTTAGCCTGTTCTTGTAACTCAACTCCCAATTGTTTTGTAGTCTCTACTACTAAAGCTTGAGGTCCAGCGGGCATCTGAGCCATCCTTTCTAATGCTTCCTCTATTGTCCAATTGGCACCAAGAGTACTCAAAATATTACGAGTAGTAGTATCACAATTTTGTAGGGCACACTGTTTTAATAAGGCTCCTCGCATATATTCAGGAACCCCAGCTCTCTCTATAGCTGCAGTAGCTTTGTCTATGAATGCTTCAAACGTTTCGTTCTTACCTTGTCTTATACCCATATAAACTGGAATGCCCCCCGGTTCTTTCACTCGATCAGTAGTTCTCCTTACTAGTTGCATTGCCTCTCTCAACTTATCTGCACCTATCATTGCTTGTGCTTCAGTGCGTAAAAACGGTCCAAGTCCCATAAGCTTCTTTACGGTTATTCCATACAACGGATCCCCAGGCTGTCTCTGAATTGCAACGGATTCATGCATTAAACTCTGCCAATGAGCATTAAACAACAGCTGCTGATGCTGGGTAAATATCAATCGAATTATCCCTCGGCAGTCAGCAGGTAATAAAATTTGTGTACTCCAGATATAATCTAACATTTGTTTCGCTGGCTCGTTATGAACTCCAAATTGACTGACCGTGGCACACAATTGAGACAATAATTTCCAATCCAAGGCTGAAATTGTCGCTTGCACACCGCCTCCCGGAATTGCTGGAATGTGACAGGACAGGCTAGCTGTGCAGCCACTTGCAATACCTCTCCATCCCCCTGCTCCAGCCCTTCCCGAGCTAGCGCAGCCCAAGCTTCTCTACGTTCCTTTGCCATAGCCTCAGCCAGGTCCGCTTCCGCCCCTGGAGTTGGCTCCGACAGAAACGGATTAGTAGGGCTGCTTGATGTGTCCTTGGGAGCAAACTCGCTCTCGGGGGCTGAGGGTACAGAAGGAGGAGGTTTAAATCCATCAGTAAAGGGTGGAGGCCATGGAGGCAAGTATACGGTAGACACACTTGGGGGTAAGGGGGCACCTTGCGGCCAGTCAATCCCGTACGTCTTATTCTTTTCACGAGCAGCAGATGCCTGTTCAGCCGCCCTCTGTTCTGCCTGATATCGTAATAACTCATTATGTACAGCCCTCCATGGTTTTCCAAATTTTTTGGCTAACTTATCCCCATCAATTGCAGCCTTCCATAACCTATCACCTAATTTACGCCACTCAGATAATTCGTGAACAGTATGCGGGTTCTGAAAACAGCCCTGGGAGTGCCCATAAGCTAACAACCCAGGAAGATCCTTTTGTAAATCGATCTCCCTAATTTGTCTCTTTTGTAAGAGACATGTACATAAATCATATGCTGCTTGCCTCTGCATACCTGAATATCGTCAGCGCGCGCTGTTGCAGCTCTCCAAGGTCTCGGCAGCACGTTTCAGCCGGGTACGCCGATGCGAACGCCCGGGGCTCGACACAGTTTTCTTCGCTGTGTTTTAGCCGTCCTCGCTGCAAAGGACCTGACCACTCGTTGCTCCGTCGTGGATCACGTCGGGGTCACCATTTGTCGGAGACAACGGGAGACAAGCACATCCTATAATGATCAACAAGCCTCAGTTTATTCAGAATTATCTTATGACTTATGTAACAGAGTTAATTAGCTCATACATATTGCAACAGCCAAGCTCCTTATAGGTTTGATACAATTTAGTGCTTATCTTGCAAAACAGTTACCCTCGTGTTAACGTACGTGAGCCCTTCTTAACCGCAGTCAGTTATTTACAGCTTCGTTTGTGCTGATTTAGTATTTGACCCTCGTTTCACATCCGCTTCTTCAAGCGCTTCCTCAGACACGAACTTCGCGTGCTTCTTATTGCCCTCTGGCATGTAGCCATCTTGCAGTGAGACTTCCCACATTTCCCCCTTCTTCTCTTAGTAGGACATAGTTAATCTGCATTTTATTCAGTAATCGAATAAGCATTTTTTGGAGGCAAGCGAATACACAAGGTAATATTGACAGGAGTAGTAGCAGCATAAGTCCTATGTTTATGCCATACATGATTATGGTTTTAAACCACGGACCAATGCCAAATATCGAGTGGGTTAGTGGAGACCTTAATGTTTTTGGTATGATCCTTAAGCCATTGCAGTTGTTTGTGAATTGATTCTGAATTGGAGGAAAGATTAAAGCAGCACATACTTTCGAAATCTTTACAACCATGCCCGTGGGCTAATAGCAAAAAATCAATGGCAGTCCTATTCTGAAGGATCTGATGTCGCAGATTTTCCATATCCTGTGCTAGTTCACTAAGTATTTGAGTCGTTACATTGGATTGTTTTACTATCCAGTAAGCAAGCTTACTTATAGTTCGAAGCGCGTGAGCGGCACCCACTCCGGGAACAATAGACGCAAAAAGATTAGCTGTGGGTTCCCAGAGTTCTACTTGATCGTTACAATCAGGTGTGAGGGTTGCTATAGCTCGCTTATCGCGGCGTGTCTTATTTAAAAGGAATTGTGACATTACAGTAACATTTGGTGTGAAAAGAGTCAATTTTCCCAGATAACATGGACCACTATGAGTATATCTAGGTATTCCTTGCCATGCTCGATCACCACAAATCAAATAGGTGTTGCCAGGCAATGCCTTTGCACTGTTATTAGTCCAAATCTTTGTGTTATTTTTCCCCTAACCATAGGTTTTATAAGTACCACACATATATGTTTTGTTCCAAAAGGGATAGTTCCTGGGTGTAAGCCATAATGTAGGATCATTAATATTTTGCTTATAATCACCTAGTTCAACACATCCTGATTCATTTGCTGAATTATTCAACATTCTGCTACCTAAAAGCCCGATTTCTTGAGGATCCCAGGGTAATGTTTTGTTTAATATAGTTAATAATTTGGTTGTGTATTTACTGCTATCATCTGACCTATTACATGTGGCATTGGATATTGTTGAAAAATCAGTTGTATTATATCCGGGTATTTTAACCAAACATGTACGAAAAGGATCAGTGGCAGAGGCCAATGCCAAACAAAAGGAAGTAGTACGCGTTTTGGTAGCCTATGTTACCCATAAGTTTGGTGGAGAATTGAGATACATAGTAAGAATATTATTATATACAAATAAGATGCAGTAGACCCAGGACCACATGGTCGCAGTAATATTGGATTAGCTCTTCTTTAATCACCGTGCCTTTCAGTAATGGACGGAGTCCTTCTAGCAATTCATTTGGTATACCCACTATGGGCCGTAGCCACTGCAAGTCTCCTAAAAATTTTTGTGCATCATTAAGAGCCTGTAGTCGCGATTGTAACTGCAATTTCTGAGGGGATACAGTTTTATCAGTAAGTACCCAGCCTAGATACTTCCATGGTGACGACTGTTGAACCTTATCTGAAGAAATTACCAGATTAGAACATTGTAACACTCGTTGGATGTGTTCAATCTGCTTGTCAGAAAAGGGCGCTGCTTGAGCAAATAATATATCATCCATGTAATGATAAATTATAACATGTTTCCATTGTTCACGTTAACGGCTGTAATGCAGCAGCTACATATAATTGACACAAGGTGGGGCTGTTACGCATACCCTGTGGTAATACTGTCCATTCAAATCGTTGATCTGGGCCCTCTCTGTTAAGGGAGGGTAAGGTAAAAGCAAACCGTTTTTGATCCTGAGGATGTAAATCAATTGTAAAAAAGCAATCCTTTAAATCAATAATTAGCAGAGACCAGCACTCTGGAATCATGGCTGGATTAGGTAGCCCTGGCTGTAAAGCACCCGTCGGTTCCATCTGATTATTAATCTCTCTCAGATCATGTAACAATCGATATTTACCTGACTTCTTTTTTATGACAAATATTGGAGAATTCCATGGACTAGTGGACAAACGTAAATGACCTTGTTGAAATTGCTCTTTGACCAATTGATGAGCATGAAATAGACTTTCCCGTTTTAGTGGCCATTGCTTAACCCATACCGGTGTGTTGGTAGTTCAGGTAATGGGAATTGGGAAAGTCCAAGCAATGGCTAAAAGGCCAAAGGGTGCTCATTCGTAAGTACAACCCCCAACTGTGAGAGTATATCCCTTCCAATTAGACACTGCACAGTTGGTGGTAGTTGTACCACAGAAAACACAGCAGAAACTTGACGACCCTCCAGTTTTACTTTTAACGTAGGTGTTCTCTGAGCAAATGTCATACCCCCAACTCCAGTAACCGTAGTACCTGATGGAAACAGGGGCCATCCCTGGGGCCACTGTGATGGAGTAATTATACTAGAATCTGCCCCAGTATCCAAAAGGGCCATAAGGGTCACTTGTTGATCGTCGTAGCCAATTTCAACTTTATGTCTAGGTCGATCATTTAATGTCAAGGTTAAAAGAGTCAATCCCCCTGAAGAGTCGAATTTTTCTTCACCTCGATCCTTGTCGGTTAACGAAGGTATTTCCTTTGTAAGTTGTTCCAATGGGATCAACTGAGCGATACGTTGTCCCTTGGTTATCCGTATGGGAGGAAAAGGGGTATATAACATTATCATTATTTCTCCGGTGTAGTCAGCGTCAATAACGCCAGGTAAAACAAAGAGTCCCAGCACTGATGCCGATGACCTGCCGAGTAATAATGCCCCCACAGACTTGTTTTGAATCACGACAGGACCATACACTCCAGTGGGAATTCGATGTGGCTGAGTGTTTAGGAGACTAATGTCTACAGCGGATGCCAGGTCAAGTCCGAGACTCCCTCTTGTTGCTGGTCTGAGGCGGGAGACGCTACCTGCTGTGCAGCAGCTACTTGTGTCTGCGCGCGGCTGCTCCGATTTGCGCTCCCAACGGAGTTTCCCGAACGGCGATGACAGGCTCCCGTTTTATGATTATCCGAACGACACTTGACACACCACACACCGGAGGCAGTACACTCTTTGCGAACGTGGCCCAGAAGGCCACACCGAAAGCACCTTGCTCGGCCAGTCCCCGGGGACGTCTTCTGTCGAGTAACGACCGACGCTTGGAGAGGTGCAAGAGCTGCTAACACTTGAGTCTGAGATGCCTTAGCCTGTTCTTGTAACTCAACTCCCAATTGTTTTGTAGTCTCTACTACTAAAGCTTGAGGTCCAGCGGGCATCTGAGCCATCCTTTCTAATGCTTCCTCTATTGTCCAATTGGCACCAAGAGTACTCAAAATATTACGAGTAGTAGTATCACAATTTTGTAGGGCACACTGTTTTAATAAGGCTCCTCGCATATATTCAGGAACCCCAGCTCTCTCTATAGCTGCAGTAGCTTTGTCTATGAATGCTTCAAACGTTTCGTTCTTACCTTGTCTTATACCCATATAAACTGGAATGCCCCCCGGTTCTTTCACTCGATCAGTAGTTCTCCTTACTAGTTGCATTGCCTCTCTCAACTTATCTGCACCTATCATTGCTTGTGCTTCAGTGCGTAAAAACGGTCCAAGTCCCATAAGCTTCTTTACGGTTATTCCATACAACGGATCCCCAGGCTGTCTCTGAATTGCAACGGATTCATGCATTAAACTCTGCCAATGAGCATTAAACAACAGCTGCTGATGCTGGGTAAATATCAATCGAATTATCCCTCGGCAGTCAGCAGGTAATAAAATTTGTGTACTCCAGATATAATCTAACATTTGTTTCGCTGGCTCGTTATGAACTCCAAATTGACTGACCGTGGCACACAATTGAGACAATAATTTCCAATCCAAGGCTGAAATTGTCGCTTGCACACCGCCTCCCGGAATTGCTGGAATGTGACAGGACAGGCTAGCTGTGCAGCCACTTGCAATACCTCTCCATCCCCCTGCTCCAGCCCTTCCCGAGCTAGCGCAGCCCAAGCTTCTCTACGTTCCTTTGCCATAGCCTCAGCCAGGTCCGCTTCCGCCCCTGGAGTTGGCTCCGACAGAAACGGATTAGTAGGGCTGCTTGATGTGTCCTTGGGAGCAAACTCGCTCTCGGGGGCTGAGGGTACAGAAGGAGGAGGTTTAAATCCATCAGTAAAGGGTGGAGGCCATGGAGGCAAGTATACGGTAGACACACTTGGGGGTAAGGGGGCACCTTGCGGCCAGTCAATCCCGTACGTCTTATTCTTTTCACGAGCAGCAGATGCCTGTTCAGCCGCCCTCTGTTCTGCCTGATATCGTAATAACTCATTATGTACAGCCCTCCATGGTTTTCCAAATTTTTTGGCTAACTTATCCCCATCAATTGCAGCCTTCCATAACCTATCACCTAATTTACGCCACTCAGATAATTCGTGAACAGTATGCGGGTTCTGAAAACAGCCCTGGGAGTGCCCATAAGCTAACAACCCAGGAAGATCCTTTTGTAAATCGATCTCCCTAATTTGTCTCTTTTGTAAGAGACATGTACATAAATCATATGCTGCTTGCCTCTGCATACCTGAATATCGTCAGCGCGCGCTGTTGCAGCTCTCCAAGGTCTCGGCAGCACGTTTCAGCCGGGTACGCCGATGCGAACGCCCGGGGCTCGACACAGTTTTCTTCGCTGTGTTTTAGCCGTCCTCGCTGCAAAGGACCTGACCACTCGTTGCTCCGTCGTGGATCACGTCGGGGTCACCATTTGTCGGAGACAACGGGAGACAAGCACATCCTATAATGATCAACAAGCCTCAGTTTATTCAGAATTATCTTATGACTTATGTAACAGAGTTAATTAGCTGATACATATTGCAACAGCCAAGCTCCTTATAGGTTTGATACAATTTAGTGCTTATCTTGCAAAACAGTTACCCTCGTGTTAACGTACGTGAGCCCTTCTTAACCGCAGTCAGTTATTTACAGCTTCGTTTGTGCTGATTTAGTATTTGACCCTCGTTTCACATCCGCTTCTTCAAGCGCTTCCTCAGACACGAACTTCGCGTGCTTCTTATTGCCCTCTGGCATGTAGCCATCTTGCAGTGAGACTTCCCACATTTCCCCCTTCTTCTCTTAGTAGGACATAGTTAATCTGCATTTTATTCAGTAATCGAATAAGCATTTTTTGGAGGCAAGCGAATACACAAGGTAATATTGACAGGAGTAGTAGCAGCATAAGTCCTATGTTTATGCCATACATGATTATGGTTTTAAACCACGGACCAATGCCAAATATCGAGTGGGTTAGTGGAGACCTTAATGTTTTTGGTATGATCCTTAAGCCATTGCAGTTGTTTGTGAATTGATTCTGAATTGGAGGAAAGATTAAAGCAGCACATACTTTCGAAATCTTTACAACCATGCCCGTGGGCTAATAGCAAAAAATCAATGGCAGTCCTATTCTGAAGGATCTGATGTCGCAGATTTTCCATATCCTGTGCTAGTTCACTAAGTATTTGAGTCGTTACATTGGATTGTTTTACTATCCAGTAAGCAAGCTTACTTATAGTTCGAAGCGCGTGAGCGGCACCCACTCCGGGAACAATAGACGCAAAAAGATTAGCTGTGGGTTCCCAGAGTTCTACTTGATCGTTACAATCAGGTGTGAGGGTTGCTATAGCTCGCTTATCGCGGCGTGTCTTATTTAAAAGGAATTGTGACATTACAGTAACATTTGGTGTGAAAAGAGTCAATTTTCCCAGATAACATGGACCACTATGAGTATATCTAGGTATTCCTTGCCATGCTCGATCACCACAAATCAAATAGGTGTTGCCAGGCAATGCCTTTGCACTGTTATTAGTCCAAATCTTTGTGTTATTTTTCCCCTAACCATAGGTTTTATAAGTACCACACATATATGTTTTGTTCCAAAAGGGATAGTTCCTGGGTGTAAGCCATAATGTAGGATCATTAATATTTTGCTTATAATCACCTAGTTCAACACATCCTGATTCATTTGCTGAATTATTCAACATTCTGCTACCTAAAAAGCCCGATTTCTTGAGGATTCCAGGGTAATGTTTTGTTTAATATAGTTAATAATTTGGTTGTATATTTACTGCTATCATCTGACCTATTACATGTGGCATTGGATATTGTTGAAAAATCAGTTGTATTATATCCGGGTATTTTAACCAAACATGTACGAAAAGGATCAGTGGCAGAGGCCAATGCCAAACAAAAGGAAGTAGTACGCGTTTTGGTAGCCTATGTTACCCATAAGTTTGGTGGAGAATTGAGATACATAGTAAGAATATTATTATATACAAATAAGATGCAGTAGACCCAGGACCACATGGTCGCAGTAATATTGGATTAGCTCTTCTTTAATCACCGTGCCTTTCAGTAATGGACGGAGTCCTTCTAGCAATTCATTTGGTATACCCACTATGGGCCGTAGCCACTGCAAGTCTCCTAAAAATTTTTGTGCATCATTAAGAGCCTGTAGTCGCGATTGTAACTGCAATTTCTGAGGGGATACAGTTTTATCAGTAAGTACCCAGCCTAGATACTTCCATGGTGACGACTGTTGAACCTTATCTGAAGAAATTACCAGATTAGAACATTGTAACACTCGTTGGATGTGTTCAATCTGCTTGTCAGAAAAGGGCGCTGCTTGAGCAAATAATATATCATCCATGTAATGATAAATTATAACATGTTTCCATTGTTCACGTTAACGGCTGTAATGCAGCAGCTACATATAATTGACACAAGGTGGGGCTGTTACGCATACCCTGTGGTAATACTGTCCATTCAAATCGTTGATCTGGGCCCTCTCTGTTAAGGGAGGGTAAGGTAAAAGCAAACCGTTTTTGATCCTGAGGATGTAAATCAATTGTAAAAAAGCAATCCTTTAAATCAATAATTAGCAGAGACCAGCACTCTGGAATCATGGCTGGATTAGGTAGCCCTGGCTGTAAAGCACCCGTCGGTTCCATCTGATTATTAATCTCTCTCAGATCATGTAACAATCGATATTTACCTGACTTCTTTTTTATGACAAATATTGGAGAATTCCATGGACTAGTGGACAAACGTAAATGACCTTGTTGAAATTGCTCTTTGACCAATTGATGAGCATGAAATAGACTTTCCCGTTTTAGTGGCCATTGCTTAACCCATACCGGTGTGTTGGTAGTTCAGGTAATGGGAATTGGGAAAGTCCAAGCAATGGCTAAAAGGCCAAAGGGTGCTCATTCGTAAGTACAACCCCCAACTGTGAGAGTATATCCCTTCCAATTAGACACTGCACAGTTGGTGGTAGTTGTACCACAGAAAACACAGCAGAAACTTGACGACCCTCCAGTTTTACTTTTAACGTAGGTGTTCTCTGAGCAAATGTCATACCCCCAACTCCAGTAACCGTAGTACCTGATGGAAACAGGGGCCATCCCTGGGGCCACTGTGATGGAGTAATTATACTAGAATCTGCCCCAGTATCCAAAAGGGCCATAAGGGTCACTTGTTGATCGTCGTAGCCAATTTCAACTTTATGTCTAGGTCGATCATTTAATGTCAAGGTTAAAAGAGTCAGTCCCCCTGAAGAGTCGAATTTTTCTTCACCTCGATCCTTGTCGGTTAACGAAGGTATTTCCTTTGTAAGTTGTTCCAATGGGATCAACTGAGCGATACGTTGTCCCTTGGTTATCCGTATGGGAGGAAAAGGGGTATATAACATTATCATTATTTCTCCGGTGTAGTCAGCGTCAATAACGCCAGGTAAAACAAAGAGTCCCAGCACTGATGCCGATGACCTGCCGAGTAATAATGCCCCCACAGACTTGTTTTGAATCACGACAGGACCATACACTCCAGTGGGAATTCGATGTGGCTGAGTGTTTAGGAGACTAATGTCTACAGCGGATGCCAGGTCAAGTCCGAGACTCCCTCTTGTTGCTGGTCTGAGGCGGGAGACGCTACCTGCTGTGCAGCAGCTACTTGTGTCTGCGCGCGGCTGCTCCGATTTGCGCTCCCAACGGAGTTTCCCGAACGGCGATGACAGGCTCCCGTTTTATGATTATCCGAACGACACTTGACACACCACACACCGGAGGCAGTACACTCTTTGCGAACGTGGCCCAGAAGGCCACACCGAAAGCACCTTGCTCGGCCAGTCCCCGGGGACGTCTTCTGTCGAGTAACGACCGACGCTTGGAGAGGTGCAAGAGCTGCTAACACTTGAGTCTGAGATGCCTTAGCCTGTTCTTGTAACTCAACTCCCAATTGTTTTGTAGTCTCTACTACTAAAGCTTGAGGTCCAGTGGGCATCTGAGCCATCCTTTCTAATGCTTCCTCTATTGTCCAATTGGCACCAAGAGTACTCAAAATATTACGAGTAGTAGTATCACAATTTTGTAGGGCACACTGTTTTAATAAGGCTCCTCGCATATATTCAGGAACCCCAGCTCTCTCTATAGCTGCAGTAGCTTTGTCTATGAATGCTTCAAACGTTTCGTTCTTACCTTGTCTTATACCCATATAAACTGGAATGCCCCCCGGTTCTTTCACTCGATCAGTAGTTCTCCTTACTAGTTGCATTGCCTCTCTCAACTTATCTGCACCTATCATTGCTTGTGCTTCAGTGCGTAAAAACGGTCCAAGTCCCATAAGCTTCTTTACGGTTATTCCATACAACGGATCCCCAGGCTGTCTCTGAATTGCAACGGATTCATGCATTAAACTCTGCCAATGAGCATTAAACAACAGCTGCTGATGCTGGGTAAATATCAATCGAATTATCCCTCGGCAGTCAGCAGGTAATAAAATTTGTGTACTCCAGATATAATCTAACATTTGTTTCGCTGGCTCGTTATGAACTCCAAATTGACTGACCGTGGCACACAATTGAGACAATAATTTCCAATCCAAGGCTGAAATTGTCGCTTGCACACCGCCTCCCGGAATTGCTGGAATGTGACAGGACAGGCTAGCTGTGCAGCCACTTGCAATACCTCTCCATCCCCCTGCTCCAGCCCTTCCCGAGCTAGCGCAGCCCAAGCTTCTCTACGTTCCTTTGCCATAGCCTCAGCCAGGTCCGCTTCCGCCCCTGGAGTTGGCTCCGACAGAAACGGATTAGTAGGGCTGCTTGATGTGTCCTTGGGAGCAAACTCGCTCTCGGGGGCTGAGGGTACAGAAGGAGGAGGTTTAAATCCATCAGTAAAGGGTGGAGGCCATGGAGGCAAGTATACGGTAGACACACTTGGGGGTAAGGGGGCACCTTGCGGCCAGTCAATCCCGTACGTCTTATTCTTTTCACGAGCAGCAGATGCCTGTTCAGCCGCCCTCTGTTCTGCCTGATATCGTAATAACTCATTATGTACAGCCCTCCATGGTTTTCCAAATTTTTTGGCTAACTTATCCCCATCAATTGCAGCCTTCCATAACCTATCACCTAATTTACGCCACTCAGATAATTCGTGAACAGTATGCGGGTTCTGAAAACAGCCCTGGGAGTGCCCATAAGCTAACAACCCAGGAAGATCCTTTTGTAAATCGATCTCCCTAATTTGTCTCTTTTGTAAGAGACATGTACATAAATCATATGCTGCTTGCCTCTGCATACCTGAATATCGTCAGCGCGCGCTGTTGCAGCTCTCCAAGGTCTCGGCAGCACGTTTCAGCCGGGTACGCCGATGCGAACGCCCGGGGCTCGACACAGTTTTCTTCGCTGTGTTTTAGCCGTCCTCGCTGCAAAGGACCTGACCACTCGTTGCTCCGTCGTGGATCACGTCGGGGTCACCATTTGTCGGAGACAACGGGAGACAAGCACATCCTATAATGATCAACAAGCCTCAGTTTATTCAGAATTATCTTATGACTTATGTAACAGAGTTAATTAGCTGATACATATTGCAACAGCCAAGCTCCTTATAGGTTTGATACAATTTAGTGCTTATCTTGCAAAACAGTTACCCTCGTGTTAACGTACGTGAGCCCTTCTTAACCGCAGTCAGTTATTTACAGCTTCGTTTGTGCTGATTTAGTATTTGACCCTCGTTTCACATCCGCTTCTTCAAGCGCTTCCTCAGACACGAACTTCGCGTGCTTCTTATTGCCCTCTGGCATGTAGCCATCTTGCAGTGAGACTTCCCACATTTCCCCCTTCTTCTCTTAGTAGGACATAGTTAATCTGCATTTTATTCAGTAATCGAATAAGCATTTTTTGGAGGCAAGCGAATACACAAGGTAATATTGACAGGAGTAGTAGCAGCATAAGTCCTATGTTTATGCCATACATGATTATGGTTTTAAACCACGGACCAATGCCAAATATCGAGTGGGTTAGTGGAGACCTTAATGTTTTTGGTATGATCCTTAAGCCATTGCAGTTGTTTGTGAATTGATTCTGAATTGGAGGAAAGATTAAAGCAGCACATACTTTCGAAATCTTTACAACCATGCCCGTGGGCTAATAGCAAAAAATCAATGGCAGTCCTATTCTGAAGGATCTGATGTCGCAGATTTTCCATATCCTGTGCTAGTTCACTAAGTATTTGAGTTGTTACATTGGATTGTTTTACTATCCAGTAAGCAAGCTTACTTATAGTTCGAAGCGCGTGAGCGGCACCCACTCCGGGAACAATAGACGCAAAAAGATTAGCTGTGGGTTCCCAGAGTTCTACTTGATCGTTACAATCAGGTGTGAGGGTTGCTATAGCTCGCTTATCGCGGCGTGTCTTATTTAAAAGGAATTGTGACATTACAGTAACATTTGGTGTGAAAAGAGTCAATTTTCCCAGATAACATGGACCACTATGAGTATATCTAGGTATTCCTTGCCATGCTCGATCACCACAAATCAAATAGGTGTTGCCAGGCAATGCCTTTGCACTGTTATTAGTCCAAATCTTTGTGTTATTTTTCCCCTAACCATAGGTTTTATAAGTACCACACATATATGTTTTGTTCCAAAAGGGATAGTTCCTGGGTGTAAGCCATAATGTAGGATCATTAATATTTTGCTTATAATCACCTAGTTCAACACATCCTGATTCATTTGCTGAATTATTCAACATTCTGCTACCTAAAAAGCCCGATTTCTTGAGGATCCCAGGGTAATGTTTTGTTTAATATAGTTAATAATTTGGTTGTATATTTACTGCTATCATCTGACCTATTACATGTGGCATTGGATATTGTTGAAAAATCAGTTGTATTATATCCGGGTATTTTAACCAAACATGTACGAAAAGGATCAGTGGCAGAGGCCAATGCCAAACAAAAGGAAGTAGTACGCGTTTTGGTAGCCTATGTTACCCATAAGTTTGGTGGAGAATTGAGATACATAGTAAGAATATTATTATATACAAATAAGATGCAGTAGACCCAGGACCACATGGTCGCAGTAATATTGGATTAGCTCTTCTTTAATCACCGTGCCTTTCAGTAATGGACGGAGTCCTTCTAGCAATTCATTTGGTATACCCACTATGGGCCGTAGCCACTGCAAGTCTCCTAAAAATTTTTGTGCATCATTAAGAGCCTGTAGTCGCGATTGTAACTGCAATTTCTGAGGGGATACAGTTTTATCAGTAAGTACCCAGCCTAGATACTTCCATGGTGACGACTGTTGAACCTTATCTGAAGAAATTACCAGATTAGAACATTGTAACACTCGTTGGATGTGTTCAATCTGCTTGTCAGAAAAGGGCGCTGCTTGAGCAAATAATATATCATCCATGTAATGATAAATTATAACATGTTTCCATTGTTCACGTTAACGGCTGTAATGCAGCAGCTACATATAATTGACACAAGGTGGGGCTGTTACGCATACCCTGTGGTAATACTGTCCATTCAAATCGTTGATCTGGGCCCTCTCTGTTAAGGGAGGGTAAGGTAAAAGCAAACCGTTTTTGATCCTGAGGATGTAAATCAATTGTAAAAAAGCAATCCTTTAAATCAATAATTAGCAGAGACCAGCACTCTGGAATCATGGCTGGATTAGGTAGCCCTGGCTGTAAAGCACCCGTCGGTTCCATCTGATTATTAATCTCTCTCAGATCATGTAACAATCGATATTTACCTGACTTCTTTTTTATGACAAATATTGGAGAATTCCATGGACTAGTGGACAAACGTAAATGACCTTGTTGAAATTGCTCTTTGACCAATTGATGAGCATGAAATAGACTTTCCCGTTTTAGTGGCCATTGCTTAACCCATACCGGTGTGTTGGTAGTTCAGGTAATGGGAATTGGGAAAGTCCAAGCAATGGCTAAAAGGCCAAAGGGTGCTCATTCGTAAGTACAACCCCCAACTGTGAGAGTATATCCCTTCCAATTAGACACTGCACAGTTGGTGGTAGTTGTACCACAGAAAACACAGCAGAAACTTGACGACCCTCCAGTTTTACTTTTAACGTAGGTGTTCTCTGAGCAAATGTCATACCCCCAACTCCAGTAACCGTAGTACCTGATGGAAACAGGGGCCATCCCTGGGGCCACTGTGATGGAGTAATTATACTAGAATCTGCCCCAGTATCCAAAAGGGCCATAAGGGTCACTTGTTGATCGTCGTAGCCAATTTCAACTTTATGTCTAGGTCGATCATTTAATGTCAAGGTTAAAAGAGTCAGTCCCCCTGAAGAGTCGAATTTTTCTTCACCTCGATCCTTGTCGGTTAACGAAGGTATTTCCTTTGTAAGTTGTTCCAATGGGATCAACTGAGCGATACGTTGTCCATTGGTTATCCGTATGGGAGGAAAAGGGGTATATAACATTATCATTATTTCTCCGGTGTAGTCAGCGTCAATAACGCCAGGTAAAACAAAGAGTCCCAGCACTGATGCCGATGACCTGCCGAGTAATAATGCCCCCACAGACTTGTTTTGAATCACGACAGGACCATACACTCCAGTGGGAATTCGATGTGGCTGAGTGTTTAGGAGACTAATGTCTACAGCGGATGCCAGGTCAAGTCCGAGACTCCCTCTTGTTGCTGGTCTGAGGCGGGAGACGCTACCTGCTGTGCAGCAGCTACTTGTGTCTGCGCGCGGCTGCTCCGATTTGCGCTCCCAACGGAGTTTCCCGAACGGCGATGACAGGCTCCCGTTTTATGATTATCCGAACGACACTTGACACACCACACACCGGAGGCAGTACACTCTTTGCGAACGTGGCCCAGAAGGCCACACCGAAAGCACCTTGCTCGGCCAGTCCCCGGGGACGTCTTCTGTCGAGTAACGACCGACGCTTGGAGAGGTGCAAGAGCTGCTAACACTTGAGTCTGAGATGCCTTAGCCTGTTCTTGTAACTCAACTCCCAATTGTTTTGTAGTCTCTACTACTAAAGCTTGAGGTCCAGTGGGCATCTGAGCCATCCTTTCTAATGCTTCCTCTATTGTCCAATTGGCACCAAGAGTACTCAAAATATTACGAGTAGTAGTATCACAATTTTGTAGGGCACACTGTTTTAATAAGGCTCCTCGCATATATTCAGGAACCCCAGCTCTCTCTATAGCTGCAGTAGCTTTGTCTATGAATGCTTCAAACGTTTCGTTCTTACCTTGTCTTATACCCATATAAACTGGAATGCCCCCCGGTTCTTTCACTCGATCAGTAGTTCTCCTTACTAGTTGCATTGCCTCTCTCAACTTATCTGCACCTATCATTGCTTGTGCTTCAGTGCGTAAAAACGGTCCAAGTCCCATAAGCTTCTTTACGGTTATTCCATACAACGGATCCCCAGGCTGTCTCTGAATTGCAACGGATTCATGCATTAAACTCTGCCAATGAGCATTAAACAACAGCTGCTGATGCTGGGTAAATATCAATCGAATTATCCCTCGGCAGTCAGCAGGTAATAAAATTTGTGTACTCCAGATATAATCTAACATTTGTTTCGCTGGCTCGTTATGAACTCCAAATTGACTGACCGTGGCACACAATTGAGACAATAATTTCCAATCCAAGGCTGAAATTGTCGCTTGCACACCGCCTCCCGGAATTGCTGGAATGTGACAGGACAGGCTAGCTGTGCAGCCACTTGCAATACCTCTCCATCCCCCTGCTCCAGCCCTTCCCGAGCTAGCGCAGCCCAAGCTTCTCTACGTTCCTTTGCCATAGCCTCAGCCAGGTCCGCTTCCGCCCCTGGAGTTGGCTCCGACAGAAACGGATTAGTAGGGCTGCTTGATGTGTCCTTGGGAGCAAACTCGCTCTCGGGGGCTGAGGGTACAGAAGGAGGAGGTTTAAATCCATCAGTAAAGGGTGGAGGCCATGGAGGCAAGTATACGGTAGACACACTTGGGGGTAAGGGGGCACCTTGCGGCCAGTCAATCCCGTACGTCTTATTCTTTTCACGAGCAGCAGATGCCTGTTCAGCCGCCCTCTGTTCTGCCTGATATCGTAATAACTCATTATGTACAGCCCTCCATGGTTTTCCAAATTTTTTGGCTAACTTATCCCCATCAATTGCAGCCTTCCATAACCTATCACCCAATTTACGCCACTCAGATAATTCGTGAACAGTATGCGGGTTCTGAAAACAGCCCTGGGAGTGCCCATAAGCTAACAACCCAGGAAGATCCTTTTGTAAATCGATCTCCCTAATTTGTCTCTTTTGTAAGAGACATGTACATAAATCATATGCTGCTTGCCTCTGCATACCTGAATATCGTCAGCGCGCGCTGTTGCAGCTCTCCAAGGTCTCGGCAGCACGTTTCAGCCGGGTACGCCGATGCGAACGCCCGGGGCTCGACACAGTTTTCTTCGCTGTGTTTTAGCCATCCTCGCTGCAAAGGACCTGACCACTCGTTGCTCCGTCGTGGATCACGTCGGGGTCACCATTTGTCGGAGACAACGGGAGACAAGCACATCCTATAATGATCAACAAGCCTCAGTTTATTCAGAATTATCTTATGACTTATGTAACAGAGTTAATTAGCTCATACATATTGCAACAGCCAAGCTCCTTATAGGTTTGATACAATTTAGTGCTTATCTTGCAAAACAGTTACCCTCGTGTTAACGTACGTGAGCCCTTCTTAACCGCAGTCAGTTATTTACAGCTTCGTTTGTGCTGATTTAGTATTTGACCCTCGTTTCACATCCGCTTCTTCAAGCGCTTCCTCAGACACGAACTTCGCGTGCTTCTTATTGCCCTCTGGCATGTAGCCATCTTGCAGTGAGACTTCCCACATTTCCCCCTTCTTCTCTTAGTAGGACATAGTTAATCTGCATTTTATTCAGTAATCGAATAAGCATTTTTTGGAGGCAAGCGAATACACAAGGTAATATTGACAGGAGTAGTAGCAGCATAAGTCCTATGTTTATGCCATACATGATTATGGTTTTAAACCACGGACCAATGCCAAATATCGAGTGGGTTAGTGGAGACCTTAATGTTTTTGGTATGATCCTTAAGCCATTGCAGTTGTTTGTGAATTGATTCTGAATTGGAGGAAAGATTAAAGCAGCACATACTTTCGAAATCTTTACAACCATGCCCGTGGGCTAATAGCAAAAAATCAATGGCAGTCCTATTCTGAAGGATCTGATGTCGCAGATTTTCCATATCCTGTGCTAGTTCACTAAGTATTTGAGTTGTTACATTGGATTGTTTTACTATCCAGTAAGCAAGCTTACTTATAGTTCGAAGCGCGTGAGCGGCACCCACTCCGGGAACAATAGACGCAAAAAGATTAGCTGTGGGTTCCCAGAGTTCTACTTGATCGTTACAATCAGGTGTGAGGGTTGCTATAGCTCGCTTATCGCGGCGTGTCTTATTTAAAAGGAATTGTGACATTACAGTAACATTTGGTGTGAAAAGAGTCAATTTTCCCAGATAACATGGACCACTATGAGTATATCTAGGTATTCCTTGCCATGCTCGATCACCACAAATCAAATAGGTGTTGCCAGGCAATGCCTTTGCACTGTTATTAGTCCAAATCTTTGTGTTATTTTTCCCCTAACCATAGGTTTTATAAGTACCACACATATATGTTTTGTTCCAAAAGGGATAGTTCCTGGGTGTAAGCCATAATGTAGGATCATTAATATTTTGCTTATAATCACCTAGTTCAACACATCCTGATTCATTTGCTGAATTATTCAACATTCTGCTACCTAAAAGCCCGATTTCTTGAGGATCCCAGGGTAATGTTTTGTTTAATATAGTTAATAATTTGGTTGTATATTTACTGCTATCATCTGACCTATTACATGTGGCATTGGATATTGTTGAAAAATCAGTTGTATTATATCCGGGTATTTTAACCAAACATGTACGAAAAGGATCAGTGGCAGAGGCCAATGCCAAACAAAAGGAAGTAGTACGCGTTTTGGTAGCCTATGTTACCCATAAGTTTGGTGGAGAATTGAGATACATAGTAAGAATATTATTATATACAAATAAGATGCAGTAGACCCAGGACCACATGGTCGCAGTAATATTGGATTAGCTCTTCTTTAATCACCGTGCCTTTCAGTAATGGACGGAGTCCTTCTAGCAATTCATTTGGTATACCCACTATGGGCCGTAGCCACTGCAAGTCTCCTAAAAATTTTTGTGCATCATTAAGAGCCTGTAGTCGCGATTGTAACTGCAATTTCTGAGGGGATACAGTTTTATCAGTAAGTACCCAGCCTAGATACTTCCATGGTGACGACTGTTGAACCTTATCTGAAGAAATTACCAGATTAGAACATTGTAACACTCGTTGGATGTGTTCAATCTGCTTGTCAGAAAAGGGCGCTGCTTGAGCAAATAATATATCATCCATGTAATGATAAATTATAACATGTTTCCATTGTTCACGTTAACGGCTGTAATGCAGCAGCTACATATAATTGACACAAGGTGGGGCTGTTACGCATACCCTGTGGTAATACTGTCCATTCAAATCGTTGATCTGGGCCCTCTCTGTTAAGGGAGGGTAAGGTAAAAGCAAACCGTTTTTGATCCTGAGGATGTAAATCAATTGTAAAAAAGCAATCCTTTAAATCAATAATTAGCAGAGACCAGCACTCTGGAATCATGGCTGGATTAGGTAGCCCTGGCTGTAAAGCACCCGTCGGTTCCATCTGATTATTAATCTCTCTCAGATCATGTAACAATCGATATTTACCTGACTTCTTTTTTATGACAAATATTGGAGAATTCCATGGACTAGTGGACAAACGTAAATGACCTTGTTGAAATTGCTCTTTGACCAATTGATGAGCATGAAATAGACTTTCCCGTTTTAGTGGCCATTGCTTAACCCATACCGGTGTGTTGGTAGTTCAGGTAATGGGAATTGGGAAAGTCCAAGCAATGGCTAAAAGGCCAAAGGGTGCTCATTCGTAAGTACAACCCCCAACTGTGAGAGTATATCCCTTCCAATTAGACACTGCACAGTTGGTGGTAGTTGTACCACAGAAAACACAGCAGAAACTTGACGACCCTCCAGTTTTACTTTTAACGTAGGTGTTCTCTGAGCAAATGTCATACCCCCAACTCCAGTAACCGTAGTACCTGATGGAAACAGGGGCCATCCCTGGGGCCACTGTGATGGAGTAATTATACTAGAATCTGCCCCAGTATCCAAAAGGGCCATAAGGGTCACTTGTTGATCGTCGTAGCCAATTTCAACTTTATGTCTAGGTCGATCATTTAATGTCAAGGTTAAAAGAGTCAGTCCCCCTGAAGAGTCGAATTTTTCTTCACCTCGATCCTTGTCGGTTAACGAAGGTATTTCCTTTGTAAGTTGTTCCAATGGGATCAACTGAGCGATACGTTGTCCATTGGTTATCCGTATGGGAGGAAAAGGGGTATATAACATTATCATTATTTCTCCGGTGTAGTCAGCGTCAATAACGCCAGGTAAAACAAAGAGTCCCAGCACTGATGCCGATGACCTGCCGAGTAATAATGCCCCCACAGACTTGTTTTGAATCACGACAGGACCATACACTCCAGTGGGAATTCGATGTGGCTGAGTGTTTAGGAGACTAATGTCTACAGCGGATGCCAGGTCAAGTCCGAGACTCCCTCTTGTTGCTGGTCTGAGGCGGGAGACGCTACCTGCTGTGCAGCAGCTACTTGTGTCTGCGCGCGGCTGCTCCGATTTGCGCTCCCAACGGAGTTTCCCGAACGGCGATGACAGGCTCCCGTTTTATGATTATCCGAACGACACTTGACACACCACACACCGGAGGCAGTACACTCTTTGCGAACGTGGCCCAGAAGGCCACACCGAAAGCACCTTGCTCGGCCAGTCCCCGGGGACGTCTTCTGTCGAGTAACGACCGACGCTTGGAGAGGTGCAAGAGCTGCTAACACTTGAGTCTGAGATGCCTTAGCCTGTTCTTGTAACTCAACTCCCAATTGTTTTGTAGTCTCTACTACTAAAGCTTGAGGTCCAGTGGGCATCTGAGCCATCCTTTCTAATGCTTCCTCTATTGTCCAATTGGCACCAAGAGTACTCAAAATATTACGAGTAGTAGTATCACAATTTTGTAGGGCACACTGTTTTAATAAGGCTCCTCGCATATATTCAGGAACCCCAGCTCTCTCTATAGCTGCAGTAGCTTTGTCTATGAATGCTTCAAACGTTTCGTTCTTACCTTGTCTTATACCCATATAAACTGGAATGCCCCCCGGTTCTTTCACTCGATCAGTAGTTCTCCTTACTAGTTGCATTGCCTCTCTCAACTTATCTGCACCTATCATTGCTTGTGCTTCAGTGCGTAAAAACGGTCCAAGTCCCATAAGCTTCTTTACGGTTATTCCATACAACGGATCCCCAGGCTGTCTCTGAATTGCAACGGATTCATGCATTAAACTCTGCCAATGAGCATTAAACAACAGCTGCTGATGCTGGGTAAATATCAATCGAATTATCCCTCGGCAGTCAGCAGGTAATAAAATTTGTGTACTCCAGATATAATCTAACATTTGTTTCGCTGGCTCGTTATGAACTCCAAATTGACTGACCGTGGCACACAATTGAGACAATAATTTCCAATCCAAGGCTGAAATTGTCGCTTGCACACCGCCTCCCGGAATTGCTGGAATGTGACAGGACAGGCTAGCTGTGCAGCCACTTGCAATACCTCTCCATCCCCCTGCTCCAGCCCTTCCCGAGCTAGCGCAGCCCAAGCTTCTCTACGTTCCTTTGCCATAGCCTCAGCCAGGTCCGCTTCCGCCCCTGGAGTTGGCTCCGACAGAAACGGATTAGTAGGGCTGCTTGATGTGTCCTTGGGAGCAAACTCGCTCTCGGGGGCTGAGGGTACAGAAGGAGGAGGTTTAAATCCATCAGTAAAGGGTGGAGGCCATGGAGGCAAGTATACGGTAGACACACTTGGGGGTAAGGGGGCACCTTGCGGCCAGTCAATCCCGTACGTCTTATTCTTTTCACGAGCAGCAGATGCCTGTTCAGCCGCCCTCTGTTCTGCCTGATATCGTAATAACTCATTATGTACAGCCCTCCATGGTTTTCCAAATTTCTTGGCTGACTTATCCCCATCAATTGCAGCCTTCCATAACCTATCACCTAATTTACGCCACTCAGATAATTCGTGAACAGTATGCGGGTTCTGAAAACAGCCCTGGGAGTGCCCATAAGCTAACAACCCAGGAAGATCCTTTTGTAAATCGATCTCCCTAATTTGTCTCTTTTGTAAGAGACATGTACATAAATCATATGCTGCTTGCCTCTGCATACCTGAATATCGTCAGCGCGCGCTGTTGCAGCTCTCCAAGGTCTCGGCAGCACGTTTCAGCCGGGTACGCCGATGCGAACGCCCGGGGCTCGACACAGTTTTCTTCGCTGTGTTTTAGCCGTCCTCGCTGCAAAGGACCTGACCACTCGTTGCTCCGTCGTGGATCACGTCGGGGTCACCATTTGTCGGAGACAACGGGAGACAAGCACATCCTATAATGATCAACAAGCCTCAGTTTATTCAGAATTATCTTATGACTTATGTAACAGAGTTAATTAGCTGATACATATTGCAACAGCCAAGCTCCTTATAGGTTTGATACAATTTAGTGCTTATCTTGCAAAACAGTTACCCTCGTGTTAACGTACGTGAGCCCTTCTTAACCGCAGTCAGTTATTTACAGCTTCGTTTGTGCTGATTTAGTATTTGACCCTCGTTTCACATCCGCTTCTTCAAGCGCTTCCTCAGACACGAACTTCGCGTGCTTCTTATTGCCCTCTGGCATGTAGCCATCTTGCAGTGAGACTTCCCACATTTCCCCCTTCTTCTCTTAGTAGGACATAGTTAATCTGCATTTTATTCAGTAATCGAATAAGCATTTTTTGGAGGCAAGCGAATACACAAGGTAATATTGACAGGAGTAGTAGCAGCATAAGTCCTATGTTTATGCCATACATGATTATGGTTTTAAACCACGGACCAATGCCAAATATCGAGTGGGTTAGTGGAGACCTTAATGTTTTTGGTATGATCCTTAAGCCATTGCAGTTGTTTGTGAATTGATTCTGAATTGGAGGAAAGATTAAAGCAGCACATACTTTCGAAATCTTTACAACCATGCCCGTGGGCTAATAGCAAAAAATCAATGGCAGTCCTATTCTGAAGGATCTGATGTCGCAGATTTTCCATATCCTGTGCTAGTTCACTAAGTATTTGAGTCGTTACATTGGATTGTTTTACTATCCAGTAAGCAAGCTTACTTATAGTTCGAAGCGCGTGAGCGGCACCCACTCCGGGAACAATAGACGCAAAAAGATTAGCTGTGGGTTCCCAGAGTTCTACTTGATCGTTACAATCAGGTGTGAGGGTTGCTATAGCTCGCTTATCGCGGCGTGTCTTATTTAAAAGGAATTGTGACATTACAGTAACATTTGGTGTGAAAAGAGTCAATTTTCCCAGATAACATGGACCACTATGAGTATATCTAGGTATTCCTTGCCATGCTCGATCACCACAAATCAAATAGGTGTTGCCAGGCAATGCCTTTGCACTGTTATTAGTCCAAATCTTTGTGTTATTTTTCCCCTAACCATAGGTTTTATAAGTACCACACATATATGTTTTGTTCCAAAAGGGATAGTTCCTGGGTGTAAGCCATAATGTAGGATCATTAATATTTTGCTTATAATCACCTAGTTCAACACATCCTGATTCATTTGCTGAATTATTCAACATTCTGCTACCTAAAAAGCCCGATTTCTTGAGGATCCCAGGGTAATGTTTTGTTTAATATAGTTAATAATTTGGTTGTGTATTTACTGCTATCATCTGACCTATTACATGTGGCATTGGATATTGTTGAAAAATCAGTTGTATTATATCCGGGTATTTTAACCAAACATGTACGAAAAGGATCAGTGGCAGAGGCCAATGCCAAACAAAAGGAAGTAGTACGTGTTTTGGTAGCCTATGTTACCCATAAGTTTGGTGGAGAATTGAGATACATAGTAAGAATATTATTATATACAAATAAGATGCAGTAGACCCAGGACCACATGGTCGCAGTAATATTGGATTAGCTCTTCTTTAATCACCGTGCCTTTCAGTAATGGACGGAGTCCTTCTAGCAATTCATTTGGTATACCCACTATGGGCCGTAGCCACTGCAAGTCTCCTAAAAATTTTTGTGCATCATTAAGAGCCTGTAGTCGCGATTGTAACTGCAATTTCTGAGGGGATACAGTTTTATCAGTAAGTACCCAGCCTAGATACTTCCATGGTGACGACTGTTGAACCTTATCTGAAGAAATTACCAGATTAGAACATTGTAACACTCGTTGGATGTGTTCAATCTGCTTGTCAGAAAAGGGCGCTGCTTGAGCAAATAATATATCATCCATGTAATGATAAATTATAACATGTTTCCATTGTTCACGTTAACGGCTGTAATGCAGCAGCTACATATAATTGACACAAGGTGGGGCTGTTACGCATACCCTGTGGTAATACTGTCCATTCAAATCGTTGATCTGGGCCCTCTCTGTTAAGGGAGGGTAAGGTAAAAGCAAACCGTTTTTGATCCTGAGGATGTAAATCAATTGTAAAAAAGCAATCCTTTAAATCAATAATTAGCAGAGACCAGCACTCTGGAATCATGGCTGGATTAGGTAGCCCTGGCTGTAAAGCACCCGTCGGTTCCATCTGATTATTAATCTCTCTCAGATCATGTAACAATCGATATTTACCTGACTTCTTTTTTATGACAAATATTGGAGAATTCCATGGACTAGTGGACAAACGTAAATGACCTTGTTGAAATTGCTCTTTGACCAATTGATGAGCATGAAATAGACTTTCCCGTTTTAGTGGCCATTGCTTAACCCATACCGGTGTGTTGGTAGTTCAGGTAATGGGAATTGGGAAAGTCCAAGCAATGGCTAAAAGGCCAAAGGGTGCTCATTCGTAAGTACAACCCCCAACTGTGAGAGTATATCCCTTCCAATTAGACACTGCACAGTTGGTGGTAGTTGTACCACAGAAAACACAGCAGAAACTTGACGACCCTCCAGTTTTACTTTTAACGTAGGTGTTCTCTGAGCAAATGTCATACCCCCAACTCCAGTAACCGTAGTACCTGATGGAAACAGGGGCCATCCCTGGGGCCACTGTGATGGAGTAATTATACTAGAATCTGCCCCAGTATCCAAAAGGGCCATAAGGGTCACTTGTTGATCGTCGTAGCCAATTTCAACTTTATGTCTAGGTCGATCATTTAATGTCAAGGTTAAAAGAGTCAGTCCCCCTGAAGAGTCGAATTTTTCTTCACCTCGATCCTTGTCGGTTAACGAAGGTATTTCCTTTGTAAGTTGTTCCAATGGGATCAACTGAGCGATACGTTGTCCCTTGGTTATCCGTATGGGAGGAAAAGGGGTATATAACATTATCATTATTTCTCCGGTGTAGTCAGCGTCAATAACGCCAGGTAAAACAAAGAGTCCCAGCACTGATGCTGATGACCTGCCGAGTAATAATGCCCCCACAGACTTGTTTTGAATCACGACAGGACCATACACTCCAGTGGGAATTCGATGTGGCTGAGTGTTTAGGAGACTAATGTCTACAGCGGATGCCAGGTCAAGTCCGAGACTCCCTCTTGTTGCTGGTCTGAGGCGGGAGACGCTACCTGCTGTGCAGCAGCTACTTGTGTCTGCGCGCGGCTGCTCCGATTTGCGCTCCCAACGGAGTTTCCCGAACGGCGATGACAGGCTCCCGTTTTATGATTATCCGAACGACACTTGACACACCACACACCGGAGGCAGTACACTCTTTGCGAACGTGGCCCAGAAGGCCACACCGAAAGCACCTTGCTCGGCCAGTCCCCGGGGACGTCTTCTGTCGAGTAACGACCGACGCTTGGAGAGGTGCAAGAGCTGCTAACACTTGAGTCTGAGATGCCTTAGCCTGTTCTTGTAACTCAACTCCCAATTGTTTTGTAGTCTCTACTACTAAAGCTTGAGGTCCAGTGGGCATCTGAGCCATCCTTTCTAATGCTTCCTCTATTGTCCAATTGGCACCAAGAGTACTCAAAATATTACGAGTAGTAGTATCACAATTTTGTAGGGCACACTGTTTTAATAAGGCTCCTCGCATATATTCAGGAACCCCAGCTCTCTCTATAGCTGCAGTAGCTTTGTCTATGAATGCTTCAAACGTTTCGTTCTTACCTTGTCTTATACCCATATAAACTGGAATGCCCCCCGGTTCTTTCACTCGATCAGTAGTTCTCCTTACTAGTTGCATTGCCTCTCTCAACTTATCTGCACCTATCATTGCTTGTGCTTCAGTGCGTAAAAACGGTCCAAGTCCCATAAGCTTCTTTACGGTTATTCCATACAACGGATCCCCAGGCTGTCTCTGAATTGCAACGGATTCATGCATTAAACTCTGCCAATGAGCATTAAACAACAGCTGCTGATGCTGGGTAAATATCAATCGAATTATCCCTCGGCAGTCAGCAGGTAATAAAATTTGTGTACTCCAGATATAATCTAACATTTGTTTCGCTGGCTCGTTATGAACTCCAAATTGACTGACCGTGGCACACAATTGAGACAATAATTTCCAATCCAAGGCTGAAATTGTCGCTTGCACACCGCCTCCCGGAATTGCTGGAATGTGACAGGACAGGCTAGCTGTGCAGCCACTTGCAATACCTCTCCATCCCCCTGCTCCAGCCCTTCCCGAGCTAGCGCAGCCCAAGCTTCTCTACGTTCCTTTGCCATAGCCTCAGCCAGGTCCGCTTCCGCCCCTGGAGTTGGCTCCGACAGAAACGGATTAGTAGGGCTGCTTGATGTGTCCTTGGGAGCAAACTCGCTCTCGGGGGCTGAGGGTACAGAAGGAGGAGGTTTAAATCCATCAGTAAAGGGTGGAGGCCATGGAGGCAAGTATACGGTAGACACACTTGGGGGTAAGGGGGCACCTTGCGGCCAGTCAATCCCGTACGTCTTATTCTTTTCACGAGCAGCAGATGCCTGTTCAGCCGCCCTCTGTTCTGCCTGATATCGTAATAACTCATTATGTACAGCCCTCCATGGTTTTCCAAATTTTTTGGCTAACTTATCCCCATCAATTGCAGCCTTCCATAACCTATCACCTAATTTACGCCACTCAGATAATTCGTGAACAGTATGCGGGTTCTGAAAACAGCCCTGGGAGTGCCCATAAGCTAACAACCCAGGAAGATCCTTTTGTAAATCGATCTCCCTAATTTGTCTCTTTTGTAAGAGACATGTACATAAATCATATGCTGCTTGCCTCTGCATACCTGAATATCGTCAGCGCGCGCTGTTGCAGCTCTCCAAGGTCTCGGCAGCACGTTTCAGCCGGGTACGCCGATGCGAACGCCCGGGGCTCGACACAGTTTTCTTCGCTGTGTTTTAGCCGTCCTCGCTGCAAAGGACCTGACCACTCGTTGCTCCGTCGTGGATCACGTCGGGGTCACCATTTGTCGGAGACAACGGGAGACAAGCACATCCTATAATGATCAACAAGCCTCAGTTTATTCAGAATTATCTTATGACTTATGTAACAGAGTTAATTAGCTGATACATATTGCAACAGCCAAGCTCCTTATAGGTTTGATACAATTTAGTGCTTATCTTGCAAAACAGTTACCCTCGTGTTAACGTACGTGAGCCCTTCTTAACCGCAGTCAGTTATTTACAGCTTCGTTTGTGCTGATTTAGTATTTGACCCTCGTTTCACATCCGCTTCTTCAAGCGCTTCCTCAGACACGAACTTCGCGTGCTTCTTATTGCCCTCTGGCATGTAGCCATCTTGCAGTGAGACTTCCCACATTTCCCCCTTCTTCTCTTAGTAGGACATAGTTAATCTGCATTTTATTCAGTAATCGAATAAGCATTTTTTGGAGGCAAGCGAATACACAAGGTAATATTGACAGGAGTAGTAGCAGCATAAGTCCTATGTTTATGCCATACATGATTATGGTTTTAAACCACGGACCAATGCCAAATATCGAGTGGGTTAGTGGAGACCTTAATGTTTTTGGTATGATCCTTAAGCCATTGCAGTTGTTTGTGAATTGATTCTGAATTGGAGGAAAGATTAAAGCAGCACATACTTTCGAAATCTTTACAACCATGCCCGTGGGCTAATAGCAAAAAATCAATGGCAGTCCTATTCTGAAGGATCTGATGTCGCAGATTTTCCATATCCTGTGCTAGTTCACTAAGTATTTGAGTCGTTACATTGGATTGTTTTACTATCCAGTAAGCAAGCTTACTTATAGTTCGAAGCGCGTGAGCGGCACCCACTCCGGGAACAATAGACGCAAAAAGATTAGCTGTGGGTTCCCAGAGTTCTACTTGATCGTTACAATCAGGTGTGAGGGTTGCTATAGCTCGCTTATCGCGGCGTGTCTTATTTAAAAGGAATTGTGACATTACAGTAACATTTGGTGTGAAAAGAGTCAATTTTCCCAGATAACATGGACCACTATGAGTATATCTAGGTATTCCTTGCCATGCTCGATCACCACAAATCAAATAGGTGTTGCCAGGCAATGCCTTTGCACTGTTATTAGTCCAAATCTTTGTGTTATTTTTCCCCTAACCATAGGTTTTATAAGTACCACACATATATGTTTTGTTCCAAAAGGGATAGTTCCTGGGTGTAAGCCATAATGTAGGATCATTAATATTTTGCTTATAATCACCTAGTTCAACACATCCTGATTCATTTGCTGAATTATTCAACATTCTGCTACCTAAAAAGCCCGATTTCTTGAGGATCCCAGGGTAATGTTTTGTTTAATATAGTTAATAATTTGGTTGTGTATTTACTGCTATCATCTGACCTATTACATGTGGCATTGGATATTGTTGAAAAATCAGTTGTATTATATCCGGGTATTTTAACCAAACATGTACGAAAAGGATCAGTGGCAGAGGCCAATGCCAAACAAAAGGAAGTAGTACGTGTTTTGGTAGCCTATGTTACCCATAAGTTTGGTGGAGAATTGAGATACATAGTAAGAATATTATTATATACAAATAAGATGCAGTAGACCCAGGACCACATGGTCGCAGTAATATTGGATTAGCTCTTCTTTAATCACCGTGCCTTTCAGTAATGGACGGAGTCCTTCTAGCAATTCATTTGGTATACCCACTATGGGCCGTAGCCACTGCAAGTCTCCTAAAAATTTTTGTGCATCATTAAGAGCCTGTAGTCGCGATTGTAACTGCAATTTCTGAGGGGATACAGTTTTATCAGTAAGTACCCAGCCTAGATACTTCCATGGTGACGACTGTTGAACCTTATCTGAAGAAATTACCAGATTAGAACATTGTAACACTCGTTGGATGTGTTCAATCTGCTTGTCAGAAAAGGGCGCTGCTTGAGCAAATAATATATCATCCATGTAATGATAAATTATAACATGTTTCCATTGTTCACGTTAACGGCTGTAATGCAGCAGCTACATATAATTGACACAAGGTGGGGCTGTTACGCATACCCTGTGGTAATACTGTCCATTCAAATCGTTGATCTGGGCCCTCTCTGTTAAGGGAGGGTAAGGTAAAAGCAAACCGTTTTTGATCCTGAGGATGTAAATCAATTGTAAAAAAGCAATCCTTTAAATCAATAATTAGCAGAGACCAGCACTCTGGAATCATGGCTGGATTAGGTAGCCCTGGCTGTAAAGCACCCGTCGGTTCCATCTGATTATTAATCTCTCTCAGATCATGTAACAATCGATATTTACCTGACTTCTTTTTTATGACAAATATTGGAGAATTCCATGGACTAGTGGACAAACGTAAATGACCTTGTTGAAATTGCTCTTTGACCAATTGATGAGCATGAAATAGACTTTCCCGTTTTAGTGGCCATTGCTTAACCCATACCGGTGTGTTGGTAGTTCAGGTAATGGGAATTGGGAAAGTCCAAGCAATGGCTAAAAGGCCAAAGGGTGCTCATTCGTAAGTACAACCCCCAACTGTGAGAGTATATCCCTTCCAATTAGACACTGCACAGTTGGTGGTAGTTGTACCACAGAAAACACAGCAGAAACTTGACGACCCTCCAGTTTTACTTTTAACGTAGGTGTTCTCTGAGCAAATGTCATACCCCCAACTCCAGTAACCGTAGTACCTGATGGAAACAGGGGCCATCCCTGGGGCCACTGTGATGGAGTAATTATACTAGAATCTGCCCCAGTATCCAAAAGGGCCATAAGGGTCACTTGTTGATCGTCGTAGCCAATTTCAACTTTATGTCTAGGTCGATCATTTAATGTCAAGGTTAAAAGAGTCAGTCCCCCTGAAGAGTCGAATTTTTCTTCACCTCGATCCTTGTCGGTTAACGAAGGTATTTCCTTTGTAAGTTGTTCCAATGGGATCAACTGAGCGATACGTTGTCCCTTGGTTATCCGTATGGGAGGAAAAGGGGTATATAACATTATCATTATTTCTCCGGTGTAGTCAGCGTCAATAACGCCAGGTAAAACAAAGAGTCCCAGCACTGATGCCGATGACCTGCCGAGTAATAATGCCCCCACAGACTTGTTTTGAATCACGACAGGACCATACACTCCAGTGGGAATTCGATGTGGCTGAGTGTTTAGGAGACTAATGTCTACAGCGGATGCCAGGTCAAGTCCGAGACTCCCTCTTGTTGCTGGTCTGAGGCGGGAGACGCTACCTGCTGTGCAGCAGCTACTTGTGTCTGCGCGCGGCTGCTCCGATTTGCGCTCCCAACGGAGTTTCCCGAACGGCGATGACAGGCTCCCGTTTTATGATTATCCGAACGACACTTGACACACCACACACCGGAGGCAGTACACTCTTTGCGAACGTGGCCCAGAAGGCCACACCGAAAGCACCTTGCTCGGCCAGTCCCCGGGGACGTCTTCTGTCGAGTAACGACCGACGCTTGGAGAGGTGCAAGAGCTGCTAACACTTGAGTCTGAGATGCCTTAGCCTGTTCTTGTAACTCAACTCCCAATTGTTTTGTAGTCTCTACTACTAAAGCTTGAGGTCCAGTGGGCATCTGAGCCATCCTTTCTAATGCTTCCTCTATTGTCCAATTGGCACCAAGAGTACTCAAAATATTACGAGTAGTAGTATCACAATTTTGTAGGGCACACTGTTTTAATAAGGCTCCTCGCATATATTCAGGAACCCCAGCTCTCTCTATAGCTGCAGTAGCTTTGTCTATGAATGCTTCAAACGTTTCGTTCTTACCTTGTCTTATACCCATATAAACTGGAATGCCCCCCGGTTCTTTCACTCGATCAGTAGTTCTCCTTACTAGTTGCATTGCCTCTCTCAACTTATCTGCACCTATCATTGCTTGTGCTTCAGTGCGTAAAAACGGTCCAAGTCCCATAAGCTTCTTTACGGTTATTCCATACAACGGATCCCCAGGCTGTCTCTGAATTGCAACGGATTCATGCATTAAACTCTGCCAATGAGCATTAAACAACAGCTGCTGATGCTGGGTAAATATCAATCGAATTATCCCTCGGCAGTCAGCAGGTAATAAAATTTGTGTACTCCAGATATAATCTAACATTTGTTTCGCTGGCTCGCTATGAACTCCAAATTGACTGACCGTGGCACACAATTGAGACAATAATTTCCAATCCAAGGCTGAAATTGTCGCTTGCACACCGCCTCCCGGAATTGCTGGAATGTGACAGGACAGGCTAGCTGTGCAGCCACTTGCAATACCTCTCCATCCCCCTGCTCCAGCCCTTCCCGAGCTAGCGCAGCCCAAGCTTCTCTACGTTCCTTTGCCATAGCCTCAGCCAGGTCCGCTTCCGCCCCTGGAGTTGGCTCCGACAGAAACGGATTAGTAGGGCTGCTTGATGTGTCCTTGGGAGCAAACTCGCTCTCGGGGGCTGAGGGTACAGAAGGAGGAGGTTTAAATCCATCAGTAAAGGGTGGAGGCCATGGAGGCAAGTATACGGTAGACACACTTGGGGGTAAGGGGGCACCTTGCGGCCAGTCAATCCCGTACGTCTTATTCTTTTCACGAGCAGCAGATGCCTGTTCAGCCGCCCTCTGTTCTGCCTGATATCGTAATAACTCATTATGTACAGCCCTCCATGGTTTTCCAAATTTTTTGGCTAACTTATCCCCATCAATTGCAGCCTTCCATAACCTATCACCCAATTTACGCCACTCAGATAATTCGTGAACAGTATGCGGGTTCTGAAAACAGCCCTGGGAGTGCCCATAAGCTAACAACCCAGGAAGATCCTTTTGTAAATCGATCTCCCTAATTTGTCTCTTTTGTAAGAGACATGTACATAAATCATATGCTGCTTGCCTCTGCATACCTGAATATCGTCAGCGCGCGCTGTTGCAGCTCTCCAAGGTCTCGGCAGCACGTTTCAGCCGGGTACGCCGATGCGAACGCCCGGGGCTCGACACAGTTTTCTTCGCTGTGTTTTAGCCGTCCTCGCTGCAAAGGACCTGACCACTCGTTGCTCCGTCGTGGATCACGTCGGGGTCACCATTTGTCGGAGACAACGGGAGACAAGCACATCCTATAATGATCAACAAGCCTCAGTTTATTCAGAATTATCTTATGACTTATGTAACAGAGTTAATTAGCTGATACATATTGCAACAGCCAAGCTCCTTATAGGTTTGATACAATTTAGTGCTTATCTTGCAAAACAGTTACCCTCGTGTTAACGTACGTGAGCCCTTCTTAACCGCAGTCAGTTATTTACAGCTTCGTTTGTGCTGATTTAGTATTTGACCCTCGTTTCACATCCGCTTCTTCAAGCGCTTCCTCAGACACGAACTTCGCGTGCTTCTTATTGCCCTCTGGCATGTAGCCATCTTGCAGTGAGACTTCCCACATTTCCCCCTTCTTCTCTTAGTAGGACATAGTTAATCTGCATTTTATTCAGTAATCGAATAAGCATTTTTTGGAGGCAAGCGAATACACAAGGTAATATTGACAGGAGTAGTAGCAGCATAAGTCCTATGTTTATGCCATACATGATTATGGTTTTAAACCACGGACCAATGCCAAATATCGAGTGGGTTAGTGGAGACCTTAATGTTTTTGGTATGATCCTTAAGCCATTGCAGTTGTTTGTGAATTGATTCTGAATTGGAGGAAAGATTAAAGCAGCACATACTTTCGAAATCTTTACAACCATGCCCGTGGGCTAATAGCAAAAAATCAATGGCAGTCCTATTCTGAAGGATCTGATGTCGCAGATTTTCCATATCCTGTGCTAGTTCACTAAGTATTTGAGTCGTTACATTGGATTGTTTTACTATCCAGTAAGCAAGCTTACTTATAGTTCGAAGCGCGTGAGCGGCACCCACTCCGGGAACAATAGACGCAAAAAGATTAGCTGTGGGTTCCCAGAGTTCTACTTGATCGTTACAATCAGGTGTGAGGGTTGCTATAGCTCGCTTATCGCGGCGTGTCTTATTTAAAAGGAATTGTGACATTACAGTAACATTTGGTGTGAAAAGAGTCAATTTTCCCAGATAACATGGACCACTATGAGTATATCTAGGTATTCCTTGCCATGCTCGATCACCACAAATCAAATAGGTGTTGCCAGGCAATGCCTTTGCACTGTTATTAGTCCAAATCTTTGTGTTATTTTTCCCCTAACCATAGGTTTTATAAGTACCACACATATATGTTTTGTTCCAAAAGGGATAGTTCCTGGGTGTAAGCCATAATGTAGGATCATTAATATTTTGCTTATAATCACCTAGTTCAACACATCCTGATTCATTTGCTGAATTATTCAACATTCTGCTACCTAAAAAGCCCGATTTCTTGAGGATCCCAGGGTAATGTTTTGTTTAATATAGTTAATAATTTGGTTGTATATTTACTGCTATCATCTGACCTATTACATGTGGCATTGGATATTGTTGAAAAATCAGTTGTATTATATCCGGGTATTTTAACCAAACATGTACGAAAAGGATCAGTGGCAGAGGCCAATGCCAAACAAAAGGAAGTAGTACGCGTTTTGGTAGCCTATGTTACCCATAAGTTTGGTGGAGAATTGAGATACATAGTAAGAATATTATTATATACAAATAAGATGCAGTAGACCCAGGACCACATGGTCGCAGTAATATTGGATTAGCTCTTCTTTAATCACCGTGCCTTTCAGTAATGGACGGAGTCCTTCTAGCAATTCATTTGGTATACCCACTATGGGCCGTAGCCACTGCAAGTCTCCTAAAAATTTTTGTGCATCATTAAGAGCCTGTAGTCGCGATTGTAACTGCAATTTCTGAGGGGATACAGTTTTATCAGTAAGTACCCAGCCTAGATACTTCCATGGTGACGACTGTTGAACCTTATCTGAAGAAATTACCAGATTAGAACATTGTAACACTCGTTGGATGTGTTCAATCTGCTTGTCAGAAAAGGGCGCTGCTTGAGCAAATAATATATCATCCATGTAATGATAAATTATAACATGTTTCCATTGTTCACGTTAACGGCTGTAATGCAGCAGCTACATATAATTGACACAAGGTGGGGCTGTTACGCATACCCTGTGGTAATACTGTCCATTCAAATCGTTGATCTGGGCCCTCTCTGTTAAGGGAGGGTAAGGTAAAAGCAAACCGTTTTTGATCCTGAGGATGTAAATCAATTGTAAAAAAGCAATCCTTTAAATCAATAATTAGCAGAGACCAGCACTCTGGAATCATGGCTGGATTAGGTAGCCCTGGCTGTAAAGCACCCGTCGGTTCCATCTGATTATTAATCTCTCTCAGATCATGTAACAATCGATATTTACCTGACTTCTTTTTTATGACAAATATTGGAGAATTCCATGGACTAGTGGACAAACGTAAATGACCTTGTTGAAATTGCTCTTTGACCAATTGATGAGCATGAAATAGACTTTCCCGTTTTAGTGGCCATTGCTTAACCCATACCGGTGTGTTGGTAGTTCAGGTAATGGGAATTGGGAAAGTCCAAGCAATGGCTAAAAGGCCAAAGGGTGCTCATTCGTAAGTACAACCCCCAACTGTGAGAGTATATCCCTTCCAATTAGACACTGCACAGTTGGTGGTAGTTGTACCACAGAAAACACAGCAGAAACTTGACGACCCTCCAGTTTTACTTTTAACGTAGGTGTTCTCTGAGCAAATGTCATACCCCCAACTCCAGTAACCGTAGTACCTGATGGAAACAGGGGCCATCCCTGGGGCCACTGTGATGGAGTAATTATACTAGAATCTGCCCCAGTATCCAAAAGGGCCATAAGGGTCACTTGTTGATCGTCGTAGCCAATTTCAACTTTATGTCTAGGTCGATCATTTAATGTCAAGGTTAAAAGAGTCAGTCCCCCTGAAGAGTCGAATTTTTCTTCACCTCGATCCTTGTCGGTTAACGAAGGTATTTCCTTTGTAAGTTGTTCCAATGGGATCAACTGAGCGATACGTTGTCCCTTGGTTATCCGTATGGGAGGAAAAGGGGTATATAACATTATCATTATTTCTCCGGTGTAGTCAGCGTCAATAACGCCAGGTAAAACAAAGAGTCCCAGCACTGATGCCGATGACCTGCCGAGTAATAATGCCCCCACAGACTTGTTTTGAATCACGACAGGACCATACACTCCAGTGGGAATTCGATGTGGCTGAGTGTTTAGGAGACTAATGTCTACAGCGGATGCCAGGTCAAGTCCGAGACTCCCTCTTGTTGCTGGTCTGAGGCGGGAGACGCTACCTGCTGTGCAGCAGCTACTTGTGTCTGCGCGCGGCTGCTCCGATTTGCGCTCCCAACGGAGTTTCCCGAACGGCGATGACAGGCTCCCGTTTTATGATTATCCGAACGACACTTGACACACCACACACCGGAGGCAGTACACTCTTTGCGAACGTGGCCCAGAAGGCCACACCGAAAGCACCTTGCTCGGCCAGTCCCCGGGGACGTCTTCTGTCGAGTAACGACCGACGCTTGGAGAGGTGCAAGAGCTGCTAACACTTGAGTCTGAGATGCCTTAGCCTGTTCTTGTAACTCAACTCCCAATTGTTTTGTAGTCTCTACTACTAAAGCTTGAGGTCCAGTGGGCATCTGAGCCATCCTTTCTAATGCTTCCTCTATTGTCCAATTGGCACCAAGAGTACTCAAAATATTACGAGTAGTAGTATCACAATTTTGTAGGGCACACTGTTTTAATAAGGCTCCTCGCATATATTCAGGAACCCCAGCTCTCTCTATAGCTGCAGTAGCTTTGTCTATGAATGCTTCAAACGTTTCGTTCTTACCTTGTCTTATACCCATATAAACTGGAATGCCCCCCGGTTCTTTCACTCGATCAGTAGTTCTCCTTACTAGTTGCATTGCCTCTCTCAACTTATCTGCACCTATCATTGCTTGTGCTTCAGTGCGTAAAAACGGTCCAAGTCCCATAAGCTTCTTTACGGTTATTCCATACAACGGATCCCCAGGCTGTCTCTGAATTGCAACGGATTCATGCATTAAACTCTGCCAATGAGCATTAAACAACAGCTGCTGATGCTGGGTAAATATCAATCGAATTATCCCTCGGCAGTCAGCAGGTAATAAAATTTGTGTACTCCAGATATAATCTAACATTTGTTTCGCTGGCTCGTTATGAACTCCAAATTGACTGACCGTGGCACACAATTGAGACAATAATTTCCAATCCAAGGCTGAAATTGTCGCTTGCACACCGCCTCCCGGAATTGCTGGAATGTGACAGGACAGGCTAGCTGTGCAGCCACTTGCAATACCTCTCCATCCCCCTGCTCCAGCCCTTCCCGAGCTAGCGCAGCCCAAGCTTCTCTACGTTCCTTTGCCATAGCCTCAGCCAGGTCCGCTTCCGCCCCTGGAGTTGGCTCCGACAGAAACGGATTAGTAGGGCTGCTTGATGTGTCCTTGGGAGCAAACTCGCTCTCGGGGGCTGAGGGTACAGAAGGAGGAGGTTTAAATCCATCAGTAAAGGGTGGAGGCCATGGAGGCAAGTATACGGTAGACACACTTGGGGGTAAGGGGGCACCTTGCGGCCAGTCAATCCCGTACGTCTTATTCTTTTCACGAGCAGCAGATGCCTGTTCAGCCGCCCTCTGTTCTGCCTGATATCGTAATAACTCATTATGTACAGCCCTCCATGGTTTTCCAAATTTTTTGGCTAACTTATCCCCATCAATTGCAGCCTTCCATAACCTATCACCCAATTTACGCCACTCAGATAATTCGTGAACAGTATGCGGGTTCTGAAAACAGCCCTGGGAGTGCCCATAAGCTAACAACCCAGGAAGATCCTTTTGTAAATCGATCTCCCTAATTTGTCTCTTTTGTAAGAGACATGTACATAAATCATATGCTGCTTGCCTCTGCATACCTGAATATCGTCAGCGCGCGCTGTTGCAGCTCTCCAAGGTCTCGGCAGCACGTTTCAGCCGGGTACGCCGATGCGAACGCCCGGGGCTCGACACAGTTTTCTTCGCTGTGTTTTAGCCGTCCTCGCTGCAAAGGACCTGACCACCCGTTGCTCCGTCGTGGATCACGTCGGGGTCACCATTTGTCGGAGACAACGGGAGACAAGCACATCCTATAATGATCAACAAGCCTCAGTTTATTCAGAATTATCTTATGACTTATGTAACAGAGTTAATTAGCTGATACATATTGCAACAGCCAAGCTCCTTATAGGTTTGATACAATTTAGTGCTTATCTTGCAAAACAGTTACCCTCGTGTTAACGTACGTGAGCCCTTCTTAACCGCAGTCAGTTATTTACAGCTTCGTTTGTGCTGATTTAGTATTTGACCCTCGTTTCACATCCGCTTCTTCAAGCGCTTCCTCAGACACGAACTTCGCGTGCTTCTTATTGCCCTCTGGCATGTAGCCATCTTGCAGTGAGACTTCCCACATTTCCCCCTTCTTCTCTTAGTAGGACATAGTTAATCTGCATTTTATTCAGTAATCGAATAAGCATTTTTTGGAGGCAAGCGAATACACAAGGTAATATTGACAGGAGTAGTAGCAGCATAAGTCCTATGTTTATGCCATACATGATTATGGTTTTAAACCACGGACCAATGCCAAATATCGAGTGGGTTAGTGGAGACCTTAATGTTTTTGGTATGATCCTTAAGCCATTGCAGTTGTTTGTGAATTGATTCTGAATTGGAGGAAAGATTAAAGCAGCACATACTTTCGAAATCTTTACAACCATGCCCGTGGGCTAATAGCAAAAAATCAATGGCAGTCCTATTCTGAAGGATCTGATGTCGCAGATTTTCCATATCCTGTGCTAGTTCACTAAGTATTTGAGTCGTTACATTGGATTGTTTTACTATCCAGTAAGCAAGCTTACTTATAGTTCGAAGCGCGTGAGCGGCACCCACTCCGGGAACAATAGACGCAAAAAGATTAGCTGTGGGTTCCCAGAGTTCTACTTGATCGTTACAATCAGGTGTGAGGGTTGCTATAGCTCGCTTATCGCGGCGTGTCTTATTTAAAAGGAATTGTGACATTACAGTAACATTTGGTGTGAAAAGAGTCAATTTTCCCAGATAACATGGACCACTATGAGTATATCTAGGTATTCCTTGCCATGCTCGATCACCACAAATCAAATAGGTGTTGCCAGGCAATGCCTTTGCACTGTTATTAGTCCAAATCTTTGTGTTATTTTTCCCCTAACCATAGGTTTTATAAGTACCACACATATATGTTTTGTTCCAAAAGGGATAGTTCCTGGGTGTAAGCCATAATGTAGGATCATTAATATTTTGCTTATAATCACCTAGTTCAACACATCCTGATTCATTTGCTGAATTATTCAACATTCTGCTACCTAAAAAGCCCGATTTCTTGAGGATCCCAGGGTAATGTTTTGTTTAATATAGTTAATAATTTGGTTGTATATTTACTGCTATCATCTGACCTATTACATGTGGCATTGGATATTGTTGAAAAATCAGTTGTATTATATCCGGGTATTTTAACCAAACATGTACGAAAAGGATCAGTGGCAGAGGCCAATGCCAAACAAAAGGAAGTAGTACGCGTTTTGGTAGCCTATGTTACCCATAAGTTTGGTGGAGAATTGAGATACATAGTAAGAATATTATTATATACAAATAAGATGCAGTAGACCCAGGACCACATGGTCGCAGTAATATTGGATTAGCTCTTCTTTAATCACCGTGCCTTTCAGTAATGGACGGAGTCCTTCTAGCAATTCATTTGGTATACCCACTATGGGCCGTAGCCACTGCAAGTCTCCTAAAAATTTTTGTGCATCATTAAGAGCCTGTAGTCGCGATTGTAACTGCAATTTCTGAGGGGATACAGTTTTATCAGTAAGTACCCAGCCTAGATACTTCCATGGTGACGACTGTTGAACCTTATCTGAAGAAATTACCAGATTAGAACATTGTAACACTCGTTGGATGTGTTCAATCTGCTTGTCAGAAAAGGGCGCTGCTTGAGCAAATAATATATCATCCATGTAATGATAAATTATAACATGTTTCCATTGTTCACGTTAACGGCTGTAATGCAGCAGCTACATATAATTGACACAAGGTGGGGCTGTTACGCATACCCTGTGGTAATACTGTCCATTCAAATCGTTGATCTGGGCCCTCTCTGTTAAGGGAGGGTAAGGTAAAAGCAAACCGTTTTTGATCCTGAGGATGTAAATCAATTGTAAAAAAGCAATCCTTTAAATCAATAATTAGCAGAGACCAGCACTCTGGAATCATGGCTGGATTAGGTAGCCCTGGCTGTAAAGCACCCGTCGGTTCCATCTGATTATTAATCTCTCTCAGATCATGTAACAATCGATATTTACCTGACTTCTTTTTTATGACAAATATTGGAGAATTCCATGGACTAGTGGACAAACGTAAATGACCTTGTTGAAATTGCTCTTTGACCAATTGATGAGCATGAAATAGACTTTCCCGTTTTAGTGGCCATTGCTTAACCCATACCGGTGTGTTGGTAGTTCAGGTAATGGGAATTGGGAAAGTCCAAGCAATGGCTAAAAGGCCAAAGGGTGCTCATTCGTAAGTACAACCCCCAACTGTGAGAGTATATCCCTTCCAATTAGACACTGCACAGTTGGTGGTAGTTGTACCACAGAAAACACAGCAGAAACTTGACGACCCTCCAGTTTTACTTTTAACGTAGGTGTTCTCTGAGCAAATGTCATACCCCCAACTCCAGTAACCGTAGTACCTGATGGAAACAGGGGCCATCCCTGGGGCCACTGTGATGGAGTAATTATACTAGAATCTGCCCCAGTATCCAAAAGGGCCATAAGGGTCACTTGTTGATCGTCGTAGCCAATTTCAACTTTATGTCTAGGTCGATCATTTAATGTCAAGGTTAAAAGAGTCAGTCCCCCTGAAGAGTCGAATTTTTCTTCACCTCGATCCTTGTCGGTTAACGAAGGTATTTCCTTTGTAAGTTGTTCCAATGGGATCAACTGAGCGATACGTTGTCCATTGGTTATCCGTATGGGAGGAAAAGGGGTATATAACATTATCATTATTTCTCCGGTGTAGTCAGCGTCAATAACGCCAGGTAAAACAAAGAGTCCCAGCACTGATGCCGATGACCTGCCGAGTAATAATGCCCCCACAGACTTGTTTTGAATCACGACAGGACCATACACTCCAGTGGGAATTCGATGTGGCTGAGTGTTTAGGAGACTAATGTCTACAGCGGATGCCAGGTCAAGTCCGAGACTCCCTCTTGTTGCTGGTCTGAGGCGGGAGACGCTACCTGCTGTGCAGCAGCTACTTGTGTCTGCGCGCGGCTGCTCCGATTTGCGCTCCCAACGGAGTTTCCCGAACGGCGATGACAGGCTCCCGTTTTATGATTATCCGAACGACACTTGACACACCACACACCGGAGGCAGTACACTCTTTGCGAACGTGGCCCAGAAGGCCACACCGAAAGCACCTTGCTCGGCCAGTCCCCGGGGACGTCTTCTGTCGAGTAACGACCGACGCTTGGAGAGGTGCAAGAGCTGCTAACACTTGAGTCTGAGATGCCTTAGCCTGTTCTTGTAACTCAACTCCCAATTGTTTTGTAGTCTCTACTACTAAAGCTTGAGGTCCAGTGGGCATCTGAGCCATCCTTTCTAATGCTTCCTCTATTGTCCAATTGGCACCAAGAGTACTCAAAATATTACGAGTAGTAGTATCACAATTTTGTAGGGCACACTGTTTTAATAAGGCTCCTCGCATATATTCAGGAACCCCAGCTCTCTCTATAGCTGCAGTAGCTTTGTCTATGAATGCTTCAAACGTTTCGTTCTTACCTTGTCTTATACCCATATAAACTGGAATGCCCCCCGGTTCTTTCACTCGATCAGTAGTTCTCCTTACTAGTTGCATTGCCTCTCTCAACTTATCTGCACCTATCATTGCTTGTGCTTCAGTGCGTAAAAACGGTCCAAGTCCCATAAGCTTCTTTACGGTTATTCCATACAACGGATCCCCAGGCTGTCTCTGAATTGCAACGGATTCATGCATTAAACTCTGCCAATGAGCATTAAACAACAGCTGCTGATGCTGGGTAAATATCAATCGAATTATCCCTCGGCAGTCAGCAGGTAATAAAATTTGTGTACTCCAGATATAATCTAACATTTGTTTCGCTGGCTCGTTATGAACTCCAAATTGACTGACCGTGGCACACAATTGAGACAATAATTTCCAATCCAAGGCTGAAATTGTCGCTTGCACACCGCCTCCCGGAATTGCTGGAATGTGACAGGACAGGCTAGCTGTGCAGCCACTTGCAATACCTCTCCATCCCCCTGCTCCAGCCCTTCCCGAGCTAGCGCAGCCCAAGCTTCTCTACGTTCCTTTGCCATAGCCTCAGCCAGGTCCGCTTCCGCCCCTGGAGTTGGCTCCGACAGAAACGGATTAGTAGGGCTGCTTGATGTGTCCTTGGGAGCAAACTCGCTCTCGGGGGCTGAGGGTACAGAAGGAGGAGGTTTAAATCCATCAGTAAAGGGTGGAGGCCATGGAGGCAAGTATACGGTAGACACACTTGGGGGTAAGGGGGCACCTTGCGGCCAGTCAATCCCGTACGTCTTATTCTTTTCACGAGCAGCAGATGCCTGTTCAGCCGCCCTCTGTTCTGCCTGATATCGTAATAACTCATTATGTACAGCCCTCCATGGTTTTCCAAACTTTTTGGCTAACTTATCCCCATCAATTGCAGCCTTCCATAACCTATCACCCAATTTACGCCACTCAGATAATTCGTGAACAGTATGCGGGTTCTGAAAACAGCCCTGGGAGTGCCCATAAGCTAACAACCCAGGAAGATCCTTTTGTAAATCGATCTCCCTAATTTGTCTCTTTTGTAAGAGACATGTACATAAATCATATGCTGCTTGCCTCTGCATACCTGAATATCGTCAGCGCGCGCTGTTGCAGCTCTCCAAGGTCTCGGCAGCACGTTTCAGCCGGGTACGCCGATGCGAACGCCCGGGGCTCGACACAGTTTTCTTCGCTGTGTTTTAGCCGTCCTCGCTGCAAAGGACCTGACCACTCGTTGCTCCGTCGTGGATCACGTCGGGGTCACCATTTGTCGGAGACAACGGGAGACAAGCACATCCTATAATGATCAACAAGCCTCAGTTTATTCAGAATTATCTTATGACTTATGTAACAGAGTTAATTAGCTGATACATATTGCAACAGCCAAGCTCCTTATAGGTTTGATACAATTTAGTGCTTATCTTGCAAAACAGTTACCCTCGTGTTAACGTACGTGAGCCCTTCTTAACCGCAGTCAGTTATTTACAGCTTCGTTTGTGCTGATTTAGTATTTGACCCTCGTTTCACATCCGCTTCTTCAAGCGCTTCCTCAGACACGAACTTCGCGTGCTTCTTATTGCCCTCTGGCATGTAGCCATCTTGCAGTGAGACTTCCCACATTTCCCCCTTCTTCTCTTAGTAGGACATAGTTAATCTGCATTTTATTCAGTAATCGAATAAGCATTTTTTGGAGGCAAGCGAATACACAAGGTAATATTGACAGGAGTAGTAGCAGCATAAGTCCTATGTTTATGCCATACATGATTATGGTTTTAAACCACGGACCAATGCCAAATATCGAGTGGGTTAGTGGAGACCTTAATGTTTTTGGTATGATCCTTAAGCCATTGCAGTTGTTTGTGAATTGATTCTGAATTGGAGGAAAGATTAAAGCAGCACATACTTTCGAAATCTTTACAACCATGCCCGTGGGCTAATAGCAAAAAATCAATGGCAGTCCTATTCTGAAGGATCTGATGTCGCAGATTTTCCATATCCTGTGCTAGTTCACTAAGTATTTGAGTCGTTACATTGGATTGTTTTACTATCCAGTAAGCAAGCTTACTTATAGTTCGAAGCGCGTGAGCGGCACCCACTCCGGGAACAATAGACGCAAAAAGATTAGCTGTGGGTTCCCAGAGTTCTACTTGATCGTTACAATCAGGTGTGAGGGTTGCTATAGCTCGCTTATCGCGGCGTGTCTTATTTAAAAGGAATTGTGACATTACAGTAACATTTGGTGTGAAAAGAGTCAATTTTCCCAGATAACATGGACCACTATGAGTATATCTAGGTATTCCTTGCCATGCTCGATCACCACAAATCAAATAGGTGTTGCCAGGCAATGCCTTTGCACTGTTATTAGTCCAGATCTTTGTGTTATTTTTCCCCTAACCATAGGTTTTATAAGTACCACACATATATGTTTTGTTCCAAAAGGGATAGTTCCTGGGTGTAAGCCATAATGTAGGATCATTAATATTTTGCTTATAATCACCTAGTTCAACACATCCTGATTCATTTGCTGAATTATTCAACATTCTGCTACCTAAAAAGCCCGATTTCTTGAGGATCCCAGGGTAATGTTTTGTTTAATATAGTTAATAATTTGGTTGTATATTTACTGCTATCATCTGACCTATTACATGTGGCATTGGATATTGTTGAAAAATCAGTTGTATTATATCCGGGTATTTTAACCAAACATGTACGAAAAGGATCAGTGGCAGAGGCCAATGCCAAACAAAAGGAAGTAGTACGCGTTTTGGTAGCCTATGTTACCCATAAGTTTGGTGGAGAATTGAGATACATAGTAAGAATATTATTATATACAAATAAGATGCAGTAGACCCAGGACCACATGGTCGCAGTAATATTGGATTAGCTCTTCTTTAATCACCGTGCCTTTCAGTAATGGACGGAGTCCTTCTAGCAATTCATTTGGTATACCCACTATGGGCCGTAGCCACTGCAAGTCTCCTAAAAATTTTTGTGCATCATTAAGAGCCTGTAGTCGCGATTGTAACTGCAATTTCTGAGGGGATACAGTTTTATCAGTAAGTACCCAGCCTAGATACTTCCATGGTGACGACTGTTGAACCTTATCTGAAGAAATTACCAGATTAGAACATTGTAACACTCGTTGGATGTGTTCAATCTGCTTGTCAGAAAAGGGCGCTGCTTGAGCAAATAATATATCATCCATGTAATGATAAATTATAACATGTTTCCATTGTTCACGTTAACGGCTGTAATGCAGCAGCTACATATAATTGACACAAGGTGGGGCTGTTACGCATACCCTGTGGTAATACTGTCCATTCAAATCGTTGATCTGGGCCCTCTCTGTTAAGGGAGGGTAAGGTAAAAGCAAACCGTTTTTGATCCTGAGGATGTAAATCAATTGTAAAAAAGCAATCCTTTAAATCAATAATTAGCAGAGACCAGCACTCTGGAATCATGGCTGGATTAGGTAGCCCTGGCTGTAAAGCACCCGTCGGTTCCATCTGATTATTAATCTCTCTCAGATCATGTAACAATCGATATTTACCTGACTTCTTTTTTATGACAAATATTGGAGAATTCCATGGACTAGTGGACAAACGTAAATGACCTTGTTGAAATTGCTCTTTGACCAATTGATGAGCATGAAATAGACTTTCCCGTTTTAGTGGCCATTGCTTAACCCATACCGGTGTGTTGGTAGTTCAGGTAATGGGAATTGGGAAAGTCCAAGCAATGGCTAAAAGGCCAAAGGGTGCTCATTCGTAAGTACAACCCCCAACTGTGAGAGTATATCCCTTCCAATTAGACACTGCACAGTTGGTGGTAGTTGTACCACAGAAAACACAGCAGAAACTTGACGACCCTCCAGTTTTACTTTTAACGTAGGTGTTCTCTGAGCAAATGTCATACCCCCAACTCCAGTAACCGTAGTACCTGATGGAAACAGGGGCCATCCCTGGGGCCACTGTGATGGAGTAATTATACTAGAATCTGCCCCAGTATCCAAAAGGGCCATAAGGGTCACTTGTTGATCGTCGTAGCCAATTTCAACTTTATGTCTAGGTCGATCATTTAATGTCAAGGTTAAAAGAGTCAGTCCCCCTGAAGAGTCGAATTTTTCTTCACCTCGATCCTTGTCGGTTAACGAAGGTATTTCCTTTGTAAGTTGTTCCAATGGGATCAACTGAGCGATACGTTGTCCCTTGGTTATCCGTATGGGAGGAAAAGGGGTATATAACATTATCATTATTTCTCCGGTGTAGTCAGCGTCAATAACGCCAGGTAAAACAAAGAGTCCCAGCACTGATGCCGATGACCTGCCGAGTAATAATGCCCCCACAGACTTGTTTTGAATCACGACAGGACCATACACTCCAGTGGGAATTCGATGTGGCTGAGTGTTTAGGAGACTAATGTCTACAGCGGATGCCAGGTCAAGTCCGAGACTCCCTCTTGTTGCTGGTCTGAGGCGGGAGACGCTACCTGCTGTGCAGCAGCTACTTGTGTCTGCGCGCGGCTGCTCCGATTTGCGCTCCCAACGGAGTTTCCCGAACGGCGATGACAGGCTCCCGTTTTATGATTATCCGAACGACACTTGACACACCACACACCGGAGGCAGTACACTCTTTGCGAACGTGGCCCAGAAGGCCACACCGAAAGCACCTTGCTCGGCCAGTCCCCGGGGACGTCTTCTGTCGAGTAACGACCGACGCTTGGAGAGGTGCAAGAGCTGCTAACACTTGAGTCTGAGATGCCTTAGCCTGTTCTTGTAACTCAACTCCCAATTGTTTTGTAGTCTCTACTACTAAAGCTTGAGGTCCAGTGGGCATCTGAGCCATCCTTTCTAATGCTTCCTCTATTGTCCAATTGGCACCAAGAGTACTCAAAATATTACGAGTAGTAGTATCACAATTTTGTAGGGCACACTGTTTTAATAAGGCTCCTCGCATATATTCAGGAACCCCAGCTCTCTCTATAGCTGCAGTAGCTTTGTCTATGAATGCTTCAAACGTTTCGTTCTTACCTTGTCTTATACCCATATAAACTGGAATGCCCCCCGGTTCTTTCACTCGATCAGTAGTTCTCCTTACTAGTTGCATTGCCTCTCTCAACTTATCTGCACCTATCATTGCTTGTGCTTCAGTGCGTAAAAACGGTCCAAGTCCCATAAGCTTCTTTACGGTTATTCCATACAACGGATCCCCAGGCTGTCTCTGAATTGCAACGGATTCATGCATTAAACTCTGCCAATGAGCATTAAACAACAGCTGCTGATGCTGGGTAAATATCAATCGAATTATCCCTCGGCAGTCAGCAGGTAATAAAATTTGTGTACTCCAGATATAATCTAACATTTGTTTCGCTGGCTCGTTATGAACTCCAAATTGACTGACCGTGGCACACAATTGAGACAATAATTTCCAATCCAAGGCTGAAATTGTCGCTTGCACACCGCCTCCCGGAATTGCTGGAATGTGACAGGACAGGCTAGCTGTGCAGCCACTTGCAATACCTCTCCATCCCCCTGCTCCAGCCCTTCCCGAGCTAGCGCAGCCCAAGCTTCTCTACGTTCCTTTGCCATAGCCTCAGCCAGGTCCGCTTCCGCCCCTGGAGTTGGCTCCGACAGAAACGGATTAGTAGGGCTGCTTGATGTGTCCTTGGGAGCAAACTCGCTCTCGGGGGCTGAGGGTACAGAAGGAGGAGGTTTAAATCCATCAGTAAAGGGTGGAGGCCATGGAGGCAAGTATACGGTAGACACACTTGGGGGTAAGGGGGCACCTTGCGGCCAGTCAATCCCGTACGTCTTATTCTTTTCACGAGCAGCAGATGCCTGTTCAGCCGCCCTCTGTTCTGCCTGATATCGTAATAACTCATTATGTACAGCCCTCCATGGTTTTCCAAATTTTTTGGCTAACTTATCCCCATCAATTGCAGCCTTCCATAACCTATCACCTAATTTACGCCACTCAGATAATTCGTGAACAGTATGCGGGTTCTGAAAACAGCCCTGGGAGTGCCCATAAGCTAACAACCCAGGAAGATCCTTTTGTAAATCGATCTCCCTAATTTGTCTCTTTTGTAAGAGACATGTACATAAATCATATGCTGCTTGCCTCTGCATACCTGAATATCGTCAGCGCGCGCTGTTGCAGCTCTCCAAGGTCTCGGCAGCACGTTTCAGCCGGGTACGCCGATGCGAACGCCCGGGGCTCGACACAGTTTTCTTCGCTGTGTTTTAGCCGTCCTCGCTGCAAAGGACCTGACCACTCGTTGCTCCGTCGTGGATCACGTCGGGGTCACCATTTGTCGGAGAACAATGGGAGACAAGCACATCCGATGATGATCAACAAGCCTCAGTTTATTCAGAATTATCTTATGACTTATGTAACAGAGTTAATTAGCTGATACATATTGCAACAGCCAAGCTCCTTATAGGTTTGATACAATTTAGTGCTTATCTTGCAAAACAGTTACCCTCGTGTTAACGTACGTGAGCCCTTCTTAACCGCAGTCAGTTATTTACAGCTTCGTTTGTGCTGATTTAGTATTTGACCCTCGTTTCACATCCGCTTCTTCAAGCGCTTCCTCAGACACGAACTTCGCGTGCTTCTTATTGCCCTCTGGCATGTAGCCATCTTGCAGTGAGACTTCCCACATTTCCCCCTTCTTCTCTTAGTAGGACATAGTTAATCTGCATTTTATTCAGTAATCGAATAAGCATTTTTTGGAGGCAAGCGAATACACAAGGTAATATTGACAGGAGTAGTAGCAGCATAAGTCCTATGTTTATGCCATACATGATTATGGTTTTAAACCACGGACCAATGCCAAATATCGAGTGGGTTAGTGGAGACCTTAATGTTTTTGGTATGATCCTTAAGCCATTGCAGTTGTTTGTGAATTGATTCTGAATTGGAGGAAAGATTAAAGCAGCACATACTTTCGAAATCTTTACAACCATGCCCGTGGGCTAATAGCAAAAAATCAATGGCAGTCCTATTCTGAAGGATCTGATGTCGCAGATTTTCCATATCCTGTGCTAGTTCACTAAGTATTTGAGTCGTTACATTGGATTGTTTTACTATCCAGTAAGCAAGCTTACTTATAGTTCGAAGCGCGTGAGCGGCACCCACTCCGGGAACAATAGACGCAAAAAGATTAGCTGTGGGTTCCCAGAGTTCTACTTGATCGTTACAATCAGGTGTGAGGGTTGCTATAGCTCGCTTATCGCGGCGTGTCTTATTTAAAAGGAATTGTGACATTACAGTAACATTTGGTGTGAAAAGAGTCAATTTTCCCAGATAACATGGACCACTATGAGTATATCTAGGTATTCCTTGCCATGCTCGATCACCACAAATCAAATAGGTGTTGCCAGGCAATGCCTTTGCACTGTTATTAGTCCAAATCTTTGTGTTATTTTTCCCCTAACCATAGGTTTTATAAGTACCACACATATATGTTTTGTTCCAAAAGGGATAGTTCCTGGGTGTAAGCCATAATGTAGGATCATTAATATTTTGCTTATAATCACCTAGTTCAACACATCCTGATTCATTTGCTGAATTATTCAACATTCTGCTACCTAAAAAGCCCGATTTCTTGAGGATCCCAGGGTAATGTTTTGTTTAATATAGTTAATAATTTGGTTGTGTATTTACTGCTATCATCTGACCTATTACATGTGGCATTGGATATTGTTGAAAAATCAGTTGTATTATATCCGGGTATTTTAACCAAACATGTACGAAAAGGATCAGTGGCAGAGGCCAATGCCAAACAAAAGGAAGTAGTACGCGTTTTGGTAGCCTATGTTACCCATAAGTTTGGTGGAGAATTGAGATACATAGTAAGAATATTATTATATACAAATAAGATGCAGTAGACCCAGGACCACATGGTCGCAGTAATATTGGATTAGCTCTTCTTTAATCACCGTGCCTTTCAGTAATGGACGGAGTCCTTCTAGCAATTCATTTGGTATACCCACTATGGGCCGTAGCCACTGCAAGTCTCCTAAAAATTTTTGTGCATCATTAAGAGCCTGTAGTCGCGATTGTAACTGCAATTTCTGAGGGGATACAGTTTTATCAGTAAGTACCCAGCCTAGATACTTCCATGGTGACGACTGTTGAACCTTATCTGAAGAAATTACCAGATTAGAACATTGTAACACTCGTTGGATGTGTTCAATCTGCTTGTCAGAAAAGGGCGCTGCTTGAGCAAATAATATATCATCCATGTAATGATAAATTATAACATGTTTCCATTGTTCACGTTAACGGCTGTAATGCAGCAGCTACATATAATTGACACAAGGTGGGGCTGTTACGCATACCCTGTGGTAATACTGTCCATTCAAATCGTTGATCTGGGCCCTCTCTGTTAAGGGAGGGTAAGGTAAAAGCAAACCGTTTTTGATCCTGAGGATGTAAATCAATTGTAAAAAAGCAATCCTTTAAATCAATAATTAGCAGAGACCAGCACTCTGGAATCATGGCTGGATTAGGTAGCCCTGGCTGTAAAGCACCCGTCGGTTCCATCTGATTATTAATCTCTCTCAGATCATGTAACAATCGATATTTACCTGACTTCTTTTTTATGACAAATATTGGAGAATTCCATGGACTAGTGGACAAACGTAAATGACCTTGTTGAAATTGCTCTTTGACCAATTGATGAGCATGAAATAGACTTTCCCGTTTTAGTGGCCATTGCTTAACCCATACCGGTGTGTTGGTAGTTCAGGTAATGGGAATTGGGAAAGTCCAAGCAATGGCTAAAAGGCCAAAGGGTGCTCATTCGTAAGTACAACCCCCAACTGTGAGAGTATATCCCTTCCAATTAGACACTGCACAGTTGGTGGTAGTTGTACCACAGAAAACACAGCAGAAACTTGACGACCCTCCAGTTTTACTTTTAACGTAGGTGTTCTCTGAGCAAATGTCATACCCCCAACTCCAGTAACCGTAGTACCTGATGGAAACAGGGGCCATCCCTGGGGCCACTGTGATGGAGTAATTATACTAGAATCTGCCCCAGTATCCAAAAGGGCCATAAGGGTCACTTGTTGATCGTCGTAGCCAATTTCAACTTTATGTCTAGGTCGATCATTTAATGTCAAGGTTAAAAGAGTCAGTCCCCCTGAAGAGTCGAATTTTTCTTCACCTCGATCCTTGTCGGTTAACGAAGGTATTTCCTTTGTAAGTTGTTCCAATGGGATCAACTGAGCGATACGTTGTCCATTGGTTATCCGTATGGGAGGAAAAGGGGTATATAACATTATCATTATTTCTCCGGTGTAGTCAGCGTCAATAACGCCAGGTAAAACAAAGAGTCCCAGCACTGATGCCGATGACCTGCCGAGTAATAATGCCCCCACAGACTTGTTTTGAATCACGACAGGACCATACACTCCAGTGGGAATTCGATGTGGCTGAGTGTTTAGGAGACTAATGTCTACAGCGGATGCCAGGTCAAGTCCGAGACTCCCTCTTGTTGCTGGTCTGAGGCGGGAGACGCTACCTGCTGTGCAGCAGCTACTTGTGTCTGCGCGCGGCTGCTCCGATTTGCGCTCCCAACGGAGTTTCCCGAACGGCGATGACAGGCTCCCGTTTTATGATTATCCGAACGACACTTGACACACCACACACCGGAGGCAGTACACTCTTTGCGAACGTGGCCCAGAAGGCCACACCGAAAGCACCTTGCTCGGCCAGTCCCCGGGGACGTCTTCTGTCGAGTAACGACCGACGCTTGGAGAGGTGCAAGAGCTGCTAACACTTGAGTCTGAGATGCCTTAGCCTGTTCTTGTAACTCAACTCCCAATTGTTTTGTAGTCTCTACTACTAAAGCTTGAGGTCCAGTGGGCATCTGAGCCATCCTTTCTAATGCTTCCTCTATTGTCCAATTGGCACCAAGAGTACTCAAAATATTACGAGTAGTAGTATCACAATTTTGTAGGGCACACTGTTTTAATAAGGCTCCTCGCATATATTCAGGAACCCCAGCTCTCTCTATAGCTGCAGTAGCTTTGTCTATGAATGCTTCAAACGTTTCGTTCTTACCTTGTCTTATACCCATATAAACTGGAATGCCCCCCGGTTCTTTCACTCGATCAGTAGTTCTCCTTACTAGTTGCATTGCCTCTCTCAACTTATCTGCACCTATCATTGCTTGTGCTTCAGTGCGTAAAAACGGTCCAAGTCCCATAAGCTTCTTTACGGTTATTCCATACAACGGATCCCCAGGCTGTCTCTGAATTGCAACGGATTCATGCATTAAACTCTGCCAATGAGCATTAAACAACAGCTGCTGATGCTGGGTAAATATCAATCGAATTATCCCTCGGCAGTCAGCAGGTAATAAAATTTGTGTACTCCAGATATAATCTAACATTTGTTTCGCTGGCTCGCTATGAACTCCAAATTGACTGACCGTGGCACACAATTGAGACAATAATTTCCAATCCAAGGCTGAAATTGTCGCTTGCACACCGCCTCCCGGAATTGCTGGAATGTGACAGGACAGGCTAGCTGTGCAGCCACTTGCAATACCTCTCCATCCCCCTGCTCCAGCCCTTCCCGAGCTAGCGCAGCCCAAGCTTCTCTACGTTCCTTTGCCATAGCCTCAGCCAGGTCCGCTTCCGCCCCTGGAGTTGGCTCCGACAGAAACGGATTAGTAGGGCTGCTTGATGTGTCCTTGGGAGCAAACTCGCTCTCGGGGGCTGAGGGTACAGAAGGAGGAGGTTTAAATCCATCAGTAAAGGGTGGAGGCCATGGAGGCAAGTATACGGTAGACACACTTGGGGGTAAGGGGGCACCTTGCGGCCAGTCAATCCCGTACGTCTTATTCTTTTCACGAGCAGCAGATGCCTGTTCAGCCGCCCTCTGTTCTGCCTGATATCGTAATAACTCATTATGTACAGCCCTCCATGGTTTTCCAAATTTTTTGGCTAACTTATCCCCATCAATTGCAGCCTTCCATAACCTATCACCCAATTTACGCCACTCAGATAATTCGTGAACAGTATGCGGGTTCTGAAAACAGCCCTGGGAGTGCCCATAAGCTAACAACCCAGGAAGATCCTTTTGTAAATCGATCTCCCTAATTTGTCTCTTTTGTAAGAGACATGTACATAAATCATATGCTGCTTGCCTCTGCATACCTGAATATCGTCAGCGCGCGCTGTTGCAGCTCTCCAAGGTCTCGGCAGCACGTTTCAGCCGGGTACGCCGATGCGAACGCCCGGGGCTCGACACAGTTTTCTTCGCTGTGTTTTAGCCGTCCTCGCTGCAAAGGACCTGACCACTCGTTGCTCCGTCGTGGATCACGTCGGGGTCACCATTTGTCGGAGACAACGGGAGACAAGCACATCCTATAATGATCAACAAGCCTCAGTTTATTCAGAATTATCTTATGACTTATGTAACAGAGTTAATTAGCTGATACATATTGCAACAGCCAAGCTCCTTATAGGTTTGATACAATTTAGTGCTTATCTTGCAAAACAGTTACCCTCGTGTTAACGTACGTGAGCCCTTCTTAACCGCAGTCAGTTATTTACAGCTTCGTTTGTGCTGATTTAGTATTTGACCCTCGTTTCACATCCGCTTCTTCAAGCGCTTCCTCAGACACGAACTTCGCGTGCTTCTTATTGCCCTCTGGCATGTAGCCATCTTGCAGTGAGACTTCCCACATTTCCCCCTTCTTCTCTTAGTAGGACATAGTTAATCTGCATTTTATTCAGTAATCGAATAAGCATTTTTTGGAGGCAAGCGAATACACAAGGTAATATTGACAGGAGTAGTAGCAGCATAAGTCCTATGTTTATGCCATACATGATTATGGTTTTAAACCACGGACCAATGCCAAATATCGAGTGGGTTAGTGGAGACCTTAATGTTTTTGGTATGATCCTTAAGCCATTGCAGTTGTTTGTGAATTGATTCTGAATTGGAGGAAAGATTAAAGCAGCACATACTTTCGAAATCTTTACAACCATGCCCGTGGGCTAATAGCAAAAAATCAATGGCAGTCCTATTCTGAAGGATCTGATGTCGCAGATTTTCCATATCCTGTGCTAGTTCACTAAGTATTTGAGTCGTTACATTGGATTGTTTTACTATCCAGTAAGCAAGCTTACTTATAGTTCGAAGCGCGTGAGCGGCACCCACTCCGGGAACAATAGACGCAAAAAGATTAGCTGTGGGTTCCCAGAGTTCTACTTGATCGTTACAATCAGGTGTGAGGGTTGCTATAGCTCGCTTATCGCGGCGTGTCTTATTTAAAAGGAATTGTGACATTACAGTAACATTTGGTGTGAAAAGAGTCAATTTTCCCAGATAACATGGACCACTATGAGTATATCTAGGTATTCCTTGCCATGCTCGATCACCACAAATCAAATAGGTGTTGCCAGGCAATGCCTTTGCACTGTTATTAGTCCAAATCTTTGTGTTATTTTTCCCCTAACCATAGGTTTTATAAGTACCACACATATATGTTTTGTTCCAAAAGGGATAGTTCCTGGGTGTAAGCCATAATGTAGGATCATTAATATTTTGCTTATAATCACCTAGTTCAACACATCCTGATTCATTTGCTGAATTATTCAACATTCTGCTACCTAAAAAGCCCGATTTCTTGAGGATCCCAGGGTAATGTTTTGTTTAATATAGTTAATAATTTGGTTGTATATTTACTGCTATCATCTGACCTATTACATGTGGCATTGGATATTGTTGAAAAATCAGTTGTATTATATCCGGGTATTTTAACCAAACATGTACGAAAAGGATCAGTGGCAGAGGCCAATGCCAAACAAAAGGAAGTAGTACGCGTTTTGGTAGCCTATGTTACCCATAAGTTTGGTGGAGAATTGAGATACATAGTAAGAATATTATTATATACAAATAAGATGCAGTAGACCCAGGACCACATGGTCGCAGTAATATTGGATTAGCTCTTCTTTAATCACCGTGCCTTTCAGTAATGGACGGAGTCCTTCTAGCAATTCATTTGGTATACCCACTATGGGCCGTAGCCACTGCAAGTCTCCTAAAAATTTTTGTGCATCATTAAGAGCCTGTAGTCGCGATTGTAACTGCAATTTCTGAGGGGATACAGTTTTATCAGTAAGTACCCAGCCTAGATACTTCCATGGTGACGACTGTTGAACCTTATCTGAAGAAATTACCAGATTAGAACATTGTAACACTCGTTGGATGTGTTCAATCTGCTTGTCAGAAAAGGGCGCTGCTTGAGCAAATAATATATCATCCATGTAATGATAAATTATAACATGTTTCCATTGTTCACGTTAACGGCTGTAATGCAGCAGCTACATATAATTGACACAAGGTGGGGCTGTTACGCATACCCTGTGGTAATACTGTCCATTCAAATCGTTGATCTGGGCCCTCTCTGTTAAGGGAGGGTAAGGTAAAAGCAAACCGTTTTTGATCCTGAGGATGTAAATCAATTGTAAAAAAGCAATCCTTTAAATCAATAATTAGCAGAGACCAGCACTCTGGAATCATGGCTGGATTAGGTAGCCCTGGCTGTAAAGCACCCGTCGGTTCCATCTGATTATTAATCTCTCTCAGATCATGTAACAATCGATATTTACCTGACTTCTTTTTTATGACAAATATTGGAGAATTCCATGGACTAGTGGACAAACGTAAATGACCTTGTTGAAATTGCTCTTTGACCAATTGATGAGCATGAAATAGACTTTCCCGTTTTAGTGGCCATTGCTTAACCCATACCGGTGTGTTGGTAGTTCAGGTAATGGGAATTGGGAAAGTCCAAGCAATGGCTAAAAGGCCAAAGGGTGCTCATTCGTAAGTACAACCCCCAACTGTGAGAGTATATCCCTTCCAATTAGACACTGCACAGTTGGTGGTAGTTGTACCACAGAAAACACAGCAGAAACTTGACGACCCTCCAGTTTTACTTTTAACGTAGGTGTTCTCTGAGCAAATGTCATACCCCCAACTCCAGTAACCGTAGTACCTGATGGAAACAGGGGCCATCCCTGGGGCCACTGTGATGGAGTAATTATACTAGAATCTGCCCCAGTATCCAAAAGGGCCATAAGGGTCACTTGTTGATCGTCGTAGCCAATTTCAACTTTATGTCTAGGTCGATCATTTAATGTCAAGGTTAAAAGAGTCAGTCCCCCTGAAGAGTCGAATTTTTCTTCACCTCGATCCTTGTCGGTTAACGAAGGTATTTCCTTTGTAAGTTGTTCCAATGGGATCAACTGAGCGATACGTTGTCCATTGGTTATCCGTATGGGAGGAAAAGGGGTATATAACATTATCATTATTTCTCCGGTGTAGTCAGCGTCAATAACGCCAGGTAAAACAAAGAGTCCCAGCACTGATGCCGATGACCTGCCGAGTAATAATGCCCCCACAGACTTGTTTTGAATCACGACAGGACCATACACTCCAGTGGGAATTCGATGTGGCTGAGTGTTTAGGAGACTAATGTCTACAGCGGATGCCAGGTCAAGTCCGAGACTCCCTCTTGTTGCTGGTCTGAGGCGGGAGACGCTACCTGCTGTGCAGCAGCTACTTGTGTCTGCGCGCGGCTGCTCCGATTTGCGCTCCCAACGGAGTTTCCCGAACGGCGATGACAGGCTCCCGTTTTATGATTATCCGAACGACACTTGACACACCACACACCGGAGGCAGTACACTCTTTGCGAACGTGGCCCAGAAGGCCACACCGAAAGCACCTTGCTCGGCCAGTCCCCGGGGACGTCTTCTGTCGAGTAACGACCGACGCTTGGAGAGGTGCAAGAGCTGCTAACACTTGAGTCTGAGATGCCTTAGCCTGTTCTTGTAACTCAACTCCCAATTGTTTTGTAGTCTCTACTACTAAAGCTTGAGGTCCAGTGGGCATCTGAGCCATCCTTTCTAATGCTTCCTCTATTGTCCAATTGGCACCAAGAGTACTCAAAATATTACGAGTAGTAGTATCACAATTTTGTAGGGCACACTGTTTTAATAAGGCTCCTCGCATATATTCAGGAACCCCAGCTCTCTCTATAGCTGCAGTAGCTTTGTCTATGAATGCTTCAAACGTTTCGTTCTTACCTTGTCTTATACCCATATAAACTGGAATGCCCCCCGGTTCTTTCACTCGATCAGTAGTTCTCCTTACTAGTTGCATTGCCTCTCTCAACTTATCTGCACCTATCATTGCTTGTGCTTCAGTGCGTAAAAACGGTCCAAGTCCCATAAGCTTCTTTACGGTTATTCCATACAACGGATCCCCAGGCTGTCTCTGAATTGCAATGGATTCATGCATTAAACTCTGCCAATGAGCATTAAACAACAGCTGCTGATGCTGGGTAAATATCAATCGAATTATCCCTCGGCAGTCAGCAGGTAATAAAATTTGTGTACTCCAGATATAATCTAACATTTGTTTCGCTGGCTCGCTATGAACTCCAAATTGACTGACCGTGGCACACAATTGAGACAATAATTTCCAATCCAAGGCTGAAATTGTCGCTTGCACACCGCCTCCCGGAATTGCTGGAATGTGACAGGACAGGCTAGCTGTGCAGCCACTTGCAATACCTCTCCATCCCCCTGCTCCAGCCCTTCCCGAGCTAGCGCAGCCCAAGCTTCTCTACGTTCCTTTGCCATAGCCTCAGCCAGGTCCGCTTCCGCCCCTGGAGTTGGCTCCGACAGAAACGGATTAGTAGGGCTGCTTGATGTGTCCTTGGGAGCAAACTCGCTCTCGGGGGCTGAGGGTACAGAAGGAGGAGGTTTAAATCCATCAGTAAAGGGTGGAGGCCATGGAGGCAAGTATACGGTAGACACACTTGGGGGTAAGGGGGCACCTTGCGGCCAGTCAATCCCGTACGTCTTATTCTTTTCACGAGCAGCAGATGCCTGTTCAGCCGCCCTCTGTTCTGCCTGATATCGTAATAACTCATTATGTACAGCCCTCCATGGTTTTCCAAATTTTTTGGCTAACTTATCCCCATCAATTGCAGCCTTCCATAACCTATCACCCAATTTACGCCACTCAGATAATTCGTGAACAGTATGCGGGTTCTGAAAACAGCCCTGGGAGTGCCCATAAGCTAACAACCCAGGAAGATCCTTTTGTAAATCGATCTCCCTAATTTGTCTCTTTTGTAAGAGACATGTACATAAATCATATGCTGCTTGCCTCTGCATACCTGAATATCGTCAGCGCGCGCTGTTGCAGCTCTCCAAGGTCTCGGCAGCACGTTTCAGCCGGGTACGCCGATGCGAACGCCCGGGGCTCGACACAGTTTTCTTCGCTGTGTTTTAGCCGTCCTCGCTGCAAAGGACCTGACCACTCGTTGCTCCGTCGTGGATCACGTCGGGGTCACCATTTGTCGGAGACAACGGGAGACAAGCACATCCTATAATGATCAACAAGCCTCAGTTTATTCAGAATTATCTTATGACTTATGTAACAGAGTTAATTAGCTGATACATATTGCAACAGCCAAGCTCCTTATAGGTTTGATACAATTTAGTGCTTATCTTGCAAAACAGTTACCCTCGTGTTAACGTACGTGAGCCCTTCTTAACCGCAGTCAGTTATTTACAGCTTCGTTTGTGCTGATTTAGTATTTGACCCTCGTTTCACATCCGCTTCTTCAAGCGCTTCCTCAGACACGAACTTCGCGTGCTTCTTATTGCCCTCTGGCATGTAGCCATCTTGCAGTGAGACTTCCCACATTTCCCCCTTCTTCTCTTAGTAGGACATAGTTAATCTGCATTTTATTCAGTAATCGAATAAGCATTTTTTGGAGGCAAGCGAATACACAAGGTAATATTGACAGGAGTAGTAGCAGCATAAGTCCTATGTTTATGCCATACATGATTATGGTTTTAAACCACGGACCAATGCCAAATATCGAGTGGGTTAGTGGAGACCTTAATGTTTTTGGTATGATCCTTAAGCCATTGCAGTTGTTTGTGAATTGATTCTGAATTGGAGGAAAGATTAAAGCAGCACATACTTTCGAAATCTTTACAACCATGCCCGTGGGCTAATAGCAAAAAATCAATGGCAGTCCTATTCTGAAGGATCTGATGTCGCAGATTTTCCATATCCTGTGCTAGTTCACTAAGTATTTGAGTCGTTACATTGGATTGTTTTACTATCCAGTAAGCAAGCTTACTTATAGTTCGAAGCGCGTGAGCGGCACCCACTCCGGGAACAATAGACGCAAAAAGATTAGCTGTGGGTTCCCAGAGTTCTACTTGATCGTTACAATCAGGTGTGAGGGTTGCTATAGCTCGCTTATCGCGGCGTGTCTTATTTAAAAGGAATTGTGACATTACAGTAACATTTGGTGTGAAAAGAGTCAATTTTCCCAGATAACATGGACCACTATGAGTATATCTAGGTATTCCTTGCCATGCTCGATCACCACAAATCAAATAGGTGTTGCCAGGCAATGCCTTTGCACTGTTATTAGTCCAAATCTTTGTGTTATTTTTCCCCTAACCATAGGTTTTATAAGTACCACACATATATGTTTTGTTCCAAAAGGGATAGTTCCTGGGTGTAAGCCATAATGTAGGATCATTAATATTTTGCTTATAATCACCTAGTTCAACACATCCTGATTCATTTGCTGAATTATTCAACATTCTGCTACCTAAAAGCCCGATTTCTTGAGGATCCCAGGGTAATGTTTTGTTTAATATAGTTAATAATTTGGTTGTGTATTTACTGCTATCATCTGACCTATTACATGTGGCATTGGATATTGTTGAAAAATCAGTTGTATTATATCCGGGTATTTTAACCAAACATGTACGAAAAGGATCAGTGGCAGAGGCCAATGCCAAACAAAAGGAAGTAGTACGCGTTTTGGTAGCCTATGTTACCCATAAGTTTGGTGGAGAATTGAGATACATAGTAAGAATATTATTATATACAAATAAGATGCAGTAGACCCAGGACCACATGGTCGCAGTAATATTGGATTAGCTCTTCTTTAATCACCGTGCCTTTCAGTAATGGACGGAGTCCTTCTAGCAATTCATTTGGTATACCCACTATGGGCCGTAGCCACTGCAAGTCTCCTAAAAATTTTTGTGCATCATTAAGAGCCTGTAGTCGCGATTGTAACTGCAATTTCTGAGGGGATACAGTTTTATCAGTAAGTACCCAGCCTAGATACTTCCATGGTGACGACTGTTGAACCTTATCTGAAGAAATTACCAGATTAGAACATTGTAACACTCGTTGGATGTGTTCAATCTGCTTGTCAGAAAAGGGCGCTGCTTGAGCAAATAATATATCATCCATGTAATGATAAATTATAACATGTTTCCATTGTTCACGTTAACGGCTGTAATGCAGCAGCTACATATAATTGACACAAGGTGGGGCTGTTACGCATACCCTGTGGTAATACTGTCCATTCAAATCGTTGATCTGGGCCCTCTCTGTTAAGGGAGGGTAAGGTAAAAGCAAACCGTTTTTGATCCTGAGGATGTAAATCAATTGTAAAAAAGCAATCCTTTAAATCAATAATTAGCAGAGACCAGCACTCTGGAATCATGGCTGGATTAGGTAGCCCTGGCTGTAAAGCACCCGTCGGTTCCATCTGATTATTAATCTCTCTCAGATCATGTAACAATCGATATTTACCTGACTTCTTTTTTATGACAAATATTGGAGAATTCCATGGACTAGTGGACAAACGTAAATGACCTTGTTGAAATTGCTCTTTGACCAATTGATGAGCATGAAATAGACTTTCCCGTTTTAGTGGCCATTGCTTAACCCATACCGGTGTGTTGGTAGTTCAGGTAATGGGAATTGGGAAAGTCCAAGCAATGGCTAAAAGGCCAAAGGGTGCTCATTCGTAAGTACAACCCCCAACTGTGAGAGTATATCCCTTCCAATTAGACACTGCACAGTTGGTGGTAGTTGTACCACAGAAAACACAGCAGAAACTTGACGACCCTCCAGTTTTACTTTTAACGTAGGTGTTCTCTGAGCAAATGTCATACCCCCAACTCCAGTAACCGTAGTACCTGATGGAAACAGGGGCCATCCCTGGGGCCACTGTGATGGAGTAATTATACTAGAATCTGCCCCAGTATCCAAAAGGGCCATAAGGGTCACTTGTTGATCGTCGTAGCCAATTTCAACTTTATGTCTAGGTCGATCATTTAATGTCAAGGTTAAAAGAGTCAGTCCCCCTGAAGAGTCGAATTTTTCTTCACCTCGATCCTTGTCGGTTAACGAAGGTATTTCCTTTGTAAGTTGTTCCAATGGGATCAACTGAGCGATACGTTGTCCCTTGGTTATCCGTATGGGAGGAAAAGGGGTATATAACATTATCATTATTTCTCCGGTGTAGTCAGCGTCAATAACGCCAGGTAAAACAAAGAGTCCCAGCACTGATGCCGATGACCTGCCGAGTAATAATGCCCCCACAGACTTGTTTTGAATCACGACAGGACCATACACTCCAGTGGGAATTCGATGTGGCTGAGTGTTTAGGAGACTAATGTCTACAGCGGATGCCAGGTCAAGTCCGAGACTCCCTCTTGTTGCTGGTCTGAGGCGGGAGACGCTACCTGCTGTGCAGCAGCTACTTGTGTCTGCGCGCGGCTGCTCCGATTTGCGCTCCCAACGGAGTTTCCCGAACGGCGATGACAGGCTCCCGTTTTATGATTATCCGAACGACACTTGACACACCACACACCGGAGGCAGTACACTCTTTGCGAACGTGGCCCAGAAGGCCACACCGAAAGCACCTTGCTCGGCCAGTCCCCGGGGACGTCTTCTGTCGAGTAACGACCGACGCTTGGAGAGGTGCAAGAGCTGCTAACACTTGAGTCTGAGATGCCTTAGCCTGTTCTTGTAACTCAACTCCCAATTGTTTTGTAGTCTCTACTACTAAAGCTTGAGGTCCAGTGGGCATCTGAGCCATCCTTTCTAATGCTTCCTCTATTGTCCAATTGGCACCAAGAGTACTCAAAATATTACGAGTAGTAGTATCACAATTTTGTAGGGCACACTGTTTTAATAAGGCTCCTCGCATATATTCAGGAACCCCAGCTCTCTCTATAGCTGCAGTAGCTTTGTCTATGAATGCTTCAAACGTTTCGTTCTTACCTTGTCTTATACCCATATAAACTGGAATGCCCCCCGGTTCTTTCACTCGATCAGTAGTTCTCCTTACTAGTTGCATTGCCTCTCTCAACTTATCTGCACCTATCATTGCTTGTGCTTCAGTGCGTAAAAACGGTCCAAGTCCCATAAGCTTCTTTACGGTTATTCCATACAACGGATCCCCAGGCTGTCTCTGAATTGCAACGGATTCATGCATTAAACTCTGCCAATGAGCATTAAACAACAGCTGCTGATGCTGGGTAAATATCAATCGAATTATCCCTCGGCAGTCAGCAGGTAATAAAATTTGTGTACTCCAGATATAATCTAACATTTGTTTCGCTGGCTCGCTATGAACTCCAAATTGACTGACCGTGGCACACAATTGAGACAATAATTTCCAATCCAAGGCTGAAATTGTCGCTTGCACACCGCCTCCCGGAATTGCTGGAATGTGACAGGACAGGCTAGCTGTGCAGCCACTTGCAATACCTCTCCATCCCCCTGCTCCAGCCCTTCCCGAGCTAGCGCAGCCCAAGCTTCTCTACGTTCCTTTGCCATAGCCTCAGCCAGGTCCGCTTCCGCCCCTGGAGTTGGCTCCGACAGAAACGGATTAGTAGGGCTGCTTGATGTGTCCTTGGGAGCAAACTCGCTCTCGGGGGCTGAGGGTACAGAAGGAGGAGGTTTAAATCCATCAGTAAAGGGTGGAGGCCATGGAGGCAAGTATACGGTAGACACACTTGGGGGTAAGGGGGCACCTTGCGGCCAGTCAATCCCGTACGTCTTATTCTTTTCACGAGCAGCAGATGCCTGTTCAGCCGCCCTCTGTTCTGCCTGATATCGTAATAACTCATTATGTACAGCCCTCCATGGTTTTCCAAATTTTTTGGCTAACTTATCCCCATCAATTGCAGCCTTCCATAACCTATCACCTAATTTACGCCACTCAGATAATTCGTGAACAGTATGCGGGTTCTGAAAACAGCCCTGGGAGTGCCCATAAGCTAACAACCCAGGAAGATCCTTTTGTAAATCGATCTCCCTAATTTGTCTCTTTTGTAAGAGACATGTACATAAATCATATGCTGCTTGCCTCTGCATACCTGAATATCGTCAGCGCGCGCTGTTGCAGCTCTCCAAGGTCTCGGCAGCACGTTTCAGCCGGGTACGCCGATGCGAACGCCCGGGGCTCGACACAGTTTTCTTCGCTGTGTTTTAGCCGTCCTCGCTGCAAAGGACCTGACCACTCGTTGCTCCGTCGTGGATCACGTCGGGGTCACCATTTGTCGGAGACAACGGGAGACAAGCACATCCTATAATGATCAACAAGCCTCAGTTTATTCAGAATTATCTTATGACTTATGTAACAGAGTTAATTAGCTGATACATATTGCAACAGCCAAGCTCCTTATAGGTTTGATACAATTTAGTGCTTATCTTGCAAAACAGTTACCCTCGTGTTAACGTACGTGAGCCCTTCTTAACCGCAGTCAGTTATTTACAGCTTCGTTTGTGCTGATTTAGTATTTGACCCTCGTTTCACATCCGCTTCTTCAAGCGCTTCCTCAGACACGAACTTCGCGTGCTTCTTATTGCCCTCTGGCATGTAGCCATCTTGCAGTGAGACTTCCCACATTTCCCCCTTCTTCTCTTAGTAGGACATAGTTAATCTGCATTTTATTCAGTAATCGAATAAGCATTTTTTGGAGGCAAGCGAATACACAAGGTAATATTGACAGGAGTAGTAGCAGCATAAGTCCTATGTTTATGCCATACATGATTATGGTTTTAAACCACGGACCAATGCCAAATATCGAGTGGGTTAGTGGAGACCTTAATGTTTTTGGTATGATCCTTAAGCCATTGCAGTTGTTTGTGAATTGATTCTGAATTGGAGGAAAGATTAAAGCAGCACATACTTTCGAAATCTTTACAACCATGCCCGTGGGCTAATAGCAAAAAATCAATGGCAGTCCTATTCTGAAGGATCTGATGTCGCAGATTTTCCATATCCTGTGCTAGTTCACTAAGTATTTGAGTCGTTACATTGGATTGTTTTACTATCCAGTAAGCAAGCTTACTTATAGTTCGAAGCGCGTGAGCGGCACCCACTCCGGGAACAATAGACGCAAAAAGATTAGCTGTGGGTTCCCAGAGTTCTACTTGATCGTTACAATCAGGTGTGAGGGTTGCTATAGCTCGCTTATCGCGGCGTGTCTTATTTAAAAGGAATTGTGACATTACAGTAACATTTGGTGTGAAAAGAGTCAATTTTCCCAGATAACATGGACCACTATGAGTATATCTAGGTATTCCTTGCCATGCTCGATCACCACAAATCAAATAGGTGTTGCCAGGCAATGCCTTTGCACTGTTATTAGTCCAAATCTTTGTGTTATTTTTCCCCTAACCATAGGTTTTATAAGTACCACACATATATGTTTTGTTCCAAAAGGGATAGTTCCTGGGTGTAAGCCATAATGTAGGATCATTAATATTTTGCTTATAATCACCTAGTTCAACACATCCTGATTCATTTGCTGAATTATTCAACATTCTGCTACCTAAAAAGCCCGATTTCTTGAGGATTCCAGGGTAATGTTTTGTTTAATATAGTTAATAATTTGGTTGTGTATTTACTGCTATCATCTGACCTATTACATGTGGCATTGGATATTGTTGAAAAATCAGTTGTATTATATCCGGGTATTTTAACCAAACATGTACGAAAAGGATCAGTGGCAGAGGCCAATGCCAAACAAAAGGAAGTAGTACGCGTTTTGGTAGCCTATGTTACCCATAAGTTTGGTGGAGAATTGAGATACATAGTAAGAATATTATTATATACAAATAAGATGCAGTAGACCCAGGACCACATGGTCGCAGTAATATTGGATTAGCTCTTCTTTAATCACCGTGCCTTTCAGTAATGGACGGAGTCCTTCTAGCAATTCATTTGGTATACCCACTATGGGCCGTAGCCACTGCAAGTCTCCTAAAAATTTTTGTGCATCATTAAGAGCCTGTAGTCGCGATTGTAACTGCAATTTCTGAGGGGATACAGTTTTATCAGTAAGTACCCAGCCTAGATACTTCCATGGTGACGACTGTTGAACCTTATCTGAAGAAATTACCAGATTAGAACATTGTAACACTCGTTGGATGTGTTCAATCTGCTTGTCAGAAAAGGGCGCTGCTTGAGCAAATAATATATCATCCATGTAATGATAAATTATAACATGTTTCCATTGTTCACGTTAACGGCTGTAATGCAGCAGCTACATATAATTGACACAAGGTGGGGCTGTTACGCATACCCTGTGGTAATACTGTCCATTCAAATCGTTGATCTGGGCCCTCTCTGTTAAGGGAGGGTAAGGTAAAAGCAAACCGTTTTTGATCCTGAGGATGTAAATCAATTGTAAAAAAGCAATCCTTTAAATCAATAATTAGCAGAGACCAGCACTCTGGAATCATGGCTGGATTAGGTAGCCCTGGCTGTAAAGCACCCGTCGGTTCCATCTGATTATTAATCTCTCTCAGATCATGTAACAATCGATATTTACCTGACTTCTTTTTTATGACAAATATTGGAGAATTCCATGGACTAGTGGACAAACGTAAATGACCTTGTTGAAATTGCTCTTTGACCAATTGATGAGCATGAAATAGACTTTCCCGTTTTAGTGGCCATTGCTTAACCCATACCGGTGTGTTGGTAGTTCAGGTAATGGGAATTGGGAAAGTCCAAGCAATGGCTAAAAGGCCAAAGGGTGCTCATTCGTAAGTACAACCCCCAACTGTGAGAGTATATCCCTTCCAATTAGACACTGCACAGTTGGTGGTAGTTGTACCACAGAAAACACAGCAGAAACTTGACGACCCTCCAGTTTTACTTTTAACGTAGGTGTTCTCTGAGCAAATGTCATACCCCCAACTCCAGTAACCGTAGTACCTGATGGAAACAGGGGCCATCCCTGGGGCCACTGTGATGGAGTAATTATACTAGAATCTGCCCCAGTATCCAAAAGGGCCATAAGGGTCACTTGTTGATCGTCGTAGCCAATTTCAACTTTATGTCTAGGTCGATCATTTAATGTCAAGGTTAAAAGAGTCAGTCCCCCTGAAGAGTCGAATTTTTCTTCACCTCGATCCTTGTCGGTTAACGAAGGTATTTCCTTTGTAAGTTGTTCCAATGGGATCAACTGAGCGATACGTTGTCCCTTGGTTATCCGTATGGGAGGAAAAGGGGTATATAACATTATCATTATTTCTCCGGTGTAGTCAGCGTCAATAACGCCAGGTAAAACAAAGAGTCCCAGCACTGATGCCGATGACCTGCCGAGTAATAATGCCCCCACAGACTTGTTTTGAATCACGACAGGACCATACACTCCAGTGGGAATTCGATGTGGCTGAGTGTTTAGGAGACTAATGTCTACAGCGGATGCCAGGTCAAGTCCGAGACTCCCTCTTGTTGCTGGTCTGAGGCGGGAGACGCTACCTGCTGTGCAGCAGCTACTTGTGTCTGCGCGCGGCTGCTCCGATTTGCGCTCCCAACGGAGTTTCCCGAACGGCGATGACAGGCTCCCGTTTTATGATTATCCGAACGACACTTGACACACCACACACCGGAGGCAGTACACTCTTTGCGAACGTGGCCCAGAAGGCCACACCGAAAGCACCTTGCTCGGCCAGTCCCCGGGGACGTCTTCTGTCGAGTAACGACCGACGCTTGGAGAGGTGCAAGAGCTGCTAACACTTGAGTCTGAGATGCCTTAGCCTGTTCTTGTAACTCAACTCCCAATTGTTTTGTAGTCTCTACTACTAAAGCTTGAGGTCCAGTGGGCATCTGAGCCATCCTTTCTAATGCTTCCTCTATTGTCCAATTGGCACCAAGAGTACTCAAAATATTACGAGTAGTAGTATCACAATTTTGTAGGGCACACTGTTTTAATAAGGCTCCTCGCATATATTCAGGAACCCCAGCTCTCTCTATAGCTGCAGTAGCTTTGTCTATGAATGCTTCAAACGTTTCGTTCTTACCTTGTCTTATACCCATATAAACTGGAATGCCCCCCGGTTCTTTCACTCGATCAGTAGTTCTCCTTACTAGTTGCATTGCCTCTCTCAACTTATCTGCACCTATCATTGCTTGTGCTTCAGTGCGTAAAAACGGTCCAAGTCCCATAAGCTTCTTTACGGTTATTCCATACAACGGATCCCCAGGCTGTCTCTGAATTGCAACGGATTCATGCATTAAACTCTGCCAATGAGCATTAAACAACAGCTGCTGATGCTGGGTAAATATCAATCGAATTATCCCTCGGCAGTCAGCAGGTAATAAAATTTGTGTACTCCAGATATAATCTAACATTTGTTTCGCTGGCTCGCTATGAACTCCAAATTGACTGACCGTGGCACACAATTGAGACAATAATTTCCAATCCAAGGCTGAAATTGTCGCTTGCACACCGCCTCCCGGAATTGCTGGAATGTGACAGGACAGGCTAGCTGTGCAGCCACTTGCAATACCTCTCCATCCCCCTGCTCCAGCCCTTCCCGAGCTAGCGCAGCCCAAGCTTCTCTACGTTCCTTTGCCATAGCCTCAGCCAGGTCCGCTTCCGCCCCTGGAGTTGGCTCCGACAGAAACGGATTAGTAGGGCTGCTTGATGTGTCCTTGGGAGCAAACTCGCTCTCGGGGGCTGAGGGTACAGAAGGAGGAGGTTTAAATCCATCAGTAAAGGGTGGAGGCCATGGAGGCAAGTATACGGTAGACACACTTGGGGGTAAGGGGGCACCTTGCGGCCAGTCAATCCCGTACGTCTTATTCTTTTCACGAGCAGCAGATGCCTGTTCAGCCGCCCTCTGTTCTGCCTGATATCGTAATAACTCATTATGTACAGCCCTCCATGGTTTTCCAAATTTTTTGGCTAACTTATCCCCATCAATTGCAGCCTTCCATAACCTATCACCTAATTTACGCCACTCAGATAATTCGTGAACAGTATGCGGGTTCTGAAAACAGCCCTGGGAGTGCCCATAAGCTAACAACCCAGGAAGATCCTTTTGTAAATCGATCTCCCTAATTTGTCTCTTTTGTAAGAGACATGTACATAAATCATATGCTGCTTGCCTCTGCATACCTGAATATCGTCAGCGCGCGCTGTTGCAGCTCTCCAAGGTCTCGGCAGCACGTTTCAGCCGGGTACGCCGATGCGAACGCCCGGGGCTCGACACAGTTTTCTTCGCTGTGTTTTAGCCGTCCTCGCTGCAAAGGACCTGACCACTCGTTGCTCCGTCGTGGATCACGTCGGGGTCACCATTTGTCGGAGACAACGGGAGACAAGCACATCCGATGATGATCAACAAGTCTCAGTTTATTCAGAATTATCTTATGACTTATGTAACAGAGTTAATTAGCTGATACATATTGCAACAGCCAAGCTCCTTATAGGTTTGATACAATTTAGTGCTTATCTTGCAAAACAGTTACCCTCGTGTTAACGTACGTGAGCCCTTCTTAACCGCAGTCAGTTATTTACAGCTTCGTTTGTGCTGATTTAGTATTTGACCCTCGTTTCACATCCGCTTCTTCAAGCGCTTCCTCAGACACGAACTTCGCGTGCTTCTTATTGCCCTCTGGCATGTAGCCATCTTGCAGTGAGACTTCCCACATTTCCCCCTTCTTCTCTTAGTAGGACATAGTTAATCTGCATTTTATTCAGTAATCGAATAAGCATTTTTTGGAGGCAAGCGAATACACAAGGTAATATTGACAGGAGTAGTAGCAGCATAAGTCCTATGTTTATGCCATACATGATTATGGTTTTAAACCACGGACCAATGCCAAATATCGAGTGGGTTAGTGGAGACCTTAATGTTTTTGGTATGATCCTTAAGCCATTGCAGTTGTTTGTGAATTGATTCTGAATTGGAGGAAAGATTAAAGCAGCACATACTTTCGAAATCTTTACAACCATGCCCGTGGGCTAATAGCAAAAAATCAATGGCAGTCCTATTCTGAAGGATCTGATGTCGCAGATTTTCCATATCCTGTGCTAGTTCACTAAGTATTTGAGTCGTTACATTGGATTGTTTTACTATCCAGTAAGCAAGCTTACTTATAGTTCGAAGCGCGTGAGCGGCACCCACTCCGGGAACAATAGACGCAAAAAGATTAGCTGTGGGTTCCCAGAGTTCTACTTGATCGTTACAATCAGGTGTGAGGGTTGCTATAGCTCGCTTATCGCGGCGTGTCTTATTTAAAAGGAATTGTGACATTACAGTAACATTTGGTGTGAAAAGAGTCAATTTTCCCAGATAACATGGACCACTATGAGTATATCTAGGTATTCCTTGCCATGCTCGATCACCACAAATCAAATAGGTGTTGCCAGGCAATGCCTTTGCACTGTTATTAGTCCAAATCTTTGTGTTATTTTTCCCCTAACCATAGGTTTTATAAGTACCACACATATATGTTTTGTTCCAAAAGGGATAGTTCCTGGGTGTAAGCCATAATGTAGGATCATTAATATTTTGCTTATAATCACCTAGTTCAACACATCCTGATTCATTTGCTGAATTATTCAACATTCTGCTACCTAAAAAGCCCGATTTCTTGAGGATTCCAGGGTAATGTTTTGTTTAATATAGTTAATAATTTGGTTGTGTATTTACTGCTATCATCTGACCTATTACATGTGGCATTGGATATTGTTGAAAAATCAGTTGTATTATATCCGGGTATTTTAACCAAACATGTACGAAAAGGATCAGTGGCAGAGGCCAATGCCAAACAAAAGGAAGTAGTACGCGTTTTGGTAGCCTATGTTACCCATAAGTTTGGTGGAGAATTGAGATACATAGTAAGAATATTATTATATACAAATAAGATGCAGTAGACCCAGGACCACATGGTCGCAGTAATATTGGATTAGCTCTTCTTTAATCACCGTGCCTTTCAGTAATGGACGGAGTCCTTCTAGCAATTCATTTGGTATACCCACTATGGGCCGTAGCCACTGCAAGTCTCCTAAAAATTTTTGTGCATCATTAAGAGCCTGTAGTCGCGATTGTAACTGCAATTTCTGAGGGGATACAGTTTTATCAGTAAGTACCCAGCCTAGATACTTCCATGGTGACGACTGTTGAACCTTATCTGAAGAAATTACCAGATTAGAACATTGTAACACTCGTTGGATGTGTTCAATCTGCTTGTCAGAAAAGGGCGCTGCTTGAGCAAATAATATATCATCCATGTAATGATAAATTATAACATGTTTCCATTGTTCACGTTAACGGCTGTAATGCAGCAGCTACATATAATTGACACAAGGTGGGGCTGTTACGCATACCCTGTGGTAATACTGTCCATTCAAATCGTTGATCTGGGCCCTCTCTGTTAAGGGAGGGTAAGGTAAAAGCAAACCGTTTTTGATCCTGAGGATGTAAATCAATTGTAAAAAAGCAATCCTTTAAATCAATAATTAGCAGAGACCAGCACTCTGGAATCATGGCTGGATTAGGTAGCCCTGGCTGTAAAGCACCCGTCGGTTCCATCTGATTATTAATCTCTCTCAGATCATGTAACAATCGATATTTACCTGACTTCTTTTTTATGACAAATATTGGAGAATTCCATGGACTAGTGGACAAACGTAAATGACCTTGTTGAAATTGCTCTTTGACCAATTGATGAGCATGAAATAGACTTTCCCGTTTTAGTGGCCATTGCTTAACCCATACCGGTGTGTTGGTAGTTCAGGTAATGGGAATTGGGAAAGTCCAAGCAATGGCTAAAAGGCCAAAGGGTGCTCATTCGTAAGTACAACCCCCAACTGTGAGAGTATATCCCTTCCAATTAGACACTGCACAGTTGGTGGTAGTTGTACCACAGAAAACACAGCAGAAACTTGACGACCCTCCAGTTTTACTTTTAACGTAGGTGTTCTCTGAGCAAATGTCATACCCCCAACTCCAGTAACCGTAGTACCTGATGGAAACAGGGGCCATCCCTGGGGCCACTGTGATGGAGTAATTATACTAGAATCTGCCCCAGTATCCAAAAGGGCCATAAGGGTCACTTGTTGATCGTCGTAGCCAATTTCAACTTTATGTCTAGGTCGATCATTTAATGTCAAGGTTAAAAGAGTCAGTCCCCCTGAAGAGTCGAATTTTTCTTCACCTCGATCCTTGTCGGTTAACGAAGGTATTTCCTTTGTAAGTTGTTCCAATGGGATCAACTGAGCGATACGTTGTCCCTTGGTTATCCGTATGGGAGGAAAAGGGGTATATAACATTATCATTATTTCTCCGGTGTAGTCAGCGTCAATAACGCCAGGTAAAACAAAGAGTCCCAGCACTGATGCCGATGACCTGCCGAGTAATAATGCCCCCACAGACTTGTTTTGAATCACGACAGGACCATACACTCCAGTGGGAATTCGATGTGGCTGAGTGTTTAGGAGACTAATGTCTACAGCGGATGCCAGGTCAAGTCCGAGACTCCCTCTTGTTGCTGGTCTGAGGCGGGAGACGCTACCTGCTGTGCAGCAGCTACTTGTGTCTGCGCGCGGCTGCTCCGATTTGCGCTCCCAACGGAGTTTCCCGAACGGCGATGACAGGCTCCCGTTTTATGATTATCCGAACGACACTTGACACACCACACACCGGAGGCAGTACACTCTTTGCGAACGTGGCCCAGAAGGCCACACCGAAAGCACCTTGCTCGGCCAGTCCCCGGGGACGTCTTCTGTCGAGTAACGACCGACGCTTGGAGAGGTGCAAGAGCTGCTAACACTTGAGTCTGAGATGCCTTAGCCTGTTCTTGTAACTCAACTCCCAATTGTTTTGTAGTCTCTACTACTAAAGCTTGAGGTCCAGTGGGCATCTGAGCCATCCTTTCTAATGCTTCCTCTATTGTCCAATTGGCACCAAGAGTACTCAAAATATTACGAGTAGTAGTATCACAATTTTGTAGGGCACACTGTTTTAATAAGGCTCCTCGCATATATTCAGGAACCCCAGCTCTCTCTATAGCTGCAGTAGCTTTGTCTATGAATGCTTCAAACGTTTCGTTCTTACCTTGTCTTATACCCATATAAACTGGAATGCCCCCCGGTTCTTTCACTCGATCAGTAGTTCTCCTTACTAGTTGCATTGCCTCTCTCAACTTATCTGCACCTATCATTGCTTGTGCTTCAGTGCGTAAAAACGGTCCAAGTCCCATAAGCTTCTTTACGGTTATTCCATACAACGGATCCCCAGGCTGTCTCTGAATTGCAACGGATTCATGCATTAAACTCTGCCAATGAGCATTAAACAACAGCTGCTGATGCTGGGTAAATATCAATCGAATTATCCCTCGGCAGTCAGCAGGTAATAAAATTTGTGTACTCCAGATATAATCTAACATTTGTTTCGCTGGCTCGCTATGAACTCCAAATTGACTGACCGTGGCACACAATTGAGACAATAATTTCCAATCCAAGGCTGAAATTGTCGCTTGCACACCGCCTCCCGGAATTGCTGGAATGTGACAGGACAGGCTAGCTGTGCAGCCACTTGCAATACCTCTCCATCCCCCTGCTCCAGCCCTTCCCGAGCTAGCGCAGCCCAAGCTTCTCTACGTTCCTTTGCCATAGCCTCAGCCAGGTCCGCTTCCGCCCCTGGAGTTGGCTCCGACAGAAACGGATTAGTAGGGCTGCTTGATGTGTCCTTGGGAGCAAACTCGCTCTCGGGGGCTGAGGGTACAGAAGGAGGAGGTTTAAATCCATCAGTAAAGGGTGGAGGCCATGGAGGCAAGTATACGGTAGACACACTTGGGGGTAAGGGGGCACCTTGCGGCCAGTCAATCCCGTACGTCTTATTCTTTTCATGAGCAGCAGATGCCTGTTCAGCCGCCCTCTGTTCTGCCTGATATCGTAATAACTCATTATGTACAGCCCTCCATGGTTTTCCAAATTTTTTGGCTAACTTATCCCCATCAATTGCAGCCTTCCATAACCTATCACCTAATTTACGCCATTCAGATAATTCGTGAACAGTATGCGGGTTCTGAAAACAGCCCTGGGAGTGCCCATAAGCTAACAACCCAGGAAGATCCTTTTGTAAATCGATCTCCCTAATTTGTCTCTTTTGTAAGAGACATGTACATAAATCATATGCTGCTTGCCTCTGCATACCTGAATATCGTCAGCGCGCGCTGTTGCAGCTCTCCAAGGTCTCGGCAGCACGTTTCAGCCGGGTACGCCGATGCGAACGCCCGGGGCTCGACACAGTTTTCTTCGCTGTGTTTTAGCCGTCCTCGCTGCAAAGGACCTGACCACTCGTTGCTCCGTCGTGGATCACGTCGGGGTCACCATTTGTCGGAGACAACGGGAGACAAGCACATCCTATAATGATCAACAAGCCTCAGTTTATTCAGAATTATCTTATGACTTATGTAACAGAGTTAATTAGCTGATACATATTGCAACAGCCAAGCTCCTTATAGGTTTGATACAATTTAGTGCTTATCTTGCAAAACAGTTACCCTCGTGTTAACGTACGTGAGCCCTTCTTAACCGCAGTCAGTTATTTACAGCTTCGTTTGTGCTGATTTAGTATTTGACCCTCGTTTCACATCCGCTTCTTCAAGCGCTTCCTCAGACACGAACTTCGCGTGCTTCTTATTGCCCTCTGGCATGTAGCCATCTTGCAGTGAGACTTCCCACATTTCCCCCTTCTTCTCTTAGTAGGACATAGTTAATCTGCATTTTATTCAGTAATCGAATAAGCATTTTTTGGAGGCAAGCGAATACACAAGGTAATATTGACAGGAGTAGTAGCAGCATAAGTCCTATGTTTATGCCATACATGATTATGGTTTTAAACCACGGACCAATGCCAAATATCGAGTGGGTTAGTGGAGACCTTAATGTTTTTGGTATGATCCTTAAGCCATTGCAGTTGTTTGTGAATTGATTCTGAATTGGAGGAAAGATTAAAGCAGCACATACTTTCGAAATCTTTACAACCATGCCCGTGGGCTAATAGCAAAAAATCAATGGCAGTCCTATTCTGAAGGATCTGATGTCGCAGATTTTCCATATCCTGTGCTAGTTCACTAAGTATTTGAGTCGTTACATTGGATTGTTTTACTATCCAGTAAGCAAGCTTACTTATAGTTCGAAGCGCGTGAGCGGCACCCACTCCGGGAACAATAGACGCAAAAAGATTAGCTGTGGGTTCCCAGAGTTCTACTTGATCGTTACAATCAGGTGTGAGGGTTGCTATAGCTCGCTTATCGCGGCGTGTCTTATTTAAAAGGAATTGTGACATTACAGTAACATTTGGTGTGAAAAGAGTCAATTTTCCCAGATAACATGGACCACTATGAGTATATCTAGGTATTCCTTGCCATGCTCGATCACCACAAATCAAATAGGTGTTGCCAGGCAATGCCTTTGCACTGTTATTAGTCCAAATCTTTGTGTTATTTTTCCCCTAACCATAGGTTTTATAAGTACCACACATATATGTTTTGTTCCAAAAGGGATAGTTCCTGGGTGTAAGCCATAATGTAGGATCATTAATATTTTGCTTATAATCACCTAGTTCAACACATCCTGATTCATTTGCTGAATTATTCAACATTCTGCTACCTAAAAGCCCGATTTCTTGAGGATCCCAGGGTAATGTTTTGTTTAATATAGTTAATAATTTGGTTGTGTATTTACTGCTATCATCTGACCTATTACATGTGGCATTGGATATTGTTGAAAAATCAGTTGTATTATATCCGGGTATTTTAACCAAACATGTACGAAAAGGATCAGTGGCAGAGGCCAATGCCAAACAAAAGGAAGTAGTACGCGTTTTGGTAGCCTATGTTACCCATAAGTTTGGTGGAGAATTGAGATACATAGTAAGAATATTATTATATACAAATAAGATGCAGTAGACCCAGGACCACATGGTCGCAGTAATATTGGATTAGCTCTTCTTTAATCACCGTGCCTTTCAGTAATGGACGGAGTCCTTCTAGCAATTCATTTGGTATACCCACTATGGGCCGTAGCCACTGCAAGTCTCCTAAAAATTTTTGTGCATCATTAAGAGCCTGTAGTCGCGATTGTAACTGCAATTTCTGAGGGGATACAGTTTTATCAGTAAGTACCCAGCCTAGATACTTCCATGGTGACGACTGTTGAACCTTATCTGAAGAAATTACCAGATTAGAACATTGTAACACTCGTTGGATGTGTTCAATCTGCTTGTCAGAAAAGGGCGCTGCTTGAGCAAATAATATATCATCCATGTAATGATAAATTATAACATGTTTCCATTGTTCACGTTAACGGCTGTAATGCAGCAGCTACATATAATTGACACAAGGTGGGGCTGTTACGCATACCCTGTGGTAATACTGTCCATTCAAATCGTTGATCTGGGCCCTCTCTGTTAAGGGAGGGTAAGGTAAAAGCAAACCGTTTTTGATCCTGAGGATGTAAATCAATTGTAAAAAAGCAATCCTTTAAATCAATAATTAGCAGAGACCAGCACTCTGGAATCATGGCTGGATTAGGTAGCCCTGGCTGTAAAGCACCCGTCGGTTCCATCTGATTATTAATCTCTCTCAGATCATGTAACAATCGATATTTACCTGACTTCTTTTTTATGACAAATATTGGAGAATTCCATGGACTAGTGGACAAACGTAAATGACCTTGTTGAAATTGCTCTTTGACCAATTGATGAGCATGAAATAGACTTTCCCGTTTTAGTGGCCATTGCTTAACCCATACCGGTGTGTTGGTAGTTCAGGTAATGGGAATTGGGAAAGTCCAAGCAATGGCTAAAAGGCCAAAGGGTGCTCATTCGTAAGTACAACCCCCAACTGTGAGAGTATATCCCTTCCAATTAGACACTGCACAGTTGGTGGTAGTTGTACCACAGAAAACACAGCAGAAACTTGACGACCCTCCAGTTTTACTTTTAACGTAGGTGTTCTCTGAGCAAATGTCATACCCCCAACTCCAGTAACCGTAGTACCTGATGGAAACAGGGGCCATCCCTGGGGCCACTGTGATGGAGTAATTATACTAGAATCTGCCCCAGTATCCAAAAGGGCCATAAGGGTCACTTGTTGATCGTCGTAGCCAATTTCAACTTTATGTCTAGGTCGATCATTTAATGTCAAGGTTAAAAGAGTCAGTCCCCCTGAAGAGTCGAATTTTTCTTCACCTCGATCCTTGTCGGTTAACGAAGGTATTTCCTTTGTAAGTTGTTCCAATGGGATCAACTGAGCGATACGTTGTCCATTGGTTATCCGTATGGGAGGAAAAGGGGTATATAACATTATCATTATTTCTCCGGTGTAGTCAGCGTCAATAACGCCAGGTAAAACAAAGAGTCCCAGCACTGATGCCGATGACCTGCCGAGTAATAATGCCCCCACAGACTTGTTTTGAATCACGACAGGACCATACACTCCAGTGGGAATTCGATGTGGCTGAGTGTTTAGGAGACTAATGTCTACAGCGGATGCCAGGTCAAGTCCGAGACTCCCTCTTGTTGCTGGTCTGAGGCGGGAGACGCTACCTGCTGTGCAGCAGCTACTTGTGTCTGCGCGCGGCTGCTCCGATTTGCGCTCCCAACGGAGTTTCCCGAACGGCGATGACAGGCTCCCGTTTTATGATTATCCGAACGACACTTGACACACCACACACCGGAGGCAGTACACTCTTTGCGAACGTGGCCCAGAAGGCCACACCGAAAGCACCTTGCTCGGCCAGTCCCCGGGGACGTCTTCTGTCGAGTAACGACCGACGCTTGGAGAGGTGCAAGAGCTGCTAACACTTGAGTCTGAGATGCCTTAGCCTGTTCTTGTAACTCAACTCCCAATTGTTTTGTAGTCTCTACTACTAAAGCTTGAGGTCCAGTGGGCATCTGAGCCATCCTTTCTAATGCTTCCTCTATTGTCCAATTGGCACCAAGAGTACTCAAAATATTACGAGTAGTAGTATCACAATTTTGTAGGGCACACTGTTTTAATAAGGCTCCTCGCATATATTCAGGAACCCCAGCTCTCTCTATAGCTGCAGTAGCTTTGTCTATGAATGCTTCAAACGTTTCGTTCTTACCTTGTCTTATACCCATATAAACTGGAATGCCCCCCGGTTCTTTCACTCGATCAGTAGTTCTCCTTACTAGTTGCATTGCCTCTCTCAACTTATCTGCACCTATCATTGCTTGTGCTTCAGTGCGTAAAAACGGTCCAAGTCCCATAAGCTTCTTTACGGTTATTCCATACAACGGATCCCCAGGCTGTCTCTGAATTGCAACGGATTCATGCATTAAACTCTGCCAATGAGCATTAAACAACAGCTGCTGATGCTGGGTAAATATCAATCGAATTATCCCTCGGCAGTCAGCAGGTAATAAAATTTGTGTACTCCAGATATAATCTAACATTTGTTTCGCTGGCTCGCTATGAACTCCAAATTGACTGACCGTGGCACACAATTGAGACAATAATTTCCAATCCAAGGCTGAAATTGTCGCTTGCACACCGCCTCCCGGAATTGCTGGAATGTGACAGGACAGGCTAGCTGTGCAGCCACTTGCAATACCTCTCCATCCCCCTGCTCCAGCCCTTCCCGAGCTAGCGCAGCCCAAGCTTCTCTACGTTCCTTTGCCATAGCCTCAGCCAGGTCCGCTTCCGCCCCTGGAGTTGGCTCCGACAGAAACGGATTAGTAGGGCTGCTTGATGTGTCCTTGGGAGCAAACTCGCTCTCGGGGGCTGAGGGTACAGAAGGAGGAGGTTTAAATCCATCAGTAAAGGGTGGAGGCCATGGAGGCAAGTATACGGTAGACACACTTGGGGGTAAGGGGGCACCTTGCGGCCAGTCAATCCCGTACGTCTTATTCTTTTCACGAGCAGCAGATGCCTGTTCAGCCGCCCTCTGTTCTGCCTGATATCGTAATAACTCATTATGTACAGCCCTCCATGGTTTTCCAAATTTTTTGGCTAACTTATCCCCATCAATTGCAGCCTTCCATAACCTATCACCTAATTTACGCCATTCAGATAATTCGTGAACAGTATGCGGGTTCTGAAAACAGCCCTGGGAGTGCCCATAAGCTAACAACCCAGGAAGATCCTTTTGTAAATCGATCTCCCTAATTTGTCTCTTTTGTAAGAGACATGTACATAAATCATATGCTGCTTGCCTCTGCATACCTGAATATCGTCAGCGCGCGCTGTTGCAGCTCTCCAAGGTCTCGGCAGCACGTTTCAGCCGGGTACGCCGATGCGAACGCCCGGGGCTCGACACAGTTTTCTTCGCTGTGTTTTAGCCGTCCTCGCTGCAAAGGACCTGACCACTCGTTGCTCCGTCGTGGATCACGTCGGGGTCACCATTTGTCGGAGACAACGGGAGACAAGCACATCCGATGATGATCAACAAGCCTCAGTTTATTCAGAATTATCTTATGACTTATGTAACAGAGTTAATTAGCTCATACATATTGCAACAGCCAAGCTCCTTATAGGTTTGATACAATTTAGTGCTTATCTTGCAAAACAGTTACCCTCGTGTTAACGTACGTGAGCCCTTCTTAACCGCAGTCAGTTATTTACAGCTTCGTTTGTGCTGATTTAGTATTTGACCCTCGTTTCACATCCGCTTCTTCAAGCGCTTCCTCAGACACGAACTTCGCGTGCTTCTTATTGCCCTCTGGCATGTAGCCATCTTGCAGTGAGACTTCCCACATTTCCCCCTTCTTCTCTTAGTAGGACATAGTTAATCTGCATTTTATTCAGTAATCGAATAAGCATTTTTTGGAGGCAAGCGAATACACAAGGTAATATTGACAGGAGTAGTAGCAGCATAAGTCCTATGTTTATGCCATACATGATTATGGTTTTAAACCACGGACCAATGCCAAATATCGAGTGGGTTAGTGGAGACCTTAATGTTTTTGGTATGATCCTTAAGCCATTGCAGTTGTTTGTGAATTGATTCTGAATTGGAGGAAAGATTAAAGCAGCACATACTTTCGAAATCTTTACAACCATGCCCGTGGGCTAATAGCAAAAAATCAATGGCAGTCCTATTCTGAAGGATCTGATGTCGCAGATTTTCCATATCCTGTGCTAGTTCACTAAGTATTTGAGTCGTTACATTGGATTGTTTTACTATCCAGTAAGCAAGCTTACTTATAGTTCGAAGCGCGTGAGCGGCACCCACTCCGGGAACAATAGACGCAAAAAGATTAGCTGTGGGTTCCCAGAGTTCTACTTGATCGTTACAATCAGGTGTGAGGGTTGCTATAGCTCGCTTATCGCGGCGTGTCTTATTTAAAAGGAATTGTGACATTACAGTAACATTTGGTGTGAAAAGAGTCAATTTTCCCAGATAACATGGACCACTATGAGTATATCTAGGTATTCCTTGCCATGCTCGATCACCACAAATCAAATAGGTGTTGCCAGGCAATGCCTTTGCACTGTTATTAGTCCAAATCTTTGTGTTATTTTTCCCCTAACCATAGGTTTTATAAGTACCACACATATATGTTTTGTTCCAAAAGGGATAGTTCCTGGGTGTAAGCCATAATGTAGGATCATTAATATTTTGCTTATAATCACCTAGTTCAACACATCCTGATTCATTTGCTGAATTATTCAACATTCTGCTACCTAAAAAGCCCGATTTCTTGAGGATCCCAGGGTAATGTTTTGTTTAATATAGTTAATAATTTGGTTGTGTATTTACTGCTATCATCTGACCTATTACATGTGGCATTGGATATTGTTGAAAAATCAGTTGTATTATATCCGGGTATTTTAACCAAACATGTACGAAAAGGATCAGTGGCAGAGGCCAATGCCAAACAAAAGGAAGTAGTACGCGTTTTGGTAGCCTATGTTACCCATAAGTTTGGTGGAGAATTGAGATACATAGTAAGAATATTATTATATACAAATAAGATGCAGTAGACCCAGGACCACATGGTCGCAGTAATATTGGATTAGCTCTTCTTTAATCACCGTGCCTTTCAGTAATGGACGGAGTCCTTCTAGCAATTCATTTGGTATACCCACTATGGGCCGTAGCCACTGCAAGTCTCCTAAAAATTTTTGTGCATCATTAAGAGCCTGTAGTCGCGATTGTAACTGCAATTTCTGAGGGGATACAGTTTTATCAGTAAGTACCCAGCCTAGATACTTCCATGGTGACGACTGTTGAACCTTATCTGAAGAAATTACCAGATTAGAACATTGTAACACTCGTTGGATGTGTTCAATCTGCTTGTCAGAAAAGGGCGCTGCTTGAGCAAATAATATATCATCCATGTAATGATAAATTATAACATGTTTCCATTGTTCACGTTAACGGCTGTAATGCAGCAGCTACATATAATTGACACAAGGTGGGGCTGTTACGCATACCCTGTGGTAATACTGTCCATTCAAATCGTTGATCTGGGCCCTCTCTGTTAAGGGAGGGTAAGGTAAAAGCAAACCGTTTTTGATCCTGAGGATGTAAATCAATTGTAAAAAAGCAATCCTTTAAATCAATAATTAGCAGAGACCAGCACTCTGGAATCATGGCTGGATTAGGTAGCCCTGGCTGTAAAGCACCCGTCGGTTCCATCTGATTATTAATCTCTCTCAGATCATGTAACAATTGATATTTACCTGACTTCTTTTTTATGACAAATATTGGAGAATTCCATGGACTAGTGGACAAACGTAAATGACCTTGTTGAAATTGCTCTTTGACCAATTGATGAGCATGAAATAGACTTTCCCGTTTTAGTGGCCATTGCTTAACCCATACCGGTGTGTTGGTAGTTCAGGTAATGGGAATTGGGAAAGTCCAAGCAATGGCTAAAAGGCCAAAGGGTGCTCATTCGTAAGTACAACCCCCAACTGTGAGAGTATATCCCTTCCAATTAGACACTGCACAGTTGGTGGTAGTTGTACCACAGAAAACACAGCAGAAACTTGACGACCCTCCAGTTTTACTTTTAACGTAGGTGTTCTCTGAGCAAATGTCATACCCCCAACTCCAGTAACCGTAGTACCTGATGGAAACAGGGGCCATCCCTGGGGCCACTGTGATGGAGTAATTATACTAGAATCTGCCCCAGTATCCAAAAGGGCCATAAGGGTCACTTGTTGATCGTCGTAGCCAATTTCAACTTTATGTCTAGGTCGATCATTTAATGTCAAGGTTAAAAGAGTCAGTCCCCCTGAAGAGTCGAATTTTTCTTCACCTCGATCCTTGTCGGTTAACGAAGGTATTTCCTTTGTAAGTTGTTCCAATGGGATCAACTGAGCGATACGTTGTCCCTTGGTTATCCGTATGGGAGGAAAAGGGGTATATAACATTATCATTATTTCTCCGGTGTAGTCAGCGTCAATAACGCCAGGTAAAACAAAGAGTCCCAGCACTGATGCCGATGACCTGCCGAGTAATAATGCCCCCACAGACTTGTTTTGAATCACGACAGGACCATACACTCCAGTGGGAATTCGATGTGGCTGAGTGTTTAGGAGACTAATGTCTACAGCGGATGCCAGGTCAAGTCCGAGACTCCCTCTTGTTGCTGGTCTGAGGCGGGAGACGCTACCTGCTGTGCAGCAGCTACTTGTGTCTGCGCGCGGCTGCTCCGATTTGCGCTCCCAACGGAGTTTCCCGAACGGCGATGACAGGCTCCCGTTTTATGATTATCCGAACGACACTTGACACACCACACACCGGAGGCAGTACACTCTTTGCGAACGTGGCCCAGAAGGCCACACCGAAAGCACCTTGCTCGGCCAGTCCCCGGGGACGTCTTCTGTCGAGTAACGACCGACGCTTGGAGAGGTGCAAGAGCTGCTAACACTTGAGTCTGAGATGCCTTAGCCTGTTCTTGTAACTCAACTCCCAATTGTTTTGTAGTCTCTACTACTAAAGCTTGAGGTCCAGTGGGCATCTGAGCCATCCTTTCTAATGCTTCCTCTATTGTCCAATTGGCACCAAGAGTACTCAAAATATTACGAGTAGTAGTATCACAATTTTGTAGGGCACACTGTTTTAATAAGGCTCCTCGCATATATTCAGGAACCCCAGCTCTCTCTATAGCTGCAGTAGCTTTGTCTATGAATGCTTCAAACGTTTCGTTCTTACCTTGTCTTATACCCATATAAACTGGAATGCCCCCCGGTTCTTTCACTCGATCAGTAGTTCTCCTTACTAGTTGCATTGCCTCTCTCAACTTATCTGCACCTATCATTGCTTGTGCTTCAGTGCGTAAAAACGGTCCAAGTCCCATAAGCTTCTTTACGGTTATTCCATACAACGGATCCCCAGGCTGTCTCTGAATTGCAACGGATTCATGCATTAAACTCTGCCAATGAGCATTAAACAACAGCTGCTGATGCTGGGTAAATATCAATCGAATTATCCCTCGGCAGTCAGCAGGTAATAAAATTTGTGTACTCCAGATATAATCTAACATTTGTTTCGCTGGCTCGCTATGAACTCCAAATTGACTGACCGTGGCACACAATTGAGACAATAATTTCCAATCCAAGGCTGAAATTGTCGCTTGCACACCGCCTCCCGGAATTGCTGGAATGTGACAGGACAGGCTAGCTGTGCAGCCACTTGCAATACCTCTCCATCCCCCTGCTCCAGCCCTTCCCGAGCTAGCGCAGCCCAAGCTTCTCTACGTTCCTTTGCCATAGCCTCAGCCAGGTCCGCTTCCGCCCCTGGAGTTGGCTCCGACAGAAACGGATTAGTAGGGCTGCTTGATGTGTCCTTGGGAGCAAACTCGCTCTCGGGGGCTGAGGGTACAGAAGGAGGAGGTTTAAATCCATCAGTAAAGGGTGGAGGCCATGGAGGCAAGTATACGGTAGACACACTTGGGGGTAAGGGGGCACCTTGCGGCCAGTCAATCCCGTACGTCTTATTCTTTTCACGAGCAGCAGATGCCTGTTCAGCCGCCCTCTGTTCTGCCTGATATCGTAATAACTCATTATGTACAGCCCTCCATGGTTTTCCAAATTTTTTGGCTAACTTATCCCCATCAATTGCAGCCTTCCATAACCTATCACCTAATTTACGCCATTCAGATAATTCGTGAACAGTATGCGGGTTCTGAAAACAGCCCTGGGAGTGCCCATAAGCTAACAACCCAGGAAGATCCTTTTGTAAATCGATCTCCCTAATTTGTCTCTTTTGTAAGAGACATGTACATAAATCATATGCTGCTTGCCTCTGCATACCTGAATATCGTCAGCGCGCGCTGTTGCAGCTCTCCAAGGTCTCGGCAGCACGTTTCAGCCGGGTACGCCGATGCGAACGCCCGGGGCTCGACACAGTTTTCTTCGCTGTGTTTTAGCCGTCCTCGCTGCAAAGGACCTGACCACTCGTTGCTCCGTCGTGGATCACGTCGGGGTCACCATTTGTCGGAGACAACGGGAGACAAGCACATCCGATGATGATCAACAAGCCTCAGTTTATTCAGAATTATCTTATGACTTATGTAACAGAGTTAATTAGCTCATACATATTGCAACAGCCAAGCTCCTTATAGGTTTGATACAATTTAGTGCTTATCTTGCAAAACAGTTACCCTCGTGTTAACGTACGTGAGCCCTTCTTAACCGCAGTCAGTTATTTACAGCTTCGTTTGTGCTGATTTAGTATTTGACCCTCGTTTCACATCCGCTTCTTCAAGCGCTTCCTCAGACACGAACTTCGCGTGCTTCTTATTGCCCTCTGGCATGTAGCCATCTTGCAGTGAGACTTCCCACATTTCCCCCTTCTTCTCTTAGTAGGACATAGTTAATCTGCATTTTATTCAGTAATCGAATAAGCATTTTTTGGAGGCAAGCGAATACACAAGGTAATATTGACAGGAGTAGTAGCAGCATAAGTCCTATGTTTATGCCATACATGATTATGGTTTTAAACCACGGACCAATGCCAAATATCGAGTGGGTTAGTGGAGACCTTAATGTTTTTGGTATGATCCTTAAGCCATTGCAGTTGTTTGTGAATTGATTCTGAATTGGAGGAAAGATTAAAGCAGCACATACTTTCGAAATCTTTACAACCATGCCCGTGGGCTAATAGCAAAAAATCAATGGCAGTCCTATTCTGAAGGATCTGATGTCGCAGATTTTCCATATCCTGTGCTAGTTCACTAAGTATTTGAGTCGTTACATTGGATTGTTTTACTATCCAGTAAGCAAGCTTACTTATAGTTCGAAGCGCGTGAGCGGCACCCACTCCGGGAACAATAGACGCAAAAAGATTAGCTGTGGGTTCCCAGAGTTCTACTTGATCGTTACAATCAGGTGTGAGGGTTGCTATAGCTCGCTTATCGCGGCGTGTCTTATTTAAAAGGAATTGTGACATTACAGTAACATTTGGTGTGAAAAGAGTCAATTTTCCCAGATAACATGGACCACTATGAGTATATCTAGGTATTCCTTGCCATGCTCGATCACCACAAATCAAATAGGTGTTGCCAGGCAATGCCTTTGCACTGTTATTAGTCCAAATCTTTGTGTTATTTTTCCCCTAACCATAGGTTTTATAAGTACCACACATATATGTTTTGTTCCAAAAGGGATAGTTCCTGGGTGTAAGCCATAATGTAGGATCATTAATATTTTGCTTATAATCACCTAGTTCAACACATCCTGATTCATTTGCTGAATTATTCAACATTCTGCTACCTAAAAGCCCGATTTCTTGAGGATCCCAGGGTAATGTTTTGTTTAATATAGTTAATAATTTGGTTGTGTATTTACTGCTATCATCTGACCTATTACATGTGGCATTGGATATTGTTGAAAAATCAGTTGTATTATATCCGGGTATTTTAACCAAACATGTACGAAAAGGATCAGTGGCAGAGGCCAATGCCAAACAAAAGGAAGTAGTACGCGTTTTGGTAGCCTATGTTACCCATAAGTTTGGTGGAGAATTGAGATACATAGTAAGAATATTATTATATACAAATAAGATGCAGTAGACCCAGGACCACATGGTCGCAGTAATATTGGATTAGCTCTTCTTTAATCACCGTGCCTTTCAGTAATGGACGGAGTCCTTCTAGCAATTCATTTGGTATACCCACTATGGGCCGTAGCCACTGCAAGTCTCCTAAAAATTTTTGTGCATCATTAAGAGCCTGTAGTCGCGATTGTAACTGCAATTTCTGAGGGGATACAGTTTTATCAGTAAGTACCCAGCCTAGATACTTCCATGGTGACGACTGTTGAACCTTATCTGAAGAAATTACCAGATTAGAACATTGTAACACTCGTTGGATGTGTTCAATCTGCTTGTCAGAAAAGGGCGCTGCTTGAGCAAATAATATATCATCCATGTAATGATAAATTATAACATGTTTCCATTGTTCACGTTAACGGCTGTAATGCAGCAGCTACATATAATTGACACAAGGTGGGGCTGTTACGCATACCCTGTGGTAATACTGTCCATTCAAATCGTTGATCTGGGCCCTCTCTGTTAAGGGAGGGTAAGGTAAAAGCAAACCGTTTTTGATCCTGAGGATGTAAATCGATTGTAAAAAAGCAATCCTTTAAATCAATAATTAGCAGAGACCAGCACTCTGGAATCATGGCTGGATTAGGTAGCCCTGGCTGTAAAGCACCCGTCGGTTCCATCTGATTATTAATCTCTCTCAGATCATGTAACAATCGATATTTACCTGACTTCTTTTTTATGACAAATATTGGAGAATTCCATGGACTAGTGGACAAACGTAAATGACCTTGTTGAAATTGCTCTTTGACCAATTGATGAGCATGAAATAGACTTTCCCGTTTTAGTGGCCATTGCTTAACCCATACCGGTGTGTTGGTAGTTCAGGTAATGGGAATTGGGAAAGTCCAAGCAATGGCTAAAAGGCCAAAGGGTGCTCATTCGTAAGTACAACCCCCAACTGTGAGAGTATATCCCTTCCAATTAGACACTGCACAGTTGGTGGTAGTTGTACCACAGAAAACACAGCAGAAACTTGACGACCCTCCAGTTTTACTTTTAACGTAGGTGTTCTCTGAGCAAATGTCATACCCCCAACTCCAGTAACCGTAGTACCTGATGGAAACAGGGGCCATCCCTGGGGCCACTGTGATGGAGTAATTATACTAGAATCTGCCCCAGTATCCAAAAGGGCCATAAGGGTCACTTGTTGATCGTCGTAGCCAATTTCAACTTTATGTCTAGGTCGATCATTTAATGTCAAGGTTAAAAGAGTCAGTCCCCCTGAAGAGTCGAATTTTTCTTCACCTCGATCCTTGTCGGTTAACGAAGGTATTTCCTTTGTAAGTTGTTCCAATGGGATCAACTGAGCGATACGTTGTCCCTTGGTTATCCGTATGGGAGGAAAAGGGGTATATAACATTATCATTATTTCTCCGGTGTAGTCAGCGTCAATAACGCCAGGTAAAACAAAGAGTCCCAGCACTGATGCCGATGACCTGCCGAGTAATAATGCCCCCACAGACTTGTTTTGAATCACGACAGGACCATACACTCCAGTGGGAATTCGATGTGGCTGAGTGTTTAGGAGACTAATGTCTACAGCGGATGCCAGGTCAAGTCCGAGACTCCCTCTTGTTGCTGGTCTGAGGCGGGAGACGCTACCTGCTGTGCAGCAGCTACTTGTGTCTGCGCGCGGCTGCTCCGATTTGCGCTCCCAACGGAGTTTCCCGAACGGCGATGACAGGCTCCCGTTTTATGATTATCCGAACGACACTTGACACACCACACACCGGAGGCAGTACACTCTTTGCGAACGTGGCCCAGAAGGCCACACCGAAAGCACCTTGCTCGGCCAGTCCCCGGGGACGTCTTCTGTCGAGTAACGACCGACGCTTGGAGAGGTGCAAGAGCTGCTAACACTTGAGTCTGAGATGCCTTAGCCTGTTCTTGTAACTCAACTCCCAATTGTTTTGTAGTCTCTACTACTAAAGCTTGAGGTCCAGTGGGCATCTGAGCCATCCTTTCTAATGCTTCCTCTATTGTCCAATTGGCACCAAGAGTACTCAAAATATTACGAGTAGTAGTATCACAATTTTGTAGGGCACACTGTTTTAATAAGGCTCCTCACATATATTCAGGAACCCCAGCTCTCTCTATAGCTGCAGTAGCTTTGTCTATGAATGCTTCAAACGTTTCGTTCTTACCTTGTCTTATACCCATATAAACTGGAATGCCCCCCGGTTCTTTCACTCGATCAGTAGTTCTCCTTACTAGTTGCATTGCCTCTCTCAACTTATCTGCACCTATCATTGCTTGTGCTTCAGTGCGTAAAAACGGTCCAAGTCCCATAAGCTTCTTTACGGTTATTCCATACAACGGATCCCCAGGCTGTCTCTGAATTGCAACGGATTCATGCATTAAACTCTGCCAATGAGCATTAAACAACAGCTGCTGATGCTGGGTAAATATCAATCGAATTATCCCTCGGCAGTCAGCAGGTAATAAAATTTGTGTACTCCAGATATAATCTAACATTTGTTTCGCTGGCTCGTTATGAACTCCAAATTGACTGACCGTGGCACACAATTGAGACAATAATTTCCAATCCAAGGCTGAAATTGTCGCTTGCACACCGCCTCCCGGAATTGCTGGAATGTGACAGGACAGGCTAGCTGTGCAGCCACTTGCAATACCTCTCCATCCCCCTGCTCCAGCCCTTCCCGAGCTAGCGCAGCCCAAGCTTCTCTACGTTCCTTTGCCATAGCCTCAGCCAGGTCCGCTTCCGCCCCTGGAGTTGGCTCCGACAGAAACGGATTAGTAGGGCTGCTTGATGTGTCCTTGGGAGCAAACTCGCTCTCGGGGGCTGAGGGTACAGAAGGAGGAGGTTTAAATCCATCAGTAAAGGGTGGAGGCCATGGAGGCAAGTATACGGTAGACACACTTGGGGGTAAGGGGGCACCTTGCGGCCAGTCAATCCCGTACGTCTTATTCTTTTCACGAGCAGCAGATGCCTGTTCAGCCGCCCTCTGTTCTGCCTGATATCGTAATAACTCATTATGTACAGCCCTCCATGGTTTTCCAAATTTTTTGGCTAACTTATCCCCATCAATTGCAGCCTTCCATAACCTATCACCTAATTTACGCCATTCAGATAATTCGTGAACAGTATGCGGGTTCTGAAAACAGCCCTGGGAGTGCCCATAAGCTAACAACCCAGGAAGATCCTTTTGTAAATCGATCTCCCTAATTTGTCTCTTTTGTAAGAGACATGTACATAAATCATATGCTGCTTGCCTCTGCATACCTGAATATCGTCAGCGCGCGCTGTTGCAGCTCTCCAAGGTCTCGGCAGCACGTTTCAGCCGGGTACGCCGATGCGAACGCCCGGGGCTCGACACAGTTTTCTTCGCTGTGTTTTAGCCGTCCTCGCTGCAAAGGACCTGACCACTCGTTGCTCCGTCGTGGATCACGTCGGGGTCACCATTTGTCGGAGACAACGGGAGACAAGCACATCCGATGATGATCAACAAGCCTCAGTTTATTCAGAATTATCTTATGACTTATGTAACAGAGTTAATTAGCTCATACATATTGCAACAGCCAAGCTCCTTATAGGTTTGATACAATTTAGTGCTTATCTTGCAAAACAGTTACCCTCGTGTTAACGTACGTGAGCCCTTCTTAACCGCAGTCAGTTATTTACAGCTTCGTTTGTGCTGATTTAGTATTTGACCCTCGTTTCACATCCGCTTCTTCAAGCGCTTCCTCAGACACGAACTTCGCGTGCTTCTTATTGCCCTCTGGCATGTAGCCATCTTGCAGTGAGACTTCCCACATTTCCCCCTTCTTCTCTTAGTAGGACATAGTTAATCTGCATTTTATTCAGTAATCGAATAAGCATTTTTTGGAGGCAAGCGAATACACAAGGTAATATTGACAGGAGTAGTAGCAGCATAAGTCCTATGTTTATGCCATGCATGATTATGGTTTTAAACCACGGACCAATGCCAAATATCGAGTGGGTTAGTGGAGACCTTAATGTTTTTGGTATGATCCTTAAGCCATTGCAGTTGTTTGTGAATTGATTCTGAATTGGAGGAAAGATTAAAGCAGCACATACTTTCGAAATCTTTACAACCATGCCCGTGGGCTAATAGCAAAAAATCAATGGCAGTCCTATTCTGAAGGATCTGATGTCGCAGATTTTCCATATCCTGTGCTAGTTCACTAAGTATTTGAGTCGTTACATTGGATTGTTTTACTATCCAGTAAGCAAGCTTACTTATAGTTCGAAGCGCGTGAGCGGCACCCACTCCGGGAACAATAGACGCAAAAAGATTAGCTGTGGGTTCCCAGAGTTCTACTTGATCGTTACAATCAGGTGTGAGGGTTGCTATAGCTCGCTTATCGCGGCGTGTCTTATTTAAAAGGAATTGTGACATTACAGTAACATTTGGTGTGAAAAGAGTCAATTTTCCCAGATAACATGGACCACTATGAGTATATCTAGGTATTCCTTGCCATGCTCGATCACCACAAATCAAATAGGTGTTGCCAGGCAATGCCTTTGCACTGTTATTAGTCCAAATCTTTGTGTTATTTTTCCCCTAACCATAGGTTTTATAAGTACCACACATATATGTTTTGTTCCAAAAGGGATAGTTCCTGGGTGTAAGCCATAATGTAGGATCATTAATATTTTGCTTATAATCACCTAGTTCAACACATCCTGATTCATTTGCTGAATTATTCAACATTCTGCTACCTAAAAAGCCCGATTTCTTGAGGATTCCAGGGTAATGTTTTGTTTAATATAGTTAATAATTTGGTTGTGTATTTACTGCTATCATCTGACCTATTACATGTGGCATTGGATATTGTTGAAAAATCAGTTGTATTATATCCGGGTATTTTAACCAAACATGTACGAAAAGGATCAGTGGCAGAGGCCAATGCCAAACAAAAGGAAGTAGTACGCGTTTTGGTAGCCTATGTTACCCATAAGTTTGGTGGAGAATTGAGATACATAGTAAGAATATTATTATATACAAATAAGATGCAGTAGACCCAGGACCACATGGTCGCAGTAATATTGGATTAGCTCTTCTTTAATCACCGTGCCTTTCAGTAATGGACGGAGTCCTTCTAGCAATTCATTTGGTATACCCACTATGGGCCGTAGCCACTGCAAGTCTCCTAAAAATTTTTGTGCATCATTAAGAGCCTGTAGTCGCGATTGTAACTGCAATTTCTGAGGGGATACAGTTTTATCAGTAAGTACCCAGCCTAGATACTTCCATGGTGACGACTGTTGAACCTTATCTGAAGAAATTACCAGATTAGAACATTGTAACACTCGTTGGATGTGTTCAATCTGCTTGTCAGAAAAGGGCGCTGCTTGAGCAAATAATATATCATCCATGTAATGATAAATTATAACATGTTTCCATTGTTCACGTTAACGGCTGTAATGCAGCAGCTACATATAATTGACACAAGGTGGGGCTGTTACGCATACCCTGTGGTAATACTGTCCATTCAAATCGTTGATCTGGGCCCTCTCTGTTAAGGGAGGGTAAGGTAAAAGCAAACCGTTTTTGATCCTGAGGATGTAAATCAATTGTAAAAAAGCAATCCTTTAAATCAATAATTAGCAGAGACCAGCACTCTGGAATCATGGCTGGATTAGGTAGCCCTGGCTGTAAAGCACCCGTCGGTTCCATCTGATTATTAATCTCTCTCAGATCATGTAACAATCGATATTTACCTGACTTCTTTTTTATGACAAATATTGGAGAATTCCATGGACTAGTGGACAAACGTAAATGACCTTGTTGAAATTGCTCTTTGACCAATTGATGAGCATGAAATAGACTTTCCCGTTTTAGTGGCCATTGCTTAACCCATACCGGTGTGTTGGTAGTTCAGGTAATGGGAATTGGGAAAGTCCAAGCAATGGCTAAAAGGCCAAAGGGTGCTCATTCGTAAGTACAACCCCCAACTGTGAGAGTATATCCCTTCCAATTAGACACTGCACAGTTGGTGGTAGTTGTACCACAGAAAACACAGCAGAAACTTGACGACCCTCCAGTTTTACTTTTAACGTAGGTGTTCTCTGAGCAAATGTCATACCCCCAACTCCAGTAACCGTAGTACCTGATGGAAACAGGGGCCATCCCTGGGGCCACTGTGATGGAGTAATTATACTAGAATCTGCCCCAGTATCCAAAAGGGCCATAAGGGTCACTTGTTGATCGTCGTAGCCAATTTCAACTTTATGTCTAGGTCGATCATTTAATGTCAAGGTTAAAAGAGTCAGTCCCCCTGAAGAGTCGAATTTTTCTTCACCTCGATCCTTGTCGGTTAACGAAGGTATTTCCTTTGTAAGTTGTTCCAATGGGATCAACTGAGCGATACGTTGTCCCTTGGTTATCCGTATGGGAGGAAAAGGGGTATATAACATTATCATTATTTCTCCGGTGTAGTCAGCGTCAATAACGCCAGGTAAAACAAAGAGTCCCAGCACTGATGCCGATGACCTGCCGAGTAATAATGCCCCCACAGACTTGTTTTGAATCACGACAGGACCATACACTCCAGTGGGAATTCGATGTGGCTGAGTGTTTAGGAGACTAATGTCTACAGCGGATGCCAGGTCAAGTCCGAGACTCCCTCTTGTTGCTGGTCTGAGGCGGGAGACGCTACCTGCTGTGCAGCAGCTACTTGTGTCTGCGCGCGGCTGCTCCGATTTGCGCTCCCAACGGAGTTTCCCGAACGGCGATGACAGGCTCCCGTTTTATGATTATCCGAACGACACTTGACACACCACACACCGGAGGCAGTACACTCTTTGCGAACGTGGCCCAGAAGGCCACACCGAAAGCACCTTGCTCGGCCAGTCCCCGGGGACGTCTTCTGTCGAGTAACGACCGACGCTTGGAGAGGTGCAAGAGCTGCTAACACTTGAGTCTGAGATGCCTTAGCCTGTTCTTGTAACTCAACTCCCAATTGTTTTGTAGTCTCTACTACTAAAGCTTGAGGTCCAGTGGGCATCTGAGCCATCCTTTCTAATGCTTCCTCTATTGTCCAATTGGCACCAAGAGTACTCAAAATATTACGAGTAGTAGTATCACAATTTTGTAGGGCACACTGTTTTAATAAGGCTCCTCGCATATATTCAGGAACCCCAGCTCTCTCTATAGCTGCAGTAGCTTTGTCTATGAATGCTTCAAACGTTTCGTTCTTACCTTGTCTTATACCCATATAAACTGGAATGCCCCCCGGTTCTTTCACTCGATCAATAGTTCTCCTTACTAGTTGCATTGCCTCTCTCAACTTATCTGCACCTATCATTGCTTGTGCTTCAGTGCGTAAAAACGGTCCAAGTCCCATAAGTTCCTCTACAGTCACTCCCTGCAACGGATCCCCAGGCTGTCTCTGAATTGCAACGGATTCATGCACTAAACTCTGCCAATGAGCATTAAACAACAACTGCTGATGCTGGGTAAATATCAATCGAATTATCCCTCGGCAGTCAGCAGGTAATAAAATTTGTGTACTCCAGATATAATCTAACATTTGTTTCGCTGGCTCGTTATGAACTCCAAATTGACTGACCGTGGCACACAATTGAGACAATAATTTCCAATCCAAGGCTGAAATTGTCGCTTGCACACCGCCTCCCGGAATTGCTGGAATGTGACAGGACAGGCTAGCTGTGCAGCCACTTGCAATACCTCTCCATCCCCCTGCTCCAGCCCTTCCCGAGCTAGCGCAGCCCAAGCTTCTCTACGTTCCTTTGCCATAGCCTCAGCCAGGTCCGCTTCCGCCCCTGGAGTTGGCTCCGACAGAAACGGATTAGTAGGGCTGCTTGATGTGTCCTTGGGAGCAAACTCGCTCTCGGGGGCTGAGGGTACAGAAGGAGGAGGTTTAAATCCATCAGTAAAGGGTGGAGGCCATGGAGGCAAGTATACGGTAGACACACTTGGGGGTAAGGGGGCACCTTGCAGCCAGTCAATCCCGTACGTCTTATTCTTTTCATGAGCAGCAGATGCCTGTTCAGCCGCCCTCTGTTCTGCCTGATATCGTAATAACTCATTATGTACAGCCCTCCATGGTTTTCCAAATTTTTTGGCTAACTTATCCCCATCAATTGCAGCCTTCCATAACCTATCACCTAATTTACGCCACTCAGATAATTCGTGAACAGTATGCGGGTTCTGAAAACAGCCCTGGGAGTGCCCATAAGCTAACAACCCAGGAAGATCCTTTTGTAAATCGATCTCCCTAATTTGTCTCTTTTGTAAGAGACATGTACATAAATCATATGCTGCTTGCCTCTGCATACCTGAATATCGTCAGCGCGCGCTGTTGCAGCTCTCCAAGGTCTCGGCAGCACGTTTCAGCCGGGTACGCCGATGCGAACGCCCGGGGCTCGACACAGTTTTCTTCGCTGTGTTTTAGCCGTCCTCGCTGCAAAGGACCTGACCACTCGTTGCTCCGTCGTGGATCACGTCGGGGTCACCATTTGTCGGAGAACAATGGGAGACAAGCACATCCGATGATGATCAACAAGCCTCAGTTTATTCAGAATTATCTTATGACTTATGTAACAGAGTTAATTAGCTCATACATATTGCAACAGCCAAGCTCCTTATAGGTTTGATACAATTTAGTGCTTATCTTGCAAAACAGTTACCCTCGTGTTAACGTACGTGAGCCCTTCTTAACCGCAGTCAGTTATTTACAGCTTCGTTTGTGCTGATTTAGTATTTGACCCTCGTTTCACATCCGCTTCTTCAAGCGCTTCCTCAGACACGAACTTCGCGTGCTTCTTATTGCCCTCTGGCATGTAGCCATCTTGCAGTGAGACTTCCCACATTTCCCCCTTCTTCTCTTAGTAGGACATAGTTAATCTGCATTTTATTCAGTAATCGAATAAGCATTTTTTGGAGGCAAGCGAATACACAAGGTAATATTGACAGGAGTAGTAGCAGCATAAGTCCTATGTTTATGCCATACATGATTATGGTTTTAAACCACGGACCAATGCCAAATATCGAGTGGGTTAGTGGAGACCTTAATGTTTTTGGTATGATCCTTAAGCCATTGCAGTTGTTTGTGAATTGATTCTGAATTGGAGGAAAGATTAAAGCAGCACATACTTTCGAAATCTTTACAACCATGCCCGTGGGCTAATAGCAAAAAATCAATGGCAGTCCTATTCTGAAGGATCTGATGTCGCAGATTTTCCATATCCTGTGCTAGTTCACTAAGTATTTGAGTCGTTACATTGGATTGTTTTACTATCCAGTAAGCAAGCTTACTTATAGTTCGAAGCGCGTGAGCGGCACCCACTCCGGGAACAATAGACGCAAAAAGATTAGCTGTGGGTTCCCAGAGTTCTACTTGATCGTTACAATCAGGTGTGAGGGTTGCTATAGCTCGCTTATCGCGGCGTGTCTTATTTAAAAGGAATTGTGACATTACAGTAACATTTGGTGTGAAAAGAGTCAATTTTCCCAGATAACATGGACCACTATGAGTATATCTAGGTATTCCTTGCCATGCTCGATCACCACAAATCAAATAGGTGTTGCCAGGCAATGCCTTTGCACTGTTATTAGTCCAGATCTTTGTGTTATTTTTCCCCTAACCATAGGTTTTATAAGTACCACACATATATGTTTTGTTCCAAAAGGGATAGTTCCTGGGTGTAAGCCATAATGTAGGATCATTAATATTTTGCTTATAATCACCTAGTTCAACACATCCTGATTCATTTGCTGAATTATTCAACATTCTGCTACCTAAAAAGCCCGATTTCTTGAGGATCCCAGGGTAATGTTTTGTTTAATATAGTTAATAATTTGGTTGTATATTTACTGCTATCATCTGACCTATTACATGTGGCATTGGATATTGTTGAAAAATCAGTTGTATTATATCCGGGTATTTTAACCAAACATGTACGAAAAGGATCAGTGGCAGAGGCCAATGCCAAACAAAAGGAAGTAGTACGCGTTTTGGTAGCCTATGTTACCCATAAGTTTGGTGGAGAATTGAGATACATAGTAAGAATATTATTATATACAAATAAGATGCAGTAGACCCAGGACCACATGGTCGCAGTAATATTGGATTAGCTCTTCTTTAATCACCGTGCCTTTCAGTAATGGACGGAGTCCTTCTAGCAATTCATTTGGTATACCCACTATGGGCCGTAGCCACTGCAAGTCTCCTAAAAATTTTTGTGCATCATTAAGAGCCTGTAGTCGCGATTGTAACTGCAATTTCTGAGGGGATACAGTTTTATCAGTAAGTACCCAGCCTAGATACTTCCATGGTGACGACTGTTGAACCTTATCTGAAGAAATTACCAGATTAGAACATTGTAACACTCGTTGGATGTGTTCAATCTGCTTGTCAGAAAAGGGCGCTGCTTGAGCAAATAATATATCATCCATGTAATGATAAATTATAACATGTTTCCATTGTTCACGTTAACGGCTGTAATGCAGCAGCTACATATAATTGACACAAGGTGGGGCTGTTACGCATACCCTGTGGTAATACTGTCCATTCAAATCGTTGATCTGGGCCCTCTCTGTTAAGGGAGGGTAAGGTAAAAGCAAACCGTTTTTGATCCTGAGGATGTAAATCAATTGTAAAAAAGCAATCCTTTAAATCAATAATTAGCAGAGACCAGCACTCTGGAATCATGGCTGGATTAGGTAGCCCTGGCTGTAAAGCACCCGTCGGTTCCATCTGATTATTAATCTCTCTCAGATCATGTAACAATCGATATTTACCTGACTTCTTTTTTATGACAAATATTGGAGAATTCCATGGACTAGTGGACAAACGTAAATGACCTTGTTGAAATTGCTCTTTGACCAATTGATGAGCATGAAATAGACTTTCCCGTTTTAGTGGCCATTGCTTAACCCATACCGGTGTGTTGGTAGTTCAGGTAATGGGAATTGGGAAAGTCCAAGCAATGGCTAAAAGGCCAAAGGGTGCTCATTCGTAAGTACAACCCCCAACTGTGAGAGTATATCCCTTCCAATTAGACACTGCACAGTTGGTGGTAGTTGTACCACAGAAAACACAGCAGAAACTTGACGACCCTCCAGTTTTACTTTTAACGTAGGTGTTCTCTGAGCAAATGTCATACCCCCAACTCCAGTAACCGTAGTACCTGATGGAAACAGGGGCCATCCCTGGGGCCACTGTGATGGAGTAATTATACTAGAATCTGCCCCAGTATCCAAAAGGGCCATAAGGGTCACTTGTTGATCGTCGTAGCCAATTTCAACTTTATGTCTAGGTCGATCATTTAATGTCAAGGTTAAAAGAGTCAGTCCCCCTGAAGAGTCGAATTTTTCTTCACCTCGATCCTTGTCGGTTAACGAAGGTATTTCCTTTGTAAGTTGTTCCAATGGGATCAACTGAGCGATACGTTGTCCATTGGTTATCCGTATGGGAGGAAAAGGGGTATATAACATTATCATTATTTCTCCGGTGTAGTCAGCGTCAATAACGCCAGGTAAAACAAAGAGTCCCAGCACTGATGCCGATGACCTGCCGAGTAATAATGCCCCCACAGACTTGTTTTGAATCACGACAGGACCATACACTCCAGTGGGAATTCGATGTGGCTGAGTGTTTAGGAGACTAATGTCTACAGCGGATGCCAGGTCAAGTCCGAGACTCCCTCTTGTTGCTGGTCTGAGGCGGGAGACGCTACCTGCTGTGCAGCAGCTACTTGTGTCTGCGCGCGGCTGCTCCGATTTGCGCTCCCAACGGAGTTTCCCGAACGGCGATGACAGGCTCCCGTTTTATGATTATCCGAACGACACTTGACACACCACACACCGGAGGCAGTACACTCTTTGCGAACGTGGCCCAGAAGGCCACACCGAAAGCACCTTGCTCGGCCAGTCCCCGGGGACGTCTTCTGTCGAGTAACGACCGACGCTTGGAGAGGTGCAAGAGCTGCTAACACTTGAGTCTGAGATGCCTTAGCCTGTTCTTGTAACTCAACTCCCAATTGTTTTGTAGTCTCTACTACTAAAGCTTGAGGTCCAGTGGGCATCTGAGCCATCCTTTCTAATGCTTCCTCTATTGTCCAATTGGCACCAAGAGTACTCAAAATATTACGAGTAGTAGTATCACAATTTTGTAGGGCACACTGTTTTAATAAGGCTCCTCGCATATATTCAGGAACCCCAGCTCTCTCTATAGCTGCAGTAGCTTTGTCTATGAATGCTTCAAACGTTTCGTTCTTACCTTGTCTTATACCCATATAAACTGGAATGCCCCCCGGTTCTTTCACTCGATCAGTAGTTCTCCTTACTAGTTGCATTGCCTCTCTCAACTTATCTGCACCTATCATTGCTTGTGCTTCAGTGCGTAAAAACGGTCCAAGTCCCATAAGCTTCTTTACGGTTATTCCATATAACGGATCCCCAGGCTGTCTCTGAATTGCAACGGATTCATGCATTAAACTCTGCCAATGAGCATTAAACAACAGCTGCTGATGCTGGGTAAATATCAATCGAATTATCCCTCGGCAGTCAGCAGGTAATAAAATTTGTGTACTCCAGATATAATCTAACATTTGTTTCGCTGGCTCGCTATGAACTCCAAATTGACTGACCGTGGCACACAATTGAGACAATAATTTCCAATCCAAGGCTGAAATTGTCGCTTGCACACCGCCTCCCGGAATTGCTGGAATGTGACAGGACAGGCTAGCTGTGCAGCCACTTGCAATACCTCTCCATCCCCCTGCTCCAGCCCTTCCCGAGCTAGCGCAGCCCAAGCTTCTCTACGTTCCTTTGCCATAGCCTCAGCCAGGTCCGCTTCCGCCCCTGGAGTTGGCTCCGACAGAAACGGATTAGTAGGGCTGCTTGATGTGTCCTTGGGAGCAAACTCGCTCTCGGGGGCTGAGGGTACAGAAGGAGGAGGTTTAAATCCATCAGTAAAGGGTGGAGGCCATGGAGGCAAGTATACGGTAGACACACTTGGGGGTAAGGGGGCACCTTGCGGCCAGTCAATCCCGTACGTCTTATTCTTTTCACGAGCAGCAGATGCCTGTTCAGCCGCCCTCTGTTCTGCCTGATATCGTAATAACTCATTATGTACAGCCCTCCATGGTTTTCCAAATTTTTTGGCTAACTTATCCCCATCAATTGCAGCCTTCCATAACCTATCACCTAATTTACGCCACTCAGATAATTCGTGAACAGTATGCGGGTTCTGAAAACAGCCCTGGGAGTGCCCATAAGCTAACAACCCAGGAAGATCCTTTTGTAAATCGATCTCCCTAATTTGTCTCTTTTGTAAGAGACATGTACATAAATCATATGCTGCTTGCCTCTGCATACCTGAATATCGTCAGCGCGCGCTGTTGCAGCTCTCCAAGGTCTCGGCAGCACGTTTCAGCCGGGTACGCCGATGCGAACGCCCGGGGCTCGACACAGTTTTCTTCGCTGTGTTTTAGCCGTCCTCGCTGCAAAGGACCTGACCACTCGTTGCTCCGTCGTGGATCACGTCGGGGTCACCATTTGTCGGAGAACAATGGGAGACAAGCACATCCGATGATGATCAACAAGCCTCAGTTTATTCAGAATTATCTTATGACTTATGTAACAGAGTTAATTAGCTCATACATATTGCAACAGCCAAGCTCCTTATAGGTTTGATACAATTTAGTGCTTATCTTGCAAAACAGTTACCCTCGTGTTAACGTACGTGAGCCCTTCTTAACCGCAGTCAGTTATTTACAGCTTCGTTTGTGCTGATTTAGTATTTGACCCTCGTTTCACATCCGCTTCTTCAAGCGCTTCCTCAGACACGAACTTCGCGTGCTTCTTATTGCCCTCTGGCATGTAGCCATCTTGCAGTGAGACTTCCCACATTTCCCCCTTCTTCTCTTAGTAGGACATAGTTAATCTGCATTTTATTCAGTAATCGAATAAGCATTTTTTGGAGGCAAGCGAATACACAAGGTAATATTGACAGGAGTAGTAGCAGCATAAGTCCTATGTTTATGCCATACATGATTATGGTTTTAAACCACGGACCAATGCCAAATATCGAGTGGGTTAGTGGAGACCTTAATGTTTTTGGTATGATCCTTAAGCCATTGCAGTTGTTTGTGAATTGATTCTGAATTGGAGGAAAGATTAAAGCAGCACATACTTTCGAAATCTTTACAACCATGCCCGTGGGCTAATAGCAAAAAATCAATGGCAGTCCTATTCTGAAGGATCTGATGTCGCAGATTTTCCATATCCTGTGCTAGTTCACTAAGTATTTGAGTCGTTACATTGGATTGTTTTACTATCCAGTAAGCAAGCTTACTTATAGTTCGAAGCGCGTGAGCGGCACCCACTCCGGGAACAATAGACGCAAAAAGATTAGCTGTGGGTTCCCAGAGTTCTACTTGATCGTTACAATCAGGTGTGAGGGTTGCTATAGCTCGCTTATCGCGGCGTGTCTTATTTAAAAGGAATTGTGACATTACAGTAACATTTGGTGTGAAAAGAGTCAATTTTCCCAGATAACATGGACCACTATGAGTATATCTAGGTATTCCTTGCCATGCTCGATCACCACAAATCAAATAGGTGTTGCCAGGCAATGCCTTTGCACTGTTATTAGTCCAAATCTTTGTGTTATTTTTCCCCTAACCATAGGTTTTATAAGTACCACACATATATGTTTTGTTCCAAAAGGGATAGTTCCTGGGTGTAAGCCATAATGTAGGATCATTAATATTTTGCTTATAATCACCTAGTTCAACACATCCTGATTCATTTGCTGAATTATTCAACATTCTGCTACCTAAAAAGCCCGATTTCTTGAGGATCCCAGGGTAATGTTTTGTTTAATATAGTTAATAATTTGGTTGTATATTTACTGCTATCATCTGACCTATTACATGTGGCATTGGATATTGTTGAAAAATCAGTTGTATTATATCCGGGTATTTTAACCAAACATGTACGAAAAGGATCAGTGGCAGAGGCCAATGCCAAACAAAAGGAAGTAGTACGCGTTTTGGTAGCCTATGTTACCCATAAGTTTGGTGGAGAATTGAGATACATAGTAAGAATATTATTATATACAAATAAGATGCAGTAGACCCAGGACCACATGGTCGCAGTAATATTGGATTAGCTCTTCTTTAATCACCGTGCCTTTCAGTAATGGACGGAGTCCTTCTAGCAATTCATTTGGTATACCCACTATGGGCCGTAGCCACTGCAAGTCTCCTAAAAATTTTTGTGCATCATTAAGAGCCTGTAGTCGCGATTGTAACTGCAATTTCTGAGGGGATACAGTTTTATCAGTAAGTACCCAGCCTAGATACTTCCATGGTGACGACTGTTGAACCTTATCTGAAGAAATTACCAGATTAGAACATTGTAACACTCGTTGGATGTGTTCAATCTGCTTGTCAGAAAAGGGCGCTGCTTGAGCAAATAATATATCATCCATGTAATGATAAATTATAACATGTTTCCATTGTTCACGTTAACGGCTGTAATGCAGCAGCTACATATAATTGACACAAGGTGGGGCTGTTACGCATACCCTGTGGTAATACTGTCCATTCAAATCGTTGATCTGGGCCCTCTCTGTTAAGGGAGGGTAAGGTAAAAGCAAACCGTTTTTGATCCTGAGGATGTAAATCAATTGTAAAAAAGCAATCCTTTAAATCAATAATTAGCAGAGACCAGCACTCTGGAATCATGGCTGGATTAGGTAGCCCTGGCTGTAAAGCACCCGTCGGTTCCATCTGATTATTAATCTCTCTCAGATCATGTAACAATTGATATTTACCTGACTTCTTTTTTATGACAAATATTGGAGAATTCCATGGACTAGTGGACAAACGTAAATGACCTTGTTGAAATTGCTCTTTGACCAATTGATGAGCATGAAATAGACTTTCCCGTTTTAGTGGCCATTGCTTAACCCATACCGGTGTGTTGGTAGTTCAGGTAATGGGAATTGGGAAAGTCCAAGCAATGGCTAAAAGGCCAAAGGGTGCTCATTCGTAAGTACAACCCCCAACTGTGAGAGTATATCCCTTCCAATTAGACACTGCACAGTTGGTGGTAGTTGTACCACAGAAAACACAGCAGAAACTTGACGACCCTCCAGTTTTACTTTTAACGTAGGTGTTCTCTGAGCAAATGTCATACCCCCAACTCCAGTAACCGTAGTACCTGATGGAAACAGGGGCCATCCCTGGGGCCACTGTGATGGAGTAATTATACTAGAATCTGCCCCAGTATCCAAAAGGGCCATAAGGGTCACTTGTTGATCGTCGTAGCCAATTTCAACTTTATGTCTAGGTCGATCATTTAATGTCAAGGTTAAAAGAGTCAGTCCCCCTGAAGAGTCGAATTTTTCTTCACCTCGATCCTTGTCGGTTAACGAAGGTATTTCCTTTGTAAGTTGTTCCAATGGGATCAACTGAGCGATACGTTGTCCATTGGTTATCCGTATGGGAGGAAAAGGGGTATATAACATTATCATTATTTCTCCGGTGTAGTCAGCGTCAATAACGCCAGGTAAAACAAAGAGTCCCAGCACTGATGCCGATGACCTGCCGAGTAATAATGCCCCCACAGACTTGTTTTGAATCACGACAGGACCATACACTCCAGTGGGAATTCGATGTGGCTGAGTGTTTAGGAGACTAATGTCTACAGCGGATGCCAGGTCAAGTCCGAGACTCCCTCTTGTTGCTGGTCTGAGGCGGGAGACGCTACCTGCTGTGCAGCAGCTACTTGTGTCTGCGCGCGGCTGCTCCGATTTGCGCTCCCAACGGAGTTTCCCGAACGGCGATGACAGGCTCCCGTTTTATGATTATCCGAACGACACTTGACACACCACACACCGGAGGCAGTACACTCTTTGCGAACGTGGCCCAGAAGGCCACACCGAAAGCACCTTGCTCGGCCAGTCCCCGGGGACGTCTTCTGTCGAGTAACGACCGACGCTTGGAGAGGTGCAAGAGCTGCTAACACTTGAGTCTGAGATGCCTTAGCCTGTTCTTGTAACTCAACTCCCAATTGTTTTGTAGTCTCTACTACTAAAGCTTGAGGTCCAGTGGGCATCTGAGCCATCCTTTCTAATGCTTCCTCTATTGTCCAATTGGCACCAAGAGTACTCAAAATATTACGAGTAGTAGTATCACAATTTTGTAGGGCACACTGTTTTAATAAGGCTCCTCGCATATATTCAGGAACCCCAGCTCTCTCTATAGCTGCAGTAGCTTTGTCTATGAATGCTTCAAACGTTTCGTTCTTACCTTGTCTTATACCCATATAAACTGGAATGCCCCCCGGTTCTTTCACTCGATCAATAGTTCTCCTTACTAGTTGCATTGCCTCTCTCAACTTATCTGCACCTATCATTGCTTGTGCTTCAGTGCGTAAAAACGGTCCAAGTCCCATAAGCTTCTTTACGGTTATTCCATACAACGGATCCCCAGGCTGTCTCTGAATTGCAACGGATTCATGCATTAAACTCTGCCAATGAGCATTAAACAACAACTGCTGATGCTGGGTAGATATCAATCGAATTATCCCTCGGCAGTCAGCAGGTAATAAAATTTGTGTACTCCAGATATAATCTAACATTTGTTTCGCTGGCTCGTTATGAACTCCAAATTGACTGACCGTGGCACACAATTGAGACAATAATTTCCAATCCAAGGCTGAAATTGTCGCTTGCACACCGCCTCCCGGAATTGCTGGAATGTGACAGGACAGGCTAGCTGTGCAGCCACTTGCAATACCTCTCCATCCCCCTGCTCCAGCCCTTCCCGAGCTAGCGCAGCCCAAGCTTCTCTACGTTCCTTTGCCATAGCCTCAGCCAGGTCCGCTTCCGCCCCTGGAGTTGGCTCCGACAGAAACGGATTAGTAGGGCTGCTTGATGTGTCCTTGGGAGCAAACTCGCTCTCGGGGGCTGAGGGTACAGAAGGAGGAGGTTTAAATCCATCAGTAGAAGGAGGAGGCGATGGAGGCAAGTATACGGTAGACACACTTGGGGGTAAGGGGGCACCTTGCGGCCAGTCAATCCCGTACGTCTTATTCTTTTCACGAGCAGCAGATGCCTGTTCAGCCGCCCTCTGTTCTGCCTGATATCGTAATAACTCATTATGTACAGCCCTCCATGGTTTTCCAAATTTTTTGGCTAACTTATCCCCATCAATTGCAGCCTTCCATAACCTATCACCTAATTTACGCCATTCAGATAATTCGTGAACAGTATGCGGGTTCTGAAAACAGCCCTGGGAGTGCCCATAAGCTAACAACCCAGGAAGATCCTTTTGTAAATCGATCTCCCTAATTTGTCTCTTTTGTAAGAGACATGTACATAAATCATATGCTGCTTGCCTCTGCATACCTGAATATCGTCAGCGCGCGCTGTTGCAGCTCTCCAAGGTCTCGGCAGCACGTTTCAGCCGGGTACGCCGATGCGAACGCCCGGGGCTCGACACAGTTTTCTTCGCTGTGTTTTAGCCGTCCTCGCTGCAAAGGACCTGACCACTCGTTGCTCCGTCGTGGATCACGTCGGGGTCACCATTTGTCGGAGACAACGGGAGACAAGCACATCCGATGATGATCAACAAGCCTCAGTTTATTCAGAATTATCTTATGACTTATGTAACAGAGTTAATTAGCTGATACATATTGCAACAGCCAAGCTCCTTATAGGTTTGATACAATTTAGTGCTTATCTTGCAAAACAGTTACCCTCGTGTTAACGTACGTGAGCCCTTCTTAACCGCAGTCAGTTATTTACAGCTTCGTTTGTGCTGATTTAGTATTTGACCCTCGTTTCACATCCGCTTCTTCAAGCGCTTCCTCAGACACGAACTTCGCGTGCTTCTTATTGCCCTCTGGCATGTAGCCATCTTGCAGTGAGACTTCCCACATTTCCCCCTTCTTCTCTTAGTAGGACATAGTTAATCTGCATTTTATTCAGTAATCGAATAAGCATTTTTTGGAGGCAAGCGAATACACAAGGTAATATTGACAGGAGTAGTAGCAGCATAAGTCCTATGTTTATGCCATACATGATTATGGTTTTAAACCACGGACCAATGCCAAATATCGAGTGGGTTAGTGGAGACCTTAATGTTTTTGGTATGATCCTTAAGCCATTGCAGTTGTTTGTGAATTGATTCTGAATTGGAGGAAAGATTAAAGCAGCACATACTTTCGAAATCTTTACAACCATGCCCGTGGGCTAATAGCAAAAAATCAATGGCAGTCCTATTCTGAAGGATCTGATGTCGCAGATTTTCCATATCCTGTGCTAGTTCACTAAGTATTTGAGTCGTTACATTGGATTGTTTTACTATCCAGTAAGCAAGCTTACTTATAGTTCGAAGCGCGTGAGCGGCACCCACTCCGGGAACAATAGACGCAAAAAGATTAGCTGTGGGTTCCCAGAGTTCTACTTGATCGTTACAATCAGGTGTGAGGGTTGCTATAGCTCGCTTATCGCGGCGTGTCTTATTTAAAAGGAATTGTGACATTACAGTAACATTTGGTGTGAAAAGAGTCAATTTTCCCAGATAACATGGACCACTATGAGTATATCTAGGTATTCCTTGCCATGCTCGATCACCACAAATCAAATAGGTGTTGCCAGGCAATGCCTTTGCACTGTTATTAGTCCAAATCTTTGTGTTATTTTTCCCCTAACCATAGGTTTTATAAGTACCACACATATATGTTTTGTTCCAAAAGGGATAGTTCCTGGGTGTAAGCCATAATGTAGGATCATTAATATTTTGCTTATAATCACCTAGTTCAACACATCCTGATTCATTTGCTGAATTATTCAACATTCTGCTACCTAAAAGCCCGATTTCTTGAGGATCCCAGGGTAATGTTTTGTTTAATATAGTTAATAATTTGGTTGTGTATTTACTGCTATCATCTGACCTATTACATGTGGCATTGGATATTGTTGAAAAATCAGTTGTATTATATCCGGGTATTTTAACCAAACATGTACGAAAAGGATCAGTGGCAGAGGCCAATGCCAAACAAAAGGAAGTAGTACGCGTTTTGGTAGCCTATGTTACCCATAAGTTTGGTGGAGAATTGAGATACATAGTAAGAATATTATTATATACAAATAAGATGCAGTAGACCCAGGACCACATGGTCGCAGTAATATTGGATTAGCTCTTCTTTAATCACCGTGCCTTTCAGTAATGGACGGAGTCCTTCTAGCAATTCATTTGGTATACCCACTATGGGCCGTAGCCACTGCAAGTCTCCTAAAAATTTTTGTGCATCATTAAGAGCCTGTAGTCGCGATTGTAACTGCAATTTCTGAGGGGATACAGTTTTATCAGTAAGTACCCAGCCTAGATACTTCCATGGTGACGACTGTTGAACCTTATCTGAAGAAATTACCAGATTAGAACATTGTAACACTCGTTGGATGTGTTCAATCTGCTTGTCAGAAAAGGGCGCTGCTTGAGCAAATAATATATCATCCATGTAATGATAAATTATAACATGTTTCCATTGTTCACGTTAACGGCTGTAATGCAGCAGCTACATATAATTGACACAAGGTGGGGCTGTTACGCATACCCTGTGGTAATACTGTCCATTCAAATCGTTGATCTGGGCCCTCTCTGTTAAGGGAGGGTAAGGTAAAAGCAAACCGTTTTTGATCCTGAGGATGTAAATCAATTGTAAAAAAGCAATCCTTTAAATCAATAATTAGCAGAGACCAGCACTCTGGAATCATGGCTGGATTAGGTAGCCCTGGCTGTAAAGCACCCGTCGGTTCCATCTGATTATTAATCTCTCTCAGATCATGTAACAATTGATATTTACCTGACTTCTTTTTTATGACAAATATTGGAGAATTCCATGGACTAGTGGACAAACGTAAATGACCTTGTTGAAATTGCTCTTTGACCAATTGATGAGCATGAAATAGACTTTCCCGTTTTAGTGGCCATTGCTTAACCCATACCGGTGTGTTGGTAGTTCAGGTAATGGGAATTGGGAAAGTCCAAGCAATGGCTAAAAGGCCAAAGGGTGCTCATTCGTAAGTACAACCCCCAACTGTGAGAGTATATCCCTTCCAATTAGACACTGCACAGTTGGTGGTAGTTGTACCACAGAAAACACAGCAGAAACTTGACGACCCTCCAGTTTTACTTTTAACGTAGGTGTTCTCTGAGCAAATGTCATACCCCCAACTCCAGTAACCGTAGTACCTGATGGAAACAGGGGCCATCCCTGGGGCCACTGTGATGGAGTAATTATACTAGAATCTGCCCCAGTATCCAAAAGGGCCATAAGGGTCACTTGTTGATCGTCGTAGCCAATTTCAACTTTATGTCTAGGTCGATCATTTAATGTCAAGGTTAAAAGAGTCAGTCCCCCTGAAGAGTCGAATTTTTCTTCACCTCGATCCTTGTCGGTTAACGAAGGTATTTCCTTTGTAAGTTGTTCCAATGGGATCAACTGAGCGATACGTTGTCCATTGGTTATCCGTATGGGAGGAAAAGGGGTATATAACATTATCATTATTTCTCCGGTGTAGTCAGCGTCAATAACGCCAGGTAAAACAAAGAGTCCCAGCACTGATGCCGATGACCTGCCGAGTAATAATGCCCCCACAGACTTGTTTTGAATCACGACAGGACCATACACTCCAGTGGGAATTCGATGTGGCTGAGTGTTTAGGAGACTAATGTCTACAGCGGATGCCAGGTCAAGTCCGAGACTCCCTCTTGTTGCTGGTCTGAGGCGGGAGACGCTACCTGCTGTGCAGCAGCTACTTGTGTCTGCGCGCGGCTGCTCCGATTTGCGCTCCCAACGGAGTTTCCCGAACGGCGATGACAGGCTCCCGTTTTATGATTATCCGAACGACACTTGACACACCACACACCGGAGGCAGTACACTCTTTGCGAACGTGGCCCAGAAGGCCACACCGAAAGCACCTTGCTCGGCCAGTCCCCGGGGACGTCTTCTGTCGAGTAACGACCGACGCTTGGAGAGGTGCAAGAGCTGCTAACACTTGAGTCTGAGATGCCTTAGCCTGTTCTTGTAACTCAACTCCCAATTGTTTTGTAGTCTCTACTACTAAAGCTTGAGGTCCAGTGGGCATCTGAGCCATCCTTTCTAATGCTTCCTCTATTGTCCAATTGGCACCAAGAGTACTCAAAATATTACGAGTAGTAGTATTACAATTTTGTAGGGCACACTGTTTTAATAAGGCTCCTCGCATATATTCAGGAACCCCAGCTCTCTCTATAGCTGCAGTAGCTTTGTCTATGAATGCTTCAAACATTTCGTTCTTACCTTGTCTTATACCCATATAAACTGGAATGCCCCCCGGTTCTTTCACTCGATCAATAGTTCTCCTTACTAGTTGCATTGCCTCTCTCAACTTATCTGCACCTATCATTGCTTGTGCTTCAGTGCGTAAAAACGGTCCAAGTCCCATAAGTTCCTCTACAGTCACTCCCTGCAACGGATCCCCAGGCTGTCTCTGAATTGCAACGGATTCATGCACTAAACTCTGCCAATGAGCATTAAACAACAACTGCTGATGCTGGGTAAATATCAATCGAATTATCCCTCGGCAGTCAGCAGGTAATAAAATTTGTGTACTCCAGATATAATCTAACATTTGTTTCGCTGGCTCGTTATGAACTCCAAATTGACTGACCGTGGCACACAATTGAGACAATAATTTCCAATCCAAGGCTGAAATTGTCGCTTGCACACCGCCTCCCGGAATTGCTGGAATGTGACAGGACAGGCTAGCTGTGCAGCCACTTGCAATACCTCTCCATCCCCCTGCTCCAGCCCTTCCCGAGCTAGCGCAGCCCAAGCTTCTCTACGTTCCTTTGCCATAGCCTCAGCCAGGTCCGCTTCCGCCCCTGGAGTTGGCTCCGACAGAAACGGATTAGTAGGGCTGCTTGATGTGTCCTTGGGAGCAAACTCGCTCTCGGGGGCTGAGGGTACAGAAGGAGGAGGTTTAAATCCATCAGTAAAGGGTGGAGGCCATGGAGGCAAGTATACGGTAGACACACTTGGGGGTAAGGGGGCACCTTGCGGCCAGTCAATCCCGTACGTCTTATTCTTTTCACGAGCAGCAGATGCCTGTTCAGCCGCCCTCTGTTCTGCCTGATATCGTAATAACTCATTATGTACAGCCCTCCATGGTTTTCCAAATTTTTTGGCTAACTTATCCCCATCAATTGCAGCCTTCCATAACCTATCACCTAATTTACGCCACTCAGATAATTCGTGAACAGTATGCGGGTTCTGAAAACAGCCCTGGGAGTGCCCATAAGCTAACAACCCAGGAAGATCCTTTTGTAAATCGATCTCCCTAATTTGTCTCTTTTGTAAGAGACATGTACATAAATCATATGCTGCTTGCCTCTGCATACCTGAATATCGTCAGCGCGCGCTGTTGCAGCTCTCCAAGGTCTCGGCAGCACGTTTCAGCCGGGTACGCCGATGCGAACGCCCGGGGCTCGACACAGTTTTCTTCGCTGTGTTTTAGCCGTCCTCGCTGCAAAGGACCTGACCACTCGTTGCTCCGTCGTGGATCACGTCGGGGTCACCATTTGTCGGAGACAACGGGAGACAAGCACATCCGATGATGATCAACAAGCCTCAGTTTATTCAGAATTATCTTATGACTTATGTAACAGAGTTAATTAGCTGATACATATTGCAACAGCCAAGCTCCTTATAGGTTTGATACAATTTAGTGCTTATCTTGCAAAACAGTTACCCTCGTGTTAACGTACGTGAGCCCTTCTTAACCGCAGTCAGTTATTTACAGCTTCGTTTGTGCTGATTTAGTATTTGACCCTCGTTTCACATCCGCTTCTTCAAGCGCTTCCTCAGACACGAACTTCGCGTGCTTCTTATTGCCCTCTGGCATGTAGCCATCTTGCAGTGAGACTTCCCACATTTCCCCCTTCTTCTCTTAGTAGGACATAGTTAATCTGCATTTTATTCAGTAATCGAATAAGCATTTTTTGGAGGCAAGCGAATACACAAGGTAATATTGACAGGAGTAGTAGCAGCATAAGTCCTATGTTTATGCCATACATGATTATGGTTTTAAACCACGGACCAATGCCAAATATCGAGTGGGTTAGTGGAGACCTTAATGTTTTTGGTATGATCCTTAAGCCATTGCAGTTGTTTGTGAATTGATTCTGAATTGGAGGAAAGATTAAAGCAGCACATACTTTCGAAATCTTTACAACCATGCCCGTGGGCTAATAGCAAAAAATCAATGGCAGTCCTATTCTGAAGGATCTGATGTCGCAGATTTTCCATATCCTGTGCTAGTTCACTAAGTATTTGAGTCGTTACATTGGATTGTTTTACTATCCAGTAAGCAAGCTTACTTATAGTTCGAAGCGCGTGAGCGGCACCCACTCCGGGAACAATAGACGCAAAAAGATTAGCTGTGGGTTCCCAGAGTTCTACTTGATCGTTACAATCAGGTGTGAGGGTTGCTATAGCTCGCTTATCGCGGCGTGTCTTATTTAAAAGGAATTGTGACATTACAGTAACATTTGGTGTGAAAAGAGTCAATTTTCCCAGATAACATGGACCACTATGAGTATATCTAGGTATTCCTTGCCATGCTCGATCACCACAAATCAAATAGGTGTTGCCAGGCAATGCCTTTGCACTGTTATTAGTCCAAATCTTTGTGTTATTTTTCCCCTAACCATAGGTTTTATAAGTACCACACATATATGTTTTGTTCCAAAAGGGATAGTTCCTGGGTGTAAGCCATAATGTAGGATCATTAATATTTTGCTTATAATCACCTAGTTCAACACATCCTGATTCATTTGCTGAATTATTCAACATTCTGCTACCTAAAAGCCCGATTTCTTGAGGATCCCAGGGTAATGTTTTGTTTAATATAGTTAATAATTTGGTTGTATATTTACTGCTATCATCTGACCTATTACATGTGGCATTGGATATTGTTGAAAAATCAGTTGTATTATATCCGGGTATTTTAACCAAACATGTACGAAAAGGATCAGTGGCAGAGGCCAATGCCAAACAAAAGGAAGTAGTACGCGTTTTGGTAGCCTATGTTACCCATAAGTTTGGTGGAGAATTGAGATACATAGTAAGAATATTATTATATACAAATAAGATGCAGTAGACCCAGGACCACATGGTCGCAGTAATATTGGATTAGCTCTTCTTTAATCACCGTGCCTTTCAGTAATGGACGGAGTCCTTCTAGCAATTCATTTGGTATACCCACTATGGGCCGTAGCCACTGCAAGTCTCCTAAAAATTTTTGTGCATCATTAAGAGCCTGTAGTCGCGATTGTAACTGCAATTTCTGAGGGGATACAGTTTTATCAGTAAGTACCCAGCCTAGATACTTCCATGGTGACGACTGTTGAACCTTATCTGAAGAAATTACCAGATTAGAACATTGTAACACTCATTGGATGTGTTCAATCTGCTTGTCAGAAAAGGGCGCTGCTTGAGCAAATAATATATCATCCATGTAATGATAAATTATAATATGTTTCCATTGTTCACGTTAACGGCTGTAATGCAGCAGCTACATATAATTGACACAAGGTGGGGCTGTTACGCATACCCTGTGGTAATACTGTCCATTCAAATCGTTGATCTGGGCCCTCTCTGTTAAGGGAGGGTAAGGTAAAAGCAAACCGTTTTTGATCCTGAGGATGTAAATCAATTGTAAAAAAGCAATCCTTTAAATCAATAATTAGCAGAGACCAGCACTCTGGAATCATGGCTGGATTAGGTAGCCCTGGCTGTAAAGCACCCGTCGGTTCCATCTGATTATTAATCTCTCTCAGATCATGTAACAATCGATATTTACCTGACTTCTTTTTTATGACAAATATTGGAGAATTCCATGGACTAGTGGACAAACGTAAATGACCTTGTTGAAATTGCTCTTTGACCAATTGATGAGCATGAAATAGACTTTCCCGTTTTAGTGGCCATTGCTTAACCCATACCGGTGTGTTGGTAGTTCAGGTAATGGGAATTGGGAAAGTCCAAGCAATGGCTAAAAGGCCAAAGGGTGCTCATTCGTAAGTACAACCCCCAACTGTGAGAGTATATCCCTTCCAATTAGACACTGCACAGTTGGTGGTAGTTGTACCACAGAAAACACAGCAGAAACTTGACGACCCTCCAGTTTTACTTTTAACGTAGGTGTTCTCTGAGCAAATGTCATACCCCCAACTCCAGTAACCGTAGTACCTGATGGAAACAGGGGCCATCCCTGGGGCCACTGTGATGGAGTAATTATACTAGAATCTGCCCCAGTATCCAAAAGGGCCATAAGGGTCACTTGTTGATCGTCGTAGCCAATTTCAACTTTATGTCTAGGTCGATCATTTAATGTCAAGGTTAAAAGAGTCAGTCCCCCTGAAGAGTCGAATTTTTCTTCACCTCGATCCTTGTCGGTTAACGAAGGTATTTCCTTTGTAAGTTGTTCCAATGGGATCAACTGAGCGATACGTTGTCCATTGGTTATCCGTATGGGAGGAAAAGGGGTATATAACATTATCATTATTTCTCCGGTGTAGTCAGCGTCAATAACGCCAGGTAAAACAAAGAGTCCCAGCACTGATGCCGATGACCTGCCGAGTAATAATGCCCCCACAGACTTGTTTTGAATCACGACAGGACCATACACTCCAGTGGGAATTCGATGTGGCTGAGTGTTTAGGAGACTAATGTCTACAGCGGATGCCAGGTCAAGTCCGAGACTCCCTCTTGTTGCTGGTCTGAGGCGGGAGACGCTACCTGCTGTGCAGCAGCTACTTGTGTCTGCGCGCGGCTGCTCCGATTTGCGCTCCCAACGGAGTTTCCCGAACGGCGATGACAGGCTCCCGTTTTATGATTATCCGAACGACACTTGACACACCACACACCGGAGGCAGTACACTCTTTGCGAACGTGGCCCAGAAGGCCACACCGAAAGCACCTTGCTCGGCCAGTCCCCGGGGACGTCTTCTGTCGAGTAACGACCGACGCTTGGAGAGGTGCAAGAGCTGCTAACACTTGAGTCTGAGATGCCTTAGCCTGTTCTTGTAACTCAACTCCCAATTGTTTTGTAGTCTCTACTACTAAAGCTTGAGGTCCAGTGGGCATCTGAGCCATCCTTTCTAATGCTTCCTCTATTGTCCAATTGGCACCAAGAGTACTCAAAATATTACGAGTAGTAGTATTACAATTTTGTAGGGCACACTGTTTTAATAAGGCTCCTCGCATATATTCAGGAACCCCAGCTCTCTCTATAGCTGCAGTAGCTTTGTCTATGAATGCTTCAAACATTTCGTTCTTACCTTGTCTTATACCCATATAAACTGGAATGCCCCCCGGTTCTTTCACTCGATCAATAGTTCTCCTTACTAGTTGCATTGCCTCTCTCAACTTATCTGCACCTATCATTGCTTGTGCTTCAGTGCGTAAAAACGGTCCAAGTCCCATAAGTTCCTCTACAGTCACTCCCTGCAACGGATCCCCAGGCTGTCTCTGAATTGCAACGGATTCATGCACTAAACTCTGCCAATGAGCATTAAACAACAACTGCTGATGCTGGGTAAATATCAATCGAATTATCCCTCGGCAGTCAGCAGGTAATAAAATTTGTGTACTCCAGATATAATCTAACATTTGTTTCGCTGGCTCGTTATGAACTCCAAATTGACTGACCGTGGCACACAATTGAGACAATAATTTCCAATCCAAGGCTGAAATTGTCGCTTGCACACCGCCTCCCGGAATTGCTGGAATGTGACAGGACAGGCTAGCTGTGCAGCCACTTGCAATACCTCTCCATCCCCCTGCTCCAGCCCTTCCCGAGCTAGCGCAGCCCAAGCTTCTCTACGTTCCTTTGCCATAGCCTCAGCCAGGTCCGCTTCCGCCCCTGGAGTTGGCTCCGACAGAAACGGATTAGTAGGGCTGCTTGATGTGTCCTTGGGAGCAAACTCGCTCTCGGGGGCTGAGGGTACAGAAGGAGGAGGTTTAAATCCATCAGTAAAGGGTGGAGGCCATGGAGGCAAGTATACGGTAGACACACTTGGGGGTAAGGGGGCACCTTGCGGCCAGTCAATCCCGTACGTCTTATTCTTTTCACGAGCAGCAGATGCCTGTTCAGCCGCCCTCTGTTCTGCCTGATATCGTAATAACTCATTATGTACAGCCCTCCATGGTTTTCCAAATTTTTTGGCTAACTTATCCCCATCAATTGCAGCCTTCCATAACCTATCACCTAATTTACGCCACTCAGATAATTCGTGAACAGTATGCGGGTTCTGAAAACAGCCCTGGGAGTGCCCATAAGCTAACAACCCAGGAAGATCCTTTTGTAAATCGATCTCCCTAATTTGTCTCTTTTGTAAGAGACATGTACATAAATCATATGCTGCTTGCCTCTGCATACCTGAATATCGTCAGCGCGCGCTGTTGCAGCTCTCCAAGGTCTCGGCAGCACGTTTCAGCCGGGTACGCCGATGCGAACGCCCGGGGCTCGACACAGTTTTCTTCGCTGTGTTTTAGCCGTCCTCGCTGCAAAGGACCTGACCACTCGTTGCTCCGTCGTGGATCACGTCGGGGTCACCATTTGTCGGAGACAACGGGAGACAAGCACATCCGATGATGATCAACAAGCCTCAGTTTATTCAGAATTATCTTATGACTTATGTAACAGAGTTAATTAGCTGATACATATTGCAACAGCCAAGCTCCTTATAGGTTTGATACAATTTAGTGCTTATCTTGCAAAACAGTTACCCTCGTGTTAACGTACGTGAGCCCTTCTTAACCGCAGTCAGTTATTTACAGCTTCGTTTGTGCTGATTTAGTATTTGACCCTCGTTTCACATCCGCTTCTTCAAGCGCTTCCTCAGACACGAACTTCGCGTGCTTCTTATTGCCCTCTGGCATGTAGCCATCTTGCAGTGAGACTTCCCACATTTCCCCCTTCTTCTCTTAGTAGGACATAGTTAATCTGCATTTTATTCAGTAATCGAATAAGCATTTTTTGGAGGCAAGCGAATACACAAGGTAATATTGACAGGAGTAGTAGCAGCATAAGTCCTATGTTTATGCCATACATGATTATGGTTTTAAACCACGGACCAATGCCAAATATCGAGTGGGTTAGTGGAGACCTTAATGTTTTTGGTATGATCCTTAAGCCATTGCAGTTGTTTGTGAATTGATTCTGAATTGGAGGAAAGATTAAAGCAGCACATACTTTCGAAATCTTTACAACCATGCCCGTGGGCTAATAGCAAAAAATCAATGGCAGTCCTATTCTGAAGGATCTGATGTCGCAGATTTTCCATATCCTGTGCTAGTTCACTAAGTATTTGAGTCGTTACATTGGATTGTTTTACTATCCAGTAAGCAAGCTTACTTATAGTTCGAAGCGCGTGAGCGGCACCCACTCCGGGAACAATAGACGCAAAAAGATTAGCTGTGGGTTCCCAGAGTTCTACTTGATCGTTACAATCAGGTGTGAGGGTTGCTATAGCTCGCTTATCGCGGCGTGTCTTATTTAAAAGGAATTGTGACATTACAGTAACATTTGGTGTGAAAAGAGTCAATTTTCCCAGATAACATGGACCACTATGAGTATATCTAGGTATTCCTTGCCATGCTCGATCACCACAAATCAAATAGGTGTTGCCAGGCAATGCCTTTGCACTGTTATTAGTCCAAATCTTTGTGTTATTTTTCCCCTAACCATAGGTTTTATAAGTACCACACATATATGTTTTGTTCCAAAAGGGATAGTTCCTGGGTGTAAGCCATAATGTAGGATCATTAATATTTTGCTTATAATCACCTAGTTCAACACATCCTGATTCATTTGCTGAATTATTCAACATTCTGCTACCTAAAAGCCCGATTTCTTGAGGATCCCAGGGTAATGTTTTGTTTAATATAGTTAATAATTTGGTTGTATATTTACTGCTATCATCTGACCTATTACATGTGGCATTGGATATTGTTGAAAAATCAGTTGTATTATATCCGGGTATTTTAACCAAACATGTACGAAAAGGATCAGTGGCAGAGGCCAATGCCAAACAAAAGGAAGTAGTACGCGTTTTGGTAGCCTATGTTACCCATAAGTTTGGTGGAGAATTGAGATACATAGTAAGAATATTATTATATACAAATAAGATGCAGTAGACCCAGGACCACATGGTCGCAGTAATATTGGATTAGCTCTTCTTTAATCACCGTGCCTTTCAGTAATGGACAGAGTCCTTCTAGCAATTCATTTGGTATACCCACTATGGGCCGTAGCCACTGCAAGTCTCCTAAAAATTTTTGTGCATCATTAAGAGCCTGTAGTCGCGATTGTAACTGCAATTTCTGAGGGGATACAGTTTTATCAGTAAGTACCCAGCCTAGATACTTCCATGGTGACGACTGTTGAACCTTATCTGAAGAAATTACCAGATTAGAACATTGTAACACTCGTTGGATGTGTTCAATCTGCTTGTCAGAAAAGGGCGCTGCTTGAGCAAATAATATATCATCCATGTAATGATAAATTATAACATGTTTCCATTGTTCACGTTAACGGCTGTAATGCAGCAGCTACATATAATTGACACAAGGTGGGGCTGTTACGCATACCCTGTGGTAATACTGTCCATTCAAATCGTTGATCTGGGCCCTCTCTGTTAAGGGAGGGTAAGGTAAAAGCAAACCGTTTTTGATCCTGAGGATGTAAATCAATTGTAAAAAAGCAATCCTTTAAATCAATAATTAGCAGAGACCAGCACTCTGGAATCATGGCTGGATTAGGTAGCCCTGGCTGTAAAGCACCCGTCGGTTCCATCTGATTATTAATCTCTCTCAGATCATGTAACAATTGATATTTACCTGACTTCTTTTTTATGACAAATATTGGAGAATTCCATGGACTAGTGGACAAACGTAAATGACCTTGTTGAAATTGCTCTTTGACCAATTGATGAGCATGAAATAGACTTTCCCGTTTTAGTGGCCATTGCTTAACCCATACCGGTGTGTTGGTAGTTCAGGTAATGGGAATTGGGAAAGTCCAAGCAATGGCTAAAAGGCCAAAGGGTGCTCATTCGTAAGTACAACCCCCAACTGTGAGAGTATATCCCTTCCAATTAGACACTGCACAGTTGGTGGTAGTTGTACCACAGAAAACACAGCAGAAACTTGACGACCCTCCAGTTTTACTTTTAACGTAGGTGTTCTCTGAGCAAATGTCATACCCCCAACTCCAGTAACCGTAGTACCTGATGGAAACAGGGGCCATCCCTGGGGCCACTGTGATGGAGTAATTATACTAGAATCTGCCCCAGTATCCAAAAGGGCCATAAGGGTCACTTGTTGATCGTCGTAGCCAATTTCAACTTTATGTCTAGGTCGATCATTTAATGTCAAGGTTAAAAGAGTCAGTCCCCCTGAAGAGTCGAATTTTTCTTCACCTCGATCCTTGTCGGTTAACGAAGGTATTTCCTTTGTAAGTTGTTCCAATGGGATCAACTGAGCGATACGTTGTCCATTGGTTATCCGTATGGGAGGAAAAGGGGTATATAACATTATCATTATTTCTCCGGTGTAGTCAGCGTCAATAACGCCAGGTAAAACAAAGAGTCCCAGCATTGATGCCGATGACCTGCCGAGTAATAATGCCCCCACAGACTTGTTTTGAATCACGACAGGACCATACACTCCAGTGGGAATTCGATGTGGCTGAGTGTTTAGGAGACTAATGTCTACAGCGGATGCCAGGTCAAGTCCGAGACTCCCTCTTGTTGCTGGTCTGAGGCGGGAGACGCTACCTGCTGTGCAGCAGCTACTTGTGTCTGCGCGCGGCTGCTCCGATTTGCGCTCCCAACGGAGTTTCCCGAACGGCGATGACAGGCTCCCGTTTTATGATTATCCGAACGACACTTGACACACCACACACCGGAGGCAGTACACTCTTTGCGAACGTGGCCCAGAAGGCCACACCGAAAGCACCTTGCTCGGCCAGTCCCCGGGGACGTCTTCTGTCGAGTAACGACCGACGCTTGGAGAGGTGCAAGAGCTGCTAACACTTGAGTCTGAGATGCCTTAGCCTGTTCTTGTAACTCAACTCCCAATTGTTTTGTAGTCTCTACTACTAAAGCTTGAGGTCCAGTGGGCATCTGAGCCATCCTTTCTAATGCTTCCTCTATTGTCCAATTGGCACCAAGAGTACTCAAAATATTACGAGTAGTAGTATTACAATTTTGTAGGGCACACTGTTTTAATAAGGCTCCTCGCATATATTCAGGAACCCCAGCTCTCTCTATAGCTGCAGTAGCTTTGTCTATGAATGCTTCAAACGTTTCGTTCTTACCTTGTCTTATACCCATATAAACTGGAATGCCCCCCGGTTCTTTCACTCGATCAATAGTTCTCCTTACTAGTTGCATTGCCTCTCTCAACTTATCTGCACCTATCATTGCTTGTGCTTCAGTGCGTAAAAACGGTCCAAGTCCCATAAGTTCCTCTACAGTCACTCCCTGCAACGGATCCCCAGGCTGTCTCTGAATTGCAACGGATTCATGCACTAAACTCTGCCAATGAGCATTAAACAACAACTGCTGATGCTGGGTAAATATCAATCGAATTATCCCTCGGCAGTCAGCAGGTAATAAAATTTGTGTACTCCAGATATAATCTAACATTTGTTTCGCTGGCTCGTTATGAACTCCAAATTGACTGACCGTGGCACACAATTGAGACAATAATTTCCAATCCAAGGCTGAAATTGTCGCTTGCACACCGCCTCCCAGAATTGCTGGAATGTGACAGGACAGGCTAGCTGTGCAGCCACTTGCAATACCTCTCCATCCCCCTGCTCCAGCCCTTCCCGAGCTAGCGCAGCCCAAGCTTCTCTACGTTCCTTTGCCATAGCCTCAGCCAGGTCCGCTTCCGCCCCTGGAGTTGGCTCCGACAGAAACGGATTAGTAGGGCTGCTTGATGTGTCCTTGGGAGCAAACTCGCTCTCGGGGGCTGAGGGTACAGAAGGAGGAGGTTTAAATCCATCAGTAAAGGGTGGAGGCCATGGAGGCAAGTATACGGTAGACACACTTGGGGGTAAGGGGGCACCTTGCGGCCAGTCAATCCCGTACGTCTTATTCTTTTCATGAGCAGCAGATGCCTGTTCAGCCGCCCTCTGTTCTGCCTGATATCGTAATAACTCATTATGTACAGCCCTCCATGGTTTTCCAAATTTTTTGGCTAACTTATCCCCATCAATTGCAGCCTTCCATAACCTATCACCTAATTTACGCCACTCAGATAATTCGTGAACAGTATGCGGGTTCTGAAAACAGCCCTGGGAGTGCCCATAAGCTAACAACCCAGGAAGATCCTTTTGTAAATCGATCTCCCTAATTTGTCTCTTTTGTAAGAGACATGTACATAAATCATATGCTGCTTGCCTCTGCATACCTGAATATCGTCAGCGCGCGCTGTTGCAGCTCTCCAAGGTCTCGGCAGCACGTTTCAGCCGGGTACGCCGATGCGAACGCCCGGGGCTCGACACAGTTTTCTTCGCTGTGTTTTAGCCGTCCTCGCTGCAAAGGACCTGACCACTCGTTGCTCCGTCGTGGATCACGTCGGGGTCACCATTTGTCGGAGACAACGGGAGACAAGCACATCCGATGATGATCAACAAGCCTCAGTTTATTCAGAATTATCTTATGACTTATGTAACAGAGTTAATTAGCTGATACATATTGCAACAGCCAAGCTCCTTATAGGTTTGATACAATTTAGTGCTTATCTTGCAAAACAGTTACCCTCGTGTTAACGTACGTGAGCCCTTCTTAACCGCAGTCAGTTATTTACAGCTTCGTTTGTGCTGATTTAGTATTTGACCCTCGTTTCACATCCGCTTCTTCAAGCGCTTCCTCAGACACGAACTTCGCGTGCTTCTTATTGCCCTCTGGCATGTAGCCATCTTGCAGTGAGACTTCCCACATTTCCCCCTTCTTCTCTTAGTAGGACATAGTTAATCTGCATTTTATTCAGTAATCGAATAAGCATTTTTTGGAGGCAAGCGAATACACAAGGTAATATTGACAGGAGTAGTAGCAGCATAAGTCCTATGTTTATGCCATACATGATTATGGTTTTAAACCACGGACCAATGCCAAATATCGAGTGGGTTAGTGGAGACCTTAATGTTTTTGGTATGATCCTTAAGCCATTGCAGTTGTTTGTGAATTGATTCTGAATTGGAGGAAAGATTAAAGCAGCACATACTTTCGAAATCTTTACAACCATGCCCGTGGGCTAATAGCAAAAAATCAATGGCAGTCCTATTCTGAAGGATCTGATGTCGCAGATTTTCCATATCCTGTGCTAGTTCACTAAGTATTTGAGTCGTTACATTGGATTGTTTTACTATCCAGTAAGCAAGCTTACTTATAGTTCGAAGCGCGTGAGCGGCACCCACTCCGGGAACAATAGACGCAAAAAGATTAGCTGTGGGTTCCCAGAGTTCTACTTGATCGTTACAATCAGGTGTGAGGGTTGCTATAGCTCGCTTATCGCGGCGTGTCTTATTTAAAAGGAATTGTGACATTACAGTAACATTTGGTGTGAAAAGAGTCAATTTTCCCAGATAACATGGACCACTATGAGTATATCTAGGTATTCCTTGCCATGCTCGATCACCACAAATCAAATAGGTGTTGCCAGGCAATGCCTTTGCACTGTTATTAGTCCAAATCTTTGTGTTATTTTTCCCCTAACCATAGGTTTTATAAGTACCACACATATATGTTTTGTTCCAAAAGGGATAGTTCCTGGGTGTAAGCCATAATGTAGGATCATTAATATTTTGCTTATAATCACCTAGTTCAACACATCCTGATTCATTTGCTGAATTATTCAACATTCTGCTACCTAAAAGCCCGATTTCTTGAGGATCCCAGGGTAATGTTTTGTTTAATATAGTTAATAATTTGGTTGTGTATTTACTGCTATCATCTGACCTATTACATGTGGCATTGGATATTGTTGAAAAATCAGTTGTATTATATCCGGGTATTTTAACCAAACATGTACGAAAAGGATCAGTGGCAGAGGCCAATGCCAAACAAAAGGAAGTAGTACGCGTTTTGGTAGCCTATGTTACCCATAAGTTTGGTGGAGAATTGAGATACATAGTAAGAATATTATTATATACAAATAAGATGCAGTAGACCCAGGACCACATGGTCGCAGTAATATTGGATTAGCTCTTCTTTAATCACCGTGCCTTTCAGTAATGGACGGAGTCCTTCTAGCAATTCATTTGGTATACCCACTATGGGCCGTAGCCACTGCAAGTCTCCTAAAAATTTTTGTGCATCATTAAGAGCCTGTAGTCGCGATTGTAACTGCAATTTCTGAGGGGATACAGTTTTATCAGTAAGTACCCAGCCTAGATACTTCCATGGTGACGACTGTTGAACCTTATCTGAAGAAATTACCAGATTAGAACATTGTAACACTCGTTGGATGTGTTCAATCTGCTTGTCAGAAAAGGGCGCTGCTTGAGCAAATAATATATCATCCATGTAATGATAAATTATAACATGTTTCCATTGTTCACGTTAACGGCTGTAATGCAGCAGCTACATATAATTGACACAAGGTGGGGCTGTTACGCATACCCTGTGGTAATACTGTCCATTCAAATCGTTGATCTGGGCCCTCTCTGTTAAGGGAGGGTAAGGTAAAAGCAAACCGTTTTTGATCCTGAGGATGTAAATCAATTGTAAAAAAGCAATCCTTTAAATCAATAATTAGCAGAGACCAGCACTCTGGAATCATGGCTGGATTAGGTAGCCCTGGCTGTAAAGCACCCGTCGGTTCCATCTGATTATTAATCTCTCTCAGATCATGTAACAATTGATATTTACCTGACTTCTTTTTTATGACAAATATTGGAGAATTCCATGGACTAGTGGACAAACGTAAATGACCTTGTTGAAATTGCTCTTTGACCAATTGATGAGCATGAAATAGACTTTCCCGTTTTAGTGGCCATTGCTTAACCCATACCGGTGTGTTGGTAGTTCAGGTAATGGGAATTGGGAAAGTCCAAGCAATGGCTAAAAGGCCAAAGGGTGCTCATTCGTAAGTACAACCCCCAACTGTGAGAGTATATCCCTTCCAATTAGACACTGCACAGTTGGTGGTAGTTGTACCACAGAAAACACAGCAGAAACTTGACGACCCTCCAGTTTTACTTTTAACGTAGGTGTTCTCTGAGCAAATGTCATACCCCCAACTCCAGTAACCGTAGTACCTGATGGAAACAGGGGCCATCCCTGGGGCCACTGTGATGGAGTAATTATACTAGAATCTGCCCCAGTATCCAAAAGGGCCATAAGGGTCACTTGTTGATCGTCGTAGCCAATTTCAACCTTGTGTCTAGGTCGATCATTTAATGTCAAGGTTAAAAGAGTCAGTCCCCCTGAAGAGTCGAATTTTTCTTCACCTCGATCCTTGTCGGTTAACGAAGGTATTTCCTTTGTAAGTTGTTCCAATGGGATCAACTGAGCGATACGTTGTCCCTTGGTTATCCGTATGGGAGGAAAAGGGGTATATAACATTATCATTATTTCTCCGGTGTAGTCAGCGTCAATAACGCCAGGTAAAACAAAGAGTCCCAGCATTGATGCCGATGACCTGCCGAGTAATAATGCCCCCACAGACTTGTTTTGAATCACGACAGGACCATACACTCCAGTGGGAATTCGATGTGGCTGAGTGTTTAGGAGACTAATGTCTACAGCGGATGCCAGGTCAAGTCCGAGACTCCCTCTTGTTGCTGGTCTGAGGCGGGAGACGCTACCTGCTGTGCAGCAGCTACTTGTGTCTGCGCGCGGCTGCTCCGATTTGCGCTCCCAGTGGAGTTTCCCGAACGACGGCGGCAAGCTCCAGAGTTATGAGTGTCCGAACGGCACTTTACACACCAAACTCCGGAAGCGGTGCACTCTTTTCGGATGTGACCCAAAATTCCGCATCAAAAGCATTTTACTCGAACAGTTCCTTGAGATGTCTTCTGTCGAGTGACGACCGACGCTTGGAGAGGTGCAAGAGCTGCTAACACTTGAGTCTGAGATGCCTTAGCTTGTTCTTGTAACCCAACCCCCAACTGCTTTATAGCCTCTACTACTAAAGCTTGAGGTCCAGTGGGCACCTGAGCCATCCTTTCTAATGCTTCCTCTATTGTCCAATTGGCACCAAGAGTGCTCAAAATATTACGAGTAGTAGTATTACAATTTTGTAAGGCACACTGTTTTAACAAGGTTCCTCGCATATATTCAGGAACCCCAGCTCTCTCTGTAGCTGCAGCAGCCTTGTCTATGAATGCCCCAAACGTTTCGTCCCTGCCTTGTCTTATACCCATATAAACTGGAACGCCCCCCGGTTCTTTCACTCGATCAATAGCTCTCCTTACTAGTTGCATTGCCTCTCTCAACTTATCTGCACCTATCATTGCTTGTGCTTCAGTGCGTAAAAACGGTCCAAGTCCCATAAGTTCCTCTACAGTCACTCCCTGCAACGGATCCCCAGGCTGTCTCTGAATTGCAACGGATTCATGCACTAAACTCTGCCAATGAGCATTAAACAACAACTGCTGATGCTGGGTAAATATCAATCGAATTATCCCTCGGCAGTCAGCAGGTAATAAAATTTGTGTACTCCAGATATAATCTAACATTTGTTTCGCTGGCTCGCTATGGACTCCAAATTGACTGACCGTGGCGCACAATTGGGACAATAATTTCCAATCCAAGGCTGAAACTGTCGCTTGCACACCGCCTCCCGGAATTGCTGGAATGTGACAGGACAGGCTAGCTGTGCAGCCACTTGCAATACCTCTCCATCCCCCCGCTCCAGCCCTTCCCGAGCTAGCGCAGCCCAAGCTTCTCTGCATTCCTTTGCCATAGCCTCAGCCAGGTCCGCTTCCGCCCCTGGAGTTGGCTCCGACAGAAACGGATTAGTAGGGCTGCTTGATGTGTCCTTGGGAGCAAACTCACTCTCGGGGGCTGAGGGTACAGAAGGAGGAGGTTTAAATCCATCAGTAGAAGGAGGAGGCGATGGAGGCAAGTATACGGTAGACACACTTGGGGGTAAGGGGGCATCTCGCGGCCAGTCAATCCCGTACGTCTTATTCTTTTCATGAGCAGCAGATGCCTGTTCAGCCGCCCTCTGTTCTGCCTGATATCGTAATAACTCATTATGTACAGCCCTCCATGGTTTTCCAAATTTTTTGGCTAACTTATCCCCATCAATTGCAGCCTTCCATAACCTATCACCTAATTTACGCCACTCAGATAATTCGTGAACAGTATGCGGGTTCTGAAAACAGCCCTGGGAGTGCCCATAAGCTAACAACCCAGGAAGATCCTTTTGTAAATCGATCTCCCTAATTTGTCTCTTTTGTAAGAGACATGTACATAAATCATATGCTGCTTGCCTCTGCATACCTGAATATCGTCAGCGCGCGCTGTTGCAGCTCTCCAAGGTCTCGGCAGCACGTTTCAGCCGGGTACGCCGATGCGAACGCCCGGGGCTCGACACAGTTTTCTTCGCTGTGTTTTAGCCGTCCTCGCTGCAAAGGACCTGACCACTCGTTGCTCCGTCGTGGATCACGTCGGGGTCACCATTTGTCGGAGACAACGGGAGACAAGCACATCCGATGATGATCAACAAGCCTCAGTTTATTCAGAATTATCTTATGACTTATGTAACAGAGTTAATTAGCTGATACATATTGCAACAGCCAAGCTCCTTATAGGTTTGATACAATTTAGTGCTTATCTTGCAAAACAGTTACCCTCGTGTTAACGTACGTGAGCCCTTCTTAACCGCAGTCAGTTATTTACAGCTTCGTTTGTGCTGATTTAGTATTTGACCCTCGTTTCACATCCGCTTCTTCAAGCGCTTCCTCAGACACGAACTTCGCGTGCTTCTTATTGCCCTCTGGCATGTAGCCATCTTGCAGTGAGACTTCCCACATTTCCCCCTTCTTCTCTTAGTAGGACATAGTTAATCTGCATTTTATTCAGTAATCGAATAAGCATTTTTTGGAGGCAAGCGAATACACAAGGTAATATTGACAGGAGTAGTAGCAGCATAAGTCCTATGTTTATGCCATACATGATTATGGTTTTAAACCACGGACCAATGCCAAATATCGAGTGGGTTAGTGGAGACCTTAATGTTTTTGGTATGATCCTTAAGCCATTGCAGTTGTTTGTGAATTGATTCTGAATTGGAGGAAAGATTAAAGCAGCACATACTTTCGAAATCTTTACAACCATGCCCGTGGGCTAATAGCAAAAAATCAATGGCAGTCCTATTCTGAAGGATCTGATGTCGCAGATTTTCCATATCCTGTGCTAGTTCACTAAGTATTTGAGTCGTTACATTGGATTGTTTTACTATCCAGTAAGCAAGCTTACTTATAGTTCGAAGCGCGTGAGCGGCACCCACTCCGGGAACAATAGACGCAAAAAGATTAGCTGTGGGTTCCCAGAGTTCTACTTGATCGTTACAATCAGGTGTGAGGGTTGCTATAGCTCGCTTATCGCGGCGTGTCTTATTTAAAAGGAATTGTGACATTACAGTAACATTTGGTGTGAAAAGAGTCAATTTTCCCAGATAACATGGACCACTATGAGTATATCTAGGTATTCCTTGCCATGCTCGATCACCACAAATCAAATAGGTGTTGCCAGGCAATGCCTTTGCACTGTTATTAGTCCAAATCTTTGTGTTATTTTTCCCCTAACCATAGGTTTTATAAGTACCACACATATATGTTTTGTTCCAAAAGGGATAGTTCCTGGGTGTAAGCCATAATGTAGGATCATTAATATTTTGCTTATAATCACCTAGTTCAACACATCCTGATTCATTTGCTGAATTATTCAACATTCTGCTACCTAAAAGCCCGATTTCTTGAGGATCCCAGGGTAATGTTTTGTTTAATATAGTTAATAATTTGGTTGTGTATTTACTGCTATCATCTGACCTATTACATGTGGCATTGGATATTGTTGAAAAATCAGTTGTATTATATCCGGGTATTTTAACCAAACATGTACGAAAAGGATCAGTGGCAGAGGCCAATGCCAAACAAAAGGAAGTAGTACGCGTTTTGGTAGCCTATGTTACCCATAAGTTTGGTGGAGAATTGAGATACATAGTAAGAATATTATTATATACAAATAAGATGCAGTAGACCCAGGACCACATGGTCGCAGTAATATTGGATTAGCTCTTCTTTAATCACCGTGCCTTTCAGTAATGGACGGAGTCCTTCTAGCAATTCATTTGGTATACCCACTATGGGCCGTAGCCACTGCAAGTCTCCTAAAAATTTTTGTGCATCATTAAGAGCCTGTAGTCGCGATTGTAACTGCAATTTCTGAGGGGATACAGTTTTATCAGTAAGTACCCAGCCTAGATACTTCCATGGTGACGACTGTTGAACCTTATCTGAAGAAATTACCAGATTAGAACATTGTAACACTCGTTGGATGTGTTCAATCTGCTTGTCAGAAAAGGGCGCTGCTTGAGCAAATAATATATCATCCATGTAATGATAAATTATAATATGTTTCCATTGTTCACGTTAACGGCTGTAATGCAGCAGCTACATATAATTGACACAAGGTGGGGCTGTTACGCATACCCTGTGGTAATACTGTCCATTCAAATCGTTGATCTGGGCCCTCTCTGTTAAGGGAGGGTAAGGTAAAAGCAAACCGTTTTTGATCCTGAGGATGTAAATCAATTGTAAAAAAGCAATCCTTTAAATCAATAATTAGCAGAGACCAGCACTCTGGAATCATGGCTGGATTAGGTAGCCCTGGCTGTAAAGCACCCATCGGTTCCATCTGATTATTAATCTCTCTCAGATCATGTAACAATTGATATTTACCTGACTTCTTTTTTATGACAAATATTGGAGAATTCCATGGACTAGTGGACAAACGTAAATGACCTTGTTGAAATTGCTCTTTGACCAATTGATGAGCATGAAATAGACTTTCCCGTTTTAGTGGCCATTGCTTAACCCATACCGGTGTGTTGGTAGTTCAGGTAATGGGAATTGGGAAAGTCCAAGCAATGGCTAAAAGGCCAAAGGGTGCTCATTCGTAAGTACAACCCCCAACTGTGAGAGTATATCCCTTCCAATTAGACACTGCACAGTTGGTGGTAGTTGTACCACAGAAAACACAGCAGAAACTTGACGACCCTCCAGTTTTACTTTTAACGTAGGTGTTCTCTGAGCAAATGTCATACCCCCAACTCCAGTAACCGTAGTACCTGATGGAAACAGGGGCCATCCCTGGGGCCACTGTGATGGAGTAATTATACTAGAATCTGCCCCAGTATCCAAAAGGGCCATAAGGGTCACTTGTTGATCGTCGTAGCCAATTTCAACCTTGTGTCTAGGTCGATCATTTAATGTCAAGGTTAAAAGAGTCAGTCCCCCTGAAGAGTCGAATTTTTCTTCACCTCGATCCTTGTCGGTTAACGAAGGTATTTCCTTTGTAAGTTGTTCCAATGGGATCAACTGAGCGATACGTTGTCCCTTGGTTATCCGTATGGGAGGAAAAGGGGTATATAACATTATCATTATTTCTCCGGTGTAGTCAGCGTCAATAACGCCAGGTAAAACAAAGAGTCCCAGCATTGATGCCGATGACCTGCCGAGTAATAATGCCCCCACAGACTTGTTTTGAATCACGACAGGACCATACACTCCAGTGGGAATTCGATGTGGCTGAGTATTTAGGAGACTAATGTCTACAGCGGATGCCAGGTCAAGTCCGAGACTCCCTCTTGTTGCTGGTCTGAGGCGGGAGACGCTACCTGCTGTGCAGCAGCTACTTGTGTCTGCACGCGGCTGCTCCGATTTGCGCTCCCAACGGAGTTTCCCGAACGGCGATGACAGGCTCCCGTTTTATGATTATCCGAACGACACTTGACACACCACACACCGGAGGCAGTACACTCTTTGCGAACGTGGCCCAGAAGGCCACACCGAAAGCACCTTGCTCGGCCAGTCCCCGGGGACGTCTTCTGTCGAGTAACGACCGACGCTTGGAGGGGTGCAAGAGCTGCTAACACTTGAGTCTGAGATGCCTTAGCTTGTTCTTGTAACCCAACCCCCAACTGCTTTATAGCCTCTACTACTAAAGCTTGAGGTCCAGTGGGCACCTGAGCCATCCTTTCTAATGCTTCCTCTATTGTCCAATTGGCACCAAGAGTGCTCAAAATATTACGAGTAGTAGTATTACAATTTTGTAAGGCACACTGTTTTAACAAGGTTCCTCGCATATGTTCAGGAACCCCAGCTCTCTCTGTAGCTGCAGCAGCCTTGTCTATGAATGCCCCAAACGTTTCGTCCCTGCCTTGTCTTATACCCATATAAACTGGAACGCCCCCCGGTTCTTTCACTCGATCAATAGCTCTCCTTACTAGTTGCATTGCCTCTCTCAACTTATCTGCACCTATCATTGCTTGTGCTTCAGTGCGTAAAAACGGTCCAAGTCCCATAAGTTCCTCTACAGTCACTCCCTGCAACAGATCCCCAGGCTGTCTCTGAATTGCAACGGATTCATGCACTAAACTCTGCCAATGAGCATTAAACAACAACTGCTGATGCTGGGTAAATATCAATCGAATTATCCCTCGGCAGTCAGCAGGTAATAAAATTTGTGTACTCCAGATATAATCTAACATTTGTTTCGCTGGCTCGCTATGGACTCCAAATTGACTGACCGTGGCGCACAATTGGGACAATAATTTCCAATCCAAGGCTGAAACTGTCGCTTGCACACCGCCTCCCGGAATTGCTGGAATGTGACAGGACAGGCTAGCTGTGCAGCCACTTGCAATACCTCTCCATCCCCCCGCTCCAGCCCTTCCCGAGCTAGCGCAGCCCAAGCTTCTCTGCATTCCTTTGCCATAGCCTCAGCCAGGTCCGCTTCCGCCCCTGGAGTTGGCTCCGACAGAAACGGATTAGTAGGGCTGCTTGATGTGTCCTTGGGAGCAAACTCGCTCTCGGGGGCTGAGGGTACAGAAGGAGGAGGTTTAAATCCATCAGTAGAAGGAGGAGGCGATGGAGGCAAGTATACGGTAGACACACTTGGGGGTAAGGGGGCATCTCGCGGCCAGTCAATCCCGTACGTCTTATTCTTTTCATGAGCAGCAGATGCCTGTTCAGCCACCCTCTGTTCTGCCTGATATCGTAATAACTCATTATGTACAGCCCTCCATGGTTTTCCAAATTTCTTGGCTGACTTATCCCCATCAATTGCAGCCTCCCATAACCTATCACCCAATTTACGCCACTCAGATAATTCGTGAACAGTATGCGGGTTCTGAAAACAGCCCTGGGAGTGCCCATAAGCTAACAACCCAGGAAGATCCTTTTGTAAATCGATCTCCCTAATTTGTCTCTTTTGTAAGAGACATGTACATAAATCATATGCTGCTTGCCTCTGCATACCTGAATATCGTCAGCGCGCGCTGTTGCAGCTCTCCAAGGTCTCGGCAGCACGTTTCAGCCGGGTACGCCGATGCGAACGCCCGGGGCTCGACACAGTTTTCTTCGCTGTGTTTTAGCCGTCCTCGCTGCAAAGGACCTGACCACTCGTTGCTCCGTCGTGGATCACGTCGGGGTCACCATTTGTCGGAGAACAACGGGAGACAAGCACATCCGATGATGATCAACAAGTCTCAGTTTATTCAGAATTATCTTATGACTTATATAACAGAGTTAATTAGCTCATACATATTGCAAAAGCCAAGCTCCTTATAGGTGGCTACAGTAGAAGGCATTGTTATCTATTAAATGGATACAGTAGAAGGCTATGCATCTTTTCCCAAGACACTAGTAGCAAGTCATGTACCTTTCCCAGGACACTAGTAGCAAGTCATGTACCTTTCCCAAGACACTAGTAGCAAGTCATGTACTTTTCTCAAGACACTGGTATCTACATTATTTTCTGGTTTCTAAACCAAGGTCCTGCATTCCGTGTCTAGCTACATTTAAGCAGGTCTTGTGATCTTGTTGTCATGCCCCTTGTCACGTAGCCACTATTCAATAATATCTTCCACATTTCCCCCGTCTTCTTTTAATAAAAACAAATTATTTTGTGTTTTATGGACCATGCGTATAACTATATTCTGTAGATAGGCTACAAAACAGGGTAAAAACAATATAATCAACAAAACCATCAATCCTATACCTATTGCATACATAATCATGGTCCTAAGCCAGGGACCAATACCGAGAGATGATAGCCAGGTATCAAGCGGGTTAGTTGCAACAGTAATATCCTTAGTGTGATTCTTAAGCCATTGCAATTGCTTGTGAATTGATTCTGAATTAGAGGAGAGATTAAAACAACACATGCCCTCAAAATCTTTACAACCATGCCCATGAGCCAATAATAAAAAATCAATAGCAGCTCTATTTTCAAGTATCTGATGTCTGAGATTTTCCATGTCCTGTGCTAGTTCACTCAATATCTGTGTTGTTACGTTTGATTGCTTAACCATCCAGCATGCTAGTGTATTTATAGCACGAAGTGCATGAGCAGCACCTACCCCTGGAACAATTGACGCAAAAAAGTTAGCCGTGGGTCCCCAGAGTTCTACTTGATCACTACAGTCGGGTGTGAGGGTTGCTACAGCTCGCTTATCACGATGTGTCTTATTAAAAAGGAATTGTGATATTACAGTAACATTTGGTGCGAAAAGAGTCAATTTTCCCAGATAACATGGACCACCACGAGCATGCCTAGGTATTCCTTGCCATGCTCGATCACCGCAAATCAAATAGGTGTTGCCAGGCAATGCCTTTGCACTGTCATTAGCCCAAATCTTTGTGTCATTTTTTCCCCCAACCATAGGTTCTATAATCGCCACACATATATGTTTCGTTCCAAAAGGGATAGCTCCTGGGTGTAAGCCATAATGCAGGATCATTGACATTTTGCTTATAATCACCCAGTTCAACACATCCTGATTCATTTGCTGAACTATTCAACATTCTGCTACCTAAAAAGCCCGATTTCTTGAGGATCCCAGGGTAATGCTTTGTTTAAGGCAGCTAATAATTTGGCTGTCCATTTACTGCTGTCATCTAACCTATTGCATGTGGCAGTGGATAGCTTTGAAAAATCAGTTGTATTATATCCGGGTATTCCAACCAAACATGTACGAAAAGGATCAGTAGCAGAAGCCAATGCTAAGCAAAAGGAAGTAGTATGCGTTTTGTTAGCCCATGTTACCCATAAGTTTGGTGGAGAATTGAGATACATAGCAAAAACGGTATTATACACAAATAAGATGCAGTAGATCCAGGACCACACGATCGCAGTAATATTGGATCAGCTCTTCTTCAATCACCGTGCCTTTCTGTTGACTCCGTGGAACTTTGGGGATCAAGTACAGGTCTTGCCCATCTTGCAGGTATCCAAAGAGGTCCTGTAGGGGCAGAAACACAAAGATAGCCCCTCCCCCAAAATAAGACCTTTGCAGGTGTTTGCTGTACTCCTGTCTTAGGGTCCTTATACCGTACCCATATGGTACTAGTATCTTGACATTCAGATGAAGAGCTAGTATGTACAACTACGGGTGGATACTTTGCATCTCCAAAAACACACAAATGGTTAATTACGAATAAGGTTTTCAACAATCTTGAATGCGGATCAGCGATCTCTGCAAGATGTGCCAAATGCTGTTTTAGGGTACCATGTGCCCGTTCCACTATAGCTTGTCCTGTGGGGGAGTGAGGAATTCCCGTGACATGTCTTACTCCCCATGTCTTCAAAAATCTATCCATCCTGTGGCTAGTATAAGCGGGACCATTGTCCGTCTTTAACTGCTTTGGGACTCCCATGACAGCAAAACAACTAAGCACATGTCTTTCGACATGCAATACTTTCTCTCCAGCTTGTGCCGTTGCCCAAATAAATTTACTATATGTATCAATAGATACATGCACATATTTTAAACGTCCAAAAGAAGAGACATGAGTAACATCCATCTGCCAAAGGTCATTTGAGACAAGCCCTCTGGGATTAACTCCCACTCCTAATCCGCAACCTCCATTATGGTTACTACAGATTGGGCAAGCTCCAACAATACTACACGCCTCCGCCATGGAGATCCCAAATTCGACATGCAGGCCTTTGGCATTTTGGTGGAAAACCGAATGGGCCTCTCTGGCTAAAACAGTTTTTGCAATGGGAACAGCAGTGAAAACAGAGACCAGCCTATCCGCCCTATCATTACCCTCTCCAAGTCCAATATTCCATTTATGACTTCGTATGTGGATTATAGAATAGGGATTTTCTCTAAGCTTCACTGCCTTTCTGAGTTGGATAAAAAGCTCATGTAACCTCTTATTTTGGACGTCTTTGATAAATGCATCCTCGATTCGCTCAACAATGCCCATTACATAAAGTGAATCAGTTACAATATTTAGAGGCCCCATCAAGTTCATCATGGCCCATACGACGGCAGTCGGTTCCATGGTCTGTAAAGTATCCTCCTGTCTTGCGTGTAACAATTCCTGTTTCCATGAACCGTTGTCTTGCCATGTAACGGCAGCCCGTTGCGATTTACGTCCTGCATCAGTATATGCTGTTACCGCGTCTTTTATAGGGTTCTTTTCTCTTTTCGGGCATGTCATCCAGTTCCATTGCCCGATCCATCGTAATAATGGGGACTCAAAGCTATTAGTCTCAATCACACAACCAGCACCAAGCAACGCCTCTTGCAAATGTTCACTATTCTGTAGATACCATTGTAAAGAGTCTTTTCTTTGCATGGGTAAATATATTGTGGAAGGCTGGCAGCCTTGAACTTGTAAAATTCTTTCCCGTCCTCGTTTTATCAAATCCGCCAAATTTTCCACTTGTTGTACCAAGGTTTTAGCCTGCTGTAAAGCAGGGGATACCCATTCAAGAATACCCAATTCCCCGGTTTTCTTTAATTGCATGAGAGCTCCAATCAGGTACCGATGCCCTAACCACACAGCAAGATCAATCGGAACAGTAGCATCGAGTCGATGTACATGTCCTGTAATAGCGCGTTCTACAATTTGCTGTATGAGATTTTTCTGATAAGGGGTAACTCTAAGTTCTATCGTAGGGTCCGTACCTTTCAATAATGGACGGAGTCCTTCTAGCAATTCATTTGGTATACCCACTATGGGCCGTAGCCACTGCAAGTCTCCTAAAAATCTTTGTGCATCATTAAGAGTCCGTAGTCGCGACTGCAACTGTAATTTCTGAGGGGACACAGTTTTGTCAGTAAGCACCCATCCTAAATATTTCCATGGTGACGACTGTTGAACCTTATCCGAAGAAATTACCAGATTAGAACATTGTAACACTCGTTGGATGTGTTCAATCTGCTTGTCAGAAAAGGGGCGCAGCTTGAGCAAATAATATATCATCCATGTAATGATAAATTATAACATGTTTCCATTGTTCTCGTAAGGGCTGTAGTGCAGCAGCTACATATAATTGACACAAAGTGGGGCTATTACGCATACCCTGTGGTAATACTGTCCATTCAAATCGTTGATCTGGGCCCTCTCTGTTAAGGGAGGGTAAGGTAAAAGCAAACCGTTTTTGATCCTGAGGATGTAAATCGATTGTAAAAAAGCAATCCTTTAAATCAATAATTAGCAGAGACCAACACTCTGGAATCATGGCTGGATTAGGTAGCCCTGGCTGTAAAGCACCCGTCGGTTCCATCTGATTATTAATCTCTCTCAGATCATGTAACAATCGATATTTACCTGACTTCTTTTTTATGACAAATATTGGAGAATTCCATGGACTAGTGGACAAACATAAATGACCTTGTTGAAATTGCTCTTTGACCAATTGATGAGCATGAAATAGACTTTGCCGTTTTAATGGCCATTGCTTAACCCATACCGGTGTGTTAGTTGTCCAAGTAATGGGAATTGGGAAAGTCCAAGCAATGGCTAAAAGGCCAAAGGGTGCTCATTCGTAAGTACAACCGCCAACTGTGAGAGTATATCCCTTCCAATTAGACACTGCACAGTTGGTGGTAGTTGTACCACAGAAAACACAGCAGAAACTTGACGACCCTCCAGCTTTACTTTCAACGTAGGTGTTCTCTGAGCAAATGTCATACCCCCAACTCCAGAAACCGTAGTACCTGATGGAAACAGGGGCCATCCTTGGGGCCACTGTGATGGAGTAATTATACTAGAATCTGCCCCAGTGTCCAAAAGGGCCATAAGGATCAGTTTTTGATTGTCATAACCAATCTCAACCTTGTGTCTAGGTCGATCATTTAATGTCAAGGTTAAAAGAGTCAGTCCCCCTGAAGAGCCGAATCCTTCATCACCTCGATCCTTATCAGTTAACGATGGCATTCCCTTTGTAAGTTGTTCCAATGGGATCAACTGAGCGATACGTTGTCCCTTGGTTATCCGTATGGGAGGAAAAGGGGTATATAACATTATCATTATTTCTCCGGTGTAGTCAGCGTCAATAACGCCAGGTAAAACAAAGAGTCCCAGCATTGATGCCGATGACCTGCCGAGTAATAATGCCCCCACAAACTTATTCTGAATCACCACAGGACCATACACTCCAGTGGGAATTCGATGTGGCTGAGTATTTAGGAGACTAATGTCTACAGCGGATGCCAGGTCAAGTCCGAGACTCCCTCTTGTTGCTGGTCTGAGGCGGGAGACGCTACCTGCTGTGCAGCAGCTACTTGTGTCTGCACGCGGCTGCTCCGATTTGCGCTCCCAGTGGAGTTTCCCGAACGACGGCGGCAAGCTCCAGAGTTATGAGTGTCCGAACGGCACTTTACACACCAAACTCCGGAAGCGGTGCACTCTTTTCGGATGTGACCCAAAATTCCACATCGAAAGCATTTTACTCGAACAGTTCCTTGAGATGTCTTCTGTCGAGTGACGACCGACGCTTGGAGAGGTGCAAGAGCTGCTAACACTTGAGTCTGAGATGCCTTAGCTTGTTCTTGTAACCCAACCCCCAACTGCTTTATAGCCTCTACTACTAAAGCTTGAGGTCCAGTGGGCACCTGAGCCATCCTTTCTAATGCTTCCTCTATTGTCCAATTGGCACCAAGAGTGCTCAAAATATTACGAGTAGTAGTATTACAATTTTGTAAGGCACACTGTTTTAACAAGGTTCCTCGCATATGTTCAGGAACCCCAGCTCTCTCTGTAGCTGCAGCAGCCTTGTCTATGAATGCCCCAAACGTTTCGTCCCTGCCTTGTCTTATACCCATATAAACTGGAACGCCCCCCGGTTCTTTCACTCGATCAATAGCTCTCCTTACTAGTTGCATTGCCTCTCTCAACTTATCTGCACCTATCATTGCTTGTGCTTCAGTGCGTAAAAACGGTCCAAGTCCCATAAGTTCCTCTACAGTCACTCCCTGCAACGGATCCCCAGGCTGTCTCTGAATTGCAACGGATTCATGCACTAAACTCTGCCAATGAGCATTAAACAACAACTGCTGATGCTGGGTAAATATCAATCGAATTATCCCTCGGCAGTCAGCAGGTAATAAAATTTGTGTACTCCAGATATAATCTAACATTTGTTTCGCTGGCTCGCTATGGACTCCAAATTGACTGACCGTGGCGCACAATTGGGACAATAATTTCCAATCCAAGGCTGAAACTGTCGCTTGCACACCGCCTCCCGGAATTGCTGGAATGTGACAGGACAGGCTAGCTGTGCAGCCACTTGCAATACCTCTCCATCCCCCCGCTCCAGCCCTTCCCGAGCTAGCGCAGCCCAAGCTTCTCTGCATTCCTTTGCCATAGCCTCAGCCAGGTCCGCTTCCGCCCCTGGAGTTGGCTCCGACAGAAACGGATTAGTAGGGCTGCTTGATGTGTCCTTGGGAGCAAACTCACTCTCGGGGGCTGAGGGTACAGAAGGAGGAGGTTTAAATCCATCAGTAGAAGGAGGAGGTGATGGAGGCAAGTATACGGTAGACACACTTGGGGGTAAGGGGGCATCTCGCGGCCAGTCAATCCCGTACGTCTTATTCTTTTCATGAGCAGCAGATGCCTGTTCAGCCGCCCTCTGTTCTGCCTGATATCGTAATAACTCGTTATGTACAGCCCTCCATGGTTTTCCAAATTTCTTGGCTGACTTATCCCCATCAATTGCAGCCTCCCATAACCTATCACCTAATTTACGCCACTCAGATAATTCGTGAACAGTATGCGGGTTCTGAAAACAGCCCTGGGAGTGCCCATAAGCTAACAACCCAGGAAGATCCTTTTGTAAATCGATCTCCCTAATTTGTCTCTTTTGTAAGAGACATGTACATAAATCATATGCTGCTTGCCTCTGCATACCTGAATATCGTCAGCGCACGCTGTTGCAGCTCTCCAAGGTCTCGGCAGCACGTTTCAGCCGGGTACGCCGATGCGAACGCCCGGGGCTCGACACAGTTTTCTTCGCTGTGTTTTAGCCGTCCTCGCTGCAAAGGACCTGACCACTCGTTGCTCCGTCGTGGATCACGTCGGGTCACCATTTGTCGGAGACCAACGGGAGACAAGCACATCCGATGATGATCAACAAGTCTCAGTTTATTCAGAATTATCTTATGACTTATATAACAGAGTTAATTAGCTCATACATATTGCAAAAGCCAAGCTCCTTATAGGTGGCTACAGTAGAAGGCATTGTTATCTATTAAATGGATACAGTAGAAGGCTATGCATCTTTTCCCAAGACACTAGTAGCAAGTCATGTACCTTTCCCAGGACACTAGTAGCAAGTCATGTACCTTTCCCAAGACACTAGTAGCAAGTCATGTACTTTTCTCAAGACACTGGTATCTACATTATTTTCTAGTTTCTAAACCAAGGTCCTGCATTCCGTGTCTAGCTACATTTAAGCAGGTCTTGTGATCTTGTTGTCATGCCCCTTGTCACGTAGCCAGTATTCAATAATATCTTCCACATTTCCCCCGTCTTCTTTTAATAAAAACAAATTATTTTGTGTTTTATGGACCATGCGTATAACTATATTCTGTAGATAGGCTACAAAACAGGGTAAAAACAATATAATCAACAAAACCATCAATCCTATACCTATTGCATACATAATCATGGTCTTAAGCCAGGGACCAATACCGAGAGATGATAGCCAGGTATCAAGCGGGTTAGTTGCAACAGTAATATCCTTAGTGTGATTCTTAAGCCATTGCAATTGCTTGTGAATTGATTCTGAATTAGAGGAGAGATTAAAACAACACATGCCCTCAAAATCTTTACAACCATGCCCATGAGCCAATAATAAAAAATCAATAGCAGCTCTATTTTCAAGTATCTGATGTCTGAGATTTTCCATGTCCTGTGCTAGTTCACTCAATATCTGTGTTGTTACGTTTGATTGCTTAACCATCCAGCATGCTAGTGTATTTATAGTACGAAGCGCATGAGCAGCACCTACCCCTGGAACAATTGACGCAAAAAAGTTAGCCGTGGGTCCCCACAGTTCTACTTGATCACTACAGTCGGGTGTGAGGGTTGCTACAGCTCGCTTATCACGATGTGTCTTATTAAAAAGGAATTGTGATATTACAGTAACATTTGGTGCGAAAAGAGTCAATTTTCCCAGATAACATGGACCACCACGAGCATGCCTAGGTATTCCTTGCCATGCTCGATCACCGCAAATCAAATAGGTGTTGCCAGGCAATGCCTTTGCACTGTCATTAGCCCAAATCTTTGTGTCATTTTTTCCCCCAACCATAGGTTCTATAATCGCCACACATATATGTTTCGTTCCAAAAGGGATAGCTCCTGGGTGTAAGCCATAATGCAGGATCATTGACATTTTGCTTATAATCACCCAGTTCAACACATCCTGATTCATTTGCTGAACTATTCAACATTCTGCTACCTAAAAAGCCCGATTTCTTGAGGATCCCAGGGTAATGTTTTGTTTAAGACAGCTAATAATTTGGCTGTCCATTTACTGCTGTCATCTAACCTATTGCATGTGGCAGTGGATAGCTTTGAAAAATCAGTTGTATTATATCCGGGTATTCCAACCAAACATGTACGAAAAGGATCAGTAGCAGAAGCCAATGCTAAGCAAAAGGAAGTAGTATGCGTTTTGTTAGCCCATGTTACCCATAAGTTTGGTGGAGAATTGAGATACATAGCAAAAACGGTATTATACACAAATAAGATGCAGTAGATCCAGGACCACACGATCGCAGTAATATTGGATCAGCTCTTCTTCAATCACCGTGCCTTTCTGTTGACTCCGTGGAACTTTGGGGATCAAGTACAGGTCTTGCCCATCTTGCAGGTATCCAAAGAGGTCCTGTAGGGGCAGAAACACAAAGATAGCCCCTCCCCCAAAATAAGACCTTTGCAGGTGTTTGCCGTACTCCTGTCTTAGGGTCCTTATACCGTACCCATATGGTACTAGTATCTTGACATTCAGATGAAGAGCTAGTATGTACAACTACGGGTGGATACTTTGCATCTCCAAAAACACACAAATGGTTAATTACGAATAAGGTTTTCAACAATCTTGAATGCGGATCAGCGATCTCTGCAAGATGTGCCAAATGCTGTTTTAGGGTACCATGTGCCCGTTCCACTATAGCTTGTCCTGTGGGGGAGTGAGGAATTCCCGTGACATGTCTTACTCCCCATGTCTTCAAAAATCTATCCATCCTGTGGCTAGTATAAGCGGGACCATTGTCCGTCTTTAACTGCTTTGGGACTCCCATGACAGCAAAACAACTAAGCACATGTCTTTCGACATGCAATACTTTCTCTCCAGCTTGTGCCGTTGCCCAAATAAATTTACTATATGTATCAATAGATACATGCACATATTTTAAACGTCCAAAAGAAGAGACATGAGTAACATCCATCTGCCAAAGGTCATTTGAGACAAGCCCTCTGGGATTAACTCCCACTCCTAATCCGCAACCTCCATTATGGTTACTACAGATTGGGCAAGCTCCAACAATACTACACGCCTCCGCCATGGAGATCCCAAATTCGACATGCAGGCCTTTGGCATTTTGGTGGAAAACCGAATGGGCCTCTCTGGCTAAAACAGTTTTTGCAATGGGAACAGCAGTGAAAACAGAGACCAGCCTATCCGCCCTATCATTACCCTCTCCAAGTCCAATATTCCATTTATGACTTCGTATGTGGATTATAGAATAGGGATTTTCTCTAAGCTTCACTGCCTTTCTGAGTTGGATAAAAAGCTCATGTAACCTCTTGTTTTGGACGTCTTTGATAAATGCATCCTCGATTCGCTCAACAATGCCCGTTACATAAAGTGAATCAGTTACAATATTTAGAGGCCCCATCAAGTTCATCATGGCCCATACGACGGCAGTCAGTTCCATGGTCTGTAAAGTATCCTCCTGTCTTGCGTGTAACAATTCCTGTTTCCATGAACCGTTGTCTTGCCATGTAACGGCAGCCCGTTGCGATTTACGTCCTGCATCAGTATATGCTGTTACCGCGTCTTTTATAGGGTTCTTTTCTCTTTTCGGGCATGTCATCCAGTTCCATTGCCCGATCCATCGTAATAATGGGGACTCAAAGCTATTAGTCTCAATCACACAACCAGCACCAAGCAACGCCTCTTGCAAATGTTCACTATTCTGTAGATACCATTGTAAAGAGTCTTTTCTTTGCATGGGTAAATATATTGTGGAAGGCTGGCAGCCTTGAACTTGTAAAATTCTTTCCCGTCCTCGTTTTATCAAATCCGCCAAATTTTCCACTTGTTGTACCAAGGTTTTAGCCTGCTGTAAAGCAGGGGATACCCATTCAAGAATACCCAATTCCCCGGTTTTCTTTAATTGCATGAGAGCTCCAATCAGGTACCGATGCCCTAACCACACAGCAAGATCAATCGGAACAGTAGCATCGAGTCGATGTACATGTCCTGTAATAGCACGTTCTACAATTTGCTGTATGAGATTTTTCTGATAAGGGGTAACTCTAAGTTCTATCGTAGGGTCCGTACCTTTCAATAATGGACGGAGTCCTTCTAGCAATTCATTTGGTATACCCACTATGGGCCGTAGCCACTGCAAGTCTCCTAAAAATCTTTGTGCATCATTAAGAGTCCGTAGTCGCGACTGCAACTGTAATTTCTGAGGGGACACAGTTTTGTCAGTAAGCACCCATCCTAAATATTTCCATGGTGACGACTGTTGAACCTTATCCGAAGAAATTACCAGATTAGAACATTGTAACACTCGTTGGATGTGTTCAATCTGCTTGTCAGAAAAGGGGCGCAGCTTGAGCAAATAATATATCATCCATGTAATGATAAATTATAACATGTTTCCATTGTTCTCGTAAGGGCTGTAGTGCAGCAGCTACATATAATTGACACAAAGTGGGGCTATTACGCATACCCTGTGGTAATACTGTCCATTCAAATCGTTGATCTGGGCCCTCTCTGTTAAGGGAGGGTAAGGTAAAAGCAAACCGTTTTTGATCCTGAGGATGTAAATCAATTGCAAAAAAGCAATCCTTTAAATCAATAATTAGCAGAGACCAACACTCTGGAATCATGGCTGGATTAGGTAGCCCTGGCTGTAAAGCACCCGTCGGTTCCATCTGATTATTAATCTCTCTCAGATCATGTAACAATCGATATTTACCTGACTTCTTTTTTATGACAAATATTGGAGAATTCCATGGACTAGTGGACAAACATAAATGACCTTGTTGAAATTGCTCTTTGACCAATTGATGAGCATGAAATAGACTTTGCCGTTTTAATGGCCATTGCTTAACCCATACCGGTGTGTTAGTTGTCCAAGTAATGGGAATTGGGAAAGTCCAAGCAATGGCTAAAAGGCCAAAGGGTGCTCATTCGTAAGTACAACCGCCAACTGTGAGAGTATATCCCTTCCAATTAGACACTGCACAGTTGGTGGTAGTTGTACCACAGAAAACACAGCAGAAACTTGACGACCCTCCAGTTTTACTTTCAACGTAGGTGTTCTCTGAGCAAATGTCATACCCCCAACTCCAGAAACCGTAGTACCTGATGGAAACAGGGGCCATCCTTGGGGCCACTGTGATGGAGTAATTATACTAGAATCTGCCCCAGTGTCCAAAAGGGCCATAAGGATCAGTTTTTGATTGTCATAACCAATCTCAACCTTGTGTCTAGGTCGATCATTTAATGTCAAGGTTAAAAGAGTCAGTCCCCCTGAAGAGCCGAATCCTTCATCACCTCGATCCTTATCAGTTAACGACGGCATTCCCTTTGTAAGTTGTTCCAATGGGATCAACTGAGCGATACGTTGTCCCTTGGTTATCCGTATGGGAGGAAAAGGGGTATATAACATTATCATTATTTCTCCGGTGTAGTCAGCGTCAATAACGCCAGGTAAAACAAAGAGTCCCAGCATTGATGCCGATGACCTGCCGAGTAATAATGCCCCCACAGACTTGTTTTGAATCACGACAGGACCATACACTCCAGTGGGAATTCGATGTGGCTGAGTATTTAGGAGACTAATGTCTACAGCGGATGCCAGGTCAAGTCCGAGACTCCCTCTTGTTGCTGGTCTGAGGCGGGAGACGCTACCTGCTGTGCAGCAGCTACTTGTGTCTGCACGCGGCTGCTCCGATTTGCGCTCCCAGTGGAGTTTCCCGAACGACGGCGGCAAGCTCCAGAGTTATGAGTGTCCGAACGGCACTTTACACACCAAACTCCGGAAGCGGTGCACTCTTTTCGGATGTGACCCAAAATTCCACATCGAAAGCATTTTACTCGAACAGTTCCTTGAGATGTCTTCTGTCGAGTGACGACCGACGCTTGGAGAGGTGCAAGAGCTGCTAACACTTGAGTCTGAGATGCCTTAGCTTGTTCTTGTAACCCAACCCCCAACTGCTTTATAGCCTCTACTACTAAAGCTTGAGGTCCAGTGGGCACCTGAGCCATCCTTTCTAATGCTTCCTCTATTGTCCAATTGGCACCAAGAGTGCTCAAAATATTACGAGTAGTAGTATTACAATTTTGTAAGGCACACTGTTTTAACAAGGTTCCTCGCATATGTTCAGGAACCCCAGCTCTCTCTGTAGCTGCAGCAGCCTTGTCTATGAATGCCCCAAACGTTTCGTCCCTGCCTTGTCTTATACCCATATAAACTGGAACGCCCCCCGGTTCTTTCACTCGATCAATAGCTCTCCTTACTAGTTGCATTGCCTCTCTCAACTTATCTGCACCTATCATTGCTTGTGCTTCAGTGCGTAAAAACGGTCCAAGTCCCATAAGTTCCTCTACAGTCACTCCCTGCAACGGATCCCCAGGCTGTCTCTGAATTGCAACGGATTCATGCACTAAACTCTGCCAATGAGCATTAAACAACAACTGCTGATGCTGGGTAAATATCAATCGAATTATCCCTCGGCAGTCAGCAGGTAATAAAATTTGTGTACTCCAGATATAATCTAACATTTGTTTCGCTGGCTCGCTATGGACTCCAAATTGACTGACCGTGGCGCACAATTGGGACAATAATTTCCAATCCAAGGCTGAAACTGTCGCTTGCACACCGCCTCCCGGAATTGCTGGAATGTGACAGGACAGGCTAGCTGTGCAGCCACTTGCAATACCTCTCCATCCCCCCGCTCCAGCCCTTCCCGAGCTAGCGCAGCCCAAGCTTCTCTGCATTCCTTTGCCATAGCCTCAGCCAGGTCCGCTTCCGCCCCTGGAGTTGGCTCCGACAGAAACGGATTAGTAGGGCTGCTTGATGTGTCCTTGGGAGCAAACTCACTCTCGGGGGCTGAGGGTACAGAAGGAGGAGGTTTAAATCCATCAGTAGAAGGAGGAGGCGATGGAGGCAAGTATACGGTAGACACACTTGGGGGTAAGGGGGCATCTCGCGGCCAGTCAATCCCGTACGTCTTATTCTTTTCATGAGCAGCAGATGCCTGTTCAGCCACCCTCTGTTCTGCCTGATATCGTAATAACTCGTTATGTACAGCCCTCCATGGTTTTCCAAATTTCTTGGCTGACTTATCCCCATCAATTGCAGCCTTCCATAACCTATCACCTAATTTACGCCACTCAGATAATTCGTGAACAGTATGCGGGTTCTGAAAACAGCCCTGGGAGTGCCCATAAGCTAACAACCCAGGAAGATCCTTTTGTAAATCGATCTCCCTAATTTGTCTCTTTTGTAAGAGACATGTACATAAATCATATGCTGCTTGCCTCTGCATACCTGAATATCGTCAGCGCACGCTGTTGCAGCTCTCCAAGGTCTCGGCAGCACGTTTCAGCCGGGTACGCCGATGCGAACGCCCGGGGCTCGACACAGTTTTCTTCGCTGTGTTTTAGCCGTCCTCGCTGCAAAGGACCTGACCACTCGTTGCTCCGTCGTGGATCACGTCGGGGTCACCATTTGTCGGAGACCAACGGGAGACAAGCACATCCGATGATGATCAACAAGTCTCAGTTTATTCAGAATTATCTTATGACTTATATAACAGAGTTAATTAGCTCATACATATTGCAAAAGCCAAGCTCCTTATAGGTGGCTACAGTAGAAGGCATTGTTATCTATTAAATGGATACAGTAGAAGGCTATGCATCTTTTCCCAAGACACTAGTAGCAAGTCATGTACCTTTCCCAGGACACTAGTAGCAAGTCATGTACCTTTCCCAAGACACTAGTAGCAAGTCATGTACTTTTCTCAAGACACTGGTATCTACATTATTTTCTAGTTTCTAAACCAAGGTCCTGCATTCCGTGTCTAGCTACATTTAAGCAGGTCTTGTGATCTTGTTGTCATGCCCCTTGTCACGTAGCCAGTATTCAATAATATCTTCCACATTTCCCCCGTCTTCTTTTAATAAAAACAAATTATTTTGTGTTTTATGGACCATGCGTATAACTATATTCTGTAGATAGGCTACAAAACAGGGTAAAAACAATATAATCAACAAAACCATCAATCCTATACCTATTGCATACATAATCATGGTCTTAAGCCAGGGACCAATACCGAGAGATGATAGCCAGGTATCAAGCGGGTTAGTTGCAACAGTAATATCCTTAGTGTGATTCTTAAGCCATTGCAATTGCTTGTGAATTGATTCTGAATTAGAGGAGAGATTAAAACAACACATGCCCTCAAAATCTTTACAACCATGCCCATGAGCCAATAATAAAAAATCAATAGCAGCTCTATTTTCAAGTATCTGATGTCTGAGATTTTCCATGTCCTGTGCTAGTTCACTCAATATCTGTGTTGTTACGTTTGATTGCTTAACCATCCAGCATGCTAGTGTATTTATAGTACGAAGCGCATGAGCAGCACCTACCCCTGGAACAATTGACGCAAAAAAGTTAGCCGTGGGTCCCCAGAGTTCTACTTGATCACTACAGTCGGGTGTGAGGGTTGCTACAGCTCGCTTATCACGATGTGTCTTATTAAAAAGGAATTGTGATATTACAGTAACATTTGGTGCGAAAAGAGTCAATTTTCCCAGATAACATGGACCACCACGAGCATGCCTAGGTATTCCTTGCCATGCTCGATCACCGCAAATCAAATAGGTGTTGCCAGGCAATGCCTTTGCACTGTCATTAGCCCAAATCTTTGTGTCATTTTTTCCCCCAACCATAGGTTCTATAATCGCCACACATATATGTTTCGTTCCAAGAGGGATAGCTCCTGGGTGTAAGCCATAATGCAGGATCATTGACATTTTGCTTATAATCACCCAGTTCAACACATCCTGATTCATTTGCTGAACTATTCAACATTCTGCTACCTAAAAAGCCCGATTTCTTGAGGATCCCAGGGTAATGCTTTGTTTAAGGCAGCTAATAATTTGGCTGTCCATTTACTGCTGTCATCTAACCTATTGCATGTGGCAGTGGATAGCTTTGAAAAATCAGTTGTATTATATCCGGGTATTCCAACCAAACATGTACGAAAAGGATCAGTAGCAGAAGCCAATGCTAAGCAAAAGGAAGTAGTATGCGTTTTGTTAGCCCATGTTACCCATAAGTTTGGTGGAGAATTGAGATACATAGCAAAAACGGTATTATACACAAATAAGATGCAGTAGATCCAGGACCACACGATCGCAGTAATATTGGATCAGCTCTTCTTCAATCACCGTGCCTTTCTGTTGACTCCGTGGAACTTTGGGGATCAAGTACAGGTCTTGCCCATCTTGCAGGTATCCAAAGAGGTCCTGTAGGGGCAGAAACACAAAGATAGCCCCTCCCCCAAAATAAGACCTTTGCAGGTGTTTGCCGTACTCCTGTCTTAGGGTCCTTATACCGTACCCATATGGTACTAGTATCTTGACATTCAGATGAAGAGCTAGTATGTACAACTACGGGTGGATACTTTGCATCTCCAAAAACACACAAATGGTTAATTACGAATAAGGTTTTCAACAATCTTGAATGCGGATCAGCGATCTCTGCAAGATGTGCCAAATGCTGTTTTAGGGTACCATGTGCCCGTTCCACTATAGCTTGTCCTGTGGGGGAGTGAGGAATTCCCGTGACATGTCTTACTCCCCATGTCTTCAAAAATCTATCCATCCTGTGGCTAGTATAAGCGGGACCATTGTCCGTCTTTAACTGCTTTGGGACTCCCATGACAGCAAAACAACTAAGCACATGTCTTTCGACATGCAATACTTTCTCTCCAGCTTGTGCCGTTGCCCAAATAAATTTACTATATGTATCAATAGATACATGCACATATTTTAAACGTCCAAAAGAAGAGACATGAGTAACATCCATCTGCCAAAGGTCATTTGAGACAAGCCCTCTGGGATTAACTCCCACTCCTAATCCGCAACCTCCATTATGGTTACTACAGATTGGGCAAGCTCCAACAATACTACACGCCTCCGCCATGGAGATCCCAAATTCGACATGCAGGCCTTTGGCATTTTGGTGGAAAACCGAATGGGCCTCTCTGGCTAAAACAGTTTTTGCAATGGGAACAGCAGTGAAAACAGAGACCAGCCTATCCGCCCTATCATTACCCTCTCCAAGTCCAATATTCCATTTATGACTTCGTATGTGGATTATAGAATAGGGATTTTCTCTAAGCTTCACTGCCTTTCTGAGTTGGATAAAAAGCTCATGTAACCTCTTATTTTGGACGTCTTTGATAAATGCATCCTCGATTCGCTCAACAATGCCCGTTACATAAAGTGAATCAGTTACAATATTTAGAGGCCCCATCAAGTTCATCATGGCCCATACGACGGCAGTCAGTTCCATGGTCTGTAAAGTATCCTCCTGTCTTGCGTGTAACAATTCCTGTTTCCATGAACCGTTGTCTTGCCATGTAACGGCAGCCCGTTGCGATTTACGTCCTGCATCAGTATATGCTGTTACCGCGTCTTTTATAGGGTTCTTTTCTCTTTTCGGGCATGTCATCCAGTTCCATTGCCCGATCCATCGTAATAATGGGGACTCAAAGCTATTAGTCTCAATCACACAACCAGCACCAAGCAACGCCTCTTGCAAATGTTCACTATTCTGTAGATACCATTGTAAAGAGTCTTTTCTTTGCATGGGTAAATATATTGTGGAAGGCTGGCAGCCTTGAACTTGTAAAATTCTTTCCCGTCCTCGTTTTATCAAATCCGCCAAATTTTCCACTTGTTGTACCAAGGTTTTAGCCTGCTGTAAAGCAGGGGATACCCATTCAAGAATACCCAATTCCCCGGTTTTCTTTAATTGCATGAGAGCTCCAATCAGGTACCGATGCCCTAACCACACAGCAAGATCAATCGGAACAGTAGCATCGAGTCGATGTACATGTCCTGTAATAGCACGTTCTACAATTTGCTGTATGAGATTTTTCTGATAAGGGGTAACTCTAAGTTCTATCGTAGGGTCCGTACCTTTCAATAATGGACGGAGTCCTTCTAGCAATTCATTTGGTATACCCACTATGGGCCGTAGCCACTGCAAGTCTCCTAAAAATCTTTGTGCATCATTAAGAGTCCGTAGTCGCGACTGCAACTGTAATTTCTGAGGGGACACAGTTTTGTCAGTAAGCACCCATCCTAAATATTTCCATGGTGACGACTGTTGAACCTTATCCGAAGAAATTACCAGATTAGAACATTGTAACACTCGTTGGATGTGTTCAATCTGCTTGTCAGAAAAGGGGCGCAGCTTGAGCAAATAATATATCATCCATGTAATGATAAATTATAACATGTTTCCATTGTTCTCGTAAGGGCTGTAGTGCAGCAGCTACATATAATTGACACAAAGTGGGGCTATTACGCATACCCTGTGGTAATACTGTCCATTCAAATCGTTGATCTGGGCCCTCTCTGTTAAGGGAGGGTAAGGTAAAAGCAAACCGTTTTTGATCCTGAGGATGTAAATCGATTGTAAAAAAGCAATCCTTTAAATCAATAATTAGCAGAGACCAACACTCTGGAATCATGGCTGGATTAGGTAGCCCTGGCTGTAAAGCACCCGTCGGTTCCATCTGATTATTAATCTCTCTCAGATCATGTAACAATCGATATTTACCTGACTTCTTTTTTATGACAAATATTGGAGAATTCCATGGACTAGTGGACAAACATAAATGACCTTGTTGAAATTGCTCTTTGATCAATTGATGAGCATGAAATAGACTTTGCCGTTTTAATGGCCATTGCTTAACCCATACCGGTGTGTTAGTTGTCCAAGTAATGGGAATTGGGAAAGTCCAAGCAATGGCTAAAAGGCCAAAGGGTGCTCATTCGTAAGTACAACCCCCAACTGTGAGAGTATCTCCCTTCCAATTAGACACTGCACAGTTGGTGGTAGTTGTACCACAGAAAACACAGCAGAAACTTGACGACCCTCCAGCTTTACTTTTAACGTAGGTGTTCTCTGAGCAAATGTCATACCCCCAACTCCAGAAACCGTAGTACCTGATGGAAACAGGGGCCATCCTTGGGGCCACTGTGATGGAGTAATTATACTAGAATCTGCCCCAGTGTCCAAAAGGGCCATAAGGATCAGTTTTTGATTGTCATAACCAATCTCAACCTTGTGTCTAGGTCGATCATTTAATGTCAAGGTTAAAAGAGTCAGTCCCCCTGAAGAGCCGAATCCTTCATCACCTCGATCCTTATCAGTTAACGACGGCATTCCCTTTGTAAGTTGTTCCAATGGGATCAACTGAGCGATACGTTGTCCCTTGGTTATCCGTATGGGAGGAAAAGGGGTATATAACATTATCATTATTTCTCCGGTGTAGTCAGCGTCAATAACGCCAGGTAAAACAAAGAGTCCCAGCATTGATGCCGATGACCTGCCGAGTAATAATGCCCCCACAAACTTATTCTGAATCACCACAGGACCATACACTCCAGTGGGAATTCGATGTGGCTGAGTATTTAGGAGACTAATGTCTACAGCGGATGCCAGGTCAAGTCCGAGACTCCCTCTTGTTGCTGGTCTGAGGCGGGAGACGCTACCTGCTGTGCAGCAGCTACTTGTGTCTGCACGCGGCTGCTCCGATTTGCGCTCCCAGTGGAGTTTCCCGAACGACGGCGGCAAGCTCCAGAGTTATGAGTGTCCGAACGGCACTTTACACACCAAACTCCGGAAGCGGTGCACTCTTTTCGGATGTGACCCAAAATTCCACATCGAAAGCATTTTACTCGAACAGTTCCTTGAGATGTCTTCTGTCGAGTGACGACCGACGCTTGGAGAGGTGCAAGAGCTGCTAACACTTGAGTCTGAGATGCCTTAGCTTGTTCTTGTAACCCAACCCCCAACTGCTTTATAGCCTCTACTACTAAAGCTTGAGGTCCAGTGGGCACCTGAGCCATCCTTTCTAATGCTTCCTCTATTGTCCAATTGGCACCAAGAGTGCTCAAAATATTACGAGTAGTAGTATTACAATTTTGTAAGGCACACTGTTTTAACAAGGTTCCTCGCATATGTTCAGGAACCCCAGCTCTCTCTGTAGCTGCAGCAGCCTTGTCTATGAATGCCCCAAACGTTTCGTCCCTGCCTTGTCTTATACCCATATAAACTGGAACGCCCCCCGGTTCTTTCACTCGATCTATAGCTCTCCTTACTAGTTGCATTGCCTCTCTCAACTTATCTGCACCTATCATTGCTTGTGCTTCAGTGCGTAAAAACGGTCCAAGTCCCATAAGTTCCTCTACAGTCACTCCCTGCAACGGATCCCCAGGCTGTCTCTGAATTGCAACGGATTCATGCACTAAACTCTGCCAATGAGCATTAAACAACAACTGCTGATGCTGGGTAAATATCAATCGAATTATCCCTCGGCAGTCAGCAGGTAATAAAATTTGTGTACTCCAGATATAATCTAACATTTGTTTCGCTGGCTCGCTATGGACTCCAAATTGACTGACCGTGGCGCACAATTGGGACAATAATTTCCAATCCAAGGCTGAAACTGTCGCTTGCACACCGCCTCCCGGAATTGCTGGAATGTGACAGGACAGGCTAGCTGTGCAGCCACTTGCAATACCTCTCCATCCCCCCGCTCCAGCCCTTCCCGAGCTAGCGCAGCCCAAGCTTCTCTGCATTCCTTTGCCATAGCCTCAGCCAGGTCCGCTTCCGCCCCTGGAGTTGGCTCCGACAGAAACGGATTAGTAGGGCTGCTTGATGTGTCCTTGGGAGCAAACTCACTCTCGGGGGCTGAGGGTACAGAAGGAGGAGGTTTAAATCCATCAGTAGAAGGAGGAGGTGATGGAGGCAAGTATACGGTAGACACACTTGGGGGTAAGGGGGCATCTCGCGGCCAGTCAATCCCGTACGTCTTATTCTTTTCATGAGCAGCAGATGCCTGTTCAGCCGCCCTCTGTTCTGCCTGATATCGTAATAACTCGTTATGTACAGCCCTCCATGGTTTTCCAAATTTCTTGGCTGACTTATCCCCATCAATTGCAGCCTCCCATAACCTATCACCTAATTTACGCCACTCAGATAATTCGTGAACAGTATGCGGGTTCTGAAAACAGCCCTGGGAGTGCCCATAAGCTAACAACCCAGGAAGATCCTTTTGTAAATCGATCTCCCTAATTTGTCTCTTTTGTAAGAGACATGTACATAAATCATATGCTGCTTGCCTCTGCATACCTGAATATCGTCAGCGCACGCTGTTGCAGCTCTCCAAGGTCTCGGCAGCACGTTTCAGCCGGGTACGCCGATGCGAACGCCCGGGGCTCGACACAGTTTTCTTCGCTGTGTTTTAGCCGTCCTCGCTGCAAAGGACCTGACCACTCGTTGCTCCGTCGTGGATCACGTCGGGTCACCATTTGTCGGAGACCAACGGGAGACAAGCACATCCGATGATGATCAACAAGTCTCAGTTTATTCAGAATTATCTTATGACTTATATAACAGAGTTAATTAGCTCATACATATTGCAAAAGCCAAGCTCCTTATAGGTGGCTACAGTAGAAGGCATTGTTATCTATTAAATGGATACAGTAGAAGGCTATGCATCTTTTCCCAAGACACTAGTAGCAAGTCATGTACCTTTCCCAGGACACTAGTAGCAAGTCATGTACCTTTCCCAAGACACTAGTAGCAAGTCATGTACTTTTCTCAAGACACTGGTATCTACATTATTTTCTAGTTTCTAAACCAAGGTCCTGCATTCCGTGTCTAGCTACATTTAAGCAGGTCTTGTGATCTTGTTGTCATGCCCCTTGTCACGTAGCCAGTATTCAATAATATCTTCCACATTTCCCCCGTCTTCTTTTAATAAAAACAAATTATTTTGTGTTTTATGGACCATGCGTATAACTATATTCTGTAGATAGGCTACAAAACAGGGTAAAAACAATATAATCAACAAAACCATCAATCCTATACCTATTGCATACATAATCATGGTCTTAAGCCAGGGACCAATACCGAGAGATGATAGCCAGGTATCAAGCGGGTTAGTTGCAACAGTAATATCCTTAGTGTGATTCTTAAGCCATTGCAATTGCTTGTGAATTGATTCTGAATTAGAGGAGAGATTAAAACAACACATGCCCTCAAAATCTTTACAACCATGCCCATGAGCCAATAATAAAAAATCAATAGCAGCTCTATTTTCAAGTATCTGATGTCTGAGATTTTCCATGTCCTGTGCTAGTTCACTCAATATCTGTGTTGTTACGTTTGATTGCTTAACCATCCAGCATGCTAGTGTATTTATAGTACGAAGCGCATGAGCAGCACCTACCCCTGGAACAATTGACGCAAAAAAGTTAGCCGTGGGTCCCCACAGTTCTACTTGATCACTACAGTCGGGTGTGAGGGTTGCTACAGCTCGCTTATCACGATGTGTCTTATTAAAAAGGAATTGTGATATTACAGTAACATTTGGTGCGAAAAGAGTCAATTTTCCCAGATAACATGGACCACCACGAGCATGCCTAGGTATTCCTTGCCATGCTCGATCACCGCAAATCAAATAGGTGTTGCCAGGCAATGCCTTTGCACTGTCATTAGCCCAAATCTTTGTGTCATTTTTTCCCCCAACCATAGGTTCTATAATCGCCACACATATATGTTTCGTTCCAAAAGGGATAGCTCCTGGGTGTAAGCCATAATGCAGGATCATTGACATTTTGCTTATAATCACCCAGTTCAACACATCCTGATTCATTTGCTGAACTATTCAACATTCTGCTACCTAAAAAGCCCGATTTCTTGAGGATCCCAGGGTAATGTTTTGTTTAAGACAGCTAATAATTTGGCTGTCCATTTACTGCTGTCATCTAACCTATTGCATGTGGCAGTGGATAGCTTTGAAAAATCAGTTGTATTATATCCGGGTATTCCAACCAAACATGTACGAAAAGGATCAGTAGCAGAAGCCAATGCTAAGCAAAAGGAAGTAGTATGCGTTTTGTTAGCCCATGTTACCCATAAGTTTGGTGGAGAATTGAGATACATAGCAAAAACGGTATTATACACAAATAAGATGCAGTAGATCCAGGACCACACGATCGCAGTAATATTGGATCAGCTCTTCTTCAATCACCGTGCCTTTCTGTTGACTCCGTGGAACTTTGGGGATCAAGTACAGGTCTTGCCCATCTTGCAGGTATCCAAAGAGGTCCTGTAGGGGCAGAAACACAAAGATAGCCCCTCCCCCAAAATAAGACCTTTGCAGGTGTTTGCCGTACTCCTGTCTTAGGGTCCTTATACCGTACCCATATGGTACTAGTATCTTGACATTCAGATGAAGAGCTAGTATGTACAACTACGGGTGGATACTTTGCATCTCCAAAAACACACAAATGGTTAATTACGAATAAGGTTTTCAACAATCTTGAATGCGGATCAGCGATCTCTGCAAGATGTGCCAAATGCTGTTTTAGGGTACCATGTGCCCGTTCCACTATAGCTTGTCCTGTGGGGGAGTGAGGAATTCCCGTGACATGTCTTACTCCCCATGTCTTCAAAAATCTATCCATCCTGTGGCTAGTATAAGCGGGACCATTGTCCGTCTTTAACTGCTTTGGGACTCCCATGACAGCAAAACAACTAAGCACATGTCTTTCGACATGCAATACTTTCTCTCCAGCTTGTGCCGTTGCCCAAATAAATTTACTATATGTATCAATAGATACATGCACATATTTTAAACGTCCAAAAGAAGAGACATGAGTAACATCCATCTGCCAAAGGTCATTTGAGACAAGCCCTCTGGGATTAACTCCCACTCCTAATCCGCAACCTCCATTATGGTTACTACAGATTGGGCAAGCTCCAACAATACTACACGCCTCCGCCATGGAGATCCCAAATTCGACATGCAGGCCTTTGGCATTTTGGTGGAAAACCGAATGGGCCTCTCTGGCTAAAACAGTTTTTGCAATGGGAACAGCAGTGAAAACAGAGACCAGCCTATCCGCCCTATCATTACCCTCTCCAAGTCCAATATTCCATTTATGACTTCGTATGTGGATTATAGAATAGGGATTTTCTCTAAGCTTCACTGCCTTTCTGAGTTGGATAAAAAGCTCATGTAACCTCTTGTTTTGGACGTCTTTGATAAATGCATCCTCGATTCGCTCAACAATGCCCGTTACATAAAGTGAATCAGTTACAATATTTAGAGGCCCCATCAAGTTCATCATGGCCCATACGACGGCAGTCAGTTCCATGGTCTGTAAAGTATCCTCCTGTCTTGCGTGTAACAATTCCTGTTTCCATGAACCGTTGTCTTGCCATGTAACGGCAGCCCGTTGCGATTTACGTCCTGCATCAGTATATGCTGTTACCGCGTCTTTTATAGGGTTCTTTTCTCTTTTCGGGCATGTCATCCAGTTCCATTGCCCGATCCATCGTAATAATGGGGACTCAAAGCTATTAGTCTCAATCACACAACCAGCACCAAGCAACGCCTCTTGCAAATGTTCACTATTCTGTAGATACCATTGTAAAGAGTCTTTTCTTTGCATGGGTAAATATATTGTGGAAGGCTGGCAGCCTTGAACTTGTAAAATTCTTTCCCGTCCTCGTTTTATCAAATCCGCCAAATTTTCCACTTGTTGTACCAAGGTTTTAGCCTGCTGTAAAGCAGGGGATACCCATTCAAGAATACCCAATTCCCCGGTTTTCTTTAATTGCATGAGAGCTCCAATCAGGTACCGATGCCCTAACCACACAGCAAGATCAATCGGAACAGTAGCATCGAGTCGATGTACATGTCCTGTAATAGCACGTTCTACAATTTGCTGTATGAGATTTTTCTGATAAGGGGTAACTCTAAGTTCTATCGTAGGGTCCGTACCTTTCAATAATGGACGGAGTCCTTCTAGCAATTCATTTGGTATACCCACTATGGGCCGTAGCCACTGCAAGTCTCCTAAAAATCTTTGTGCATCATTAAGAGTCCGTAGTCGCGACTGCAACTGTAATTTCTGAGGGGACACAGTTTTGTCAGTAAGCACCCATCCTAAATATTTCCATGGTGACGACTGTTGAACCTTATCCGAAGAAATTACCAGATTAGAACATTGTAACACTCGTTGGATGTGTTCAATCTGCTTGTCAGAAAAGGGGCGCAGCTTGAGCAAATAATATATCATCCATGTAATGATAAATTATAACATGTTTCCATTGTTCTCGTAAGGGCTGTAGTGCAGCAGCTACATATAATTGACACAAAGTGGGGCTATTACGCATACCCTGTGGTAATACTGTCCATTCAAATCGTTGATCTGGGCCCTCTCTGTTAAGGGAGGGTAAGGTAAAAGCAAACCGTTTTTGATCCTGAGGATGTAAATCAATTGCAAAAAAGCAATCCTTTAAATCAATAATTAGCAGAGACCAACACTCTGGAATCATGGCTGGATTAGGTAGCCCTGGCTGTAAAGCACCCGTCGGTTCCATCTGATTATTAATCTCTCTCAGATCATGTAACAATCGATATTTACCTGACTTCTTTTTTATGACAAATATTGGAGAATTCCATGGACTAGTGGACAAACATAAATGACCTTGTTGAAATTGCTCTTTGACCAATTGATGAGCATGAAATAGACTTTGCCGTTTTAATGGCCATTGCTTAACCCATACCGGTGTGTTAGTTGTCCAAGTAATGGGAATTGGGAAAGTCCAAGCAATGGCTAAAAGGCCAAAGGGTGCTCATTCGTAAGTACAACCGCCAACTGTGAGAGTATATCCCTTCCAATTAGACACTGCACAGTTGGTGGTAGTTGTACCACAGAAAACACAGCAGAAACTTGACGACCCTCCAGTTTTACTTTCAACGTAGGTGTTCTCTGAGCAAATGTCATACCCCCAACTCCAGAAACCGTAGTACCTGATGGAAACAGGGGCCATCCTTGGGGCCACTGTGATGGAGTAATTATACTAGAATCTGCCCCAGTGTCCAAAAGGGCCATAAGGATCAGTTTTTGATTGTCATAACCAATCTCAACCTTGTGTCTAGGTCGATCATTTAATGTCAAGGTTAAAAGAGTCAGTCCCCCTGAAGAGCCGAATCCTTCATCACCTCGATCCTTATCAGTTAACGACGGCATTCCCTTTGTAAGTTGTTCCAATGGGATCAACTGAGCGATACGTTGTCCCTTGGTTATCCGTATGGGAGGAAAAGGGGTATATAACATTATCATTATTTCTCCGGTGTAGTCAGCGTCAATAACGCCAGGTAAAACAAAGAGTCCCAGCATTGATGCCGATGACCTGCCGAGTAATAATGCCCCCACAAACTTATTCTGAATCACCACAGGACCATACACTCCAGTGGGAATTCGATGTGGCTGAGTATTTAGGAGACTAATGTCTACAGCGGATGCCAGGTCAAGTCCGAGACTCCCTCTTGTTGCTGGTCTGAGGCGGGAGACGCTACCTGCTGTGCAGCAGCTACTTGTGTCTGCACGCGGCTGCTCCGATTTGCGCTCCCAGTGGAGTTTCCCGAACGACGGCGGCAAGCTCCAGAGTTATGAGTGTCCGAACGGCACTTTACACACCAAACTCCGGAAGCGGTGCACTCTTTTCGGATGTGACCCAAAATTCCACATCGAAAGCATTTTACTCGAACAGTTCCTTGAGATGTCTTCTGTCGAGTGACGACCGACGCTTGGAGAGGTGCAAGAGCTGCTAACACTTGAGTCTGAGATGCCTTAGCTTGTTCTTGTAACCCAACCCCCAACTGCTTTATAGCCTCTACTACTAAAGCTTGAGGTCCAGTGGGCACCTGAGCCATCCTTTCTAATGCTTCCTCTATTGTCCAATTGGCACCAAGAGTGCTCAAAATATTACGAGTAGTAGTATTACAATTTTGTAAGGCACACTGTTTTAACAAGGTTCCTCGCATATGTTCAGGAACCCCAGCTCTCTCTGTAGCTGCAGCAGCCTTGTCTATGAATGCCCCAAACGTTTCGTCCCTGCCTTGTCTTATACCCATATAAACTGGAACGCCCCCCGGTTCTTTCACTCGATCTATAGCTCTCCTTACTAGTTGCATTGCCTCTCTCAACTTATCTGCACCTATCATTGCTTGTGCTTCAGTGCGTAAAAACGGTCCAAGTCCCATAAGTTCCTCTACAGTCACTCCCTGCAACGGATCCCCAGGCTGTCTCTGAATTGCAACGGATTCATGCACTAAACTCTGCCAATGAGCATTAAACAACAACTGCTGATGCTGGGTAAATATCAATCGAATTATCCCTCGGCAGTCAGCAGGTAATAAAATTTGTGTACTCCAGATATAATCTAACATTTGTTTCGCTGGCTCGCTATGGACTCCAAATTGACTGACCGTGGCGCACAATTGGGACAATAATTTCCAATCCAAGGCTGAAACTGTCGCTTGCACACCGCCTCCCGGAATTGCTGGAATGTGACAGGACAGGCTAGCTGTGCAGCCACTTGCAATACCTCTCCATCCCCCCGCTCCAGCCCTTCCCGAGCTAGCGCAGCCCAAGCTTCTCTGCATTCCTTTGCCATAGCCTCAGCCAGGTCCGCTTCCGCCCCTGGAGTTGGCTCCGACAGAAACGGATTAGTAGGGCTGCTTGATGTGTCCTTGGGAGCAAACTCACTCTCGGGGGCTGAGGGTACAGAAGGAGGAGGTTTAAATCCATCAGTAGAAGGAGGAGGTGATGGAGGCAAGTATACGGTAGACACACTTGGGGGTAAGGGGGCATCTCGCGGCCAGTCAATCCCGTACGTCTTATTCTTTTCATGAGCAGCAGATGCCTGTTCAGCCGCCCTCTGTTCTGCCTGATATCGTAATAACTCATTATGTACAGCCCTCCATGGTTTTCCAAATTTCTTGGCTGACTTATCCCCATCAATTGCAGCCTTCCATAACCTATCACCTAATTTACGCCACTCAGATAATTCGTGAACAGTATGCGGGTTCTGAAAACAGCCCTGGGAGTGCCCATAAGCTAACAACCCAGGAAGATCCTTTTGTAAATCGATCTCCCTAATTTGTCTCTTTTGTAAGAGACATGTACATAAATCATATGCTGCTTGCCTCTGCATACCTGAATATCGTCAGCGCACGCTGTTGCAGCTCTCCAAGGTCTCGGCAGCACGTTTCAGCCGGGTACGCCGATGCGAACGCCCGGGGCTCGACACAGTTTTCTTCGCTGTGTTTTAGCCGTCCTCGCTGCAAAGGACCTGACCACTCGTTGCTCCGTCGTGGATCACGTCGGGGTCACCATTTGTCGGAGAACAACGGGAGACAAGCACATCCGATGATGATCAACAAGTCTCAGTTTATTCAGAATTATCTTATGACTTATATAACAGAGTTAATTAGCTCATACATATTGCAAAAGCCAAGCTCCTTATAGGTGGCTACAGTAGAAGGCATTGTTATCTATTAAATGGATACAGTAGAAGGCTATGCATCTTTTCCCAAGACACTAGTAGCAAGTCATGTACCTTTCCCAGGACACTAGTAGCAAGTCATGTACCTTTCCCAAGACACTAGTAGCAAGTCATGTACTTTTCTCAAGACACTGGTATCTACATTATTTTCTAGTTTCTAAACCAAGGTCCTGCATTCCGTGTCTAGCTACATTTAAGCAGGTCTTGTGATCTTGTTGTCATGCCCCTTGTCACGTAGCCAGTATTCAATAATATCTTCCACATTTCCCCCGTCTTCTTTTAATAAAAACAAATTATTTTGTGTTTTATGGACCATGCGTATAACTATATTCTGTAGATAGGCTACAAAACAGGGTAAAAACAATATAATCAACAAAACCATCAATCCTATACCTATTGCATACATAATCATGGTCTTAAGCCAGGGACCAATACCGAGAGATGATAGCCAGGTATCAAGCGGGTTAGTTGCAACAGTAATATCCTTAGTGTGATTCTTAAGCCATTGCAATTGCTTGTGAATTGATTCTGAATTAGAGGAGAGATTAAAACAACACATGCCCTCAAAATCTTTACAACCATGCCCATGAGCCAATAATAAAAAATCAATAGCAGCTCTATTTTCAAGTATCTGATGTCTGAGATTTTCCATGTCCTGTGCTAGTTCACTCAATATCTGTGTTGTTACGTTTGATTGCTTAACCATCCAGCATGCTAGTGTATTTATAGTACGAAGCGCATGAGCAGCACCTACCCCTGGAACAATTGACGCAAAAAAGTTAGCCGTGGGTCCCCAGAGTTCTACTTGATCACTACAGTCGGGTGTGAGGGTTGCTACAGCTCGCTTATCACGATGTGTCTTATTAAAAAGGAATTGTGATATTACAGTAACATTTGGTGCGAAAAGAGTCAATTTTCCCAGATAACATGGACCACCACGAGCATGCCTAGGTATTCCTTGCCATGCTCGATCACCGCAAATCAAATAGGTGTTGCCAGGCAATGCCTTTGCACTGTCATTAGCCCAAATCTTTGTGTCATTTTTTCCCCCAACCATAGGTTCTATAATCGCCACACATATATGTTTCGTTCCAAAAGGGATAGCTCCTGGGTGTAAGCCATAATGCAGGATCATTGACATTTTGCTTATAATCACCCAGTTCAACACATCCTGATTCATTTGCTGAACTATTCAACATTCTGCTACCTAAAAAGCCCGATTTCTTGAGGATCCCAGGGTAATGCTTTGTTTAAGGCAGCTAATAATTTGGCTGTCCATTTACTGCTGTCATCTAACCTATTGCATGTGGCAGTGGATAGCTTTGAAAAATCAGTTGTATTATATCCGGGTATTCCAACCAAACATGTACGAAAAGGATCAGTAGCAGAAGCCAATGCTAAGCAAAAGGAAGTAGTATGCGTTTTGTTAGCCCATGTTACCCATAAGTTTGGTGGAGAATTGAGATACATAGCAAAAACGGTATTATACACAAATAAGATGCAGTAGATCCAGGACCACACGATCGCAGTAATATTGGATCAGCTCTTCTTCAATCACCGTGCCTTTCTGTTGACTCCGTGGAACTTTGGGGATCAAGTACAGGTCTTGCCCATCTTGCAGGTATCCAAAGAGGTCCTGTAGGGGCAGAAACACAAAGATAGCCCCTCCCCCAAAATAAGACCTTTGCAGGTGTTTGCCGTACTCCTGTCTTAGGGTCCTTATACCGTACCCATATGGTACTAGTATCTTGACATTCAGATGAAGAGCTAGTATGTACAACTACGGGTGGATACTTTGCATCTCCAAAAACACACAAATGGTTAATTACGAATAAGGTTTTCAACAATCTTGAATGCGGATCAGCGATCTCTGCAAGATGTGCCAAATGCTGTTTTAGGGTACCATGTGCCCGTTCCACTATAGCTTGTCCTGTGGGGGAGTGAGGAATTCCCGTGACATGTCTTACTCCCCATGTCTTCAAAAATCTATCCATCCTGTGGCTAGTATAAGCGGGACCATTGTCCGTCTTTAACTGCTTTGGGACTCCCATGACAGCAAAACAACTAAGCACATGTCTTTCGACATGCAATACTTTCTCTCCAGCTTGTGCCGTTGCCCAAATAAATTTACTATATGTATCAATAGATACATGCACATATTTTAAACGTCCAAAAGAAGAGACATGAGTAACATCCATCTGCCAAAGGTCATTTGAGACAAGCCCTCTGGGATTAACTCCCACTCCTAATCCGCAACCTCCATTATGGTTACTACAGATTGGGCAAGCTCCAACAATACTACACGCCTCCGCCATGGAGATCCCAAATTCGACATGCAGGCCTTTGGCATTTTGGTGGAAAACCGAATGGGCCTCTCTGGCTAAAACAGTTTTTGCAATGGGAACAGCAGTGAAAACAGAGACCAGCCTATCCGCCCTATCATTACCCTCTCCAAGTCCAATATTCCATTTATGACTTCGTATGTGGATTATAGAATAGGGATTTTCTCTAAGCTTCACTGCCTTTCTGAGTTGGATAAAAAGCTCATGTAACCTCTTGTTTTGGACGTCTTTGATAAATGCATCCTCGATTCGCTCAACAATGCCCGTTACATAAAGTGAATCAGTTACAATATTTAGAGGCCCCATCAAGTTCATCATGGCCCATACGACGGCAGTCAGTTCCATGGTCTGTAAAGTATCCTCCTGTCTTGCGTGTAACAATTCCTGTTTCCATGAACCGTTGTCTTGCCATGTAACGGCAGCCCGTTGCGATTTACGTCCTGCATCAGTATATGCTGTTACCGCGTCTTTTATAGGGTTCTTTTCTCTTTTCGGGCATGTCATCCAGTTCCATTGCCCGATCCATCGTAATAATGGGGACTCAAAGCTATTAGTCTCAATCACACAACCAGCACCAAGCAACGCCTCTTGCAAATGTTCACTATTCTGTAGATACCATTGTAAAGAGTCTTTTCTTTGCATGGGTAAATATATTGTGGAAGGCTGGCAGCCTTGAACTTGTAAAATTCTTTCCCGTCCTCGTTTTATCAAATCCGCCAAATTTTCCACTTGTTGTACCAAGGTTTTAGCCTGCTGTAAAGCAGGGGATACCCATTCAAGAATACCCAATTCCCCGGTTTTCTTTAATTGCATGAGAGCTCCAATCAGGTACCGATGCCCTAACCACACAGCAAGATCAATCGGAACAGTAGCATCGAGTCGATGTACATGTCCTGTAATAGCGCGTTCTACAATTTGCTGTATGAGATTTTTCTGATAAGGGGTAACTCTAAGTTCTATCGTAGGGTCCGTACCTTTCAATAATGGACGGAGTCCTTCTAGCAATTCATTTGGTATACCCACTATGGGCCGTAGCCACTGCAAGTCTCCTAAAAATCTTTGTGCATCATTAAGAGTCCGTAGTCGCGACTGCAACTGTAATTTCTGAGGGGACACAGTTTTGTCAGTAAGCACCCATCCTAAATATTTCCATGGTGACGACTGTTGAACCTTATCCGAAGAAATTACCAGATTAGAACATTGTAACACTCGTTGGATGTGTTCAATCTGCTTGTCAGAAAAGGGGCGCAGCTTGAGCAAATAATATATCATCCATGTAATGATAAATTATAACATGTTTCCATTGTTCTCGTAAGGGCTGTAGTGCAGCAGCTACATATAATTGACACAAAGTGGGGCTATTACGCATACCCTGTGGTAATACTGTCCATTCAAATCGTTGATCTGGGCCCTCTCTGTTAAGGGAGGGTAAGGTAAAAGCAAACCGTTTTTGATCCTGAGGATGTAAATCAATTGCAAAAAAGCAATCCTTTAAATCAATAATTAGCAGAGACCAACACTCTGGAATCATGGCTGGATTAGGTAGCCCTGGCTGTAAAGCACCCGTCGGTTCCATCTGATTATTAATCTCTCTCAGATCATGTAACAATCGATATTTACCTGACTTCTTTTTTATGACAAATATTGGAGAATTCCATGGACTAGTGGACAAACATAAATGACCTTGTTGAAATTGCTCTTTGACCAATTGATGAGCATGAAATAGACTTTGCCGTTTTAATGGCCATTGCTTAACCCATACCGGTGTGTTAGTTGTCCAAGTAATGGGAATTGGGAAAGTCCAAGCAATGGCTAAAAGGCCAAAGGGTGCTCATTCGTAAGTACAACCGCCAACTGTGAGAGTATATCCCTTCCAATTAGACACTGCACAGTTGGTGGTAGTTGTACCACAGAAAACACAGCAGAAACTTGACGACCCTCCAGTTTTACTTTCAACGTAGGTGTTCTCTGAGCAAATGTCATACCCCCAACTCCAGAAACCGTAGTACCTGATGGAAACAGGGGCCATCCTTGGGGCCACTGTGATGGAGTAATTATACTAGAATCTGCCCCAGTGTCCAAAAGGGCCATAAGGATCAGTTTTTGATTGTCATAACCAATCTCAACCTTGTGTCTAGGTCGATCATTTAATGTCAAGGTTAAAAGAGTCAGTCCCCCTGAAGAGCCGAATCCTTCATCACCTCGATCCTTATCAGTTAACGACGGCATTCCCTTTGTAAGTTGTTCCAATGGGATCAACTGAGCGATACGTTGTCCATTGGTTATCCGTATGGGAGGAAAAGGGGTATATAACATTATCATTATTTCTCCGGTGTAGTCAGCGTCAATAATGCCAGGTAAAACAAAGAGTCCCAGCATTGATGCCGATGACCTGCCGAGTAATAATGCCCCCACAAACTTATTCTGAATCACCACAGGACCATACACTCCAGTGGGAATTCGATGTGGCTGAGTATTTAGGAGACTAATGTCTACAGCGGATGCCAGGTCAAGTCCGAGACTCCCTCTTGTTGCTGGTCTGAGGCGGGAGACGCTACCTGCTGTGCAGCAGCTACTTGTGTCTGCACGCGGCTGCTCCGATTTGCGCTCCCAGTGGAGTTTCCCGAACGACGGCGGCAAGCTCCAGAGTTATGAGTGTCCGAACGGCACTTTACACACCAAACTCCGGAAGCGGTGCACTCTTTTCGGATGTGACCCAAAATTCCACATCGAAAGCATTTTACTCGAACAGTTCCTTGAGATGTCTTCTGTCGAGTGACGACCGACGCTTGGAGAGGTGCAAGAGCTGCTAACACTTGAGTCTGAGATGCCTTAGCTTGTTCTTGTAACCCAACCCCCAACTGCTTTATAGCCTCTACTACTAAAGCTTGAGGTCCAGTGGGCACCTGAGCCATCCTTTCTAATGCTTCCTCTATTGTCCAATTGGCACCAAGAGTGCTCAAAATATTACGAGTAGTAGTATTACAATTTTGTAAGGCACACTGTTTTAACAAGGTTCCTCGCATATGTTCAGGAACCCCAGCTCTCTCTGTAGCTGCAGCAGCCTTGTCTATGAATGCCCCAAACGTTTCGTCCCTGCCTTGTCTTATACCCATATAAACTGGAACGCCCCCCGGTTCTTTCACTCGATCAATAGCTCTCCTTACTAGTTGCATTGCCTCTCTCAACTTATCTGCACCTATCATTGCTTGTGCTTCAGTGCGTAAAAACGGTCCAAGTCCCATAAGTTCCTCTACAGTCACTCCCTGCAACGGATCCCCAGGCTGTCTCTGAATTGCAACGGATTCATGCACTAAACTCTGCCAATGAGCATTAAACAACAACTGCTGATGCTGGGTAAATATCAATCGAATTATCCCTCGGCAGTCAGCAGGTAATAAAATTTGTGTACTCCAGATATAATCTAACATTTGTTTCGCTGGCTCGCTATGGACTCCAAATTGACTGACCGTGGCGCACAATTGGGACAATAATTTCCAATCCAAGGCTGAAACTGTCGCTTGCACACCGCCTCCCGGAATTGCTGGAATGTGACAGGACAGGCTAGCTGTGCAGCCACTTGCAATACCTCTCCATCCCCCCGCTCCAGCCCTTCCCGAGCTAGCGCAGCCCAAGCTTCTCTGCATTCCTTTGCCATAGCCTCAGCCAGGTCCGCTTCCGCCCCTGGAGTTGGCTCCGACAGAAACGGATTAGTAGGGCTGCTTGATGTGTCCTTGGGAGCAAACTCACTCTCGGGGGCTGAGGGTACAGAAGGAGGAGGTTTAAATCCATCAGTAGAAGGAGGAGGCGATGGAGGCAAGTATACGGTAGACACACTTGGGGGTAAGGGGGCATCTCGCGGCCAGTCAATCCCGTACGTCTTATTCTTTTCATGAGCAGCAGATGCCTGTTCAGCCACCCTCTGTTCTGCCTGATATCGTAATAACTCATTATGTACAGCCCTCCATGGTTTTCCAAATTTCTTGGCTGACTTATCCCCATCAATTGCAGCCTTCCATAACCTATCACCTAATTTACGCCACTCAGATAATTCGTGAACAGTATGCGGGTTCTGAAAACAGCCCTGGGAGTGCCCATAAGCTAACAACCCAGGAAGATCCTTTTGTAAATCGATCTCCCTAATTTGTCTCTTTTGTAAGAGACATGTACATAAATCATATGCTGCTTGCCTCTGCATACCTGAATATCGTCAGCGCACGCTGTTGCAGCTCTCCAAGGTCTCGGCAGCACGTTTCAGCCGGGTACGCCGATGCGAACGCCCGGGGCTCGACACAGTTTTCTTCGCTGTGTTTTAGCCGTCCTCGCTGCAAAGGACCTGACCACTCGTTGCTCCGTCGTGGATCACGTCGGGGTCACCATTTGTCGGAGACCAACGGGAGACAAGCACATCCGATGATGATCAACAAGTCTCAGTTTATTCAGAATTATCTTATGACTTATATAACAGAGTTAATTAGCTCATACATATTGCAAAAGCCAAGCTCCTTATAGGTGGCTACAGTAGAAGGCATTGTTATCTATTAAATGGATACAGTAGAAGGCTATGCATCTTTTCCCAAGACACTAGTAGCAAGTCATGTACCTTTCCCAGGACACTAGTAGCAAGTCATGTACCTTTCCCAAGACACTAGTAGCAAGTCATGTACTTTTCTCAAGACACTGGTATCTACATTATTTTCTAGTTTCTAAACCAAGGTCCTGCATTCCGTGTCTAGCTACATTTAAGCAGGTCTTGTGATCTTGTTGTCATGCCCCTTGTCACGTAGCCAGTATTCAATAATATCTTCCACATTTCCCCCGTCTTCTTTTAATAAAAACAAATTATTTTGTGTTTTATGGACCATGCGTATAACTATATTCTGTAGATAGGCTACAAAACAGGGTAAAAACAATATAATCAACAAAACCATCAATCCTATACCTATTGCATACATAATCATGGTCTTAAGCCAGGGACCAATACCGAGAGATGATAGCCAGGTATCAAGCGGGTTAGTTGCAACAGTAATATCCTTAGTGTGATTCTTAAGCCATTGCAATTGCTTGTGAATTGATTCTGAATTAGAGGAGAGATTAAAACAACACATGCCCTCAAAATCTTTACAACCATGCCCATGAGCCAATAATAAAAAATCAATAGCAGCTCTATTTTCAAGTATCTGATGTCTGAGATTTTCCATGTCCTGTGCTAGTTCACTCAATATCTGTGTTGTTACGTTTGATTGCTTAACCATCCAGCATGCTAGTGTATTTATAGTACGAAGCGCATGAGCAGCACCTACCCCTGGAACAATTGACGCAAAAAAGTTAGCCGTGGGTCCCCACAGTTCTACTTGATCACTACAGTCGGGTGTGAGGGTTGCTACAGCTCGCTTATCACGATGTGTCTTATTAAAAAGGAATTGTGATATTACAGTAACATTTGGTGCGAAAAGAGTCAATTTTCCCAGATAACATGGACCACCACGAGCATGCCTAGGTATTCCTTGCCATGCTCGATCACCGCAAATCAAATAGGTGTTGCCAGGCAATGCCTTTGCACTGTCATTAGCCCAAATCTTTGTGTCATTTTTTCCCCCAACCATAGGTTCTATAATCGCCACACATATATGTTTCGTTCCAAGAGGGATAGCTCCTGGGTGTAAGCCATAATGCAGGATCATTGACATTTTGCTTATAATCACCCAGTTCAACACATCCTGATTCATTTGCTGAACTATTCAACATTCTGCTACCTAAAAAGCCCGATTTCTTGAGGATCCCAGGGTAATGCTTTGTTTAAGGCAGCTAATAATTTGGCTGTCCATTTACTGCTGTCATCTAACCTATTGCATGTGGCAGTGGATAGCTTTGAAAAATCAGTTGTATTATATCCGGGTATTCCAACCAAACATGTACGAAAAGGATCAGTAGCAGAAGCCAATGCTAAGCAAAAGGAAGTAGTATGCGTTTTGTTAGCCCATGTTACCCATAAGTTTGGTGGAGAATTGAGATACATAGCAAAAACGGTATTATACACAAATAAGATGCAGTAGATCCAGGACCACACGATCGCAGTAATATTGGATCAGCTCTTCTTCAATCACCGTGCCTTTCTGTTGACTCCGTGGAACTTTGGGGATCAAGTACAGGTCTTGCCCATCTTGCAGGTATCCAAAGAGGTCCTGTAGGGGCAGAAACACAAAGATAGCCCCTCCCCCAAAATAAGACCTTTGCAGGTGTTTGCCGTACTCCTGTCTTAGGGTCCTTATACCGTACCCATATGGTACTAGTATCTTGACATTCAGATGAAGAGCTAGTATGTACAACTACGGGTGGATACTTTGCATCTCCAAAAACACACAAATGGTTAATTACGAATAAGGTTTTCAACAATCTTGAATGCGGATCAGCGATCTCTGCAAGATGTGCCAAATGCTGTTTTAGGGTACCATGTGCCCGTTCCACTATAGCTTGTCCTGTGGGGGAGTGAGGAATTCCCGTGACATGTCTTACTCCCCATGTCTTCAAAAATCTATCCATCCTGTGGCTAGTATAAGCGGGACCATTGTCCGTCTTTAACTGCTTTGGGACTCCCATGACAGCAAAACAACTAAGCACATGTCTTTCGACATGCAATACTTTCTCTCCAGCTTGTGCCGTTGCCCAAATAAATTTACTATATGTATCAATAGATACATGCACATATTTTAAACGTCCAAAAGAAGAGACATGAGTAACATCCATCTGCCAAAGGTCATTTGAGACAAGCCCTCTGGGATTAACTCCCACTCCTAATCCGCAACCTCCATTATGGTTACTACAGATTGGGCAAGCTCCAACAATACTACACGCCTCCGCCATGGAGATCCCAAATTCGACATGCAGGCCTTTGGCATTTTGGTGGAAAACCGAATGGGCCTCTCTGGCTAAAACAGTTTTTGCAATGGGAACAGCAGTGAAAACAGAGACCAGCCTATCCGCCCTATCATTACCCTCTCCAAGTCCAATATTCCATTTATGACTTCGTATGTGGATTATAGAATAGGGATTTTCTCTAAGCTTCACTGCCTTTCTGAGTTGGATAAAAAGCTCATGTAACCTCTTATTTTGGACGTCTTTGATAAATGCATCCTCGATTCGCTCAACAATGCCCGTTACATAAAGTGAATCAGTTACAATATTTAGAGGCCCCATCAAGTTCATCATGGCCCATATGACGGCAGTCAGTTCCATGGTCTGTAAAGTATCCTCCTGTCTTGCGTGTAACAATTCCTGTTTCCATGAACCGTTGTCTTGCCATGTAACGGCAGCCCGTTGCGATTTACGTCCTGCATCAGTATATGCTGTTACCGCGTCTTTTATAGGGTTCTTTTCTCTTTTCGGGCATGTCATCCAGTTCCATTGCCCGATCCATCGTAATAATGGGGACTCAAAGCTATTAGTCTCAATCACACAACCAGCACCAAGCAACGCCTCTTGCAAATGTTCACTATTCTGTAGATACCATTGTAAAGAGTCTTTTCTTTGCATGGGTAAATATATTGTGGAAGGCTGGCAGCCTTGAACTTGTAAAATTCTTTCCCGTCCTCGTTTTATCAAATCCGCCAAAATTTCCACTTGTTGTACCAAGGTTTTAGCCTGCTGTAAAGCAGGGGATACCCATTCAAGAATACCCAATTCCCCGGTTTTCTTTAATTGCATGAGAGCTCCAATCAGGTACCGATGCCCTAACCACACAGCAAGATCAATCGGAACAGTAGCATCGAGTCGATGTACATGTCCTGTAATAGCACGTTCTACAATTTGCTGTATGAGATTTTTCTGATAAGGGGTAACTCTAAGTTCTATCGTAGGGTCCGTACCTTTCAATAATGGACGGAGTCCTTCTAGCAATTCATTTGGTATACCCACTATGGGCCGTAGCCACTGCAAGTCTCCTAAAAATCTTTGTGCATCATTAAGAGTCCGTAGTCGCGACTGCAACTGTAATTTCTGAGGGGACACAGTTTTGTCAGTAAGCACCCATCCTAAATATTTCCATGGTGACGACTGTTGAACCTTATCTGAAGAAATTACCAGATTAGAACATTGTAACACTCGTTGGATGTGTTCAATCTGCTTGTCAGAAAAGGGGCGCAGCTTGAGCAAATAATATATCATCCATGTAATGATAAATTATAACATGTTTCCATTGTTCTCGTAAGGGCTGTAGTGCAGCAGCTACATATAATTGACACAAGGTGGGGCTATTAGGCATACCCTGTGGTAATACTGTCCATTCAAATCGTTGATCTGGGCCCTCTCTGTTAAGGGAGGGTAAGGTAAAAGCAAACCGTTTTTGATCCTGAGGATGTAAATCAATTGCAAAAAAGCAATCCTTTAAATCAATAATTAGCAGAGACCAACACTCTGGAATCATGGCTGGATTAGGTAGCCCTGGCTGTAAAGCACCCGTCGGTTCCATCTGATTATTAATCTCTCTCAGATCATGTAACAATCGATATTTACCTGACTTCTTTTTTATGACAAATATTGGAGAATTCCATGGACTAGTGGACAAACGTAAATGACCTTGTTGAAATTGCTCTTTGACCAATTGATGAGCATGAAATAGACTTTGCCGTTTTAATGGCCATTGCTTAACCCATACCGGTGTGTTGGTAGTTCAGGTAATGGGAATTGGGAAAGTCCAAGCAATGGCTAATAGGCCAAAGGGTGCTCATTCGTAAGTACAACCGCCAACTGTGAGAGTATATCCCTTCCAATTAGACACTGCACAGTTGGTGGCAGTTGTACCACAGAAAACACAGCAGAAACTTGACGACCCTCCAGTTTTACTTTCAACGTAGGTGTTCTCTGAGCAAATGTCATACCCCCAACTCCAGAAACCGTAGTACCTGATGGAAACAGGGGCCATCCTTGGGGCCACTGTGATGGAGTAATTATACTAGAATCTGCCCCAGTGTCCAAAAGGGCCATAAGGATCAGTTTTTGATTGTCATAACCAATCTCAACCTTGTGTCTAGGTCGATCATTTAATGTCAAGGTTAAAAGAGTCAGTCCCCCTGAAGAGCCGAATCCTTCATCACCTCGATCCTTATCAGTTAACGACGGCATTCCCTTTGTAAGTTGTTCCAATGGGATCAACTGAGCGATACGTTGTCCATTGGTTATCCGTATGGGAGGAAAAGGGGTATATAACATTATCATTATTTCTCCGGTGTAGTCAGCGTCAACAACGCCAGGTAAAACAAAGAGTCCCAGCATTGATGCCGATGACCTGCCGAGTAATAATGCCCCCACAAACTTATTCTGAATCACCACAGGACCATACACTCCAGTGGGAATTCGATGTGGCTGAGTATTTAGGAGACTAATGTCTACAGCGGATGCCAGGTCAAGTCCGAGACTCCCTCTTGTTGCTGGTCTGAGGCGGGAGACGCTACCTGCTGTGCAGCAGCTACTTGTGTCTGCACGCGGCTGCTCCGATTTGCGCTCCCAGTGGAGTTTCCCGAACGACGGCGGCAAGCTCCAGAGTTATGAGTGTCCGAACGGCACTTTACACACCAAACTCCGGAAGCGGTGCACTCTTTTCGGATGTGACCCAAAATTCCTCATCAAAAGCATTTTACTCGAACAGTTCCTTGAGATGTCTTCTGTCGAGTGACGACCGACGCTTGGAGAGGTGCAAGAGCTGCTAACACTTGAGTCTGAGATGCCTTAGCTTGTTCTTGTAACCCAACCCCCAACTGCTTTATAGCCTCTACTACTAAAGCTTGAGGTCCAGTGGGCACCTGAGCCATCCTTTCTAATGCTTCCTCTATTGTCCAATTGGCACCAAGAGTGCTCAAAATATTACGAGTAGTAGTATTACAATTTTGTAAGGCACACTGTTTTAACAAGGTTCCTCGCATATGTTCAGGAACCCCAGCTCTCTCTATAGCTGCAGCAGCCTTGTCTATGAATGCCCCAAACGTTTCGTCCCTGCCTTGTCTTATACCCATATAAACTGGAACGCCCCCCGGTTCTTTCACTCGATCAATAGCTCTCCTTACTAGTTGCATTGCCTCTCTCAACTTATCTGCACCTATCATTGCTTGTGCTTCAGTGCGTAAAAACGGTCCAAGTCCCATAAGTTCCTCTACAGTCACTCCCTGCAACGGATCCCCAGGCTGTCTCTGAATTGCAACGGATTCATGCACTAAACTCTGCCAATGAGCATTAAACAACAATTGCTGATGCTGGGTAAATATCAATCGAATTATCCCTCGGCAGTCAGCAGGTAATAAAATTTGTGTACTCCAGATATAATCTAACATTTGTTTCGCTGGCTCGCTATGGACTCCAAATTGACTGACCGTGGCGCACAATTGGGACAATAATTTCCAATCCAAGGCTGAAACTGTCGCTTGCACACCGCCTCCCGGAATTGCTGGAATGTGACAGGACAGGCTAGCTGTGCAGCCACTTGCAATACCTCTCCATCCCCCCGCTCCAGCCCTTCCCGAGCTAGCGCAGCCCAAGCTTCTCTGCATTCCTTTGCCATAGCCTCAGCCAGGTCCGCTTCCGCCCCTGGAGTTGGCTCCGACAGAAACGGATTAGTAGGGCTGCTTGATGTGTCCTTGGGAGCAAACTCACTCTCGGGGGCTGAGGGTACAGAAGGTTTAAATCCATCAGTAGAAGGAGGAGGTGATGGAGGCAAGTATACGGTAGACACACTTGGGGGTAAGGGGGCATCTCGCGGCCAGTCAATCCCGTACGTCTTATTCTTTTCATGAGCAGCAGATGCCTGTTCAGCCACCTTCTGTTCTGCCTGATATCGTAATAACTCATTATGTACAGCCCTCCATGGTTTTCCAAATTTCTTGGCTGACTTATCCCCATCAATTGCAGCCTCCCATAACCTATCACCTAATTTACGCCACTCAGATAATTCGTGAACAGTATGCGGGTTCTGAAAACAGCCCTGGGAGTGCCCATAAGCTAACAACCCAGGAAGATCCTTTTGTAAATCGATCTCCCTAATTTGTCTCTTTTGTAAGAGACATGTACATAAATCATATGCTGCTTGCCTCTGCATACCTGAATATCGTCAGCGCGCGCTGTTGCAGCTCTCCAAGGTCTCAGCAGCACGTTTCAGCCGGGTACGCCGATGCGAACGCCCGGGGCTCGACACAGTTTTCTTCGCTGTGTTTTAGCCGTCCTCGCTGCAAAGGACCTGACCACTCGTTGCTCCGTCGTGGATCACGTCGGGTCACCATTTGTCGGAGACCAACGGGAGACAAGCACATCCGATGATGATCAACAAGTCTCAGTTTATTCAGAATTATCTTATGACTTATATAACAGAGTTAATTAGCTCATACATATTGCAAAAGCCAAGCTCCTTATAGGTGGCTACAGTAGAAGGCATTGTTATCTATTAAATGGATACAGTAGAAGGCTATGCATCTTTTCCCAAGACACTAGTAGCAAGTCATGTACCTTTCCCAGGACACTAGTAGCAAGTCATGTACCTTTCCCAAGACACTAGTAGCAAGTCATGTACTTTTCTCAAGACACTGGTATCTACATTATTTTCTAGTTTCTAAACCAAGGTCCTGCATTCCGTGTCTAGCTACATTTAAGCAGGTCTTGTGATCTTGTTGTCATGCCCCTTGTCACGTAGCCACTATTCAATAATATCTTCCACATTTCCCCCGTCTTCTTTTAATAAAAACAAATTATTTTGTGTTTTATGGACCATGCGTATAACTATATTCTGTAGATAGGCTACAAAACAGGGTAAAAACAATATAATCAACAAAACCATCAATCCTATACCTATTGCATACATAATCATGGTCTTAAGCCAGGGACCAATACCGAGAGATGATAGCCAGGTATCAAGCGGGTTAGTTGCAACAGTAATATCCTTAGTGTGATTCTTAAGCCATTGCAATTGCTTGTGAATTGATTCTGAATTAGAGGAGAGATTAAAACAACACATGCCCTCAAAATCTTTACAACCATGCCCATGAGCCAATAATAAAAAATCAATAGCAGCTCTATTTTCAAGTATCTGATGTCTGAGATTTTCCATGTCCTGTGCTAGTTCACTCAATATCTGTGTTGTTACGTTTGATTGCTTAACCATCCAGCATGCTAGTGTATTTATAGTACGAAGCGCATGAGCAGCACCTACCCCTGGAACAATTGACGCAAAAAAGTTAGCCGTGGGTCCCCAGAGTTCTACTTGATCACTACAGTCGGGTGTGAGGGTTGCTACAGCTCGCTTATCACGATGTGTCTTATTAAAAAGGAATTGTGATATTACAGTAACATTTGGTGCGAAAAGAGTCAATTTTCCCAGATAACATGGACCACCACGAGCATGCCTAGGTATTCCTTGCCATGCTCGATCACCGCAAATCAAATAGGTGTTGCCAGGCAATGCCTTTGCACTGTCATTAGCCCAAATCTTTGTGTCATTTTTTCCCCCAACCATAGGTTCTATAATCGCCACACATATATGTTTCGTTCCAAAAGGGATAGCTCCTGGGTGTAAGCCATAATGCAGGATCATTGACATTTTGCTTATAATCACCCAGTTCAACACATCCTGATTCATTTGCTGAACTATTCAACATTCTGCTACCTAAAAAGCCCGATTTCTTGAGGATCCCAGGGTAATGTTTTGTTTAAGGCAGCTAATAATTTGGCTGTACCTTTACTGCTGTCATCTAACCTATTGCATGTGGCAGTGGATAGCTTTGAAAAATCAGTTGTATTATATCCGGGTATTCCAACCAAACATGTACGAAAAGGATCAGTAGCAGAAGCCAATGCTAAGCAAAAGGAAGTAGTATGTGTTTTGTTAGCCCATGTTACCCATAAGTTTGGTGGAGAATTGAGATACATAGCAAAAACGGTATTATACACAAATAAGATGCAGTAGATCCAGGACCACACGATCGCAGTAATATTGGATCAGCTCTTCTTCAATCACCGTGCCTTTCTGTTGACTCCGTGGAACTTTGGGGATCAAGTACAGGTCTTGCCCATCTTGCAGGTATCCAAAGAGGTCCTGTAGGGGCAGAAACACAAAGATAGCCCCTCCCCCAAAATAAGACCTTTGCAGGTGTTTGCCGTACTCCTGTCTTAGGGTCCTTATACCGTACCCATATGGTACTAGTATCTTGACATTCAGATGAAGAGCTAGTATGTACAACTACGGGTGGATACTTTGCATCTCCAAAAACACACAAATGGTTAATTACGAATAAGGTTTTCAACAATCTTGAATGCGGATCAGCGATCTCTGCAAGATGTGCCAAATGCTGTTTTAGGGTACCATGTGCCCGTTCCACTATAGCTTGTCCTGTGGGGGAGTGAGGAATTCCCGTGACATGTCTTACTCCCCATGTCTTCAAAAATCTATCCATCCTGTGGCTAGTATAAGCGGGACCATTGTCCGTCTTTAACTGCTTTGGGACTCCCATGACAGCAAAACAACTAAGCACATGTCTTTCGACATGCAATACTTTCTCTCCAGCTTGTGCCGTTGCCCAAATAAATTTACTATATGTATCAATAGATACATGCACATATTTTAAACGTCCAAAAGAAGAGACATGAGTAACATCCATCTGCCAAAGGTCATTTGAGACAAGCCCTCTGGGATTAACTCCCACTCCTAATCCGCAACCTCCATTATGGTTACTACAGATTGGGCAAGCTCCAACAATACTACACGCCTCCGCCATGGAGATCCCAAATTCGACATGCAGGCCTTTGGCATTTTGGTGGAAAACCGAATGGGCCTCTCTGGCTAAAACAGTTTTTGCAATGGGAACAGCAGTGAAAACAGAGACCAGCCTATCCGCCCTATCATTACCCTCTCCAAGTCCAATATTCCATTTATGACTTCGTATGTGGATTATAGAATAGGGATTTTCTCTAAGCTTCACTGCCTTTCTGAGTTGGATAAAAAGCTCATGTAACCTCTTATTTTGGACGTCTTTGATAAATGCATCCTCGATTCGCTCAACAATGCCCGTTACATAAAGTGAATCAGTTACAATATTTAGAGGCCCCATCAAGTTCATCATGGCCCATATGACGGCAGTCAGTTCCATGGTCTGTAAAGTATCCTCCTGTCTTGCGTGTAACAATTCCTGTTTCCATGAACCGTTGTCTTGCCATGTAACGGCAGCCCGTTGCGATTTACGTCCTGCATCAGTATATGCTGTTACCGCGTCTTTTATAGGGTTCTTTTCTCTTTTCGGGCATGTCATCCAGTTCCATTGCCCGATCCATCGTAATAATGGGGACTCAAAGCTATTAGTCTCAATCACACAACCAGCACCAAGCAACGCCTCTTGCAAATGTTCACTATTCTGTAGATACCATTGTAAAGAGTCTTTTCTTTGCATGGGTAAATATATTGTGGAAGGCTGGCAGCCTTGAACTTGTAAAATTCTTTCCCGTCCTCGTTTTATCAAATCCGCCAAAATTTCCACTTGTTGTACCAAGGTTTTAGCCTGCTGTAAAGCAGGGGATACCCATTCAAGAATACCCAATTCCCCGGTTTTCTTTAATTGCATGAGAGCTCCAATCAGGTACCGATGCCCTAACCACACAGCAAGATCAATCGGAACAGTAGCATCGAGTCGATGTACATGTCCTGTAATAGCACGTTCTACAATTTGCTGTATGAGATTTTTCTGATAAGGGGTAACTCTAAGTTCTATCGTAGGGTCCGTACCTTTCAATAATGGACGGAGTCCTTCTAGCAATTCATTTGGTATACCCACTATGGGCCGTAGCCACTGCAAGTCTCCTAAAAATCTTTGTGCATCATTAAGAGTCCGTAGTCGCGACTGCAACTGTAATTTCTGAGGGGACACAGTTTTGTCAGTAAGCACCCATCCTAAATATTTCCATGGTGACGACTGTTGAACCTTATCTGAAGAAATTACCAGATTAGAACATTGTAACACTCGTTGGATGTGTTCAATCTGCTTGTCAGAAAAGGGGCGCAGCTTGAGCAAATAATATATCATCCATGTAATGATAAATTATAACATGTTTCCATTGTTCTCGTAAGGGCTGTAGTGCAGCAGCTACATATAATTGACACAAGGTGGGGCTATTAGGCATACCCTGTGGTAATACTGTCCATTCAAATCGTTGATCTGGGCCCTCTCTGTTAAGGGAGGGTAAGGTAAAAGCAAACCGTTTTTGATCCTGAGGATGTAAATCAATTGCAAAAAAGCAATCCTTTAAATCAATAATTAGCAGAGACCAACACTCTGGAATCATGGCTGGATTAGGTAGCCCTGGCTGTAAAGCACCCGTCGGTTCCATCTGATTATTAATCTCTCTCAGATCATGTAACAATCGATATTTACCTGACTTCTTTTTTATGACAAATATTGGAGAATTCCATGGACTAGTGGACAAACGTAAATGACCTTGTTGAAATTGCTCTTTGACCAATTGATGAGCATGAAATAGACTTTGCCGTTTTAATGGCCATTGCTTAACCCATACCGGTGTGTTGGTAGTTCAGGTAATGGGAATTGGGAAAGTCCAAGCAATGGCTAATAGGCCAAAGGGTGCTCATTCGTAAGTACAACCGCCAACTGTGAGAGTATATCCCTTCCAATTAGACACTGCACAGTTGGTGGCAGTTGTACCACAGAAAACACAGCAGAAACTTGACGACCCTCCAGTTTTACTTTCAACGTAGGTGTTCTCTGAGCAAATGTCATACCCCCAACTCCAGAAACCGTAGTACCTGATGGAAACAGGGGCCATCCTTGGGGCCACTGTGATGGAGTAATTATACTAGAATCTGCCCCAGTGTCCAAAAGGGCCATAAGGATCAGTTTTTGATTGTCATAACCAATCTCAACCTTGTGTCTAGGTCGATCATTTAATGTCAAGGTTAAAAGAGTCAGTCCCCCTGAAGAGCCGAATCCTTCATCACCTCGATCCTTATCAGTTAACGACGGCATTCCCTTTGTAAGTTGTTCCAATGGGATCAACTGAGCGATACGTTGTCCATTGGTTATCCGTATGGGAGGAAAAGGGGTATATAACATTATCATTATTTCTCCGGTGTAGTCAGCGTCAACAACGCCAGGTAAAACAAAGAGTCCCAGCATTGATGCCGATGACCTGCCGAGTAATAATGCCCCCACAAACTTATTCTGAATCACCACAGGACCATACACTCCAGTGGGAATTCGATGTGGCTGAGTATTTAGGAGACTAATGTCTACAGCGGATGCCAGGTCAAGTCCGAGACTCCCTCTTGTTGCTGGTCTGAGGCGGGAGACGCTACCTGCTGTGCAGCAGCTACTTGTGTCTGCACGCGGCTGCTCCGATTTGCGCTCCCAGTGGAGTTTCCCGAACGACGGCGGCAAGCTCCAGAGTTATGAGTGTCCGAACGGCACTTTACACACCAAACTCCGGAAGCGGTGCACTCTTTTCGGATGTGACCCAAAATTCCTCATCAAAAGCATTTTACTCGAACAGTTCCTTGAGATGTCTTCTGTCGAGTGACGACCGACGCTTGGAGAGGTGCAAGAGCTGCTAACACTTGAGTCTGAGATGCCTTAGCTTGTTCTTGTAACCCAACCCCCAACTGCTTTATAGCCTCTACTACTAAAGCTTGAGGTCCAGTGGGCACCTGAGCCATCCTTTCTAATGCTTCCTCTATTGTCCAATTGGCACCAAGAGTGCTCAAAATATTACGAGTAGTAGTATTACAATTTTGTAAGGCACACTGTTTTAACAAGGTTCCTCGCATATGTTCAGGAACCCCAGCTCTCTCTATAGCTGCAGCAGCCTTGTCTATGAATGCCCCAAACGTTTCGTCCCTGCCTTGTCTTATACCCATATAAACTGGAACGCCCCCCGGTTCTTTCACTCGATCAATAGCTCTCCTTACTAGTTGCATTGCCTCTCTCAACTTATCTGCACCTATCATTGCTTGTGCTTCAGTGCGTAAAAACGGTCCAAGTCCCATAAGTTCCTCTACAGTCACTCCCTGCAACGGATCCCCAGGCTGTCTCTGAATTGCAACGGATTCATGCACTAAACTCTGCCAATGAGCATTAAACAACAATTGCTGATGCTGGGTAAATATCAATCGAATTATCCCTCGGCAGTCAGCAGGTAATAAAATTTGTGTACTCCAGATATAATCTAACATTTGTTTCGCTGGCTCGCTATGGACTCCAAATTGACTGACCGTGGCGCACAATTGGGACAATAATTTCCAATCCAAGGCTGAAACTGTCGCTTGCACACCGCCTCCCGGAATTGCTGGAATGTGACAGGACAGGCTAGCTGTGCAGCCACTTGCAATACCTCTCCATCCCCCCGCTCCAGCCCTTCCCGAGCTAGCGCAGCCCAAGCTTCTCTGCATTCCTTTGCCATAGCCTCAGCCAGGTCCGCTTCCGCCCCTGGAGTTGGCTCCGACAGAAACGGATTAATAGGGCTGCTTGATGTGTCCTTGGGAGCAAACTCACTCTCGGGGGCTGAGGGTACAGAAGGTTTAAATCCATCAGTAGAAGGAGGAGGTGATGGAGGCAAGTATACGGTAGACACACTTGGGGGTAAGGGGGCATCTCGCGGCCAGTCAATCCCGTACGTCTTATTCTTTTCATGAGCAGCAGATGCCTGTTCAGCCACCTTCTGTTCTGCCTGATATCGTAATAACTCATTATGTACAGCCCTCCATGGTTTTCCAAATTTCTTGGCTGACTTATCCCCATCAATTGCAGCCTCCCATAACCTATCACCCAATTTACGCCACTCAGATAATTCGTGAACAGTATGCGGGTTCTGAAAACAGCCCTGGGAGTGCCCATAAGCTAACAACCCAGGAAGATCCTTTTGTAAATCGATCTCCCTAATTTGTCTCTTTTGTAAGAGACATGTACATAAATCATATGCTGCTTGCCTCTGCATACCTGAATATCGTCAGCGCGCGCTGTTGCAGCTCTCCAAGGTCTCAGCAGCACGTTTCAGCCGGGTACGCCGATGCGAACGCCCGGGGCTCGACACAGTTTTCTTCGCTGTGTTTTAGCCGTCCTCGCTGCAAAGGACCTGACCACTCGTTGCTCCGTCGTGGATCACGTCGGGTCACCATTTGTCGGAGACCAACGGGAGACAAGCACATCCGATGATGATCAACAAGTCTCAGTTTATTCAGAATTATCTTATGACTTATATAACAGAGTTAATTAGCTCATACATATTGCAAAAGCCAAGCTCCTTATAGGTGGCTACAGTAGAAGGCATTGTTATCTATTAAATGGATACAGTAGAAGGCTATGCATCTTTTCCCAAGACACTAGTAGCAAGTCATGTACCTTTCCCAGGACACTAGTAGCAAGTCATGTACCTTTCCCAAGACACTAGTAGCAAGTCATGTACTTTTCTCAAGACACTGGTATCTACATTATTTTCTAGTTTCTAAACCAAGGTCCTGCATTCCGTGTCTAGCTACATTTAAGCAGGTCTTGTGATCTTGTTGTCATGCCCCTTGTCACGTAGCCACTATTCAATAATATCTTCCACATTTCCCCCGTCTTCTTTTAATAAAAACAAATTATTTTGTGTTTTATGGACCATGCGTATAACTATATTCTGTAGATAGGCTACAAAACAGGGTAAAAACAATATAATCAACAAAACCATCAATCCTATACCTATTGCATACATAATCATGGTCTTAAGCCAGGGACCAATACCGAGAGATGATAGCCAGGTATCAAGCGGGTTAGTTGCAACAGTAATATCCTTAGTGTGATTCTTAAGCCATTGCAATTGCTTGTGAATTGATTCTGAATTAGAGGAGAGATTAAAACAACACATGCCCTCAAAATCTTTACAACCATGCCCATGAGCCAATAATAAAAAATCAATAGCAGCTCTATTTTCAAGTATCTGATGTCTGAGATTTTCCATGTCCTGTGCTAGTTCACTCAATATCTGTGTTGTTACGTTTGATTGCTTAACCATCCAGCATGCTAGTGTATTTATAGTACGAAGCGCATGAGCAGCACCTACCCCTGGAACAATTGACGCAAAAAAGTTAGCCGTGGGTCCCCAGAGTTCTACTTGATCACTACAGTCGGGTGTGAGGGTTGCTACAGCTCGCTTATCACGATGTGTCTTATTAAAAAGGAATTGTGATATTACAGTAACATTTGGTGCGAAAAGAGTCAATTTTCCCAGATAACATGGACCACCACGAGCATGCCTAGGTATTCCTTGCCATGCTCGATCACCGCAAATCAAATAGGTGTTGCCAGGCAATGCCTTTGCACTGTCATTAGCCCAAATCTTTGTGTCATTTTTTCCCCCAACCATAGGTTCTATAATCGCCACACATATATGTTTCGTTCCAAAAGGGATAGCTCCTGGGTGTAAGCCATAATGCAGGATCATTGACATTTTGCTTATAATCACCCAGTTCAACACATCCTGATTCATTTGCTGAACTATTCAACATTCTGCTACCTAAAAAGCCCGATTTCTTGAGGATCCCAGGGTAATGTTTTGTTTAATGCAGCTAATAATTTGGCTGTACCTTTACTGCTGTCATCTAACCTATTGCATGTGGCAGTGGATAGCTTTGAAAAATCAGTTGTATTATATCCGGGTATTCCAACCAAACATGTACGAAAAGGATCAGTAGCAGAAGCCAATGCTAAGCAAAAGGAAGTAGTATGCGTTTTGTTAGCCCATGTTACCCATAAGTTTGGTGGAGAATTGAGATACATAGCAAAAACGGTATTATACACAAATAAGATGCAGTAGATCCAGGACCACACGATCGCAGTAATATTGGATCAGCTCTTCTTCAATCACCGTGCCTTTCTGTTGACTCCGTGGAACTTTGGGGATCAAGTACAGGTCTTGCCCATCTTGCAGGTATCCAAAGAGGTCCTGTAGGGGCAGAAACACAAAGATAGCCCCTCCCCCAAAATAAGACCTTTGCAGGTGTTTGCCGTACTCCTGTCTTAGGGTCCTTATACCGTACCCATATGGTACTAGTATCTTGACATTCAGATGAAGAGCTAGTATGTACAACTACGGGTGGATACTTTGCATCTCCAAAAACACACAAATGGTTAATTACGAATAAGGTTTTCAACAATCTTGAATGCGGATCAGCGATCTCTGCAAGATGTGCCAAATGCTGTTTTAGGGTACCATGTGCCCGTTCCACTATAGCTTGTCCTGTGGGGGAGTGAGGAATTCCCGTGACATGTCTTACTCCCCATGTCTTCAAAAATCTATCCATCCTGTGGCTAGTATAAGCGGGACCATTGTCCGTCTTTAACTGCTTTGGGACTCCCATGACAGCAAAACAACTAAGCACATGTCTTTCGACATGCAATACTTTCTCTCCAGCTTGTGCCGTTGCCCAAATAAATTTACTATATGTATCAATAGATACATGCACATATTTTAAACGTCCAAAAGAAGAGACATGAGTAACATCCATCTGCCAAAGGTCATTTGAGACAAGCCCTCTGGGATTAACTCCCACTCCTAATCCGCAACCTCCATTATGGTTACTACAGATTGGGCAAGCTCCAACAATACTACACGCCTCCGCCATGGAGATCCCAAATTCGACATGCAGGCCTTTGGCATTTTGGTGGAAAACCGAATGGGCCTCTCTGGCTAAAACAGTTTTTGCAATGGGAACAGCAGTGAAAACAGAGACCAGCCTATCCGCCCTATCATTACCCTCTCCAAGTCCAATATTCCATTTATGACTTCGTATGTGGATTATAGAATAGGGATTTTCTCTAAGCTTCACTGCCTTTCTGAGTTGGATAAAAAGCTCATGTAACCTCTTATTTTGGACGTCTTTGATAAATGCATCCTCGATTCGCTCAACAATGCCCGTTACATAAAGTGAATCAGTTACAATATTTAGAGGCCCCATCAAGTTCATCATGGCCCATACGACGGCAGTCGGTTCCATGGTCTGTAAAGTATCCTCCTGTCTTGCGTGTAACAATTCCTGTTTCCATGAACCGTTGTCTTGCCATGTAACGGCAGCCCGTTGCGATTTACGTCCTGCATCAGTATATGCTGTTACCGCGTCTTTTATAGGGTTCTTTTCTCTTTTCGGGCATGTCATCCAGTTCCATTGCCCGATCCATCGTAATAATGGGGACTCAAAGCTATTAGTCTCAATCACACAACCAGCACCAAGCAACGCCTCTTGCAAATGTTCACTATTCTGTAGATACCATTGTAAAGAGTCTTTTCTTTGCATGGGTAAATATATTGTGGAAGGCTGGCAGCCTTGAACTTGTAAAATTCTTTCCCGTCCTCGTTTTATCAAATCCGCCAAATTTTCCACTTGTTGTACCAAGGTTTTAGCCTGCTGTAAAGCAGGGGATACCCATTCAAGAATACCCAATTCCCCGGTTTTCTTTAATTGCATGAGAGCTCCAATCAGGTACCGATGCCCTAACCACACAGCAAGATCAATCGGAACAGTAGCATCGAGTCAATGTACATGTCCTGTAATAGCGCGTTCTACAATTTGCTGTATGAGATTTTTCTGATAAGGGGTAACTCTAAGTTCTATCGTAGGGTCCGTACCTTTCAATAATGGACGGAGTCCTTCTAGCAATTCATTTGGTATACCCACTATGGGCCGTAGCCACTGCAAGTCTCCTAAAAATCTTTGTGCATCATTAAGAGTCCGTAGTCGCGACTGCAACTGTAATTTCTGAGGGGACACAGTTTTGTCAGTAAGCACCCATCCTAAATATTTCCATGGTGACGACTGTTGAACCTTATCTGAAGAAATTACCAGATTAGAACATTGTAACACTCGTTGGATGTGTTCAATCTGCTTGTCAGAAAAGGGGCGCAGCTTGAGCAAATAATATATCATCCATGTAATGATAAATTATAACATGTTTCCATTGTTCTCGTAAGGGCTGTAGTGCAGCAGCTACATATAATTGACACAAGGTGGGGCTATTAGGCATACCCTGTGGTAATACTGTCCATTCAAATCGTTGATCTGGGCCCTCTCTGTTAAGGGAGGGTAAGGTAAAAGCAAACCGTTTTTGATCCTGAGGATGTAAATCAATTGCAAAAAAGCAATCCTTTAAATCAATAATTAGCAGAGACCAACACTCTGGAATCATGGCTGGATTAGGTAGCCCTGGCTGTAAAGCACCCGTCGGTTCCATCTGATTATTAATCTCTCTCAGATCATGTAACAATCGATATTTACCTGACTTCTTTTTTATGACAAATATTGGAGAATTCCATGGACTAGTGGACAAACGTAAATGACCTTGTTGAAATTGCTCTTTGACCAATTGATGAGCATGAAATAGACTTTGCCGTTTTAATGGCCATTGCTTAACCCATACCGGTGTGTTGGTAGTTCAGGTAATGGGAATTGGGAAAGTCCAAGCAATGGCTAAAAGGCCAAAGGGTGCTCATTCGTAAGTACAACCCCCAACTGTGAGAGTATATCCCTTCCAATTAGACACTGCACAGTTGGTGGCAGTTGTACCACAGAAAACACAGCAGAAACTTGACGACCCTCCAGTTTTACTTTCAACGTAGGTGTTCTCTGAGCAAATGTCATACCCCCAACTCCAGAAACCGTAGTACCTGATGGAAACAGGGGCCATCCTTGGGGCCACTGTGATGGAGTAATTATACTAGAATCTGCCCCAGTGTCCAAAAGGGCCATAAGGATCAGTTTTTGATTGTCATAACCAATCTCAACCTTGTGTCTAGGTCGATCATTTAATGTCAAGGTTAAAAGAGTCAGTCCCCCTGAAGAGCCGAATCCTTCATCACCTCGATCCTTATCAGTTAACGACGGCATTCCCTTTGTAAGTTGTTCCAATGGGATCAACTGAGCGATACGTTGTCCCTTGGTTATCCGTATGGGAGGAAAAGGGGTATATAACATTATCATTATTTCTCCGGTGTAGTCAGCGTCAACAACGCCAGGTAAAACAAAGAGTCCCAGCATTGATGCCGATGACCTGCCGAGTAATAATGCCCCCACAAACTTATTCTGAATCACCACAGGACCATACACTCCAGTGGGAATTCGATGTGGCTGAGTATTTAGGAGACTAATGTCTACAGCGGATGCCAGGTCAAGTCCGAGACTCCCTCTTGTTGCTGGTCTGAGGCGGGAGACGCTACCTGCTGTGCAGCAGCTACTTGTGTCTGCACGCGGCTGCTCCGATTTGCGCTCCCAGTGGAGTTTCCCGAACGACGGCGGCAAGCTCCAGAGTTATGAGTGTCCGAACGGCACTTTACACACCAAACTCCGGAAGCGGTGCACTCTTTTCGGATGTGACCCAAAATTCCGCATCAAAAGCATTTTACTCGAACAGTTCCTTGAGATGTCTTCTGTCGAGTGACGACCGACGCTTGGAGAGGTGCAAGAGCTGCTAACACTTGAGTCTGAGATGCCTTAGCTTGTTCTTGTAACCCAACCCCCAACTGCTTTATAGCCTCTACTACTAAAGCTTGAGGTCCAGTGGGCACCTGAGCCATCCTTTCTAATGCTTCCTCTATTGTCCAATTGGCACCAAGAGTGCTCAAAATATTACGAGTAGTAGTATTACAATTTTGTAAGGCACACTGTTTTAACAAGGTTCCTCGCATATGTTCAGGAACCCCAGCTCTCTCTATAGCTGCAGCAGCCTTGTCTATGAATGCCCCAAACGTTTCGTCCCTGCCTTGTCTTATACCCATATAAACTGGAACGCCCCCCGGTTCTTTCACTCGATCAATAGCTCTCCTTACTAGTTGCATTGCCTCTCTCAACTTATCTGCACCTATCATTGCTTGTGCTTCAGTGCGTAAAAACGGTCCAAGTCCCATAAGTTCCTCTACAGTCACTCCCTGCAACGGATCCCCAGGCTGTCTCTGAATTGCAACGGATTCATGCACTAAACTCTGCCAATGAGCATTAAACAACAATTGCTGATGCTGGGTAAATATCAATCGAATTATCCCTCGGCAGTCAGCAGGTAATAAAATTTGTGTACTCCAGATATAATCTAACATTTGTTTCGCTGGCTCGCTATGGACTCCAAATTGACTGACCGTGGCGCGCAATTGGGACAATAATTTCCAATCCAAGGCTGAAACTGTCGCTTGCACACCGCCTCCCGGAATTGCTGGAATGTGACAGGACAGGCTAGCTGTGCAGCCACTTGCAATACCTCTCCATCCCCCTGCTCCAGCCCTTCCCGAGCTAGCGCAGCCCAAGCTTCTCTACATTCCTTTGCCATAGCCTCAGCCAGGTCCGCTTCCGCCCCTGGAGTTGGCTCCGACAGAAACGGATTAGTAGGGCTGCTTGATGTGTCCTTGGGAGCAAACTCGCTCTCGGGGGCTGAGGGTACAGAAGGTTTAAATCCATCAGTAGAAGGAGGAGGTGATGGAGGCAAGTATACGGTAGACACACTTGGCGGTAAGGGGGCATCTCGCGGCCAGTCAATCCCGTACGTCTTATTCTTTTCATGAGCAGCAGATGCCTGTTCAGCCGCCCTCTGTTCTGCCTGATATCGTAATAACTCATTATGTACAGCCCTCCATGGTTTTCCAAATTTCTTGGCTGACTTATCCCCATCAATTGCAGCCTCCCATAACCTATCACCCAATTTACGCCACTCAGATAATTCGTGAACAGTATGCGGGTTCTGAAAACAGCCCTGGGAGTGCCCATAAGCTAACAACCCAGGAAGATCCTTTTGTAAATCGATCTCCCTAATTTGTCTCTTTTGTAAGAGACATGTACATAAATCATATGCTGCTTGCCTCTGCATACCTGAATATCGTCAGCGCGCGCTGTTGCAGCTCTCCAAGGTCTCGGCAGCACGTTTCAGCCGGGTACGCCGATGCGAACGCCCGGGGCTCGACACAGTTTTCTTCGCTGTGTTTTAGCCGTCCTCGCTGCAAAGGACCTGACCACTCGTTGCTCCGTCGTGGATCACGTCGGGTCACCATTTGTCGGAGACCAACGGGAGACAAGCACATCCGATGATGATCAACAAGTCTCAGTTTATTCAGAATTATCTTATGACTTATATAGCAGAGTTAATTAGCTCATACATATTGCAAAAGCCAAGCTCCTTATAGGTGGCTACAGTAGAAGGCATTGTTATCTATTAAATGGATACAGTAGAAGGCTATGCATCTTTTCCCAAGACACTAGTAGCAAGTCATGTACCTTTCCCAGGACACTAGTAGCAAGTCATGTACCTTTCCCAAGACACTAGTAGCAAGTCATGTACTTTTCTCAAGACACTGGTATCTACATTATTTTCTAGTTTCTAAACCAAGGTCCTGCATTCCGTGTCTAGCTACATTTAAGCAGGTCTTGTGATCTTGTTGTCATGCCCCTTGTCACGTAGCCACTATTCAATAATATCTTCCACATTTCCCCCGTCTTCTTTTAATAAAAACAAATTATTTTGTGTTTTATGGACCATGCGTATAACTATATTCTGTAGATAGGCTACAAAACAGGGTAAAAACAATATAATCAACAAAACCATCAATCCTATACCTATTGCATACATAATCATGGTCTTAAGCCAGGGACCAATACCGAGAGATGATAGCCAGGTATCAAGCGGGTTAGTTGCAACAGTAATATCCTTAGTGTGATTCTTAAGCCATTGCAATTGCTTGTGAATTGATTCTGAATTAGAGGAGAGATTAAAACAACACATGCCCTCAAAATCTTTACAACCATGCCCATGAGCCAATAATAAAAAATCAATAGCAGCTCTATTTTCAAGTATCTGATGTCTGAGATTTTCCATGTCCTGTGCTAGTTCACTCAATATCTGTGTTGTTACGTTTGATTGCTTAACCATCCAGCATGCTAGTGTATTTATAGTACGAAGCGCATGAGCAGCACCTACCCCTGGAACAATTGACGCAAAAAAGTTAGCCGTGGGTCCCCAGAGTTCTACTTGATCACTACAGTCGGGTGTGAGGGTTGCTACAGCTCGCTTATCACGATGTGTCTTATTAAAAAGGAATTGTGATATTACAGTAACATTTGGTGCGAAAAGAGTCAATTTTCCCAGATAACATGGACCACCACGAGCATGCCTAGGTATTCCTTGCCATGCTCGATCACCGCAAATCAAATAGGTGTTGCCAGGCAATGCCTTTGCACTGTCATTAGCCCAAATCTTTGTGTCATTTTTTCCCCCAACCATAGGTTCTATAATCGCCACACATATATGTTTCGTTCCAAAAGGGATAGCTCCTGGGTGTAAGCCATAATGCAGGATCATTGACATTTTGCTTATAATCACCCAGTTCAACACATCCTGATTCATTTGCTGAACTATTCAACATTCTGCTACCTAAAAAGCCCGATTTCTTGAGGATCCCAGGGTAATGCTTTGTTTAAGGCAGCTAATAATTTGGCTGTCCATTTACTGCTGTCATCTAACCTATTGCATGTGGCAGTGGATAGCTTTGAAAAATCAGTTGTATTATATCCGGGTATTCCAACCAAACATGTACGAAAAGGATCAGTAGCAGAAGCCAATGCTAAGCAAAAGGAAGTAGTATGCGTTTTGTTAGCCCATGTTACCCATAAGTTTGGTGGAGAATTGAGATACATAGCAAAAACGGTATTATACACAAATAAGATGCAGTAGATCCAGGACCACACGATCGCAGTAATATTGGATCAGCTCTTCTTCAATCACCGTGCCTTTCTGTTGACTCCGTGGAACTTTGGGGATCAAGTACAGGTCTTGCCCATCTTGCAGGTATCCAAAGAGGTCCTGTAGGGGCAGAAACACAAAGATAGCCCCTCCCCCAAAATAAGACCTTTGCAGGTGTTTGCCGTACTCCTGTCTTAGGGTCCTTATACCGTACCCATATGGTACTAGTATCTTGACATTCAGATGAAGAGCTAGTATGTACAACTACGGGTGGATACTTTGCATCTCCAAAAACACACAAATGGTTAATTACGAATAAGGTTTTCAACAATCTTGAATGCGGATCAGCGATCTCTGCAAGATGTGCCAAATGCTGTTTTAGGGTACCATGTGCCCGTTCCACTATAGCTTGTCCTGTGGGGGAGTGAGGAATTCCCGTGACATGTCTTACTCCCCATGTCTTCAAAAATCTATCCATCCTGTGGCTAGTATAAGCGGGACCATTGTCCGTCTTTAACTGCTTTGGGACTCCCATGACAGCAAAACAACTAAGCACATGTCTTTCGACATGCAATACTTTCTCTCCAGCTTGTGCCGTTGCCCAAATAAATTTACTATATGTATCAATAGATACATGCACATATTTTAAACGTCCAAAAGAAGAGACATGAGTAACATCCATCTGCCAAAGGTCATTTGAGACAAGCCCTCTGGGATTAACTCCCACTCCTAATCCGCAACCTCCATTATGGTTACTACAGATTGGGCAAGCTCCAACAATACTACACGCCTCCGCCATGGAGATCCCAAATTCGACATGCAGGCCTTTGGCATTTTGGTGGAAAACCGAATGGGCCTCTCTGGCTAAAACAGTTTTTGCAATGGGAACAGCAGTGAAAACAGAGACCAGCCTATCCGCCCTATCATTACCCTCTCCAAGTCCAATATTCCATTTATGACTTCGTATGTGGATTATAGAATAGGGATTTTCTCTAAGCTTCACTGCCTTTCTGAGTTGGATAAAAAGCTCATGTAACCTCTTATTTTGGACGTCTTTGATAAATGCATCCTCGATTCGCTCAACAATGCCCGTTACATAAAGTGAATCAGTTACAATATTTAGAGGCCCCATCAAGTTCATCATGGCCCATACGACGGCAGTCGGTTCCATGGTCTGTAAAGTATCCTCCTGTCTTGCGTGTAACAATTCCTGTTTCCATGAACCGTTGTCTTGCCATGTAACGGCAGCCCGTTGCGATTTACGTCCTGCATCAGTATATGCTGTTACCGCGTCTTTTATAGGGTTCTTTTCTCTTTTCGGGCATGTCATCCAGTTCCATTGCCCGATCCATCGTAATAATGGGGACTCAAAGCTATTAGTCTCAATCACACAACCAGCACCAAGCAACGCCTCTTGCAAATGTTCACTATTCTGTAGATACCATTGTAAAGAGTCTTTTCTTTGCATGGGTAAATATATTGTGGAAGGCTGGCAGCCTTGAACTTGTAAAATTCTTTCCCGTCCTCGTTTTATCAAATCCGCCAAATTTTCCACTTGTTGTACCAAGGTTTTAGCCTGCTGTAAAGCAGGGGATACCCATTCAAGAATACCCAATTCCCCGGTTTTCTTTAATTGCATGAGAGCTCCAATCAGGTACCGATGCCCTAACCACACAGCAAGATCAATCGGAACAGTAGCATCGAGTCAATGTACATGTCCTGTAATAGCGCGTTCTACAATTTGCTGTATGAGATTTTTCTGATAAGGGGTAACTCTAAGTTCTATCGTAGGGTCCGTACCTTTCAATAATGGACGGAGTCCTTCTAGCAATTCATTTGGTATACCCACTATGGGCCGTAGCCACTGCAAGTCTCCTAAAAATCTTTGTGCATCATTAAGAGTCCGTAGTCGCGACTGCAACTGTAATTTCTGAGGGGACACAGTTTTGTCAGTAAGCACCCATCCTAAATATTTCCATGGTGACGACTGTTGAACCTTATCTGAAGAAATTACCAGATTAGAACATTGTAACACTCGTTGGATGTGTTCAATCTGCTTGTCAGAAAAGGGGCGCAGCTTGAGCAAATAATATATCATCCATGTAATGATAAATTATAACATGTTTCCATTGTTCTCGTAAGGGCTGTAGTGCAGCAGCTACATATAATTGACACAAGGTGGGGCTATTAGGCATACCCTGTGGTAATACTGTCCATTCAAATCGTTGATCTGGGCCCTCTCTGTTAAGGGAGGGTAAGGTAAAAGCAAACCGTTTTTGATCCTGAGGATGTAAATCAATTGCAAAAAAGCAATCCTTTAAATCAATAATTAGCAGAGACCAACACTCTGGAATCATGGCTGGATTAGGTAGCCCTGGCTGTAAAGCACCCGTCGGTTCCATCTGATTATTAATCTCTCTCAGATCATGTAACAATCGATATTTACCTGACTTCTTTTTTATGACAAATATTGGAGAATTCCATGGACTAGTGGACAAACATAAATGACCTTGTTGAAATTGCTCTTTGACCAATTGATGAGCATGAAATAGACTTTGCCGTTTTAATGGCCATTGCTTAACCCATACCGGTGTGTTGGTAGTTCAGGTAATGGGAATTGGGAAAGTCCAAGCAATGGCTAAAAGGCCAAAGGGTGCTCATTCGTAAGTACAACCCCCAACTGTGAGAGTATATCCCTTCCAATTAGACACTGCACAGTTGGTGGCAGTTGTACCACAGAAAACACAGCAGAAACTTGACGACCCTCCAGTTTTACTTTCAACGTAGGTGTTCTCTGAGCAAATGTCATACCCCCAACTCCAGAAACCGTAGTACCTGATGGAAACAGGGGCCATCCTTGGGGCCACTGTGATGGAGTAATTATACTAGAATCTGCCCCAGTGTCCAAAAGGGCCATAAGGATCAGTTTTTGATTGTCATAACCAATCTCAACCTTGTGTCTAGGTCGATCATTTAATGTCAAGGTTAAAAGAGTCAGTCCCCCTGAAGAGCCGAATCCTTCATCACCTCGATCCTTATCAGTTAACGACGGCATTCCCTTTGTAAGTTGTTCCAATGGGATCAACTGAGCGATACGTTGTCCCTTGGTTATCCGTATGGGAGGAAAAGGGGTATATAACATTATCATTATTTCTCCGGTGTAGTCAGCGTCAACAACGCCAGGTAAAACAAAGAGTCCCAGCATTGATGCCGATGACCTGCCGAGTAATAATGCCCCCACAAACTTATTCTGAATCACCACAGGACCATACACTCCAGTGGGAATTCGATGTGGCTGAGTATTTAGGAGACTAATGTCTACAGCGGATGCCAGGTCAAGTCCGAGACTCCCTCTTGTTGCTGGTCTGAGGCGGGAGACGCTACCTGCTGTGCAGCAGCTACTTGTGTCTGCACGCGGCTGCTCCGATTTGCGCTCCCAGTGGAGTTTCCCGAACGACGGCGGCAAGCTCCAGAGTTATGAGTGTCCGAACGGCACTTTACACACCAAACTCCGGAAGCGGTGCACTCTTTTCGGATGTGACCCAAAATTCCGCATCAAAAGCATTTTACTCGAACAGTTCCTTGAGATGTCTTCTGTCGAGTGACGACCGACGCTTGGAGAGGTGCAAGAGCTGCTAACACTTGAGTCTGAGATGCCTTAGCTTGTTCTTGTAACCCAACCCCCAACTGCTTTATAGCCTCTACTACTAAAGCTTGAGGTCCAGTGGGCACCTGAGCCATCCTTTCTAATGCTTCCTCTATTGTCCAATTGGCACCAAGAGTGCTCAAAATATTACGAGTAGTAGTATTACAATTTTGTAAGGCACACTGTTTTAACAAGGTTCCTCGCATATGTTCAGGAACCCCAGCTCTCTCTGTAGCTGCAGCAGCCTTGTCTATGAATGCCCCAAACGTTTCGTCCCTGCCTTGTCTTATACCCATATAAACTGGAACGCCCCCCGGTTCTTTCACTCGATCAATAGCTCTCCTTACTAGTTGCATTGCCTCTCTCAACTTATCTGCACCTATCATTGCTTGTGCTTCAGTGCGTAAAAACGGTCCAAGTCCCATAAGTTCCTCTACAGTCACTCCCTGCAACGGATCCCCAGGCTGTCTCTGAATTGCAACGGATTCATGCACTAAACTCTGCCAATGAGCATTAAACAACAACTGCTGATGCTGGGTAAATATCAATCGAATTATCCCTCGGCAGTCAGCAGGTAATAAAATTTGTGTACTCCAGATATAATCTAACATTTGTTTCGCTGGCTCGCTATGGACTCCAAATTGACTGACCGTGGCGCGCAATTGGGACAATAATTTCCAATCCAAGGCTGAAACTGTCGCTTGCACACCGCCTCCCGGAATTGCTGGAATGTGACAGGACAGGCTAGCTGTGCAGCCACTTGCAATACCTCTCCATCCCCCTGCTCCAGCCCTTCCCGAGCTAGCGCAGCCCAAGCTTCTCTGCATTCCTTTGCCATAGCCTCAGCCAGGTCCGCTTCCGCCCCTGGAGTTGGCTCCGACAGAAACGGATTAGTAGGGCTGCTTGATGTGTCCTTGGGAGCAAACTCGCTCTCGGGGGCTGAGGGTACAGAAGGTTTAAATCCATCAGTAGAAGGAGGAGGTGATGGAGGCAAGTATACGGTAGACACACTTGGGGGTAAGGGGGCATCTCGCGGCCAGTCAATCCCGTACGTCTTATTCTTTTCATGAGCAGCAGATGCCTGTTCAGCCGCCCTCTGTTCTGCCTGATATCGTAATAACTCATTATGTACAGCCCTCCATGGTTTTCCAAATTTCTTGGCTGACTTATCCCCATCAATTGCAGCCTCCCATAACCTATCACCCAATTTACGCCACTCAGATAATTCGTGAACAGTATGCGGGTTCTGAAAACAGCCCTGGGAGTGCCCATAAGCTAACAACCCAGGAAGATCCTTTTGTAAATCGATCTCCCTAATTTGTCTCTTTTGTAAGAGACATGTACATAAATCATATGCTGCTTGCCTCTGCATACCTGAATATCGTCAGCGCGCGCTGTTGCAGCTCTCCAAGGTCTCGGCAGCACGTTTCAGCCGGGTACGCCGATGCGAACGCCCGGGGCTCGACACAGTTTTCTTCGCTGTGTTTTAGCCGTCCTCGCTGCAAAGGACCTGACCACTCGTTGCTCCGTCGTGGATCACGTCGGGGTCACCATTTGTCGGAGACCAACGGGAGACAAGCACATCCGATGATGATCAACAAGTCTCAGTTTATTCAGAATTATCTTATGACTTATATAGCAGAGTTAATTAGCTCATACATATTGCAAAAGCCAAGCTCCTTATAGGTGGCTACAGTAGAAGGCATTGTTATCTATTAAATGGATACAGTAGAAGGCTATGCATCTTTTCCCAAGACACTAGTAGCAAGTCATGTACCTTTCCCAGGACACTAGTAGCAAGTCATGTACCTTTCCCAAGACACTAGTAGCAAGTCATGTACTTTTCTCAAGACACTGGTATCTACATTATTTTCTAGTTTCTAAACCAAGGTCCTGCATTCCGTGTCTAGCTACATTTAAGCAGGTCTTGTGATCTTGTTGTCATGCCCCTTGTCACGTAGCCACTATTCAATAATATCTTCCACATTTCCCCCGTCTTCTTTTAATAAAAACAAATTATTTTGTGTTTTATGGACCATGCGTATAACTATATTCTGTAGATAGGCTACAAAACAGGGTAAAAACAATATAATCAACAAAACCATCAATCCTATACCTATTGCATACATAATCATGGTCTTAAGCCAGGGACCAATACCGAGAGATGATAGCCAGGTATCAAGCGGGTTAGTTGCAACAGTAATATCCTTAGTGTGATTCTTAAGCCATTGCAATTGCTTGTGAATTGATTCTGAATTAGAGGAGAGATTAAAACAACACATGCCCTCAAAATCTTTACAACCATGCCCATGAGCCAATAATAAAAAATCAATAGCAGCTCTATTTTCAAGTATCTGATGTCTGAGATTTTCCATGTCCTGTGCTAGTTCACTCAATATCTGTGTTGTTACGTTTGATTGCTTAACCATCCAGCATGCTAGTGTATTTATAGTACGAAGTGCATGAGCAGCACCTACCCCTGGAACAATTGACGCAAAAAAGTTAGCCGTGGGTCCCCAGAGTTCTACTTGATCACTACAGTCGGGTGTGAGGGTTGCTACAGCTCGCTTATCACGATGTGTCTTATTAAAAAGGAATTGTGATATTACAGTAACATTTGGTGCGAAAAGAGTCAATTTTCCCAGATAACATGGACCACCACGAGCATGCCTAGGTATTCCTTGCCATGCTCGATCACCGCAAATCAAATAGGTGTTGCCAGGCAATGCCTTTGCACTGTCATTAGCCCAAATCTTTGTGTCATTTTTTCCCCCAACCATAGGTTCTATAATCGCCACACATATATGTTTCGTTCCAAAAGGGATAGCTCCTGGGTGTAAGCCATAATGCAGGATCATTGACATTTTGCTTATAATCACCCAGTTCAACACATCCTGATTCATTTGCTGAACTATTCAACATTCTGCTACCTAAAAAGCCCGATTTCTTGAGGATCCCAGGGTAATGCTTTGTTTAAGGCAGCTAATAATTTGGCTGTCCATTTACTGCTGTCATCTAACCTATTGCATGTGGCAGTGGATAGCTTTGAAAAATCAGTTGTATTATATCCGGGTATTCCAACCAAACATGTACGAAAAGGATCAGTAGCAGAAGCCAATGCTAAGCAAAAGGAAGTAGTATGCGTTTTGTTAGCCCATGTTACCCATAAGTTTGGTGGAGAATTGAGATACATAGCAAAAACGGTATTATACACAAATAAGATGCAGTAGATCCAGGACCACACGATCGCAGTAATATTGGATCAGCTCTTCTTCAATCACCGTGCCTTTCTGTTGACTCCGTGGAACTTTGGGGATCAAGTACAGGTCTTGCCCATCTTGCAGGTATCCAAAGAGGTCCTGTAGGGGCAGAAACACAAAGATAGCCCCTCCCCCAAAATAAGACCTTTGCAGGTGTTTGCCGTACTCCTGTCTTAGGGTCCTTATACCGTACCCATATGGTACTAGTATCTTGACATTCAGATGAAGAGCTAGTATGTACAACTACGGGTGGATACTTTGCATCTCCAAAAACACACAAATGGTTAATTACGAATAAGGTTTTCAACAATCTTGAATGCGGATCAGCGATCTCTGCAAGATGTGCCAAATGCTGTTTTAGGGTACCATGTGCCCGTTCCACTATAGCTTGTCCTGTGGGGGAGTGAGGAATTCCCGTGACATGTCTTACTCCCCATGTCTTCAAAAATCTATCCATCCTGTGGCTAGTATAAGCGGGACCATTGTCCGTCTTTAACTGCTTTGGGACTCCCATGACAGCAAAACAACTAAGCACATGTCTTTCGACATGCAATACTTTCTCTCCAGCTTGTGCCGTTGCCCAAATAAATTTACTATATGTATCAATAGATACATGCACATATTTTAAACGTCCAAAAGAAGAGACATGAGTAACATCCATCTGCCAAAGGTCATTTGAGACAAGCCCTCTGGGATTAACTCCCACTCCTAATCCGCAACCTCCATTATGGTTACTACAGATTGGGCAAGCTCCAACAATACTACACGCCTCCGCCATGGAGATCCCAAATTCGACATGCAGGCCTTTGGCATTTTGGTGGAAAACCGAATGGGCCTCTCTGGCTAAAACAGTTTTTGCAATGGGAACAGCAGTGAAAACAGAGACCAGCCTATCCGCCCTATCATTACCCTCTCCAAGTCCAATATTCCATTTATGACTTCGTATGTGGATTATAGAATAGGGATTTTCTCTAAGCTTCACTGCCTTTCTGAGTTGGATAAAAAGCTCATGTAACCTCTTGTTTTGGACGTCTTTGATAAATGCATCCTCGATTCGCTCAACAATGCCCGTTACATAAAGTGAATCAGTTACAATATTTAGAGGCCCCATCAAGTTCATCATGGCCCATACGACGGCAGTCGGTTCCATGGTCTGTAAAGTATCCTCCTGTCTTGCGTGTAACAATTCCTGTTTCCATGAACCGTTGTCTTGCCATGTAACGGCAGCCCGTTGCGATTTACGTCCTGCATCAGTATATGCTGTTACCGCGTCTTTTATAGGGTTCTTTTCTCTTTTCGGGCATGTCATCCAGTTCCATTGCCCGATCCATCGTAATAATGGGGACTCAAAGCTATTAGTCTCAATCACACAACCAGCACCAAGCAACGCCTCTTGCAAATGTTCACTATTCTGTAGATACCATTGTAAAGAGTCTTTTCTTTGCATGGGTAAATATATTGTGGAAGGCTGGCAGCCTTGAACTTGTAAAATTCTTTCCCGTCCTCGTTTTATCAAATCCGCCAAATTTTCCACTTGTTGTACCAAGGTTTTAGCCTGCTGTAAAGCAGGGGATACCCATTCAAGAATACCCAATTCCCCCGTTTTCTTTAATTGCATGAGAGCTCCAATCAGGTACCGATGCCCTAACCACACAGCAAGACCAATCGGAACAGTAGCATCGAGTCGATGTACATGTCCTGTAATAGCGCGTTCTACAATTTGCTGTATGAGATTTTTCTGATAAGGGGTAACTCTAAGTTCTATCGTAGGGTCCGTACCTTTCAATAATGGACGGAGTCCTTCTAGCAATTCATTTGGTATACCCACTATGGGCCGTAGCCACTGCAAGTCTCCTAAAAATCTTTGTGCATCATTAAGAGTCCGTAGTCGCGACTGTAACTGTAATTTCTGAGGGGACACAGTTTTGTCAGTAAGCACCCATCCTAAATATTTCCATGGTGACGACTGTTGAACCTTATCTGAAGAAATTACCAGATTAGAACATTGTAACACTCGTTGGATGTGTTCAATCTGCTTGTCAGAAAAGGGGCGCAGCTTGAGCAAATAATATATCATCCATGTAATGATAAATTATAACATGTTTCCATTGTTCTCGTAAGGGCTGTAGTGCAGCAGCTACATATAATTGACACAAAGTGGGGCTATTACGCATACCCTGTGGTAATACTGTCCATTCAAATCGTTGATCTGGGCCCTCTCTGTTAAGGGAGGGTAAGGTAAAAGCAAACCGTTTTTGATCCTGAGGATGTAAATCAATTGTAAAAAAGCAATCCTTTAAATCAATAATTAGCAGAGACCAACACTCTGGAATCATGGCTGGATTAGGTAGCCCTGGCTGTAAAGCACCCGTCGGTTCCATCTGATTATTAATCTCTCTCAGATCATGTAACAATCGATATTTACCTGACTTCTTTTTTATGACAAATATTGGAGAATTCCATGGACTAGTGGACAAACGTAAATGACCTTGTTGAAATTGCTCTTTGACCAATTGATGAGCATGAAATAGACTTTGCCGTTTTAATGGCCATTGCTTAACCCATACCGGTGTGTTGGTAGTTCAGGTAATGGGAATTGGGAAAGTCCAAGCAATGGCTAATAGGCCAAAGGGTGCTCATTCGTAAGTACAACCGCCAACTGTGAGAGTATATCCCTTCCAATTAGACACTGCACAGTTGGTGGTAGTTGTACCACAGAAAACACAGCAGAAACTTGACGACCCTCCAGCTTTACTTTCAACGTAGGTGTTCTCTGAGCAAATGTCATACCCCCAACTCCAGAAACCGTAGTACCTGATGGAAACAGGGGCCATCCTTGGGGCCACTGTGATGGAGTAATTATACTAGAATCTGCCCCAGTGTCCAAAAGGGCCATAAGGATCAGTTTTTGATTGTCATAACCAATCTCAACCTTGTGTCTAGGTCGATCATTTAATGTCAAGGTTAAAAGAGTCAGTCCCCCTGAAGAGCCGAATCCTTCATCACCTCGATCCTTATCGGTTAACGACGGCATTCCCTTTGTAAGGTGTTCCAATGGGATCAACTGAGCGATACGTTGTCCCTTGGTTATCCGTATGGGAGGAAAAGGGGTATATAACATTATCATTATTTCTCCGGTGTAGTCAGCGTCAATAACGCCAGGTAAAACAAAGAGTCCCAGCATTGATGCCGATGACCTGCCGAGTAATAATGCCCCCACAAACTTATTTTGAATCACCACAGGACCATACACTCCAGTGGGAATTCGATGTGGCTGAGTATTTAGGAGACTAATGTCTACAGCGGATGCCAGGTCAAGTCCGAGACTGCCTCTTGTTGCTGGTCTGAGGCGGGAGACGCTACCTGCTGTGCAGCAGCTACTTGTGTCTGCACGCGGCTGCTCCGATTTGCGCTCCCAACGGAGTTTCTCGAACGGCGATGACAGGCTCCCGTTTTATGATTATCCGAACGACACTTGACACACCACACACCGGAGGCAGTACACTCTTTGCGAACGTGGCCCAGAAGGCCACACCGAAAGCACCTTGCTCGGCCAGTCCCCGGGGACGTCTTCTGTCGAGTAACGACCGACGCTTGGAGGGGTGCAAGAGCTGCTAACACTTGAGTCTGAGATGCCTTAGCTTGTTCTTGTAACCCAACCCCCAACTGCTTTATAGCCTCTACTACTAAAGCTTGAGGTCCAGTGGGCACCTGAGCCATCCTTTCTAATGCTTCCTCTATTGTCCAATTGGCACCAAGAGTGCTCAAAATATTACGAGTAGTAGTATTACAATTTTGTAAGGCACACTGTTTTAACAAGGTTCCTCGCATATGTTCAGGAACCCCAGCTCTCTCTGTAGCTGCAGCAGCCTTGTCTATGAATGCCCCAAACGTTTCGTCCCTGCCTTGTCTTATACCCATATAAACTGGAACGCCCCCCGGTTCTTTCACTCGATCTATAGCTCTCCTTACTAGTTGCATTGCCTCTCTCAACTTATCTGCACCTATCATTGCTTGTGCTTCAGTACGTAAAAACGGTCCAAGTCCCATAAGTTCCTCTACAGTCACTCCCTGCAACGGATCCCCAGGCTGTCTCTGAATTGCAACGGATTCATGCACTAAACTCTGCCAATGAGCATTAAACAACAATTGCTGATGCTGGGTAGATATCAATCGAATTATCCCTCGGCAGTCAGCAGGTAATAAAATTTGTGTACTCCAGATATAATCTAACATTTGTTTCGCTGGCTCGCTATGGACTCCAAATTGACTGACCGTGGCGCGCAATTGGGACAATAATTTCCAATCCAAGGCTGAAACTGTCGCTTGCACACCGCCTCCCGGAATTGCTGGAATGTGACAGGACAGGCTAGCTGTGCAGCCACTTGCAATACCTCTCCATCCCCCCGCTCCAGCCCTTCCCGAGCTAGCGCAGCCCAAGCTTCTCTACGTTCCTTTGCCATAGCCTCAGCCAGGTCCGCTTCCGCCCCTGGAGTTGGCTCCGACAGAAACGGATTAGTAGGGCTGCTTGATGTGTCCTTGGGAGCAAACTCGCTCTCGGGGGCTGAGGGTACAGAAGGAGGAGGTTTAAATCCATCAGTAGAAGGAGGAGGCGATGGAGGCAAGTATACGGTAGACACACTTGGGGGTAAGGGGGCATCTCGCGGCCAGTCAATCCCGTACGTCTTATTCTTTTCATGAGCAGCAGATGCCTGTTCAGCCGCCCTCTGTTCTGCCTGATATCGTAATAACTCATTATGTACAGCCCTCCATGGTTTTCCAAATTTCTTGGCTGACTTATCCCCATCAATTGCAGCCTCCCATAACCTATCACCCAATTTACGCCACTCAGATAATTCGTGAACAGTATGCGGGTTCTGAAAACAGCCCTGGGAGTGCCCATAAGCTAACAACCCAGGAAGATCCTTTTGTAAATCGATCTCCCTAATTTGTCTCTTTTGTAAGAGACATGTACATAAATCATATGCTGCTTGCCTCTGCATACCTGAATATCGTCAGCGCGCGCTGTTGCAGCTCTCCAAGGTCTCGGCAGCACGTTTCAGCCGGGTACGCCGATGCGAACGCCCGGGGCTCGACACAGTTTTCTTCGCTGTGTTTTAGCCGTCCTCGCTGCAAAGGACCTGACCACTCGTTGCTCCGTCGTGGATCACGTCGGGGTCACCATTTGTCGGAGACCAACGGGAGACAAGCACATCCGATGATGATCAACAAGTCTCAGTTTATTCAGAATTATCTTATGACTTATATAACAGAGTTAATTAGCTCATACATATTGCAAAAGCCAAGCTCCTTATAGGTGGCTACAGTAGAAGGCATTGTTATCTATTAAATGGATACAGTAGAAGGCTATGCATCTTTTCCCAAGACACTAGTAGCAAGTCATGTACCTTTCCCAGGACACTAGTAGCAAGTCATGTACCTTTCCCAAGACACTAGTAGCAAGTCATGTACTTTTCTCAAGACACTGGTATCTACATTATTTTCTAGTTTCTAAACCAAGGTCCTGCATTCCGTGTCTAGCTACATTTAAGCAGGTCTTGTGATCTTGTTGTCGTGCCCCTTGTCACGTAGCCACTATTCAATAATATCTTCCACATTTCCCCCGTCTTCTTTTAATAAAAACAAATTATTTTGTGTTTTATGGACCATGCGTATAACTATATTCTGTAGATAGGCTACAAAACAGGGTAAAAACAATATAATCAACAAAACCATCAATCCTATACCTATTGCATACATAATCATGGTCTTAAGCCAGGGACCAATACCGAGAGATGATAGCCAGGTATCAAGCGGGTTAGTTGCAACAGTAATATCCTTAGTGTGATTCTTAAGCCATTGCAATTGCTTGTGAATTGATTCTGAATTAGAGGAGAGATTAAAACAACACATGCCCTCAAAATCTTTACAACCATGCCCATGAGCCAATAATAAAAAATCAATAGCAGCTCTATTTTCAAGTATCTGATGTCTGAGATTTTCCATGTCCTGTGCTAGTTCACTCAATATCTGTGTTGTTACGTTTGACTGCTTAACCATCCAGCATGCTAGTGTATTTATAGTACGAAGTGCATGAGCAGCACCTACCCCTGGAACAATTGACGCAAAAAAGTTAGCCGTGGGTCCCCAGAGTTCTACTTGATCACTACAGTCGGGTGTGAGGGTTGCTACAGCTCGCTTATCACGATGTGTCTTATTAAAAAGGAATTGTGATATTACAGTAACATTTGGTGCGAAAAGAGTCAATTTTCCCAGATAACATGGACCACCACGAGCATGCCTAGGTATTCCTTGCCATGCTCGATCACCGCAAATCAAATAGGTGTTGCCAGGCAATGCCTTTGCACTGTCATTAGCCCAAATCTTTGTGTCATTTTTTCCCCCAACCATAGGTTCTATAATCGCCACACATATATGTTTCGTTCCAAAAGGGATAGCTCCTGGGTGTAAGCCATAATGCAGGATCATTGACATTTTGCTTATAATCACCCAGTTCAACACATCCTGATTCATTTGCTGAACTATTCAACATTCTGCTACCTAAAAAGCCCGATTTCTTGAGGATCCCAGGGTAATGCTTTGTTTAAGGCAGCTAATAATTTGGCTGTCCATTTACTGCTGTCATCTAACCTATTGCATGTGGCAGTGGATAGCTTTGAAAAATCAGTTGTATTATATCCGGGTATTCCAACCAAACATGTACGAAAAGGATCAGTAGCAGAAGCCAATGCTAAGCAAAAGGAAGTAGTATGCATTTTGTTAGCCCATGTTACCCATAAGTTTGGTGGAGAATTGAGATACATAGCAAAAACGGTATTATACACAAATAAGATGCAGTAGATCCAGGACCACACGATCGCAGTAATATTGGATCAGCTCTTCTTCAATCACCGTGCCTTTCTGTTGACTCCGTGGAACTTTGGGGATCAAGTACAGGTCTTGCCCATCTTGCAGGTATCCAAAGAGGTCCTGTAGGGGCAGAAACACAAAGATAGCCCCTCCCCCAAAATAAGACCTTTGCAGGTGTTTGCCGTACTCCTGTCTTAGGGTCCTTATACCGTACCCATATGGTACTAGTATCTTGACATTCAGATGAAGAGCTAGTATGTACAACTACGGGTGGATACTTTGCATCTCCAAAAACACACAAATGGTTAATTACGAATAAGGTTTTCAACAATCTTGAATGCGGATCAGCGATCTCTGCAAGATGTGCCAAATGCTGTTTTAGGGTACCATGTGCCCGTTCCACTATAGCTTGTCCTGTGGGGGAGTGAGGAATTCCCGTGACATGTCTTACTCCCCATGTCTTCAAAAATCTATCCATCCTGTGGCTAGTATAAGCGGGACCATTGTCCGTCTTTAACTGCTTTGGGACTCCCATGACAGCAAAACAACTAAGCACATGTCTTTCGACATGCAATACTTTCTCTCCAGCTTGTGCCGTTGCCCAAATAAATTTACTATATGTATCAATAGATACATGCACATATTTTAAACGTCCAAAAGAAGAGACATGAGTAACATCCATCTGCCAAAGGTCATTTGAGACAAGCCCTCTGGGATTAACTCCCACTCCTAATCCGCAACCTCCATTATGGTTACTACAGATTGGGCAAGCTCCAACAATACTACACGCCTCCGCCATGGAGATCCCAAATTCGACATGCAGGCCTTTGGCATTTTGGTGGAAAACCGAATGGGCCTCTCTGGCTAAAACAGTTTTTGCAATGGGAACAGCAGTGAAAACAGAGACCAGCCTATCCGCCCTATCATTACCCTCTCCAAGTCCAATATTCCATTTATGACTTCGTATGTGGATTATAGAATAGGGATTTTCTCTAAGCTTCACTGCCTTTCTGAGTTGGATAAAAAGCTCATGTAACCTCTTGTTTTGGACGTCTTTGATAAATGCATCCTCGATTCGCTCAACAATGCCCGTTACATAAAGTGAATCAGTTACAATATTTAGAGGCCCCATCAAGTTCATCATGGCCCATACGACGGCGGCCAGCTCCATTGTTTGCAAGGTATCCCCTTCTTTTGCATATAACAATTCCTGTTTCCATGAACCGTTGTCTTGCCATGTAACGGCAGCCCGTTGCGATTTACGTCCTGCATCAGTATATGCTGTTACCGCGTCTTTTATAGGGTTCTTTTCTCTTTTCGGGCATGTCATCCAGTTCCATTGCCCGATCCATCGTAATAATGGGGACTCAAAGCTATTAGTCTCAATCACACAACCAGCACCAAGCAACGCCTCTTGCAAATGTTCACTATTCTGTAGATACCATTGTAAAGAGTCTTTTCTTTGCATGGGTAAATATATTGTGGAAGGCTGGCAGCCTTGAACTTGTAAAATTCTTTCCTGTCCTCGTTTTATCAAATCCGCCAAATTTTCCACTTGTTGTACCAAGGTTTTAGCCTGCTGTAAAGCAGGGGATACCCATTCAAGAATACCCAATTCCCCGGTTTTCTTTAATTGCATGAGAGCTCCAATCAGGTACCGATGCCCTAACCACACAGCAAGATCAATCGGAACAGTAGCATCGAGTCGATGTACATGTCCTGTAATAGCGCGTTCTACAATTTGCTGTATGAGATTTTTCTGATAAGGGGTAACTCTAAGTTCTATCGTAGGGTCCGTACCTTTCAATAATGGACGGAGTCCTTCTAGCAATTCATTTGGTATACCCACTATGGGCCGTAGCCACTGCAAGTCTCCTAAAAATCTTTGTGCATCATTAAGAGTCCGTAGTCGCGACTGTAACTGTAATTTCTGAGGGGACACAGTTTTGTCAGTAAGCACCCATCCTAAATATTTCCATGGTGACGACTGTTGAACCTTATCTGAAGAAATTACCAGATTAGAACATTGTAACACTCGTTGGATGTGTTCAATCTGCTTGTCAGAAAAGGGGCGCAGCTTGAGCAAATAATATATCATCCATGTAATGATAAATTATAACATGTTTCCATTGTTCTCGTAAGGGCTGTAGTGCAGCAGCTACATATAATTGACACAAAGTGGGGCTATTACGCATACCCTGTGGTAATACTGTCCATTCAAATCGTTGATCTGGGCCCTCTCTGTTAAGGGAGGGTAAGGTAAAAGCAAACCGTTTTTGATCCTGAGGATGTAAATCAATTGTAAAAAAGCAATCCTTTAAATCAATAATTAGCAGAGACCAACACTCTGGAATCATGGCTGGATTAGGTAGCCCTGGCTGTAAAGCACCCGTCGGTTCCATCTGATTATTAATCTCTCTCAGATCATGTAACAATCGATATTTACCTGACTTCTTTTTTATGACAAATATTGGAGAATTCCATGGACTAGTGGACAAACATAAATGACCTTGTTGAAATTGCTCTTTGACCAATTGATGAGCATGAAATAGACTTTGCCGTTTTAATGGCCATTGCTTAACCCATACCGGTGTGTTGGTAGTTCAGGTAATGGGAATTGGGAAAGTCCAAGCAATGGCTAATAGGCCAAAGGGTGCTCATTCGTAAGTACAACCGCCAACTGTGAGAGTATATCCCTTCCAATTAGACACTGCACAGTTGGTGGTAGTTGTACCACAGAAAACACAGCAGAAACTTGACGACCCTCCAGCTTTACTTTCAACGTAGGTGTTCTCTGAGCAAATGTCATACCCCCAACTCCAGAAACCGTAGTACCTGATGGAAACAGGGGCCATCCTTGGGGCCACTGTGATGGAGTAATTATACTAGAATCTGCCCCAGTGTCCAAAAGGGCCATAAGGATCAGTTTTTGATTGTCATAACCAATCTCAACCTTGTGTCTAGGTCGATCATTTAATGTCAAGGTTAAAAGAGTCAGTCCCCCTGAAGAGCCGAATCCTTCATCACCTCGATCCTTATCAGTTAACGACGGCATTCCCTTTGTAAGTTGTTCCAATGGGATCAACTGAGCGATACGTTGTCCCTTGGTTATCCGTATGGGAGGAAAAGGGGTATATAACATTATCATTATTTCTCCGGTGTAGTCAGCGTCAATAACGCCAGGTAAAACAAAGAGTCCCAGCATTGATGCCGATGACCTGCCGAGTAATAATGCCCCCACAAACTTATTTTGAATCACCACAGGACCATACACTCCAGTGGGAATTCGATGTGGCTGAGTATTTAGGAGACTAATGTCTACAGCGGATGCCAGGTCAAGTCCGAGACTGCCTCTTGTTGCTGGTCTGAGGCGGGAGACGCTACCTGCTGTGCAGCAGCTACTTGTGTCTGCACGCGGCTGCTCCGATTTGCGCTCCCAACGGAGTTTCCCGAACGGCGATGACAGGCTCCCGTTTTATGATTATCCGAACGACACTTGACACACCACACACCGGAGGCAGTACACTCTTTGCGAACGTGGCCCAGAAGGCCACACCGAAAGCACCTTGCTCGGCCAGTCCCCGGGGACGTCTTCTGTCGAGTAACGACCGACGCTTGGAGGGGTGCAAGAGCTGCTAACACTTGAGTCTGAGATGCCTTAGCTTGTTCTTGTAACCCAACCCCCAACTGCTTTATAGCCTCTACTACTAAAGCTTGAGGTCCAGTGGGCACCTGAGCCATCCTTTCTAATGCTTCCTCTATTGTCCAATTGGCACCAAGAGTGCTCAAAATATTACGAGTAGTAGTATTACAATTTTGTAAGGCACACTGTTTTAACAAGGTTCCTCGCATATGTTCAGGAACCCCAGCTCTCTCTATAGCTGCAGCAGCCTTGTCTATGAATGCCCCAAACGTTTCGTCCCTGCCTTGTCTTATACCCATATAAACTGGAACGCCCCCCGGTTCTTTCACTCGATCAATAGCTCTCCTTACTAGTTGCATTGCCTCTCTCAACTTATCTGCACCTATCATTGCTTGTGCTTCAGTGCGTAAAAACGGTCCAAGTCCCATAAGTTCCTCTACAGTCACTCCCTGCAACGGATCCCCAGGCTGTCTCTGAATTGCAACGGATTCATGCACTAAACTCTGCCAATGAGCATTAAACAACAATTGCTGATGCTGGGTAGATATCAATCGAATTATCCCTCAGCAGTCAGCAGGTAATAAAATTTGTGTACTCCAGATATAATCTAACATTTGTTTCGCTGGCTCGCTATGGACTCCAAATTGACTGACCGTGGCGCGCAATTGGGACAATAATTTCCAATCCAAGGCTGAAACTGTCGCTTGCACACCGCCTCCCGGAATTGCTGGAATGTGACAGGACAGGCTAGCTGTGCAGCCACTTGCAATACCTCTCCATCCCCCTGCTCCAGCCCTTCCCGAGCTAGCGCAGCCCAAGCTTCTCTACGTTCCTTTGCCATAGCCTCAGCCAGGTCCGCTTCCGCCCCTGGAGTTGGCTCCGACAGAAACGGATTAGTAGGGCTGCTTGATGTGTCCTTGGGAGCAAACTCGCTCTCGGGGGCTGAGGGTACAGAAGGAGGAGGTTTAAATCCATCAGTAAAGGGTGGAGGCCATGGAGGCAAGTATACGGTAGACACACTTGGGGGTAAGGGGGCATCTCGCGGCCAGTCAATCCCGTACGTCTTATTCTTTTCATGAGCAGCAGATGCCTGTTCAGCCGCCCTCTGTTCTGCCTGATATCGTAATAACTCATTATGTACAGCCCTCCATGGTTTTCCAAATTTCTTGGCTGACTTATCCCCATCAATTGCAGCCTCCCATAACCTATCACCCAATTTACGCCACTCAGATAATTCGTGAACAGTATGCGGGTTCTGAAAACAGCCCTGGGAGTGCCCATAAGCTAACAACCCAGGAAGATCCTTTTGTAAATCGATCTCCCTAATTTGTCTCTTTTGTAAGAGACATGTACATAAATCATATGCTGCTTGCCTCTGCATACCTGAATATCGTCAGCGCGCGCTGTTGCAGCTCTCCAAGGTCTCGGCAGCACGTTTCAGCCGGGTACGCCGATGCGAACGCCCGGGGCTCGACACAGTTTTCTTCGCTGTGTTTTAGCCGTCCTCGCTGCAAAGGACCTGACCACTCGTTGCTCCGTCGTGGATCACGTCGGGGTCACCATTTGTCGGAGAACAACGGGAGACAAGCACATCCGATGATGATCAACAAGTCTCAGTTTATTCAGAATTATCTTATGACTTATATAACAGAGTTAATTAGCTCATACATATTGCAAAAGCCAAGCTCCTTATAGGTGGCTACAGTAGAAGGCATTGTTATCTATTAAATGGATACAGTAGAAGGCTATGCATCTTTTCCCAAGACACTAGTAGCAAGTCATGTACCTTTCCCAGGACACTAGTAGCAAGTCATGTACCTTTCCCAAGACACTAGTAGCAAGTCATGTACTTTTTCTCAAGACACTGGTATCTACATTATTTTCTGGTTTCTAAACCAAGGTCCTGCATTCCGTGTCTAGCTACATTTAAGCAGGTCTTGTGATCTTGTTGTCATGCCCCTTGTCACGTAGCCACTATTCAATAATATCTTCCACATTTCCCCCGTCTTCTTTTAATAAAAACAAATTATTTTGTGTTTTATGGACCATGCGTATAACTATATTCTGTAGATAGGCTACAAAACAGGGTAAAAACAATATAATCAACAAAACCATCAATCCTATACCTATTGCATACATAATCATGGTCTTAAGCCAGGGACCAATACCGAGAGATGATAGCCAGGTATCAAGCGGGTTAGTTGCAACAGTAATATCCTTAGTGTGATTCTTAAGCCATTGCAATTGCTTGTGAATTGATTCTGAATTAGAGGAGAGATTAAAACAACACATGCCCTCAAAATCTTTACAACCATGCCCATGAGCCAATAATAAAAAATCAATAGCAGCTCTATTTTCAAGTATCTGATGTCTGAGATTTTCCATGTCCTGTGCTAGTTCACTCAATATCTGTGTTGTTACGTTTGATTGCTTAACCATCCAGCATGCTAGTGTATTTATAGTACGAAGTGCATGAGCAGCACCTACCCCTGGAACAATTGACGCAAAAAAGTTAGCCGTGGGTCCCCAGAGTTCTACTTGATCACTACAGTCGGGTGTGAGGGTTGCTACAGCTCGCTTATCACGATGTGTCTTATTAAAAAGGAATTGTGATATTACAGTAACATTTGGTGCGAAAAGAGTCAATTTTCCCAGATAACATGGACCACCACGAGCATGCCTAGGTATTCCTTGCCATGCTCGATCACCGCAAATCAAATAGGTGTTGCCAGGCAATGCCTTTGCACTGTCATTAGCCCAAATCTTTGTCATTTTTTCCCCCAACCATAGGTTCTATAATCGCCACACATATATGTTTCGTTCCAAAAGGGATAGCTCCTGGGTGTAAGCCATAATGCAGGATCATTGACATTTTGCTTATAATCACCCAGTTCAACACATCCTGATTCATTTGCTGAACTATTCAACATTCTGCTACCTAAAAAGCCCGATTTCTTGAGGATCCCAGGGTAATGTTTTGTTTAAGGCAGCTAATAATTTGGCTGTCCATTTACTGCTGTCATCTAACCTATTGCATGTGGCAGTGGATAGCTTTGAAAAATCAGTTGTATTATATCCGGGTATTCCAACCAAACATGTACGAAAAGGATCAGTAGCAGAAGCCAATGCTAAGCAAAAGGAAGTAGTATGCGTTTTGTTAGCCCATGTTACCCATAAGTTTGGTGGAGAATTGAGATACATAGCAAAAACGGTATTATACACAAATAAGATGCAGTAGATCCAGGACCACACGATCGCAGTAATATTGGATCAGCTCTTCTTCAATCACCGTGCCTTTCTGTTGACTCCGTGGAACTTTGGGGATCAAGTACAGGTCTTGCCCATCTTGCAGGTATCCAAAGAGGTCCTGTAGGGGCAGAAACACAAAGATAGCCCCTCCCCCAAAATAAGACCTTTGCAGGTGTTTGCCGTACTCCTGTCTTAGGGTCCTTATACCGTACCCATATGGTACTAGTATCTTGACATTCAGATGAAGAGCTAGTATGTACAACTACGGGTGGATACTTTGCATCTCCAAAAACACACAAATGGTTAATTACGAATAAGGTTTTCAACAATCTTGAATGCGGATCAGCGATCTCTGCAAGATGTGCCAAATGCTGTTTTAGGGTACCATGTGCCCGTTCCACTATAGCTTGTCCTGTGGGGGAGTGAGGAATTCCCGTGACATGTCTTACTCCCCATGTCTTCAAAAATCTATCCATCCTGTGGCTAGTATAAGCGGGACCATTGTCCGTCTTTAACTGCTTTGGGACTCCCATGACAGCAAAACAACTAAGCACATGTCTTTCGACATGCAATACTTTCTCTCCAGCTTGTGCCGTTGCCCAAATAAATTTACTATATGTATCAATAGATACATGCACATATTTTAAACGTCCAAAAGAAGAGACATGAGTAACATCCATCTGCCAAAGGTCATTTGAGACAAGCCCTCTGGGATTAACTCCCACTCCTAATCCGCAACCTCCATTATGGTTACTACAGATTGGGCAAGCTCCAACAATACTACACGCCTCCGCCATGGAGATCCCAAATTCGACATGCAGGCCTTTGGCATTTTGGTGGAAAACCGAATGGGCCTCTCTGGCTAAAACAGTTTTTGCAATGGGAACAGCAGTGAAAACAGAGACCAGCCTATCCGCCCTATCATTACCCTCTCCAAGTCCAATATTCCATTTATGACTTCGTATGTGGATTATAGAATAGGGATTTTCTCTAAGCTTCACTGCCTTTCTGAGTTGGATAAAAAGCTCATGTAACCTCTTATTTTGGACGTCTTTGATAAATGCATCCTCGATTCGCTCAACAATGCCCGTTACATAAAGTGAATCAGTTACAATATTTAGAGGCCCCATCAAGTTCATCATGGCCCATACGACGGCAGTCGGTTCCATGGTCTGTAAAGTATCCTCCTGTCTTGCGTGTAACAATTCCTGTTTCCATGAACCGTTGTCTTGCCATGTAACGGCAGCCCGTTGCGATTTACGTCCTGCATCAGTATATGCTGTTACCGCGTCTTTTATAGGGTTCTTTTCTCTTTTCGGGCATGTCATCCAGTTCCATTGCCCGATCCATCGTAATAATGGGGACTCAAAGCTATTAGTCTCAATCACACAACCAGCACCAAGCAACGCCTCTTGCAAATGTTCACTATTCTGTAGATACCATTGTAAAGAGTCTTTTCTTTGCATGGGTAAATATATTGTGGAAGGCTGGCAGCCTTGAACTTGTAAAATTCTTTCCCGTCCTCGTTTTATCAAATCCGCCAAAATTTCCACTTGTTGTACCAAGGTTTTAGCCTGCTGTAAAGCAGGGGATACCCATTCAAGAATACCCAATTCCCCGGTTTTCTTTAATTGCATGAGAGCTCCAATCAGGTACCGATGCCCTAACCACACAGCAAGATCAATCGGAACAGTAGCATCGAGTCGATGTACATGTCCTGTAATAGCGCGTTCTACAATTTGCTGTATGAGATTTTTCTGATAAGGGGTAACTCTAAGTTCTATCGTAGGGTCCGTACCTTTCAATAATGGACGGAGTCCTTCTAGCAATTCATTTGGTATACCCACTATGGGCCGTAGCCACTGCAAGTCTCCTAAAAATCTTTGTGCATCATTAAGAGTCCGTAGTCGCGACTGCAACTGTAATTTCTGAGGGGACACAGTTTTGTCAGTAAGCACCCATCCTAAATATTTCCATGGTGACGACTGTTGAACCTTATCTGAAGAAATTACCAGATTAGAACATTGTAACACTCGTTGGATGTGTTCAATCTGCTTGTCAGAAAAGGGGCGCAGCTTGAGCAAATAATATATCATCCATGTAATGATAAATTATAACATGTTTCCATTGTTCTCGTAAGGGCTGTAGTGCAGCAGCTACATATAATTGACACAAAGTGGGGCTATTACGCATACCCTGTGGTAATACTGTCCATTCAAATCGTTGATCTGGGCCCTCTCTGTTAAGGGAGGGTAAGGTAAAAGCAAACCGTTTTTGATCCTGAGGATGTAAATCAATTGTAAAAAAGCAATCCTTTAAATCAATAATTAGCAGAGACCAACACTCTGGAATCATGGCTGGATTAGGTAGCCCTGGCTGTAAAGCACCCGTCGGTTCCATCTGATTATTAATCTCTCTCAGATCATGTAACAATCGATATTTACCTGACTTCTTTTTTATGACAAATATTGGAGAATTCCATGGACTAGTGGACAAACGTAAATGACCTTGTTGAAATTGCTCTTTGACCAATTGATGAGCATGAAATAGACTTTGCCGTTTTAATGGCCATTGCTTAACCCATACCGGTGTGTTGGTAGTTCAGGTAATGGGAATTGGGAAAGTCCAAGCAATGGCTAATAGGCCAAAGGGTGCTCATTCGTAAGTACAACCGCCAACTGTGAGAGTATATCCCTTCCAATTAGACACTGCACAGTTGGTGGTAGTTGTACCACAGAAAACACAGCAGAAACTTGACGACCCTCCAGCTTTACTTTCAACGTAGGTGTTCTCTGAGCAAATGTCATACCCCCAACTCCAGAAACCGTAGTACCTGATGGAAACAGGGGCCATCCTTGGGGCCACTGTGATGGAGTAATTATACTAGAATCTGCCCCAGTGTCCAAAAGGGCCATAAGGATCAGTTTTTGATTGTCATAACCAATCTCAACCTTGTGTCTAGGTCGATCATTTAATGTCAAGGTTAAAAGAGTCAGTCCCCCTGAAGAGCCGAATCCTTCATCACCTCGATCCTTATCAATTAACGACGGCATTCCCTTTGTAAGTTGTTCCAATGGGATCAACTGAGCGATACGTTGTCCCTTGGTTATCCGTATGGGAGGAAAAGGGGTATATAACATTATCATTATTTCTCCGGTGTAGTCAGCGTCAATAACGCCAGGTAAAACAAAGAGTCCCAGCATTGATGCCGATGACCTGCCGAGTAATAATGCCCCCACAAACTTATTTTGAATCACCACAGGACCATACACTCCAGTGGGAATTCGATGTGGCTGAGTATTTAGGAGACTAATGTCTACAGCGGATGCCAGGTCAAGTCCGAGACTGCCTCTTGTTGCTGGTCTGAGGCGGGAGACGCTACCTGCTGTGCAGCAGCTACTTGTGTCTGCACGCGGCTGCTCCGATTTGCGCTCCCAACGGAGTTTCCCGAACGGCGATGACAGGCTCCCGTTTTATGATTATCCGAACGACACTTGACACACCACACACCGGAGGCAGTACACTCTTTGCGAACGTGGCCCAGAAGGCCACACCGAAAGCACCTTGCTCGGCCAGTCCCCGGGGACGTCTTCTGTCGAGTAACGACCGACGCTTGGAGGGGTGCAAGAGCTGCTAACACTTGAGTCTGAGATGCCTTAGCTTGTTCTTGTAACCCAACCCCCAACTGCTTTATAGCCTCTACTACTAAAGCTTGAGGTCCAGTGGGCACCTGAGCCATCCTTTCTAATGCTTCCTCTATTGTCCAATTGGCACCAAGAGTGCTCAAAATATTACGAGTAGTAGTATTACAATTTTGTAAGGCACACTGTTTTAACAAGGTTCCTCGCATATGTTCAGGAACCCCAGCTCTCTCTGTAGCTGCAGCAGCCTTGTCTATGAATGCCCCAAACGTTTCGTCCCTGCCTTGTCTTATACCCATATAAACTGGAACGCCCCCCGGTTCTTTCACTCGATCTATAGCTCTCCTTACTAGTTGCATTGCCTCTCTCAACTTATCTGCACCTATCATTGCTTGTGCTTCAGTGCGTAAAAACGGTCCAAGTCCCATAAGTTCCTCTACAGTCACTCCCTGCAACGGATCCCCAGGCTGTCTCTGAATTGCAACGGATTCATGCACTAAACTCTGCCAATGAGCATTAAACAACAACTGCTGATGCTGGGTAAATATCAATCGAATTATCCCTCGGCAGTCAGCAGGTAATAAAATTTGTGTACTCCAGATATAATCTAACATTTGTTTCGCTGGCTCGCTATGGACTCCAAATTGACTGACCGTGGCGCGCAATTGGGACAATAATTTCCAATCCAAGGCTGAAATTGTCGCTTGCACACCGCCTCCCGGAATTGCTGGAATGTGACAGGACAGGCTAGCTGTGCAGCCACTTGCAATACCTCTCCATCCCCCCGCTCCAGCCCTTCCCGAGCTAGCGCAGCCCAAGCTTCTCTACGTTCCTTTGCCATAGCCTCAGCCAGGTCCGCTTCCGCCCCTGGAGTTGGCTCCGACAGAAACGGATTAGTAGGGCTGCTTGATGTGTCCTTGGGAGCAAACTCGCTCTCGGGGGCTGAGGGTACAGAAGGAGGAGGTTTAAATCCATCAGTAGAAGGAGGAGGCGATGGAGGCAAGTATACGGTAGACACACTTGGGGGTAAGGGGGCATCTCGCGGCCAGTCAATCCCGTACGTCTTATTCTTTTCATGAGCAGCAGATGCCTGTTCAGCCGCCCTCTGTTCTGCCTGATAACGTAATAACTCATTATGTACAGCCCTCCATGGTTTTCCAAATTTCTTGGCTGACTTATCCCCATCAATTGCAGCCTCCCATAACCTATCACCCAATTTACGCCACTCAGATAATTCGTGAACAGTATGCGGGTTCTGAAAACAGCCCTGGGAGTGCCCATAAGCTAACAACCCAGGAAGATCCTTTTGTAAATCGATCTCCCTAATTTGTCTCTTTTGTAAGAGACATGTACATAAATCATATGCTGCTTGCCTCTGCCTACCTGAATATCGTCAGCACGCGCTGTTGCAGCTCTCCAAGGTCTCGGCAGCACGTTTCAGCCGGGTACGCCGATGCGAACGCCCGGGGCTCGACACAGTTTTCTTCGCTGTGTTTTAGCCGTCCTCGCTGCAAAGGACCTGACCACTCGTTGCTCCGTCGTGGATCACGTCGGGGTCACCATTTGTCGGAGACCAACGGGAGACAAGCACATCCGATGATGATCAACAAGTCTCAGTTTATTCAGAATTATCTTATGACTTATATAGCAGAGTTAATTAGCTCATACATATTGCAAAAGCCAAGCTCCTTATAGGTGGCTACAGTAGAAGGCATTGTTATCTATTAAATGGATACAGTAGAAGGCTATGCATCTTTTCCCAAGACACTAGTAGCAAGTCATGTACCTTTCCCAGGACACTAGTAGCAAGTCATGTACCTTTCCCAAGACACTAGTAGCAAGTCATGTACTTTTCTCAAGACACTGGTATCTACATTATTTTCTGGTTTCTAAACCAAGGTCCTGCATTCCGTGTCTAGCTACATTTAAGCAGGTCTTGTGATCTTGTTGTCATGCCCCTTGTCACGTAGCCACTATTCAATAATATCTTCCACATTTCCCCCGTCTTCTTTTAATAAAAACAAATTATTTTGTGTTTTATGGACCATGCGTATAACTATATTCTGTAGATAGGCTACAAAACAGGGTAAAAACAATATAATCAACAAAACCATCAATCCTATACCTATTGCATACATAATCATGGTCTTAAGCCAGGGACCAATACCGAGAGATGATAGCCAGGTATCAAGCGGGTTAGTTGCAACAGTAATATCCTTAGTGTGATTCTTAAGCCATTGCAATTGCTTGTGAATTGATTCTGAATTAGAGGAGAGATTAAAACAACACATGCCCTCAAAATCTTTACAACCATGCCCATGAGCCAATAATAAAAAATCAATAGCAGCTCTATTTTCAAGTATCTGATGTCTGAGATTTTCCATGTCCTGTGCTAGTTCACTCAATATCTGTGTTGTTACGTTTGATTGCTTAACCATCCAGCATGCTAGTGTATTTATAGTACGAAGCGCATGAGCAGCACCTACCCCTGGAACAATTGACGCAAAAAAGTTAGCCGTGGGTCCCCAGAGTTCTACTTGATCACTACAGTCGGGTGTGAGGGTTGCTACAGCTCGCTTATCACGATGTGTCTTATTAAAAAGGAATTGTGATATTACAGTAACATTTGGTGCGAAAAGAGTCAATTTTCCCAGATAACATGGACCACCACGAGCATGCCTAGGTATTCCTTGCCATGCTCGATCACCGCAAATCAAATAGGTGTTGCCAGGCAATGCCTTTGCACTGTCATTAGCCCAAATCTTTGTGTCATTTTTTCCCCCAACCATAGGTTCTATAATCGCCACACATATATGTTTCGTTCCAAAAGGGATAGCTCCTGGGTGTAAGCCATAATGCAGGATCATTGACATTTTGCTTATAATCACCCAGTTCAACACATCCTGATTCATTTGCTGAACTATTCAACATTCTGCTACCTAAAAAGCCCGATTTCTTGAGGATCCCAGGGTAATGTTTTGTTTAAGGCAGCTAATAATTTGGCTGTCCATTTACTGCTGTCATCTAACCTATTGCATGTGGCAGTGGATAGCTTTGAAAAATCAGTTGTATTATATCCGGGTATTCCAACCAAACATGTACGAAAAGGATCAGTAGCAGAAGCCAATGCTAAGCAAAAGGAAGTAGTATGCGTTTTGTTAGCCCATGTTACCCATAAGTTTGGTGGAGAATTGAGATACATAGCAAAAACGGTATTATACACAAATAAGATGCAGTAGATCCGGGACCACACGATCGCAGTAATATTGGATCAGCTCTTCTTCAATCACCGTGCCTTTCTGTTGACTCCGTGGAACTTTGGGGATCAAGTACAGGTCTTGCCCATCTTGCAGGTATCCAAAGAGGTCCTGTAGGGGCAGAAACACAAAGATAGCCCCTCCCCCAAAATAAGACCTTTGCAGGTGTTTGCCGTACTCCTGTCTTAGGGTCCTTATACCGTACCCATATGGTACTAGTATCTTGACATTCAGATGAAGAGCTAGTATGTACAACTACGGGTGGATACTTTGCATCTCCAAAAACACACAAATGGTTAATTACGAATAAGGTTTTCAACAATCTTGAATGCGGATCAGCGATCTCTGCAAGATGTGCCAAATGCTGTTTTAGGGTACCATGTGCCCGTTCCACTATAGCTTGTCCTGTGGGGGAGTGAGGAATTCCCGTGACATGTCTTACTCCCCATGTCTTCAAAAATCTATCCATCCTGTGGCTAGTATAAGCGGGACCATTGTCCGTCTTTAACTGCTTTGGGACTCCCATGACAGCAAAACAACTAAGCACATGTCTTTCGACATGCAATACTTTCTCTCCAGCTTGTGCCGTTGCCCAAATAAATTTACTATATGTATCAATAGATACATGCACATATTTTAAACGTCCAAAAGAAGAGACATGAGTAACATCCATCTGCCAAAGGTCATTTGAGACAAGCCCTCTGGGATTAACTCCCACTCCTAATCCGCAACCTCCATTATGGTTACTACAGATTGGGCAAGCTCCAACAATACTACACGCCTCCGCCATGGAGATCCCAAATTCGACATGCAGGCCTTTGGCATTTTGGTGGAAAACCGAATGGGCCTCTCTGGCTAAAACAGTTTTTGCAATGGGAACAGCAGTGAAAACAGAGACCAGCCTATCCGCCCTATCATTACCCTCTCCAAGTCCAATATTCCATTTATGACTTCGTATGTGGATTATAGAATAGGGATTTTCTCTAAGCTTCACTGCCTTTCTGAGTTGGATAAAAAGCTCATGTAACCTCTTGTTTTGGACGTCTTTGATAAATGCATCCTCGATTCGCTCAACAATGCCCGTTACATAAAGTGAATCAGTTACAATATTTAGAGGCCCCATCAAGTTCATCATGGCCCATACGACGGCGGCCAGCTCCATTGTTTGCAAGGTATCCCCTTCTTTTGCATATAACAATTCCTGTTTCCATGAACCGTTGTCTTGCCATGTAACGGCAGCCCGTTGCGATTTACGTCCTGCATCAGTATATGCTGTTACCGCGTCTTTTATAGGGTTCTTTTCTCTTTTCGGGCATGTCATCCAGTTCCATTGCCCGATCCATCGTAATAATGGGGACTCAAAGCTATTAGTCTCAATCACACAACCAGCACCAAGCAACGCCTCTTGCAAATGTTCACTATTCTGTAGATACCATTGTAAAGAGTCTTTTCTTTGCATGGGTAAATATATTGTGGAAGGCTGGCAGCCTTGAACTTGTAAAATTCTTTCCCGTCCTCGTTTTATCAAATCCGCCAAATTTTCCACTTGTTGTACCAAGGTTTTAGCCTGCTGTAAAGCAGGGGATACCCATTCAAGAATACCCAATTCCCCCGTTTTCTTTAATTGCATGAGAGCTCCAATCAGGTACCGATGCCCTAACCACACAGCAAGACCAATCGGAACAGTAGCATCGAGTCGATGTACATGTCCTGTAATAGCGCGTTCTACAATTTGCTGTATGAGATTTTTCTGATAAGGGGTAACTCTAAGTTCTATCGTAGGGTCCGTACCTTTCAATAATGGACGGAGTCCTTCTAGCAATTCATTTGGTATACCCACTATGGGCCGTAGCCACTGCAAGTCTCCTAAAAATCTTTGTGCATCATTAAGAGTCCGTAGTCGCGACTGTAACTGTAATTTCTGAGGGGACACAGTTTTGTCAGTAAGCACCCATCCTAAATATTTCCATGGTGACGACTGTTGAACCTTATCTGAAGAAATTACCAGATTAGAACATTGTAACACTCGTTGGATGTGTTCAATCTGCTTGTCAGAAAAGGGGCGCAGCTTGAGCAAATAATATATCATCCATGTAATGATAAATTATAACATGTTTCCATTGTTCTCGTAAGGGCTGTAGTGCAGCAGCTACATATAATTGACACAAAGTGGGGCTATTACGCATACCCTGTGGTAATACTGTCCATTCAAATCGTTGATCTGGGCCCTCTCTGTTAAGGGAGGGTAAGGTAAAAGCAAACCGTTTTTGATCCTGAGGATGTAAATCAATTGTAAAAAAGCAATCCTTTAAATCAATAATTAGCAGAGACCAACACTCTGGAATCATGGCTGGATTAGGTAGCCCTGGCTGTAAAGCACCCGTCGGTTCCATCTGATTATTAATCTCTCTCAGATCATGTAACAATCGATATTTACCTGACTTCTTTTTTATGACAAATATTGGAGAATTCCATGGACTAGTGGACAAACGTAAATGACCTTGTTGAAATTGCTCTTTGACCAATTGATGAGCATGAAATAGACTTTGCCGTTTTAATGGCCATTGCTTAACCCATACCGGTGTGTTGGTAGTTCAGGTAATGGGAATTGGGAAAGTCCAAGCAATGGCTAATAGGCCAAAGGGTGCTCATTCGTAAGTACAACCGCCAACTGTGAGAGTATATCCCTTCCAATTAGACACTGCACAGTTGGTGGTAGTTGTACCACAGAAAACACAGCAGAAACTTGACGACCCTCCAGCTTTACTTTCAACGTAGGTGTTCTCTGAGCAAATGTCATACCCCCAACTCCAGAAACCGTAGTACCTGATGGAAACAGGGGCCATCCTTGGGGCCACTGTGATGGAGTAATTATACTAGAATCTGCCCCAGTGTCCAAAAGGGCCATAAGGATCAGTTTTTGATTGTCATAACCAATCTCAACCTTGTGTCTAGGTCGATCATTTAATGTCAAGGTTAAAAGAGTCAGTCCCCCTGAAGAGCCGAATCCTTCATCACCTCGATCCTTATCAGTTAACGACGGCATTCCCTTTGTAAGTTGTTCCAATGGGATCAACTGAGCGATACGTTGTCCCTTGGTTATCCGTATGGGAGGAAAAGGGGTATATAACATTATCATTATTTCTCCGGTGTAGTCAGCGTCAATAATGCCAGGTAAAACAAAGAGTCCCAGCATTGATGCCGATGACCTGCCGAGTAATAATGCCCCCACAAACTTATTTTGAATCACCACAGGACCATACACTCCAGTGGGAATTCGATGTGGCTGAGTATTTAGGAGACTAATGTCTACAGCGGATGCCAGGTCAAGTCCGAGACTGCCTCTTGTTGCTGGTCTGAGGCGGGAGACGCTACCTGCTGTGCAGCAGCTACTTGTGTCTGCACGCGGCTGCTCCGATTTGCGCTCCCAACGGAGTTTCCCGAACGGCGATGACAGGCTCCCGTTTTATGATTATCCGAACGACACTTGACACACCACACACCGGAGGCAGTACACTCTTTGCGAACGTGGCCCAGAAGGCCACACCGAAAGCACCTTGCTCGGCCAGTCCCCGGGGACGTCTTCTGTCGAGTAACGACCGACGCTTGGAGGGGTGCAAGAGCTGCTAACACTTGAGTCTGAGATGCCTTAGCTTGTTCTTGTAACCCAACCCCCAACTGCTTTATAGCCTCTACTACTAAAGCTTGAGGTCCAGTGGGCACCTGAGCCATCCTTTCTAATGCTTCCTCTATTGTCCAATTGGCACCAAGAGTGCTCAAAATATTACGAGTAGTAGTATTACAATTTTGTAAGGCACACTGTTTTAACAAGGTTCCTCGCATATGTTCAGGAACCCCAGCTCTCTCTGTAGCTGCAGCAGCCTTGTCTATGAATGCCCCAAACGTTTCGTCCCTGCCTTGTCTTATACCCATATAAACTGGAACGCCCCCCGGTTCTTTCACTCGATCTATAGCTCTCCTTACTAGTTGCATTGCCTCTCTCAACTTATCTGCACCTATCATTGCTTGTGCTTCAGTGCGTAAAAACGGTCCAAGTCCCATAAGTTCCTCTACAGTCACTCCCTGCAACGGATCCCCAGGCTGTCTCTGAATTGCAATGGATTCATGCACTAAACTCTGCCAATGAGCATTAAACAACAATTGCTGATGCTGGGTAGATATCAATCGAATTATCCCTCGGCAGTCAGCAGGTAATAAAATTTGTGTACTCCAGATATAATCTAACATTTGTTTTGCTGGCTCGCTATGGACTCCAAATTGACTGACCGTGGCGCGCAATTGGGACAATAATTTCCAATCCAAGGCTGAAACTGTCGCTTGCACACCGCCTCCCGGAATTGCTGGAATGTGACAGGACAGGCTAGCTGTGCAGCCACTTGCAATACCTCTCCATCCCCCCGCTCCAGCCCTTCCCGAGCTAGCGCAGCCCAAGCTTCTCTACGTTCCTTTGCCATAGCCTCAGCCAGGTCCGCTTCCGCCCCTGGAGTTGGCTCCGACAGAAACGGATTAGTAGGGCTGCTTGATGTGTCCTTGGGAGCAAACTCGCTCTCGGGGGCTGAGGGTACAGAAGGAGGAGGTTTAAATCCATCAGTAGAAGGAGGAGGCGATGGAGGCAAGTATACGGTAGACACACTTGGGGGTAAGGGGGCATCTCGCGGCCAGTCAATCCCGTACGTCTTATTCTTTTCATGAGCAGCAGATGCCTGTTCAGCCGCCCTCTGTTCTGCCTGATATCGTAATAACTCATTATGTACAGCCCTCCATGGTTTTCCAAATTTCTTGGCTGACTTATCCCCATCAATTGCAGCCTCCCATAACCTATCACCCAATTTACGCCACTCAGATAATTCGTGAACAGTATGCGGGTTCTGAAAACAGCCCTGGGAGTGCCCATAAGCTAACAACCCAGGAAGATCCTTTTGTAAATCGATCTCCCTAATTTGTCTCTTTTGTAAGAGACATGTACATAAATCATATGCTGCTTGCCTCTGCATACCTGAATATCGTCAGCGCGCGCTGTTGCAGCTCTCCAAGGTCTCGGCAGCACGTTTCAGCCGGGTACGCCGATGCGAACGCCCGGGGCTCGACACAGTTTTCTTCGCTGTGTTTTAGCCGTCCTCGCTGCAAAGGACCTGACCACTCGTTGCTCCGTCGTGGATCACGTCGGGGTCACCATTTGTCGGAGACCAACGGGAGACAAGCACATCCGATGATGATCAACAAGTCTCAGTTTATTCAGAATTATCTTATGACTTATATAACAGAGTTAATTAGCTCATACATATTGCAAAAGCCAAGCTCCTTATAGGTGGCTACAGTAGAAGGCATTGTTATCTATTAAATGGATACAGTAGAAGGCTATGCATCTTTTCCCAAGACACTAGTAGCAAGTCATGTACCTTTCCCAGGACACTAGTAGCAAGTCATGTACCTTTCCCAAGACACTAGTAGCAAGTCATGTACTTTTTCTCAAGACACTGGTATCTACATTATTTTCTAGTTTCTAAACCAAGGTCCTGCATTCCGTGTCTAGCTACATTTAAGCAGGTCTTGTGATCTTGTTGTCATGCCCCTTGTCACGTAGCCACTATTCAATAATATCTTCCACATTTCCCCCGTCTTCTTTTAATAAAAACAAATTATTTTGTGTTTTATGGACCATGCGTATAACTATATTCTGTAGATAGGCTACAAAACAGGGTAAAAACAATATAATCAACAAAACCATCAATCCTATACCTATTGCATACATAATCATGGTCTTAAGCCAGGGACCAATACCGAGAGATGATAGCCAGGTATCAAGCGGGTTAGTTGCAACAGTAATATCCTTAGTGTGATTCTTAAGCCATTGCAATTGCTTGTGAATTGATTCTGAATTAGAGGAGAGATTAAAACAACACATGCCCTCAAAATCTTTACAACCATGCCCATGAGCCAATAATAAAAAATCAATAGCAGCTCTATTTTCAAGTATCTGATGTCTGAGATTTTCCATGTCCTGTGCTAGTTCACTCAATATCTGTGTTGTTACGTTTGATTGCTTAACCATCCAGCATGCTAGTGTATTTATAGTACGAAGCGCATGAGCAGCACCTACCCCTGGAACAATTGACGCAAAAAAGTTAGCCGTGGGTCCCCAGAGTTCTACTTGATCACTACAGTCGGGTGTGAGGGTTGCTACAGCTCGCTTATCACGATGTGTCTTATTAAAAAGGAATTGTGATATTACAGTAACATTTGGTGCGAAAAGAGTCAATTTTCCCAGATAACATGGACCACCACGAGCATGCCTAGGTATTCCTTGCCATGCTCGATCACCGCAAATCAAATAGGTGTTGCCAGGCAATGCCTTTGCACTGTCATTAGCCCAAATCTTTGTGTCATTTTTTCCCCCAACCATAGGTTCTATAATCGCCACACATATATGTTTCGTTCCAAAAGGGATAGCTCCTGGGTGTAAGCCATAATGCAGGATCATTGACATTTTGCTTATAATCACCCAGTTCAACACATCCTGATTCATTTGCTGAACTATTCAACATTCTGCTACCTAAAAAGCCCGATTTCTTGAGGATCCCAGGGTAATGTTTTGTTTAAGGCAGCTAATAATTTGGCTGTCCATTTACTGCTGTCATCTAACCTATTGCATGTGGCAGTGGATAGCTTTGAAAAATCAGTTGTATTATATCCGGGTATTCCAACCAAACATGTACGAAAAGGATCAGTAGCAGAAGCCAATGCTAAGCAAAAGGAAGTAGTATGCGTTTTGTTAGCCCATGTTACCCATAAGTTTGGTGGAGAATTGAGATACATAGCAAAAACGGTATTATACACAAATAAGATGCAGTAGATCCAGGACCACACGATCGCAGTAATATTGGATCAGCTCTTCTTCAATCACCGTGCCTTTCTGTTGACTCCGTGGAACTTTGGGGATCAAGTACAGGTCTTGCCCATCTTGCAGGTATCCAAAGAGGTCCTGTAGGGGCAGAAACACAAAGATAGCCCCTCCCCCAAAATAAGACCTTTGCAGGTGTTTGCCGTACTCCTGTCTTAGGGTCCTTATACCGTACCCATATGGTACTAGTATCTTGACATTCAGATGAAGAGCTAGTATGTACAACTACGGGTGGATACTTTGCATCTCCAAAAACACACAAATGGTTAATTACGAATAAGGTTTTCAACAATCTTGAATGCGGATCAGCGATCTCTGCAAGATGTGCCAAATGCTGTTTTAGGGTACCATGTGCCCGTTCCACTATAGCTTGTCCTGTGGGGGAGTGAGGAATTCCCGTGACATGTCTTACTCCCCATGTCTTCAAAAATCTATCCATCCTGTGGCTAGTATAAGCGGGACCATTGTCCGTCTTTAACTGCTTTGGGACTCCCATGACAGCAAAACAACTAAGCACATGTCTTTCGACATGCAATACTTTCTCTCCAGCTTGTGCCGTTGCCCAAATAAATTTACTATATGTATCAATAGATACATGCACATATTTTAAACGTCCAAAAGAAGAGACATGAGTAACATCCATCTGCCAAAGGTCATTTGAGACAAGCCCTCTGGGATTAACTCCCACTCCTAATCCGCAACCTCCATTATGGTTACTACAGATTGGGCAAGCTCCAACAATACTACACGCCTCCGCCATGGAGATCCCAAATTCGACATGCAGGCCTTTGGCATTTTGGTGGAAAACCGAATGGGCCTCTCTGGCTAAAACAGTTTTTGCAATGGGAACAGCAGTGAAAACAGAGACCAGCCTATCCGCCCTATCATTACCCTCTCCAAGTCCAATATTCCATTTATGACTTCGTATGTGGATTATAGAATAGGGATTTTCTCTAAGCTTCACTGCCTTTCTGAGTTGGATAAAAAGCTCATGTAACCTCTTATTTTGGACGTCTTTGATAAATGCATCCTCGATTCGCTCAACAATGCCCGTTACATAAAGTGAATCAGTTACAATATTTAGAGGCCCCATCAAGTTCATCATGGCCCATACGACGGCGGCCAGCTCCATTGTTTGCAAGGTATCCCCTTCTTTTGCATATAACAATTCCTGTTTCCATGAACCGTTGTCTTGCCATGTAACGGCAGCCCGTTGCGATTTACGTCCTGCATCAGTATATGCTGTTACCGCGTCTTTTATAGGGTTCTTTTCTCTTTTCGGGCATGTCATCCAGTTCCATTGCCCGATCCATCGTAATAATGGGGACTCAAAGCTATTAGTCTCAATCACACAACCAGCACCAAGCAACGCCTCTTGCAAATGTTCACTATTCTGTAGATACCATTGTAAAGAGTCTTTTCTTTGCATGGGTAAATATATTGTGGAAGGCTGGCAGCCTTGAACTTGTAAAATTCTTTCCCGTCCTCGTTTTATCAAATCCGCCAAATTTTCCACTTGTTGTACCAAGGTTTTAGCCTGCTGTAAAGCAGGGGATACCCATTCAAGAATACCCAATTCCCCGGTTTTCTTTAATTGCATGAGAGCTCCAATCAGGTACCGATGCCCTAACCACACAGCAAGATCAATCGGAACAGTAGCATCGAGTCGATGTACATGTCCTGTAATAGCGCGTTCTACAATTTGCTGTATGAGATTTTTCTGATAAGGGGTAACTCTAAGTTCTATCGTAGGGTCCGTACCTTTCAATAATGGACGGAGTCCTTCTAGCAATTCATTTGGTATACCCACTATGGGCCGTAGCCACTGCAAGTCTCCTAAAAATCTTTGTGCATCATTAAGAGTCCGTAGTCGCGACTGCAACTGTAATTTCTGAGGGGACACAGTTTTGTCAGTAAGCACCCATCCTAAATATTTCCATGGTGACGACTGTTGAACCTTATCTGAAGAAATTACCAGATTAGAACATTGTAACACTCGTTGGATGTGTTCAATCTGCTTGTCAGAAAAGGGGCGCAGCTTGAGCAAATAATATATCATCCATGTAATGATAAATTATAACATGTTTCCATTGTTCTCGTAAGGGCTGTAGTGCAGCAGCTACATATAATTGACACAAAGTGGGACTATTACGCATACCCTGTGGTAATACTGTCCATTCAAATCGTTGATCTGGGCCCTCTCTGTTAAGGGAGGGTAAGGTAAAAGCAAACCGTTTTTGATCCTGAGGATGTAAATCAATTGTAAAAAAGCAATCCTTTAAATCAATAATTAGCAGAGACCAACACTCTGGAATCATGGCTGGATTAGGTAGCCCTGGCTGTAAAGCACCCGTCGGTTCCATCTGATTATTAATCTCTCTCAGATCATGTAACAATCGATATTTACCTGACTTCTTTTTTATGACAAATATTGGAGAATTCCATGGACTAGTGGACAAACGTAAATGACCTTGTTGAAATTGCTCTTTGACCAATTGATGAGCATGAAATAGACTTTGCCGTTTTAATGGCCATTGCTTAACCCATACCGGTGTGTTGGTAGTTCAGGTAATGGGAATTGGGAAAGTCCAAGCAATGGCTAATAGGCCAAAGGGTGCTCATTCGTAAGTACAACCGCCAACTGTGAGAGTATATCCCTTCCAATTAGACACTGCACAGTTGGTGGTAGTTGTACCACAGAAAACACAGCAGAAACTTGACGACCCTCCAGCTTTACTTTCAACGTAGGTGTTCTCTGAGCAAATGTCATACCCCCAACTCCAGAAACCGTAGTACCTGATGGAAACAGGGGCCATCCTTGGGGCCACTGTGATGGAGTAATTATACTAGAATCTGCCCCAGTGTCCAAAAGGGCCATAAGGATCAGTTTTTGATTGTCATAACCAATCTCAACCTTGTGTCTAGGTCGATCATTTAATGTCAAGGTTAAAAGAGTCAGTCCCCCTGAAGAGCCGAATCCTTCATCACCTCGATCCTTATCAGTTAACGACGGCATTCCCTTTGTAAGTTGTTCCAATGGGATCAACTGAGCGATACGTTGTCCCTTGGTTATCCGTATGGGAGGAAAAGGGGTATATAACATTATCATTATTTCTCCGGTGTAGTCAGCGTCAATAACGCCAGGTAAAACAAAGAGTCCCAGCATTGATGCCGATGACCTGCCGAGTAATAATGCCCCCACAAACTTATTTTGAATCACCACAGGACCATACACTCCAGTGGGAATTCGATGTGGCTGAGTATTTAGGAGACTAATGTCTACAGCGGATGCCAGGTCAAGTCCGAGACTGCCTCTTGTTGCTGGTCTGAGGCGGGAGACGCTACCTGCTGTGCAGCAGCTACTTGTGTCTGCACGCGGCTGCTCCGATTTGCGCTCCCAACGGAGTTTCCCGAACGGCGATGACAGGCTCCCGTTTTATGATTATCCGAACGACACTTGACACACCACACACCGGAAGCAGTACACTCTTTGCGAACGTGGCCCAGAAGGCCACACCGAAAGCACCTTGCTCGGCCAGTCCCCGGGGACGTCTTCTGTCGAGTAACGACCGACGCTTGGAGGGGTGCAAGAGCTGCTAACACTTGAGTCTGAGATGCCTTAGCTTGTTCTTGTAACCCAACCCCCAACTGCTTTATAGCCTCTACTACTAAAGCTTGAGGTCCAGTGGGCACCTGAGCCATCCTTTCTAATGCTTCCTCTATTGTCCAATTGGCACCAAGAGTGCTCAAAATATTACGAGTAGTAGTATTACAATTTTGTAAGGCACACTGTTTTAACAAGGTTCCTCGCATATGTTCAGGAACCCCAGCTCTCTCTGTAGCTGCAGCAGCCTTGTCTATGAATGCCCCAAACGTTTCGTCCCTGCCTTGTCTTATACCCATATAAACTGGAACGCCCCCCGGTTCTTTCACTCGATCTATAGCTCTCCTTACTAGTTGCATTGCCTCTCTCAACTTATCTGCACCTATCATTGCTTGTGCTTCAGTGCGTAAAAACGGTCCAAGTCCCATAAGTTCCTCTACAGTCACTCCCTGCAACGGATCCCCAGGCTGTCTCTGAATTGCAACGGATTCATGCACTAAACTCTGCCAATGAGCATTAAACAACAACTGCTGATGCTGGGTAAATATCAATCGAATTATCCCTCGGCAGTCAGCAGGTAATAAAATTTGTGTACTCCAGATATAATCTAACATTTGTTTCGCTGGCTCGCTATGGACTCCAAATTGACTGACCGTGGCGCGCAATTGGGACAATAATTTCCAATCCAAGGCTGAAATTGTCGCTTGCACACCGCCTCCCGGAATTGCTGGAATGTGACAGGACAGGCTAGCTGTGCAGCCACTTGCAATACCTCTCCATCCCCCCGCTCCAGCCCTTCCCGAGCTAGCGCAGCCCAAGCTTCTCTACGTTCCTTTGCCATAGCCTCAGCCAGGTCCGCTTCCGCCCCTGGAGTTGGCTCCGACAGAAACGGATTAGTAGGGCTGCTTGATGTGTCCTTGGGAGCAAACTCGCTCTCGGGGGCTGAGGGTACAGAAGGAGGAGGTTTAAATCCATCAGTAGAAGGAGGAGGTGATGGAGGCAAGTATACGGTAGACACACTTGGGGGTAAGGGGGCATCTCGCGGCCAGTCAATCCCGTACGTCTTATTCTTTTCATGAGCAGCAGATGCCTGTTCAGCCGCCCTCTGTTCTGCCTGATAACGTAATAACTCATTATGTACAGCCCTCCATGGTTTTCCAAATTTCTTGGCTGACTTATCCCCATCAATTGCAGCCTCCCATAACCTATCACCCAATTTACGCCACTCAGATAATTCGTGAACAGTATGCGGGTTCTGAAAACAGCCCTGGGAGTGCCCATAAGCTAACAACCCAGGAAGATCCTTTTGTAAATCGATCTCCCTAATTTGTCTCTTTTGTAAGAGACATGTACATAAATCATATGCTGCTTGCCTCTGCCTACCTGAATATCGTCAGCGCACGCTGTTGCAGCTCTCCAAGGTCTCGGCAGCACGTTTCAGCCGGGTACGCCGATGCGAACGCCCGGGGCTCGACACAGTTTTCTTCGCTGTGTTTTAGCCGTCCTCGCTGCAAAGGACCTGACCACTCGTTGCTCCGTCGTGGATCACGTCGGGGTCACCATTTGTCGGAGACCAACGGGAGACAAGCACATCCGATGATGATCAACAAGTCTCAGTTTATTCAGAATTATCTTATGACTTATATAACAGAGTTAATTAGCTCATACATATTGCAAAAGCCAAGCTCCTTATAGGTGGCTACAGTAGAAGGCATTGTTATCTATTAAATGGATACAGTAGAAGGCTATGCATCTTTTCCCAAGACACTAGTAGCAAGTCATGTACCTTTCCCAGGACACTAGTAGCAAGTCATGTACCTTTCCCAAGACACTAGTAGCAAGTCATGTACTTTTCTCAAGACACTGGTATCTACATTATTTTCTGGTTTCTAAACCAAGGTCCTGCATTCCGTGTCTAGCTACATTTAAGCAGGTCTTGTGATCTTGTTGTCATGCCCCTTGTCACGTAGCCACTATTCAATAATATCTTCCACATTTCCCCCGTCTTCTTTTAATAAAAACAAATTATTTTGTGTTTTATGGACCATGCGTATAACTATATTCTGTAGATAGGCTACAAAACAGGGTAAAAACAATATAATCAACAAAACCATCAATCCTATACCTATTGCATACATAATCATGGTCTTAAGCCAGGGACCAATACCGAGAGATGATAGCCAGGTATCAAGCGGGTTAGTTGCAACAGTAATATCCTTAGTGTGATTCTTAAGCCATTGCAATTGCTTGTGAATTGATTCTGAATTAGAGGAGAGATTAAAACAACACATGCCCTCAAAATCTTTACAACCATGCCCATGAGCCAATAATAAAAAATCAATAGCAGCTCTATTTTCAAGTATCTGATGTCTGAGATTTTCCATGTCCTGTGCTAGTTCACTCAATATCTGTGTTGTTACGTTTGATTGCTTAACCATCCAGCATGCTAGTGTATTTATAGTACGAAGCGCATGAGCAGCACCTACCCCTGGAACAATTGACGCAAAAAAGTTAGCCGTGGGTCCCCAGAGTTCTACTTGATCACTACAGTCGGGTGTGAGGGTTGCTACAGCTCGCTTATCACGATGTGTCTTATTAAAAAGGAATTGTGATATTACAGTAACATTTGGTGCGAAAAGAGTCAATTTTCCCAGATAACATGGACCACCACGAGCATGCCTAGGTATTCCTTGCCATGCTCGATCACCGCAAATCAAATAGGTGTTGCCAGGCAATGCCTTTGCACTGTCATTAGCCCAAATCTTTGTGTCATTTTTTCCCCCAACCATAGGTTCTATAATCGCCACACATATATGTTTCGTTCCAAAAGGGATAGCTCCTGGGTGTAAGCCATAATGCAGGATCATTGACATTTTGCTTATAATCACCCAGTTCAACACATCCTGATTCATTTGCTGAACTATTCAACATTCTGCTACCTAAAAAGCCCGATTTCTTGAGGATCCCAGGGTAATGTTTTGTTTAAGGCAGCTAATAATTTGGCTGTCCATTTACTGCTGTCATCTAACCTATTGCATGTGGCAGTGGATAGCTTTGAAAAATCAGTTGTATTATATCCGGGTATTCCAACCAAACATGTACGAAAAGGATCAGTAGCAGAAGCCAATGCTAAGCAAAAGGAAGTAGTATGCGTTTTGTTAGCCCATGTTACCCATAAGTTTGGTGGAGAATTGAGATACATAGCAAAAACGGTATTATACACAAATAAGATGCAGTAGATCCGGGACCACACGATCGCAGTAATATTGGATCAGCTCTTCTTCAATCACCGTGCCTTTCTGTTGACTCCGTGGAACTTTGGGGATCAAGTACAGGTCTTGCCCATCTTGCAGGTATCCAAAGAGGTCCTGTAGGGGCAGAAACACAAAGATAGCCCCTCCCCCAAAATAAGACCTTTGCAGGTGTTTGCCGTACTCCTGTCTTAGGGTCCTTATACCGTACCCATATGGTACTAGTATCTTGACATTCAGATGAAGAGCTAGTATGTACAACTACGGGTGGATACTTTGCATCTCCAAAAACACACAAATGGTTAATTACGAATAAGGTTTTCAACAATCTTGAATGCGGATCAGCGATCTCTGCAAGATGTGCCAAATGCTGTTTTAGGGTACCATGTGCCCGTTCCACTATAGCTTGTCCTGTGGGGGAGTGAGGAATTCCCGTGACATGTCTTACTCCCCATGTCTTCAAAAATCTATCCATCCTGTGGCTAGTATAAGCGGGACCATTGTCCGTCTTTAACTGCTTTGGGACTCCCATGACAGCAAAACAACTAAGCACATGTCTTTCGACATGCAATACTTTCTCTCCAGCTTGTGCCGTTGCCCAAATAAATTTACTATATGTATCAATAGATACATGCACATATTTTAAACGTCCAAAAGAAGAGACATGAGTAACATCCATCTGCCAAAGGTCATTTGAGACAAGCCCTCTGGGATTAACTCCCACTCCTAATCCGCAACCTCCATTATGGTTACTACAGATTGGGCAAGCTCCAACAATACTACACGCCTCCGCCATGGAGATCCCAAATTCGACATGCAGGCCTTTGGCATTTTGGTGGAAAACCGAATGGGCCTCTCTGGCTAAAACAGTTTTTGCAATGGGAACAGCAGTGAAAACAGAGACCAGCCTATCCGCCCTATCATTACCCTCTCCAAGTCCAATATTCCATTTATGACTTCGTATGTGGATTATAGAATAGGGATTTTCTCTAAGCTTCACTGCCTTTCTGAGTTGGATAAAAAGCTCATGTAACCTCTTGTTTTGGACGTCTTTGATAAATGCATCCTCGATTCGCTCAACAATGCCCGTTACATAAAGTGAATCAGTTACAATATTTAGAGGCCCCATCAAGTTCATCATGGCCCATACGACGGCGGCCAGCTCCATTGTTTGCAAGGTATCCCCTTCTTTTGCATATAACAATTCCTGTTTCCATGAACCGTTGTCTTGCCATGTAACGGCAGCCCGTTGCGATTTACGTCCTGCATCAGTATATGCTGTTACCGCGTCTTTTATAGGGTTCTTTTCTCTTTTCGGGCATGTCATCCAGTTCCATTGCCCGATCCATCGTAATAATGGGGACTCAAAGCTATTAGTCTCAATCACACAACCAGCACCAAGCAACGCCTCTTGCAAATGTTCACTATTCTGTAGATACCATTGTAAAGAGTCTTTTCTTTGCATGGGTAAATATATTGTGGAAGGCTGGCAGCCTTGAACTTGTAAAATTCTTTCCCGTCCTCGTTTTATCAAATCCGCCAAATTTTCCACTTGTTGTACCAAGGTTTTAGCCTGCTGTAAAGCAGGGGATACCCATTCAAGAATACCCAATTCCCCGGTTTTCTTTAATTGCATGAGAGCTCCAATCAGGTACCGATGCCCTAACCACACAGCAAGACCAATCGGAACAGTAGCATCGAGTCGATGTACATGTCCTGTAATAGCGCGTTCTACAATTTGCTGTATGAGATTTTTCTGATAAGGGGTAACTCTAAGTTCTATCGTAGGGTCCGTACCTTTCAATAATGGACGGAGTCCTTCTAGCAATTCATTTGGTATACCCACTATGGGCCGTAGCCACTGCAAGTCTCCTAAAAATCTTTGTGCATCATTAAGAGTCCGTAGTCGCGACTGTAACTGTAATTTCTGAGGGGACACAGTTTTGTCAGTAAGCACCCATCCTAAATATTTCCATGGTGACGACTGTTGAACCTTATCTGAAGAAATTACCAGATTAGAACATTGTAACACTCGTTGGATGTGTTCAATCTGCTTGTCAGAAAAGGGGCGCAGCTTGAGCAAATAATATATCATCCATGTAATGATAAATTATAACATGTTTCCATTGTTCTCGTAAGGGCTGTAGTGCAGCAGCTACATATAATTGACACAAAGTGGGGCTATTACGCATACCCTGTGGTAATACTGTCCATTCAAATCGTTGATCTGGGCCCTCTCTGTTAAGGGAGGGTAAGGTAAAAGCAAACCGTTTTTGATCCTGAGGATGTAAATCAATTGTAAAAAAGCAATCCTTTAAATCAATAATTAGCAGAGACCAACACTCTGGAATCATGGCTGGATTAGGTAGCCCTGGCTGTAAAGCACCCGTCGGTTCCATCTGATTATTAATCTCTCTCAGATCATGTAACAATCGATATTTACCTGACTTCTTTTTTATGACAAATATTGGAGAATTCCATGGACTAGTGGACAAACATAAATGACCTTGTTGAAATTGCTCTTTGACCAATTGATGAGCATGAAATAGACTTTGCCGTTTTAATGGCCATTGCTTAACCCATACCGGTGTGTTGGTAGTTCAGGTAATGGGAATTGGGAAAGTCCAAGCAATGGCTAATAGGCCAAAGGGTGCTCATTCGTAAGTACAACCGCCAACTGTGAGAGTATATCCCTTCCAATTAGACACTGCACAGTTGGTGGCAGTTGTACCACAGAAAACACAGCAGAAACTTGACGACCCTCCAGCTTTACTTTCAACGTAGGTGTTCTCTGAGCAAATGTCATACCCCCAACTCCAGAAACCGTAGTACCTGATGGAAACAGGGGCCATCCTTGGGGCCACTGTGATGGAGTAATTATACTAGAATCTGCCCCAGTGTCCAAAAGGGCCATAAGGATCAGTTTTTGATTGTCATAACCAATCTCAACCTTGTGTCTAGGTCGATCATTTAATGTCAAGGTTAAAAGAGTCAGTCCCCCTGAAGAGCCGAATCCTTCATCACCTCGATCCTTATCAGTTAACGACGGCATTCCCTTTGTAAGTTGTTCCAATGGGATCAACTGAGCGATACGTTGTCCCTTGGTTATCCGTATGGGAGGAAAAGGGGTATATAACATTATCATTATTTCTCCGGTGTAGTCAGCGTCAATAATGCCAGGTAAAACAAAGAGTCCCAGCATTGATGCCGATGACCTGCCGAGTAATAATGCCCCCACAAACTTATTTTGAATCACCACAGGACCATACACTCCAGTGGGAATTCGATGTGGCTGAGTATTTAGGAGACTAATGTCTACAGCGGATGCCAGGTCAAGTCCGAGACTGCCTCTTGTTGCTGGTCTGAGGCGGGAGACGCTACCTGCTGTGCAGCAGCTACTTGTGTCTGCGCGCGGCTGCTCCGATTTGCGCTCCCAACGGAGTTTCCCGAACGGCGATGACAGGCTCCCGTTTTATGATTATCCGAACGACACTTGACACACCACACACCGGAGGCAGTACACTCTTTGCGAACGTGGCCCAGAAGGCCACACCGAAAGCACCTTGCTCGGCCAGTCCCCGGGGACGTCTTCTGTCGAGTAACGACCGACGCTTGGAGGGGTGCAAGAGCTGCTAACACTTGAGTCTGAGATGCCTTAGCTTGTTCTTGTAACCCAACCCCCAACTGCTTTATAGCCTCTACTACTAAAGCTTGAGGTCCAGTGGGCACCTGAGCCATCCTTTCTAATGCTTCCTCTATTGTCCAATTGGCACCAAGAGTGCTCAAAATATTACGAGTAGTAGTATTACAATTTTGTAAGGCACACTGTTTTAACAAGGTTCCTCGCATATGTTCAGGAACCCCAGCTCTCTCTGTAGCTGCAGCAGCCTTGTCTATGAATGCCCCAAACGTTTCGTCCCTGCCTTGTCTTATACCCATATAAACTGGAACGCCCCCCGGTTCTTTCACTCGATCTATAGCTCTCCTTACTAGTTGCATTGCCTCTCTCAACTTATCTGCACCTATCATTGCTTGTGCTTCAGTGCGTAAAAACGGTCCAAGTCCCATAAGTTCCTCTACAGTCACTCCCTGCAACGGATCCCCAGGCTGTCTCTGAATTGCAATGGATTCATGCACTAAACTCTGCCAATGAGCATTAAACAACAATTGCTGATGCTGGGTAGATATCAATCGAATTATCCCTCGGCAGTCAGCAGGTAATAAAATTTGTGTACTCCAGATATAATCTAACATTTGTTTTGCTGGCTCGCTATGGACTCCAAATTGACTGACCGTGGCGCGCAATTGGGACAATAATTTCCAATCCAAGGCTGAAATTGTCGCTTGCACACCGCCTCCCGGAATTGCTGGAATGTGACAGGACAGGCTAGCTGTGCAGCCACTTGCAATACCTCTCCATCCCCCCGCTCCAGCCCTTCCCGAGCTAGCGCAGCCCAAGCTTCTCTACGTTCCTTTGCCATAGCCTCAGCCAGGTCCGCTTCCGCCCCTGGAGTTGGCTCCGACAGAAACGGATTAGTAGGGCTGCTTGATGTGTCCTTGGGAGCAAACTCGCTCTCGGGGGCTGAGGGTACAGAAGGAGGAGGTTTAAATCCATCAGTAGAAGGAGGAGGCGATGGAGGCAAGTATACGGTAGACACACTTGGGGGTAAGGGGGCATCTCGCGGCCAGTCAATCCCGTACGTCTTATTCTTTTCATGAGCAGCAGATGCCTGTTCAGCCGCCCTCTGTTCTGCCTGATATCGTAATAACTCATTATGTACAGCCCTCCATGGTTTTCCAAATTTCTTGGCTGACTTATCCCCATCAATTGCAGCCTCCCATAACCTATCACCCAATTTACGCCACTCAGATAATTCGTGAACAGTATGCGGGTTCTGAAAACAGCCCTGGGAGTGCCCATAAGCTAACAACCCAGGAAGATCCTTTTGTAAATCGATCTCCCTAATTTGTCTCTTTTGTAAGAGACATGTACATAAATCATATGCTGCTTGCCTCTGCATACCTGAATATCGTCAGCGCGCGCTGTTGCAGCTCTCCAAGGTCTCGGCAGCACGTTTCAGCCGGGTACGCCGATGCGAACGCCCGGGGCTCGACACAGTTTTCTTCGCTGTGTTTTAGCCGTCCTCGCTGCAAAGGACCTGACCACTCGTTGCTCCGTCGTGGATCACGTCGGGGTCACCATTTGTCGGAGACCAACGGGAGACAAGCACATCCGATGATGATCAACAAGTCTCAGTTTATTCAGAATTATCTTATGACTTATATAACAGAGTTAATTAGCTCATACATATTGCAAAAGCCAAGCTCCTTATAGGTGGCTACAGTAGAAGGCATTGTTATCTATTAAATGGATACAGTAGAAGGCTATGCATCTTTTCCCAAGACACTAGTAGCAAGTCATGTACCTTTCCCAGGACACTAGTAGCAAGTCATGTACCTTTCCCAAGACACTAGTAGCAAGTCATGTACTTTTCTCAAGACACTGGTATCTACATTATTTTCTGGTTTCTAAACCAAGGTCCTGCATTCCGTGTCTAGCTACATTTAAGCAGGTCTTGTGATCTTGTTGTCATGCCCCTTGTCACGTAGCCACTATTCAATAATATCTTCCACATTTCCCCCGTCTTCTTTTAATAAAAACAAATTATTTTGTGTTTTATGGACCATGCGTATAACTATATTCTGTAGATAGGCTACAAAACAGGGTAAAAACAATATAATCAACAAAACCATCAATCCTATACCTATTGCATACATAATCATGGTCTTAAGCCAGGGACCAATACCGAGAGATGATAGCCAGGTATCAAGCGGGTTAGTTGCAACAGTAATATCCTTAGTGTGATTCTTAAGCCATTGCAATTGCTTGTGAATTGATTCTGAATTAGAGGAGAGATTAAAACAACACATGCCCTCAAAATCTTTACAACCATGCCCATGAGCCAATAATAAAAAATCAATAGCAGCTCTATTTTCAAGTATCTGATGTCTGAGATTTTCCATGTCCTGTGCTAGTTCACTCAATATCTGTGTTGTTACGTTTGATTGCTTAACCATCCAGCATGCTAGTGTATTTATAGTACGAAGCGCATGAGCAGCACCTACCCCTGGAACAATTGACGCAAAAAAGTTAGCCGTGGGTCCCCAGAGTTCTACTTGATCACTACAGTCGGGTGTGAGGGTTGCTACAGCTCGCTTATCACGATGTGTCTTATTAAAAAGGAATTGTGATATTACAGTAACATTTGGTGCGAAAAGAGTCAATTTTCCCAGATAACATGGACCACCACGAGCATGCCTAGGTATTCCTTGCCATGCTCGATCACCGCAAATCAAATAGGTGTTGCCAGGCAATGCCTTTGCACTGTCATTAGCCCAAATCTTTGTGTCATTTTTTCCCCCAACCATAGGTTCTATAATCGCCACACATATATGTTTCGTTCCAAAAGGGATAGCTCCTGGGTGTAAGCCATAATGCAGGATCATTGACATTTTGCTTATAATCACCCAGTTCAACACATCCTGATTCATTTGCTGAACTATTCAACATTCTGCTACCTAAAAAGCCCGATTTCTTGAGGATCCCAGGGTAATGTTTTGTTTAAGGCAGCTAATAATTTGGCTGTCCATTTACTGCTGTCATCTAACCTATTGCATGTGGCAGTGGATAGCTTTGAAAAATCAGTTGTATTATATCCGGGTATTCCAACCAAACATGTACGAAAAGGATCAGTAGCAGAAGCCAATGCTAAGCAAAAGGAAGTAGTATGCGTTTTGTTAGCCCATGTTACCCATAAGTTTGGTGGAGAATTGAGATACATAGCAAAAACGGTATTATACACAAATAAGATGCAGTAGATCCAGGACCACACGATCGCAGTAATATTGGATCAGCTCTTCTTCAATCACCGTGCCTTTCTGTTGACTCCGTGGAACTTTGGGGATCAAGTACAGGTCTTGCCCATCTTGCAGGTATCCAAAGAGGTCCTGTAGGGGCAGAAACACAAAGATAGCCCCTCCCCCAAAATAAGACCTTTGCAGGTGTTTGCCGTACTCCTGTCTTAGGGTCCTTATACCGTACCCATATGGTACTAGTATCTTGACATTCAGATGAAGAGCTAGTATGTACAACTACGGGTGGATACTTTGCATCTCCAAAAACACACAAATGGTTAATTACGAATAAGGTTTTCAACAATCTTGAATGCGGATCAGCGATCTCTGCAAGATGTGCCAAATGCTGTTTTAGGGTACCATGTGCCCGTTCCACTATAGCTTGTCCTGTGGGGGAGTGAGGAATTCCCGTGACATGTCTTACTCCCCATGTCTTCAAAAATCTATCCATCCTGTGGCTAGTATAAGCGGGACCATTGTCCGTCTTTAACTGCTTTGGGACTCCCATGACAGCAAAACAACTAAGCACATGTCTTTCGACATGCAATACTTTCTCTCCAGCTTGTGCCGTTGCCCAAATAAATTTACTATATGTATCAATAGATACATGCACATATTTTAAACGTCCAAAAGAAGAGACATGAGTAACATCCATCTGCCAAAGGTCATTTGAGACAAGCCCTCTGGGATTAACTCCCACTCCTAATCCGCAACCTCCATTATGGTTACTACAGATTGGGCAAGCTCCAACAATACTACACGCCTCCGCCATGGAGATCCCAAATTCGACATGCAGGCCTTTGGCATTTTGGTGGAAAACCGAATGGGCCTCTCTGGCTAAAACAGTTTTTGCAATGGGAACAGCAGTGAAAACAGAGACCAGCCTATCCGCCCTATCATTACCCTCTCCAAGTCCAATATTCCATTTATGACTTCGTATGTGGATTATAGAATAGGGATTTTCTCTAAGCTTCACTGCCTTTCTGAGTTGGATAAAAAGCTCATGTAACCTCTTGTTTTGGACGTCTTTGATAAATGCATCCTCGATTCGCTCAACAATGCCCGTTACATAAAGTGAATCAGTTACAATATTTAGAGGCCCCATCAAGTTCATCATGGCCCATACGACGGCGGCCAGCTCCATTGTTTGCAAGGTATCCCCTTCTTTTGCATATAACAATTCCTGTTTCCATGAACCGTTGTCTTGCCATGTAACGGCAGCCCGTTGCGATTTACGTCCTGCATCAGTATATGCTGTTACCGCGTCTTTTATAGGGTTCTTTTCTCTTTTCGGGCATGTCATCCAGTTCCATTGCCCGATCCATCGTAATAATGGGGACTCAAAGCTATTAGTCTCAATCACACAACCAGCACCAAGCAACGCCTCTTGCAAATGTTCACTATTCTGTAGATACCATTGTAAAGAGTCTTTTCTTTGCATGGGTAAATATATTGTGGAAGGCTGGCAGCCTTGAACTTGTAAAATTCTTTCCCGTCCTCGTTTTATCAAATCCGCCAAATTTTCCACTTGTTGTACCAAGGTTTTAGCCTGCTGTAAAGCAGGGGATACCCATTCAAGAATACCCAATTCCCCGGTTTTCTTTAATTGCATGAGAGCTCCAATCAGGTACCGATGCCCTAACCACACAGCAAGACCAATCGGAACAGTAGCATCGAGTCGATGTACATGTCCTGTAATAGCGCGTTCTACAATTTGCTGTATGAGATTTTTCTGATAAGGGGTAACTCTAAGTTCTATCGTAGGGTCCGTACCTTTCAATAATGGACGGAGTCCTTCTAGCAATTCATTTGGTATACCCACTATGGGCCGTAGCCACTGCAAGTCTCCTAAAAATCTTTGTGCATCATTAAGAGTCCGTAGTCGCGACTGTAACTGTAATTTCTGAGGGGACACAGTTTTGTCAGTAAGCACCCATCCTAAATATTTCCATGGTGACGACTGTTGAACCTTATCTGAAGAAATTACCAGATTAGAACATTGTAACACTCGTTGGATGTGTTCAATCTGCTTGTCAGAAAAGGGGCGCAGCTTGAGCAAATAATATATCATCCATGTAATGATAAATTATAACATGTTTCCATTGTTCTCGTAAGGGCTGTAGTGCAGCAGCTACATATAATTGACACAAAGTGGGGCTATTACGCATACCCTGTGGTAATACTGTCCATTCAAATCGTTGATCTGGGCCCTCTCTGTTAAGGGAGGGTAAGGTAAAAGCAAACCGTTTTTGATCCTGAGGATGTAAATCAATTGCAAAAAAGCAATCCTTTAAATCAATAATTAGCAGAGACCAACACTCTGGAATCATGGCTGGATTAGGTAGCCCTGGCTGTAAAGCACCCGTCGGTTCCATCTGATTATTAATCTCTCTCAGATCATGTAACAATCGATATTTACCTGACTTCTTTTTTATGACAAATATTGGAGAATTCCATGGACTAGTGGACAAACATAAATGACCTTGTTGAAATTGCTCTTTGACCAATTGATGAGCATGAAATAGACTTTGCCGTTTTAATGGCCATTGCTTAACCCATACCGGTGTGTTGGTAGTTCAGGTAATGGGAATTGGGAAAGTCCAAGCAATGGCTAATAGGCCAAAGGGTGCTCATTCGTAAGTACAACCGCCAACTGTGAGAGTATATCCCTTCCAATTAGACACTGCACAGTTGGTGGCAGTTGTACCACAGAAAACACAGCAGAAACTTGACGACCCTCCAGCTTTACTTTCAACGTAGGTGTTCTCTGAGCAAATGTCATACCCCCAACTCCAGAAACCGTAGTACCTGATGGAAACAGGGGCCATCCTTGGGGCCACTGTGATGGAGTAATTATACTAGAATCTGCCCCAGTGTCCAAAAGGGCCATAAGGATCAGTTTTTGATTGTCATAACCAATCTCAACCTTGTGTCTAGGTCGATCATTTAATGTCAAGGTTAAAAGAGTCAGTCCCCCTGAAGAGCCAAATCCTTCATCACCTCGATCCTTATCAGTTAACGACGGCATTCCCTTTGTAAGTTGTTCCAATGGGATCAACTGAGCGATACGTTGTCCCTTGGTTATCCGTATGGGAGGAAAAGGGGTATATAACATTATCATTATTTCTCCGGTGTAGTCAGCGTCAATAATGCCAGGTAAAACAAAGAGTCCCAGCATTGATGCCGATGACCTGCCGAGTAATAATGCCCCCACAAACTTATTTTGAATCACCACAGGACCATACACTCCAGTGGGAATTCGATGTGGCTGAGTATTTAGGAGACTAATGTCTACAGCGGATGCCAGGTCAAGTCCGAGACTGCCTCTTGTTGCTGGTCTGAGGCGGGAGACGCTACCTGCTGTGCAGCAGCTACTTGTGTCTGCGCGCGGCTGCTCCGATTTGCGCTCCCAACGGAGTTTCCCGAACGGCGATGACAGGCTCCCGTTTTATGATTATCCGAACGACACTTGACACACCACACACCGGAGGCAGTACACTCTTTGCGAACGTGGCCCAGAAGGCCACACCGAAAGCACCTTGCTCGGCCAGTCCCCGGGGACGTCTTCTGTCGAGTAACGACCGACGCTTGGAGGGGTGCAAGAGCTGCTAACACTTGAGTCTGAGATGCCTTAGCTTGTTCTTGTAACCCAACCCCCAACTGCTTTATAGCCTCTACTACTAAAGCTTGAGGTCCAGTGGGCACCTGAGCCATCCTTTCTAATGCTTCCTCTATTGTCCAATTGGCACCAAGAGTGCTCAAAATATTACGAGTAGTAGTATTACAATTTTGTAAGGCACACTGTTTTAACAAGGTTCCTCGCATATGTTCAGGAACCCCAGCTCTCTCTGTAGCTGCAGCAGCCTTGTCTATGAATGCCCCAAACGTTTCGTCCCTGCCTTGTCTTATACCCATATAAACTGGAACGCCCCCCGGTTCTTTCACTCGATCTATAGCTCTCCTTACTAGTTGCATTGCCTCTCTCAACTTATCTGCACCTATCATTGCTTGTGCTTCAGTGCGTAAAAACGGTCCAAGTCCCATAAGTTCCTCTACAGTCACTCCCTGCAACGGATCCCCAGGCTGTCTCTGAATTGCAATGGATTCATGCACTAAACTCTGCCAATGAGCATTAAACAACAATTGCTGATGCTGGGTAGATATCAATCGAATTATCCCTCGGCAGTCAGCAGGTAATAAAATTTGTGTACTCCAGATATAATCTAACATTTGTTTTGCTGGCTCGCTATGGACTCCAAATTGACTGACCGTGGCGCGCAATTGGGACAATAATTTCCAATCCAAGGCTGAAATTGTCGCTTGCACACCGCCTCCCGGAATTGCTGGAATGTGACAGGACAGGCTAGCTGTGCAGCCACTTGCAATACCTCTCCATCCCCCCGCTCCAGCCCTTCCCGAGCTAGCGCAGCCCAAGCTTCTCTACGTTCCTTTGCCATAGCCTCAGCCAGGTCCGCTTCCGCCCCTGGAGTTGGCTCCGACAGAAACGGATTAGTAGGGCTGCTTGATGTGTCCTTGGGAGCAAACTCGCTCTCGGGGGCTGAGGGTACAGAAGGAGGAGGTTTAAATCCATCAGTAGAAGGAGGAGGCGATGGAGGCAAGTATACGGTAGACACACTTGGGGGTAAGGGGGCATCTCGCGGCCAGTCAATCCCGTACGTCTTATTCTTTTCATGAGCAGCAGATGCCTGTTCAGCCGCCCTCTGTTCTGCCTGATATCGTAATAACTCATTATGTACAGCCCTCCATGGTTTTCCAAATTTCTTGGCTGACTTATCCCCATCAATTGCAGCCTCCCATAACCTATCACCCAATTTACGCCACTCAGATAATTCGTGAACAGTATGCGGGTTCTGAAAACAGCCCTGGGAGTGCCCATAAGCTAACAACCCAGGAAGATCCTTTTGTAAATCGATCTCCCTAATTTGTCTCTTTTGTAAGAGACATGTACATAAATCATATGCTGCTTGCCTCTGCATACCTGAATATCGTCAGCGCGCGCTGTTGCAGCTCTCCAAGGTCTCGGCAGCACGTTTCAGCCGGGTACGCCGATGCGAACGCCCGGGGCTCGACACAGTTTTCTTCGCTGTGTTTTAGCCGTCCTCGCTGCAAAGGACCTGACCACTCGTTGCTCCGTCGTGGATCACGTCGGGGTCACCATTTGTCGGAGACCAACGGGAGACAAGCACATCCGATGATGATCAACAAGTCTCAGTTTATTCAGAATTATCTTATGACTTATATAACAGAGTTAATTAGCTCATACATATTGCAAAAGCCAAGCTCCTTATAGGTGGCTACAGTAGAAGGCATTGTTATCTATTAAATGGATACAGTAGAAGGCTATGCATCTTTTCCCAAGACACTAGTAGCAAGTCATGTACCTTTCCCAGGACACTAGTAGCAAGTCATGTACCTTTCCCAAGACACTAGTAGCAAGTCATGTACTTTTCTCAAGACACTGGTATCTACATTATTTTCTGGTTTCTAAACCAAGGTCCTGCATTCCGTGTCTAGCTACATTTAAGCAGGTCTTGTGATCTTGTTGTCATGCCCCTTGTCACGTAGCCACTATTCAATAATATCTTCCACATTTCCCCCGTCTTCTTTTAATAAAAACAAATTATTTTGTGTTTTATGGACCATGCGTATAACTATATTCTGTAGATAGGCTACAAAACAGGGTAAAAACAATATAATCAACAAAACCATCAATCCTATACCTATTGCATACATAATCATGGTCTTAAGCCAGGGACCAATACCGAGAGATGATAGCCAGGTATCAAGCGGGTTAGTTGCAACAGTAATATCCTTAGTGTGATTCTTAAGCCATTGCAATTGCTTGTGAATTGATTCTGAATTAGAGGAGAGATTAAAACAACACATGCCCTCAAAATCTTTACAACCATGCCCATGAGCCAATAATAAAAAATCAATAGCAGCTCTATTTTCAAGTATCTGATGTCTGAGATTTTCCATGTCCTGTGCTAGTTCACTCAATATCTGTGTTGTTACGTTTGATTGCTTAACCATCCAGCATGCTAGTGTATTTATAGTACGAAGCGCATGAGCAGCACCTACCCCTGGAACAATTGACGCAAAAAAGTTAGCCGTGGGTCCCCAGAGTTCTACTTGATCACTACAGTCGGGTGTGAGGGTTGCTACAGCTCGCTTATCACGATGTGTCTTATTAAAAAGGAATTGTGATATTACAGTAACATTTGGTGCGAAAAGAGTCAATTTTCCCAGATAACATGGACCACCACGAGCATGCCTAGGTATTCCTTGCCATGCTCGATCACCGCAAATCAAATAGGTGTTGCCAGGCAATGCCTTTGCACTGTCATTAGCCCAAATCTTTGTGTCATTTTTTCCCCCAACCATAGGTTCTATAATCGCCACACATATATGTTTCGTTCCAAAAGGGATAGCTCCTGGGTGTAAGCCATAATGCAGGATCATTGACATTTTGCTTATAATCACCCAGTTCAACACATCCTGATTCATTTGCTGAACTATTCAACATTCTGCTACCTAAAAAGCCCGATTTCTTGAGGATCCCAGGGTAATGTTTTGTTTAAGGCAGCTAATAATTTGGCTGTCCATTTACTGCTGTCATCTAACCTATTGCATGTGGCAGTGGATAGCTTTGAAAAATCAGTTGTATTATATCCGGGTATTCCAACCAAACATGTACGAAAAGGATCAGTAGCAGAAGCCAATGCTAAGCAAAAGGAAGTAGTATGCGTTTTGTTAGCCCATGTTACCCATAAGTTTGGTGGAGAATTGAGATACATAGCAAAAACGGTATTATACACAAATAAGATGCAGTAGATCCGGGACCACACGATCGCAGTAATATTGGATCAGCTCTTCTTCAATCACCGTGCCTTTCTGTTGACTCCGTGGAACTTTGGGGATCAAGTACAGGTCTTGCCCATCTTGCAGGTATCCAAAGAGGTCCTGTAGGGGCAGAAACACAAAGATAGCCCCTCCCCCAAAATAAGACCTTTGCAGGTGTTTGCCGTACTCCTGTCTTAGGGTCCTTATACCGTACCCATATGGTACTAGTATCTTGACATTCAGATGAAGAGCTAGTATGTACAACTACGGGTGGATACTTTGCATCTCCAAAAACACACAAATGGTTAATTACGAATAAGGTTTTCAACAATCTTGAATGCGGATCAGCGATCTCTGCAAGATGTGCCAAATGCTGTTTTAGGGTACCATGTGCCCGTTCCACTATAGCTTGTCCTGTGGGGGAGTGAGGAATTCCCGTGACATGTCTTACTCCCCATGTCTTCAAAAATCTATCCATCCTGTGGCTAGTATAAGCGGGACCATTGTCCGTCTTTAACTGCTTTGGGACTCCCATGACAGCAAAACAACTAAGCACATGTCTTTCGACATGCAATACTTTCTCTCCAGCTTGTGCCGTTGCCCAAATAAATTTACTATATGTATCAATAGATACATGCACATATTTTAAACGTCCAAAAGAAGAGACATGAGTAACATCCATCTGCCAAAGGTCATTTGAGACAAGCCCTCTGGGATTAACTCCCACTCCTAATCCGCAACCTCCATTATGGTTACTACAGATTGGGCAAGCTCCAACAATACTACACGCCTCCGCCATGGAGATCCCAAATTCGACATGCAGGCCTTTGGCATTTTGGTGGAAAACCGAATGGGCCTCTCTGGCTAAAACAGTTTTTGCAATGGGAACAGCAGTGAAAACAGAGACCAGCCTATCCGCCCTATCATTACCCTCTCCAAGTCCAATATTCCATTTATGACTTCGTATGTGGATTATAGAATAGGGATTTTCTCTAAGCTTCACTGCCTTTCTGAGTTGGATAAAAAGCTCATGTAACCTCTTATTTTGGACGTCTCTGATAAATGCATCCTCGATTCGCTCAACAATGCCCGTTACATAAAGTGAATCAGTTACAATATTTAGAGGCCCCATCAAGTTCATCATGGCCCATACGACGGCGGCCAGCTCCATTGTTTGCAAGGTATCCCCTTCTTTTGCATATAACAATTCCTGTTTCCATGAACCATTGTCTTGCCATGTAATGGCAGCCCGTTGCGATTTACGTCCTGCATCAGTATATGCTGTTACCGCGTCTTTTATAGGGTTCTTTTCTCTTTTCGGGCATGTCATCCAGTTCCATTGCCCGATCCATCGTAATAATGGGGACTCAAAGCTATTAGTCTCAATCACACAACCAGCACCAAGCAACGCCTCTTGCAAATGTTCACTATTCTGTAGATACCATTGTAAAGAGTCTTTTCTTTGCATGGGTAAATATATTGTGGAAGGCTGGCAGCCTTGAACTTGTAAAATTCTTTCCCGTCCTCGTTTTATCAAATCCGCCAAATTTTCCACTTGTTGTACCAAGGTTTTAGCCTGCTGTAAAGCAGGGGATACCCATTCAAGAATACCCAATTCCCCGGTTTTCTTTAATTGCATGAGAGCTCCAATCAGGTACCGATGCCCTAACCACACAGCAAGATCAATCGGAACAGTAGCATCGAGTCGATGTACATGTCCTGTAATAGCGCGTTCTACAATTTGCTGTATGAGATTTTTCTGATAAGGGGTAACTCTAAGTTCTATCGTAGGGTCCGTACCTTTCAATAATGGACGGAGTCCTTCTAGCAATTCATTTGGTATACCCACTATGGGCTGTAGCCACTGCAAGTCTCCTAAAAATCTTTGTGCATCATTAAGAGTCCGTAGTCGCGACTGTAACTGTAATTTCTGAGGGGACACAGTTTTGTCAGTAAGCACCCATCCTAAATATTTCCATGGTGACGACTGTTGAACCTTATCTGAAGAAATTACCAGATTAGAACATTGTAACACTCGTTGGATGTGTTCAATCTGCTTGTCAGAAAAGGGGCGCAGCTTGAGCAAATAATATATCATCCATGTAATGATAAATTATAACATGTTTCCATTGTTCTCGTAAGGGCTGTAGTGCAGCAGCTACATATAATTGACACAAAGTGGGGCTATTACGCATACCCTGTGGTAATACTGTCCATTCAAATCGTTGATCTGGGCCCTCTCTGTTAAGGGAGGGTAAGGTAAAAGCAAACCGTTTTTGATCCTGAGGATGTAAATCAATTGTAAAAAAGCAATCCTTTAAATCAATAATTAGCAGAGACCAACACTCTGGAATCATGGCTGGATTAGGTAGCCCTGGCTGTAAAGCACCCGTCGGTTCCATCTGATTATTAATCTCTCTCAGATCATGTAACAATCGATATTTACCTGACTTCTTTTTTATGACAAATATTGGAGAATTCCATGGACTAGTGGACAAACATAAATGACCTTGTTGAAATTGCTCTTTGACCAATTGATGAGCATGAAATAGACTTTGCCGTTTTAATGGCCATTGCTTAACCCATACCGGTGTGTTGGTAGTTCAGGTAATGGGAATTGGGAAAGTCCAAGCAATGGCTAATAGGCCAAAGGGTGCTCATTCGTAAGTACAACCGCCAACTGTGAGAGTATATCCCTTCCAATTAGACACTGCACAGTTGGTGGCAGTTGTACCACAGAAAACACAGCAGAAACTTGACGACCCTCCAGCTTTACTTTCAACGTAGGTGTTCTCTGAGCAAATGTCATACCCCCAACTCCAGAAACCGTAGTACCTGATGGAAACAGGGGCCATCCTTGGGGCCACTGTGATGGAGTAATTATACTAGAATCTGCCCCAGTGTCCAAAAGGGCCATAAGGATCAGTTTTTGATTGTCATAACCAATCTCAACCTTGTGTCTAGGTCGATCATTTAATGTCAAGGTTAAAAGAGTCAGTCCCCCTGAAGAGCCGAATCCTTCATCACCTCGATCCTTATCGGTTAACGACGGCATTCCCTTTGTAAGTTGTTCCAATGGGATCAACTGAGCGATACGTTGTCCCTTGGTTATCCGTATGGGAGGAAAAGGGGTATATAACATTATCATTATTTCTCCGGTGTAGTCAGCGTCAATAACGCCAGGTAAAACAAAGAGTCCCAGCATTGATGCCGATGACCTGCCGAGTAATAATGCCCCCACAAACTTATTTTGAATCACCACAGGACCATACACTCCAGTGGGAATTCGATGTGGCTGAGTATTTAGGAGACTAATGTCTACAGCGGATGCCAGGTCAAGTCCGAGACTGCCTCTTGTTGCTGGTCTGAGGCGGGAGACGCTACCTGCTGTGCAGCAGCTACTTGTGTCTGCACGCGGCTGCTCCGATTTGCGCTCCCAACGGAGTTTCTCGAACGGCGATGACAGGCTCCCGTTTTATGATTATCCGAACGACACTTGACACACCACACACCGGAGGCAGTACACTCTTTGCGAACGTGGCCCAGAAGGCCACACCGAAAGCACCTTGCTCGGCCAGTCCCCGGGGACGTCTTCTGTCGAGTAACGACCGACGCTTGGAGGGGTGCAAGAGCTGCTAACACTTGAGTCTGAGATGCCTTAGCTTGTTCTTGTAACCCAACCCCCAACTGCTTTATAGCCTCTACTACTAAAGCTTGAGGTCCAGTGGGCACCTGAGCCATCCTTTCTAATGCTTCCTCTATTGTCCAATTGGCACCAAGAGTGCTCAAAATATTACGAGTAGTAGTATTACAATTTTGTAAGGCACACTGTTTTAACAAGGTTCCTCGCATATGTTCAGGAACCCCAGCTCTCTCTGTAGCTGCAGCAGCCTTGTCTATGAATGCCCCAAACGTTTCGTCCCTGCCTTGTCTTATACCCATATAAACTGGAACGCCCCCCGGTTCTTTCACTCGATCTATAGCTCTCCTTACTAGTTGCATTGCCTCTCTCAACTTATCTGCACCTATCATTGCTTGTGCTTCAGTGCGTAAAAACGGTCCAAGTCCCATAAGTTCCTCTACAGTCACTCCCTGCAACGGATCCCCAGGCTGTCTCTGAATTGCAACGGATTCATGCACTAAACTCTGCCAATGAGCATTAAACAACAATTGCTGATGCTGGGTAGATATCAATCGAATTATCCCTCGGCAGTCAGCAGGTAATAAAATTTGTGTACTCCAGATATAATCTAACATTTGTTTCGCTGGCTCGCTATGGACTCCAAATTGACTGACCGTGGCGCGCAATTGGGACAATAATTTCCAATCCAAGGCTGAAACTGTCGCTTGCACACCGCCTCCCGGAATTGCTGGAATGTGACAGGACAGGCTAGCTGTGCAGCCACTTGCAATACCTCTCCATCCCCCCGCTCCAGCCCTTCCCGAGCTAGCGCAGCCCAAGCTTCTCTACGTTCCTTTGCCATAGCCTCAGCCAGGTCCGCTTCCGCCCCTGGAGTTGGCTCCGACAGAAACGGATTAGTAGGGCTGCTTGATGTGTCCTTGGGAGCAAACTCGCTCTCGGGGGCTGAGGGTACAGAAGGAGGAGGTTTAAATCCATCAGTAGAAGGAGGAGGCGATGGAGGCAAGTATACGGTAGACACACTTGGGGGTAAGGGGGCATCTCGCGGCCAGTCAATCCCGTACGTCTTATTCTTTTCATGAGCAGCAGATGCCTGTTCAGCCGCCCTCTGTTCTGCCTGATATCGTAATAACTCATTATGTACAGCCCTCCATGGTTTTCCAAATTTCTTGGCTGACTTATCCCCATCAATTGCAGCCTCCCATAACCTATCACCCAATTTACGCCACTCAGATAATTCGTGAACAGTATGCGGGTTCTGAAAACAGCCCTGGGAGTGCCCATAAGCTAACAACCCAGGAAGATCCTTTTGTAAATCGATCTCCCTAATTTGTCTCTTTTGTAAGAGACATGTACATAAATCATATGCTGCTTGCCTCTGCATACCTGAATATCGTCAGCGCGCGCTGTTGCAGCTCTCCAAGGTCTCGGCAGCACGTTTCAGCCGGGTACGCCGATGCGAACGCCCGGGGCTCGACACAGTTTTCTTCGCTGTGTTTTAGCCGTCCTCGCTGCAAAGGACCTGACCACTCGTTGCTCCGTCGTGGATCACGTCGGGGTCACCATTTGTCGGAGACCAACGGGAGACAAGCACATCCGATGATGATCAACAAGTCTCAGTTTATTCAGAATTATCTTATGACTTATATAACAGAGTTAATTAGCTCATACATATTGCAAAAGCCAAGCTCCTTATAGGTGGCTACAGTAGAAGGCATTGTTATCTATTAAATGGATACAGTAGAAGGCTATGCATCTTTTCCCAAGACACTAGTAGCAAGTCATGTACCTTTCCCAGGACACTAGTAGCAAGTCATGTACCTTTCCCAAGACACTAGTAGCAAGTCATGTACTTTTCTCAAGACACTGGTATCTACATTATTTTCTAGTTTCTAAACCAAGGTCCTGCATTCCGTGTCTAGCTACATTTAAGCAGGTCTTGTGATCTTGTTGTCATGCCCCTTGTCACGTAGCCACTATTCAATAATATCTTCCACATTTCCCCCGTCTTCTTTTAATAAAAACAAATTATTTTGTGTTTTATGGACCATGCGTATAACTATATTCTGTAGATAGGCTACAAAACAGGGTAAAAACAATATAATCAACAAAACCATCAATCCTATACCTATTGCATACATAATCATGGTCTTAAGCCAGGGACCAATACCGAGAGATGATAGCCAGGTATCAAGCGGGTTAGTTGCAACAGTAATATCCTTAGTGTGATTCTTAAGCCATTGCAATTGCTTGTGAATTGATTCTGAATTAGAGGAGAGATTAAAACAACACATGCCCTCAAAATCTTTACAACCATGCCCATGAGCCAATAATAAAAAATCAATAGCAGCTCTATTTTCAAGTATCTGATGTCTGAGATTTTCCATGTCCTGTGCTAGTTCACTCAATATCTGTGTTGTTACGTTTGATTGCTTAACCATCCAGCATGCTAGTGTATTTATAGTACGAAGCGCATGAGCAGCACCTACCCCTGGAACAATTGACGCAAAAAAGTTAGCCGTGGGTCCCCAGAGTTCTACTTGATCACTACAGTCGGGTGTGAGGGTTGCTACAGCTCGCTTATCACGATGTGTCTTATTAAAAAGGAATTGTGATATTACAGTAACATTTGGTGCGAAAAGAGTCAATTTTCCCAGATAACATGGACCACCACGAGCATGCCTAGGTATTCCTTGCCATGCTCGATCACTGCAAATCAAATAGGTGTTGCCAGGCAATGCCTTTGCACTGTCATTAGCCCAAATCTTTGTGTCATTTTTTCCCCCAACCATAGGTTCTATAATCGCCACACATATATGTTTCGTTCCAAAAGGGATAGCTCCTGGGTGTAAGCCATAATGCAGGATCATTGACATTTTGCTTATAATCACCCAGTTCAACACATCCTGATTCATTTGCTGAACTATTCAACATTCTGCTACCTAAAAAGCCCGATTTCTTGAGGATCCCAGGGTAATGTTTTGTTTAAGGCAGCTAATAATTTGGCTGTCCATTTACTGCTGTCATCTAACCTATTGCATGTGGCAGTGGATAGCTTTGAAAAATCAGTTGTATTATATCCGGGTATTCCAACCAAACATGTACGAAAAGGATCAGTAGCAGAAGCCAATGCTAAGCAAAAGGAAGTAGTATGCGTTTTGTTAGCCCATGTTACCCATAAGTTTGGTGGAGAATTGAGATACATAGCAAAAACGGTATTATACACAAATAAGATGCAGTAGATCCAGGACCACACGATCGCAGTAATATTGGATCAGCTCTTCTTCAATCACCGTGCCTTTCTGTTGACTCCGTGGAACTTTGGGGATCAAGTACAGGTCTTGCCCATCTTGCAGGTATCCAAAGAGGTCCTGTAGGGGCAGAAACACAAAGATAGCCCCTCCCCCAAAATAAGACCTTTGCAGGTGTTTGCCGTACTCCTGTCTTAGGGTTCTTATTCCGTACCCATATGGTACTAGTATCTTGACATTCAGATGAAGAGCTAGTATGTACAACTACGGGTGGATACTTTGCATCTCCAAAAACACACAAATGGTTAATTACGAATAAGGTTTTCAACAATCTTGAATGCGGATCAGCGATCTCTGCAAGATGTGCCAAATGCTGTTTTAGGGTACCATGTGCCCGTTCCACTATAGCTTGTCCTGTGGGGGAGTGAGGAATTCCCGTGACATGTCTTACTCCCCATGTCTTCAAAAATCTATCCATCCTGTGGCTAGTATAAGCGGGACCATTGTCCGTCTTTAACTGCTTTGGGACTCCCATGACAGCAAAACAACTAAGCACATGTCTTTCGACATGCAATACTTTCTCTCCAGCTTGTGCTGTTGCCCAAATAAATTTACTATATGTATCAATAGATACATGCACATATTTTAAACGTCCAAAAGAAGAGACATGAGTAACATCCATCTGCCAAAGGTCATTTGAGACAAGCCCTCTGGGATTAACTCCCACTCCTAATCCGCAACCTCCATTATGGTTACTACAGATTGGGCAAGCTCCAACAATACTACACGCCTCCGCCATGGAGATCCCAAATTCGACATGCAGGCCTTTGGCATTTTGGTGGAAAACCGAATGGGCCTCTCTGGCTAAAACAGTTTTTGCAATGGGAACAGCAGTGAAAACAGAGACCAGCCTATCCGCCCTATCATTACCCTCTCCAAGTCCAATATTCCCTTTATGACTTCGTATGTGGATTATAGAATAGGGATTTTCTCTAAGCTTCACTGCCTTTCTGAGTTGGATAAAAAGCTCATGTAACCTCTTATTTTGGACGTCTTTGATAAATGCATCCTCGATTCGCTCAACAATGCCCGTTACATAAAGTGAATCAGTTACAATATTTAGAGGCCCCATCAAGTTCATCATGGCCCATACGACGGCGGCCAGCTCCATTGTTTGCAAGGTATCCCCTTCTTTTGCATATAACAATTCCTGTTTCCATGAACCATTGTCTTGCCATGTAACGGCAGCCCGTTGCGATTTACGTCCTGCATCAGTATATGCTGTTACCGCGTCTTTTATAGGGTTCTTTTCTCTTTTCGGGCATGTCATCCAGTTCCATTGCCCGATCCATCGTAATAATGGGGACTCAAAGCTATTAGTCTCAATCACACAACCAGCACCAAGCAACGCCTCTTGCAAATGTTCACTATTCTGTAGATACCATTGTAAAGAGTCTTTTCTTTGCATGGGTAAATATATTGTGGAAGGCTGGCAGCCTTGAACTTGTAAAATTCTTTCCCGTCCTCGTTTTATCAAATCCGCCAAATTTTCCACTTGTTGTACCAAGGTTTTAGCCTGCTGTAAAGCAGGGGATACCCATTCAAGAATACCCAATTCCCCGGTTTTCTTTAATTGCATGAGAGCTCCAATCAGGTACCGATGCCCTAACCACACAGCAAGATCAATCGGAACAGTAGCATCGAGTCGATGTACATGTCCTGTAATAGCGCGTTCTACAATTTGCTGTATGAGATTTTTCTGATAAGGGGTAACTCTAAGTTCTATCGTAGGGTCCGTACCTTTCAATAATGGACGGAGTCCTTCTAGCAATTCATTTGGTATACCCACTATGGGCCGTAGCCACTGCAAGTCTCCTAAAAATCTTTGTGCATCATTAAGAGTCCGTAGTCGCGACTGTAACTGTAATTTCTGAGGGGACACAGTTTTGTCAGTAAGCACCCATCCTAAATATTTCCATGGTGACGACTGTTGAACCTTATCTGAAGAAATTACCAGATTAGAACATTGTAACACTCGTTGGATGTGTTCAATCTGCTTGTCAGAAAAGGGGCGCAGCTTGAGCAAATAATATATCATCCATGTAATGATAAATTATAACATGTTTCCATTGTTCTCGTAAGGGCTGTAGTGCAGCAGCTACATATAATTGACACAAAGTGGGGCTATTACGCATACCCTGTGGTAATACTGTCCATTCAAATCGTTGATCTGGGCCCTCTCTGTTAAGGGAGGGTAAGGTAAAAGCAAACCGTTTTTGATCCTGAGGATGTAAATCAATTGTAAAAAAGCAATCCTTTAAATCAATAATTAGCAGAGACCAACACTCTGGAATCATGGCTGGATTAGGTAGCCCTGGCTGTAAAGCACCCGTCGGTTCCATCTGATTATTAATCTCTCTCAGATCATGTAACAATCGATATTTACCTGACTTCTTTTTTATGACAAATATTGGAGAATTCCATGGACTAGTGGACAAACATAAATGACCTTGTTGAAATTGCTCTTTGACCAATTGATGAGCATGAAATAGACTTTGCCGTTTTAATGGCCATTGCTTAACCCATACCGGTGTGTTGGTAGTTCAGGTAATGGGAATTGGGAAAGTCCAAGCAATGGCTAATAGGCCAAAGGGTGCTCATTCGTAAGTACAACCGCCAACTGTGAGAGTATATCCCTTCCAATTAGACACTGCACAGTTGGTGGTAGTTGTACCACAGAAAACACAGCAGAAACTTGACGACCCTCCAGCTTTACTTTCAACGTAGGTGTTCTCTGAGCAAATGTCATACCCCCAACTCCAGAAACCGTAGTACCTGATGGAAACAGGGGCCATCCTTGGGGCCACTGTGATGGAGTAATTATACTAGAATCTGCCCCAGTGTCCAAAAGGGCCATAAGGATCAGTTTTTGATTGTCATAACCAATCTCAACCTTGTGTCTAGGTCGATCATTTAATGTCAAGGTTAAAAGAGTCAGTCCCCCTGAAGAGCCGAATCCTTCATCACCTCGATCCTTATCAGTTAACGACGGCATTCCCTTTGTAAGTTGTTCCAATGGGATCAACTGAGCGATACGTTGTCCCTTGGTTATCCGTATGGGAGGAAAAGGGGTATATAACATTATCATTATTTCTCCGGTGTAGTCAGCGTCAATAACGCCAGGTAAAACAAAGAGTCCCAGCATTGATGCCGATGACCTGCCGAGTAATAATGCCCCCACAAACTTATTTTGAATCACCACAGGACCATACACTCCAGTGGGAATTCGATGTGGCTGAGTATTTAGGAGACTAATGTCTACAGCGGATGCCAGGTCAAGTCCGAGACTCCCTCTTGTTGCTGGTCTGAGGCGGGAGACGCTACCTGCTGTGCAGCAGCTACTTGTGTCTGCACGCGGCTGCTCCGATTTGCGCTCCCAACGGAGTTTCCCGAACGGCGATGACAGGCTCCCGTTTTATGATTATCCGAACGACACTTGACACACCACACACCGGAGGCAGTACACTCTTTGCGAACGTGGCCCAGAAGGCCACACCGAAAGCACCTTGCTCGGCCAGTCCCCGGGGACGTCTTCTGTCGAGTAACGACCGACGCTTGGAGGGGTGCAAGAGCTGCTAACACTTGAGTCTGAGATGCCTTAGCTTGTTCTTGTAACCCAACCCCCAACTGCTTTATAGCCTCTACTACTAAAGCTTGAGGTCCAGTGGGCACCTGAGCCATCCTTTCTAATGCTTCCTCTATTGTCCAATTGGCACCAAGAGTGCTCAAAATATTACGAGTAGTAGTATTACAATTTTGTAAGGCACACTGTTTTAACAAGGTTCCTCGCATATGTTCAGGAACCCCAGCTCTCTCTGTAGCTGCAGCAGCCTTGTCTATGAATGCCCCAAACGTTTCGTCCCTGCCTTGTCTTATACCCATATAAACTGGAACGCCCCCCGGTTCTTTCACTCGATCAATAGCTCTCCTTACTAGTTGCATTGCCTCTCTCAACTTATCTGCACCTATCATTGCTTGTGCTTCAGTGCGTAAAAACGGTCCAAGTCCCATAAGTTCCTCTACAGTCACTCCCTGCAACGGATCCCCAGGCTGTCTCTGAATTGCAATGGATTCATGCACTAAACTCTGCCAATGAGCATTAAACAACAATTGCTGATGCTGGGTAGATATCAATCGAATTATCCCTCGGCAGTCAGCAGGTAATAAAATTTGTGTACTCCAGATATAATCTAACATTTGTTTCGCTGGCTTGCTATGGACTCCAAATTGACTGACCGTGGCGCGCAATTGGGACAATAATTTCCAATCCAAGGCTGAAACTGTCGCTTGCACACCGCCTCCCGGAATTGCTGGAATGTGACAGGACAGGCTAGCTGTGCAGCCACTTGCAATACCTCTCCATCCCCCCGCTCCAGCCCTTCCCGAGCTAGCGCAGCCCAAGCTTCTCTACGTTCCTTTGCCATAGCCTCAGCCAGGTCCGCTTCCGCCCCTGGAGTTGGCTCCGACAGAAACGGATTAGTAGGGCTGCTTGATGTGTCCTTGGGAGCAAACTCGCTCTCGGGGGCTGAGGGTACAGAAGGAGGAGGTTTAAATCCATCAGTAGAAGGAGGAGGCGATGGAGGCAAGTATACGGTAGACACACTTGGGGGTAAGGGGGCATCTCGCGGCCAGTCAATCCCGTACGTCTTATTCTTTTCATGAGCAGCAGATGCCTGTTCAGCCGCCCTCTGTTCTGCCTGATATCGTAATAACTCATTATGTACAGCCCTCCATGGTTTTCCAAATTTCTTGGCTGACTTATCCCCATCAATTGCAGCCTCCCATAACCTATCACCCAATTTACACCACTCAGATAATTCGTGAACAGTATGCGGGTTCTGAAAACAGCCCTGGGAGTGCCCATAAGCTAACAACCCAGGAAGATCCTTTTGTAAATCGATCTCCCTAATTTGTCTCTTTTGTAAGAGACATGTACATAAATCATATGCTGCTTGCCTCTGCATACCTGAATATCGTCAGCGCGCGCTGTTGCAGCTCTCCAAGGTCTCGGCAGCATGTTTCAGCCGGGTACGCCGATGCGAACGCCCGGGGCTCGACACAGTTTTCTTCGCTGTGTTTTAGCCGTCCTCGCTGCAAAGGACCTGACCACTCGTTGCTCCGTCGTGGATCACGTCGGGGTCACCATTTGTCGGAGACCAACGGGAGACAAGCACATCCGATGATGATCAACAAGTCTCAGTTTATTCAGAATTATCTTATGACTTATATAACAGAGTTAATTAGCTCATACATATTGCAAAAGCCAAGCTCCTTATAGGTGGCTACAGTAGAAGGCATTGTTATCTATTAAATGGATACAGTAGAAGGCTATGCATCTTTTCCCAAGACACTAGTAGCAAGTCATGTACCTTTCCCAGGACACTAGTAGCAAGTCATGTACCTTTCCCAAGACACTAGTAGCAAGTCATGTACTTTTCTCAAGACACTGGTATCTACATTATTTTCTAGTTTCTAAACCAAGGTCCTGCATTCCGTGTCTAGCTACATTTAAGCAGGTCTTGTGATCTTGTTGTCATGCCCCTTGTCACGTAGCCACTATTCAATAATATCTTCCACATTTCCCCCGTCTTCTTTTAATAAAAACAAATTATTTTGTGTTTTATGGACCATGCGTATAACTATATTCTGTAGATAGGCTACAAAACAGGGTAAAAACAATATAATCAACAAAACCATCAATCCTATACCTATTGCATACATAATCATGGTCTTAAGCCAGGGACCAATACCGAGAGATGATAGCCAGGTATCAAGCGGGTTAGTTGCAACAGTAATATCCTTAGTGTGATTCTTAAGCCATTGCAATTGCTTGTGAATTGATTCTGAATTAGAGGAGAGATTAAAACAACACATGCCCTCAAAATCTTTACAACCATGCCCATGAGCCAATAATAAAAAATCAATAGCAGCTCTATTTTCAAGTATCTGATGTCTGAGATTTTCCATGTCCTGTGCTAGTTCACTCAATATCTGTGTTGTTACGTTTGATTGCTTAACCATCCAGCATGCTAGTGTATTTATAGTACGAAGTGCATGAGCAGCACCTACCCCTGGAACAATTGACGCAAAAAAGTTAGCCGTGGGTCCCCAGAGTTCTACTTGATCACTACAGTCGGGTGTGAGGGTTGCTACAGCTCGCTTATCACGATGTGTCTTATTAAAAAGGAATTGTGATATTACAGTAACATTTGGTGCGAAAAGAGTCAATTTTCCCAGATAACATGGACCACCACGAGCATGCCTAGGTATTCCTTGCCATGCTCGATCACTGCAAATCAAATAGGTGTTGCCAGGCAATGCCTTTGCACTGTCATTAGCCCAAATCTTTGTGTCATTTTTTCCCCCAACCATAGGTTCTATAATCGCCACACATATATGTTTCGTTCCAAAAGGGATAGCTCCTGGGTGTAAGCCATAATGCAGGATCATTGACATTTTGCTTATAATCACCCAGTTCAACACATCCTGATTCATTTGCTGAACTATTCAACATTCTGCTACCTAAAAAGCCCGATTTCTTGAGGATCCCAGGGTAATGCTTTGTTTAAGGCAGCTAATAATTTGGCTGTCCATTTACTGCTGTCATCTAACCTATTGCATGTGGCAGTGGATAGCTTTGAAAAATCAGTTGTATTATATCCGGGTATTCCAACCAAACATGTACGAAAAGGATCAGTAGCAGAAGCCAATGCTAAGCAAAAGGAAGTAGTATGCGTTTTGTTAGCCCATGTTACCCATAAGTTTGGTGGAGAATTGAGATACATAGCAAAAACGGTATTATACACAAATAAGATGCAGTAGATCCAGGACCACACGATCGCAGTAATATTGGATCAGCTCTTCTTCAATCACCGTGCCTTTCTGTTGACTCCGTGGAACTTTGGGGATCAAGTACAGGTCTTGCCCATCTTGCAGGTATCCAAAGAGGTCCTGTAGGGGCAGAAACACAAAGATAGCCCCTCCCCCAAAATAAGACCTTTGCAGGTGTTTGCTGTACTCCTGTCTTAGGGTTCTTATTCCGTACCCATATGGTACTAGTATCTTGACATTCAGATGAAGAGCTAGTATGTACAACTACGGGTGGATACTTTGCATCTCCAAAAACACACAAATGGTTAATTACGAATAAGGTTTTCAACAATCTTGAATGCGGATCAGCGATCTCTGCATGATGTGCCAAATGCTGTTTTAGGGTACCATGTGCCCGTTCCACTATAGCTTGTCCTGTGGGGGAGTGAGGAATTCCCGTGACATGTCTTACTCCCCATGTCTTCAAAAATCTATCCATCCTGTGGCTAGTATAAGCGGGACCATTGTCCGTCTTTAACTGCTTTGGGACTCCCATGACAGCAAAACAACTAAGCACATGTCTTTCGACATGCAATACTTTCTCTCCAGCTTGTGCCGTTGCCCAAATAAATTTACTATATGTATCAATAGATACATGCACATATTTTAAACGTCCAAAAGAAGAGACATGAGTAACATCCATCTGCCAAAGGTCATTTGAGACAAGCCCTCTGGGATTAACTCCCACTCCTAATCCGCAACCTCCATTATGGTTACTACAGATTGGGCAAGCTCCAACAATACTACACGCCTCCGCCATGGAGATCCCAAATTCGACATGCAGGCCTTTGGCATTTTGGTGGAAAACCGAATGGGCCTCTCTGGCTAAAACAGTTTTTGCAATGGGAACAGCAGTGAAAACAGAGACCAGCCTATCCGCCCTATCATTACCCTCTCCAAGTCCAATATTCCATTTATGACTTCGTATGTGGATTATAGAATAGGGATTTTCTCTAAGCTTCACTGCCTTTCTGAGTTGGATAAAAAGCTCATGTAACCTCTTATTTTGGACGTCTTTGATAAATGCATCCTCGATTCGCTCAACAATGCCCGTTACATAAAGTGAATCAGTTACAATATTTAGAGGCCCCATCAAGTTCATCATGGCCCATACGACGGCGGCCAGCTCCATTGTTTGCAAGGTATCCCCTTCTTTTGCATATAACAATTCCTGTTTCCATGAACCATTGTCTTGCCATGTAACGGCAGCCCGTTGCGATTTACGTCCTGCATCAGTATATGCTGTTACCGCGTCTTTTATAGGGTTCTTTTCTCTTTTCGGGCATGTCATCCAGTTCCATTGCCCGATCCATCATAATAATGGGGACTCAAAGCTATTAGTCTCAATCACACAACCAGCACCAAGCAACGCCTCTTGCAAATGTTCACTATTCTGTAGATACCATTGTAAAGAGTCTTTTCTTTGCATGGGTAAATATATTGTGGAAGGCTGGCAGCCTTGAACTTGTAAAATTCTTTCCCGTCCTCGTTTTATCAAATCCGCCAAATTTTCCACTTGTTGTACCAAGGTTTTAGCCTGCTGTAAAGCAGGGGATACCCATTCAAGAATACCCAATTCCCCGGTTTTCTTTAATTGCATGAGAGCTCCAATCAGGTACCGATGCCCTAACCACACAGCAAGATCAATCGGAACAGTAGCATCGAGTCGATGTACATGTCCTGTAATAGCGCGTTCTACAATTTGCTGTATGAGATTTTTCTGATAAGGGGTAACTCTAAGTTCTATCGTAGGGTCCGTACCTTTCAATAATGGACGGAGTCCTTCTAGCAATTCATTTGGTATACCCACTATGGGCCGTAGCCACTGCAAGTCTCCTAAAAATCTTTGTGCATCATTAAGAGTCCGTAGTCGCGACTGTAACTGTAATTTCTGAGGGGACACAGTTTTGTCAGTAAGCACCCATCCTAAATATTTCCATGGTGACGACTGTTGAACCTTATCTGAAGAAATTACCAGATTAGAACATTGTAACACTCGTTGGATGTGTTCAATCTGCTTGTCAGAAAAGGGGCGCAGCTTGAGCAAATAATATATCATCCATGTAATGATAAATTATAACATGTTTCCATTGTTCTCGTAAGGGCTGTAGTGCAGCAGCTACATATAATTGACACAAAGTGGGGCTATTACGCATACCCTGTGGTAATACTGTCCATTCAAATCGTTGATCTGGGCCCTCTCTGTTAAGGGAGGGTAAGGTAAAAGCAAACCGTTTTTGATCCTGAGGATGTAAATCAATTGTAAAAAAGCAATCCTTTAAATCAATAATTAGCAGAGACCAACACTCTGGAATCATGGCTGGATTAGGTAGCCCTGGCTGTAAAGCACCCGTCGGTTCCATCTGATTATTAATCTCTCTCAGATCACGTAACAATCGATATTTACCTGACTTCTTTTTTATGACAAATATTGGAGAATTCCATGGACTAGTGGACAAACATAAATGACCTTGTTGAAATTGCTCTTTGACCAATTGATGAGCATGAAATAGACTTTGCCGTTTTAATGGCCATTGCTTAACCCATACCGGTGTGTTGGTAGTTCAGGTAATGGGAATTGGGAAAGTCCAAGCAATGGCTAATAGGCCAAAGGGTGCTCATTCGTAAGTACAACCGCCAACTGTGAGAGTATATCCCTTCCAATTAGACACTGCACAGTTGGTGGCAGTTGTACCACAGAAAACACAGCAGAAACTTGACGACCCTCCAGCTTTACTTTCAACGTAGGTGTTCTCTGAGCAAATGTCATACCCCCAACTCCAGAAACCGTAGTACCTGATGGAAACAGGGGCCATCCTTGGGGCCACTGTGATGGAGTAATTATACTAGAATCTGCCCCAGTGTCCAAAAGGGCCATAAGGATCAGTTTTTGATTGTCATAACCAATCTCAACCTTGTGTCTAGGTCGATCATTTAATGTCAAGGTTAAAAGAGTCAGTCCCCCTGAAGAGCCGAATCCTTCATCACCTCGATCCTTATCAGTTAACGACGGCATTCCCTTTGTAAGTTGTTCCAATGGGATCAACTGAGCGATACGTTGTCCCTTGGTTATCCGTATGGGAGGAAAAGGGGTATATAACATTATCATTATTTCTCCGGTGTAGTCAGCGTCAATAACGCCAGGTAAAACAAAGAGTCCCAGCATTGATGCCGATGACCTGCCGAGTAATAATGCCCCCACAAACTTATTTTGAATCACCACAGGACCATACACTCCAGTGGGAATTCGATGTGGCTGAGTATTTAGGAGACTAATGTCTACAGCGGATGCCAGGTCAAGTCCGAGACTCCCTCTTGTTGCTGGTCTGAGGCGGGAGACGCTACCTGCTGTGCAGCAGCTACTTGTGTCTGCACGCGGCTGCTCCGATTTGCGCTCCCAACGGAGTTTCCCGAACGGCGATGACAGGCTCCCGTTTTATGATTATCCGAACGACACTTGACACACCACACACCGGAGGCAGTACACTCTTTGCGAACGTGGCCCAGAAGGCCACACCGAAAGCACCTTGCTCGGCCAGTCCCCGGGGACGTCTTCTGTCGAGTAACGACCGACGCTTGGAGGGGTGCAAGAGCTGCTAACACTTGAGTCTGAGATGCCTTAGCTTGTTCTTGTAACCCAACCCCCAACTGCTTTATAGCCTCTACTACTAAAGCTTGAGGTCCAGTGGGCACCTGAGCCATCCTTTCTAATGCTTCCTCTATTGTCCAATTGGCACCAAGAGTGCTCAAAATATTACGAGTAGTAGTATTACAATTTTGTAAGGCACACTGTTTTAACAAGGTTCCTCGCATATGTTCAGGAACCCCAGCTCTCTCTGTAGCTGCAGCAGCCTTGTCTATGAATGCCCCAAACGTTTCGTCCCTGCCTTGTCTTATACCCATATAAACTGGAACGCCCCCCGGTTCTTTCACTCGATCAATAGCTCTCCTTACTAGTTGCATTGCCTCTCTCAACTTATCTGCACCTATCATTGCTTGTGCTTCAGTGCGTAAAAACGGTCCAAGTCCCATAAGTTCCTCTACAGTCACTCCCTGCAACGGATCCCCAGGCTGTCTCTGAATTGCAACGGATTCATGCACTAAACTCTGCCAATGAGCATTAAACAACAATTGCTGATGCTGGGTAGATATCAATCGAATTATCCCTCGGCAGTCAGCAGGTAATAAAATTTGTGTACTCCAGATATAATCTAACATTTGTTTCGCTGGCTCGCTATGGACTCCAAATTGACTGACCGTGGCGCGCAATTGGGACAATAATTTCCAATCCAAGGCTGAAACTGTCGCTTGCACACCGCCTCCCGGAATTGCTGGAATGTGACAGGACAGGCTAGCTGTGCAGCCACTTGCAATACCTCTCCATCCCCCCGCTCCAGCCCTTCCCGAGCTAGCGCAGCCCAAGCTTCTCTACATTCCTTTGCCATAGCCTCAGCCAGGTCCGCTTCCGCCCCTGGAGTTGGCTCCGACAGAAACGGATTAGTAGGGCTGCTTGATGTGTCCTTGGGAGCAAACTCGCTCTCGGGGGCTGAGGGTACAGAAGGAGGAGGTTTAAATCCATCAGTAGAAGGAGGAGGCGATGGAGGCAAGTATACGGTAGACACACTTGGGGGTAAGGGGGCATCTCGCGGCCAGTCAATCCCGTACGTCTTATTCTTTTCATGAGCAGCAGATGCCTGTTCAGCCGCCCTCTGTTCTGCCTGATATCGTAATAACTCATTATGTACAGCCCTCCATGGTTTTCCAAATTTCTTGGCTGACTTATCCCCATCAATTGCAGCCTCCCATAACCTATCACCCAATTTACGCCACTCAGATAATTCGTGAACAGTATGCGGGTTCTGAAAACAGCCCTGGGAGTGCCCATAAGCTAACAACCCAGGAAGATCCTTTTGTAAATCGATCTCCCTAATTTGTCTCTTTTGTAAGAGACATGTACATAAATCATATGCTGCTTGCCTCTGCATACCTGAATATCGTCAGCGCGCGCTGTTGCAGCTCTCCAAGGTCTCGGCAGCACGTTTCAGTCGGGTACGCCGATGCGAACGCCCGGGGCTCGACACAGTTTTCTTCGCTGTGTTTTAGCCGTCCTCGCTGCAAAGGACCTGACCACTCGTTGCTCCGTCGTGGATCACGTCGGGGTCACCATTTGTCGGAGACCAACGGGAGACAAGCACATCCGATGATGATCAACAAGTCTCAGTTTATTCAGAATTATCTTATGACTTATATAACAGAGTTAATTAGCTCATACATATTGCAAAAGCCAAGCTCCTTATAGGTGGCTACAGTAGAAGGCATTGTTATCTATTAAATGGATACAGTAGAAGGCTATGCATCTTTTCCCAAGACACTAGTAGCAAGTCATGTACCTTTCCCAGGACACTAGTAGCAAGTCATGTACCTTTCCCAAGACACTAGTAGCAAGTCATGTACTTTTCTCAAGACACTGGTATCTACATTATTTTCTGGTTTCTAAACCAAGGTCCTGCATTCCGTGTCTAGCTACATTTAAGCAGGTCTTGTGATCTTGTTGTCATGCCCCTTGTCACGTAGCCACTATTCAATAATATCTTCCACATTTCCCCCGTCTTCTTTTAATAAAAACAAATTATTTTGTGTTTTATGGACCATGCGTATAACTATATTCTGTAGATAGGCTACAAAACAGGGTAAAAACAATATAATCAACAAAACCATCAATCCTATACCTATTGCATACATAATCATGGTCTTAAGCCAGGGACCAATACCGAGAGATGATAGCCAGGTATCAAGCGGGTTAGTTGCAACAGTAATATCCTTAGTGTGATTCTTAAGCCATTGCAATTGCTTGTGAATTGATTCTGAATTAGAGGAGAGATTAAAACAACACATGCCCTCAAAATCTTTACAACCATGCCCATGAGCCAATAATAAAAAATCAATAGCAGCTCTATTTTCAAGTATCTGATGTCTGAGATTTTCCATGTCCTGTGCTAGTTCACTCAATATCTGTGTTGTTACGTTTGATTGCTTAACCATCCAGCATGCTAGTGTATTTATAGTACGAAGTGCATGAGCAGCACCTACCCCTGGAACAATTGACGCAAAAAAGTTAGCCGTGGGTCCCCAGAGTTCTACTTGATCACTACAGTCGGGTGTGAGGGTTGCTACAGCTCGCTTATCACGATGTGTCTTATTAAAAAGGAATTGTGATATTACAGTAACATTTGGTGCGAAAAGAGTCAATTTTCCCAGATAACATGGACCACCACGAGCATGCCTAGGTATTCCTTGCCATGCTCGATCACCGCAAATCAAATAGGTGTTGCCAGGCAATGCCTTTGCACTGTCATTAGCCCAAATCTTTGTGTCATTTTTTCCCCCAACCATAGGTTCTATAATCGCCACACATATATGTTTCGTTCCAAAAGGGATAGCTCCTGGGTGTAAGCCATAATGCAGGATCATTGACATTTTGCTTATAATCACCCAGTTCAACACATCCTGATTCATTTGCTGAACTATTCAACATTCTGCTACCTAAAAAGCCCGATTTCTTGAGGATCCCAGGGTAATGCTTTGTTTAAGGCAGCTAATAATTTGGCTGTCCATTTACTGCTGTCATCTAACCTATTGCATGTGGCAGTGGATAGCTTTGAAAAATCAGTTGTATTATATCCGGGTATTCCAACCAAACATGTACGAAAAGGATCAGTAGCAGAAGCCAATGCTAAGCAAAAGGAAGTAGTATGTGTTTTGTTAGCCCATGTTACCCATAAGTTTGGTGGAGAATTGAGATACATAGCAAAAACGGTATTATACACAAATAAGATGCAGTAGATCCAGGACCACACGATCGCAGTAATATTGGATCAGCTCTTCTTCAATCACCGTGCCTTTCTGTTGACTCCGTGGAACTTTGGGGATCAAGTACAGGTCTTGCCCATCTTGCAGGTATCCAAAGAGGTCCTGTAGGGGCAGAAACACAAAGATAGCCCCTCCCCCAAAATAAGACCTTTGCAGGTGTTTGCCGTACTCCTGTCTTAGGGTTCTTATTCCGTACCCATATGGTACTAGTATCTTGACATTCAGATGAAGAGCTAGTATGTACAACTACGGGTGGATACTTTGCATCTCCAAAAACACACAAATGGTTAATTACGAATAAGGTTTTCAACAATCTTGAATGCGGATCAGCGATCTCTGCATGATGTGCCAAATGCTGTTTTAGGGTACCATGTGCCCGTTCCACTATAGCTTGTCCTGTGGGGGAGTGAGGAATTCCCGTGACATGTCTTACTCCCCATGTCTTCAAAAATCTATCCATCCTGTGGCTAGTATAAGCGGGACCATTGTCCGTCTTTAACTGCTTTGGGACTCCCATGACAGCAAAACAACTAAGCACATGTCTTTCGACATGCAATACTTTCTCTCCAGCTTGTGCCGTTGCCCAAATAAATTTACTATATGTATCAATAGATACATGCACATATTTTAAACGTCCAAAAGAAGAGACATGAGTAACATCCGTCTGCCAAAGGTCATTTGAGACAAGCCCTCTGGGATTAACTCCCACTCCTAATCCGCAACCTCCATTATGGTTACTACAGATTGGGCAAGCTCCAACAATACTACACGCCTCCGCCATGGAGATCCCAAATTCGACATGCAGGCCTTTGGCATTTTGGTGGAAAACCGAATGGGCCTCTCTGGCTAAAACAGTTTTTGCAATGGGAACAGCAGTGAAAACAGAGACCAGCCTATCCGCCCTATCATTACCCTCTCCAAGTCCAATATTCCCTTTATGACTTCGTATGTGGATTATAGAATAGGGATTTTCTCTAAGCTTCACTGCCTTTCTGAGTTGGATAAAAAGCTCATGTAACCTCTTATTTTGGACGTCTTTGATAAATGCATCCTCGATTCGCTCAACAATGCCCGTTACATAAAGTGAATCAGTTACAATATTTAGAGGCCCCATCAAGTTCATCATGGCCCATACGACGGCAGTCGGTTCCATGGTCTGTAAAGTATCCTCCTGTCTTGCGTGTAACAATTCCTGTTTCCATGAACCGTTGTCTTGCCATGTAACGGCAGCCCGTTGCGATTTACGTCCTGCATCAGTATATGCTGTTACCGCGTCTTTTATAGGGTTCTTTTCTCTTTTCGGGCATGTCATCCAGTTCCATTGCCCGATCCATCGTAATAATGGGGACTCAAAGCTATTAGTCTCAATCACACAACCAGCACCAAGCAACGCCTCTTGCAAATGTTCACTATTCTGTAGATACCATTGTAAAGAGTCTTTTCTTTGCATGGGTAAATATATTGTGGAAGGCTGGCAGCCTTGAACTTGTAAAATTCTTCCCCGTCCTCGTTTTATCAAATCCGCCAAATTTTCCACTTGTTGTACCAAGGTTTTAGCCTGCTGTAAAGCAGGGGATACCCATTCAAGAATACCCAATTCCCCGGTTTTCTTTAATTGCATGAGAGCTCCAATCAGGTACCGATGCCCTAACCACACAGCAAGATCAATCGGAACAGTAGCATCGAGTCGATGTACATGTCCTGTAATAGCGCGTTCTACAATTTGCTGTATGAGATTTTTCTGATAAGGGGTAACTCTAAGTTCTATCGTAGGGTCCGTACCTTTCAATAATGGACGGAGTCCTTCTAGCAATTCATTTGGTATACCCACTATGGGCCGTAGCCACTGCAAGTCTCCTAAAAATCTTTGTGCATCATTAAGAGTCCGTAGTCGCGACTGCAACTGTAATTTCTGAGGGGACACAGTTTTGTCAGTAAGCACCCATCCTAAATATTTCCATGGTGACGACTGTTGAACCTTATCTGAAGAAATTACCAGATTAGAACATTGTAACACTCGTTGGATGTGTTCAATCTGCTTGTCAGAAAAGGGGCGCAGCTTGAGCAAATAATATATCATCCATGTAATGATAAATTATAACATGTTTCCATTGTTCTCGTAAGGGCTGTAGTGCAGCAGCTACATATAATTGACACAAAGTGGGGCTATTACGCATACCCTGTGGTAATACTGTCCATTCAAATCGTTGATCTGGGCCCTCTCTGTTAAGGGAGGGTAAGGTAAAAGCAAACCGTTTTTGATCCTGAGGATGTAAATCAATTGCAAAAAAGCAATCCTTTAAATCAATAATTAGCAGAGACCAACACTCTGGAATCATGGCTGGATTAGGTAGCCCTGGCTGTAAAGCACCCGTCGGTTCCATCTGATTATTAATCTCTCTCAGATCATGTAACAATCGATATTTACCTGACTTCTTTTTTATGACAAATATTGGAGAATTCCATGGACTAGTGGACAAACATAAATGACCTTGTTGAAATTGCTCTTTGACCAATTGATGAGCATGAAATAGACTTTGCCGTTTTAATGGCCATTGCTTAACCCATACCGGTGTGTTGGTAGTTCAGGTAATGGGAATTGGGAAAGTCCAAGCAATGGCTAATAGGCCAAAGGGTGCTCATTCGTAAGTACAACCGCCAACTGTGAGAGTATATCCCTTCCAATTAGACACTGCACAGTTGGTGGTAGTTGTACCACAGAAAACACAGCAGAAACTTGACGACCCTCCAGCTTTACTTTCAACGTAGGTGTTCTCTGAGCAAATGTCATACCCCCAACTCCAGAAACCGTAGTACCTGATGGAAACAGGGGCCATCCTTGGGGCCACTGTGATGGAGTAATTATACTAGAATCTGCCCCAGTGTCCAAAAGGGCCATAAGGATCAGTTTTTGATTGTCATAACCAATCTCAACCTTGTGTCTAGGTCGATCATTTAATGTCAAGGTTAAAAGAGTCAGTCCCCCTGAAGAGCCGAATCCTTCATCACCTCGATCCTTATCAGTTAATGACGGCATTCCCTTTGTAAGTTGTTCCAATGGGATCAACTGAGCGATACGTTGTCCCTTGGTTATCCGTATGGGAGGAAAAGGGGTATATAACATTATCATTATTTCTCCGGTGTAGTCAGCGTCAATAACGCCAGGTAAAACAAAGAGTCCCAGCATTGATGCCGATGACCTGCCGAGTAATAATGCCCCCACAAACTTATTTTGAATCACCACAGGACCATACACTCCAGTGGGAATTCGATGTGGCTGAGTATTTAGGAGACTAATGTCTACAGCGGATGCCAGGTCAAGTCCGAGACTGCCTCTTGTTGCTGGTCTGAGGCGGGAGACGCTACCTGCTGTGCAGCAGCTACTTGTGTCTGCACGCGGCTGCTCCGATTTGCGCTCCCAACGGAGTTTCCCGAACGGCGATGACAGGCTCCCGTTTTATGATTATCCGAACGACACTTGACACACCACACACCGGAGGCAGTACACTCTTTGCGAACGTGGCCCAGAAGGCCACACCGAAAGCACCTTGCTCGGCCAGTCCCCGGGGACGTCTTCTGTCGAGTAACGACCGACGCTTGGAGGGGTGCAAGAGCTGCTAACACTTGAGTCTGAGATGCCTTAGCTTGTTCTTGTAACCCAACCCCCAACTGCTTTATAGCCTCTACTACTAAAGCTTGAGGTCCAGTGGGCACCTGAGCCATCCTTTCTAATGCTTCCTCTATTGTCCAATTGGCACCAAGAGTGCTCAAAATATTACGAGTAGTAGTATTACAATTTTGTAAGGCACACTGTTTTAACAAGGTTCCTCGCATATGTTCAGGAACCCCAGCTCTCTCTGTAGCTGCAGCAGCCTTGTCTATGAATGCCCCAAACGTTTCGTCCCTGCCTTGTCTTATACCCATATAAACTGGAACGCCCCCCGGTTCTTTCACTCGATCAATAGCTCTCCTTACTAGTTGCATTGCCTCTCTCAACTTATCTGCACCTATCATTGCTTGTGCTTCAGTGCGTAAAAACGGTCCAAGTCCCATAAGTTCCTCTACAGTCACTCCCTGCAACGGATCCCCAGGCTGTCTCTGAATTGCAACGGATTCATGCACTAAACTCTGCCAATGAGCATTAAACAACAATTGCTGATGCTGGGTAGATATCAATCGAATTATCCCTCGGCAGTCAGCAGGTAATAAAATTTGTGTACTCCAGATATAATCTAACATTTGTTTCGCTGGCTCGCTATGGACTCCAAATTGACTGACCGTGGCGCGCAATTGGGACAATAATTTCCAATCCAAGGCTGAAACTGTCGCTTGCACACCGCCTCCCGGAATTGCTGGAATGTGACAGGACAGGCTAGCTGTGCAGCCACTTGCAATACCTCTCCATCCCCCCGCTCCAGCCCTTCCCGAGCTAGCGCAGCCCAAGCTTCTCTACGTTCCTTTGCCATAGCCTCAGCCAGGTCCGCTTCCGCCCCTGGAGTTGGCTCCGACAGAAACGGATTAGTAGGGCTGCTTGATGTGTCCTTGGGAGCAAACTCGCTCTCGGGGGCTGAGGGTACAGAAGGAGGAGGTTTAAATCCATCAGTAGAAGGAGGAGGCGATGGAGGCAAGTATACGGTAGACACACTTGGGGGTAAGGGGGCATCTCGCGGCCAGTCAATCCCGTACGTCTTATTCTTTTCATGAGCAGCAGATGCCTGTTCAGCCGCCCTCTGTTCTGCCTGATATCGTAATAACTCATTATGTACAGCCCTCCATGGTTTTCCAAATTTCTTGGCTGACTTATCCCCATCAATTGCAGCCTCCCATAACCTATCACCCAATTTACGCCACTCAGATAATTCGTGAACAGTATGCGGGTTCTGAAAACAGCCCTGGGAGTGCCCATAAGCTAACAACCCAGGAAGATCCTTTTGTAAATCGATCTCCCTAATTTGTCTCTTTTGTAAGAGACATGTACATAAATCATATGCTGCTTGCCTCTGCATACCTGAATATCGTCAGCGCGCGCTGTTGCAGCTCTCCAAGGTCTCGGCAGCACGTTTCAGCCGGGTACGCCGATGCGAACGCCCGGGGCTCGACACAGTTTTCTTCGCTGTGTTTTAGCCGTCCTCGCTGCAAAGGACCTGACCACTCGTTGCTCCGTCGTGGATCACGTCGGGGTCACCATTTGTCGGAGAACAACGGGAGACAAGCACATCCGATGATGATCAACAAGTCTCAGTTTATTCAGAATTATCTTATGACTTATATAACAGAGTTAATTAGCTCATACATATTGCAAAAGCCAAGCTCCTTATAGGTGGCTACAGTAGAAGGCATTGTTATCTATTAAATGGATACAGTAGAAGGCTATGCATCTTTTCCCAAGACACTAGTAGCAAGTCATGTACCTTTCCCAGGACACTAGTAGCAAGTCATGTACCTTTCCCAAGACACTAGTAGCAAGTCATGTACTTTTCTCAAGACACTGGTATCTACATTATTTTCTAGTTTCTAAACCAAGGTCCTGCATTCCGTGTCTAGCTACATTTAAGCAGGTCTTGTGATCTTGTTGTCATGCCCCTTGTCACGTAGCCACTATTCAATAATATCTTCCACATTTCCCCCGTCTTCTTTTAATAAAAACAAATTATTTTGTGTTTTATGGACCATGCGTATAACTATATTCTGTAGATAGGCTACAAAACAGGGTAAAAACAATATAATCAACAAAACCATCAATCCTATACCTATTGCATACATAATCATGGTCTTAAGCCAGGGACCAATACCGAGAGATGATAGCCAGGTATCAAGCGGGTTAGTTGCAACAGTAATATCCTTAGTGTGATTCTTAAGCCATTGCAATTGCTTGTGAATTGATTCTGAATTAGAGGAGAGATTAAAACAACACATGCCCTCAAAATCTTTACAACCATGCCCATGAGCCAATAATAAAAAATCAATAGCAGCTCTATTTTCAAGTATCTGATGTCTGAGATTTTCCATGTCCTGTGCTAGTTCACTCAATATCTGTGTTGTTACGTTTGATTGCTTAACCATCCAGCATGCTAGTGTATTTATAGTACGAAGTGCATGAGCAGCACCTACCCCTGGAACAATTGACGCAAAAAAGTTAGCCGTGGGTCCCCAGAGTTCTACTTGATCACTACAGTCGGGTGTGAGGGTTGCTACAGCTCGCTTATCACGATGTGTCTTATTAAAAAGGAATTGTGATATTACAGTAACATTTGGTGCGAAAAGAGTCAATTTTCCCAGATAACATGGACCACCACGAGCATGCCTAGGTATTCCTTGCCATGCTCGATCACCGCAAATCAAATAGGTGTTGCCAGGCAATGCCTTTGCACTGTCATTAGCCCAAATCTTTGTGTCATTTTTTCCCCCAACCATAGGTTCTATAATCGCCACACATATATGTTTCGTTCCAAAAGGGATAGCTCCTGGGTGTAAGCCATAATGCAGGATCATTGACATTTTGCTTATAATCACCCAGTTCAACACATCCTGATTCATTTGCTGAACTATTCAACATTCTGCTACCTAAAAAGCCCGATTTCTTGAGGATCCCAGGGTAATGCTTTGTTTAAGGCAGCTAATAATTTGGCTGTCCATTTACTGCTGTCATCTAACCTATTGCATGTGGCAGTGGATAGCTTTGAAAAATCAGTTGTATTATATCCGGGTATTCCAACCAAACATGTACGAAAAGGATCAGTAGCAGAAGCCAATGCTAAGCAAAAGGAAGTAGTATGTGTTTTGTTAGCCCATGTTACCCATAAGTTTGGTGGAGAATTGAGATACATAGCAAAAACGGTATTATACACAAATAAGATGCAGTAGATCCAGGACCACACGATCGCAGTAATATTGGATCAGCTCTTCTTCAATCACCGTGCCTTTCTGTTGACTCCGTGGAACTTTGGGGATCAAGTACAGGTCTTGCCCATCTTGCAGGTATCCAAAGAGGTCCTGTAGGGGCAGAAACACAAAGATAGCCCCTCCCCCAAAATAAGACCTTTGCAGGTGTTTGCTGTACTCCTGTCTTAGGGTTCTTATTCCGTACCCATATGGTACTAGTATCTTGACATTCAGATGAAGAGCTAGTATGTACAACTACGGGTGGATACTTTGCATCTCCAAAAACACACAAATGGTTAATTACGAATAAGGTTTTCAACAATCTTGAATGCGGATCAGCGATCTCTGCATGATGTGCCAAATGCTGTTTTAGGGTACCATGTGCCCGTTCCACTATAGCTTGTCCTGTGGGGGAGTGAGGAATTCCCGTGACATGTCTTACTCCCCATGTCTTCAAAAATCTATCCATCCTGTGGCTAGTATAAGCGGGACCATTGTCCGTCTTTAACTGCTTTGGGACTCCCATGACAGCAAAACAACTAAGCACATGTCTTTCGACATGCAATACTTTCTCTCCAGCTTGTGCCGTTGCCCAAATAAATTTACTATATGTATCAATAGATACATGCACATATTTTAAACGTCCAAAAGAAGAGACATGAGTAACATCCATCTGCCAAAGGTCATTTGAGACAAGCCCTCTGGGATTAACTCCCACTCCTAATCCGCAACCTCCATTATGGTTACTACAGATTGGGCAAGTTCCAACAATACTACACGCCTCCGCCATGGAGATCCCAAATTCGACATGCAGGCCTTTGGCATTTTGGTGGAAAACCGAATGGGCCTCTCTGGCTAAAACAGTTTTTGCAATGGGAACAGCAGTGAAAACAGAGACCAGCCTATCCGCCCTATCATTACCCTCTCCAAGTCCAATATTCCCTTTATGACTTCGTATGTGGATTATAGAATAGGGATTTTCTCTAAGCTTCACTGCCTTTCTGAGTTGGATAAAAAGCTCATGTAACCTCTTGTTTTGGACGTCTTTGATAAATGCATCCTCGATTCGCTCAACAATGCCCGTTACATAAAGTGAATCAGTTACAATATTTAGAGGCCCCATCAAGTTCATCATGGCCCATACGACGGCAGTCGGTTCCATGGTCTGTAAAGTATCCTCCTGTCTTGCGTGTAACAATTCCTGTTTCCATGAACCGTTGTCTTGCCATGTAACGGCAGCCCGTTGCGATTTACGTCCTGCATCAGTATATGCTGTTACCGCGTCTTTTATAGGGTTCTTTTCTCTTTTCGGGCATGTCATCCAGTTCCATTGCCCGATCCATCGTAATAATGGGGACTCAAAGCTATTAGTCTCAATCACACAACCAGCACCAAGCAACGCCTCTTGCAAATGTTCACTATTCTGTAGATACCATTGTAAAGAGTCTTTTCTTTGCATGGGTAAATATATTGTGGAAGGCTGGCAGCCTTGAACTTGTAAAATTCTTTCCCGTCCTCGTTTTATCAAATCCGCCAAATTTTCCACTTGTTGTACCAAGGTTTTAGCCTGCTGTAAAGCAGGGGATACCCATTCAAGAATACCCAATTCCCCGGTTTTCTTTAATTGCATGAGAGCTCCAATCAGGTACCGATGCCCTAACCACACAGCAAGATCAATCGGAACAGTAGCATCGAGTCGATGTACATGTCCTGTAATAGCGCGTTCTACAATTTGCTGTATGAGATTTTTCTGATAAGGGGTAACTCTAAGTTCTATCGTAGGGTCCGTACCTTTCAATAATGGACGGAGTCCTTCTAGCAATTCATTTGGTATACCCACTATGGGCCGTAGCCACTGCAAGTCTCCTAAAAATCTTTGTGCATCATTAAGAGTCCGTAGTCGCGACTGCAACTGTAATTTCTGAGGGGACACAGTTTTGTCAGTAAGCACCCATCCTAAATATTTCCATGGTGACGACTGTTGAACCTTATCTGAAGAAATTACCAGATTAGAACATTGTAACACTCGTTGGATGTGTTCAATCTGCTTGTCAGAAAAGGGGCGCAGCTTGAGCAAATAATATATCATCCATGTAATGATAAATTATAACATGTTTCCATTGTTCTCGTAAGGGCTGTAGTGCAGCAGCTACATATAATTGACACAAAGTGGGGCTATTACGCATACCCTGTGGTAATACTGTCCATTCAAATCGTTGATCTGGGCCCTCTCTGTTAAGGGAGGGTAAGGTAAAAGCAAACCGTTTTTGATCCTGAGGATGTAAATCAATTGTAAAAAAGCAATCCTTTAAATCAATAATTAGCAGAGACCAACACTCTGGAATCATGGCTGGATTAGGTAGCCCTGGCTGTAAAGCACCCGTCGGTTCCATCTGATTATTAATCTCTCTCAGATCATGTAACAATCGATATTTACCTGACTTCTTTTTTATGACAAATATTGGAGAATTCCATGGACTAGTGGACAAACATAAATGACCTTGTTGAAATTGCTCTTTGACCAATTGATGAGCATGAAATAGACTTTGCCGTTTTAATGGCCATTGCTTAACCCATACCGGTGTGTTGGTAGTTCAGGTAATGGGAATTGGGAAAGTCCAAGCAATGGCTAATAGGCCAAAGGGTGCTCATTCGTAAGTACAACCGCCAACTGTGAGAGTATATCCCTTCCAATTAGACACTGCACAGTTGGTGGTAGTTGTACCACAGAAAACACAGCAGAAACTTGACGACCCTCCAGCTTTACTTTCAACGTAGGTGTTCTCTGAGCAAATGTCATACCCCCAACTCCAGAAACCGTAGTACCTGATGGAAACAGGGGCCATCCTTGGGGCCACTGTGATGGAGTAATTATACTAGAATCTGCCCCAGTGTCCAAAAGGGCCATAAGGATCAGTTTTTGATTGTCATAACCAATCTCAACCTTGTGTCTAGGTCGATCATTTAATGTCAAGGTTAAAAGAGTCAGTCCCCCTGAAGAGCCGAATCCTTCATCACCTCGATCCTTATCAGTTAATGACGGCATTCCCTTTGTAAGTTGTTCCAATGGGATCAACTGAGCGATACGTTGTCCCTTGGTTATCCGTATGGGAGGAAAAGGGGTATATAACATTATCATTATTTCTCCGGTGTAGTCAGCGTCAATAACGCCAGGTAAAACAAAGAGTCCCAGCATTGATGCCGATGACCTGCCGAGTAATAATGCCCCCACAAACTTATTTTGAATCACCACAGGACCATACACTCCAGTGGGAATTCGATGTGGCTGAGTATTTAGGAGACTAATGTCTACAGCGGATGCCAGGTCAAGTCCGAGACTCCCTCTTGTTGCTGGTCTGAGGCGGGAGACGCTACCTGCTGTGCAGCAGCTACTTGTGTCTGCACGCGGCTGCTCCGATTTGCGCTCCCAACGGAGTTTCCCGAACGGCGATGACAGGCTCCCGTTTTATGATTATCCGAACGACACTTGACACACCACACACCGGAGGCAGTACACTCTTTGCGAACGTGGCCCAGAAGGCCACACCGAAAGCACCTTGCTCGGCCAGTCCCCGGGGACGTCTTCTGTCGAGTAACGACCGACGCTTGGAGGGGTGCAAGAGCTGCTAACACTTGAGTCTGAGATGCCTTAGCTTGTTCTTGTAACCCAACCCCCAACTGCTTTATAGCCTCTACTACTAAAGCTTGAGGTCCAGTGGGCACCTGAGCCATCCTTTCTAATGCTTCCTCTATTGTCCAATTGGCACCAAGAGTGCTCAAAATATTACGAGTAGTAGTATTACAATTTTGTAAGGCACACTGTTTTAACAAGGTTCCTCGCATATGTTCAGGAACCCCAGCTCTCTCTGTAGCTGCAGCAGCCTTGTCTATGAATGCCCCAAACGTTTCGTCCCTGCCTTGTCTTATACCCATATAAACTGGAACGCCCCCCGGTTCTTTCACTCGATCAATAGCTCTCCTTACTAGTTGCATTGCCTCTCTCAACTTATCTGCACCTATCATTGCTTGTGCTTCAGTGCGTAAAAACGGTCCAAGTCCCATAAGTTCCTCTACAGTCACTCCCTGCAACGGATCCCCAGGCTGTCTCTGAATTGCAACGGATTCATGCACTAAACTCTGCCAATGAGCATTAAACAACAATTGCTGATGCTGGGTAGATATCAATCGAATTATCCCTCGGCAGTCAGCAGGTAATAAAATTTGTGTACTCCAGATATAATCTAACATTTGTTTCGCTGGCTCGCTATGGACTCCAAATTGACTGACCGTGGCGCGCAATTGGGACAATAATTTCCAATCCAAGGCTGAAACTGTCGCTTGCACACCGCCTCCCGGAATTGCTGGAATGTGACAGGACAGGCTAGCTGTGCAGCCACTTGCAATACCTCTCCATCCCCCCGCTCCAGCCCTTCCCGAGCTAGCGCAGCCCAAGCTTCTCTACGTTCCTTTGCCATAGCCTCAGCCAGGTCCGCTTCCGCCCCTGGAGTTGGCTCCGACAGAAACGGATTAGTAGGGCTGCTTGATGTGTCCTTGGGAGCAAACTCGCTCTCGGGGGCTGAGGGTACAGAAGGAGGAGGTTTAAATCCATCAGTAGAAGGAGGAGGCGATGGAGGCAAGTATACGGTAGACACACTTGGGGGTAAGGGGGCATCTCGCGGCCAGTCAATCCCGTACGTCTTATTCTTTTCATGAGCAGCAGATGCCTGTTCAGCCGCCCTCTGTTCTGCCTGATATCGTAATAACTCATTATGTACAGCCCTCCATGGTTTTCCAAATTTCTTGGCTGACTTATCCCCATCAATTGCAGCCTCCCATAACCTATCACCCAATTTACGCCACTCAGATAATTCGTGAACAGTATGCGGGTTCTGAAAACAGCCCTGGGAGTGCCCATAAGCTAACAACCCAGGAAGATCCTTTTGTAAATCGATCTCCCTAATTTGTCTCTTTTGTAAGAGACATGTACATAAATCATATGCTGCTTGCCTCTGCATACCTGAATATCGTCAGCGCGCGCTGTTGCAGCTCTCCAAGGTCTCGGCAGCACGTTTCAGCCGGGTACGCCGATGCGAACGCCCGGGGCTCGACACAGTTTTCTTCGCTGTGTTTTAGCCGTCCTCGCTGCAAAGGACCTGACCACTCGTTGCTCCGTCGTGGATCACGTCGGGGTCACCATTTGTCGGAGACCAACGGGAGACAAGCACATCCGATGATGATCAACAAGTCTCAGTTTATTCAGAATTATCTTATGACTTATATAACAGAGTTAATTAGCTCATACATATTGCAAAAGCCAAGCTCCTTATAGGTGGCTACAGTAGAAGGCATTGTTATCTATTAAATGGATACAGTAGAAGGCTATGCATCTTTTCCCAAGACACTAGTAGCAAGTCATGTACCTTTCCCAGGACACTAGTAGCAAGTCATGTACCTTTCCCAAGACACTAGTAGCAAGTCATGTACTTTTCTCAAGACACTGGTATCTACATTATTTTCTAGTTTCTAAACCAAGGTCCTGCATTCCGTGTCTAGCTACATTTAAGCAGGTCTTGTGATCTTGTTGTCATGCCCCTTGTCACGTAGCCACTATTCAATAATATCTTCCACATTTCCCCCGTCTTCTTTTAATAAAAACAAATTATTTTGTGTTTTATGGACCATGCGTATAACTATATTCTGTAGATAGGCTACAAAACAGGGTAAAAACAATATAATCAACAAAACCATCAATCCTATACCTATTGCATACATAATCATGGTCTTAAGCCAGGGACCAATACCGAGAGATGATAGCCAGGTATCAAGCGGGTTAGTTGCAACAGTAATATCCTTAGTGTGATTCTTAAGCCATTGCAATTGCTTGTGAATTGATTCTGAATTAGAGGAGAGATTAAAACAACACATGCCCTCAAAATCTTTACAACCATGCCCATGAGCCAATAATAAAAAATCAATAGCAGCTCTATTTTCAAGTATCTGATGTCTGAGATTTTCCATGTCCTGTGCTAGTTCACTCAATATCTGTGTTGTTACGTTTGATTGCTTAACCATCCAGCATGCTAGTGTATTTATAGTACGAAGTGCATGAGCAGCACCTACCCCTGGAACAATTGACGCAAAAAAGTTAGCCGTGGGTCCCCAGAGTTCTACTTGATCACTACAGTCGCGTGTGAGGGTTGCTACAGCTCGCTTATCACGATGTGTCTTATTAAAAAGGAATTGTGATATTACAGTAACATTTGGTGCGAAAAGAGTCAATTTTCCCAGATAACATGGACCACCACGAGCATGCCTAGGTATTCCTTGCCATGCTCGATCACCGCAAATCAAATAGGTGTTGCCAGGCAATGCCTTTGCACTGTCATTAGCCCAAATCTTTGTGTCATTTTTTCCCCCAACCATAGGTTCTATAATCGCCACACATATATGTTTCGTTCCAAAAGGGATAGTTCCTGGGTGTAAGCCATAATGCAGGATCATTGACATTTTGCTTATAATCACCCAGTTCAACACATCCTGATTCATTTGCTGAACTATTCAACATTCTGCTACCTAAAAAGCCCGATTTCTTGAGGATCCCAGGGTAATGTTTTGTTTAAGGCAGCTAATAATTTGGCTGTCCATTTACTGCTGTCATCTAACCTATTGCATGTGGCAGTGGATAGCTTTGAAAAATCAGTTGTATTATATCCGGGTATTCCAACCAAACATGTACGAAAAGGATCAGTAGCAGAAGCCAATGCTAAGCAAAAGGAAGTAGTATGTGTTTTGTTAGCCCATGTTACCCATAAGTTTGGTGGAGAATTGAGATACATAGCAAAAACGGTATTATACACAAATAAGATGCAGTAGATCCAGGACCACACGATCGCAGTAATATTGGATCAGCTCTTCTTCAATCACCGTGCCTTTCTGTTGACTCCGTGGAACTTTGGGGATCAAGTACAGGTCTTGCCCATCTTGCAGGTATCCAAAGAGGTCCTGTAGGGGCAGAAACACAAAGATAGCCCCTCCCCCAAAATAAGACCTTTGCAGGTGTTTGCCGTACTCCTGTCTTAGGGTTCTTATTCCGTACCCATATGGTACTAGTATCTTGACATTCAGATGAAGAGCTAGTATGTACAACTACGGGTGGATACTTTGCATCTCCAAAAACACACAAATGGTTAATTACGAATAAGGTTTTCAACAATCTTGAATGCGGATCAGCGATCTCTGCAAGATGTGCCAAATGCTGTTTTAGGGTACCATGTGCCCGTTCCACTATAGCTTGTCCTGTGGGGGAGTGAGGAATTCCCGTGACATGTCTTACTCCCCATGTCTTCAAAAATCTATCCATCCTGTGGCTAGTATAAGCGGGACCATTGTCCGTCTTTAACTGCTTTGGGACTCCCATGACAGCAAAACAACTAAGCACATGTCTTTCGACATGCAATACTTTCTCTCCAGCTTGTGCCGTTGCCCAAATAAATTTACTATATGTATCAATAGATACATGCACATATTTTAAACGTCCAAAAGAAGAGACATGAGTAACATCCATCTGCCAAAGGTCATTTGAGACAAGCCCTCTGGGATTAACTCCCACTCCTAATCCGCAACCTCCATTATGGTTACTACAGATTGGGCAAGTTCCAACAATACTACACGCCTCCGCCATGGAGATCCCAAATTCGACATGCAGGCCTTTGGCATTTTGGTGGAAAACCGAATGGGCCTCTCTGGCTAAAACAGTTTTTGCAATGGGAACAGCAGTGAAAACAGAGACCAGCCTATCCGCCCTATCATTACCCTCTCCAAGTCCAATATTCCCTTTATGACTTCGTATGTGGATTATAGAATAGGGATTTTCTCTAAGCTTCACTGCCTTTCTGAGTTGGATAAAAAGCTCATGTAACCTCTTGTTTTGGACGTCTTTGATAAATGCATCCTCGATTCGCTCAACAATGCCCGTTACATAAAGTGAATCAGTTACAATATTTAGAGGCCCCATCAAGTTCATCATGGCCCATACGACGGCGGCCAGCTCCATTGTTTGCAAGGTATCCCCTTCTTTTGCATATAACAATTCCTGTTTCCATGAACCGTTGTCTTGCCATGTAACGGCAGCCCGTTGCGATTTACGTCCTGCATCAGTATATGCTGTTACCGCGTCTTTTATAGGGTTCTTTTCTCTTTTCGGGCATGTCATCCAGTTCCATTGCCCGATCCATCGTAATAATGGGGACTCAAAGCTATTAGTCTCAATCACACAACCAGCACCAAGCAACGCCTCTTGCAAATGTTCACTATTCTGTAGATACCATTGTAAAGAGTCTTTTCTTTGCATGGGTAAATATATTGTGGAAGGCTGGCAGCCTTGAACTTGTAAAATTCTTTCCCGTCCTCGTTTTATCAAATCCGCCAAATTTTCCACTTGTTGTACCAAGGTTTTAGCCTGCTGTAAAGCAGGGGATACCCATTCAAGAATACCCAATTCCCCGGTTTTCTTTAATTGCATGAGAGCTCCAATCAGGTACCGATGCCCTAACCACACAGCAAGATCAATCGGAACAGTAGCATCGAGTCGATGTACATGTCCTGTAATAGCGCGTTCTACAATTTGCTGTATGAGATTTTTCTGATAAGGGGTAACTCTAAGTTCTATCGTAGGGTCCGTACCTTTCAATAATGGACGGAGTCCTTCTAGCAATTCATTTGGTATACCCACTATGGGCCGTAGCCACTGCAAGTCTCCTAAAAATCTTTGTGCATCATTAAGAGTCCGTAGTCGCGACTGCAACTGTAATTTCTGAGGGGACACAGTTTTGTCAGTAAGCACCCATCCTAAATATTTCCATGGTGACGACTGTTGTACCTTATCTGAAGAAATTACCAGATTAGAACATTGTAACACTCGTTGGATGTGTTCAATCTGCTTGTCAGAAAAGGGGCGCAGCTTGAGCAAATAATATATCATCCATGTAATGATAAATTATAACATGTTTCCATTGTTCTCGTAAGGGCTGTAGTGCAGCAGCTACATATAATTGACACAAGGTGGGGCTATTAGGCATACCCTGTGGTAATACTGTCCATTCAAATCGTTGATCTGGGCCCTCTCTGTTAAGGGAGGGTAAGGTAAAAGCAAACCGTTTTTGATCCTGAGGATGTAAATCAATTGCAAAAAAGCAATCCTTTAAATCAATAATTAGCAGAGACCAACACTCTGGAATCATGGCTGGATTAGGTAGCCCTGGCTGTAAAGCACCCGTCGGTTCCATCTGATTATTAATCTCTCTCAGATCATGTAACAATCGATATTTACCTGACTTCTTTTTTATGACAAATATTGGAGAATTCCATGGACTAGTGGACAAACATAAATGACCTTGTTGAAATTGCTCTTTGACCAATTGATGAGCATGAAATAGACTTTGCCGTTTTAATGGCCATTGCTTAACCCATACCGGTGTGTTGGTAGTTCAGGTAATGGGAATTGGGAAAGTCCAAGCAATGGCTAATAGGCCAAAGGGTGCTCATTCGTAAGTACAACCGCCAACTGTGAGAGTATATCCCTTCCAATTAGACACTGCACAGTTGGTGGTAGTTGTACCACAGAAAACACAGCAGAAACTTGACGACCCTCCAGCTTTACTTTTAACGTAGGTGTTCTCTGAGCAAATGTCATACCCCCAACTCCAGAAACCGTAGTACCTGATGGAAACAGGGGCCATCCTTGGGGCCACTGTGATGGAGTAATTATACTAGAATCTGCCCCAGTGTCCAAAAGGGCCATAAGGATCAGTTTTTGATTGTCATAACCAATCTCAACCTTGTGTCTAGGTCGATCATTTAATGTCAAGGTTAAAAGAGTCAGTCCCCCTGAAGAGCCGAATCCTTCATCACCTCGATCCTTATCAGTTAACGACGGCATTCCCTTTGTAAGTTGTTCCAATGGGATCAACTGAGCGATACGTTGTCCCTTGGTTATCCGTATGGGAGGAAAAGGGGTATATAATATTATCATTATTTCTCCGGTGTAGTCAGCGTCAATAACGCCAGGTAAAACAAAGAGTCCCAGCATTGATGCCGATGACCTGCCGAGTAATAATGCCCCCACAAACTTATTTTGAATCACCACAGGACCATACACTCCAGTGGGAATTCGATGTGGCTGAGTATTTAGGAGACTAATGTCTACAGCGGATGCCAGGTCAAGTCCGAGACTGCCTCTTGTTGCTGGTCTGAGGCGGGAGACGCTACCTGCTGTGCAGCAGCTACTTGTGTCTGCACGCGGCTGCTCCGATTTGCGCTCCCAACGGAGTTTCCCGAACGGCGATGACAGGCTCCCGTTTTATGATTATCCGAACGACACTTGACACACCACACACCGGAGGCAGTACACTCTTTGCGAACGTGGCCCAGAAGGCCACACCGAAAGCACCTTGCTCGGCCAGTCCCCGGGGACGTCTTCTGTCGAGTAACGACCGACGCTTGGAGGGGTGCAAGAGCTGCTAACACTTGAGTCTGAGATGCCTTAGCTTGTTCTTGTAACCCAACCCCCAACTGCTTTATAGCCTCTACTACTAAAGCTTGAGGTCCAGTGGGCACCTGAGCCATCCTTTCTAATGCTTCCTCTATTGTCCAATTGGCACCAAGAGTGCTCAAAATATTACGAGTAGTAGTATTACAATTTTGTAAGGCACACTGTTTTAACAAGGTTCCTCGCATATGTTCAGGAACCCCAGCTCTCTCTGTAGCTGCAGCAGCCTTGTCTATGAATGCCCCAAACGTTTCGTCCCTGCCTTGTCTTATACCCATATAAACTGGAACGCCCCCCGGTTCTTTCACTCGATCAATAGCTCTCCTTACTAGTTGCATTGCCTCTCTCAACTTATCTGCACCTATCATTGCTTGTGCTTCAGTGCGTAAAAACGGTCCAAGTCCCATAAGTTCCTCTACAGTCACTCCCTGCAACGGATCCCCAGGCTGTCTCTGAATTGCAACGGATTCATGCACTAAACTCTGCCAATGAGCATTAAACAACAATTGCTGATGCTGGGTAGATATCAATCGAATTATCCCTCGGCAGTCAGCAGGTAATAAAATTTGTGTACTCCAGATATAATCTAACATTTGTTTCGCTGGCTCGCTATGGACTCCAAATTGACTGACCGTGGCGCGCAATTGGGACAATAATTTCCAATCCAAGGCTGAAACTGTCGCTTGCACACCGCCTCCCGGAATTGCTGGAATGTGACAGGACAGGCTAGCTGTGCAGCCACTTGCAATACCTCTCCATCCCCCCGCTCCAGCCCTTCCCGAGCTAGCGCAGCCCAAGCTTCTCTACGTTCCTTTGCCATAGCCTCAGCCAGGTCCGCTTCCGCCCCTGGAGTTGGCTCCGACAGAAACGGATTAGTAGGGCTGCTTGATGTGTCCTTGGGAGCAAACTCGCTCTCGGGGGCTGAGGGTACAGAAGGAGGAGGTTTAAATCCATCAGTAGAAGGAGGAGGCGATGGAGGCAAGTATACGGTAGACACACTTGGGGGTAAGGGGGCATCTCGCGGCCAGTCAATCCCGTACGTCTTATTCTTTTCATGAGCAGCAGATGCCTGTTCAGCCGCCCTCTGTTCTGCCTGATATCGTAATAACTCATTATGTACAGCCCTCCATGGTTTTCCAAATTTCTTGGCTGACTTATCCCCATCAATTGCAGCCTCCCATAACCTATCACCCAATTTACGCCACTCAGATAATTCGTGAACAGTATGCGGGTTCTGAAAACAGCCCTGGGAGTGCCCATAAGCTAACAACCCAGGAAGATCCTTTTGTAAATCGATCTCCCTAATTTGTCTCTTTTGTAAGAGACATGTACATAAATCATATGCTGCTTGCCTCTGCCTACCTGAATATCGTCAGCGCACGCTGTTGCAGCTCTCCAAGGTCTCGGCAGCACGTTTCAGCCGGGTACGCCGATGCGAACGCCCGGGGCTCGACACAGTTTTCTTCGCTGTGTTTTAGCCGTCCTCGCTGCAAAGGACCTGACCACTCGTTGCTCCGTCGTGGATCACGTCGGGTCACCATTTGTCGGAGACCAACGGGAGACAAGCACATCCGATGATGATCAACAAGTCTCAGTTTATTCAGAATTATCTTATGACTTATATAACAGAGTTAATTAGCTCATACATATTGCAAAAGCCAAGCTCCTTATAGGTGGCTACAGTAGAAGGCATTGTTATCTATTAAATGGATACAGTAGAAGGCTATGCATCTTTTCCCAAGACACTAGTAGCAAGTCATGTACCTTTCCCAGGACACTAGTAGCAAGTCATGTACCTTTCCCAAGACACTAGTAGCAAGTCATGTACTTTTCTCAAGACACTGGTATCTACATTATTTTCTAGTTTCTAAACCAAGGTCCTGCATTCCGTGTCTAGCTACATTTAAGCAGGTCTTGTGATCTTGTTGTCATGCCCCTTGTCACGTAGCCACTATTCAATAATATCTTCCACATTTCCCCCGTCTTCTTTTAATAAAAACAAATTATTTTGTGTTTTATGGACCATGCGTATAACTATATTCTGTAGATAGGCTACAAAACAGGGTAAAAACAATATAATCAACAAAACCATCAATCCTATACCTATTGCATACATAATCATGGTCTTAAGCCAGGGACCAATACCGAGAGATGATAGCCAGGTATCAAGCGGGTTAGTTGCAACAGTAATATCCTTAGTGTGATTCTTAAGCCATTGCAATTGCTTGTGAATTGATTCTGAATTAGAGGAGAGATTAAAACAACACATGCCCTCAAAATCTTTACAACCATGCCCATGAGCCAATAATAAAAAATCAATAGCAGCTCTATTTTCAAGTATCTGATGTCTGAGATTTTCCATGTCCTGTGCTAGTTCACTCAATATCTGTGTTGTTACGTTTGATTGCTTAACCATCCAGCATGCTAGTGTATTTATAGTACGAAGTGCATGAGCAGCACCTACCCCTGGAACAATTGACGCAAAAAAGTTAGCCGTGGGTCCCCAGAGTTCTACTTGATCACTACAGTCGGGTGTGAGGGTTGCTACAGCTCGCTTATCACGATGTGTCTTATTAAAAAGGAATTGTGATATTACAGTAACATTTGGTGCGAAAAGAGTCAATTTTCCCAGATAACATGGACCACCACGAGCATGCCTAGGTATTCCTTGCCATGCTCGATCACCGCAAATCAAATAGGTGTTGCCAGGCAATGCCTTTGCACTGTCATTAGCCCAAATCTTTGTGTCATTTTTTCCCCCAACCATAGGTTCTATAATCGCCACACATATATGTTTCGTTCCAAAAGGGATAGCTCCTGGGTGTAAGCCATAATGCAGGATCATTGACATTTTGCTTATAATCACCCAGTTCAACACATCCTGATTCATTTGCTGAACTATTCAACATTCTGCTACCTAAAAAGCCCGATTTCTTGAGGATCCCAGGGTAATGCTTTGTTTAAGGCAGCTAATAATTTGGCTGTCCATTTACTGCTGTCATCTAACCTATTGCATGTGGCAGTGGATAGCTTTGAAAAATCAGTTGTATTATATCCGGGTATTCCAACCAAACATGTACGAAAAGGATCAGTAGCAGAAGCCAATGCTAAGCAAAAGGAAGTAGTATGTGTTTTGTTAGCCCATGTTACCCATAAGTTTGGTGGAGAATTGAGATACATAGCAAAAACGGTATTATACACAAATAAGATGCAGTAGATCCAGGACCACACGATCGCAGTAATATTGGATCAGCTCTTCTTCAATCACCGTGCCTTTCTGTTGACTCCGTGGAACTTTGGGGATCAAGTACAGGTCTTGCCCATCTTGCAGGTATCCAAAGAGGTCCTGTAGGGGCAGAAACACAAAGATAGCCCCTCCCCCAAAATAAGACCTTTGCAGGTGTTTGCTGTACTCCTGTCTTAGGGTTCTTATTCCGTACCCATATGGTACTAGTATCTTGACATTCAGATGAAGAGCTAGTATGTACAACTACGGGTGGATACTTTGCATCTCCAAAAACACACAAATGGTTAATTACGAATAAGGTTTTCAACAATCTTGAATGCGGATCAGCGATCTCTGCATGATGTGCCAAATGCTGTTTTAGGGTACCATGTGCCCGTTCCACTATAGCTTGTCCTGTGGGGGAGTGAGGAATTCCCGTGACATGTCTTACTCCCCATGTCTTCAAAAATCTATCCATCCTGTGGCTAGTATAAGCGGGACCATTGTCCGTCTTTAACTGCTTTGGGACTCCCATGACAGCAAAACAACTAAGCACATGTCTTTCGACATGCAATACTTTCTCTCCAGCTTGTGCCGTTGCCCAAATAAATTTACTATATGTATCAATAGATACATGCACATATTTTAAACGTCCAAAAGAAGAGACATGAGTAACATCCATCTGCCAAAGGTCATTTGAGACAAGCCCTCTGGGATTAACTCCCACTCCTAATCCGCAACCTCCATTATGGTTACTACAGATTGGGCAAGTTCCAACAATACTACACGCCTCCGCCATGGAGATCCCAAATTCGACATGCAGGCCTTTGGCATTTTGGTGGAAAACCGAATGGGCCTCTCTGGCTAAAACAGTTTTTGCAATGGGAACAGCAGTGAAAACAGAGACCAGCCTATCCGCCCTATCATTACCCTCTCCAAGTCCAATATTCCCTTTATGACTTCGTATGTGGATTATAGAATAGGGATTTTCTCTAAGCTTCACTGCCTTTCTGAGTTGGATAAAAAGCTCATGTAACCTCTTGTTTTGGACGTCTTTGATAAATGCATCCTCGATTCGCTCAACAATGCCCGTTACATAAAGTGAATCAGTTACAATATTTAGAGGCCCCATCAAGTTCATCATGGCCCATACGACGGCAGTCGGTTCCATGGTCTGTAAAGTATCCTCCTGTCTTGCGTGTAACAATTCCTGTTTCCATGAACCGTTGTCTTGCCATGTAACGGCAGCCCGTTGCGATTTACGTCCTGCATCAGTATATGCTGTTACCGCGTCTTTTATAGGGTTCTTTTCTCTTTTCGGGCATGTCATCCAGTTCCATTGCCCGATCCATCGTAATAATGGGGACTCAAAGCTATTAGTCTCAATCACACAACCAGCACCAAGCAACGCCTCTTGCAAATGTTCACTATTCTGTAGATACCATTGTAAAGAGTCTTTTCTTTGCATGGGTAAATATATTGTGGAAGGCTGGCAGCCTTGAACTTGTAAAATTCTTTCCCGTCCTCGTTTTATCAAATCCGCCAAATTTTCCACTTGTTGTACCAAGGTTTTAGCCTGCTGTAAAGCAGGGGATACCCATTCAAGAATACCCAATTCCCCCGTTTTCTTTAATTGCATGAGAGCTCCAATCAGGTACCGATGCCCTAACCACACAGCAAGATCAATCGGAACAGTAGCATCGAGTCGATGTACATGTCCTGTAATAGCGCGTTCTACAATTTGCTGTATGAGATTTTTCTGATAAGGGGTAACTCTAAGTTCTATCGTAGGGTCCGTACCTAGCAATTCATTTGGTATACCCACTATGGGCCGTAGCCACTGCAAGTCTCCTAAAAATCTTTGTGCATCATTAAGAGTCCGTAGTCGCGACTGTAACTGTAATTTCTGAGGGGACACAGTTTTGTCAGTAAGCACCCATCCTAAATATTTCCATGGTGACGACTGTTGAACCTTATCTGAAGAAATTACCAGATTAGAACATTGTAACACTCGTTGGATGTGTTCAATCTGCTTGTCAGAAAAGGGGCGCAGCTTGAGCAAATAATATATCATCCATGTAATGATAAATTATAACATGTTTCCATTGTTCTCGTAAGGGCTGTAGTGCAGCAGCTACATATAATTGACACAAAGTGGGGCTATTACGCATACCCTGTGGTAATACTGTCCATTCAAATCGTTGATCTGGGCCCTCTCTGTTAAGGGAGGGTAAGGTAAAAGCAAACCGTTTTTGATCCTGAGGATGTAAATCAATTGCAAAAAAGCAATCCTTTAAATCAATAATTAGCAGAGACCAACACTCTGGAATCATGGCTGGATTAGGTAGCCCTGGCTGTAAAGCACCCGTCGGTTCCATCTGATTATTAATCTCTCTCAGATCATGTAACAATCGATATTTACCTGACTTCTTTTTTATGACAAATATTGGAGAATTCCATGGACTAGTGGACAAACATAAATGACCTTGTTGAAATTGCTCTTTGACCAATTGATGAGCATGAAATAGACTTTGCCGTTTTAATGGCCATTGCTTAACCCATACCGGTGTGTTGGTAGTTCAGGTAATGGGAATTGGGAAAGTCCAAGCAATGGCTAATAGGCCAAAGGGTGCTCATTCGTAAGTACAACCGCCAACTGTGAGAGTATATCCCTTCCAATTAGACACTGCACAGTTGGTGGCAGTTGTACCACAGAAAACACAGCAGAAACTTGACGACCCTCCAGCTTTACTTTCAACGTAGGTGTTCTCTGAGCAAATGTCATACCCCCAACTCCAGAAACCGTAGTACCTGATGGAAACAGGGGCCATCCTTGGGGCCACTGTGATGGAGTAATTATACTAGAATCTGCCCCAGTGTCCAAAAGGGCCATAAGGATCAGTTTTTGATTGTCATAACCAATCTCAACCTTGTGTCTAGGTCGATCATTTAATGTCAAGGTTAAAAGAGTCAGTCCCCCTGAAGAGCCGAATCCTTCATCACCTCGATCCTTATCAGTTAACGACGGCATTCCCTTTGTAAGTTGTTCCAATGGGATCAACTGAGCGATACGTTGTCCCTTGGTTATCCGTATGGGAGGAAAAGGGGTATATAACATTATCATTATTTCTCCGGTGTAGTCAGCGTCAATAACGCCAGGTAAAACAAAGAGTCCCAGCATTGATGCCGATGACCTGCCGAGTAATAATGCCCCCACAAACTTATTTTGAATCACCACAGGACCATACACTCCAGTGGGAATTCGATGTGGCTGAGTATTTAGGAGACTAATGTCTACAGCGGATGCCAGGTCAAGTCCGAGACTGCCTCTTGTTGCTGGTCTGAGGCGGGAGACGCTACCTGCTGTGCAGCAGCTACTTGTGTCTGCGCGCGGCTGCTCCGATTTGCGCTCCCAACGGAGTTTCCCGAACGGCGATGACAGGCTCCCGTTTTATGATTATCCGAACGACACTTGACACACCACACACCGGAGGCAGTACACTCTTTGCGAACGTGGCCCAGAAGGCCACACCGAAAGCACCTTGCTCGGCCAGTCCCCGGGGACGTCTTCTGTCGAGTAACGACCGACGCTTGGAGGGGTGCAAGAGCTGCTAACACTTGAGTCTGAGATGCCTTAGCTTGTTCTTGTAACCCAACCCCCAACTGCTTTATAGCCTCTACTACTAAAGCTTGAGGTCCAGTGGGCACCTGAGCCATCCTTTCTAATGCTTCCTCTATTGTCCAATTGGCACCAAGAGTGCTCAAAATATTACGAGTAGTAGTATTACAATTTTGTAAGGCACACTGTTTTAACAAGGTTCCTCGCATATGTTCAGGAACCCCAGCTCTCTCTGTAGCTGCAGCAGCCTTGTCTATGAATGCCCCAAACGTTTCGTCCCTGCCTTGTCTTATACCCATATAAACTGGAACGCCCCCCGGTTCTTTCACTCGATCAATAGCTCTCCTTACTAGTTGCATTGCCTCTCTCAACTTATCTGCACCTATCATTGCTTGTGCTTCAGTGCGTAAAAACGGTCCAAGTCCCATAAGTTCCTCTACAGTCACTCCCTGCAACGGATCCCCAGGCTGTCTCTGAATTGCAACGGATTCATGCACTAAACTCTGCCAATGAGCATTAAACAACAATTGCTGATGCTGGGTAGATATCAATCGAATTATCCCTCGGCAGTCAGCAGGTAATAAAATTTGTGTACTCCAGATATAATCTAACATTTGTTTCGCTGGCTCGCTATGGACTCCAAATTGACTGACCGTGGCGCACAATTGGGACAATAATTTCCAATCCAAGGCTGAAACTGTCGCTTGCACACCGCCTCCCGGAATTGCTGGAATGTGACAGGACAGGCTAGCTGTGCAGCCACTTGCAATACCTCTCCATCCCCCCGCTCCAGCCCTTCCCGAGCTAGCGCAGCCCAAGCTTCTCTACATTCCTTTGCCATAGCCTCAGCCAGGTCCGCTTCCGCCCCTGGAGTTGGCTCCGACAGAAACGGATTAGTAGGGCTGCTTGATGTGTCCTTGGGAGCAAACTCGCTCTCGGGGGCTGAGGGTACAGAAGGAGGAGGTTTAAATCCATCAGTAGAAGGAGGAGGCGATGGAGGCAAGTATACGGTAGACACACTTGGGGGTAAGGGGGCATCTCGCGGCCAGTCAATCCCGTACGTCTTATTCTTTTCATGAGCAGCAGATGCCTGTTCAGCCGCCCTCTGTTCTGCCTGATAACGTAATAACTCATTATGTACAGCCCTCCATGGTTTTCCAAATTTCTTGGCTGACTTATCCCCATCAATTGCAGCCTCCCATAACCTATCACCCAATTTACGCCACTCAGATAATTCGTGAACAGTATGCGGGTTCTGAAAACAGCCCTGGGAGTGCCCATAAGCTAACAACCCAGGAAGATCCTTTTGTAAATCGATCTCCCTAATTTGTCTCTTTTGTAAGAGACATGTACATAAATCATATGCTGCTTGCCTCTGCATACCTGAATATCGTCAGCGCGCGCTGTTGCAGCTCTCCAAGGTCTCGGCAGCACGTTTCAGCCGGGTACGCCGATGCGAACGCCCGGGGCTCGACACAGTTTTCTTCGCTGTGTTTTAGCCGTCCTCGCTGCAAAGGACCTGACCACTCGTTGCTCCGTCGTGGATCACGTCGGGGTCACCATTTGTCGGAGACCAACGGGAGACAAGCACATCCGATGATGATCAACAAGTCTCAGTTTATTCAGAATTATCTTATGACTTATATAGCAGAGTTAATTAGCTCATACATATTGCAAAAGCCAAGCTCCTTATAGGTGGCTACAGTAGAAGGCATTGTTATCTATTAAATGGATACAGTAGAAGGCTATGCATCTTTTCCCAAGACACTAGTAGCAAGTCATGTACCTTTCCCAGGACACTAGTAGCAAGTCATGTACCTTTCCCAAGACACTAGTAGCAAGTCATGTACTTTTCTCAAGACACTGGTATCTACATTATTTTCTGGTTTCTAAACCAAGGTCCTGCATTCCGTGTCTAGCTACATTTAAGCAGGTCTTGTGATCTTGTTGTCATGCCCCTTGTCACGTAGCCACTATTCAATAATATCTTCCACATTTCCCCCGTCTTCTTTTAATAAAAACAAATTATTTTGTGTTTTATGGACCATGCGTATAACTATATTCTGTAGATAGGCTACAAAACAGGGTAAAAACAATATAATCAACAAAACCATCAATCCTATACCTATTGCATACATAATCATGGTCTTAAGCCAGGGACCAATACCGAGAGATGATAGCCAGGTATCAAGCGGGTTAGTTGCAACAGTAATATCCTTAGTGTGATTCTTAAGCCATTGCAATTGCTTGTGAATTGATTCTGAATTAGAGGAGAGATTAAAACAACACATGCCCTCAAAATCTTTACAACCATGCCCATGAGCCAATAATAAAAAATCAATAGCAGCTCTATTTTCAAGTATCTGATGTCTGAGATTTTCCATGTCCTGTGCTAGTTCACTCAATATCTGTGTTGTTACGTTTGATTGCTTAACCATCCAGCATGCTAGTGTATTTATAGTACGAAGTGCATGAGCAGCACCTACCCCTGGAACAATTGACGCAAAAAAGTTAGCCGTGGGTCCCCAGAGTTCTACTTGATCACTACAGTCGGGTGTGAGGGTTGCTACAGCTCGCTTATCACGATGTGTCTTATTAAAAAGGAATTGTGATATTACAGTAACATTTGGTGCGAAAAGAGTCAATTTTCCCAGATAACATGGACCACCACGAGCATGCCTAGGTATTCCTTGCCATGCTCGATCACCGCAAATCAAATAGGTGTTGCCAGGCAATGCCTTTGCACTGTCATTAGCCCAAATCTTTGTGTCATTTTTTCCCCCAACCATAGGTTCTATAATCGCCACACATATATGTTTCGTTCCAAAAGGGATAGCTCCTGGGTGTAAGCCATAATGCAGGATCATTGACATTTTGCTTATAATCACCCAGTTCAACACATCCTGATTCATTTGCTGAACTATTCAACATTCTGCTACCTAAAAAGCCCGATTTCTTGAGGATCCCAGGGTAATGCTTTGTTTAAGGCAGCTAATAATTTGGCTGTCCATTTACTGCTGTCATCTAACCTATTGCATGTGGCAGTGGATAGCTTTGAAAAATCAGTTGTATTATATCCGGGTATTCCAACCAAACATGTACGAAAAGGATCAGTAGCAGAAGCCAATGCTAAGCAAAAGGAAGTAGTATGCGTTTTGTTAGCCCATGTTACCCATAAGTTTGGTGGAGAATTGAGATACATAGCAAAAACGGTATTATACACAAATAAGATGCAGTAGATCCAGGACCACACGATCGCAGTAATATTGGATCAGCTCTTCTTCAATCACCGTGCCTTTCTGTTGACTCCGTGGAACTTTGGGGATCAAGTACAGGTCTTGCCCATCTTGCAGGTATCCAAAGAGGTCCTGTAGGGGCAGAAACACAAAGATAGCCCCTCCCCCAAAATAAGACCTTTGCAGGTGTTTGCCGTACTCCTGTCTTAGGGTTCTTATTCCGTACCCATATGGTACTAGTATCTTGACATTCAGATGAAGAGCTAGTATGTACAACTACGGGTGGATACTTTGCATCTCCAAAAACACACAAATGGTTAATTACGAATAAGGTTTTCAACAATCTTGAATGCGGATCAGCGATCTCTGCAAGATGTGCCAAATGCTGTTTTAGGGTACCATGTGCCCGTTCCACTATAGCTTGTCCTGTGGGGGAGTGAGGAATTCCCGTGACATGTCTTACTCCCCATGTCTTCAAAAATCTATCCATCCTGTGGCTAGTATAAGCGGGACCATTGTCCGTCTTTAACTGCTTTGGGACTCCCATGACAGCAAAACAACTAAGCACATGTCTTTCGACATGCAATACTTTCTCTCCAGCTTGTGCCGTTGCCCAAATAAATTTACTATATGTATCAATAGATACATGCACATATTTTAAACGTCCAAAAGAAGAGACATGAGTAACATCCATCTGCCAAAGGTCATTTGAGACAAGCCCTCTGGGATTAACTCCCACTCCTAATCCGCAACCTCCATTATGGTTACTACAGATTGGGCAAGTTCCAACAATACTACACGCCTCCGCCATGGAGATCCCAAATTCGACATGCAGGCCTTTGGCATTTTGGTGGAAAACCGAATGGGCCTCTCTGGCTAAAACAGTTTTTGCAATGGGAACAGCAGTGAAAACAGAGACCAGCCTATCCGCCCTATCATTACCCTCTCCAAGTCCAATATTCCCTTTATGACTTCGTATGTGGATTATAGAATAGGGATTTTCTCTAAGCTTCACTGCCTTTCTGAGTTGGATAAAAAGCTCATGTAACCTCTTGTTTTGGACGTCTTTGATAAATGCATCCTCGATTCGCTCAACAATGCCCGTTACATAAAGTGAATCAGTTACAATATTTAGAGGCCCCATCAAGTTCATCATGGCCCATACGACGGCAGTCGGTTCCATGGTCTGTAAAGTATCCTCCTGTCTTGCGTGTAACAATTCCTGTTTCCATGAACCGTTGTCTTGCCATGTAACGGCAGCCCGTTGCGATTTACGTCCTGCATCAGTATATGCTGTTACCGCGTCTTTTATAGGGTTCTTTTCTCTTTTCGGGCATGTCATCCAGTTCCATTGCCCGATCCATCGTAATAATGGGGACTCAAAGCTATTAGTCTCAATCACACAACCAGCACCAAGCAACGCCTCTTGCAAATGTTCACTATTCTGTAGATACCATTGTAAAGAGTCTTTTCTTTGCATGGGTAAATATATTGTGGAAGGCTGGCAGCCTTGAACTTGTAAAATTCTTTCCCGTCCTCGTTTTATCAAATCCGCCAAATTTTCCACTTGTTGTACCAAGGTTTTAGCCTGCTGTAAAGCAGGGGATACCCATTCAAGAATACCCAATTCCCCGGTTTTCTTTAATTGCATGAGAGCTCCAATCAGGTACCGATGCCCTAACCACACAGCAAGATCAATCGGAACAGTAGCATCGAGTCGATGTACATGTCCTGTAATAGCGCGTTCTACAATTTGCTGTATGAGATTTTTCTGATAAGGGGTAACTCTAAGTTCTATCGTAGGGTCCGTACCTTTCAATAATGGACGGAGTCCTTCTAGCAATTCATTTGGTATACCCACTATGGGCCGTAGCCACTGCAAGTCTCCTAAAAATCTTTGTGCATCATTAAGAGTCCGTAGTCGCGACTGCAACTGTAATTTCTGAGGGGACACAGTTTTGTCAGTAAGCACCCATCCTAAATATTTCCATGGTGACGACTGTTGAACCTTATCTGAAGAAATTACCAGATTAGAACATTGTAACACTCGTTGGATGTGTTCAATCTGCTTGTCAGAAAAGGGGCGCAGCTTGAGCAAATAATATATCATCCATGTAATGATAAATTATAACATGTTTCCATTGTTCTCGTAAGGGCTGTAGTGCAGCAGCTACATATAATTGACACAAAGTGGGGCTATTACGCATACCCTGTGGTAATACTGTCCATTCAAATCGTTGATCTGGGCCCTCTCTGTTAAGGGAGGGTAAGGTAAAAGCAAACCGTTTTTGATCCTGAGGATGTAAATCAATTGCAAAAAAGCAATCCTTTAAATCAATAATTAGCAGAGACCAACACTCTGGAATCATGGCTGGATTAGGTAGCCCTGGCTGTAAAGCACCCGTCGGTTCCATCTGATTATTAATCTCTCTCAGATCATGTAACAATCGATATTTACCTGACTTCTTTTTTATGACAAATATTGGAGAATTCCATGGACTAGTGGACAAACATAAATGACCTTGTTGAAATTGCTCTTTGACCAATTGATGAGCATGAAATAGACTTTGCCGTTTTAATGGCCATTGCTTAACCCATACCGGTGTGTTGGTAGTTCAGGTAATGGGAATTGGGAAAGTCCAAGCAATGGCTAATAGGCCAAAGGGTGCTCATTCGTAAGTACAACCGCCAACTGTGAGAGTATATCCCTTCCAATTAGACACTGCACAGTTGGTGGCAGTTGTACCACAGAAAACACAGCAGAAACTTGACGACCCTCCAGCTTTACTTTCAACGTAGGTGTTCTCTGAGCAAATGTCATACCCCCAACTCCAGAAACCGTAGTACCTGATGGAAACAGGGGCCATCCTTGGGGCCACTGTGATGGAGTAATTATACTAGAATCTGCCCCAGTGTCCAAAAGGGCCATAAGGATCAGTTTTTGATTGTCATAACCAATCTCAACCTTGTGTCTAGGTCGATCATTTAATGTCAAGGTTAAAAGAGTCAGTCCCCCTGAAGAGCCGAATCCTTCATCACCTCGATCCTTATCAGTTAACGACGGCATTCCCTTTGTAAGTTGTTCCAATGGGATCAACTGAGCGATACGTTGTCCCTTGGTTATCCGTATGGGAGGAAAAGGGGTATATAACATTATCATTATTTCTCCGGTGTAGTCAGCGTCAATAACGCCAGGTAAAACAAAGAGTCCCAGCATTGATGCCGATGACCTGCCGAGTAATAATGCCCCCACAAACTTATTTTGAATCACCACAGGACCATACACTCCAGTGGGAATTCGATGTGGCTGAGTATTTAGGAGACTAATGTCTACAGCGGATGCCAGGTCAAGTCCGAGACTCCCTCTTGTTGCTGGTCTGAGGCGGGAGACGCTACCTGCTGTGCAGCAGCTACTTGTGTCTGCGCGCGGCTGCTCCGATTTGCGCTCCCAACGGAGTTTCCCGAACGGCGATGACAGGCTCCCGTTTTATGATTATCCGAACGACACTTGACACACCACACACCGGAGGCAGTACACTCTTTGCGAACGTGGCCCAGAAGGCCACACCGAAAGCACCTTGCTCGGCCAGTCCCCGGGGACGTCTTCTGTCGAGTAACGACCGACGCTTGGAGGGGTGCAAGAGCTGCTAACACTTGAGTCTGAGATGCCTTAGCTTGTTCTTGTAACCCAACCCCCAACTGCTTTATAGCCTCTACTACTAAAGCTTGAGGTCCAGTGGGCACCTGAGCCATCCTTTCTAATGCTTCCTCTATTGTCCAATTGGCACCAAGAGTGCTCAAAATATTACGAGTAGTAGTATTACAATTTTGTAAGGCACACTGTTTTAACAAGGTTCCTCGCATATGTTCAGGAACCCCAGCTCTCTCTGTAGCTGCAGCAGCCTTGTCTATGAATGCCCCAAACGTTTCGTCCCTGCCTTGTCTTATACCCATATAAACTGGAACGCCCCCCGGTTCTTTCACTCGATCAATAGCTCTCCTTACTAGTTGCATTGCCTCTCTCAACTTATCTGCACCTATCATTGCTTGTGCTTCAGTGCGTAAAAACGGTCCAAGTCCCATAAGTTCCTCTACAGTCACTCCCTGCAACGGATCCCCAGGCTGTCTCTGAATTGCAACGGATTCATGCACTAAACTCTGCCAATGAGCATTAAACAACAATTGCTGATGCTGGGTAGATATCAATCGAATTATCCCTCGGCAGTCAGCAGGTAATAAAATTTGTGTACTCCAGATATAATCTAACATTTGTTTCGCTGGCTCGCTATGGACTCCAAATTGACTGACCGTGGCGCACAATTGGGACAATAATTTCCAATCCAAGGCTGAAACTGTCGCTTGCACACCGCCTCCCGGAATTGCTGGAATGTGACAGGACAGGCTAGCTGTGCAGCCACTTGCAATACCTCTCCATCCCCCCGCTCCAGCCCTTCCCGAGCTAGCGCAGCCCAAGCTTCTCTACGTTCCTTTGCCATAGCCTCAGCCAGGTCCGCTTCCGCCCCTGGAGTTGGCTCCGACAGAAACGGATTAGTAGGGCTGCTTGATGTGTCCTTGGGAGCAAACTCGCTCTCGGGGGCTGAGGGTACAGAAGGAGGAGGTTTAAATCCATCAGTAGAAGGAGGAGGCGATGGAGGCAAGTATACGGTAGACACACTTGGGGGTAAGGGGGCATCTCGCGGCCAGTCAATCCCGTACGTCTTATTCTTTTCATGAGCAGCAGATGCCTGTTCAGCCGCCCTCTGTTCTGCCTGATATCGTAATAACTCATTATGTACAGCCCTCCATGGTTTTCCAAATTTCTTGGCTGACTTATCCCCATCAATTGCAGCCTCCCATAACCTATCACCCAATTTACGCCACTCAGATAATTCGTGAACAGTATGCGGGTTCTGAAAACAGCCCTGGGAGTGCCCATAAGCTAACAACCCAGGAAGATCCTTTTGTAAATCGATCTCCCTAATTTGTCTCTTTTGTAAGAGACATGTACATAAATCATATGCTGCTTGCCTCTGCATACCTGAATATCGTCAGCGCGCGCTGTTGCAGCTCTCCAAGGTCTCGGCAGCACGTTTCAGCCGGGTACGCCGATGCGAACGCCCGGGGCTCGACACAGTTTTCTTCGCTGTGTTTTAGCCGTCCTCGCTGCAAAGGACCTGACCACTCGTTGCTCCGTCGTGGATCACGTCGGGGTCACCATTTGTCGGAGACCAACGGGAGACAAGCACATCCGATGATGATCAACAAGTCTCAGTTTATTCAGAATTATCTTATGACTTATATAGCAGAGTTAATTAGCTCATACATATTGCAAAAGCCAAGCTCCTTATAGGTGGCTACAGTAGAAGGCATTGTTATCTATTAAATGGATACAGTAGAAGGCTATGCATCTTTTCCCAAGACACTAGTAGCAAGTCATGTACCTTTCCCAGGACACTAGTAGCAAGTCATGTACCTTTCCCAAGACACTAGTAGCAAGTCATGTACTTTTCTCAAGACACTGGTATCTACATTATTTTCTGGTTTCTAAACCAAGGTCCTGCATTCCGTGTCTAGCTACATTTAAGCAGGTCTTGTGATCTTGTTGTCATGCCCCTTGTCACGTAGCCACTATTCAATAATATCTTCCACATTTCCCCCGTCTTCTTTTAATAAAAACAAATTATTTTGTGTTTTATGGACCATGCGTATAACTATATTCTGTAGATAGGCTACAAAACAGGGTAAAAACAATATAATCAACAAAACCATCAATCCTATACCTATTGCATACATAATCATGGTCTTAAGCCAGGGACCAATACCGAGAGATGATAGCCAGGTATCAAGCGGGTTAGTTGCAACAGTAATATCCTTAGTGTGATTCTTAAGCCATTGCAATTGCTTGTGAATTGATTCTGAATTAGAGGAGAGATTAAAACAACACATGCCCTCAAAATCTTTACAACCATGCCCATGAGCCAATAATAAAAAATCAATAGCAGCTCTATTTTCAAGTATCTGATGTCTGAGATTTTCCATGTCCTGTGCTAGTTCACTCAATATCTGTGTTGTTACGTTTGATTGCTTAACCATCCAGCATGCTAGTGTATTTATAGTACGAAGTGCATGAGCAGCACCTACCCCTGGAACAATTGACGCAAAAAAGTTAGCCGTGGGTCCCCAGAGTTCTACTTGATCACTACAGTCGGGTGTGAGGGTTGCTACAGCTCGCTTATCACGATGTGTCTTATTAAAAAGGAATTGTGATATTACAGTAACATTTGGTGCGAAAAGAGTCAATTTTCCCAGATAACATGGACCACCACGAGCATGCCTAGGTATTCCTTGCCATGCTCGATCACCGCAAATCAAATAGGTGTTGCCAGGCAATGCCTTTGCACTGTCATTAGCCCAAATCTTTGTGTCATTTTTTCCCCCAACCATAGGTTCTATAATCGCCACACATATATGTTTCGTTCCAAAAGGGATAGCTCCTGGGTGTAAGCCATAATGCAGGATCATTGACATTTTGCTTATAATCACCCAGTTCAACACATCCTGATTCATTTGCTGAACTATTCAACATTCTGCTACCTAAAAAGCCCGATTTCTTGAGGATCCCAGGGTAATGCTTTGTTTAAGGCAGCTAATAATTTGGCTGTCCATTTACTGCTGTCATCTAACCTATTGCATGTGGCAGTGGATAGCTTTGAAAAATCAGTTGTATTATATCCGGGTATTCCAACCAAACATGTACGAAAAGGATCAGTAGCAGAAGCCAATGCTAAGCAAAAGGAAGTAGTATGCGTTTTGTTAGCCCATGTTACCCATAAGTTTGGTGGAGAATTGAGATACATAGCAAAAACGGTATTATACACAAATAAGATGCAGTAGATCCAGGACCACACGATCGCAGTAATATTGGATCAGCTCTTCTTCAATCACCGTGCCTTTCTGTTGACTCCGTGGAACTTTGGGGATCAAGTACAGGTCTTGCCCATCTTGCAGGTATCCAAAGAGGTCCTGTAGGGGCAGAAACACAAAGATAGCCCCTCCCCCAAAATAAGACCTTTGCAGGTGTTTGCCGTACTCCTGTCTTAGGGTTCTTATACCGTACCCATATGGTACTAGTATCTTGACATTCAGATGAAGAGCTAGTATGTACAACTACGGGTGGATACTTTGCATCTCCAAAAACACACAAATGGTTAATTACGAATAAGGTTTTCAACAATCTTGAATGCGGATCAGCGATCTCTGCAAGATGTGCCAAATGCTGTTTTAGGGTACCATGTGCCCGTTCCACTATAGCTTGTCCTGTGGGGGAGTGAGGAATTCCCGTGACATGTCTTACTCCCCATGTCTTCAAAAATCTATCCATCCTGTGGCTAGTATAAGCGGGACCATTGTCCGTCTTTAACTGCTTTGGGACTCCCATGACAGCAAAACAACTAAGCACATGTCTTTCGACATGCAATACTTTCTCTCCAGCTTGTGCCGTTGCCCAAATAAATTTACTATATGTATCAATAGATACATGCACATATTTTAAACGTCCAAAAGAAGAGACATGAGTAACATCCATCTGCCAAAGGTCATTTGAGACAAGCCCTCTGGGATTAACTCCCACTCCTAATCCGCAACCTCCATTATGGTTACTACAGATTGGGCAAGCTCCAACAATACTACACGCCTCCGCCATGGAGATCCCAAATTCGACATGCAGGCCTTTGGCATTTTGGTGGAAAACCGAATGGGCCTCTCTGGCTAAAACAGTTTTTGCGATGGGAACAGCAGTGAAAACAGAGACCAGCCTATCCGCCCTATCATTACCCTCTCCAAGTCCAATATTCCCTTTATGACTTCGTATGTGGATTATAGAATAGGGATTTTCTCTAAGCTTCACTGCCTTTCTGAGTTGGATAAAAAGCTCATGTAACCTCTTGTTTTGGACGTCTTTGATAAATGCATCCTCGATTCGCTCAACAATGCCCGTTACATAAAGTGAATCAGTTACAATATTTAGAGGCCCCATCAAGTTCATCATGGCCCATACGACGGCAGTCGGTTCCATGGTCTGTAAAGTATCCTCCTGTCTTGCGTGTAACAATTCCTGTTTCCATGAACCGTTGTCTTGCCATGTAACGGCAGCCCGTTGCGATTTACGTCCTGCATCAGTATATGCTGTTACCGCGTCTTTTATAGGGTTCTTTTCTCTTTTCGGGCATGTCATCCAGTTCCATTGCCCGATCCATCGTAATAATGGGGACTCAAAGCTATTAGTCTCAATCACACAACCAGCACCAAGCAACGCCTCTTGCAAATGTTCACTATTCTGTAGATACCATTGTAAAGAGTCTTTTCTTTGCATGGGTAAATATATTGTGGAAGGCTGGCAGCCTTGAACTTGTAAAATTCTTTCCCGTCCTCGTTTTATCAAATCCGCCAAATTTTCCACTTGTTGTACCAAGGTTTTAGCCTGCTGTAAAGCAGGGGATACCCATTCAAGAATACCCAATTCCCCCGTTTTCTTTAATTGCATGAGAGCTCCAATCAGGTACCGATGCCCTAACCACACAGCAAGATCAATCGGAACAGTAGCATCGAGTCGATGTACATGTCCTGTAATAGCGCGTTCTACAATTTGCTGTATGAGATTTTTCTGATAAGGGGTAACTCTAAGTTCTATCGTAGGGTCCGTACCTTTCAATAATGGACGGAGTCCTTCTAGCAATTCATTTGGTATACCCACTATGGGCCGTAGCCACTGCAAGTCTCCTAAAAATCTTTGTGCATCATTAAGAGTCCGTAGTCGCGACTGCAACTGTAATTTCTGAGGGGACACAGTTTTGTCAGTAAGCACCCATCCTAAATATTTCCATGGTGACGACTGTTGAACCTTATCTGAAGAAATTACCAGATTAGAACATTGTAACACTCGTTGGATGTGTTCAATCTGCTTGTCAGAAAAGGGGCGCAGCTTGAGCAAATAATATATCATCCATGTAATGATAAATTATAACATGTTTCCATTGTTCTCGTAAGGGCTGTAGTGCAGCAGCTACATATAATTGACACAAAGTGGGGCTATTACGCATACCCTGTGGTAATACTGTCCATTCAAATCGTTGATCTGGGCCCTCTCTGTTAAGGGAGGGTAAGGTAAAAGCAAACCGTTTTTGATCCTGAGGATGTAAATCAATTGCAAAAAAGCAATCCTTTAAATCAATAATTAGCAGAGACCAACACTCTGGAATCATGGCTGGATTAGGTAGCCCTGGCTGTAAAGCACCCGTCGGTTCCATCTGATTATTAATCTCTCTCAGATCATGTAACAATCGATATTTACCTGACTTCTTTTTTATGACAAATATTGGAGAATTCCATGGACTAGTGGACAAACATAAATGACCTTGTTGAAATTGCTCTTTGACCAATTGATGAGCATGAAATAGACTTTGCCGTTTTAATGGCCATTGCTTAACCCATACCGGTGTGTTGGTAGTTCAGGTAATGGGAATTGGGAAAGTCCAAGCAATGGCTAATAGGCCAAAGGGTGCTCATTCGTAAGTACAACCGCCAACTGTGAGAGTATATCCCTTCCAATTAGACACTGCACAGTTGGTGGCAGTTGTACCACAGAAAACACAGCAGAAACTTGACGACCCTCCAGCTTTACTTTCAACGTAGGTGTTCTCTGAGCAAATGTCATACCCCCAACTCCAGAAACCGTAGTACCTGATGGAAACAGGGGCCATCCTTGGGGCCACTGTGATGGAGTAATTATACTAGAATCTGCCCCAGTGTCCAAAAGGGCCATAAGGATCAGTTTTTGATTGTCATAACCAATCTCAACCTTGTGTCTAGGTCGATCATTTAATGTCAAGGTTAAAAGAGTCAGTCCCCCTGAAGAGCCGAATCCTTCATCACCTCGATCCTTATCAGTTAACGACGGCATTCCCTTTGTAAGTTGTTCCAATGGGATCAACTGAGCGATACGTTGTCCCTTGGTTATCCGTATGGGAGGAAAAGGGGTATATAACATTATCATTATTTCTCCGGTGTAGTCAGCGTCAATAACGCCAGGTAAAACAAAGAGTCCCAGCATTGATGCCGATGACCTGCCGAGTAATAATGCCCCCACAAACTTATTTTGAATCACCACAGGACCATACACTCCAGTGGGAATTCGATGTGGCTGAGTATTTAGGAGACTAATGTCTACAGCGGATGCCAGGTCAAGTCCGAGACTGCCTCTTGTTGCTGGTCTGAGGCGGGAGACGCTACCTGCTGTGCAGCAGCTACTTGTGTCTGCGCGCGGCTGCTCCGATTTGCGCTCCCAACGGAGTTTCCCGAACGGCGATGACAGGCTCCCGTTTTATGATTATCCGAACGACACTTGACACACCACACACCGGAGGCAGTACACTCTTTGCGAACGTGGCCCAGAAGGCCACACCGAAAGCACCTTGCTCGGCCAGTCCCCGGGGACGTCTTCTGTCGAGTAACGACCGACGCTTGGAGGGGTGCAAGAGCTGCTAACACTTGAGTCTGAGATGCCTTAGCTTGTTCTTGTAACCCAACCCCCAACTGCTTTATAGCCTCTACTACTAAAGCTTGAGGTCCAGTGGGCACCTGAGCCATCCTTTCTAATGCTTCCTCTATTGTCCAATTGGCACCAAGAGTGCTCAAAATATTACGAGTAGTAGTATTACAATTTTGTAAGGCACACTGTTTTAACAAGGTTCCTCGCATATGTTCAGGAACCCCAGCTCTCTCTGTAGCTGCAGCAGCCTTGTCTATGAATGCCCCAAACGTTTCGTCCCTGCCTTGTCTTATACCCATATAAACTGGAACGCCCCCCGGTTCTTTCACTCGATCAATAGCTCTCCTTACTAGTTGCATTGCCTCTCTCAACTTATCTGCACCTATCATTGCTTGTGCTTCAGTGCGTAAAAACGGTCCAAGTCCCATAAGTTCCTCTACAGTCACTCCCTGCAACGGATCCCCAGGCTGTCTCTGAATTGCAACGGATTCATGCACTAAACTCTGCCAATGAGCATTAAACAACAATTGCTGATGCTGGGTAGATATCAATCGAATTATCCCTCGGCAGTCAGCAGGTAATAAAATTTGTGTACTCCAGATATAATCTAACATTTGTTTCGCTGGCTCGCTATGGACTCCAAATTGACTGACCGTGGCGCGCAATTGGGACAATAATTTCCAATCCAAGGCTGAAACTGTCGCTTGCACACCGCCTCCCGGAATTGCTGGAATGTGACAGGACAGGCTAGCTGTGCAGCCACTTGCAATACCTCTCCATCCCCCCGCTCCAGCCCTTCCCGAGCTAGCGCAGCCCAAGCTTCTCTACGTTCCTTTGCCATAGCCTCAGCCAGGTCCGCTTCCGCCCCTGGAGTTGGCTCCGACAGAAACGGATTAGTAGGGCTGCTTGATGTGTCCTTGGGAGCAAACTCGCTCTCGGGGGCTGAGGGTACAGAAGGAGGAGGTTTAAATCCATCAGTAGAAGGAGGAGGCGATGGAGGCAAGTATACGGTAGACACACTTGGGGGTAAGGGGGCATCTCGCGGCCAGTCAATCCCGTACGTCTTATTCTTTTCATGAGCAGCAGATGCCTGTTCAGCCGCCCTCTGTTCTGCCTGATATCGTAATAACTCATTATGTACAGCCCTCCATGGTTTTCCAAATTTCTTGGCTGACTTATCCCCATCAATTGCAGCCTCCCATAACCTATCACCCAATTTACGCCACTCAGATAATTCGTGAACAGTATGCGGGTTCTGAAAACAGCCCTGGGAGTGCCCATAAGCTAACAACCCAGGAAGATCCTTTTGTAAATCGATCTCCCTAATTTGTCTCTTTTGTAAGAGACATGTACATAAATCATATGCTGCTTGCCTCTGCATACCTGAATATCGTCAGCGCGCGCTGTTGCAGCTCTCCAAGGTCTCGGCAGCACGTTTCAGCCGGGTACGCCGATGCGAACGCCCGGGGCTCGACACAGTTTTCTTCGCTGTGTTTTAGCCGTCCTCGCTGCAAAGGACCTGACCACTCGTTGCTCCGTCGTGGATCACGTCGGGGTCACCATTTGTCGGAGACCAACGGGAGACAAGCACATCCGATGATGATCAACAAGTCTCAGTTTATTCAGAATTATCTTATGACTTATATAGCAGAGTTAATTAGCTCATACATATTGCAAAAGCCAAGCTCCTTATAGGTGGCTACAGTAGAAGGCATTGTTATCTATTAAATGGATACAGTAGAAGGCTATGCATCTTTTCCCAAGACACTAGTAGCAAGTCATGTACCTTTCCCAGGACACTAGTAGCAAGTCATGTACCTTTCCCAAGACACTAGTAGCAAGTCATGTACTTTTCTCAAGACACTGGTATCTACATTATTTTCTGGTTTCTAAACCAAGGTCCTGCATTCCGTGTCTAGCTACATTTAAGCAGGTCTTGTGATCTTGTTGTCATGCCCCTTGTCACGTAGCCACTATTCAATAATATCTTCCACATTTCCCCCGTCTTCTTTTAATAAAAACAAATTATTTTGTGTTTTATGGACCATGCGTATAACTATATTCTGTAGATAGGCTACAAAACAGGGTAAAAACAATATAATCAACAAAACCATCAATCCTATACCTATTGCATACATAATCATGGTCTTAAGCCAGGGACCAATACCGAGAGATGATAGCCAGGTATCAAGCGGGTTAGTTGCAACAGTAATATCCTTAGTGTGATTCTTAAGCCATTGCAATTGCTTGTGAATTGATTCTGAATTAGAGGAGAGATTAAAACAACACATGCCCTCAAAATCTTTACAACCATGCCCATGAGCCAATAATAAAAAATCAATAGCAGCTCTATTTTCAAGTATCTGATGTCTGAGATTTTCCATGTCCTGTGCTAGTTCACTCAATATCTGTGTTGTTACGTTTGATTGCTTAACCATCCAGCATGCTAGTGTATTTATAGTACGAAGTGCATGAGCAGCACCTACCCCTGGAACAATTGACGCAAAAAAGTTAGCCGTGGGTCCCCAGAGTTCTACTTGATCACTACAGTCGGGTGTGAGGGTTGCTACAGCTCGCTTATCACGATGTGTCTTATTAAAAAGGAATTGTGATATTACAGTAACATTTGGTGCGAAAAGAGTCAATTTTCCCAGATAACATGGACCACCACGAGCATGCCTAGGTATTCCTTGCCATGCTCGATCACCGCAAATCAAATAGGTGTTGCCAGGCAATGCCTTTGCACTGTCATTAGCCCAAATCTTTGTGTCATTTTTTCCCCCAACCATAGGTTCTATAATCGCCACACATATATGTTTCGTTCCAAAAGGGATAGCTCCTGGGTGTAAGCCATAATGCAGGATCATTGACATTTTGCTTATAATCACCCAGTTCAACACATCCTGATTCATTTGCTGAACTATTCAACATTCTGCTACCTAAAAAGCCCGATTTCTTGAGGATCCCAGGGTAATGCTTTGTTTAAGGCAGCTAATAATTTGGCTGTCCATTTACTGCTGTCATCTAACCTATTGCATGTGGCAGTGGATAGCTTTGAAAAATCAGTTGTATTATATCCGGGTATTCCAACCAAACATGTACGAAAAGGATCAGTAGCAGAAGCCAATGCTAAGCAAAAGGAAGTAGTATGCGTTTTGTTAGCCCATGTTACCCATAAGTTTGGTGGAGAATTGAGATACATAGCAAAAACGGTATTATACACAAATAAGATGCAGTAGATCCAGGACCACACGATCGCAGTAATATTGGATCAGCTCTTCTTCAATCACCGTGCCTTTCTGTTGACTCCGTGGAACTTTGGGGATCAAGTACAGGTCTTGCCCATCTTGCAGGTATCCAAAGAGGTCCTGTAGGGGCAGAAACACAAAGATAGCCCCTCCCCCAAAATAAGACCTTTGCAGGTGTTTGCCGTACTCCTGTCTTAGGGTTCTTATACCGTACCCATATGGTACTAGTATCTTGACATTCAGATGAAGAGCTAGTATGTACAACTACGGGTGGATACTTTGCATCTCCAAAAACACACAAATGGTTAATTACGAATAAGGTTTTCAACAATCTTGAATGCGGATCAGCGATCTCTGCAAGATGTGCCAAATGCTGTTTTAGGGTACCATGTGCCCGTTCCACTATAGCTTGTCCTGTGGGGGAGTGAGGAATTCCCGTGACATGTCTTACTCCCCATGTCTTCAAAAATCTATCCATCCTGTGGCTAGTATAAGCGGGACCATTGTCCGTCTTTAACTGCTTTGGGACTCCCATGACAGCAAAACAACTAAGCACATGTCTTTCGACATGCAATACTTTCTCTCCAGCTTGTGCCGTTGCCCAAATAAATTTACTATATGTATCAATAGATACATGCACATATTTTAAACGTCCAAAAGAAGAGACATGAGTAACATCCATCTGCCAAAGGTCATTTGAGACAAGCCCTCTGGGATTAACTCCCACTCCTAATCCGCAACCTCCATTATGGTTACTACAGATTGGGCAAGCTCCAACAATACTACACGCCTCCGCCATGGAGATCCCAAATTCGACATGCAGGCCTTTGGCATTTTGGTGGAAAACCGAATGGGCCTCTCTGGCTAAAACAGTTTTTGCGATGGGAACAGCAGTGAAAACAGAGACCAGCCTATCCGCCCTATCATTACCCTCTCCAAGTCCAATATTCCCTTTATGACTTCGTATGTGGATTATAGAATAGGGATTTTCTCTAAGCTTCACTGCCTTTCTGAGTTGGATAAAAAGCTCATGTAACCTCTTGTTTTGGACGTCTTTGATAAATGCATCCTCGATTCGCTCAACAATGCCCGTTACATAAAGTGAATCAGTTACAATATTTAGAGGCCCCATCAAGTTCATCATGGCCCATACGACGGCAGTCGGTTCCATGGTCTGTAAAGTATCCTCCTGTCTTGCGTGTAACAATTCCTGTTTCCATGAACCGTTGTCTTGCCATGTAACGGCAGCCCGTTGCGATTTACGTCCTGCATCAGTATATGCTGTTACCGCGTCTTTTATAGGGTTCTTTTCTCTTTTCGGGCATGTCATCCAGTTCCATTGCCCGATCCATCGTAATAATGGGGACTCAAAGCTATTAGTCTCAATCACACAACCAGCACCAAGCAACGCCTCTTGCAAATGTTCACTATTCTGTAGATACCATTGTAAAGAGTCTTTTCTTTGCATGGGTAAATATATTGTGGAAGGCTGGCAGCCTTGAACTTGTAAAATTCTTTCCCGTCCTCGTTTTATCAAATCCGCCAAATTTTCCACTTGTTGTACCAAGGTTTTAGCCTGCTGTAAAGCAGGGGATACCCATTCAAGAATACCCAATTCCCCCGTTTTCTTTAATTGCATGAGAGCTCCAATCAGGTACCGATGCCCTAACCACACAGCAAGATCAATCGGAACAGTAGCATCGAGTCGATGTACATGTCCTGTAATAGCGCGTTCTACAATTTGCTGTATGAGATTTTTCTGATAAGGGGTAACTCTAAGTTCTATCGTAGGGTCCGTACCTTTCAATAATGGACGGAGTCCTTCTAGCAATTCATTTGGTATACCCACTATGGGCCGTAGCCACTGCAAGTCTCCTAAAAATCTTTGTGCATCATTAAGAGTCCGTAGTCGCGACTGCAACTGTAATTTCTGAGGGGACACAGTTTTGTCAGTAAGCACCCATCCTAAATATTTCCATGGTGACGACTGTTGAACCTTATCTGAAGAAATTACCAGATTAGAACATTGTAACACTCGTTGGATGTGTTCAATCTGCTTGTCAGAAAAGGGGCGCAGCTTGAGCAAATAATATATCATCCATGTAATGATAAATTATAACATGTTTCCATTGTTCTCGTAAGGGCTGTAGTGCAGCAGCTACATATAATTGACACAAAGTGGGGCTATTACGCATACCCTGTGGTAATACTGTCCATTCAAATCGTTGATCTGGGCCCTCTCTGTTAAGGGAGGGTAAGGTAAAAGCAAACCGTTTTTGATCCTGAGGATGTAAATCAATTGCAAAAAAGCAATCCTTTAAATCAATAATTAGCAGAGACCAACACTCTGGAATCATGGCTGGATTAGGTAGCCCTGGCTGTAAAGCACCCGTCGGTTCCATCTGATTATTAATCTCTCTCAGATCATGTAACAATCGATATTTACCTGACTTCTTTTTTATGACAAATATTGGAGAATTCCATGGACTAGTGGACAAACATAAATGACCTTGTTGAAATTGCTCTTTGACCAATTGATGAGCATGAAATAGACTTTGCCGTTTTAATGGCCATTGCTTAACCCATACCGGTGTGTTGGTAGTTCAGGTAATGGGAATTGGGAAAGTCCAAGCAATGGCTAATAGGCCAAAGGGTGCTCATTCGTAAGTACAACCGCCAACTGTGAGAGTATATCCCTTCCAATTAGACACTGCACAGTTGGTGGCAGTTGTACCACAGAAAACACAGCAGAAACTTGACGACCCTCCAGCTTTACTTTCAACGTAGGTGTTCTCTGAGCAAATGTCATACCCCCAACTCCAGAAACCGTAGTACCTGATGGAAACAGGGGCCATCCTTGGGGCCACTGTGATGGAGTAATTATACTAGAATCTGCCCCAGTGTCCAAAAGGGCCATAAGGATCAGTTTTTGATTGTCATAACCAATCTCAACCTTGTGTCTAGGTCGATCATTTAATGTCAAGGTTAAAAGAGTCAGTCCCCCTGAAGAGCCGAATCCTTCATCACCTCGATCCTTATCAGTTAACGACGGCATTCCCTTTGTAAGTTGTTCCAATGGGATCAACTGAGCGATACGTTGTCCCTTGGTTATCCGTATGGGAGGAAAAGGGGTATATAACATTATCATTATTTCTCCGGTGTAGTCAGCGTCAATAACGCCAGGTAAAACAAAGAGTCCCAGCATTGATGCCGATGACCTGCCGAGTAATAATGCCCCCACAAACTTATTTTGAATCACCACAGGACCATACACTCCAGTGGGAATTCGATGTGGCTGAGTATTTAGGAGACTAATGTCTACAGCGGATGCCAGGTCAAGTCCGAGACTGCCTCTTGTTGCTGGTCTGAGGCGGGAGACGCTACCTGCTGTGCAGCAGCTACTTGTGTCTGCGCGCGGCTGCTCCGATTTGCGCTCCCAACGGAGTTTCCCGAACGGCGATGACAGGCTCCCGTTTTATGATTATCCGAACGACACTTGACACACCACACACCGGAGGCAGTACACTCTTTGCGAACGTGGCCCAGAAGGCCACACCGAAAGCACCTTGCTCGGCCAGTCCCCGGGGACGTCTTCTGTCGAGTAACGACCGACGCTTGGAGGGGTGCAAGAGCTGCTAACACTTGAGTCTGAGATGCCTTAGCTTGTTCTTGTAACCCAACCCCCAACTGCTTTATAGCCTCTACTACTAAAGCTTGAGGTCCAGTGGGCACCTGAGCCATCCTTTCTAATGCTTCCTCTATTGTCCAATTGGCACCAAGAGTGCTCAAAATATTACGAGTAGTAGTATTACAATTTTGTAAGGCACACTGTTTTAACAAGGTTCCTCGCATATGTTCAGGAACCCCAGCTCTCTCTGTAGCTGCAGCAGCCTTGTCTATGAATGCCCCAAACGTTTCGTCCCTGCCTTGTCTTATACCCATATAAACTGGAACGCCCCCCGGTTCTTTCACTCGATCAATAGCTCTCCTTACTAGTTGCATTGCCTCTCTCAACTTATCTGCACCTATCATTGCTTGTGCTTCAGTGCGTAAAAACGGTCCAAGTCCCATAAGTTCCTCTACAGTCACTCCCTGCAACGGATCCCCAGGCTGTCTCTGAATTGCAACGGATTCATGCACTAAACTCTGCCAATGAGCATTAAACAACAATTGCTGATGCTGGGTAGATATCAATCGAATTATCCCTCGGCAGTCAGCAGGTAATAAAATTTGTGTACTCCAGATATAATCTAACATTTGTTTCGCTGGCTCGCTATGGACTCCAAATTGACTGACCGTGGCGCACAATTGGGACAATAATTTCCAATCCAAGGCTGAAACTGTCGCTTGCACACCGCCTCCCGGAATTGCTGGAATGTGACAGGACAGGCTAGCTGTGCAGCCACTTGCAATACCTCTCCATCCCCCCGCTCCAGCCCTTCCCGAGCTAGCGCAGCCCAAGCTTCTCTACATTCCTTTGCCATAGCCTCAGCCAGGTCCGCTTCCGCCCCTGGAGTTGGCTCCGACAGAAACGGATTAGTAGGGCTGCTTGATGTGTCCTTGGGAGCAAACTCACTCTCGGGGGCTGAGGGTACAGAAGGAGGAGGTTTAAATCCATCAGTAGAAGGAGGAGGCGATGGAGGCAAGTATACGGTAGACACACTTGGGGGTAAGGGGGCATCTCGCGGCCAGTCAATCCCGTACGTCTTATTCTTTTCATGAGCAGCAGATGCCTGTTCAGCCGCCCTCTGTTCTGCCTGATATCGTAATAACTCATTATGTACAGCCCTCCATGGTTTTCCAAATTTCTTGGCTGACTTATCCCCATCAATTGCAGCCTCCCATAACCTATCACCCAATTTACGCCACTCAGATAATTCGTGAACAGTATGCGGGTTCTGAAAACAGCCCTGGGAGTGCCCATAAGCTAACAACCCAGGAAGATCCTTTTGTAAATCGATCTCCCTAATTTGTCTCTTTTGTAAGAGACATGTACATAAATCATATGCTGCTTGCCTCTGCATACCTGAATATCGTCAGCGCGCGCTGTTGCAGCTCTCCAAGGTCTCGGCAGCACGTTTCAGCCGGGTACGCCGATGCGAACGCCCGGGGCTCGACACAGTTTTCTTCGCTGTGTTTTAGCCGTCCTCGCTGCAAAGGACCTGACCACTCGTTGCTCCGTCGTGGATCACGTCGGGGTCACCATTTGTCGGAGACCAACGGGAGACAAGCACATCCGATGATGATCAACAAGTCTCAGTTTATTCAGAATTATCTTATGACTTATATAGCAGAGTTAATTAGCTCATACATATTGCAAAAGCCAAGCTCCTTATAGGTGGCTACAGTAGAAGGCATTGTTATCTATTAAATGGATACAGTAGAAGGCTATGCATCTTTTCCCAAGACACTAGTAGCAAGTCATGTACCTTTCCCAGGACACTAGTAGCAAGTCATGTACCTTTCCCAAGACACTAGTAGCAAGTCATGTACTTTTCTCAAGACACTGGTATCTACATTATTTTCTGGTTTCTAAACCAAGGTCCTGCATTCCGTGTCTAGCTACATTTAAGCAGGTCTTGTGATCTTGTTGTCATGCCCCTTGTCACGTAGCCACTATTCAATAATATCTTCCACATTTCCCCCGTCTTCTTTTAATAAAAACAAATTATTTTGTGTTTTATGGACCATGCGTATAACTATATTCTGTAGATAGGCTACAAAACAGGGTAAAAACAATATAATCAACAAAACCATCAATCCTATACCTATTGCATACATAATCATGGTCTTAAGCCAGGGACCAATACCGAGAGATGATAGCCAGGTATCAAGCGGGTTAGTTGCAACAGTAATATCCTTAGTGTGATTCTTAAGCCATTGCAATTGCTTGTGAATTGATTCTGAATTAGAGGAGAGATTAAAACAACACATGCCCTCAAAATCTTTACAACCATGCCCATGAGCCAATAATAAAAAATCAATAGCAGCTCTATTTTCAAGTATCTGATGTCTGAGATTTTCCATGTCCTGTGCTAGTTCACTCAATATCTGTGTTGTTACGTTTGATTGCTTAACCATCCAGCATGCTAGTGTATTTATAGTACGAAGTGCATGAGCAGCACCTACCCCTGGAACAATTGACGCAAAAAAGTTAGCCGTGGGTCCCCAGAGTTCTACTTGATCACTACAGTCGGGTGTGAGGGTTGCTACAGCTCGCTTATCACGATGTGTCTTATTAAAAAGGAATTGTGATATTACAGTAACATTTGGTGCGAAAAGAGTCAATTTTCCCAGATAACATGGACCACCACGAGCATGCCTAGGTATTCCTTGCCATGCTCGATCACCGCAAATCAAATAGGTGTTGCCAGGCAATGCCTTTGCACTGTCATTAGCCCAAATCTTTGTGTCATTTTTTCCCCCAACCATAGGTTCTATAATCGCCACACATATATGTTTCGTTCCAAAAGGGATAGCTCCTGGGTGTAAGCCATAATGCAGGATCATTGACATTTTGCTTATAATCACCCAGTTCAACACATCCTGATTCATTTGCTGAACTATTCAACATTCTGCTACCTAAAAAGCCCGATTTCTTGAGGATCCCAGGGTAATGCTTTGTTTAAGGCAGCTAATAATTTGGCTGTCCATTTACTGCTGTCATCTAACCTATTGCATGTGGCAGTGGATAGCTTTGAAAAATCAGTTGTATTATATCCGGGTATTCCAACCAAACATGTACGAAAAGGATCAGTAGCAGAAGCCAATGCTAAGCAAAAGGAAGTAGTATGCGTTTTGTTAGCCCATGTTACCCATAAGTTTGGTGGAGAATTGAGATACATAGCAAAAACGGTATTATACACAAATAAGATGCAGTAGATCCAGGACCACACGATCGCAGTAATATTGGATCAGCTCTTCTTCAATCACCGTGCCTTTCTGTTGACTCCGTGGAACTTTGGGGATCAAGTACAGGTCTTGCCCATCTTGCAGGTATCCAAAGAGGTCCTGTAGGGGCAGAAACACAAAGATAGCCCCTCCCCCAAAATAAGACCTTTGCAGGTGTTTGCCGTACTCCTGTCTTAGGGTTCTTATACCGTACCCATATGGTACTAGTATCTTGACATTCAGATGAAGAGCTAGTATGTACAACTACGGGTGGATACTTTGCATCTCCAAAAACACACAAATGGTTAATTACGAATAAGGTTTTCAACAATCTTGAATGCGGATCAGCGATCTCTGCAAGATGTGCCAAATGCTGTTTTAGGGTACCATGTGCCCGTTCCACTATAGCTTGTCCTGTGGGGGAGTGAGGAATTCCCGTGACATGTCTTACTCCCCATGTCTTCAAAAATCTATCCATCCTGTGGCTAGTATAAGCGGGACCATTGTCCGTCTTTAACTGCTTTGGGACTCCCATGACAGCAAAACAACTAAGCACATGTCTTTCGACATGCAATACTTTCTCTCCAGCTTGTGCCGTTGCCCAAATAAATTTACTATATGTATCAATAGATACATGCACATATTTTAAACGTCCAAAAGAAGAGACATGAGTAACATCCATCTGCCAAAGGTCATTTGAGACAAGCCCTCTGGGATTAACTCCCACTCCTAATCCGCAACCTCCATTATGGTTACTACAGATTGGGCAAGTTCCAACAATACTACACGCCTCCGCCATGGAGATCCCAAATTCGACATGCAGGCCTTTGGCATTTTGGTGGAAAACCGAATGGGCCTCTCTGGCTAAAACAGTTTTTGCGATGGGAACAGCAGTGAAAACAGAGACCAGCCTATCCGCCCTATCATTACCCTCTCCAAGTCCAATATTCCCTTTATGACTTCGTATGTGGATTATAGAATAGGGATTTTCTCTAAGCTTCACTGCCTTTCTGAGTTGGATAAAAAGCTCATGTAACCTCTTGTTTTGGACGTCTTTGATAAATGCATCCTCGATTCGCTCAACAATGCCCGTTACATAAAGTGAATCAGTTACAATATTTAGAGGCCCCATCAAGTTCATCATGGCCCATACGACGGCAGTCGGTTCCATGGTCTGTAAAGTATCCTCCTGTCTTGCGTGTAACAATTCCTGTTTCCATGAACCGTTGTCTTGCCATGTAACGGCAGCCCGTTGTGATTTACGTCCTGCATCAGTATATGCTGTTACCGCGTCTTTTATAGGGTTCTTTTCTCTTTTCGGGCATGTCATCCAGTTCCATTGCCCGATCCATCGTAATAATGGGGACTCAAAGCTATTAGTCTCAATCACACAACCAGCACCAAGCAACGCCTCTTGCAAATGTTCACTATTCTGTAGATACCATTGTAAAGAGTCTTTTCTTTGCATGGGTAAATATATTGTGGAAGGCTGGCAGCCTTGAACTTGTAAAATTCTTTCCCGTCCTCGTTTTATCAAATCCGCCAAATTTTCCACTTGTTGTACCAAGGTTTTAGCCTGCTGTAAAGCAGGGGATACCCATTCAAGAATACCCAATTCCCCCGTTTTCTTTAATTGCATGAGAGCTCCAATCAGGTACCGATGCCCTAACCACACAGCAAGATCAATCGGAACAGTAGCATCGAGTCGATGTACATGTCCTGTAATAGCGCGTTCTACAATTTGCTGTATGAGATTTTTCTGATAAGGGGTAACTCTAAGTTCTATCGTAGGGTCCGTACCTTTCAATAATGGACGGAGTCCTTCTAGCAATTCATTTGGTATACCCACTATGGGCCGTAGCCACTGCAAGTCTCCTAAAAATCTTTGTGCATCATTAAGAGTCCGTAGTCGCGACTGCAACTGTAATTTCTGAGGGGACACAGTTTTGTCAGTAAGCACCCATCCTAAATATTTCCATGGTGACGACTGTTGAACCTTATCTGAAGAAATTACCAGATTAGAACATTGTAACACTCGTTGGATGTGTTCAATCTGCTTGTCAGAAAAGGGGCGCAGCTTGAGCAAATAATATATCATCCATGTAATGATAAATTATAACATGTTTCCATTGTTCTCGTAAGGGCTGTAGTGCAGCAGCTACATATAATTGACACAAAGTGGGGCTATTACGCATACCCTGTGGTAATACTGTCCATTCAAATCGTTGATCTGGGCCCTCTCTGTTAAGGGAGGGTAAGGTAAAAGCAAACCGTTTTTGATCCTGAGGATGTAAATCAATTGCAAAAAAGCAATCCTTTAAATCAATAATTAGCAGAGACCAACACTCTGGAATCATGGCTGGATTAGGTAGCCCTGGCTGTAAAGCACCCGTCGGTTCCATCTGATTATTAATCTCTCTCAGATCATGTAACAATCGATATTTACCTGACTTCTTTTTTATGACAAATATTGGAGAATTCCATGGACTAGTGGACAAACATAAATGACCTTGTTGAAATTGCTCTTTGACCAATTGATGAGCATGAAATAGACTTTGCCGTTTTAATGGCCATTGCTTAACCCATACCGGTGTGTTGGTAGTTCAGGTAATGGGAATTGGGAAAGTCCAAGCAATGGCTAATAGGCCAAAGGGTGCTCATTCGTAAGTACAACCGCCAACTGTGAGAGTATATCCCTTCCAATTAGACACTGCACAGTTGGTGGCAGTTGTACCACAGAAAACACAGCAGAAACTTGACGACCCTCCAGCTTTACTTTCAACGTAGGTGTTCTCTGAGCAAATGTCATACCCCCAACTCCAGAAACCGTAGTACCTGATGGAAACAGGGGCCATCCTTGGGGCCACTGTGATGGAGTAATTATACTAGAATCTGCCCCAGTGTCCAAAAGGGCCATAAGGATCAGTTTTTGATTGTCATAACCAATCTCAACCTTGTGTCTAGGTCGATCATTTAATGTCAAGGTTAAAAGAGTCAGTCCCCCTGAAGAGCCGAATCCTTCATCACCTCGATCCTTATCAGTTAACGACGGCATTCCCTTTGTAAGTTGTTCCAATGGGATCAACTGAGCGATACGTTGTCCCTTGGTTATCCGTATGGGAGGAAAAGGGGTATATAACATTATCATTATTTCTCCGGTGTAGTCAGCGTCAATAACGCCAGGTAAAACAAAGAGTCCCAGCATTGATGCCGATGACCTGCCGAGTAATAATGCCCCCACAAACTTATTTTGAATCACCACAGGACCATACACTCCAGTGGGAATTCGATGTGGCTGAGTATTTAGGAGACTAATGTCTACAGCGGATGCCAGGTCAAGTCCGAGACTGCCTCTTGTTGCTGGTCTGAGGCGGGAGACGCTACCTGCTGTGCAGCAGCTACTTGTGTCTGCGCGCGGCTGCTCCGATTTGCGCTCCCAACGGAGTTTCCCGAACGGCGATGACAGGCTCCCGTTTTATGATTATCCGAACGACACTTGACACACCACACACCGGAGGCAGTACACTCTTTGCGAACGTGGCCCAGAAGGCCACACCGAAAGCACCTTGCTCGGCCAGTCCCCGGGGACGTCTTCTGTCGAGTAACGACCGACGCTTGGAGGGGTGCAAGAGCTGCTAACACTTGAGTCTGAGATGCCTTAGCTTGTTCTTGTAACCCAACCCCCAACTGCTTTATAGCCTCTACTACTAAAGCTTGAGGTCCAGTGGGCACCTGAGCCATCCTTTCTAATGCTTCCTCTATTGTCCAATTGGCACCAAGAGTGCTCAAAATATTACGAGTAGTAGTATTACAATTTTGTAAGGCACACTGTTTTAACAAGGTTCCTCGCATATGTTCAGGAACCCCAGCTCTCTCTGTAGCTGCAGCAGCCTTGTCTATGAATGCCCCAAACGTTTCGTCCCTGCCTTGTCTTATACCCATATAAACTGGAACGCCCCCCGGTTCTTTCACTCGATCAATAGCTCTCCTTACTAGTTGCATTGCCTCTCTCAACTTATCTGCACCTATCATTGCTTGTGCTTCAGTGCGTAAAAACGGTCCAAGTCCCATAAGTTCCTCTACAGTCACTCCCTGCAACGGATCCCCAGGCTGTCTCTGAATTGCAACGGATTCATGCACTAAACTCTGCCAATGAGCATTAAACAACAATTGCTGATGCTGGGTAGATATCAATCGAATTATCCCTCGGCAGTCAGCAGGTAATAAAATTTGTGTACTCCAGATATAATCTAACATTTGTTTCGCTGGCTCGCTATGGACTCCAAATTGACTGACCGTGGCGCACAATTGGGACAATAATTTCCAATCCAAGGCTGAAACTGTCGCTTGCACACCGCCTCCCGGAATTGCTGGAATGTGACAGGACAGGCTAGCTGTGCAGCCACTTGCAATACCTCTCCATCCCCCCGCTCCAGCCCTTCCCGAGCTAGCGCAGCCCAAGCTTCTCTACGTTCCTTTGCCATAGCCTCAGCCAGGTCCGCTTCCGCCCCTGGAGTTGGCTCCGACAGAAACGGATTAGTAGGGCTGCTTGATGTGTCCTTGGGAGCAAACTCGCTCTCGGGGGCTGAGGGTACAGAAGGAGGAGGTTTAAATCCATCAGTAGAAGGAGGAGGCGATGGAGGCAAGTATACGGTAGACACACTTGGGGGTAAGGGGGCATCTCGCGGCCAGTCAATCCCGTACGTCTTATTCTTTTCATGAGCAGCAGATGCCTGTTCAGCCGCCCTCTGTTCTGCCTGATATCGTAATAACTCATTATGTACAGCCCTCCATGGTTTTCCAAATTTCTTGGCTGACTTATCCCCATCAATTGCAGCCTCCCATAACCTATCACCCAATTTACGCCACTCAGATAATTCGTGAACAGTATGCGGGTTCTGAAAACAGCCCTGGGAGTGCCCATAAGCTAACAACCCAGGAAGATCCTTTTGTAAATCGATCTCCCTAATTTGTCTCTTTTGTAAGAGACATGTACATAAATCATATGCTGCTTGCCTCTGCATACCTGAATATCGTCAGCGCGCGCTGTTGCAGCTCTCCAAGGTCTCGGCAGCACGTTTCAGCCGGGTACGCCGATGCGAACGCCCGGGGCTCGACACAGTTTTCTTCGCTGTGTTTTAGCCGTCCTCGCTGCAAAGGACCTGACCACTCGTTGCTCCGTCGTGGATCACGTCGGGGTCACCATTTGTCGGAGACCAACGGGAGACAAGCACATCCGATGATGATCAACAAGTCTCAGTTTATTCAGAATTATCTTATGACTTATATAGCAGAGTTAATTAGCTCATACATATTGCAAAAGCCAAGCTCCTTATAGGTGGCTACAGTAGAAGGCATTGTTATCTATTAAATGGATACAGTAGAAGGCTATGCATCTTTTCCCAAGACACTAGTAGCAAGTCATGTACCTTTCCCAGGACACTAGTAGCAAGTCATGTACCTTTCCCAAGACACTAGTAGCAAGTCATGTACTTTTCTCAAGACACTGGTATCTACATTATTTTCTGGTTTCTAAACCAAGGTCCTGCATTCCGTGTCTAGCTACATTTAAGCAGGTCTTGTGATCTTGTTGTCATGCCCCTTGTCACGTAGCCACTATTCAATAATATCTTCCACATTTCCCCCGTCTTCTTTTAATAAAAACAAATTATTTTGTGTTTTATGGACCATGCGTATAACTATATTCTGTAGATAGGCTACAAAACAGGGTAAAAACAATATAATCAACAAAACCATCAATCCTATACCTATTGCATACATAATCATGGTCTTAAGCCAGGGACCAATACCGAGAGATGATAGCCAGGTATCAAGCGGGTTAGTTGCAACAGTAATATCCTTAGTGTGATTCTTAAGCCATTGCAATTGCTTGTGAATTGATTCTGAATTAGAGGAGAGATTAAAACAACACATGCCCTCAAAATCTTTACAACCATGCCCATGAGCCAATAATAAAAAATCAATAGCAGCTCTATTTTCAAGTATCTGATGTCTGAGATTTTCCATGTCCTGTGCTAGTTCACTCAATATCTGTGTTGTTACGTTTGATTGCTTAACCATCCAGCATGCTAGTGTATTTATAGTACGAAGTGCATGAGCAGCACCTACCCCTGGAACAATTGACGCAAAAAAGTTAGCCGTGGGTCCCCAGAGTTCTACTTGATCACTACAGTCGGGTGTGAGGGTTGCTACAGCTCGCTTATCACGATGTGTCTTATTAAAAAGGAATTGTGATATTACAGTAACATTTGGTGCGAAAAGAGTCAATTTTCCCAGATAACATGGACCACCACGAGCATGCCTAGGTATTCCTTGCCATGCTCGATCACCGCAAATCAAATAGGTGTTGCCAGGCAATGCCTTTGCACTGTCATTAGCCCAAATCTTTGTGTCATTTTTTCCCCCAACCATAGGTTCTATAATCGCCACACATATATGTTTCGTTCCAAAAGGGATAGCTCCTGGGTGTAAGCCATAATGCAGGATCATTGACATTTTGCTTATAATCACCCAGTTCAACACATCCTGATTCATTTGCTGAACTATTCAACATTCTGCTACCTAAAAAGCCCGATTTCTTGAGGATCCCAGGGTAATGCTTTGTTTAAGGCAGCTAATAATTTGGCTGTCCATTTACTGCTGTCATCTAACCTATTGCATGTGGCAGTGGATAGCTTTGAAAAATCAGTTGTATTATATCCGGGTATTCCAACCAAACATGTACGAAAAGGATCAGTAGCAGAAGCCAATGCTAAGCAAAAGGAAGTAGTATGCGTTTTGTTAGCCCATGTTACCCATAAGTTTGGTGGAGAATTGAGATACATAGCAAAAACGGTATTATACACAAATAAGATGCAGTAGATCCAGGACCACACGATCGCAGTAATATTGGATCAGCTCTTCTTCAATCACCGTGCCTTTCTGTTGACTCCGTGGAACTTTGGGGATCAAGTACAGGTCTTGCCCATCTTGCAGGTATCCAAAGAGGTCCTGTAGGGGCAGAAACACAAAGATAGCCCCTCCCCCAAAATAAGACCTTTGCAGGTGTTTGCCGTACTCCTGTCTTAGGGTTCTTATTCCGTACCCATATGGTACTAGTATCTTGACATTCAGATGAAGAGCTAGTATGTACAACTACGGGTGGATACTTTGCATCTCCAAAAACACACAAATGGTTAATTACGAATAAGGTTTTCAACAATCTTGAATGCGGATCAGCGATCTCTGCAAGATGTGCCAAATGCTGTTTTAGGGTACCATGTGCCCGTTCCACTATAGCTTGTCCTGTGGGGGAGTGAGGAATTCCCGTGACATGTCTTACTCCCCATGTCTTCAAAAATCTATCCATCCTGTGGCTAGTATAAGCGGGACCATTGTCCGTCTTTAACTGCTTTGGGACTCCCATGACAGCAAAACAACTAAGCACATGTCTTTCGACATGCAATACTTTCTCTCCAGCTTGTGCCGTTGCCCAAATAAATTTACTATATGTATCAATAGATACATGCACATATTTTAAACGTCCAAAAGAAGAGACATGAGTAACATCCATCTGCCAAAGGTCATTTGAGACAAGCCCTCTGGGATTAACTCCCACTCCTAATCCGCAACCTCCATTATGGTTACTACAGATTGGGCAAGCTCCAACAATACTACACGCCTCCGCCATGGAGATCCCAAATTCGACATGCAGGCCTTTGGCATTTTGGTGGAAAACCGAATGGGCCTCTCTGGCTAAAACAGTTTTTGCGATGGGAACAGCAGTGAAAACAGAGACCAGCCTATCCGCCCTATCATTACCCTCTCCAAGTCCAATATTCCCTTTATGACTTCGTATGTGGATTATAGAATAGGGATTTTCTCTAAGCTTCACTGCCTTTCTGAGTTGGATAAAAAGCTCATGTAACCTCTTGTTTTGGACGTCTTTGATAAATGCATCCTCGATTCGCTCAACAATGCCCGTTACATAAAGTGAATCAGTTACAATATTTAGAGGCCCCATCAAGTTCATCATGGCCCATACGACGGCAGTCGGTTCCATGGTCTGTAAAGTATCCTCCTGTCTTGCGTGTAACAATTCCTGTTTCCATGAACCGTTGTCTTGCCATGTAACGGCAGCCCGTTGCGATTTACGTCCTGCATCAGTATATGCTGTTACCGCGTCTTTTATAGGGTTCTTTTCTCTTTTCGGGCATGTCATCCAGTTCCATTGCCCGATCCATCGTAATAATGGGGACTCAAAGCTATTAGTCTCAATCACACAACCAGCACCAAGCAACGCCTCTTGCAAATGTTCACTATTCTGTAGATACCATTGTAAAGAGTCTTTTCTTTGCATGGGTAAATATATTGTGGAAGGCTGGCAGCCTTGAACTTGTAAAATTCTTTCCCGTCCTCGTTTTATCAAATCCGCCAAATTTTCCACTTGTTGTACCAAGGTTTTAGCCTGCTGTAAAGCAGGGGATACCCATTCAAGAATACCCAATTCCCCCGTTTTCTTTAATTGCATGAGAGCTCCAATCAGGTACCGATGCCCTAACCACACAGCAAGATCAATCGGAACAGTAGCATCGAGTCGATGTACATGTCCTGTAATAGCGCGTTCTACAATTTGCTGTATGAGATTTTTCTGATAAGGGGTAACTCTAAGTTCTATCGTAGGGTCCGTACCTTTCAATAATGGACGGAGTCCTTCTAGCAATTCATTTGGTATACCCACTATGGGCCGTAGCCACTGCAAGTCTCCTAAAAATCTTTGTGCATCATTAAGAGTCCGTAGTCGCGACTGTAACTGTAATTTCTGAGGGGACACAGTTTTGTCAGTAAGCACCCATCCTAAATATTTCCATGGTGACGACTGTTGAACCTTATCTGAAGAAATTACCAGATTAGAACATTGTAACACTCGTTGGATGTGTTCAATCTGCTTGTCAGAAAAGGGGCGCAGCTTGAGCAAATAATATATCATCCATGTAATGATAAATTATAACATGTTTCCATTGTTCTCGTAAGGGCTGTAGTGCAGCAGCTACATATAATTGACACAAAGTGGGGCTATTAGGCATACCCTGTGGTAATACTGTCCATTCAAATCGTTGATCTGGGCCCTCTCTGTTAAGGGAGGGTAAGGTAAAAGCAAACCGTTTTTGATCCTGAGGATGTAAATCAATTGCAAAAAAGCAATCCTTTAAATCAATAATTAGCAGAGACCAACACTCTGGAATCATGGCTGGATTAGGTAGCCCTGGCTGTAAAGCACCCGTCGGTTCCATCTGATTATTAATCTCTCTCAGATCATGTAACAATCGATATTTACCTGACTTCTTTTTTATGACAAATATTGGAGAATTCCATGGACTAGTGGACAAACATAAATGACCTTGTTGAAATTGCTCTTTGACCAATTGATGAGCATGAAATAGACTTTGCCGTTTTAATGGCCATTGCTTAACCCATACCGGTGTGTTGGTAGTTCAGGTAATGGGAATTGGGAAAGTCCAAGCAATGGCTAATAGGCCAAAGGGTGCTCATTCGTAAGTACAACCGCCAACTGTGAGAGTATATCCCTTCCAATTAGACACTGCACAGTTGGTGGTAGTTGTACCACAGAAAACACAGCAGAAACTTGACGACCCTCCAGCTTTACTTTCAACGTAGGTGTTCTCTGAGCAAATGTCATACCCCCAACTCCAGAAACCGTAGTACCTGATGGAAACAGGGGCCATCCTTGGGGCCACTGTGATGGAGTAATTATACTAGAATCTGCCCCAGTGTCCAAAAGGGCCATAAGGATCAGTTTTTGATTGTCATAACCAATCTCAACCTTGTGTCTAGGTCGATCATTTAATGTCAAGGTTAAAAGAGTCAGTCCCCCTGAAGAGCCGAATCCTTCATCACCTCGATCCTTATCAGTTAACGACGGCATTCCCTTTGTAAGTTGTTCCAATGGGATCAACTGAGCGATACGTTGTCCCTTGGTTATCCGTATGGGAGGAAAAGGGGTATATAACATTATCATTATTTCTCCGGTGTAGTCAGCGTCAATAACGCCAGGTAAAACAAAGAGTCCCAGCATTGATGCCGATGACCTGCCGAGTAATAATGCCCCCACAAACTTATTTTGAATCACCACAGGACCATACACTCCAGTGGGAATTCGATGTGGCTGAGTATTTAGGAGACTAATGTCTACAGCGGATGCCAGGTCAAGTCCGAGACTGCCTCTTGTTGCTGGTCTGAGGCGGGAGACGCTACCTGCTGTGCAGCAGCTACTTGTGTCTGCGCGCGGCTGCTCCGATTTGCGCTCCCAACGGAGTTTCCCGAACGGCGATGACAGGCTCCCGTTTTATGATTATCCGAACGACACTTGACACACCACACACCGGAGGCAGTACACTCTTTGCGAACGTGGCCCAGAAGGCCACACCGAAAGCACCTTGCTCGGCCAGTCCCCGGGGACGTCTTCTGTCGAGTAACGACCGACGCTTGGAGGGGTGCAAGAGCTGCTAACACTTGAGTCTGAGATGCCTTAGCTTGTTCTTGTAACCCAACCCCCAACTGCTTTATAGCCTCTACTACTAAAGCTTGAGGTCCAGTGGGCACCTGAGCCATCCTTTCTAATGCTTCCTCTATTGTCCAATTGGCACCAAGAGTGCTCAAAATATTACGAGTAGTAGTATTACAATTTTGTAAGGCACACTGTTTTAACAAGGTTCCTCGCATATGTTCAGGAACCCCAGCTCTCTCTGTAGCTGCAGCAGCCTTGTCTATGAATGCCCCAAACGTTTCGTCCCTGCCTTGTCTTATACCCATATAAACTGGAACGCCCCCCGGTTCTTTCACTCGATCAATAGCTCTCCTTACTAGTTGCATTGCCTCTCTCAACTTATCTGCACCTATCATTGCTTGTGCTTCAGTGCGTAAAAACGGTCCAAGTCCCATAAGTTCCTCTACAGTCACTCCCTGCAACGGATCCCCAGGCTGTCTCTGAATTGCAACGGATTCATGCACTAAACTCTGCCAATGAGCATTAAACAACAATTGCTGATGCTGGGTAGATATCAATCGAATTATCCCTCGGCAGTCAGCAGGTAATAAAATTTGTGTACTCCAGATATAATCTAACATTTGTTTCGCTGGCTCGCTATGGACTCCAAATTGACTGACCGTGGCGCACAATTGGGACAATAATTTCCAATCCAAGGCTGAAACTGTCGCTTGCACACCGCCTCCCGGAATTGCTGGAATGTGACAGGACAGGCTAGCTGTGCAGCCACTTGCAATACCTCTCCATCCCCCCGCTCCAGCCCTTCCCGAGCTAGCGCAGCCCAAGCTTCTCTACATTCCTTTGCCATAGCCTCAGCCAGGTCCGCTTCCGCCCCTGGAGTTGGCTCCGACAGAAACGGATTAGTAGGGCTGCTTGATGTGTCCTTGGGAGCAAACTCACTCTCGGGGGCTGAGGGTACAGAAGGAGGAGGTTTAAATCCATCAGTAGAAGGAGGAGGCGATGGAGGCAAGTATACGGTAGACACACTTGGGGGTAAGGGGGCATCTCGCGGCCAGTCAATCCCGTACGTCTTATTCTTTTCATGAGCAGCAGATGCCTGTTCAGCCGCCCTCTGTTCTGCCTGATATCGTAATAACTCATTATGTACAGCCCTCCATGGTTTTCCAAATTTCTTGGCTGACTTATCCCCATCAATTGCAGCCTCCCATAACCTATCACCCAATTTACGCCACTCAGATAATTCGTGAACAGTATGCGGGTTCTGAAAACAGCCCTGGGAGTGCCCATAAGCTAACAACCCAGGAAGATCCTTTTGTAAATCGATCTCCCTAATTTGTCTCTTTTGTAAGAGACATGTACATAAATCATATGCTGCTTGCCTCTGCATACCTGAATATCGTCAGCGCGCGCTGTTGCAGCTCTCCAAGGTCTCGGCAGCACGTTTCAGCCGGGTACGCCGATGCGAACGCCCGGGGCTCGACACAGTTTTCTTCGCTGTGTTTTAGCCGTCCTCGCTGCAAAGGACCTGACCACTCGTTGCTCCGTCGTGGATCACGTCGGGGTCACCATTTGTCGGAGACCAACGGGAGACAAGCACATCCGATGATGATCAACAAGTCTCAGTTTATTCAGAATTATCTTATGACTTATATAGCAGAGTTAATTAGCTCATACATATTGCAAAAGCCAAGCTCCTTATAGGTGGCTACAGTAGAAGGCATTGTTATCTATTAAATGGATACAGTAGAAGGCTATGCATCTTTTCCCAAGACACTAGTAGCAAGTCATGTACCTTTCCCAGGACACTAGTAGCAAGTCATGTACCTTTCCCAAGACACTAGTAGCAAGTCATGTACTTTTCTCAAGACACTGGTATCTACATTATTTTCTGGTTTCTAAACCAAGGTCCTGCATTCCGTGTCTAGCTACATTTAAGCAGGTCTTGTGATCTTGTTGTCATGCCCCTTGTCACGTAGCCACTATTCAATAATATCTTCCACATTTCCCCCGTCTTCTTTTAATAAAAACAAATTATTTTGTGTTTTATGGACCATGCGTATAACTATATTCTGTAGATAGGCTACAAAACAGGGTAAAAACAATATAATCAACAAAACCATCAATCCTATACCTATTGCATACATAATCATGGTCTTAAGCCAGGGACCAATACCGAGAGATGATAGCCAGGTATCAAGCGGGTTAGTTGCAACAGTAATATCCTTAGTGTGATTCTTAAGCCATTGCAATTGCTTGTGAATTGATTCTGAATTAGAGGAGAGATTAAAACAACACATGCCCTCAAAATCTTTACAACCATGCCCATGAGCCAATAATAAAAAATCAATAGCAGCTCTATTTTCAAGTATCTGATGTCTGAGATTTTCCATGTCCTGTGCTAGTTCACTCAATATCTGTGTTGTTACGTTTGATTGCTTAACCATCCAGCATGCTAGTGTATTTATAGTACGAAGTGCATGAGCAGCACCTACCCCTGGAACAATTGACGCAAAAAAGTTAGCCGTGGGTCCCCAGAGTTCTACTTGATCACTACAGTCGGGTGTGAGGGTTGCTACAGCTCGCTTATCACGATGTGTCTTATTAAAAAGGAATTGTGATATTACAGTAACATTTGGTGCGAAAAGAGTCAATTTTCCCAGATAACATGGACCACCACGAGCATGCCTAGGTATTCCTTGCCATGCTCGATCACCGCAAATCAAATAGGTGTTGCCAGGCAATGCCTTTGCACTGTCATTAGCCCAAATCTTTGTGTCATTTTTTCCCCCAACCATAGGTTCTATAATCGCCACACATATATGTTTCGTTCCAAAAGGGATAGCTCCTGGGTGTAAGCCATAATGCAGGATCATTGACATTTTGCTTATAATCACCCAGTTCAACACATCCTGATTCATTTGCTGAACTATTCAACATTCTGCTACCTAAAAAGCCCGATTTCTTGAGGATCCCAGGGTAATGCTTTGTTTAAGGCAGCTAATAATTTGGCTGTCCATTTACTGCTGTCATCTAACCTATTGCATGTGGCAGTGGATAGCTTTGAAAAATCAGTTGTATTATATCCGGGTATTCCAACCAAACATGTACGAAAAGGATCAGTAGCAGAAGCCAATGCTAAGCAAAAGGAAGTAGTATGCGTTTTGTTAGCCCATGTTACCCATAAGTTTGGTGGAGAATTGAGATACATAGCAAAAACGGTATTATACACAAATAAGATGCAGTAGATCCAGGACCACACGATCGCAGTAATATTGGATCAGCTCTTCTTCAATCACCGTGCCTTTCTGTTGACTCCGTGGAACTTTGGGGATCAAGTACAGGTCTTGCCCATCTTGCAGGTATCCAAAGAGGTCCTGTAGGGGCAGAAACACAAAGATAGCCCCTCCCCCAAAATAAGACCTTTGCAGGTGTTTGCCGTACTCCTGTCTTAGGGTTCTTATACCGTACCCATATGGTACTAGTATCTTGACATTCAGATGAAGAGCTAGTATGTACAACTACGGGTGGATACTTTGCATCTCCAAAAACACACAAATGGTTAATTACGAATAAGGTTTTCAACAATCTTGAATGCGGATCAGCGATCTCTGCAAGATGTGCCAAATGCTGTTTTAGGGTACCATGTGCCCGTTCCACTATAGCTTGTCCTGTGGGGGAGTGAGGAATTCCCGTGACATGTCTTACTCCCCATGTCTTCAAAAATCTATCCATCCTGTGGCTAGTATAAGCGGGACCATTGTCCGTCTTTAACTGCTTTGGGACTCCCATGACAGCAAAACAACTAAGCACATGTCTTTCGACATGCAATACTTTCTCTCCAGCTTGTGCCGTTGCCCAAATAAATTTACTATATGTATCAATAGATACATGCACATATTTTAAACGTCCAAAAGAAGAGACATGAGTAACATCCATCTGCCAAAGGTCATTTGAGACAAGCCCTCTGGGATTAACTCCCACTCCTAATCCGCAACCTCCATTATGGTTACTACAGATTGGGCAAGTTCCAACAATACTACACGCCTCCGCCATGGAGATCCCAAATTCGACATGCAGGCCTTTGGCATTTTGGTGGAAAACCGAATGGGCCTCTCTGGCTAAAACAGTTTTTGCGATGGGAACAGCAGTGAAAACAGAGACCAGCCTATCCGCCCTATCATTACCCTCTCCAAGTCCAATATTCCCTTTATGACTTCGTATGTGGATTATAGAATAGGGATTTTCTCTAAGCTTCACTGCCTTTCTGAGTTGGATAAAAAGCTCATGTAACCTCTTGTTTTGGACGTCTTTGATAAATGCATCCTCGATTCGCTCAACAATGCCCGTTACATAAAGTGAATCAGTTACAATATTTAGAGGCCCCATCAAGTTCATCATGGCCCATACGACGGCAGTCGGTTCCATGGTCTGTAAAGTATCCTCCTGTCTTGCGTGTAACAATTCCTGTTTCCATGAACCGTTGTCTTGCCATGTAACGGCAGCCCGTTGCGATTTACGTCCTGCATCAGTATATGCTGTTACCGCGTCTTTTATAGGGTTCTTTTCTCTTTTCGGGCATGTCATCCAGTTCCATTGCCCGATCCATCGTAATAATGGGGACTCAAAGCTATTAGTCTCAATCACACAACCAGCACCAAGCAACGCCTCTTGCAAATGTTCACTATTCTGTAGATACCATTGTAAAGAGTCTTTTCTTTGCATGGGTAAATATATTGTGGAAGGCTGGCAGCCTTGAACTTGTAAAATTCTTTCCCGTCCTCGTTTTATCAAATCCGCCAAATTTTCCACTTGTTGTACCAAGGTTTTAGCCTGCTGTAAAGCAGGGGATACCCATTCAAGAATACCCAATTCCCCGGTTTTCTTTAATTGCATGAGAGCTCCAATCAGGTACCGATGCCCTAACCACACAGCAAGATCAATCGGAACAGTAGCATCGAGTCGATGTACATGTCCTGTAATAGCGCGTTCTACAATTTGCTGTATGAGATTTTTCTGATAAGGGGTAACTCTAAGTTCTATCGTAGGGTCCGTACCTTTCAATAATGGACGGAGTCCTTCTAGCAATTCATTTGGTATACCCACTATGGGCCGTAGCCACTGCAAGTCTCCTAAAAATCTTTGTGCATCATTAAGAGTCCGTAGTCGCGACTGTAACTGTAATTTCTGAGGGGACACAGTTTTGTCAGTAAGCACCCATCCTAAATATTTCCATGGTGACGACTGTTGAACCTTATCTGAAGAAATTACCAGATTAGAACATTGTAACACTCGTTGGATGTGTTCAATCTGCTTGTCAGAAAAGGGGCGCAGCTTGAGCAAATAATATATCATCCATGTAATGATAAATTATAACATGTTTCCATTGTTCTCGTAAGGGCTGTAGTGCAGCAGCTACATATAATTGACACAAAGTGGGGCTATTACGCATACCCTGTGGTAATACTGTCCATTCAAATCGTTGATCTGGGCCCTCTCTGTTAAGGGAGGGTAAGGTAAAAGCAAACCGTTTTTGATCCTGAGGATGTAAATCAATTGCAAAAAAGCAATCCTTTAAATCAATAATTAGCAGAGACCAACACTCTGGAATCATGGCTGGATTAGGTAGCCCTGGCTGTAAAGCACCCGTCGGTTCCATCTGATTATTAATCTCTCTCAGATCATGTAACAATCGATATTTACCTGACTTCTTTTTTATGACAAATATTGGAGAATTCCATGGACTAGTGGACAAACATAAATGACCTTGTTGAAATTGCTCTTTGACCAATTGATGAGCATGAAATAGACTTTGCCGTTTTAATGGCCATTGCTTAACCCATACCGGTGTGTTGGTAGTTCAGGTAATGGGAATTGGGAAAGTCCAAGCAATGGCTAATAGGCCAAAGGGTGCTCATTCGTAAGTACAACCGCCAACTGTGAGAGTATATCCCTTCCAATTAGACACTGCACAGTTGGTGGCAGTTGTACCACAGAAAACACAGCAGAAACTTGACGACCCTCCAGCTTTACTTTCAACGTAGGTGTTCTCTGAGCAAATGTCATACCCCCAACTCCAGAAACCGTAGTACCTGATGGAAACAGGGGCCATCCTTGGGGCCACTGTGATGGAGTAATTATACTAGAATCTGCCCCAGTGTCCAAAAGGGCCATAAGGATCAGTTTTTGATTGTCATAACCAATCTCAACCTTGTGTCTAGGTCGATCATTTAATGTCAAGGTTAAAAGAGTCAGTCCCCCTGAAGAGCCGAATCCTTCATCACCTCGATCCTTATCAGTTAACGACGGCATTCCCTTTGTAAGTTGTTCCAATGGGATCAACTGAGCGATACGTTGTCCCTTGGTTATCCGTATGGGAGGAAAAGGGGTATATAACATTATCATTATTTCTCCGGTGTAGTCAGCGTCAATAACGCCAGGTAAAACAAAGAGTCCCAGCATTGATGCCGATGACCTGCCGAGTAATAATGCCCCCACAAACTTATTTTGAATCACCACAGGACCATACACTCCAGTGGGAATTCGATGTGGCTGAGTATTTAGGAGACTAATGTCTACAGCGGATGCCAGGTCAAGTCCGAGACTGCCTCTTGTTGCTGGTCTGAGGCGGGAGACGCTACCTGCTGTGCAGCAGCTACTTGTGTCTGCGCGCGGCTGCTCCGATTTGCGCTCCCAACGGAGTTTCCCGAACGGCGATGACAGGCTCCCGTTTTATGATTATCCGAACGACACTTGACACACCACACACCGGAGGCAGTACACTCTTTGCGAACGTGGCCCAGAAGGCCACACCGAAAGCACCTTGCTCGGCCAGTCCCCGGGGACGTCTTCTGTCGAGTAACGACCGACGCTTGGAGGGGTGCAAGAGCTGCTAACACTTGAGTCTGAGATGCCTTAGCTTGTTCTTGTAACCCAACCCCCAACTGCTTTATAGCCTCTACTACTAAAGCTTGAGGTCCAGTGGGCACCTGAGCCATCCTTTCTAATGCTTCCTCTATTGTCCAATTGGCACCAAGAGTGCTCAAAATATTACGAGTAGTAGTATTACAATTTTGTAAGGCACACTGTTTTAACAAGGTTCCTCGCATATGTTCAGGAACCCCAGCTCTCTCTGTAGCTGCAGCAGCCTTGTCTATGAATGCCCCAAACGTTTCGTCCCTGCCTTGTCTTATACCCATATAAACTGGAACGCCCCCCGGTTCTTTCACTCGATCAATAGCTCTCCTTACTAGTTGCATTGCCTCTCTCAACTTATCTGCACCTATCATTGCTTGTGCTTCAGTGCGTAAAAACGGTCCAAGTCCCATAAGTTCCTCTACAGTCACTCCCTGCAACGGATCCCCAGGCTGTCTCTGAATTGCAACGGATTCATGCACTAAACTCTGCCAATGAGCATTAAACAACAATTGCTGATGCTGGGTAGATATCAATCGAATTATCCCTCGGCAGTCAGCAGGTAATAAAATTTGTGTACTCCAGATATAATCTAACATTTGTTTCGCTGGCTCGCTATGGACTCCAAATTGACTGACCGTGGCGCGCAATTGGGACAATAATTTCCAATCCAAGGCTGAAACTGTCGCTTGCACACCGCCTCCCGGAATTGCTGGAATGTGACAGGACAGGCTAGCTGTGCAGCCACTTGCAATACCTCTCCATCCCCCCGCTCCAGCCCTTCCCGAGCTAGCGCAGCCCAAGCTTCTCTACGTTCCTTTGCCATAGCCTCAGCCAGGTCCGCTTCCGCCCCTGGAGTTGGCTCCGACAGAAACGGATTAGTAGGGCTGCTTGATGTGTCCTTGGGAGCAAACTCGCTCTCGGGGGCTGAGGGTACAGAAGGAGGAGGTTTAAATCCATCAGTAGAAGGAGGAGGCGATGGAGGCAAGTATACGGTAGACACACTTGGGGGTAAGGGGGCATCTCGCGGCCAGTCAATCCCGTACGTCTTATTCTTTTCATGAGCAGCAGATGCCTGTTCAGCCGCCCTCTGTTCTGCCTGATATCGTAATAACTCATTATGTACAGCCCTCCATGGTTTTCCAAATTTCTTGGCTGACTTATCCCCATCAATTGCAGCCTCCCATAACCTATCACCCAATTTACGCCACTCAGATAATTCGTGAACAGTATGCGGGTTCTGAAAACAGCCCTGGGAGTGCCCATAAGCTAACAACCCAGGAAGATCCTTTTGTAAATCGATCTCCCTAATTTGTCTCTTTTGTAAGAGACATGTACATAAATCATATGCTGCTTGCCTCTGCCTACCTGAATATCGTCAGCGCGCGCTGTTGCAGCTCTCCAAGGTCTCGGCAGCACGTTTCAGCCGGGTACGCCGATGCGAACGCCCGGGGCTCGACACAGTTTTCTTCGCTGTGTTTTAGCCGTCCTCGCTGCAAAGGACCTGACCACTCGTTGCTCCGTCGTGGATCACGTCGGGTCACCATTTGTCGGAGACCAACGGGAGACAAGCACATCCGATGATGATCAACAAGTCTCAGTTTATTCAGAATTATCTTATGACTTATATAGCAGAGTTAATTAGCTCATACATATTGCAAAAGCCAAGCTCCTTATAGGTGGCTACAGTAGAAGGCATTGTTATCTATTAAATGGATACAGTAGAAGGCTATGCATCTTTTCCCAAGACACTAGTAGCAAGTCATGTACCTTTCCCAGGACACTAGTAGCAAGTCATGTACCTTTCCCAAGACACTAGTAGCAAGTCATGTACTTTTCTCAAGACACTGGTATCTACATTATTTTCTGGTTTCTAAACCAAGGTCCTGCATTCCGTGTCTAGCTACATTTAAGCAGGTCTTGTGATCTTGTTGTCATGCCCCTTGTCACGTAGCCACTATTCAATAATATCTTCCACATTTCCCCCGTCTTCTTTTAATAAAAACAAATTATTTTGTGTTTTATGGACCATGCGTATAACTATATTCTGTAGATAGGCTACAAAACAGGGTAAAAACAATATAATCAACAAAACCATCAATCCTATACCTATTGCATACATAATCATGGTCTTAAGCCAGGGACCAATACCGAGAGATGATAGCCAGGTATCAAGCGGGTTAGTTGCAACAGTAATATCCTTAGTGTGATTCTTAAGCCATTGCAATTGCTTGTGAATTGATTCTGAATTAGAGGAGAGATTAAAACAACACATGCCCTCAAAATCTTTACAACCATGCCCATGAGCCAATAATAAAAAATCAATAGCAGCTCTATTTTCAAGTATCTGATGTCTGAGATTTTCCATGTCCTGTGCTAGTTCACTCAATATCTGTGTTGTTACGTTTGATTGCTTAACCATCCAGCATGCTAGTGTATTTATAGTACGAAGTGCATGAGCAGCACCTACCCCTGGAACAATTGACGCAAAAAAGTTAGCCGTGGGTCCCCAGAGTTCTACTTGATCACTACAGTCGGGTGTGAGGGTTGCTACAGCTCGCTTATCACGATGTGTCTTATTAAAAAGGAATTGTGATATTACAGTAACATTTGGTGCGAAAAGAGTCAATTTTCCCAGATAACATGGACCACCACGAGCATGCCTAGGTATTCCTTGCCATGCTCGATCACCGCAAATCAAATAGGTGTTGCCAGGCAATGCCTTTGCACTGTCATTAGCCCAAATCTTTGTGTCATTTTTTCCCCCAACCATAGGTTCTATAATCGCCACACATATATGTTTCGTTCCAAAAGGGATAGCTCCTGGGTGTAAGCCATAATGCAGGATCATTGACATTTTGCTTATAATCACCCAGTTCAACACATCCTGATTCATTTGCTGAACTATTCAACATTCTGCTACCTAAAAAGCCCGATTTCTTGAGGATCCCAGGGTAATGCTTTGTTTAAGGCAGCTAATAATTTGGCTGTCCATTTACTGCTGTCATCTAACCTATTGCATGTGGCAGTGGATAGCTTTGAAAAATCAGTTGTATTATATCCGGGTATTCCAACCAAACATGTACGAAAAGGATCAGTAGCAGAAGCCAATGCTAAGCAAAAGGAAGTAGTATGCGTTTTGTTAGCCCATGTTACCCATAAGTTTGGTGGAGAATTGAGATACATAGCAAAAACGGTATTATACACAAATAAGATGCAGTAGATCCAGGACCACACGATCGCAGTAATATTGGATCAGCTCTTCTTCAATCACCGTGCCTTTCTGTTGACTCCGTGGAACTTTGGGGATCAAGTACAGGTCTTGCCCATCTTGCAGGTATCCAAAGAGGTCCTGTAGGGGCAGAAACACAAAGATAGCCCCTCCCCCAAAATAAGACCTTTGCAGGTGTTTGCCGTACTCCTGTCTTAGGGTTCTTATTCCGTACCCATATGGTACTAGTATCTTGACATTCAGATGAAGAGCTAGTATGTACAACTACGGGTGGATACTTTGCATCTCCAAAAACACACAAATGGTTAATTACGAATAAGGTTTTCAACAATCTTGAATGCGGATCAGCGATCTCTGCATGATGTGCCAAATGCTGTTTTAGGGTACCATGTGCCCGTTCCACTATAGCTTGTCCTGTGGGGGAGTGAGGAATTCCCGTGACATGTCTTACTCCCCATGTCTTCAAAAATCTATCCATCCTGTGGCTAGTATAAGCGGGACCATTGTCCGTCTTTAACTGCTTTGGGACTCCCATGACAGCAAAACAACTAAGCACATGTCTTTCGACATGCAATACTTTCTCTCCAGCTTGTGCCGTTGCCCAAATAAATTTACTATATGTATCAATAGATACATGCACATATTTTAAACGTCCAAAAGAAGAGACATGAGTAACATCCATCTGCCAAAGGTCATTTGAGACAAGCCCTCTGGGATTAACTCCCACTCCTAATCCGCAACCTCCATTATGGTTACTACAGATTGGGCAAGCTCCAACAATACTACACGCCTCCGCCATGGAGATCCCAAATTCGACATGCAGGCCTTTGGCATTTTGGTGGAAAACCGAATGGGCCTCTCTGGCTAAAACAGTTTTTGCGATGGGAACAGCAGTGAAAACAGAGACCAGCCTATCCGCCCTATCATTACCCTCTCCAAGTCCAATATTCCCTTTATGACTTCGTATGTGGATTATAGAATAGGGATTTTCTCTAAGCTTCACTGCCTTTCTGAGTTGGATAAAAAGCTCATGTAACCTCTTGTTTTGGACGTCTTTGATAAATGCATCCTCGATTCGCTCAACAATGCCCGTTACATAAAGTGAATCAGTTACAATATTTAGAGGCCCCATCAAGTTCATCATGGCCCATACGACGGCAGTCGGTTCCATGGTCTGTAAAGTATCCTCCTGTCTTGCGTGTAACAATTCCTGTTTCCATGAACCGTTGTCTTGCCATGTAACGGCAGCCCGTTGCGATTTACGTCCTGCATCAGTATATGCTGTTACCGCGTCTTTTATAGGGTTCTTTTCTCTTTTCGGGCATGTCATCCAGTTCCATTGCCCGATCCATCGTAATAATGGGGACTCAAAGCTATTAGTCTCAATCACACAACCAGCACCAAGCAACGCCTCTTGCAAATGTTCACTATTCTGTAGATACCATTGTAAAGAGTCTTTTCTTTGCATGGGTAAATATATTGTGGAAGGCTGGCAGCCTTGAACTTGTAAAATTCTTTCCCGTCCTCGTTTTATCAAATCCGCCAAATTTTCCACTTGTTGTACCAAGGTTTTAGCCTGCTGTAAAGCAGGGGATACCCATTCAAGAATACCCAATTCCCCGGTTTTCTTTAATTGCATGAGAGCTCCAATCAGGTACCGATGCCCTAACCACACAGCAAGATCAATCGGAACAGTAGCATCGAGTCGATGTACATGTCCTGTAATAGCGCGTTCTACAATTTGCTGTATGAGATTTTTCTGATAAGGGGTAACTCTAAGTTCTATCGTAGGGTCCGTACCTTTCAATAATGGACGGAGTCCTTCTAGCAATTCATTTGGTATACCCACTATGGGCCGTAGCCACTGCAAGTCTCCTAAAAATCTTTGTGCATCATTAAGAGTCCGTAGTCGCGACTGTAACTGTAATTTCTGAGGGGACACAGTTTTGTCAGTAAGCACCCATCCTAAATATTTCCATGGTGACGACTGTTGAACCTTATCTGAAGAAATTACCAGATTAGAACATTGTAACACTCGTTGGATGTGTTCAATCTGCTTGTCAGAAAAGGGGCGCAGCTTGAGCAAATAATATATCATCCATGTAATGATAAATTATAACATGTTTCCATTGTTCTCGTAAGGGCTGTAGTGCAGCAGCTACATATAATTGACACAAAGTGGGGCTATTACGCATACCCTGTGGTAATACTGTCCATTCAAATCGTTGATCTGGGCCCTCTCTGTTAAGGGAGGGTAAGGTAAAAGCAAACCGTTTTTGATCCTGAGGATGTAAATCAATTGCAAAAAAGCAATCCTTTAAATCAATAATTAGCAGAGACCAACACTCTGGAATCATGGCTGGATTAGGTAGCCCTGGCTGTAAAGCACCCGTCGGTTCCATCTGATTATTAATCTCTCTCAGATCATGTAACAATCGATATTTACCTGACTTCTTTTTTATGACAAATATTGGAGAATTCCATGGACTAGTGGACAAACATAAATGACCTTGTTGAAATTGCTCTTTGACCAATTGATGAGCATGAAATAGACTTTGCCGTTTTAATGGCCATTGCTTAACCCATACCGGTGTGTTGGTAGTTCAGGTAATGGGAATTGGGAAAGTCCAAGCAATGGCTAATAGGCCAAAGGGTGCTCATTCGTAAGTACAACCGCCAACTGTGAGAGTATATCCCTTCCAATTAGACACTGCACAGTTGGTGGTAGTTGTACCACAGAAAACACAGCAGAAACTTGACGACCCTCCAGCTTTACTTTCAACGTAGGTGTTCTCTGAGCAAATGTCATACCCCCAACTCCAGAAACCGTAGTACCTGATGGAAACAGGGGCCATCCTTGGGGCCACTGTGATGGAGTAATTATACTAGAATCTGCCCCAGTGTCCAAAAGGGCCATAAGGATCAGTTTTTGATTGTCATAACCAATCTCAACCTTGTGTCTAGGTCGATCATTTAATGTCAAGGTTAAAAGAGTCAGTCCCCCTGAAGAGCCGAATCCTTCATCACCTCGATCCTTATCAGTTAACGACGGCATTCCCTTTGTAAGTTGTTCCAATGGGATCAACTGAGCGATACGTTGTCCCTTGGTTATCCGTATGGGAGGAAAAGGGGTATATAACATTATCATTATTTCTCCGGTGTAGTCAGCGTCAATAACGCCAGGTAAAACAAAGAGTCCCAGCATTGATGCCGATGACCTGCCGAGTAATAATGCCCCCACAAACTTATTTTGAATCACCACAGGACCATACACTCCAGTGGGAATTCGATGTGGCTGAGTATTTAGGAGACTAATGTCTACAGCGGATGCCAGGTCAAGTCCGAGACTGCCTCTTGTTGCTGGTCTGAGGCGGGAGACGCTACCTGCTGTGCAGCAGCTACTTGTGTCTGCGCGCGGCTGCTCCGATTTGCGCTCCCAACGGAGTTTCCCGAACGGCGATGACAGGCTCCCGTTTTATGATTATCCGAACGACACTTGACACACCACACACCGGAGGCAGTACACTCTTTGCGAACGTGGCCCAGAAGGCCACACCGAAAGCACCTTGCTCGGCCAGTCCCCGGGGACGTCTTCTGTCGAGTAACGACCGACGCTTGGAGGGGTGCAAGAGCTGCTAACACTTGAGTCTGAGATGCCTTAGCTTGTTCTTGTAACCCAACCCCCAACTGCTTTATAGCCTCTACTACTAAAGCTTGAGGTCCAGTGGGCACCTGAGCCATCCTTTCTAATGCTTCCTCTATTGTCCAATTGGCACCAAGAGTGCTCAAAATATTACGAGTAGTAGTATTACAATTTTGTAAGGCACACTGTTTTAACAAGGTTCCTCGCATATGTTCAGGAACCCCAGCTCTCTCTGTAGCTGCAGCAGCCTTGTCTATGAATGCCCCAAACGTTTCGTCCCTGCCTTGTCTTATACCCATATAAACTGGAACGCCCCCCGGTTCTTTCACTCGATCAATAGCTCTCCTTACTAGTTGCATTGCCTCTCTCAACTTATCTGCACCTATCATTGCTTGTGCTTCAGTGCGTAAAAACGGTCCAAGTCCCATAAGTTCCTCTACAGTCACTCCCTGCAACGGATCCCCAGGCTGTCTCTGAATTGCAACGGATTCATGCACTAAACTCTGCCAATGAGCATTAAACAACAATTGCTGATGCTGGGTAGATATCAATCGAATTATCCCTCGGCAGTCAGCAGGTAATAAAATTTGTGTACTCCAGATATAATCTAACATTTGTTTCGCTGGCTCGCTATGGACTCCAAATTGACTGACCGTGGCGCACAATTGGGACAATAATTTCCAATCCAAGGCTGAAACTGTCGCTTGCACACCGCCTCCCGGAATTGCTGGAATGTGACAGGACAGGCTAGCTGTGCAGCCACTTGCAATACCTCTCCATCCCCCCGCTCCAGCCCTTCCCGAGCTAGCGCAGCCCAAGCTTCTCTACATTCCTTTGCCATAGCCTCAGCCAGGTCCGCTTCCGCCCCTGGAGTTGGCTCCGACAGAAACGGATTAGTAGGGCTGCTTGATGTGTCCTTGGGAGCAAACTCACTCTCGGGGGCTGAGGGTACAGAAGGAGGAGGTTTAAATCCATCAGTAGAAGGAGGAGGCGATGGAGGCAAGTATACGGTAGACACACTTGGGGGTAAGGGGGCATCTCGCGGCCAGTCAATCCCGTACGTCTTATTCTTTTCATGAGCAGCAGATGCCTGTTCAGCCGCCCTCTGTTCTGCCTGATATCGTAATAACTCATTATGTACAGCCCTCCATGGTTTTCCAAATTTCTTGGCTGACTTATCCCCATCAATTGCAGCCTCCCATAACCTATCACCCAATTTACGCCACTCAGATAATTCGTGAACAGTATGCGGGTTCTGAAAACAGCCCTGGGAGTGCCCATAAGCTAACAACCCAGGAAGATCCTTTTGTAAATCGATCTCCCTAATTTGTCTCTTTTGTAAGAGACATGTACATAAATCATATGCTGCTTGCCTCTGCATACCTGAATATCGTCAGCGCGCGCTGTTGCAGCTCTCCAAGGTCTCGGCAGCACGTTTCAGCCGGGTACGCCGATGCGAACGCCCGGGGCTCGACACAGTTTTCTTCGCTGTGTTTTAGCCGTCCTCGCTGCAAAGGACCTGACCACTCGTTGCTCCGTCGTGGATCACGTCGGGGTCACCATTTGTCGGAGACCAACGGGAGACAAGCACATCCGATGATGATCAACAAGTCTCAGTTTATTCAGAATTATCTTATGACTTATATAGCAGAGTTAATTAGCTCATACATATTGCAAAAGCCAAGCTCCTTATAGGTGGCTACAGTAGAAGGCATTGTTATCTATTAAATGGATACAGTAGAAGGCTATGCATCTTTTCCCAAGACACTAGTAGCAAGTCATGTACCTTTCCCAGGACACTAGTAGCAAGTCATGTACCTTTCCCAAGACACTAGTAGCAAGTCATGTACTTTTCTCAAGACACTGGTATCTACATTATTTTCTGGTTTCTAAACCAAGGTCCTGCATTCCGTGTCTAGCTACATTTAAGCAGGTCTTGTGATCTTGTTGTCATGCCCCTTGTCACGTAGCCACTATTCAATAATATCTTCCACATTTCCCCCGTCTTCTTTTAATAAAAACAAATTATTTTGTGTTTTATGGACCATGCGTATAACTATATTCTGTAGATAGGCTACAAAACAGGGTAAAAACAATATAATCAACAAAACCATCAATCCTATACCTATTGCATACATAATCATGGTCTTAAGCCAGGGACCAATACCGAGAGATGATAGCCAGGTATCAAGCGGGTTAGTTGCAACAGTAATATCCTTAGTGTGATTCTTAAGCCATTGCAATTGCTTGTGAATTGATTCTGAATTAGAGGAGAGATTAAAACAACACATGCCCTCAAAATCTTTACAACCATGCCCATGAGCCAATAATAAAAAATCAATAGCAGCTCTATTTTCAAGTATCTGATGTCTGAGATTTTCCATGTCCTGTGCTAGTTCACTCAATATCTGTGTTGTTACGTTTGATTGCTTAACCATCCAGCATGCTAGTGTATTTATAGTACGAAGTGCATGAGCAGCACCTACCCCTGGAACAATTGACGCAAAAAAGTTAGCCGTGGGTCCCCAGAGTTCTACTTGATCACTACAGTCGGGTGTGAGGGTTGCTACAGCTCGCTTATCACGATGTGTCTTATTAAAAAGGAATTGTGATATTACAGTAACATTTGGTGCGAAAAGAGTCAATTTTCCCAGATAACATGGACCACCACGAGCATGCCTAGGTATTCCTTGCCATGCTCGATCACCGCAAATCAAATAGGTGTTGCCAGGCAATGCCTTTGCACTGTCATTAGCCCAAATCTTTGTGTCATTTTTTCCCCCAACCATAGGTTCTATAATCGCCACACATATATGTTTCGTTCCAAAAGGGATAGCTCCTGGGTGTAAGCCATAATGCAGGATCATTGACATTTTGCTTATAATCACCCAGTTCAACACATCCTGATTCATTTGCTGAACTATTCAACATTCTGCTACCTAAAAAGCCCGATTTCTTGAGGATCCCAGGGTAATGCTTTGTTTAAGGCAGCTAATAATTTGGCTGTCCATTTACTGCTGTCATCTAACCTATTGCATGTGGCAGTGGATAGCTTTGAAAAATCAGTTGTATTATATCCGGGTATTCCAACCAAACATGTACGAAAAGGATCAGTAGCAGAAGCCAATGCTAAGCAAAAGGAAGTAGTATGCGTTTTGTTAGCCCATGTTACCCATAAGTTTGGTGGAGAATTGAGATACATAGCAAAAACGGTATTATACACAAATAAGATGCAGTAGATCCAGGACCACACGATCGCAGTAATATTGGATCAGCTCTTCTTCAATCACCGTGCCTTTCTGTTGACTCCGTGGAACTTTGGGGATCAAGTACAGGTCTTGCCCATCTTGCAGGTATCCAAAGAGGTCCTGTAGGGGCAGAAACACAAAGATAGCCCCTCCCCCAAAATAAGACCTTTGCAGGTGTTTGCCGTACTCCTGTCTTAGGGTTCTTATACCGTACCCATATGGTACTAGTATCTTGACATTCAGATGAAGAGCTAGTATGTACAACTACGGGTGGATACTTTGCATCTCCAAAAACACACAAATGGTTAATTACGAATAAGGTTTTCAACAATCTTGAATGCGGATCAGCGATCTCTGCAAGATGTGCCAAATGCTGTTTTAGGGTACCATGTGCCCGTTCCACTATAGCTTGTCCTGTGGGGGAGTGAGGAATTCCCGTGACATGTCTTACTCCCCATGTCTTCAAAAATCTATCCATCCTGTGGCTAGTATAAGCGGGACCATTGTCCGTCTTTAACTGCTTTGGGACTCCCATGACAGCAAAACAACTAAGCACATGTCTTTCGACATGCAATACTTTCTCTCCAGCTTGTGCCGTTGCCCAAATAAATTTACTATATGTATCAATAGATACATGCACATATTTTAAACGTCCAAAAGAAGAGACATGAGTAACATCCATCTGCCAAAGGTCATTTGAGACAAGCCCTCTGGGATTAACTCCCACTCCTAATCCGCAACCTCCATTATGGTTACTACAGATTGGGCAAGTTCCAACAATACTACACGCCTCCGCCATGGAGATCCCAAATTCGACATGCAGGCCTTTGGCATTTTGGTGGAAAACCGAATGGGCCTCTCTGGCTAAAACAGTTTTTGCGATGGGAACAGCAGTGAAAACAGAGACCAGCCTATCCGCCCTATCATTACCCTCTCCAAGTCCAATATTCCCTTTATGACTTCGTATGTGGATTATAGAATAGGGATTTTCTCTAAGCTTCACTGCCTTTCTGAGTTGGATAAAAAGCTCATGTAACCTCTTGTTTTGGACGTCTTTGATAAATGCATCCTCGATTCGCTCAACAATGCCCGTTACATAAAGTGAATCAGTTACAATATTTAGAGGCCCCATCAAGTTCATCATGGCCCATACGACGGCAGTCGGTTCCATGGTCTGTAAAGTATCCTCCTGTCTTGCGTGTAACAATTCCTGTTTCCATGAACCGTTGTCTTGCCATGTAACGGCAGCCCGTTGCGATTTACGTCCTGCATCAGTATATGCTGTTACCGCGTCTTTTATAGGGTTCTTTTCTCTTTTCGGGCATGTCATCCAGTTCCATTGCCCGATCCATCGTAATAATGGGGACTCAAAGCTATTAGTCTCAATCACACAACCAGCACCAAGCAACGCCTCTTGCAAATGTTCACTATTCTGTAGATACCATTGTAAAGAGTCTTTTCTTTGCATGGGTAAATATATTGTGGAAGGCTGGCAGCCTTGAACTTGTAAAATTCTTTCCCGTCCTCGTTTTATCAAATCCGCCAAATTTTCCACTTGTTGTACCAAGGTTTTAGCCTGCTGTAAAGCAGGGGATACCCATTCAAGAATACCCAATTCCCCGGTTTTCTTTAATTGCATGAGAGCTCCAATCAGGTACCGATGCCCTAACCACACAGCAAGATCAATCGGAACAGTAGCATCGAGTCGATGTACATGTCCTGTAATAGCGCGTTCTACAATTTGCTGTATGAGATTTTTCTGATAAGGGGTAACTCTAAGTTCTATCGTAGGGTCCGTACCTTTCAATAATGGACGGAGTCCTTCTAGCAATTCATTTGGTATACCCACTATGGGCCGTAGCCACTGCAAGTCTCCTAAAAATCTTTGTGCATCATTAAGAGTCCGTAGTCGCGACTGTAACTGTAATTTCTGAGGGGACACAGTTTTGTCAGTAAGCACCCATCCTAAATATTTCCATGGTGACGACTGTTGAACCTTATCTGAAGAAATTACCAGATTAGAACATTGTAACACTCGTTGGATGTGTTCAATCTGCTTGTCAGAAAAGGGGCGCAGCTTGAGCAAATAATATATCATCCATGTAATGATAAATTATAACATGTTTCCATTGTTCTCGTAAGGGCTGTAGTGCAGCAGCTACATATAATTGACACAAAGTGGGGCTATTACGCATACCCTGTGGTAATACTGTCCATTCAAATCGTTGATCTGGGCCCTCTCTGTTAAGGGAGGGTAAGGTAAAAGCAAACCGTTTTTGATCCTGAGGATGTAAATCAATTGCAAAAAAGCAATCCTTTAAATCAATAATTAGCAGAGACCAACACTCTGGAATCATGGCTGGATTAGGTAGCCCTGGCTGTAAAGCACCCGTCGGTTCCATCTGATTATTAATCTCTCTCAGATCATGTAACAATCGATATTTACCTGACTTCTTTTTTATGACAAATATTGGAGAATTCCATGGACTAGTGGACAAACATAAATGACCTTGTTGAAATTGCTCTTTGACCAATTGATGAGCATGAAATAGACTTTGCCGTTTTAATGGCCATTGCTTAACCCATACCGGTGTGTTGGTAGTTCAGGTAATGGGAATTGGGAAAGTCCAAGCAATGGCTAATAGGCCAAAGGGTGCTCATTCGTAAGTACAACCGCCAACTGTGAGAGTATATCCCTTCCAATTAGACACTGCACAGTTGGTGGCAGTTGTACCACAGAAAACACAGCAGAAACTTGACGACCCTCCAGCTTTACTTTCAACGTAGGTGTTCTCTGAGCAAATGTCATACCCCCAACTCCAGAAACCGTAGTACCTGATGGAAACAGGGGCCATCCTTGGGGCCACTGTGATGGAGTAATTATACTAGAATCTGCCCCAGTGTCCAAAAGGGCCATAAGGATCAGTTTTTGATTGTCATAACCAATCTCAACCTTGTGTCTAGGTCGATCATTTAATGTCAAGGTTAAAAGAGTCAGTCCCCCTGAAGAGCCGAATCCTTCATCACCTCGATCCTTATCAGTTAACGACGGCATTCCCTTTGTAAGTTGTTCCAATGGGATCAACTGAGCGATACGTTGTCCCTTGGTTATCCGTATGGGAGGAAAAGGGGTATATAACATTATCATTATTTCTCCGGTGTAGTCAGCGTCAATAACGCCAGGTAAAACAAAGAGTCCCAGCATTGATGCCGATGACCTGCCGAGTAATAATGCCCCCACAAACTTATTTTGAATCACCACAGGACCATACACTCCAGTGGGAATTCGATGTGGCTGAGTATTTAGGAGACTAATGTCTACAGCGGATGCCAGGTCAAGTCCGAGACTGCCTCTTGTTGCTGGTCTGAGGCGGGAGACGCTACCTGCTGTGCAGCAGCTACTTGTGTCTGCGCGCGGCTGCTCCGATTTGCGCTCCCAACGGAGTTTCCCGAACGGCGATGACAGGCTCCCGTTTTATGATTATCCGAACGACACTTGACACACCACACACCGGAGGCAGTACACTCTTTGCGAACGTGGCCCAGAAGGCCACACCGAAAGCACCTTGCTCGGCCAGTCCCCGGGGACGTCTTCTGTCGAGTAACGACCGACGCTTGGAGGGGTGCAAGAGCTGCTAACACTTGAGTCTGAGATGCCTTAGCTTGTTCTTGTAACCCAACCCCCAACTGCTTTATAGCCTCTACTACTAAAGCTTGAGGTCCAGTGGGCACCTGAGCCATCCTTTCTAATGCTTCCTCTATTGTCCAATTGGCACCAAGAGTGCTCAAAATATTACGAGTAGTAGTATTACAATTTTGTAAGGCACACTGTTTTAACAAGGTTCCTCGCATATGTTCAGGAACCCCAGCTCTCTCTGTAGCTGCAGCAGCCTTGTCTATGAATGCCCCAAACGTTTCGTCCCTGCCTTGTCTTATACCCATATAAACTGGAACGCCCCCCGGTTCTTTCACTCGATCAATAGCTCTCCTTACTAGTTGCATTGCCTCTCTCAACTTATCTGCACCTATCATTGCTTGTGCTTCAGTGCGTAAAAACGGTCCAAGTCCCATAAGTTCCTCTACAGTCACTCCCTGCAACGGATCCCCAGGCTGTCTCTGAATTGCAACGGATTCATGCACTAAACTCTGCCAATGAGCATTAAACAACAATTGCTGATGCTGGGTAGATATCAATCGAATTATCCCTCGGCAGTCAGCAGGTAATAAAATTTGTGTACTCCAGATATAATCTAACATTTGTTTCGCTGGCTCGCTATGGACTCCAAATTGACTGACCGTGGCGCGCAATTGGGACAATAATTTCCAATCCAAGGCTGAAACTGTCGCTTGCACACCGCCTCCCGGAATTGCTGGAATGTGACAGGACAGGCTAGCTGTGCAGCCACTTGCAATACCTCTCCATCCCCCCGCTCCAGCCCTTCCCGAGCTAGCGCAGCCCAAGCTTCTCTACGTTCCTTTGCCATAGCCTCAGCCAGGTCCGCTTCCGCCCCTGGAGTTGGCTCCGACAGAAACGGATTAGTAGGGCTGCTTGATGTGTCCTTGGGAGCAAACTCGCTCTCGGGGGCTGAGGGTACAGAAGGAGGAGGTTTAAATCCATCAGTAGAAGGAGGAGGCGATGGAGGCAAGTATACGGTAGACACACTTGGGGGTAAGGGGGCATCTCGCGGCCAGTCAATCCCGTACGTCTTATTCTTTTCATGAGCAGCAGATGCCTGTTCAGCCGCCCTCTGTTCTGCCTGATATCGTAATAACTCATTATGTACAGCCCTCCATGGTTTTCCAAATTTCTTGGCTGACTTATCCCCATCAATTGCAGCCTCCCATAACCTATCACCCAATTTACGCCACTCAGATAATTCGTGAACAGTATGCGGGTTCTGAAAACAGCCCTGGGAGTGCCCATAAGCTAACAACCCAGGAAGATCCTTTTGTAAATCGATCTCCCTAATTTGTCTCTTTTGTAAGAGACATGTACATAAATCATATGCTGCTTGCCTCTGCATACCTGAATATCGTCAGCGCGCGCTGTTGCAGCTCTCCAAGGTCTCGGCAGCACGTTTCAGCCGGGTACGCCGATGCGAACGCCCGGGGCTCGACACAGTTTTCTTCGCTGTGTTTTAGCCGTCCTCGCTGCAAAGGACCTGACCACTCGTTGCTCCGTCGTGGATCACGTCGGGGTCACCATTTGTCGGAGACCAACGGGAGACAAGCACATCCGATGATGATCAACAAGTCTCAGTTTATTCAGAATTATCTTATGACTTATATAGCAGAGTTAATTAGCTCATACATATTGCAAAAGCCAAGCTCCTTATAGGTGGCTACAGTAGAAGGCATTGTTATCTATTAAATGGATACAGTAGAAGGCTATGCATCTTTTCCCAAGACACTAGTAGCAAGTCATGTACCTTTCCCAGGACACTAGTAGCAAGTCATGTACCTTTCCCAAGACACTAGTAGCAAGTCATGTACTTTTCTCAAGACACTGGTATCTACATTATTTTCTGGTTTCTAAACCAAGGTCCTGCATTCCGTGTCTAGCTACATTTAAGCAGGTCTTGTGATCTTGTTGTCATGCCCCTTGTCACGTAGCCACTATTCAATAATATCTTCCACATTTCCCCCGTCTTCTTTTAATAAAAACAAATTATTTTGTGTTTTATGGACCATGCGTATAACTATATTCTGTAGATAGGCTACAAAACAGGGTAAAAACAATATAATCAACAAAACCATCAATCCTATACCTATTGCATACATAATCATGGTCTTAAGCCAGGGACCAATACCGAGAGATGATAGCCAGGTATCAAGCGGGTTAGTTGCAACAGTAATATCCTTAGTGTGATTCTTAAGCCATTGCAATTGCTTGTGAATTGATTCTGAATTAGAGGAGAGATTAAAACAACACATGCCCTCAAAATCTTTACAACCATGCCCATGAGCCAATAATAAAAAATCAATAGCAGCTCTATTTTCAAGTATCTGATGTCTGAGATTTTCCATGTCCTGTGCTAGTTCACTCAATATCTGTGTTGTTACGTTTGATTGCTTAACCATCCAGCATGCTAGTGTATTTATAGTACGAAGTGCATGAGCAGCACCTACCCCTGGAACAATTGACGCAAAAAAGTTAGCCGTGGGTCCCCAGAGTTCTACTTGATCACTACAGTCGGGTGTGAGGGTTGCTACAGCTCGCTTATCACGATGTGTCTTATTAAAAAGGAATTGTGATATTACAGTAACATTTGGTGCGAAAAGAGTCAATTTTCCCAGATAACATGGACCACCACGAGCATGCCTAGGTATTCCTTGCCATGCTCGATCACCGCAAATCAAATAGGTGTTGCCAGGCAATGCCTTTGCACTGTCATTAGCCCAAATCTTTGTGTCATTTTTTCCCCCAACCATAGGTTCTATAATCGCCACACATATATGTTTCGTTCCAAAAGGGATAGCTCCTGGGTGTAAGCCATAATGCAGGATCATTGACATTTTGCTTATAATCACCCAGTTCAACACATCCTGATTCATTTGCTGAACTATTCAACATTCTGCTACCTAAAAAGCCCGATTTCTTGAGGATCCCAGGGTAATGCTTTGTTTAAGGCAGCTAATAATTTGGCTGTCCATTTACTGCTGTCATCTAACCTATTGCATGTGGCAGTGGATAGCTTTGAAAAATCAGTTGTATTATATCCGGGTATTCCAACCAAACATGTACGAAAAGGATCAGTAGCAGAAGCCAATGCTAAGCAAAAGGAAGTAGTATGCGTTTTGTTAGCCCATGTTACCCATAAGTTTGGTGGAGAATTGAGATACATAGCAAAAACGGTATTATACACAAATAAGATGCAGTAGATCCAGGACCACACGATCGCAGTAATATTGGATCAGCTCTTCTTCAATCACCGTGCCTTTCTGTTGACTCCGTGGAACTTTGGGGATCAAGTACAGGTCTTGCCCATCTTGCAGGTATCCAAAGAGGTCCTGTAGGGGCAGAAACACAAAGATAGCCCCTCCCCCAAAATAAGACCTTTGCAGGTGTTTGCCGTACTCCTGTCTTAGGGTTCTTATTCCGTACCCATATGGTACTAGTATCTTGACATTCAGATGAAGAGCTAGTATGTACAACTACGGGTGGATACTTTGCATCTCCAAAAACACACAAATGGTTAATTACGAATAAGGTTTTCAACAATCTTGAATGCGGATCAGCGATCTCTGCATGATGTGCCAAATGCTGTTTTAGGGTACCATGTGCCCGTTCCACTATAGCTTGTCCTGTGGGGGAGTGAGGAATTCCCGTGACATGTCTTACTCCCCATGTCTTCAAAAATCTATCCATCCTGTGGCTAGTATAAGCGGGACCATTGTCCGTCTTTAACTGCTTTGGGACTCCCATGACAGCAAAACAACTAAGCACATGTCTTTCGACATGCAATACTTTCTCTCCAGCTTGTGCCGTTGCCCAAATAAATTTACTATATGTATCAATAGATACATGCACATATTTTAAACGTCCAAAAGAAGAGACATGAGTAACATCCATCTGCCAAAGGTCATTTGAGACAAGCCCTCTGGGATTAACTCCCACTCCTAATCCGCAACCTCCATTATGGTTACTACAGATTGGGCAAGCTCCAACAATACTACACGCCTCCGCCATGGAGATCCCAAATTCGACATGCAGGCCTTTGGCATTTTGGTGGAAAACCGAATGGGCCTCTCTGGCTAAAACAGTTTTTGCAATGGGAACAGCAGTGAAAACAGAGACCAGCCTATCCGCCCTATCATTACCCTCTCCAAGTCCAATATTCCCTTTATGACTTCGTATGTGGATTATAGAATAGGGATTTTCTCTAAGCTTCACTGCCTTTCTGAGTTGGATAAAAAGCTCATGTAACCTCTTGTTTTGGACGTCTTTGATAAATGCATCCTCGATTCGCTCAACAATGCCCGTTACATAAAGTGAATCAGTTACAATATTTAGAGGCCCCATCAAGTTCATCATGGCCCATACGACGGCAGTCGGTTCCATGGTCTGTAAAGTATCCTCCTGTCTTGCGTGTAACAATTCCTGTTTCCATGAACCGTTGTCTTGCCATGTAACGGCAGCCCGTTGCGATTTACGTCCTGCATCAGTATATGCTGTTACCGCGTCTTTTATAGGGTTCTTTTCTCTTTTCGGGCATGTCATCCAGTTCCATTGCCCGATCCATCGTAATAATGGGGACTCAAAGCTATTAGTCTCAATCACACAACCAGCACCAAGCAACGCCTCTTGCAAATGTTCACTATTCTGTAGATACCATTGTAAAGAGTCTTTTCTTTGCATGGGTAAATATATTGTGGAAGGCTGGCAGCCTTGAACTTGTAAAATTCTTTCCCGTCCTCGTTTTATCAAATCCGCCAAATTTTCCACTTGTTGTACCAAGGTTTTAGCCTGCTGTAAAGCAGGGGATACCCATTCAAGAATACCCAATTCCCCCGTTTTCTTTAATTGCATGAGAGCTCCAATCAGGTACCGATGCCCTAACCACACAGCAAGATCAATCGGAACAGTAGCATCGAGTCGATGTACATGTCCTGTAATAGCGCGTTCTACAATTTGCTGTATGAGATTTTTCTGATAAGGGGTAACTCTAAGTTCTATCGTAGGGTCCGTACCTTTCAATAATGGACGGAGTCCTTCTAGCAATTCATTTGGTATACCCACTATGGGCCGTAGCCACTGCAAGTCTCCTAAAAATCTTTGTGCATCATTAAGAGTCCGTAGTCGCGACTGTAACTGTAATTTCTGAGGGGACACAGTTTTGTCAGTAAGCACCCATCCTAAATATTTCCATGGTGACGACTGTTGAACCTTATCTGAAGAAATTACCAGATTAGAACATTGTAACACTCGTTGGATGTGTTCAATCTGCTTGTCAGAAAAGGGGCGCAGCTTGAGCAAATAATATATCATCCATGTAATGATAAATTATAACATGTTTCCATTGTTCTCGTAAGGGCTGTAGTGCAGCAGCTACATATAATTGACACAAAGTGGGGCTATTACGCATACCCTGTGGTAATACTGTCCATTCAAATCGTTGATCTGGGCCCTCTCTGTTAAGGGAGGGTAAGGTAAAAGCAAACCGTTTTTGATCCTGAGGATGTAAATCAATTGCAAAAAAGCAATCCTTTAAATCAATAATTAGCAGAGACCAACACTCTGGAATCATGGCTGGATTAGGTAGCCCTGGCTGTAAAGCACCCGTCGGTTCCATCTGATTATTAATCTCTCTCAGATCATGTAACAATCGATATTTACCTGACTTCTTTTTTATGACAAATATTGGAGAATTCCATGGACTAGTGGACAAACATAAATGACCTTGTTGAAATTGCTCTTTGACCAATTGATGAGCATGAAATAGACTTTGCCGTTTTAATGGCCATTGCTTAACCCATACCGGTGTGTTGGTAGTTCAGGTAATGGGAATTGGGAAAGTCCAAGCAATGGCTAATAGGCCAAAGGGTGCTCATTCGTAAGTACAACCGCCAACTGTGAGAGTATATCCCTTCCAATTAGACACTGCACAGTTGGTGGCAGTTGTACCACAGAAAACACAGCAGAAACTTGACGACCCTCCAGCTTTACTTTCAACGTAGGTGTTCTCTGAGCAAATGTCATACCCCCAACTCCAGAAACCGTAGTACCTGATGGAAACAGGGGCCATCCTTGGGGCCACTGTGATGGAGTAATTATACTAGAATCTGCCCCAGTGTCCAAAAGGGCCATAAGGATCAGTTTTTGATTGTCATAACCAATCTCAACCTTGTGTCTAGGTCGATCATTTAATGTCAAGGTTAAAAGAGTCAGTCCCCCTGAAGAGCCGAATCCTTCATCACCTCGATCCTTATCAGTTAACGACGGCATTCCCTTTGTAAGTTGTTCCAATGGGATCAACTGAGCGATACGTTGTCCCTTGGTTATCCGTATGGGAGGAAAAGGGGTATATAACATTATCATTATTTCTCCGGTGTAGTCAGCGTCAATAACGCCAGGTAAAACAAAGAGTCCCAGCATTGATGCCGATGACCTGCCGAGTAATAATGCCCCCACAAACTTATTTTGAATCACCACAGGACCATACACTCCAGTGGGAATTCGATGTGGCTGAGTATTTAGGAGACTAATGTCTACAGCGGATGCCAGGTCAAGTCCGAGACTGCCTCTTGTTGCTGGTCTGAGGCGGGAGACGCTACCTGCTGTGCAGCAGCTACTTGTGTCTGCGCGCGGCTGCTCCGATTTGCGCTCCCAACGGAGTTTCCCGAACGGCGATGACAGGCTCCCGTTTTATGATTATCCGAACGACACTTGACACACCACACACCGGAGGCAGTACACTCTTTGCGAACGTGGCCCAGAAGGCCACACCGAAAGCACCTTGCTCGGCCAGTCCCCGGGGACGTCTTCTGTCGAGTAACGACCGACGCTTGGAGGGGTGCAAGAGCTGCTAACACTTGAGTCTGAGATGCCTTAGCTTGTTCTTGTAACCCAACCCCCAACTGCTTTATAGCCTCTACTACTAAAGCTTGAGGTCCAGTGGGCACCTGAGCCATCCTTTCTAATGCTTCCTCTATTGTCCAATTGGCACCAAGAGTGCTCAAAATATTACGAGTAGTAGTATTACAATTTTGTAAGGCACACTGTTTTAACAAGGTTCCTCGCATATGTTCAGGAACCCCAGCTCTCTCTGTAGCTGCAGCAGCCTTGTCTATGAATGCCCCAAACGTTTCGTCCCTGCCTTGTCTTATACCCATATAAACTGGAACGCCCCCCGGTTCTTTCACTCGATCAATAGCTCTCCTTACTAGTTGCATTGCCTCTCTCAACTTATCTGCACCTATCATTGCTTGTGCTTCAGTGCGTAAAAACGGTCCAAGTCCCATAAGTTCCTCTACAGTCACTCCCTGCAACGGATCCCCAGGCTGTCTCTGAATTGCAACGGATTCATGCACTAAACTCTGCCAATGAGCATTAAACAACAATTGCTGATGCTGGGTAGATATCAATCGAATTATCCCTCGGCAGTCAGCAGGTAATAAAATTTGTGTACTCCAGATATAATCTAACATTTGTTTCGCTGGCTCGCTATGGACTCCAAATTGACTGACCGTGGCGCACAATTGGGACAATAATTTCCAATCCAAGGCTGAAACTGTCGCTTGCACACCGCCTCCCGGAATTGCTGGAATGTGACAGGACAGGCTAGCTGTGCAGCCACTTGCAATACCTCTCCATCCCCCCGCTCCAGCCCTTCCCGAGCTAGCGCAGCCCAAGCTTCTCTACATTCCTTTGCCATAGCCTCAGCCAGGTCCGCTTCCGCCCCTGGAGTTGGCTCCGACAGAAACGGATTAGTAGGGCTGCTTGATGTGTCCTTGGGAGCAAACTCACTCTCGGGGGCTGAGGGTACAGAAGGAGGAGGTTTAAATCCATCAGTAGAAGGAGGAGGCGATGGAGGCAAGTATACGGTAGACACACTTGGGGGTAAGGGGGCATCTCGCGGCCAGTCAATCCCGTACGTCTTATTCTTTTCATGAGCAGCAGATGCCTGTTCAGCCGCCCTCTGTTCTGCCTGATATCGTAATAACTCATTATGTACAGCCCTCCATGGTTTTCCAAATTTCTTGGCTGACTTATCCCCATCAATTGCAGCCTCCCATAACCTATCACCCAATTTACGCCACTCAGATAATTCGTGAACAGTATGCGGGTTCTGAAAACAGCCCTGGGAGTGCCCATAAGCTAACAACCCAGGAAGATCCTTTTGTAAATCGATCTCCCTAATTTGTCTCTTTTGTAAGAGACATGTACATAAATCATATGCTGCTTGCCTCTGCATACCTGAATATCGTCAGCGCGCGCTGTTGCAGCTCTCCAAGGTCTCGGCAGCACGTTTCAGCCGGGTACGCCGATGCGAACGCCCGGGGCTCGACACAGTTTTCTTCGCTGTGTTTTAGCCGTCCTCGCTGCAAAGGACCTGACCACTCGTTGCTCCGTCGTGGATCACGTCGGGGTCACCATTTGTCGGAGACCAACGGGAGACAAGCACATCCGATGATGATCAACAAGTCTCAGTTTATTCAGAATTATCTTATGACTTATATAGCAGAGTTAATTAGCTCATACATATTGCAAAAGCCAAGCTCCTTATAGGTGGCTACAGTAGAAGGCATTGTTATCTATTAAATGGATACAGTAGAAGGCTATGCATCTTTTCCCAAGACACTAGTAGCAAGTCATGTACCTTTCCCAGGACACTAGTAGCAAGTCATGTACCTTTCCCAAGACACTAGTAGCAAGTCATGTACTTTTCTCAAGACACTGGTATCTACATTATTTTCTGGTTTCTAAACCAAGGTCCTGCATTCCGTGTCTAGCTACATTTAAGCAGGTCTTGTGATCTTGTTGTCATGCCCCTTGTCACGTAGCCACTATTCAATAATATCTTCCACATTTCCCCCGTCTTCTTTTAATAAAAACAAATTATTTTGTGTTTTATGGACCATGCGTATAACTATATTCTGTAGATAGGCTACAAAACAGGGTAAAAACAATATAATCAACAAAACCATCAATCCTATACCTATTGCATACATAATCATGGTCTTAAGCCAGGGACCAATACCGAGAGATGATAGCCAGGTATCAAGCGGGTTAGTTGCAACAGTAATATCCTTAGTGTGATTCTTAAGCCATTGCAATTGCTTGTGAATTGATTCTGAATTAGAGGAGAGATTAAAACAACACATGCCCTCAAAATCTTTACAACCATGCCCATGAGCCAATAATAAAAAATCAATAGCAGCTCTATTTTCAAGTATCTGATGTCTGAGATTTTCCATGTCCTGTGCTAGTTCACTCAATATCTGTGTTGTTACGTTTGATTGCTTAACCATCCAGCATGCTAGTGTATTTATAGTACGAAGTGCATGAGCAGCACCTACCCCTGGAACAATTGACGCAAAAAAGTTAGCCGTGGGTCCCCAGAGTTCTACTTGATCACTACAGTCGGGTGTGAGGGTTGCTACAGCTCGCTTATCACGATGTGTCTTATTAAAAAGGAATTGTGATATTACAGTAACATTTGGTGCGAAAAGAGTCAATTTTCCCAGATAACATGGACCACCACGAGCATGCCTAGGTATTCCTTGCCATGCTCGATCACCGCAAATCAAATAGGTGTTGCCAGGCAATGCCTTTGCACTGTCATTAGCCCAAATCTTTGTGTCATTTTTTCCCCCAACCATAGGTTCTATAATCGCCACACATATATGTTTCGTTCCAAAAGGGATAGCTCCTGGGTGTAAGCCATAATGCAGGATCATTGACATTTTGCTTATAATCACCCAGTTCAACACATCCTGATTCATTTGCTGAACTATTCAACATTCTGCTACCTAAAAAGCCCGATTTCTTGAGGATCCCAGGGTAATGCTTTGTTTAAGGCAGCTAATAATTTGGCTGTCCATTTACTGCTGTCATCTAACCTATTGCATGTGGCAGTGGATAGCTTTGAAAAATCAGTTGTATTATATCCGGGTATTCCAACCAAACATGTACGAAAAGGATCAGTAGCAGAAGCCAATGCTAAGCAAAAGGAAGTAGTATGCGTTTTGTTAGCCCATGTTACCCATAAGTTTGGTGGAGAATTGAGATACATAGCAAAAACGGTATTATACACAAATAAGATGCAGTAGATCCAGGACCACACGATCGCAGTAATATTGGATCAGCTCTTCTTCAATCACCGTGCCTTTCTGTTGACTCCGTGGAACTTTGGGGATCAAGTACAGGTCTTGCCCATCTTGCAGGTATCCAAAGAGGTCCTGTAGGGGCAGAAACACAAAGATAGCCCCTCCCCCAAAATAAGACCTTTGCAGGTGTTTGCCGTACTCCTGTCTTAGGGTTCTTATACCGTACCCATATGGTACTAGTATCTTGACATTCAGATGAAGAGCTAGTATGTACAACTACGGGTGGATACTTTGCATCTCCAAAAACACACAAATGGTTAATTACGAATAAGGTTTTCAACAATCTTGAATGCGGATCAGCGATCTCTGCAAGATGTGCCAAATGCTGTTTTAGGGTACCATGTGCCCGTTCCACTATAGCTTGTCCTGTGGGGGAGTGAGGAATTCCCGTGACATGTCTTACTCCCCATGTCTTCAAAAATCTATCCATCCTGTGGCTAGTATAAGCGGGACCATTGTCCGTCTTTAACTGCTTTGGGACTCCCATGACAGCAAAACAACTAAGCACATGTCTTTCGACATGCAATACTTTCTCTCCAGCTTGTGCCGTTGCCCAAATAAATTTACTATATGTATCAATAGATACATGCACATATTTTAAACGTCCAAAAGAAGAGACATGAGTAACATCCATCTGCCAAAGGTCATTTGAGACAAGCCCTCTGGGATTAACTCCCACTCCTAATCCGCAACCTCCATTATGGTTACTACAGATTGGGCAAGTTCCAACAATACTACACGCCTCCGCCATGGAGATCCCAAATTCGACATGCAGGCCTTTGGCATTTTGGTGGAAAACCGAATGGGCCTCTCTGGCTAAAACAGTTTTTGCAATGGGAACAGCAGTGAAAACAGAGACCAGCCTATCCGCCCTATCATTACCCTCTCCAAGTCCAATATTCCCTTTATGACTTCGTATGTGGATTATAGAATAGGGATTTTCTCTAAGCTTCACTGCCTTTCTGAGTTGGATAAAAAGCTCATGTAACCTCTTGTTTTGGACGTCTTTGATAAATGCATCCTCGATTCGCTCAACAATGCCCGTTACATAAAGTGAATCAGTTACAATATTTAGAGGCCCCATCAAGTTCATCATGGCCCATACGACGGCAGTCGGTTCCATGGTCTGTAAAGTATCCTCCTGTCTTGCGTGTAACAATTCCTGTTTCCATGAACCGTTGTCTTGCCATGTAACGGCAGCCCGTTGCGATTTACGTCCTGCATCAGTATATGCTGTTACCGCGTCTTTTATAGGGTTCTTTTCTCTTTTCGGGCATGTCATCCAGTTCCATTGCCCGATCCATCGTAATAATGGGGACTCAAAGCTATTAGTCTCAATCACACAACCAGCACCAAGCAACGCCTCTTGCAAATGTTCACTATTCTGTAGATACCATTGTAAAGAGTCTTTTCTTTGCATGGGTAAATATATTGTGGAAGGCTGGCAGCCTTGAACTTGTAAAATTCTTTCCCGTCCTCGTTTTATCAAATCCGCCAAATTTTCCACTTGTTGTACCAAGGTTTTAGCCTGCTGTAAAGCAGGGGATACCCATTCAAGAATACCCAATTCCCCGGTTTTCTTTAATTGCATGAGAGCTCCAATCAGGTACCGATGCCCTAACCACACAGCAAGATCAATCGGAACAGTAGCATCGAGTCGATGTACATGTCCTGTAATAGCGCGTTCTACAATTTGCTGTATGAGATTTTTCTGATAAGGGGTAACTCTAAGTTCTATCGTAGGGTCCGTACCTTTCAATAATGGACGGAGTCCTTCTAGCAATTCATTTGGTATACCCACTATGGGCCGTAGCCACTGCAAGTCTCCTAAAAATCTTTGTGCATCATTAAGAGTCCGTAGTCGCGACTGTAACTGTAATTTCTGAGGGGACACAGTTTTGTCAGTAAGCACCCATCCTAAATATTTCCATGGTGACGACTGTTGTACCTTATCTGAAGAAATTACCAGATTAGAACATTGTAACACTCGTTGGATGTGTTCAATCTGCTTGTCAGAAAAGGGGCGCAGCTTGAGCAAATAATATATCATCCATGTAATGATAAATTATAACATGTTTCCATTGTTCTCGTAAGGGCTGTAGTGCAGCAGCTACATATAATTGACACAAAGTGGGGCTATTACGCATACCCTGTGGTAATACTGTCCATTCAAATCGTTGATCTGGGCCCTCTCTGTTAAGGGAGGGTAAGGTAAAAGCAAACCGTTTTTGATCCTGAGGATGTAAATCAATTGTAAAAAAGCAATCCTTTAAATCAATAATTAGCAGAGACCAACACTCTGGAATCATGGCTGGATTAGGTAGCCCTGGCTGTAAAGCACCCGTCGGTTCCATCTGATTATTAATCTCTCTCAGATCATGTAACAATCGATATTTACCTGACTTCTTTTTTATGACAAATATTGGAGAATTCCATGGACTAGTGGACAAACATAAATGACCTTGTTGAAATTGCTCTTTGACCAATTGATGAGCATGAAATAGACTTTGCCGTTTTAATGGCCATTGCTTAACCCATACCGGTGTGTTGGTAGTTCAGGTAATGGGAATTGGGAAAGTCCAAGCAATGGCTAATAGGCCAAAGGGTGCTCATTCGTAAGTACAACCGCCAACTGTGAGAGTATATCCCTTCCAATTAGACACTGCACAGTTGGTGGTAGTTGTACCACAGAAAACACAGCAGAAACTTGACGACCCTCCAGTTTTACTTTCAACGTAGGTGTTCTCTGAGCAAATGTCATACCCCCAACTCCAGAAACCGTAGTACCTGATGGAAACAGGGGCCATCCTTGGGGCCACTGTGATGGAGTAATTATACTAGAATCTGCCCCAGTGTCCAAAAGGGCCATAAGGATCAGTTTTTGATTGTCATAACCAATCTCAACCTTGTGTCTAGGTCGATCATTTAATGTCAAGGTTAAAAGAGTCAGTCCCCCTGAAGAGCCAAATCCTTCATCACCTCGATCCTTATCAGTTAACGACGGCATTCCCTTTGTAAGTTGTTCCAATGGGATCAACTGAGCGATACGTTGTCCCTTGGTTATCCGTATGGGAGGAAAAGGGGTATATAACATTATCATTATTTCTCCGGTGTAGTCAGCGTCAATAACGCCAGGTAAAACAAAGAGTCCCAGCATTGATGCCGATGACCTGCCGAGTAATAATGCCCCCACAAACTTATTTTGAATCACCACAGGACCATACACTCCAGTGGGAATTCGATGTGGCTGAGTATTTAGGAGACTAATGTCTACAGCGGATGCCAGGTCAAGTCCGAGACTCCCTCTTGTTGCTGGTCTGAGGCGGGAGACGCTACCTGCTGTGCAGCAGCTACTTGTGTCTGCACGCGGCTGCTCCGATTTGCGCTCCCAACGGAGTTTCCCGAACGGCGATGACAGGCTCCCGTTTTATGATTATCCGAACGACACTTGACACACCACACACCGGAAGCAGTACACTCTTTGCGAACGTGGCCCAGAAGGCCACACCGAAAGCACCTTGCTCGGCCAGTCCCCGGGGACGTCTTCTGTCGAGTAACGACCGACGCTTGGAGGGGTGCAAGAGCTGCTAACACTTGAGTCTGAGATGCCTTAGCTTGTTCTTGTAACCCAACCCCCAACTGCTTTATAGCCTCTACTACTAAAGCTTGAGGTCCAGTGGGCACCTGAGCCATCCTTTCTAATGCTTCCTCTATTGTCCAATTGGCACCAAGAGTGCTCAAAATATTACGAGTAGTAGTATTACAATTTTGTAAGGCACACTGTTTTAACAAGGTTCCTCGCATATGTTCAGGAACCCCAGCTCTCTCTGTAGCTGCAGCAGCCTTGTCTATGAATGCCCCAAACGTTTCGTCCCTGCCTTGTCTTATACCCATATAAACTGGAACGCCCCCCGGTTCTTTCACTCGATCAATAGCTCTCCTTACTAGTTGCATTGCCTCTCTCAACTTATCTGCACCTATCATTGCTTGTGCTTCAGTGCGTAAAAACGGTCCAAGTCCCATAAGTTCCTCTACAGTCACTCCCTGCAACGGATCCCCAGGCTGTCTCTGAATTGCAACGGATTCATGCACTAAACTCTGCCAATGAGCATTAAACAACAATTGCTGATGCTGGGTAGATATCAATCGAATTATCCCTCGGCAGTCAGCAGGTAATAAAATTTGTGTACTCCAGATATAATCTAACATTTGTTTCGCTGGCTCGCTATGGACTCCAAATTGACTGACCGTGGCGCGCAATTGGGACAATAATTTCCAATCCAAGGCTGAAACTGTCGCTTGCACACCGCCTCCCGGAATTGCTGGAATGTGACAGGACAGGCTAGCTGTGCAGCCACTTGCAATACCTCTCCATCCCCCCGCTCCAGCCCTTCCCGAGCTAGCGCAGCCCAAGCTTCTCTACGTTCCTTTGCCATAGCCTCAGCCAGGTCCGCTTCCGCCCCTGGAGTTGGCTCCGACAGAAACGGATTAGTAGGGCTGCTTGATGTGTCCTTGGGAGCAAACTCGCTCTCGGGGGCTGAGGGTACAGAAGGAGGAGGTTTAAATCCATCAGTAGAAGGAGGAGGCAATGGAGGCAAGTATACGGTAGACACACTTGGGGGTAAGGGGGCATCTCGCGGCCAGTCAATCCCGTACGTCTTATTCTTTTCATGAGCAGCAGATGCCTGTTCAGCCGCCCTCTGTTCTGCCTGATATCGTAATAACTCATTATGTACAGCCCTCCATGGTTTTCCAAATTTCTTGGCTGACTTATCCCCATCAATTGCAGCCTCCCATAACCTATCACCCAATTTACGCCACTCAGATAATTCGTGAACAGTATGCGGGTTCTGAAAACAGCCCTGGGAGTGCCCATAAGCTAACAACCCAGGAAGATCCTTTTGTAAATCGATCTCCCTAATTTGTCTCTTTTGTAAGAGACATGTACATAAATCATATGCTGCTTGCCTCTGCCTACCTGAATATCGTCAGCGCACGCTGTTGCAGCTCTCCAAGGTCTCGGCAGCACGTTTCAGCCGGGTACGCCGATGCGAACGCCCGGGGCTCGACACAGTTTTCTTCGCTGTGTTTTAGCCGTCCTCGCTGCAAAGGACCTGACCACTCGTTGCTCCGTCGTGGATCACGTCGGGTCACCATTTGTCGGAGACCAACGGGAGACAAGCACATCCGATGATGATCAACAAGTCTCAGTTTATTCAGAATTATCTTATGACTTATATAACAGAGTTAATTAGCTCATACATATTGCAAAAGCCAAGCTCCTTATAGGTGGCTACAGTAGAAGGCATTGTTATCTATTAAATGGATACAGTAGAAGGCTATGCATCTTTTCCCAAGACACTAGTAGCAAGTCATGTACCTTTCCCAGGACACTAGTAGCAAGTCATGTACCTTTCCCAAGACACTAGTAGCAAGTCATGTACTTTTCTCAAGACACTGGTATCTACATTATTTTCTGGTTTCTAAACCAAGGTCCTGCATTCCGTGTCTAGCTACATTTAAGCAGGTCTTGTGATCTTGTTGTCATGCCCCTTGTCACGTAGCCACTATTCAATAATATCTTCCACATTTCCCCCGTCTTCTTTTAATAAAAACAAATTATTTTGTGTTTTATGGACCATGCGTATAACTATATTCTGTAGATAGGCTACAAAACAGGGTAAAAACAATATAATCAACAAAACCATCAATCCTATACCTATTGCATACATAATCATGGTCTTAAGCCAGGGACCAATACCGAGAGATGATAGCCAGGTATCAAGCGGGTTAGTTGCAACAGTAATATCCTTAGTGTGATTCTTAAGCCATTGCAATTGCTTGTGAATTGATTCTGAATTAGAGGAGAGATTAAAACAACACATGCCCTCAAAATCTTTACAACCATGCCCATGAGCCAATAATAAAAAATCAATAGCAGCTCTATTTTCAAGTATCTGATGTCTGAGATTTTCCATGTCCTGTGCTAGTTCACTCAATATCTGTGTTGTTACGTTTGATTGCTTAACCATCCAGCATGCTAGTGTATTTATAGTACGAAGTGCATGAGCAGCACCTACCCCTGGAACAATTGACGCAAAAAAGTTAGCCGTGGGTCCCCAGAGTTCTACTTGATCACTACAGTCGGGTGTGAGGGTTGCTACAGCTCGCTTATCACGATGTGTCTTATTAAAAAGGAATTGTGATATTACAGTAACATTTGGTGCGAAAAGAGTCAATTTTCCCAGATAACATGGACCACCACGAGCATGCCTAGGTATTCCTTGCCATGCTCGATCACCGCAAATCAAATAGGTGTTGCCAGGCAATGCCTTTGCACTGTCATTAGCCCAAATCTTTGTGTCATTTTTTCCCCCAACCATAGGTTCTATAATCGCCACACATATATGTTTCGTTCCAAAAGGGATAGCTCCTGGGTGTAAGCCATAATGCAGGATCATTGACATTTTGCTTATAATCACCCAGTTCAACACATCCTGATTCATTTGCTGAACTATTCAACATTCTGCTACCTAAAAAGCCCGATTTCTTGAGGATCCCAGGGTAATGCTTTGTTTAAGGCAGCTAATAATTTGGCTGTCCATTTACTGCTGTCATCTAACCTATTGCATGTGGCAGTGGATAGCTTTGAAAAATCAGTTGTATTATATCCGGGTATTCCAACCAAACATGTACGAAAAGGATCAGTAGCAGAAGCCAATGCTAAGCAAAAGGAAGTAGTATGTGTTTTGTTAGCCCATGTTACCCATAAGTTTGGTGGAGAATTGAGATACATAGCAAAAACGGTATTATACACAAATAAGATGCAGTAGATCCAGGACCACACGATCGCAGTAATATTGGATCAGCTCTTCTTCAATCACCGTGCCTTTCTGTTGACTCCGTGGAACTTTGGGGATCAAGTACAGGTCTTGCCCATCTTGCAGGTATCCAAAGAGGTCCTGTAGGGGCAGAAACACAAAGATAGCCCCTCCCCCAAAATAAGACCTTTGCAGGTGTTTGCCGTACTCCTGTCTTAGGGTTCTTATTCCGTACCCATATGGTACTAGTATCTTGACATTCAGATGAAGAGCTAGTATGTACAACTACGGGTGGATACTTTGCATCTCCAAAAACACACAAATGGTTAATTACGAATAAGGTTTTCAACAATCTTGAATGCGGATCAGCGATCTCTGCATGATGTGCCAAATGCTGTTTTAGGGTACCATGTGCCCGTTCCACTATAGCTTGTCCTGTGGGGGAGTGAGGAATTCCCGTGACATGTCTTACTCCCCATGTCTTCAAAAATCTATCCATCCTGTGGCTAGTATAAGCGGGACCATTGTCCGTCTTTAACTGCTTTGGGACTCCCATGACAGCAAAACAACTAAGCACATGTCTTTCGACATGCAATACTTTCTCTCCAGCTTGTGCCGTTGCCCAAATAAATTTACTATATGTATCAATAGATACATGCACATATTTTAAACGTCCAAAAGAAGAGACATGAGTAACATCCATCTGCCAAAGGTCATTTGAGACAAGCCCTCTGGGATTAACTCCCACTCCTAATCCGCAACCTCCATTATGGTTACTACAGATTGGGCAAGCTCCAACAATACTACACGCCTCCGCCATGGAGATCCCAAATTCGACATGCAGGCCTTTGGCATTTTGGTGGAAAACCGAATGGGCCTCTCTGGCTAAAACAGTTTTTGCAATGGGAACAGCAGTGAAAACAGAGACCAGCCTATCCGCCCTATCATTACCCTCTCCAAGTCCAATATTCCCTTTATGACTTCGTATGTGGATTATAGAATAGGGATTTTCTCTAAGCTTCACTGCCTTTCTGAGTTGGATAAAAAGCTCATGTAACCTCTTGTTTTGGACGTCTTTGATAAATGCATCCTCGATTCGCTCAACAATGCCCGTTACATAAAGTGAATCAGTTACAATATTTAGAGGCCCCATCAAGTTCATCATGGCCCATACGACGGCAGTCAGTTCCATGGTCTGTAAAGTATCCTCCTGTCTTGCGTGTAACAATTCCTGTTTCCATGAACCGTTGTCTTGCCATGTAACGGCAGCCCGTTGCGATTTACGTCCTGCATCAGTATATGCTGTTACCGCGTCTTTTATAGGGTTCTTTTCTCTTTTCGGGCATGTCATCCAGTTCCATTGCCCGATCCATCGTAATAATGGGGACTCAAAGCTATTAGTCTCAATCACACAACCAGCACCAAGCAACGCCTCTTGCAAATGTTCACTATTCTGTAGATACCATTGTAAAGAGTCTTTTCTTTGCATGGGTAAATATATTGTGGAAGGCTGGCAGCCTTGAACTTGTAAAATTCTTTCCCGTCCTCGTTTTATCAAATCCGCCAAATTTTCCACTTGTTGTACCAAGGTTTTAGCCTGCTGTAAAGCAGGGGATACCCATTCAAGAATACCCAATTCCCCGGTTTTCTTTAATTGCATGAGAGCTCCAATCAGGTACCGATGCCCTAACCACACAGCAAGATCAATCGGAACAGTAGCATCGAGTCGATGTACATGTCCTGTAATAGCGCGTTCTACAATTTGCTGTATGAGATTTTTCTGATAAGGGGTAACTCTAAGTTCTATCGTAGGGTCCGTACCTTTCAATAATGGACGGAGTCCTTCTAGCAATTCATTTGGTATACCCACTATGGGCCGTAGCCACTGCAAGTCTCCTAAAAATCTTTGTGCATCATTAAGAGTCCGTAGTCGCGACTGTAACTGTAATTTCTGAGGGGACACAGTTTTGTCAGTAAGCACCCATCCTAAATATTTCCATGGTGACGACTGTTGAACCTTATCTGAAGAAATTACCAGATTAGAACATTGTAACACTCGTTGGATGTGTTCAATCTGCTTGTCAGAAAAGGGGCGCAGCTTGAGCAAATAATATATCATCCATGTAATGATAAATTATAACATGTTTCCATTGTTCTCGTAAGGGCTGTAGTGCAGCAGCTACATATAATTGACACAAAGTGGGGCTATTACGCATACCCTGTGGTAATACTGTCCATTCAAATCGTTGATCTGGGCCCTCTCTGTTAAGGGAGGGTAAGGTAAAAGCAAACCGTTTTTGATCCTGAGGATGTAAATCAATTGTAAAAAAGCAATCCTTTAAATCAATAATTAGCAGAGACCAACACTCTGGAATCATGGCTGGATTAGGTAGCCCTGGCTGTAAAGCACCCGTCGGTTCCATCTGATTATTAATCTCTCTCAGATCATGTAACAATCGATATTTACCTGACTTCTTTTTTATGACAAATATTGGAGAATTCCATGGACTAGTGGACAAACATAAATGACCTTGTTGAAATTGCTCTTTGACCAATTGATGAGCATGAAATAGACTTTGCCGTTTTAATGGCCATTGCTTAACCCATACCGGTGTGTTGGTAGTTCAGGTAATGGGAATTGGGAAAGTCCAAGCAATGGCTAATAGGCCAAAGGGTGCTCATTCGTAAGTACAACCGCCAACTGTGAGAGTATATCCCTTCCAATTAGACACTGCACAGTTGGTGGCAGTTGTACCACAGAAAACACAGCAGAAACTTGACGACCCTCCAGCTTTACTTTCAACGTAGGTGTTCTCTGAGCAAATGTCATACCCCCAACTCCAGAAACCGTAGTACCTGATGGAAACAGGGGCCATCCTTGGGGCCACTGTGATGGAGTAATTATACTAGAATCTGCCCCAGTGTCCAAAAGGGCCATAAGGATCAGTTTTTGATTGTCATAACCAATCTCAACCTTGTGTCTAGGTCGATCATTTAATGTCAAGGTTAAAAGAGTCAGTCCCCCTGAAGAGCCGAATCCTTCATCACCTCGATCCTTATCAGTTAACGACGGCATTCCCTTTGTAAGTTGTTCCAATGGGATCAACTGAGCGATACGTTGTCCCTTGGTTATCCGTATGGGAGGAAAAGGGGTATATAACATTATCATTATTTCTCCGGTGTAGTCAGCGTCAATAACGCCAGGTAAAACAAAGAGTCCCAGCATTGATGCCGATGACCTGCCGAGTAATAATGCCCCCACAAACTTATTTTGAATCACCACAGGACCATACACTCCAGTGGGAATTCGATGTGGCTGAGTATTTAGGAGACTAATGTCTACAGCGGATGCCAGGTCAAGTCCGAGACTGCCTCTTGTTGCTGGTCTGAGGCGGGAGACGCTACCTGCTGTGCAGCAGCTACTTGTGTCTGCGCGCGGCTGCTCCGATTTGCGCTCCCAACGGAGTTTCCCGAACGGCGATGACAGGCTCCCGTTTTATGATTATCCGAACGACACTTGACACACCACACACCGGAGGCAGTACACTCTTTGCGAACGTGGCCCAGAAGGCCACACCGAAAGCACCTTGCTCGGCCAGTCCCCGGGGACGTCTTCTGTCGAGTAACGACCGACGCTTGGAGGGGTGCAAGAGCTGCTAACACTTGAGTCTGAGATGCCTTAGCTTGTTCTTGTAACCCAACCCCCAACTGCTTTATAGCCTCTACTACTAAAGCTTGAGGTCCAGTGGGCACCTGAGCCATCCTTTCTAATGCTTCCTCTATTGTCCAATTGGCACCAAGAGTGCTCAAAATATTACGAGTAGTAGTATTACAATTTTGTAAGGCACACTGTTTTAACAAGGTTCCTCGCATATGTTCAGGAACCCCAGCTCTCTCTGTAGCTGCAGCAGCCTTGTCTATGAATGCCCCAAACGTTTCGTCCCTGCCTTGTCTTATACCCATATAAACTGGAACGCCCCCCGGTTCTTTCACTCGATCAATAGCTCTCCTTACTAGTTGCATTGCCTCTCTCAACTTATCTGCACCTATCATTGCTTGTGCTTCAGTGCGTAAAAACGGTCCAAGTCCCATAAGTTCCTCTACAGTCACTCCCTGCAACGGATCCCCAGGCTGTCTCTGAATTGCAACGGATTCATGCACTAAACTCTGCCAATGAGCATTAAACAACAATTGCTGATGCTGGGTAGATATCAATCGAATTATCCCTCGGCAGTCAGCAGGTAATAAAATTTGTGTACTCCAGATATAATCTAACATTTGTTTCGCTGGCTCGCTATGGACTCCAAATTGACTGACCGTGGCGCACAATTGGGACAATAATTTCCAATCCAAGGCTGAAACTGTCGCTTGCACACCGCCTCCCGGAATTGCTGGAATGTGACAGGACAGGCTAGCTGTGCAGCCACTTGCAATACCTCTCCATCCCCCCGCTCCAGCCCTTCCCGAGCTAGCGCAGCCCAAGCTTCTCTACATTCCTTTGCCATAGCCTCAGCCAGGTCCGCTTCCGCCCCTGGAGTTGGCTCCGACAGAAACGGATTAGTAGGGCTGCTTGATGTGTCCTTGGGAGCAAACTCGCTCTCGGGGGCTGAGGGTACAGAAGGAGGAGGTTTAAATCCATCAGTAGAAGGAGGAGGCGATGGAGGCAAGTATACGGTAGACACACTTGGGGGTAAGGGGGCATCTCGCGGCCAGTCAATCCCGTACGTCTTATTCTTTTCATGAGCAGCAGATGCCTGTTCAGCCGCCCTCTGTTCTGCCTGATAACGTAATAACTCATTATGTACAGCCCTCCATGGTTTTCCAAATTTCTTGGCTGACTTATCCCCATCAATTGCAGCCTCCCATAACCTATCACCCAATTTACGCCACTCAGATAATTCGTGAACAGTATGCGGGTTCTGAAAACAGCCCTGGGAGTGCCCATAAGCTAACAACCCAGGAAGATCCTTTTGTAAATCGATCTCCCTAATTTGTCTCTTTTGTAAGAGACATGTACATAAATCATATGCTGCTTGCCTCTGCATACCTGAATATCGTCAGCGCGCGCTGTTGCAGCTCTCCAAGGTCTCGGCAGCACGTTTCAGCCGGGTACGCCGATGCGAACGCCCGGGGCTCGACACAGTTTTCTTCGCTGTGTTTTAGCCGTCCTCGCTGCAAAGGACCTGACCACTCGTTGCTCCGTCGTGGATCACGTCGGGGTCACCATTTGTCGGAGACCAACGGGAGACAAGCACATCCGATGATGATCAACAAGTCTCAGTTTATTCAGAATTATCTTATGACTTATATAGCAGAGTTAATTAGCTCATACATATTGCAAAAGCCAAGCTCCTTATAGGTGGCTACAGTAGAAGGCATTGTTATCTATTAAATGGATACAGTAGAAGGCTATGCATCTTTTCCCAAGACACTAGTAGCAAGTCATGTACCTTTCCCAGGACACTAGTAGCAAGTCATGTACCTTTCCCAAGACACTAGTAGCAAGTCATGTACTTTTCTCAAGACACTGGTATCTACATTATTTTCTGGTTTCTAAACCAAGGTCCTGCATTCCGTGTCTAGCTACATTTAAGCAGGTCTTGTGATCTTGTTGTCATGCCCCTTGTCACGTAGCCACTATTCAATAATATCTTCCACATTTCCCCCGTCTTCTTTTAATAAAAACAAATTATTTTGTGTTTTATGGACCATGCGTATAACTATATTCTGTAGATAGGCTACAAAACAGGGTAAAAACAATATAATCAACAAAACCATCAATCCTATACCTATTGCATACATAATCATGGTCTTAAGCCAGGGACCAATACCGAGAGATGATAGCCAGGTATCAAGCGGGTTAGTTGCAACAGTAATATCCTTAGTGTGATTCTTAAGCCATTGCAATTGCTTGTGAATTGATTCTGAATTAGAGGAGAGATTAAAACAACACATGCCCTCAAAATCTTTACAACCATGCCCATGAGCCAATAATAAAAAATCAATAGCAGCTCTATTTTCAAGTATCTGATGTCTGAGATTTTCCATGTCCTGTGCTAGTTCACTCAATATCTGTGTTGTTACGTTTGATTGCTTAACCATCCAGCATGCTAGTGTATTTATAGTACGAAGTGCATGAGCAGCACCTACCCCTGGAACAATTGACGCAAAAAAGTTAGCCGTGGGTCCCCAGAGTTCTACTTGATCACTACAGTCGGGTGTGAGGGTTGCTACAGCTCGCTTATCACGATGTGTCTTATTAAAAAGGAATTGTGATATTACAGTAACATTTGGTGCGAAAAGAGTCAATTTTCCCAGATAACATGGACCACCACGAGCATGCCTAGGTATTCCTTGCCATGCTCGATCACCGCAAATCAAATAGGTGTTGCCAGGCAATGCCTTTGCACTGTCATTAGCCCAAATCTTTGTGTCATTTTTTCCCCCAACCATAGGTTCTATAATCGCCACACATATATGTTTCGTTCCAAAAGGGATAGCTCCTGGGTGTAAGCCATAATGCAGGATCATTGACATTTTGCTTATAATCACCCAGTTCAACACATCCTGATTCATTTGCTGAACTATTCAACATTCTGCTACCTAAAAAGCCCGATTTCTTGAGGATCCCAGGGTAATGCTTTGTTTAAGGCAGCTAATAATTTGGCTGTCCATTTACTGCTGTCATCTAACCTATTGCATGTGGCAGTGGATAGCTTTGAAAAATCAGTTGTATTATATCCGGGTATTCCAACCAAACATGTACGAAAAGGATCAGTAGCAGAAGCCAATGCTAAGCAAAAGGAAGTAGTATGTGTTTTGTTAGCCCATGTTACCCATAAGTTTGGTGGAGAATTGAGATACATAGCAAAAACGGTATTATACACAAATAAGATGCAGTAGATCCAGGACCACACGATCGCAGTAATATTGGATCAGCTCTTCTTCAATCACCGTGCCTTTCTGTTGACTCCGTGGAACTTTGGGGATCAAGTACAGGTCTTGCCCATCTTGCAGGTATCCAAAGAGGTCCTGTAGGGGCAGAAACACAAAGATAGCCCCTCCCCCAAAATAAGACCTTTGCAGGTGTTTGCCGTACTCCTGTCTTAGGGTTCTTATTCCGTACCCATATGGTACTAGTATCTTGACATTCAGATGAAGAGCTAGTATGTACAACTACGGGTGGATACTTTGCATCTCCAAAAACACACAAATGGTTAATTACGAATAAGGTTTTCAACAATCTTGAATGCGGATCAGCGATCTCTGCATGATGTGCCAAATGCTGTTTTAGGGTACCATGTGCCCGTTCCACTATAGCTTGTCCTGTGGGGGAGTGAGGAATTCCCGTGACATGTCTTACTCCCCATGTCTTCAAAAATCTATCCATCCTGTGGCTAGTATAAGCGGGACCATTGTCCGTCTTTAACTGCTTTGGGACTCCCATGACAGCAAAACAACTAAGCACATGTCTTTCGACATGCAATACTTTCTCTCCAGCTTGTGCCGTTGCCCAAATAAATTTACTATATGTATCAATAGATACATGCACATATTTTAAACGTCCAAAAGAAGAGACATGAGTAACATCCATCTGCCAAAGGTCATTTGAGACAAGCCCTCTGGGATTAACTCCCACTCCTAATCCGCAACCTCCATTATGGTTACTACAGATTGGGCAAGCTCCAACAATACTACACGCCTCCGCCATGGAGATCCCAAATTCGACATGCAGGCCTTTGGCATTTTGGTGGAAAACCGAATGGGCCTCTCTGGCTAAAACAGTTTTTGCAATGGGAACAGCAGTGAAAACAGAGACCAGCCTATCCGCCCTATCATTACCCTCTCCAAGTCCAATATTCCCTTTATGACTTCGTATGTGGATTATAGAATAGGGATTTTCTCTAAGCTTCACTGCCTTTCTGAGTTGGATAAAAAGCTCATGTAACCTCTTGTTTTGGACGTCTTTGATAAATGCATCCTCGATTCGCTCAACAATGCCCGTTACATAAAGTGAATCAGTTACAATATTTAGAGGCCCCATCAAGTTCATCATGGCCCATACGACGGCAGTCGGTTCCATGGTCTGTAAAGTATCCTCCTGTCTTGCGTGTAACAATTCCTGTTTCCATGAACCGTTGTCTTGCCATGTAACGGCAGCCCGTTGCGATTTACGTCCTGCATCAGTATATGCTGTTACCGCGTCTTTTATAGGGTTCTTTTCTCTTTTCGGGCATGTCATCCAGTTCCATTGCCCGATCCATCGTAATAATGGGGACTCAAAGCTATTAGTCTCAATCACACAACCAGCACCAAGCAACGCCTCTTGCAAATGTTCACTATTCTGTAGATACCATTGTAAAGAGTCTTTTCTTTGCATGGGTAAATATATTGTGGAAGGCTGGCAGCCTTGAACTTGTAAAATTCTTTCCCGTCCTCGTTTTATCAAATCCGCCAAATTTTCCACTTGTTGTACCAAGGTTTTAGCCTGCTGTAAAGCAGGGGATACCCATTCAAGAATACCCAATTCCCCGGTTTTCTTTAATTGCATGAGAGCTCCAATCAGGTACCGATGCCCTAACCACACAGCAAGATCAATCGGAACAGTAGCATCGAGTCGATGTACATGTCCTGTAATAGCGCGTTCTACAATTTGCTGTATGAGATTTTTCTGATAAGGGGTAACTCTAAGTTCTATCGTAGGGTCCGTACCTTTCAATAATGGACGGAGTCCTTCTAGCAATTCATTTGGTATACCCACTATGGGCCGTAGCCACTGCAAGTCTCCTAAAAATCTTTGTGCATCATTAAGAGTCCGTAGTCGCGACTGTAACTGTAATTTCTGAGGGGACACAGTTTTGTCAGTAAGCACCCATCCTAAATATTTCCATGGTGACGACTGTTGAACCTTATCTGAAGAAATTACCAGATTAGAACATTGTAACACTCGTTGGATGTGTTCAATCTGCTTGTCAGAAAAGGGGCGCAGCTTGAGCAAATAATATATCATCCATGTAATGATAAATTATAACATGTTTCCATTGTTCTCGTAAGGGCTGTAGTGCAGCAGCTACATATAATTGACACAAAGTGGGGCTATTACGCATACCCTGTGGTAATACTGTCCATTCAAATCGTTGATCTGGGCCCTCTCTGTTAAGGGAGGGTAAGGTAAAAGCAAACCGTTTTTGATCCTGAGGATGTAAATCAATTGTAAAAAAGCAATCCTTTAAATCAATAATTAGCAGAGACCAACACTCTGGAATCATGGCTGGATTAGGTAGCCCTGGCTGTAAAGCACCCGTCGGTTCCATCTGATTATTAATCTCTCTCAGATCATGTAACAATCGATATTTACCTGACTTCTTTTTTATGACAAATATTGGAGAATTCCATGGACTAGTGGACAAACATAAATGACCTTGTTGAAATTGCTCTTTGACCAATTGATGAGCATGAAATAGACTTTGCCGTTTTAATGGCCATTGCTTAACCCATACCGGTGTGTTGGTAGTTCAGGTAATGGGAATTGGGAAAGTCCAAGCAATGGCTAATAGGCCAAAGGGTGCTCATTCGTAAGTACAACCGCCAACTGTGAGAGTATATCCCTTCCAATTAGACACTGCACAGTTGGTGGTAGTTGTACCACAGAAAACACAGCAGAAACTTGACGACCCTCCAGTTTTACTTTCAACGTAGGTGTTCTCTGAGCAAATGTCATACCCCCAACTCCAGAAACCGTAGTACCTGATGGAAACAGGGGCCATCCTTGGGGCCACTGTGATGGAGTAATTATACTAGAATCTGCCCCAGTGTCCAAAAGGGCCATAAGGATCAGTTTTTGATTGTCATAACCAATCTCAACCTTGTGTCTAGGTCGATCATTTAATGTCAAGGTTAAAAGAGTCAGTCCCCCTGAAGAGCCGAATCCTTCATCACCTCGATCCTTATCAGTTAACGACGGCATTCCCTTTGTAAGTTGTTCCAATGGGATCAACTGAGCGATACGTTGTCCCTTGGTTATCCGTATGGGAGGAAAAGGGGTATATAACATTATCATTATTTCTCCGGTGTAGTCAGCGTCAATAACGCCAGGTAAAACAAAGAGTCCCAGCATTGATGCCGATGACCTGCCGAGTAATAATGCCCCCACAAACTTATTTTGAATCACCACAGGACCATACACTCCAGTGGGAATTCGATGTGGCTGAGTATTTAGGAGACTAATGTCTACAGCGGATGCCAGGTCAAGTCCGAGACTCCCTCTTGTTGCTGGTCTGAGGCGGGAGACGCTACCTGCTGTGCAGCAGCTACTTGTGTCTGCGCGCGGCTGCTCCGATTTGCGCTCCCAACGGAGTTTCCCGAACGGCGATGACAGGCTCCCGTTTTATGATTATCCGAACGACACTTGACACACCACACACCGGAGGCAGTACACTCTTTGCGAACGTGGCCCAGAAGGCCACACCGAAAGCACCTTGCTCGGCCAGTCCCCGGGGACGTCTTCTGTCGAGTAACGACCGACGCTTGGAGGGGTGCAAGAGCTGCTAACACTTGAGTCTGAGATGCCTTAGCTTGTTCTTGTAACCCAACCCCCAACTGCTTTATAGCCTCTACTACTAAAGCTTGAGGTCCAGTGGGCACCTGAGCCATCCTTTCTAATGCTTCCTCTATTGTCCAATTGGCACCAAGAGTGCTCAAAATATTACGAGTAGTAGTATTACAATTTTGTAAGGCACACTGTTTTAACAAGGTTCCTCGCATATGTTCAGGAACCCCAGCTCTCTCTGTAGCTGCAGCAGCCTTGTCTATGAATGCCCCAAACGTTTCGTCCCTGCCTTGTCTTATACCCATATAAACTGGAACGCCCCCCGGTTCTTTCACTCGATCAATAGCTCTCCTTACTAGTTGCATTGCCTCTCTCAACTTATCTGCACCTATCATTGCTTGTGCTTCAGTGCGTAAAAACGGTCCAAGTCCCATAAGTTCCTCTACAGTCACTCCCTGCAACGGATCCCCAGGCTGTCTCTGAATTGCAACGGATTCATGCACTAAACTCTGCCAATGAGCATTAAACAACAATTGCTGATGCTGGGTAGATATCAATCGAATTATCCCTCGGCAGTCAGCAGGTAATAAAATTTGTGTACTCCAGATATAATCTAACATTTGTTTCGCTGGCTCGCTATGGACTCCAAATTGACTGACCGTGGCGCACAATTGGGACAATAATTTCCAATCCAAGGCTGAAACTGTCGCTTGCACACCGCCTCCCGGAATTGCTGGAATGTGACAGGACAGGCTAGCTGTGCAGCCACTTGCAATACCTCTCCATCCCCCCGCTCCAGCCCTTCCCGAGCTAGCGCAGCCCAAGCTTCTCTACGTTCCTTTGCCATAGCCTCAGCCAGGTCCGCTTCCGCCCCTGGAGTTGGCTCCGACAGAAACGGATTAGTAGGGCTGCTTGATGTGTCCTTGGGAGCAAACTCGCTCTCGGGGGCTGAGGGTACAGAAGGAGGAGGTTTAAATCCATCAGTAGAAGGAGGAGGCGATGGAGGCAAGTATACGGTAGACACACTTGGGGGTAAGGGGGCATCTCGCGGCCAGTCAATCCCGTACGTCTTATTCTTTTCATGAGCAGCAGATGCCTGTTCAGCCGCCCTCTGTTCTGCCTGATAACGTAATAACTCATTATGTACAGCCCTCCATGGTTTTCCAAATTTCTTGGCTGACTTATCCCCATCAATTGCAGCCTCCCATAACCTATCACCCAATTTACGCCACTCAGATAATTCGTGAACAGTATGCGGGTTCTGAAAACAGCCCTGGGAGTGCCCATAAGCTAACAACCCAGGAAGATCCTTTTGTAAATCGATCTCCCTAATTTGTCTCTTTTGTAAGAGACATGTACATAAATCATATGCTGCTTGCCTCTGCATACCTGAATATCGTCAGCGCGCGCTGTTGCAGCTCTCCAAGGTCTCGGCAGCACGTTTCAGCCGGGTACGCCGATGCGAACGCCCGGGGCTCGACACAGTTTTCTTCGCTGTGTTTTAGCCGTCCTCGCTGCAAAGGACCTGACCACTCGTTGCTCCGTCGTGGATCACGTCGGGGTCACCATTTGTCGGAGAACAACGGGAGACAAGCACATCCGATGATGATCAACAAGTCTCAGTTTATTCAGAATTATCTTATGACTTATATAACAGAGTTAATTAGCTCATACATATTGCAAAAACCAAGCTCCTTATAGGTGGCTACAGTAGAAGGCATTGTTATCTATTAAATGGATACAGTAGAAGGCTATGCATCTTTTCCCAAGACACTAGTAGCAAGTCATGTACCTTTCCCAGGACACTAGTAGCAAGTCATGTACCTTTCCCAAGACACTAGTAGCAAGTCATGTACTTTTCTCAAGACACTGGTATCTACATTATTTTCTGGTTTCTAAACCAAGGTCCTGCATTCCGTGTCTAGCTACATTTAAGCAGGTCTTGTGATCTTGTTGTCATGCCCCTTGTCACGTAGCCACTATTCAATAATATCTTCCACATTTCCCCCGTCTTCTTTTAATAAAAACAAATTATTTTGTGTTTTATGGACCATGCGTATAACTATATTCTGTAGATAGGCTACAAAACAGGGTAAAAACAATATAATCAACAAAACCATCAATCCTATACCTATTGCATACATAATCATGGTCTTAAGCCAGGGACCAATACCGAGAGATGATAGCCAGGTATCAAGCGGGTTAGTTGCAACAGTAATATCCTTAGTGTGATTCTTAAGCCATTGCAATTGCTTGTGAATTGATTCTGAATTAGAGGAGAGATTAAAACAACACATGCCCTCAAAATCTTTACAACCATGCCCATGAGCCAATAATAAAAAATCAATAGCAGCTCTATTTTCAAGTATCTGATGTCTGAGATTTTCCATGTCCTGTGCTAGTTCACTCAATATCTGTGTTGTTACGTTTGATTGCTTAACCATCCAGCATGCTAGTGTATTTATAGTACGAAGTGCATGAGCAGCACCTACCCCTGGAACAATTGACGCAAAAAAGTTAGCCGTGGGTCCCCAGAGTTCTACTTGATCACTACAGTCGGGTGTGAGGGTTGCTACAGCTCGCTTATCACGATGTGTCTTATTAAAAAGGAATTGTGATATTACAGTAACATTTGGTGCGAAAAGAGTCAATTTTCCCAGATAACATGGACCACCACGAGCATGCCTAGGTATTCCTTGCCATGCTCGATCACCGCAAATCAAATAGGTGTTGCCAGGCAATGCCTTTGCACTGTCATTAGCCCAAATCTTTGTGTCATTTTTTCCCCCAACCATAGGTTCTATAATCGCCACACATATATGTTTCGTTCCAAAAGGGATAGCTCCTGGGTGTAAGCCATAATGCAGGATCATTGACATTTTGCTTATAATCACCCAGTTCAACACATCCTGATTCATTTGCTGAACTATTCAACATTCTGCTACCTAAAAAGCCCGATTTCTTGAGGATCCCAGGGTAATGCTTTGTTTAAGGCAGCTAATAATTTGGCTGTCCATTTACTGCTGTCATCTAACCTATTGCATGTGGCAGTGGATAGCTTTGAAAAATCAGTTGTATTATATCCGGGTATTCCAACCAAACATGTACGAAAAGGATCAGTAGCAGAAGCCAATGCTAAGCAAAAGGAAGTAGTATGTGTTTTGTTAGCCCATGTTACCCATAAGTTTGGTGGAGAATTGAGATACATAGCAAAAACGGTATTATACACAAATAAGATGCAGTAGATCCAGGACCACACGATCGCAGTAATATTGGATCAGCTCTTCTTCAATCACCGTGCCTTTCTGTTGACTCCGTGGAACTTTGGGGATCAAGTACAGGTCTTGCCCATCTTGCAGGTATCCAAAGAGGTCCTGTAGGGGCAGAAACACAAAGATAGCCCCTCCCCCAAAATAAGACCTTTGCAGGTGTTTGCCGTACTCCTGTCTTAGGGTTCTTATTCCGTACCCATATGGTACTAGTATCTTGACATTCAGATGAAGAGCTAGTATGTACAACTACGGGTGGATACTTTGCATCTCCAAAAACACACAAATGGTTAATTACGAATAAGGTTTTCAACAATCTTGAATGCGGATCAGCGATCTCTGCATGATGTGCCAAATGCTGTTTTAGGGTACCATGTGCCCGTTCCACTATAGCTTGTCCTGTGGGGGAGTGAGGAATTCCCGTGACATGTCTTACTCCCCATGTCTTCAAAAATCTATCCATCCTGTGGCTAGTATAAGCGGGACCATTGTCCGTCTTTAACTGCTTTGGGACTCCCATGACAGCAAAACAACTAAGCACATGTCTTTCGACATGCAATACTTTCTCTCCAGCTTGTGCCGTTGCCCAAATAAATTTACTATATGTATCAATAGATACATGCACATATTTTAAACGTCCAAAAGAAGAGACATGAGTAACATCCATCTGCCAAAGGTCATTTGAGACAAGCCCTCTGGGATTAACTCCCACTCCTAATCCGCAACCTCCATTATGGTTACTACAGATTGGGCAAGCTCCAACAATACTACACGCCTCCGCCATGGAGATCCCAAATTCGACATGCAGGCCTTTGGCATTTTGGTGGAAAACCGAATGGGCCTCTCTGGCTAAAACAGTTTTTGCAATGGGAACAGCAGTGAAAACAGAGACCAGCCTATCCGCCCTATCATTACCCTCTCCAAGTCCAATATTCCCTTTATGACTTCGTATGTGGATTATAGAATAGGGATTTTCTCTAAGCTTCACTGCCTTTCTGAGTTGGATAAAAAGCTCATGTAACCTCTTATTTTGGACGTCTTTGATAAATGCATCCTCGATTCGCTCAACAATGCCCGTTACATAAAGTGAATCAGTTACAATATTTAGAGGCCCCATCAAGTTCATCATGGCCCATACGACGGCAGTCGGTTCCATGGTCTGTAAAGTATCCTCCTGTCTTGCGTGTAACAATTCCTGTTTCCATGAACCGTTGTCTTGCCATGTAACGGCAGCCCGTTGCGATTTACGTCCTGCATCAGTATATGCTGTTACCGCGTCTTTTATAGGGTTCTTTTCTCTTTTCGGGCATGTCATCCAGTTCCATTGCCCGATCCATCGTAATAATGGGGACTCAAAGCTATTAGTCTCAATCACACAACCAGCACCAAGCAACGCCTCTTGCAAATGTTCACTATTCTGTAGATACCATTGTAAAGAGTCTTTTCTTTGCATGGGTAAATATATTGTGGAAGGCTGGCAGCCTTGAACTTGTAAAATTCTTTCCCGTCCTCGTTTTATCAAATCCGCCAAATTTTCCACTTGTTGTACCAAGGTTTTAGCCTGCTGTAAAGCAGGGGATACCCATTCAAGAATACCCAATTCCCCGGTTTTCTTTAATTGCATGAGAGCTCCAATCAGGTACCGATGCCCTAACCACACAGCAAGATCAATCGGAACAGTAGCATCGAGTCGATGTACATGTCCTGTAATAGCGCGTTCTACAATTTGCTGTATGAGATTTTTCTGATAAGGGGTAACTCTAAGTTCTATCGTAGGGTCCGTACCTTTCAATAATGGACGGAGTCCTTCTAGCAATTCATTTGGTATACCCACTATGGGCCGTAGCCACTGCAAGTCTCCTAAAAATCTTTGTGCATCATTAAGAGTCCGTAGTCGCGACTGTAACTGTAATTTCTGAGGGGACACAGTTTTGTCAGTAAGCACCCATCCTAAATATTTCCATGGTGACGACTGTTGAACCTTATCTGAAGAAATTACCAGATTAGAACATTGTAACACTCGTTGGATGTGTTCAATCTGCTTGTCAGAAAAGGGGCGCAGCTTGAGCAAATAATATATCATCCATGTAATGATAAATTATAACATGTTTCCATTGTTCTCGTAAGGGCTGTAGTGCAGCAGCTACATATAATTGACACAAAGTGGGGCTATTACGCATACCCTGTGGTAATACTGTCCATTCAAATCGTTGATCTGGGCCCTCTCTGTTAAGGGAGGGTAAGGTAAAAGCAAACCGTTTTTGATCCTGAGGATGTAAATCAATTGTAAAAAAGCAATCCTTTAAATCAATAATTAGCAGAGACCAACACTCTGGAATCATGGCTGGATTAGGTAGCCCTGGCTGTAAAGCACCCGTCGGTTCCATCTGATTATTAATCTCTCTCAGATCATGTAACAATCGATATTTACCTGACTTCTTTTTTATGACAAATATTGGAGAATTCCATGGACTAGTGGACAAACATAAATGACCTTGTTGAAATTGCTCTTTGACCAATTGATGAGCATGAAATAGACTTTGCCGTTTTAATGGCCATTGCTTAACCCATACCGGTGTGTTGGTAGTTCAGGTAATGGGAATTGGGAAAGTCCAAGCAATGGCTAATAGGCCAAAGGGTGCTCATTCGTAAGTACAACCGCCAACTGTGAGAGTATATCCCTTCCAATTAGACACTGCACAGTTGGTGGTAGTTGTACCACAGAAAACACAGCAGAAACTTGACGACCCTCCAGTTTTACTTTCAACGTAGGTGTTCTCTGAGCAAATGTCATACCCCCAACTCCAGAAACCGTAGTACCTGATGGAAACAGGGGCCATCCTTGGGGCCACTGTGATGGAGTAATTATACTAGAATCTGCCCCAGTGTCCAAAAGGGCCATAAGGATCAGTTTTTGATTGTCATAACCAATCTCAACCTTGTGTCTAGGTCGATCATTTAATGTCAAGGTTAAAAGAGTCAGTCCCCCTGAAGAGCCGAATCCTTCATCACCTCGATCCTTATCAGTTAACGACGGCATTCCCTTTGTAAGTTGTTCCAATGGGATCAACTGAGCGATACGTTGTCCCTTGGTTATCCGTATGGGAGGAAAAGGGGTATATAACATTATCATTATTTCTCCGGTGTAGTCAGCGTCAATAACGCCAGGTAAAACAAAGAGTCCCAGCATTGATGCCGATGACCTGCCGAGTAATAATGCCCCCACAAACTTATTTTGAATCACCACAGGACCATACACTCCAGTGGGAATTCGATGTGGCTGAGTATTTAGGAGACTAATGTCTACAGCGGATGCCAGGTCAAGTCCGAGACTGCCTCTTGTTGCTGGTCTGAGGCGGGAGACGCTACCTGCTGTGCAGCAGCTACTTGTGTCTGCGCGCGGCTGCTCCGATTTGCGCTCCCAACGGAGTTTCCCGAACGGCGATGACAGGCTCCCGTTTTATGATTATCCGAACGACACTTGACACACCACACACCGGAGGCAGTACACTCTTTGCGAACGTGGCCCAGAAGGCCACACCGAAAGCACCTTGCTCGGCCAGTCCCCGGGGACGTCTTCTGTCGAGTAACGACCGACGCTTGGAGGGGTGCAAGAGCTGCTAACACTTGAGTCTGAGATGCCTTAGCTTGTTCTTGTAACCCAACCCCCAACTGCTTTATAGCCTCTACTACTAAAGCTTGAGGTCCAGTGGGCACCTGAGCCATCCTTTCTAATGCTTCCTCTATTGTCCAATTGGCACCAAGAGTGCTCAAAATATTACGAGTAGTAGTATTACAATTTTGTAAGGCACACTGTTTTAACAAGGTTCCTCGCATATGTTCAGGAACCCCAGCTCTCTCTGTAGCTGCAGCAGCCTTGTCTATGAATGCCCCAAATGTTTCGTCCCTGCCTTGTCTTATACCCATATAAACTGGAACGCCCCCCGGTTCTTTCACTCGATCAATAGCTCTCCTTACTAGTTGCATTGCCTCTCTCAACTTATCTGCACCTATCATTGCTTGTGCTTCAGTGCGTAAAAACGGTCCAAGTCCCATAAGTTCCTCTACAGTCACTCCCTGCAACGGATCCCCAGGCTGTCTCTGAATTGCAACGGATTCATGCACTAAACTCTGCCAATGAGCATTAAACAACAATTGCTGATGCTGGGTAGATATCAATCGAATTATCCCTCAGCAGTCAGCAGGTAATAAAATTTGTGTACTCCAGATATAATCTAACATTTGTTTCGCTGGCTCGCTATGGACTCCAAATTGACTGACCGTGGCGCACAATTGGGACAATAATTTCCAATCCAAGGCTGAAACTGTCGCTTGCACACCGCCTCCCGGAATTGCTGGAATGTGACAGGACAGGCTAGCTGTGCAGCCACTTGCAATACCTCTCCATCCCCCCGCTCCAGCCCTTCCCGAGCTAGCGCAGCCCAAGCTTCTCTACGTTCCTTTGCCATAGCCTCAGCCAGGTCCGCTTCCGCCCCTGGAGTTGGCTCCGACAGAAACGGATTAGTAGGGCTGCTTGATGTGTCCTTGGGAGCAAACTCGCTCTCGGGGGCTGAGGGTACAGAAGGAGGAGGTTTAAATCCATCAGTAGAAGGAGGAGGCGATGGAGGCAAGTATACGGTAGACACACTTGGGGGTAAGGGGGCATCTCGCGGCCAGTCAATCCCGTACGTCTTATTCTTTTCATGAGCAGCAGATGCCTGTTCAGCCGCCCTCTGTTCTGCCTGATATCGTAATAACTCATTATGTACAGCCCTCCATGGTTTTCCAAATTTCTTGGCTGACTTATCCCCATCAATTGCAGCCTCCCATAACCTATCACCCAATTTACGCCACTCAGATAATTCGTGAACAGTATGCGGGTTCTGAAAACAGCCCTGGGAGTGCCCATAAGCTAACAACCCAGGAAGATCCTTTTGTAAATCGATCTCCCTAATTTGTCTCTTTTGTAAGAGACATGTACATAAATCATATGCTGCTTGCCTCTGCATACCTGAATATCGTCAGCGCGCGCTGTTGCAGCTCTCCAAGGTCTCGGCAGCACGTTTCAGCCGGGTACGCCGATGCGAACGCCCGGGGCTCGACACAGTTTTCTTCGCTGTGTTTTAGCCGTCCTCGCTGCAAAGGACCTGACCACTCGTTGCTCCGTCGTGGATCACGTCGGGGTCACCATTTGTCGGAGACCAACGGGAGACAAGCACATCCGATGATGATCAACAAGTCTCAGTTTATTCAGAATTATCTTATGACTTATATAACAGAGTTAATTAGCTCATACATATTGCAAAAGCCAAGCTCCTTATAGGTGGCTACAGTAGAAGGCATTGTTATCTATTAAATGGATACAGTAGAAGGCTATGCATCTTTTCCCAAGACACTAGTAGCAAGTCATGTACCTTTCCCAAGACACTAGTAGCAAGTCATGTACTTTTCTCAAGACACTGGTATCTACATTATTTTCTAGTTTCTAAACCAAGGTCCTGCATTCCGTGTCTAGCTACATTTAAGCAGGTCTTGTGATCTTGTTGTCATGCCTCTTGTCACGTAGCCAGTATTCAATAATATCTTCCACATTTCCTCAGGTGAATGTGTGTGTGCTGGGCTAGCTGGCTGTTGCTGCACCCCTCCCAGGTGCTCCCTGCAGGGCCCCAGGCTGGCGGTGCTGCTCTGCAGAGCGAGTGGGCTGTGGGGCCCCAGGGCCACAGGGTGACTCCTGACTCAGCTCTGGCCCGTGCTGCTCAGGGCAGGAAGCAGACCCAGGCAGACATGGCTCAACATCCCTGATGCTGCTGGCACGTGTCTGTGCTCATGGATGGTGCTCAGAGTGACCCCAGGGTGTTTGCAGTGGCACACGATGTGTTCATGTGTGCACTAGCTCCAGCCTGTGGTGTTTTTTTGAGGGTGCATGAGTCACTCTCCAGTCCCCCTTCCCTGTGCTTCCTGAGTCCCCACTGCCTCTGCTGGGAATGCAGAGAAACTCTGGCTTCCCTATGCGTACCTGGACTTAGCATTTTACCTTTGGGTGACTGCATCATGGGCTGTCCCTCACTTTGTGAAGCTCTGCTCACTGCCCACCCCCAGGCACACGCTGTCTCTGGAGATCCCCTGAGCTCTCCTGGTGGCTCAGGTTCCGCTCCAGAAGGATGGGCATCTGTCATCAGCACTGTCACCTGTGCGACAGCCCCAAGCAGGCAGTTCACCATCTCCACTAGCACTGGTCACTGAGAAATGAGTCGTGAATCCAGCCATTGGTCCCTACCACATCACACTGGGACTCTGAGCTTGTCCCCTGGAGGCCATGGAGTACACAGGCAGAGCAGCGGGCCCTTTTCTGGTGCAATTGCTGGGGCATATTTTTGACTCCCTCTTCTGAAGAAAAGCCAGACTTGAGGCACATCTCTGAGGATATCCCCTTTTATTTTTACCTGGTCAGCCGGTACTCACAGGAACACCCACGGGAACACAACCCTACAACCACCGTGCAGAGAGAACTCTTGGGCTATATACACGCACGCTAGAGCACAGCAGGACAGTGGGGAAATGAGGAGACCAACCCCCAAAAGAGAAAGTCCTTCTGCTGTAGGTGGGCATGTCTCCAGAAAAGCTGCAGCCCTCACACAAAGGTTGTAGTGAGGAAATGGCTGCTGTGGCAATGGGAGAACGGTCCTGAGGAGCACAGGGTCTGTCCCCACAGGCTGCTCCCACTCTGCTTTGAGCGTTGGAGCACAGTAGAGGGAAGGGACGAGGCCATGGTGAATCCTGGCCGCCACCCTCACAGGAGAGGGGTGCGAGATAACACCCTGATTGTGGCCAAGGGAGCTGAATTGCCCTAATGCACATGGGACACAAGGCCTCACCCTGTCTGTGCTCATCTGAGCCTGACTCTGTTGCCATGGGCACCCTTGGTGGCAGTGCCAAAAGAGGGGCTGCAAAGGGAAACACTTACACTCCTTACACTGAGGGCATCCGAGGGAGCTCAGGCTAGCAGGTTCTGAAGTTCCCCCATCTCTGCTGATGAAGGGAGAAGCCTGGCTTCCTGCTTCAACAGGGTCTCTGGGTCAGACTTGGAAGAGCGCTTCCTAAGGATAAGTGCATTTTTTCTTTTGCAAGAGTGTAACAGAGAAAAGTGAGACAGGAAGAAATGAACAGCACTCATCTTTGATGCCAAATAGCCTTGGAGTGAGGAGTAGATGCACGTTGGACAGTTACTGGTGCTGGCATTGTAGCCAGTGAAGCAGTTTCCTGAGGGCATCCTTGAGCCCCTTGTTCCGCAAGCTGTAGCTGAGGAGGTTCACTGCTGGAGGCACCACCGCCTACAGAAGAGCCAGCACCAGATCCAGAGCTGGGGAGGAGGTGGAGGGGGGCTTCAGGTAGGCAAACACTGTAGTGCTGAGAGAAAGGGAGACCAGGGCCAGGTGCGGGAGGCACATGGAAAAGGCTTTGTGCTGGCCCTGCTCAGAGGGGATCCTCCGCACAGCAGTGGAGATCTGCATGTAGGACGGCACAGTGGAAACAAAGCACTCAAAGCCCAAACAAACACTAGCTGCAATAACCCCAGCTTCCCTGAGGGAGGATTCTGAGCAGGAGAGCCTGAGAAGCTGGGGAATTTCACAGAAGAACTGGCGCAGGACATTGCTTTGGCAGCTGCTGCCGCTTTGACACAAGCTCTGCTGCCCAGGAGGGTCCCGTAGTACAGGGGTCTGCAGATGGCAGGGAAGTGGTTATGGGCCATGACAGTGAGAAGAGAACACTCTGGTGATAACAAGAACAGGAGCAGGAAGAGCTGGGCAGCACATCCTGAATAGGAAATAGGCCTGGTGTCCCCGAGGGAATTGGCCATGGATTTGGGGACAGTGATGGAGATGGAGTCAAGGTCAAGGAGGCAGAAGCTGAGGAGGAGGAAGTACCTGGGGGTCTGGAGGTGCTGGTCGCAGGCTACAGCTGTGATGCTGAGGCGGTTGCCCAGGAGGGCAGGCAGGTAGATGCCCAGGAAGAGTGTGAAGTGCAAGAGCTGCAGCTCCTGTGTGTCTGCGAACGCCAGGAGGAGGAACTCGTTGAGGGAGCTGCTGTTGCCTAGATGTTCTCTCAGGGCACAGGGGGACTGTTGGAGAAGGAAGAGATGTTGACAAGTTAGGACAGACTTCTATGAATAAAACTTTCTCCTAACCGTCTCGCCTGATCCCAAAATATACACACCTCTCTGCATGTAAGAAAACTCCTGTTATTTCCCTTGGCATAACCTTGATTAAACTACTCCAAGCCTCAGTAGTGAAGCCTGCAGGCCTAAGCTTGAACTTTAACCAAACCTGTGGGCTACTGCTGACACAACAACTGCAGAAGCAGCCAGAATCAGCCCTCCAACATACAGAACACAATGGACAGAGGTCACGGTTAACCTTTGAGAAGATACAGAACACAACGGACAGAGGTCTCAGTTAACCTCCGGATAAGATAAGGCACTTTGAAGCAGGAACACAGCAACCGTCCTGGGATGTAGACACAATCCATTTACAAGGAAAGAGACCAGCAACTCAGGAAAGAAGACTGGAAGAGACTGTCACTGGCAGGCGGGGAAATAAGACTGGAAGGAGTATAATTAGCCCAGAATGTCTTTGTTCTGGGTCCCTCTTTGGAGGCACCCAGCTCCAGCTGAAACAAACGATCGTATAAGAGTCTGACTCTGACTTAGTGGTGAATGCCTGCGGACCTTTATACCAGTTTGGCGACCCAGATGGGACCGAGGCTTCTCTGTTTGGTGTGACTCTGTGGAGCAACCGCTGGCAGCATATGTGTGAGTTCACCTTATGGATTGCTCCTCAGGGTCGCACTGATCAGGGATACCAAATTTCCACCACTAAGTATTTTATTTGGGGCTCGAGTCCCTTGAAAAAGGAAAAAAAGCAGGTTATCTGGGGTTCAAGTTCCTTGAAAGGAGGGGGAAAAAAGAAGAAGAAAAAAGGGGTTGGGGGTTTGAAAAAGGGAAGAGGGAAAAAAAAGTGGGTTCAAGTCCCATAGTGTGCACACTGAAAGGGGTTGAGTGAAGGGGTTTGAGTTCTCCTCAAAAAAAAAAGCAAAAAAAAAAAAAGCAAGAAATTTGAGTTTGAGTTCTACCCCACAGATAAAACACCTTCCGGGGAGACTTCCTGAGACTGGGTGAGTACTACATTTTCTATGTTCCTCTAAGCTTTTACAATTAGGTGGAGTGGGAGAGGAGAAGAAAGAAACAGAAAAAAAAAAAAGAGAAAGGAAAATAGGACCTGGATTAAGTGCCCCAAAGGGGACACCCTTGGCAGAAATTATTACTATTTGGAAACATATTGCAGGGATTGCAGGTATGTCATGGAGACAATGAATAATTTTGTGCCGGGAGGACTGGGCTTTTATTAGTCATGATGGCAATGCAGCCGAATGCTGGCCGGCAAGTGGTAGTTTTGATTCACAAGTATTAACTTTCTTACGGCACCAGCTTGAGGATCATTATCCTGGTCAACTGGATTACTGGTATGTGTGGGACAACTGGGCATATGAATGCCAGAAGGACAGCACAATCTGAACAATGGTGATAAGTAGCAGACAGTCAGTGCATGGTAGTAATGATAATGGCAATGGGAATGCTAAGAAGATTAGAAAGGTGAATGAGAATGGAAGTTATGAAGAATGTGAGGAAGGGAAAAATAATGATGAAGGAGGGGCTGCTTCCCCGTTGTCTCCTGCCCTCCCATTACCAACTGCGAATGCTGAAATAATACAAGCCCCCTTATGGGCAGTCCCAAAAGCTGGTGCCCTGTGAGAGGGGGGAGCAGGAGTAGCCCAAGTGTTTACTGCTCGAGTTTATGGACCCTGGGGACAGCAGGATTTGATTCTGTGGGGGCAACAGACCCCTCGGTTGCGGGAGGATCCTGAGAAGGTCATTCGAATTGTGAAAGGCATCTTTCAGGCATATGAAATACGCCTACCTGGGGAGATGTACAGATGTTAGTAGACACTCTGTTTACACCCGATGAGAAACACGCGATTTTAGCTGCCAATCAACATTAGGCAGAACAGGGAGGGGATCCTGAGACTCGTACCCACCCTGGCCCACTATAGATCTTTGGTGGGATTATTGGAATGATGCGGATCACAGGCAGCTTAGACAGGCTCGGAGAGGATTGGAGGAAGCTATTAGGCTTGCAGGTGTTAGACCAGGGAATTGGTCAAGAGTAAGGGAATGTCAACAACAACCTACTGAACACCCATCCGCATATCTGTTGCGTTTGTTTAAGCAAATGTGACTGTATGGGGGTGGAGTGGACCCAGAAGCTGAGGCTCAGAGATGATTAGTTGTGTCTACTTTTGTTGATCAAGCTGCCCCAGATATAAAAAAGTCTTTTTCTAAACATGTGCCTGATTGGCCAGGAAAGACTGCAGATGAGATTGTCCGCTTGGCAACCTTTGTATATGACAGACGTGATGCTAAGAAATTAGAGGAGGAAAACCCTAAATTAAAAAAGGAAGAAGCCACAATTGTGGCTGCAGTCATGTGAGGAGCTATTTACTCCCTGTGAGTGCAGAACTGGGCTTTTTATAGGACCAGGTCATGGATCTTTTCCTGGACGGTGGACGGGTGGGATGGCAGCAGGACGAGGAGTCATGAGGGGAGGAAGGGGAATTCCATTGACTTCTGCACCTGGGTTAGGTTCTTGGGAGGGTTATTATTGTGGGAAGTGAGGACATATGCAGCGTGAGTGCCCAAGCTGTGCACGAATTCAGCCACAGTCAGGGGTGAATCCTCCTTTGGGAGAAAATCAAGATGTAGGCCGAACTGATGAATGACTAGTTGAGGAGGAATATCCTTGTGCTTGTATTCGATGTGTATGTTTTTGGATGTAATCCCTTTGGCTAGTCAGGGCGGCATAACCAGGAAAGTTGCTGGAAAGCAAGTAACCTTTCTAGTGGCTACCGGGGCTACTTTATCTCTTTTGAATTATACAGATAAAGGGTTGTGTTCTGGGGAGGTTTGGAAAATATGGGGTGTGATGGGGGGAGGAGAAAAACCCCTGAGCAAACCATTACTGGCAGTTATAGATGCAAAAGCAATATGGAATCAATGTGTTTTGGTTGAAGAATCCCCTGTGTGTTTCTTAGGGCGGGCTTTGTTACCAGCACTTGCTGTAGAGACATGGGCAAGTGCCAGCGGTATGGATTTGGTAATTATGGGTGTTTCAGAAGTCGGTGCATCAGAAGTGCAAGTTCCGGTGGCAGATGTTCCTCTTGAACTAGGTGTTCAAGCACTCCTCCACTGCTGTGCCTGCTAAACTGTGGAGTGGGAAAGGAACAGGCGTGGGCTTGCTTTTATCTGCAGAGCCTGTATCCATAACAACTCTCCAAGGCCCCATCCAGCTGTAAAACAATATGCTATCCCGCATGAGGCAGAAAATTGTTCCAAAGCAGATGGATACCTATGTAGAACAGGGGATTCTGAAGCCCTGCATTTCTCCTTTCAATACACCCATTTTACCGGTACATAAACATCGCCTGGACAGTGATGGCGATCCTGAGTATCGATTTGTACAGGATGTACATGCTATTAATCACTATGTTGTCGGTTTTAACTCCAATTCCTGTATGGGCTAAGGGGTTTACAGTAATAGATTTAAGTTCTGCTTTCTTTAGTATACCTGCAGGAGAAGAGAGTCAACTTTTGTTTGCATTTACCTGGAAAGGACAACAACTGACCTGGACACGACTTGCACAAGGATTCACTGGCTCACCAGTGAATTTTTACTCGGTTGCTGCGGAAAGGTTTACATAACATTGTTTTATCCTGTGATTCCGTGTTAATACAGTATGTAGACGATTTATTGCTTGCTAGGAGAACAAAAAATGCTTGTACTTCACATACAATAATTTTGTGTACAGCCTTAGCTGAAAAGGGACATCATGCATCCCCACCTAAGCGCCAGTTCTGTCAAGAAAGAGTAAAATATTTAGGATTGATTCTAATGGAAGGAAAACGATCTCTCCATCCTGAACGCATTAAAGCAATTGAAGATCTACCTTGACCTGTGACGAAAAAGCAGATTAGAGGTTGTTTTTAGGGGCAGTAGGCTTCTGTAGACCATGGATTCCCGGGTTGGGGGACTTAGTAAACCCATTAGTGGGAGCAACTGAACAGGAAGCAGTAGAACCTATAAAGTGGACAGTCAGAGAGATTTGGCATTTAACAAAATTAAGGAGGCATTAGGTAAATCCCTGGCTTTAGGGCTCCCCCATTATAAAAAACCTTTCCAGCTGTACATTCATGAACAACAAGGGGTTGCCAGTGGAGTGCTGACTCAAATGCCAGGTCCTCAACCCAGAGCAGTCGCGTATTATGCAGTACAATTGTATGCTGTCCTTCTGGGGACTCCTGGATGTATGTGTGCGGGGGCTGCTGCAGGAATCATTGTTGGGAAATGTCGAACCATAGTTCTGGGACTATAGCAGATTGGTGTAAGTTGCAACATCCGTTGCAGTCATCTGTGATGGCATTAGGGAAAAGACAATGGCTAATATCAGACGTGTTACCTCGGTGGGAGGAGATGAATGAGCAAGACCCACCGATTAATAGTAGACCCTTTAGGGGTACGTCAAGGAAATACAAGGCCTTAGTTGCATTCAAGCCCAACTTTGGCTACAAACAGTAGCTGCATCCATAACAAGGGAAGGAGAGAATGGTATACTTCCCGCAGAAACCCGAAACTTGATATGGGAAACGAGTACCATATCTGAAGGGAAATATCCAGCTTGGTGGCAAATGCTTAATTTGCCATTCGGTAAGGAGCAAAAAGTGATAACTGCTCTCGTTCTCACTATTCAAGAAGCACAGGTCTCTACAATCTAGCCTATTGTGCCTCTAGGCTGGATCCATGGGGATGTTGCATTACATCCTTTGGAAAACAGGGGATGGGCACAGCACATTCGTGATAAGTGGAACACTATAGATTTAGCCTCCTGGATGGGTTGGGATCAATTAGGATTTGTACGTGAAGGTAATGCCCTACAAACTCAAGACATTTGTTTAGCCACGGAACACAGTGTTTGTCATGTTGGGGTGCAGACCCAAAGTGCAAATGAGAAGGTAACTTTGGTCTCTCCTGGGAAGGGTTGTCTATGTTTGTGGAGTCAGGGCAGCACTGTTATAATTGATGGTGCAATGTTGTATCACAATAATAGTTTAAATTTGTGCATGTGTAACTGTACAATGGTAAAGGGATGTGGCTACAATTATACAAGCCCCGTAACAACTCACCAGTTACTCCAGGGAAATTATTCATGGATTTATGAATTATCACCAGTACCGATTGGAATGCATCTCAGGTTAGTGAAGGAATTATTACACCATGAGCAGTTGCGGACGTTTCTCCAGAAGGTCAAAGAAACAGGGAAAAGTACCCTGATGACTGCAGAGCATGATACACAACAGAGTCAAGCGATACTTGAAAGAACCAAAAAAAAGTCACAGAGCATAAATGGTGGGAAACTTTAGGTGGTCTCCCACCACTTCTGGCTTGTATAATTGTTTGCTGCATGCTGTAGTGATTCTGTTCTGTCTGATCATTGTGTGCTTTGTGCTCCCCTTGGGATTGTATATAAAATTGTGAAGGCTGGCTGCTCGTCTTGAAAAATGGCTATATTACAAAGACAAACAGCCAGAAAAACAACGGGGGGATTTGTAAGAAAACTACTGTTAATTCCATTGGCCTAACCTTGATTAACTTAGCATCAGTGCCTAAAGTAGATGAAGCCTGCAGGCCTCAAGGCTGAACTGTCCTTGAACTCCAGAAACTTTGCGAAGGATGTGACCTTGCCAGTGTTGTAACTGCCAAACCAGTTAAAACTAGCTGACAAAGATACAAAACTAGCTCATGAGGCTACAAAGTAGACTGCAGGAGACAAGATGGGATGCACGTGGGTTGCGGTTGACCTTGGAGGAGATAAGGGCCTGGGAGACACAAGGACATGGCATCCATCCTCAGTTACACCAAAGCGGCATGGCTCCAGTGTGCACATCAGCAGATGACCGAGTGCTCAGCCCACAGCACTGCTCCTTGGGGTGGGTAACAATAGGCCCATTGACAGGTCGTTCTGTGGGGAATGGCTCCACAGCACCTAGATGTTTACAGTGTGGATCTGTGGTGTGGCTTCTCTTTTGCATGGCCTTGTCAATCATGGGCTGGTTAGAGGGTGTGCCCCTAGGCTTCAGCAACCCCACAGGTGGGGGCTCTGGCCCTAGTGCACTCAGGGTTCCTTCACTCTTGGGGAGCACCCCAGAGCAAACCTCTCTTCTAGCGGCTGCACCACCCGGAGTCCCACGCTTGCCTGGGTGGCGCCTGTCAGGATCACAGATGTGATGGGATAGCTCACACCACTGGAACCCGGCAAGGATGGGATTTAGGCTCTTTCAGAAAACAAAACCAGAAGTCAAGAGGAACATGCCGTAGCTCAATTTGTTTCATCAAAAGTTGAAACTACAAACTGACAACAGCAAGATGGTGGTGAGGTGGCCAAGAGGTTACAGGGATGCACTGCTAATCTATTCTGCACCATGCACACAGCCTCCAACCCCACCCTCCTCAAAGACACTCCTGTTTCTGGCTCAAGACCAACCTGGAAGGAGTGTGTTGGGGCAGTGACAGTCCTGCAGCTCCTGTCCCTACAGGCAAGCCTTTTCAAGCTCCTTCTCTAAGCTGGCAGCAGCTTCCTCTCCACCCTGCTCTCATTTGAGTTCAGTCACAACAAAAGCCCAACTTCCCTGGAGGTACATCTCTGGGGAGTCAGCTCTGGGACAGCAGATCTGCTGGTGGCTGGGACATGCATGTCGCTGTGGGATGTCCTTTCTGGACCATGTGGGATGGCCAGAGAAGCTGGAGAAGAGCATGGAGGATGCGCGGGTGTCCTGTTGCCGCTGAGCTGAGCTGAGCTGTGCCATCTCCTTCCCTGATGGGAAGGACAGAAGAGGGAAGAGTGTGTGTCAGTGCTGGGTGGTCGTGTCCGTACATCTCGTTACTGAACGGGGAGAAGGGAGGGTGCAGTGGCATGGGGCAGTGAAAGAGGCTGGCTGAGCCCCCTGCTCCAGCACCTGGGTGGCAACATGAGAGCTATTCAGACATCTGCCTGATGTGCAGACAGCTCTGCCAGAGACCCCCCCCGCCATGGTAAGGTCAGTCCTTCATCCGCCCCGAGCGCAACCTCGGGGGAGAGGACAGTGCTCTCAGTCCAGGCTGCGCTCGAGTCTTGGCCTGACTTGTTGGCTGGAGACAGGCTGAGACTGGAGACAGAGTGGGATGTCCTGGGTCACGGTTGCAGCTGAGCTGCTGACGGGAGAGCAGGGTTCAGCAGCAGCAAGAGCTGGCAAGAGGGGCAAGAGGACCAAAACAACTTGAGGGGTTGCAGGAGCAGGCCTTCCCCTTCTGTGCAGGGACGGAGGGCTGCAAGGTGCTGCAGCTGGGCTGGCCAGGACAGTCTGGTGGGTGAGTAGGTTTGGTAAGGGAAGTGGGGAGGACTGAGACATTTGTGCTGTGAGCTGGTACAGAGGGAATAGGGAACACAAAAGCAAAGTCTGTTTGCAGTGCTCAGCACCATGCTCAGCACACACTGAAACACAGGAAGTTCCACCTGAACAGAAGGCAAAAGTTCTGGACTGTGAGGGTGACTGAGCACTGGCACAGGTTGCCCAGAGAGGCTGTGGAGTCTCCCTCCTTGGAGAGATTCAAAAGCCGTCTGGGTGGGGTGCTGGGCTGCAAGCTTTAGGGGAGCCTACTAGAGGAGGTGAGGCTCTTGGAGGCCCCAGGTGGGGCTGGCCAGGGACATAAAGGCCTGTTAGTGCCCTCAGGGCCCTGACAAACTCTGCGGTCATCTGGATCACAGCAACTCCATAGGTCATCAGCAACCAGGCAGCTGGGCAGGCATTGTGATGTCCTCAAGGGCATCAGAACATTGCCCCAGCCAAGGTGACAGATTTGGGGGAGAGAAGAGGGAGGACAGGAGAGAGGACATGGCTGGTGCCTTGACGGTGAGGTCACTCCTGTCTCAGCATTGTGATAAGGCAGCAGCAGGCAGGCAGCAGGGCAGCTGTTGGGAGGTCACCCAAGGCACATGAGAGCAGGCCCGGTCGGATCAAAGATCCCTGACCCCATCCTCCACCACTGCTGCTGGTCCTTCTCCTCCTTGAACCCTTTCCCTAAGCACAGAGGCCCAGAGACCTTTGGGGGAAGACTGAGGCAAAGGTGGCACACAGTAGCTCCGCCTCATTGCTTTGCTCTCATTAATTCAGCCACCCTATTCAGCAAGGTACCAGTATTTTCCAGTTCAGCCTACACACTTGGCAGAGGAAGCTCTTGTTGTCCTCGACGTCCCTCGCAAGTCTCAACTCCAGCTGAGCTTTGGCCTTCTTGACACCATCCCTACACACCTGGGGCTTGTTTCTGTATTCCTCTGCTGTAGCCTGTCCTTGCTTCCACCTCCTCTATGCTCCCTTTTTTGCACTGCAGTTCCATCATGAGTTCCCAGCTCAGCCAAGTCAGTCGCCTGATACCTCTGTTTGTTTGCCTGCATATCAAGGTGCAGCCTTCTTGTGCTTGGAGGGTGCCGTCCTTACACACCTGCCAGGTTTCTTAAGCTCCTTTGCCCTTCAGACCTGCTTCTACAGGACACCCCAATCAGTTCCCTGACAAGGGTGAAGTCTGCTCACATCAAGCCCACGCTCTGCACTCTGCTGCTCTCCTTCCTTGCTCCCCTCAGGCTCTTGAACTCCATTATTTCATGGGCGCTACAACCAAGGCAGCCACGCACTATCATGGCCACTCCCTACCGGTTTTCAGCTTCCATTGCTAGTCCTTGCGATCCACATTATTCCCTTCACACCCCCAAAAGCCAAGTGCTCAGTGCAACAAACCTGCACACGAGAGTTCAGGTCCCTTCCCATCTTGCAGCCAGGACTGGCAGCAGGAGAGGGAGGCCCTGGCTCCACCCCTTTCTGCCTCAGGAGGGCTACACCAGCTCTTCCCCCTTGTCACCAGGGGATGTGCTGCCAGGCAAGGGCTGACTCCACTCCTCTGACTGGCTCCTGCAAAGAGTAGGAGGGCCCTGAGACATCGTGACCACAGCTGCGGACAAATAGTTATGGCATGACCTTGGCAGAGAGCTGCCCTGGGAGCAGGCACTGACACTCAACCCCTGACTGCTGAGCTCTTGTTTTGGGGCCCCTCTGGACAGTCACATGCTGCAAATGGCAGAGTTCACACCAGGCCAAGGAAATAGCCACAGCCCCTTGGAGCTCTGGTTTAATGCACAGGAAGACAATTCTGTGAGGGCCGGGATGGCTGGCGCTCACTGGTACCTCTGCTGTTGGCTCGGGAGGCGGCTCTTCTCTCCAGAGCTAAGGAGCAAGAAAGGAAGAGGCTCAGTGGGATGCACAGGCAGAAAGGCAGAGAAACACTGCCGTCTATTTCAGGCCATATATTTGTGGGTGTGCTTCTGATGGCATTTCCATACTCACTGGGATGTGATACAGGCCCCTGGCTCCACCCAAAGTCCTTGGAGCAGTTGGTCAGCCTGAGGCTGAGCCTGGTGGGGCCAAGACTGGGCGGGAAACCCGTTTCTTGGCTTCAGCATTCAGCATTCAGCATTCAGCATTCCGGGGGAGGTTTGAAAAGGGGCAGACAAACATGCCTTTGTGTTCAGTTGCTCAAGACTTCCATGTCCCACACTGTCATCCTATTTGGAGTGCCCAACAGCTGCCCCTTGGAGGGAAGGCATGTCTGAGGCATCCACCTCCAAGGGAGTGCTGGGCATTTGCTGGGGGCTGCAGAGAGGTGCATGGGATCAAGGTCTAAGCCAGGTCAATCCCAAGTCACAACAACTCCTATTCAAACCAGTGGCTCTGGCACTGGGATTCTGACACCTCGGTGGGTCACTACCCCTGCACGCTCCCAGGCTTTGCCTGGAGCTGCTACACACTTACTCCGTCTGTTGTGCCCCCAGCCTCTCGGCTGCTCTTTTCTGCTCCTCGTCTATTCTCCTCGGGAGAATAAAACATTGATGGTCACGTCCTCATCCGGTGCCAGGCAGTACTGGAGGACATCCTGAAAAGAAGGCTTTTCTTCACGCAGCTTCCCAGCACTCTCCTCCTCTTTCCCAGCTGGGGCTAGGGATGAGCCCGACTGCACCCTTGACTGGGTTTCACTTCTCTGCTGAACCTGCAAGACAAGTCAAGGAAGGTTTTAGCCCCACTTCCAAGCACGCTCAGAGGCTCTCAACAGGCACCAAGAGAGCAGCCAGTGCCTGCAGGATCTCTGCTGTCACCAGACCCCTTGCTCTGGCCTGGCCTCAGGCACCCCATGAAGGCACGCTGCCACTGTAGCTACAGAACTGGCAGGGTCCCTGCAGCATACCCTAGCCATGTCACAGCCTGACCAGGTTTCACTGCTGCTTCCCACTGGCACTTCTCTCTCAAGCTGGGATCTCTCAAGGCAACACAAACGAGGGAAGGGAATTGTGACTTGCAGAGCAGGACACCTGCCCTGCCTTCATCCCAGGCAAAGACTGGGGATGGGGGTTTAGCAGGGCTCGTTCTTCCTACAGGGCACAATTGTCTCACAACTGCCTCCTCTACACTGCTTGACTTGAGCCATCCAGTCAGCAATCTTAAGCTAATATTTGCAATACGAAGCCTCAACTCCCTTAAGCAAACACAGCCCACAACTTCGCACAGGGGCTCTTTTCAACCCATGAAGTGACCTCAACATGCTCTCAAGGGGAAACTGATGTGTCACCAGGGCATCACTGCAATTCCCCATTGGCCCCCCCTCTCCCACCAGGAGCTCACTCCTCACATCATGAATGAGTGGAAGGCATTGCCATTGGTAGAGCAGAACTCCAAAACGAAATCCTCCTACCGGGCTCAGGGGCTCAGAGCACACAGTCCACTCAAATGAGGGGAAGGAATTGCTGTTGGCTCAGCAGGAGCTAGGAATGCAGCCCTGCTGTGGCATTCAGCACGTCACACCAAACAAGCCTGAGCACCCCTGCTGACCTCAGGTTGCACCATCAGCATCAGTGCTCATGGCCTCCCTTGCTGCTTCCCCAACACCCAACAGCCCAGCAATGGGCCTTTCATACCACTGGCACTTCTCTTGGACCACGGAGCCCATTCCTGGGCGTCCTTGGCCTCTTATGGATGCTTCTGCAAAAGAGCTCCAGAGGAAATACGGCGGTCTTCTTCAAACATGCGCCTCTGTCTTCAGTTGCCTTGCTTGCTTTTCAGCCAAACCCACAGGAAAGGAAAATCTTCCTGGGCGTTCAGATTTTAGGAAAGGCAGGACTCCCCTGCCTCGCTCTTCGGCAGCAACAAGGCACCTCCAACCTGGCTCCCTGAGGAACCTGCAAGGCTCTGCTGCCCTGGAGCAGAGGAAAGGCTTTTTCTGTCGGAAGGTTTACAAAGTACCTGGCTCCTCTCTGCCTCTTCCTTTTCTCCCTTGCCTTTCAGGCCTGCCCTTTCTTTCTTCTCTTTTGGCTTAGCTGAGGAGTCCCACAGATCTCTTTGCCCCTGCACAACAGACAGAAAGGCTGCGTGCTGCAGGGCCACAGAAAAGACACAGCAAGGAGCACTACTGCCATCTGTTTCTTTCCAGTGGCGGAAGGTAATTTCTCTCTCTCTCCAGCCCTTTGTCTCGAGCCTTTCTCTCAGCGCTCTTAGGCCCTAAAGCTAGTACTGGCCAGACAGAAAATCCCTGCTTTCTTCTGACCAGGGAGCTAAATAACCACTCAGAGAAACAGAAGGTGCCCTCCTTCCATCCCTGAAAGGCTCAGCAGGTACATTTCCACGAGGAACAGGGCCAAAGAGGGGCTTTTGATGTGATTCCGGAGAAGGCAGTAGTGACCAACGCCTAGAGAAAATAGAGCATAGCCTGCGCCTTTTAAAGCAAGCCCCTGAAAAGGTCAATCCAAGGTCTAATGAACACTTAGGAAGGAGGCTTCTATACCCGCTGCCCATAGAACTGCACTTTTCCACAAGCCCAGATGGCACAAGGAGGACCTCAGTCACTATCACATACCTGTCCTGCCCTCTCCTGGCTTTTACTGAGAGGGCTCACAGCTGGGAGTCTGGCTTCAGCACTTTGCTTCCTCTTGCCTTTCTCCACCTTCCTTGAGGAGCTCCCTCGGATGGCTGGCAGCATGCTGAAAACACACATCACGGGGAGGTGGTGTGAGGGTGTGAGCACAGGGGCAGTTTGCTCCCCAGCCCGCACTCACAAGCTGGCCACCTGCCACTGCAGCACAAGGCAGTTCTGCAGGGGAATGACGTGCGTTCAAATACATGTGTTCCCTTCCACAGAGACAGAGATCACCCCTGGCTGAAACAGCCTGGGCTGCCCAACATGCCCACAGAAATGCTCAGGATGCCCACACCCAGGCTCTCTCTGGATGCAGCCAGGACTTGTGGTGCCACGTCATGTGCAAGGACAGGCTCCGAGAGACACCAGTACGTCCCTTCCTGGCAATCGCATTTATCACTGCTCGGTGGTCCAAAATACTCTGTGGTTGGGGATGGAAAATGCAGTATTACGGGGACTCAGTGTCAAGAATGGAGCAAGTGATCAGGGGAGGAAAGCACGCCTGCCATTTACCCATCCCTGCCACTCTCTTGGGCCTGCCACAAGACAACTTTTCAGATGAACGAAAAGGCTTAAAGGGAACCAAATCATTAACAGACCCTCCTGCTCTGTATCCTGGGTGGCGGGAGAACTGCAGTTTCACTTTGCCTTGCAAAGCAACGTCCTTTCCATTCAAAGAAAGAGCTCCTCCATGTTTAATCCCTTCTGACTTAGTACTCAGTGGCCATCGCAAACAGCCCAGAGAGTGGCACAGAGCTCAGACAAACACCTCCTCTGTCTAAAAGCCACTCCAAGAGCGTTCAGTCTTTCCCTCACCCTTGGAAAATGTCTGTGCATCCCCAACATTCTTGTCACCAAGAAAGAAATGATGCTGCTTACTTACATCTAAAGGGCATGAGAAAAGGGCCCTGGTCTGCCAGAAGCTACGTTTGCACTGAGTTGCCAAAAAGCCCGTACTCTGGAGGCAGAGTCAGGAGAACCATGAAGCGAACCCGGGGGTCTCCCAAGAACTTGCTGTGTGCTGGCCATCCAGCAAGGGAGCAGAGGTCATTGTGGCATGTGGTCAAAGGCCTTCAGAGTTACCACCAACACTGTCTCCAAAGGAAACGTCTCACTCAAACAACAAGAGTACAGGGTCACCCTCAGCCCTTTCTCCAAGTGCCTCACCTGCCAGGAGGAGCTTTGCCCTTGCCTGTGTCTCCCTTTCCTTTGTCCATGTTGAGAGCAGGAATTCTGGGTGGAGGAGGCTGCTCTCTGAAGAGCAGGTGGTTGGCAGGGAGATTTCCTGCAAGCAGGAGGCAAGAAAACACTTCAGGACAGCACTGTGGACTCCTTCTGAGCAGGAATGAGATGCAAATTGGCTCAAGCCTGTGGTAAAACTGTGAGGCCTCCAGCTGATTCCTTTGAAGCTTTGTTTTCTGGGGGGGTCTTAGGCCCTTGGGAGTGCTGGCTCCTGTCCAACTTTCTGCTTGTACTGTGCAACAGCATTTTTCTTTTGGGCTATTCATTTCCTCATGCTCTGTCCCAGTCACATGATGCAAAAGGGGACTTGCTGGGATGCGCCAGTGACCAGAGTCCCTTGAGAGGTAATCATTGCACACGAGGGAACAGAACCTTGCATCTGCCCACTCCTCTCATACTGCCTACAAGTCCTCTGTTGACAGAGTCAACCCAAAGGCATTGTTTTGGGGATGATGATGAGAAATTAAGAAAGAAAGGTTACTCCTTGCTTTGAAAATGAAAGGAAGCCTTGGCACAGGCTCCTAGACTTGTTACCATCTACTCGGGGTGACTTTTCCCATCAGATGAAAACACATTGGTTCCCTGAGATGGGCCAGCTGTTCTCAGGACCCCCATGGAAATGGGGGCAAGTTTAACTCGGAGGTAGCCACTGCAGGTAGGAGTGCTGGGCTGCCCCAAGGTCTTGTTCCCTCCAGAGATTGCCCATATTGGGACAGCAGTGTCACCTCTAGTGCCTCATGCTACCTGAGGCCACCTGGGCACTGCCACCTGGGCTCCTACGCCCTACCAAGGAGCACAGGAGGAGGAGAAGGCACAAAGCCCTGCCACGAATCAGCTCTTCCACTACCTTGCTTGCCCCTGGAGTCAACTTTTCTCCTCTCCTCTTCCCATGTGGGCTTCACAGGTGCCACAGGCTTCACGCGGGGTTTTCTAACTACACTCGCAAGCTTGTACCTGGACACAGGAAAAACACAGCAGCGGGAAGGGAGGGCAGCCCGCTTCCTTTGCACCTTGGGCAAAGAATGGGGACACAGTGGCACTGCGGAGCTACTGTGAAGTCCATCCTTTTCCAAAGCAGAAGATGCAGAATATGCCACATCCTGGAGGACTCCATCAGCAAGCTGAGTAACATCAGGAAGTCCTCCAGTGCCTGCAGGGGCATCAGCTTCCCCATCCTCCCTGGCAGAAAGCTCATTTTCACCTCCCTCCCCTGTGCTGCCATGGCAGACCATCTGCCATCTCCTGTGGCAGCCAGGGGCTCACAAGCAAACATACTCACTCTGGAAAGACAATGGCACGGCCACAAACGGTGAGAGAAGCAGCAGTTTTGGTGCCCGACAGGACTGAATCCCTCAGCTCTGGCATCTGCAAGGTGAGAGACACAGGGGAGATGATGCCAAGAAAACGAGGTCAGTGCTCACAAGGGCAGCACACTTTCCCATGGCTCAGAGAAGAACCTGCCTCTCAGAAATGCTGAAACAAAGCACTCGCTTCCTTACAGCAGCCCCTCAGTGCTACAGCAAAGCAACTGGAGGGAAATAAATGAGAAAGGGCAAGCACACGGTCAGGCTTTTTGCAAGGCTGACAATCCAGAGACTCAGCCCAGGGACCAGGTCTTGCCTCATGCCGAAGGCCATGGAGGCAAGCACAGGGGAAGGCATTTCACTAGCCAGGCTTCCTGGCTGCTGCGGTTTCCCTGCTGGCTTCAGTTGGAGCCTCCTGAGCTGAGAACAAAGGCGTCACACGTGCCGTTAACCCCACAGTCTCTCCTAGCATTCAAATGGCTGCCTCTGCACCCTGGAGGAATAGAGACACTCAGCCCTTCCTTTCCCTTTGCACAGCGGGGGACAACTGTGAGGGCCAAGCCTCTGGTGGGTGTTCAAGGAGCAGCTGAGGGCCCTGCTCTGGGACCCACTGCAACAGAGGCTGGAGAACAGCCTTGGCCCAGAGAACAGCCTCAAAAGACACCACGGACTAAGACAGAAGGAAGAGACAGAGCTGGGAAGCAGGGCTCGGCTACAGCACTGAACCATGGCTTTCTGGAAGGAGACAAATCTAAGGGGAAAACACACCACAGACCTGCCCTTTTCTTTGAATTTGTCCCTCACCACATTGGAATGGGATCCTGGGCAGGAAGGAGCTTTGCTTTGACCCAGGACAGAAATCCCCAAGGTCTTCTATGTCACCGAGTCCTCTGAATGCCAGAGAAGAACAGTGCAGGGAGCTGGCATTACTCTAGGCCACGACTATCCACCCGCCCAGAAAGGTCGTGGCAGGCCATCAGAAATCCACTCACTCGTCCTTTGCTAGGATTCCCAAAAGATTAGAAGCAGCAGTGGAGAAAGGGAAACCTTACCCGCAGGTAAGAGCTGCTGTCAGCTCTCCAGTCCCATTTAGCCTTTGCAGAAAGTCTCTGTAAAACCTCATTTTCACCTCTTTTCCTTGAATGACAAGCAGGCCAATGTCCTTCCACACAAAGGCAACATTCTTCCCGCTCTTGAGGCAGCGAGAGAAAAGACACGTGCTCTCTTCTATGCAAGACTCCACTGGTTTCCGAGGAACAGAGACGTGCGAGGCTATGCGAGCATACTTCAGGGGCTCAGCTTGCTTATGACCTAGGAAGCAACACAGCAAGAACACAGTGCCTAACAAAGCAGTTCAGCAGGCTACAACGGAGCATTGGCAGCTTTGAGGTCTTCCCGCAAGACACTGCTACAGAGCTGTCTTCTTTAACCCTGCTGGTAAAGCTCATGTGGGAAGCTGATGCCATCCCTCCCGAGGAGAAGTTCAAAGCACTCTGCAACCGGATGTGCCAAGAGTACAGCAATGCTTTCTTCCCTACACAGGGAGAAAGAAAGGGCCCTAGCCATCTCCTATGAACAAGAGACATGATGGCAGAACAAGGAGAGGAGAAAGGAGGCCACTTCCCATGATGGGGGAGTGGGTGCCACCACGGTACTTGTGCCCGCACTCAGTGCCTTCCAGGTTGGGAGAGATTTAGCTGTGCCATGTCACAGGGATTCAAGGAAGAAGGAAAACCCACGTACTGCGTCGCTCCTCTTTAGATCCTTCCAGTCACCCGCAGCACCCTCAGCAGTGCACAGCAAACATCCCTGCTTTTGGGGTCAGAGGGCTCCTGCTGCCCCACAGGCATCCCCAATGCCCACTACAGCGGCAGTGCTGCTACCACTGACCAGCAATCACAGAACAGCTGCCCTCTCACAGCTTTGCATACACACTATTGTTCCCATCTCCACTTCAGGGCTCTCTACAGCTGCCTGTGACCTAATTCTAAGGAGCGGGAGAATGGAAGAGCCACCATGAATGCCAGTATTTGCCTTTACAAGCTCCAGGGTGGCATAAACATGAACCAACGGTGTTAACTAAATCTGATGAGAAGCAGCAGCCCCAATACATGTGGCATGTAGCCAGCTGTTAAAGCAAGTCATGCGGAGAGCAAGTGTAATTGTACTCTGCATTAGGATGTCAGGAGTAGTCCAAAAAAAAAATCTGAAGCTGTTCTCAGGGCCTGGTGAAGGAATTCCAGATTTCTAACAGTCACTGCTGAACAGCACTTATGCACATCCCAAAGCTGTCCCAAGGGGAAGCCAAAGTTTCAGCCTGTCTTCTTTACCAGGAGCATAGGCGTTATCATCGGAGAGGCCCTGGACCTCCGCAATATTCTTTGACAGACGGAACAGGGGTCTGCGCACAGTCAGAAGACCACGCTTCCCACCACCAACATGTTGTTGATGTAACAACATCAAAGGTCCCAAGGCGAATAATTCGGACTCCCTGAAAACAAGAAGGAAGAGAAGAAGGAGGAGGCTCTTAGGTGGACAGGCTGGTGACTTGTCAGGGCATGGGGATGATGCTCGGTGCCTTTCCCTACTCCTGGAAAGCTTTGGAGAAGCCTTGCAGAAGGTCTTGTGAAGACCTTTCCGGAGGTTTTCACCCCCCTCCTCTTCACCCTCTCAAAAATACAAGTAAAAGCAGAGAAGTCATCCCTTTAATACATAAGACCCAGAAGAAGGGCTTCCTGGCGAGGCCCAGGAGGGCAGACCCACCTGGTTCAGCATCAGCTGCCGTACAATGTAGTCAGACACACCTTCCCAGACAGCAAGGGTCTCTGGAAAAGAAGGGAAAGACATGTCATGCTCTGAGTGAGCCAGCTCACAACCATTCAGCACATGCCTAACCAAGGAGAGGCGGAGGGCAGGCATCATCAAACAGCACCCCCTCCCCAAACTAACCCCATTCCTCACAGGGGCCATCAGGCTAGAACCTGTCCTGTGACCCCAGCCGAGGTCTGGACCTGAAACAGAGCCATTAGAGCATGGAGATCATGCTACCGGACATCCACAGTGTGTCTCCCAGATCAATGCTTGCTCTGCCAGGCTGGAGGTACAAGGAGATCCAGTGGGAAGGACTAGAGGCAGTGGCTGGGCTCCTGGACAGAAAGCCCCACTGAGCTGAGGAAAAGTGCAAGGGTTCATTTCAAGCACGGCAGTTTCCTGCAGCCTCTCCAGAGCCCAGCAGGAGCTACAGGACCCCTCAGCCTTCTTCACACAGCTCTCCTTTCCTGACAAATGCAGCTCTCACGCGGTGAGCCCCTCCCTAGGGATATTGGCAATGGATTTCCACCCCAGCGAGAGGATGCTGCTGTGCCCGTGGGAGTCCGGGGGCTCAGGGCATCCCCTAGAGGCTCCCCTGTGGGGCCAGCTTTCCCATACGGCATCCCTGCACATGCAGGCTCTGCACGGCCACCCAAGCAGCTCCACCTCCTTCCCACACCAGGATCTCAGGTGGGTGATCCCCACTGTGAGGCCAGCAGCGACCCTCGGGGCAGGGACTTCTGCCTGGGGTGCCCCAGGACAGCAGGGGCAGCATCAGGGCCAGGAGTCAGAAGTCCTGGTGCCCACACTGGCATCTGAGCCAAAAGGCACCATCAGTCAGACCATCAGACCATCCAGCTTCCCCCTGGCCCCAGGGTTTCCACAGCCATGTTCAGAGTTAATGAGCTCTGCGACAGCTCCTGGGAATGAGCTCCTGAAGTCTTTACCCTGGGTGGGAGTGTTGGCACCCTCTGCCCACGCCGTGTCCCGTGGCCAGCGTCCCAGAGCTCCATCTTTGTCCTCCTTGCCCTGTGTCAACCTCACAGTAGGAGGTGACAAGAAAACAGCTCCTCTCCTCCTCCTTCTCCTCCACACTTCACCACAGCCCCACGCTGCCTTGGCCTCCCCGCCGCTGAGGCTCAGTGGCTCCTGGCAGCAGAGCGGTGCCGAGAGCAGCCCCAGCGTCTGGGCTCCCTCGGGCTCACCAGGTCATTCCCCTAGGCAGAGAGGGGCTGCGTGGGGCAGGGCTGCTCACAGCTCCCCCTCACCCCCAGAACGCTTCCCCAGAGGATTCTCAGGAGGAAGCTCAAGGCAGAGACAACACCAAAGGCAAGGAGCTTCCCTGAGTCTCTGCTTTCAGCTCCCTGCTGTTGGGCTGGGGGCAAGGGAAAAGGAGCTGCCAAGCCTGGGCAAGAGCCAGAGACTCCCAAGGCCACGCAGAGACCAGCAGGTCTGCGAGGAAGCTCAGGAAGTGCCTTCCTGCACTCTCTGCCCACGCACAGCACCAGCAGCACCTCTGCTGGCCCCATCCGGCTCTCTCCCAGCTGCTCCACAGCACCTGCCAACATACAGATAGCCTTTGACGCTGCCCCACTGCCGGGGGGGTGTCCGTGGGGCAAAGCCAAGTGCATGGGGGGGTCTGCGATGGGGGCTGGGAGCCAACGCTCCCCTAGGTAGACGTCACCTGCAGACACTCGACTGTCTCTGTGGAGGGGTCCTGAGGGGCTGCGAGCGCCCTCCAGCCGGGCACAGCCCTCACCACGGGGATGGCACTGAGGAACGGCCACTGCTGCGGGAGGGGCTGCCAGGAGAAGGGGAGCAAATGCTGGGGGCTCCCACGGGCCAGAGATGGCCCAGGCCAGGCCAAGCCTTCCTCAGAAGCTGCTGGCATCACAGAGGAGAGTCTGGCCCCGTCCTCTTGACACCCTCCCTTCACATACTTGTACACATTGATGAGATCCCCTCTCGGTCTTCTCTCCTCCAAGCTCTGCAGGCCAGCTCTCGCAGCCTTTCTTCACAGGAGACATGCTCCAGGCAGCCCCTCATCCTCTTTGTAGCCCTCCGCTGGACTCTCTCCAGTAGCGCCATGTCTCTCTTGTCCTGCAGAGCCCAGAATTGGACACAGTACTCCAGGTGAGGCCTCACCAGGGCTGAGGAGAGGGCGAGGATCACCTCCCTCCACCTGCTGGCAACGCTCTCCCTAATGCACCCACCCCAGGATCCCATTGGCCTTCTTGGCCACAAGGGCACACTGCTGCCTCATGCTTCACTTGGTGTCCACCAGCACTCCCAGCTCCTTCTCTCCAGAGATCCTTTCCAGCAGGTCACCCCCCAACCTGTCCTGGGCCATGGAGTTCGTCCTCCCTAGGTGCAGGACCCTGCACTTGCCCTTGTTGAACTTCAGGAGGTTCCTCCCCACCCAACTCTCCAGCCTGTCCACGTCCTGCTGAATGGCAGCACAGCCTTCTGCTGTGTCAGCCACTCCTCTCACTTCAGTCTCATCAGCAAACTTCCTAAGAGTGCACTCTGTCCCTTCATCCAGGTCATCGATGAATACGTTGAACAAGACCGGACCCAGTACTGACCCTGGGGGACACCGCTAGCTACAGGCCTCCCACTAGACTCTGCTCCACTGACCACAACCCTCGGAGCTCGGCCATCCAGCCAGTTCTCAACCCACCTCCCTGGCCACTCAGCCAACCCACACTCCCTGAGTTTACCTAGGAGGAAGGGATGCGAGGCAGTGTCCAAGGCCTTGCTGAAGTCCAGGCAGACAACATCCACTGCTCTGCCCTCATCTCCCCAGCCAGTCATCCCCTTCGAGAAGGCCGTCAGGTTGGTCCAGCATGAGGTCCCTTTGGTGAGTCCACGCTGACTACTCCTGACCACCTCCTTGTCCCCCTCCACGCCAGCGCCCATGCTCTGCCATGGCCCCGCCCCTCCCCTCTCTGCCCCCCCACCCCTCCTCGCCCCCCCCACACTGCGCACGCGCACTGCCGCCCCCTGCCTGTCCCTCCTGCAGGTCCCGCCCCGGGAGGCCCCGCCCCCTCCGGAGCGAATGGGGGAGCGCGGGGTGGGCGGGGCGGGGGCGCTGGAGGCGTCACTTCCGGCGCGGGGGCGGGGCTGTGTGGGCGTGGCCGCCGGCCCTGGTGCCGCTGTGGAGGCCGGGGAGAAGCAGCGGAGCCAAAATGGTTGTTGCCGGCTGCTGCGCCGGGAGCCCCGAGCGCCGCCGCCGCCGCCTGTGGTGCGCTGGCGGTGCGGGAGCCGGCGGGGTCCCGGGGGCTGGGGCGGAGCGGGGAGCGCGGGGGCCCCGCTCTGGCCGGCGGCCCCGGGGCGGCGGGAGTTGTCCTCCGGGGGAGCCTGCGCGGGAGAGGGAGACGCTGCGGCCGGGAGCTGCTGCCGGCTGCCGTGGCCAGGGACGGGCAGGAAAGAGGGCTGTGCAAAGGGCAGGGCCTGAGCGCCTGCCTGCCTGTGCAGGGCTCTAGCGCCTGTTGGACAGTCTCCTTGTTGCGCTGCCCTTGCTAAGGAGGAAAGTCAAAGGTGGGGCACAAACGGGCTCTGCCCTCGCTAGACCGAGGAGAGGGATGCGAGCACCCCCTGGCGTGGAGAGCGTTTTCAGGAGGTTCTCCGGCCGGAGCCCGGGTTTCCTCTTGGTTTCCAATATTCCTCAGCACCAGTGTCCTTGTTCCTTTCTCCCAGGCCCTTGGTTAAACCTCCGGTGTCAAGACCGAGCGTAACCCTCTCCGGGAGGTGTGCATTGCTGTGGGGGGAGCTAAGCATAGATGGATTTTTCCTTGCTTCTGCCTTGCGTCCATGCATGTTCGCAGGCTCTGGCTGCTGTAGAAAGTCCAGTTTTCCCCTTTCCTTCCCCAAATTGTGAAGAGAAAATGGATCTTCCTGTGTCATCAAGGTACTTCTCATCCCCCAAGCGTTTGACAAAGGGCCGAACGAGGCTCTCACGGACGGTGAGCGCTCTCCAAAAACTGGAGCAGGGTGTGCTTCTGTTCAAGAGCGGGTGTTGTTCCCACAGCCAGGTACTGAAACTCTATTTCTCCCTGCAGGTCACCTGGAGGCGGTTGAATTGTACTTAGCCTCTGCTGGACGGCTGATGCTGGCAAGCAGTGCCTGGAGGCAGCTCGACTGAAACTTGTGTTGTGCTAAAGGTTCAACTGGAGGACACAGCAATGTGTTGCCTGCTTGAGTTTGGCCTTCTGAAAAAAACAGAATACGCAGAATGAGAAGATGTTTTTATGGGAGAAGATTTTTTGTCCAGGGGTGATAGTACAGGCTGGCTTTGGGAGCAAAAGCGTGGAGAAGAAGGGATTTTTGGTGAAGAAAGCCTGACGAAGCCTTCCAGTGTTTCCTTGTCGTTTTGAAAGCAGCTAGAAGAGACCTGAGAAAGCGCTTTCAGTCTGTGCTGCTGTAGCAGAACTCTTTGCAAGACTCCAGCTTTGTTTCAGCTGGCAAAATGTTTCAGTTGACTGTTGCCTTCTGCCTAGTGCGGAAGTGTGCAGCTGAGACTTGTGGAAAGACCTGGTTCCTGAGCCCTGCTTTAGCAGCAGGTGATTAAAGTGGGAGGCTGTGAGTTGCTTTTCTGTCTTTTATTGTGTGTGCTACGTGGACTTTTCTTTTCCTGGAGCTTGCAGTAGGGAGTGAGGTACATGTTTGCTTCTGAGGGTAGATGGCTTAGTACTCTTTAGGCTGTTGCTTTCCTTGAGGAGGAGGCAAGCTTGGCGTCTAGGTGGGGGTACTTTCTTGCCAGTAAAGCCCCCAGCCGTTGGGTGCTAGAAGGGAGTGTTACTGGAAGGCATGTGAGAAAGAGGCCAGAGATGGTGTGGTGGGCGAAGTAGCTGTGTGTGAGCGGTGTGTTGCCCGGGCGAGGTGTGGGGGGTGTTGCTGAGCTGCTGCAGCGGTGGCAGTAGCTGCGCTGGAGGGATCTTCCTGTGTTTCTGTCGGAGGTGATGGGTGAGGTGCTTGGAGGGGAGGACTTTGGGACGCGAAAGGTAACGTTGGGAGTGTGGGCCCTGTGCAGGGAAGTCAGTGTCTGAGAGGCTGCTCTGTGGCTGCCCAAGGCTGTTCTGCCTGTTCTTTCCTCAGCATCGAGCCACGTGTGGAGGAGCCTGGCCAGCCTTGAGCAAGGAAGAGAAAACCCAGAGTTCCACCTTATTCAGGTAATGAATAAGGCGCACCTTATTGTTCTGAGGTGTCACGTACCTTGGAAAACTCTGGTTCTTCTACTGAAGCGTTGTTACTGAAGTTGTGAGGGTTTTCATGCATTCTTTTCTCTTTGGGAGTGTCTGTGTGTCCAGGGGCCTGAGGAGGTATGGTGGGGGCTAGCCCCAGGCAGGACAGTATGTGTGCTGAGTGAATAGGCACTATTTCTCCTGCCAGCAGTAGAGATGCCCAAGTCAGTAGACTCCAGGCATTGTTTTCTGGTTGTGTGCCTCTACCCATGGGCAGCAGCGAGAGCATTTCAGCTGGCAGGCTTAAATCTTTTGGTCGAGGAAGTCTAAATCAGCCAGAGCATTTCTGCTATGTTATGCAGAGAACTGACTTTATCCCCACACAAAGGGGCCAGAGGGTGACCTTTGTGTTCGATAAGTAGCCATAGGCATTAGCTAGACGTGTCACTTGAATTTGGATTTCAGTTCATTGCTGCATCACTCTGCTAAATCAAAAGTCCCGTGTAACATCAAATGTCTTCAAAATAAGCTTTTCTCTTCAACATGACACTCTCCGTATGTGTGGAATATCTGAAAGAACCTGGTCAGTGAGTACTGGACTCTGACGTAAAGGAGCAGCAAGACTCAGGGCACTGCCTGCAGGCGCCAGGATGAGATGAGCGACTCCAAAGTGAAAGACAGTTGGGAATCAGAGGACATCTGAGAGCTGCCAGTGGGGAGGAATCTTGAGAGCCCTTGACACAGTCGGTCTGTGGCTGCAGGGCACTGCTGCGCTGGTTCCCGGAGGGTTCTTCTAAAGGCAGCACCTTGCACAGCTGAGAGGGGCTGTCAGGGTGGCTCTCGGAGCTTCTCCTGTGTGGAGCAGGAGGTGCTTTAGATCAGGGATGCCCAGCCACACCGTCTCAGGGACAGGGCACGACGGTTACCTTCTGCCGGGGATGGTGCAGGGGTGTGAAGCCAGGGAGTGCGCCCAGGTCTGCACGGGCTGTAATTCAGAGCAGTGTGCCTGCATGCCAGGGTGCTGTGTGCATCAGGACCATGCCTTGCAGGTGGGCAAGGAGCCCTCAGGCTCTTGCCACGCTGTGGGAGAGGCGCTAGCCTCTCAGAGGACTGGGAGGAGGAGGCACAGATCCCTTGCAAAGTGAAGGTGCTGCTGACATGTGCCTGGGGCCAGGGCCATGGAACCTGCTAGGCCCTCTCCCAGCTGCTGGGAAGGCACTACAGAAGCAGACAAATCCCAGGGAAAAAACCTTCCGCATGTTCCTGGGAGTCAATGGAAGGGTCACTTCTGTTTGAGAACATGAGAGGGCAGCAGCAGGGAGGTGGCTGGGGTTTGTGCTTGTGAGAGGACTTCTGCCTGAGTAGCGGACAGGCCAGCAGCAGGAGCAGCATCAGCTAAGCCGCTGTGAGGTCCCTTCAGTCTGAGCAGCTGATCAGCAGGGAGAGGGCTGGGAAATTGCTTGTGGGGACACTTCTGTCTCTGTAGATGAGAGGCCAGAAATGCGCTGGCCTTGCAGGGCTGTTCCCTGCTGGGCTGGGGCACTCCGGGGAGGCCTGAGTCGCCCCCAGGTGGTGCTGGGCAGGGGGCTTGTGTGGGCTCCCACTGCCATGGATCCAGCAGGCTGCCTGGAGTCCACTGAGTAGACTCAGCACTGAGTTCACGCAAGCAGGGGTTTGGTTGGTTTGGTTGGGATTGTCTTTCCACACTGAAATAGAGACTGCTGTTACACTTAAAAACAAGATTTATCAGCTCGTTCCGATGAACCGCACACCACACGCAGCCGTGACAACACAGCTCATGCAGTTGGGTGGTGACTCTGTTCACTTGTGTGGGGACAAGTGCTCTGTCATTCTATATATATATATATATATATATGTATGTATAAAATATATATATAGATATGTATATACACACATACACATGTATATATATGTTTGTACATAGACATATATAGACACTATATGTATGGTGTCTAGGAACTACAGAAGGCATTCCTGATGATCAGCTGTTTTTATTCTTAGGAGAATAGGGCTTTTCACCATTGCAGAAATAGCCTCAGGCAAGTCAGGGGATTCAGGGGTGCTTTGTGCAGACTGTTTGTAGAGTCTCCTTAGTTGGGCGGTAGGATGGAGTTTTAAGCAAATAGCGTGTTGCCATTAAATCGAAAAATGCAAGATAAGGCATTCCAGCCCTAATTTAGAAGCTGTACTAGTGCAAGTGAGGCATGTGGACTATTCAGGGGAGTAAACTCATCTCTCTTGTCTTTCCAACAGGATAAACCATATCATAACAGAGGATGCACTGCATAGTGATGAAGAATCACCTTCAGGGTTTGAAGATGAGTTATCTCATCAGATGCCCGGTAGACGAAACAGGTAAATGTCTGGGTCCTTTGGATTCCAACTCTTGAGAGTGCTGGGTCTTTGTAAACAGTCCTTGCTGTTGTCAGCGTGAGGAGATGTAGAGGAGGGAGTAAAGACAAGTTTGTCAGGGAGGGAGGGTTATCTCAATACATGCACGAAGCGCAAAGATAAATCTAGGTACGAAAGTTCCAGGAAAGTACATTGCTATTGTGGATCAAATGGAAGGACCCAGCTGCCTTTTCCTGCACATAAAAGATCCACAGACTATTGGGAGCCGTTGATTTAATCCAGGGTATTGCTTCAGTAACTCAAGCCCAAAGAAATGTGCTGTCTATCCTTTTAGATAAAAAACCTATACAGATTTGTGTAGCCCTCTTTGCCCTTCCCACTTCCAGCATTGTTAAAACAGCAGTGAATTATGTAGTGGGAATAACATTGCACAATTGCATGTGTTTCGATCCCCCCCCTTTTTTCCCTAAAAAGGCTACTCTGCTCCCGGCATCACGAAAATGAGTGTCTGGGTGGTGAAGAAATCCCGGCGGGTGCGTGCTGAGGGAGAAAGTTGTACTTCTCCCCCGGATCAGTCACCTGAGCCCTAGTCCCTGCATGCATTTGGCTGGCCAGTGGCCATGCGTTATGTGAGAACCATCACTTGCCTAGACAACATAGTGGGGAACCAGCGGACATGGTGGGGCTTGGCAGGATTGCTTAGGGGAGGTGTGGTACGAGTCAGCCAGAAAATGGGCTGTGGTAGTCTTCCTGATCCCAGAAGAGCTTATGACCTGCTGGAGGATGGAGACTATTAACAACAACAAAAGTGGCGGGGAAGGGGGAAAGAGAAGAAAAGATTAACATCTCTGTCTTCCTTGCTAACTTTATTTGTAAACCTCTTTTTTTGCAATTGCTGTTGTTGAAATGCTGGTTGCCAGCCAGCGTGGTCCAGGGCAGGGCTCTAAACAGCTGGAGAGCCAGGCTACAGGCCAAGGTCTCCTTTGGAGCCTGCAGCGAGACATGCTTGGGAAAAGTTGGCAGTTCATACCCTGGGCCTGTCAGGTCTGCTTGTTAACACCACATCCCCACCACCTGTCGGGGCTCTGCTTGGGCCTTTGGAGGAGCTTGTTGGAAGTTGTGGAGGCTTTGTGGGGACCCCCGAGGAACTAGACAGTGCTTGCTGCTAGCAGGAAAGGAGAGCTAGGCAAGGACAACTGCAGGAGGCCTTAACTTCTCCTGGGAAGTTGTAGCTAGGTGTGGCTGCTGCTAACGAGCAGCACCTGGGTTGCCCCTGAGGAGAGGGAGTTGGGGCTTTTGATCCAGGTGGCACCACCTTGATTGGGTGGGTCAAGCACCCTGTGAGTCACTGCTAGGCAGAGGCCTCTAGAAGAGCCAGGCCTAGAGCACAGTGAACAGAGGCAGCAGTTTGTGCAGGAGGTGCTTTCCATTTCTGGTAGTGGTGTGTGCTTCCTCAGGTGTGGTCATGACATGCTGCAGAGCACCTTCCCCAGTGGCTGCTGGAGGTGCTGCATCACCTGTGTCTGAAGCTTCATCCCAGACAGACCCTCTGAGAGCAGATGCAGCTGTAGAGGTGTCAGGCTGCAGGGAGTGCCTAGGGCCTCTCTGTGAGGCCTGGGCTGACAGTCAGCTCTCCTGCAGAAGGTGTGCTGTGGCTGATCAGTTGTATTGGCAGGTAAAGGAGTCAGTCAGGGAGGAAGTCAGTAGGCTGCGTAGCATCCAAGAAGATGAGTAAGAGATGGACAGGGTATTCTCGGAGGCTGTGCAGCTCCAGGAGTCCCCACCCCGCACTGCAATGGAGTTGCTGGAGGGCTCTGCACCGTGTGAAACAGTACATCATAACACTGTTGAAGAAGGCTGGAAAGTGGTCACTTCTTGTAGCAGGAGAAAGGCTCTTGCTCCCCCTCAAGACTTGCCTTTGAGGAACAAGTTTCGTGCCCTGCAGGCTGAGGAGGAGCTGGGCATGACTTCAAGGGAAGCTCCTGGCCTGACAGACCCCGTGCCATGTGGGAACACCTGGAAGAAGCGGCGAGTAATTGTGGGTGACTCCCTGCTGCAGGGGACAGAGGCACCTATCTGCCGACCAGACCTCTTGTCTAGAGAGGTTTGCTGCCTGCCAGGGGCTCGAATAAGAGATGTCATGGAAAGACTGCCAAGGATCTTCTTACACCTCTCCTGAGAAGCCTGCATGCTCGATTGGCTCTCTGAAATGCCTGTACACCGATGCAGGCAGCAAGGGGAATAAGCAGGAAGCATTAGGGCTCTTGTGGGGTTGCAGGGCCATGGTCTCGTTGCAGTTACAGAAACATGGTGGGATAGCTCACATGACTGGAATGCTGTCATGGATGGCTCTGTGCTTTTTCGGAAAGACAGGCCAGGAAGGCGAGGTGGTGGAGTTGGTCTTCATGTGAGGGAGCAACTAGAATGTGTGGAGCTCTGCCTGGGGGTGGCTGAAGAGCAAGTTGAGAGCGTATGGGTCAGGATTAAAGGGCAGGCTAGCATGGGTGACACGGTGGTGGGGGTTTACTGCAGGCCACCTGATCAGGAAGAGGAAGTTGATGAGGCCTTCTAGAGAGAGCTGGAAGTAGCCTCATGATCACAGGCCCTGGTTCTCCTGGGAGGCTTCAACCACCCTGACATCTGCCGGGAAGAGAGCACAGCTAGGCACAAACAGTCGAGGAGGTTCCTGCAGAGCACTGAGGATAACTTCTTGACCCAGGTGGCAGAGACGCCAACAAGGAGAGGTGTGCTGCTAGACCTTGTCAAAGACAAAGAAAGTCTGGTTGGAAATGTGAAGGTTGGGGGCAGCCTTGGCTGCAGTGCCCAGGAGATGGTGGAGTTCAGGATGCTGTGAGGAGGGAGCAGGGCAATAAGTAAGACCACAACGCTGGACTTGAGGAGAGCTAACTTTGGCCTCTTGAGGGACCTACTTGGAGGACTCTCATGGGGTAGGGCCCTAGAAGGAAGGTGGGTCCAGGAGAGCTGGTTAATAGTCAAGTATCACTTCCTCCAGGCTCAAGAGCAGTGCATGCCTCTGAGTAAGAAGTCCAGCAAAGGGGGCAGGAGAGCTGCCTGGCTGAGCAAGGAACTCCTGGCAAAACTCCCAACAGAAGAAGGCAGTCTACAGAATGTGGCAAAGGGGACAGGCCACTTGGGAGGAATATAGGGATACAGAGAAGGCAGAGTTGCTGAATGCCTTCTTTGCTTCAGTCTTTACTGCTAAGGCCAGCCCTGGGGAATTCCAGACCCTGGGGACAGGAGAGGAAGTCTGGAGAAAGGAAGACTCTCCCTTGGTCGAGGAGGATCGGGTTAGAGATCATTTGTGCAAACCTGACATCCACGGGCCCCGATGGGATGCAGCCATGAAGGCTGAGGGAGCTGGCAGATGTTATTACTAGGCCGCTCTCCATCATCTTGGAAAGGTCCTGGAGATCAGGAGAGGTGCCTGAGGACTGGAAGAAAGCCAGTGTCACCCCAGGCTTCCAAAAGGGCAAGAAGGAGGAGGCAGGAAACTACAGGCCTGTCAGCCTGCCCTCCATCCCTGGAAAGGTGATGGAACAGCTCCTCCTGGAGGTCATCACTAAGCATGTGGAGGACAAGAAGGTGATCAGGAGTAGTCAGCATGGACTCACCAAAGGGAAATCATGCTGGACCAATCTGATAGCCTTCTCGGAGGGGATGACTGGCTGGGGAGATGAGGGCAGAGCAGTGGATGTTGTCTGCCCGGACTTCAGCAAGGCCTTGGACACTGCCTCGCATCCCTTCCTCCTAGGTAAACTCAGGGAGTGTGGGTTGGCTGAGTGGCCAGGGAGGTGGGTTGAGAACTGGCTGGATGGCCGAGCTCCGAGGGTTGTGGTCAGTGGAGCAGAGTCTAGTGGGAGGCCTGTAGCTAGCGGTGTCCCCCAGGGTCAGTACTGGGTCCGGTCTTGTTCAACGTATTCATCGATGACCTGGATGAAGGGACAGAGTGCACTCTTAGGAAGTTTGCTGATGAGACTGAAGTGAGAGGAGTGGCTGACACAGCAGAAGGCTGTGCTGCCATTCAGCAGGACGTGGACAGGCTGGAGAGCTGGGTGGGGAGGAACCTCCTGAAGTTCAACAAGGGCAAGTGCAGGGTCCTGCACCTAGGGAGGACGAACTCCATGGCCCAGGACAGGTTGGGGGGTGACCTGCTGGAAAGGATCTCTGGAGAGAAGGAGCTGGGAGTGCTGGTGGACACCAAGTGAAGCATGAGGCAGCAGTGTGCCCTTGTGGCCAAGAAGGCCAATGGGATCCTGGGGTGGGTGCATTAGGGAGAGCGTTGCCAGCAGGTGGAGGGAGGTGATCCTCGCCCTCTCCTCAGCCCTGGTGAGGCCTCACCTAGAGTACTGTGTCCAATTCTGGGCTCCGCAGGACAAGAGAGACATGGCGCTACTGGAGAGAGTCCAGCGGAGGGCTACAAAGAGGATGAGGGGCTGCCTGGAGCATGTCTCCTGTGAAGAAAGGCTGCGAGAGCGGGCCTGCAGAGCTTGGAGGAGAGAAGACCGAGAGGGGATCTCATCAATGCGTACAAGTATGTGAAGGGAGGGTGTCAAGAGGACGGGGCCAGACTCTTCACTGTGGTGCCCAGCAACAGGACAAGAGGCAATGGGCACAAACTGAACCACAGGAAGTTCCATCTGAACAGGAGGAAAAACTTCTTGACGGGGAAGGGTGACGGAGCACTGGCACAGGTTGCCCAGAGAGGCTGTGGGAGCACTGGCACAGGTTGCCCAGAGAGGCTGTGCAGTCTCCTTCCCTGGAGATATTCAAAACCCTCCTGGATGCGATCCTGGGCCATGGGCTCTAGAGGACCCTGCTTGAGCAGGGGGGTTTCACTGGATGATCTCCCGAGGTCCCTTCCAACCTTGGCCATTCGGTGATTCTGTGATTCTTTACTCTCATAGGATTAATTGACTCAGGTGAGGAAGGTGGGATTGGTGGTTAAGGAGGTGGCCTGGTTTTAATGTGCTGCCTGTTATTTCTGCCTTAATATCCACGTTTTCTTTTGGATTGAATGACCTCAAGTAAGGATGTTGCGCATGACCGTATTTTCTGCTCCAAATTGAAAGTCAGGATGTTGCTGGCAGCTCAGGGAGCTGGAAGATGCTGCTCATAAACCTCTCTGCATGGCAAGAACTCCTGCTGACCTTAGTGGGATTCAGACCGTGGGTTTCATCGCCTCGGAAGACTCTGTAGCTCCCAGGAGATGGCTCTGCATCAGCCTGACTGCAGGTCATGCACTTTTTCTGGCCTCCTTTTGTTATAATGGGGTAACGCAACCAAAGTTTCTTTGCGGCAAGAAAGGTGTTTCTTTTCTTTCATTTAACTTGAGGGGAACAGTTACAGTACACTTGTCGATTAATATGAACATTTCCTTTAGCTGGGTACGTTTACCAAACATAACCAGTCCGACAGCCTGTCATGCTGCACTGTAGGTGCTATAAAGCATTTCAACTCTCAGAAGCCTTCTCTGTCTACAGCCGTCTCTTTGTCTCAAGGAGCCGGATAAAGCACCAATAGGCTTAGTGATGTTTTGTTCCTTTTTACTTTTAGGCAGGCAATCTGTGCTGTTGTTTGGCAGCATCTGGACCTTTAGGAGAAGCACCTGAGAGCTGTGAAAGTGCGGACAGACCTGTTAGGTGGCTGGATGCTCCTCTGTCACATAAGAGGATTATCTCTAGTTGCCTGGTGTGAGGGCTGCCTCTGTGGTCATCTCCCAAGAATGTCTAGTTACTGCTAGCACTTTCCACCTGGGGACCAGGACTGTGTGAGTCTTGAGGATGTGATCAGATGCAGAGAGAAATGCATCCCGTGAAAGAGTGCTTGCTGCTTTGTTCATGAGGTAGAGGCTGGTCTGCTTATGTGCTTGAGGTATCATGTGGAGGCAATGGCTTGTGGTCTGCCCGAGCAAGGAACGTGGTCCAAAGGAGCCTCTGGAAAGGAGAGAGCAGGCTGTGAGCTGGGGAGCTCTTCAGAGAGCTTGAAGGCTGGTCACCTCCTCTAAAATTAACTTTGAAACTGTGATTCATAGCCAGGCTTCTTTGACAGGGCCTGCCCTCACCTTGTCTGACTGCGTTGTGCTGCTTGTGCTCCAGGCTGACTTGGGCACAAGCCCACCCTGAACTGAAAACTCGGCAGTCCCGGGGGTGTAGCAGTGCACCCAGGCTCACCCCCCTTGCTGAAGGGCTCGGCTTCTTTTCTCAAGCACACCCCGAGCCGCTGTGAGGCTCCTGAGGAGTGACCTTGCATCTCAGGAGCTCTGAAGTCAGGCAGAGGTTAAGGTCTGCTTCTGTTTGTGCAGCTAGGTCTTGAATGTAATCAAAGCAGAAATTGTACTTTCGTGTTAAGCAACGGGTTTGTCTTGGTAGGTGTGTTCTGACACTTAGTGCTGTGTGGTTGCTGCACAGTTTTCAGCTGACATCCTGTTTACATGTGCTCCCGTGTGTTAGTTTGCAGAGATCCATAGTTATGAGCTCCACAGCAGCCTCTTCTACATGCCTCAAGGTTCTCATACCAACTTCCTTGTCACCAGCATCTGGGAAGGCCAGAGGACAGCACCAACTGTCACTTATACTCCCCATGCCCACGTATGCTGGGAGGATATGGGAGTCTCATTGAAAGCTCCGCTTACAACATTATTGCAGAGCAGTGCAGCACAGGCACCAGTTGTGTTGCTTGCAACTCCAGGCGTATGGCTCCGTAGATACTATTGAGTTTCGTTTCATTTGCCTTTCCCACTTTCATTTTCATTTCTGTGCCCTTGAAGCACCTGGGTGCTGTGCTGTCCCAAGCAACCGGATGCTGTTGTCACTAGGGCACCCTACCGGCATCTCGTACAGTTTGCTTAGGCAGAAAACAATCCTGACAACTTGTGTCTAAACTGTTTTCTGAGTCAAGAGATTGCCTTGGAGCCAGCCTTGCCCACGTTCCCCCACACAGAGGCTTATTAGGCAGATCTACAAATTTGCCTAGGAGAATCACTCCAGGGACTTTGAGGTGGCTATTTATAGCCTGACTTCAGTGTATGCAGGCGTGTCACGTAGAAGGCAGTCAGGATGGGTGCACTAAAAGCCTGCCTGCCGACAGTTTGCCACTGCCAAGTGTAGTGGTTACAGTTTTCAGAAGAGAAATCGATTGAGCGTTTCCATGCCTTGACTACAGTGTCAGCTCTTTCTTCATAAAGGCCAAAGCTTTACAAATTAGGAAGCTAAATTCCATCTTGTGTTTCAGTGACTTTAGGAAGACAGCTACCTTGATTTCTGTCAGCACGCTTCCGTCGACATACAGCCTTCACTTTCCAGCCTGCTGAGAGCTGGCATTAAAGGAAGGTGTTGACAAGATGAAACAAGTTACTCTCCAGCTGATGATGTTTTCCTGACTATGGAAGCAAAATTCCTGACTGGATACTGTTTCCATCAAATGCTTTGAAAGTGCATAACTTGGATAGTGTTGGTAAACTCCTTCTAAGGCTGAATACTGAAATTCCAGTGTGTCAACAGTTCCTGGCATCAAAGCAGGTCCATCTTCTCACAGACGGCTCGAGTAGTTCAAGGCTAAGGCCCCAGGTCAGGGGTCAGTGCTGGCCCTGGAAACAGTCCTCCCTTTCGTCAGGATCGGAGAAGCCTTGTCGCTCTCTGATGTCCAGGAGCCAGGGTGCCAAGTTCCCGCCTTATTTTTTCAGAGAGGATGAGAAAAAAAACGGATTTGGGATATAATAGTTAACATTGGCCTCCTCAAAGAGTTCAAAGCCCTCCAGCCCAAGTAGCACTGCCTCAAACCCTGACACCTTTGAGCCTCTACCTGAAGCCTTTCTTGCAGCTCCTTCAAATAGCATGACTAATGCTGTCCTGCTATCTGAAACCTTGCAGCTTCTCCGCAAACTAGTGCTGCTCCCACGCAGTCCATCTGCCTCCTCCCATTTCCACTTCATGTCTTCAGCAGCTCACTAAACTCAGCCCACTAGTCAGTCCTCACCCATGTATCTGATCTATCTCCAGATGGACAGGCAGGAGGACTTGACAGGAAAGCCTGCCATTCCTTCCTAAAAGGATGTCAGTTCCTGGATTTGGTCTCCCCGCATTTTTCACAATAGCTGAAGAGAAAGTCTACAGCTGGCAGCAAGAAAAAGGTTTTCTGCATGGCCAGATAACCACTTAAATCTCAACTAGAAAAGCTAGCCTGCTGTTTTCTAGAAGAGAATTTCAAAGCAGCAAATCCTGTGAAGGTTTTTGTTTCATTGTTTTCAGCAATGTTTACGTTGTTGAAACCAAAGAACTTAAACCCGTAGTTCATCCTACTGTGGGTTGAGTTTTGCTGACCCAGGATGCATACAGCTAATCGTTAAATCTACAGATAGCACTCCCATCAAGGAAACAGCTGGTCTTTCAAGCAACAAATGACAAGTGACTTCCACTAGATAAACCTGGCCTGCTTAGAAACCGCTCAAGCTGGCATGTACAGAGAACACACAGACAACAGCCTCCCCAAACCCGCCTTTTTAAACCAGAAGACTGGTTTTAGGGAGTCTGCTCCCCTTTTTTATTACAGCAGACACTAAGCCTTCAAGCCTGACAAGGCATTGTTTATATTTGGAATCCACGTACGTTTGGCATTTTATCCATTCTTAAGAAACTTCTTTTTTTCTACTCCTAGAAAAGCTCAGTCCTGACAGACGTTTTGCAAGCGCACAAATGTATTGATTCCTCAGGTCTCTTCTCCTGCAAACAGGTGAGTCAGCATTTGTAGTTCTAACACAGCCTCCATTGCCTTGGATGTCACACTTTGAATCTGTCACCAGACTTCTGGATAAAGCAATGGAAGAATGACCATTTCTCTTCTAAAAGCTGAAATTTGGTCAAAGAGACCACCCACACCATCAAAGTGTACCTCAAGATGAATTCCACACAAGCCATGTGTCAAAGAAAGGTAAAGAAACTCCATCATTGTCTCCATACGTTTTCTGCTATGGGGGCTTTCTTTCTGAATAACCTACTGTAAAGCAGGGGCACCGTGGGATTTTACATTAGAATCTTTGGAGTTTGCTCCTAACCCCTCCAAAGAAATCTAACTGCGCTTGAAGAATCTGTTCTAAAAGAGAGCCCACTTAAAGCCATCAGTGCCAACAGATTAAATGTTATGCCAGTGGATTAAATACTGCCCCCATTTAGATTCCATAGGAGAGCAGGGAGGGGAACCCTTCACAGTCAGGCAGCTGCTCCTCGTCTTCAGTAATTTCCTCCCTCCCCTGTTCTCTAATGACACTCACCTTCTGGAAGCTCTGTTAGGGCTCTGCTTCCTATGCCTCTGAAAATGTTCCTCATCATTAGAGGAGGAGGATGGGGAAGTACTGTTGTAGAGTTCATCTTTCCATCTGAAAGCATTGGAAAGGCAACAACAAAAACAAGGTTAAGAACACACTAAGTCCTGCCAAGACTCAAGGGAGCGCTCTCAGAATGTCCTGTGAGAGCTATGAATTTTCCAGTCCGTTTTATTCCTCAGGCATGTGATTTCAAAAAGCATTACGAGTTTTCCCTTGTGAGAGCAAAATTCAGTCTTTCTTGGGAAGGGGAAATGTTGAACTATGACTTCTCTGTGTCTCTGCCTTGGTTTTCCTCACAGTTTGCCTCTTTGCCACAGGTAGAGCAGGCAGTGGTGCATGGAGCTTGGAAAGCAGATGCAGATCTATTCAAAGGCAGCACCAGCTGGGTCTAGCAGCCTGCCAGTGGAAAGGCGTGCCTGGACATAAGTTCTCAGTCTTCTTTAACGTCATGGCAGGCTACAAAATAGATGGCGTAAAAAACCAAGTGACAATAGAGATTATCTGATGCCATACATAACGCTGAAGTACTGACCGAGCTGCATACCCAGTTCTGCCTGTAAGCTAACAGTTGGTTCCAGCTTCTTTATTGACCCTAAGGACAGATGAGCTGCTCTGAATTTGCCATAGAAACAAGAACTGAGTTCCACCTCTGAGTCAAATGAAAAAGTTTTCATGAACCCTTTCTGAATCGTGGTGAACCCTTTCTGAATCGTGAGACGGAAGAGACTAAGAACACTGGAAAACTTCTACACAGACTCTTCTGCTAAGTCTAACTAAATTACCTCCCTGGTTTCCGAAATCCTTGGCTATCCTTGACGATTAAATAGTCTGATGAAGATTTTGAGAAGCGGCTTGTGGCTTCAAGTGCAGAACAAAAGGATTTCAGGTACAGAATCTCAGCCAACACTTCCTGAATCATGTCATCCCTGACCTCAGGCGTTGCATTTTTTGAAATCACTAGCTCTTGGAAGGTATTCTGTCTCCCAAGAAAAAGATCTTGCTTCCTTTGTACCTTCACACTGTCACAGTTACCATACTACAATGATTCTGTAATTACCACCCATGTGAAAATCCTTTAAAGCATTTTGGGGTGTTGTGACTGACACTACGACTGATAAAGAAGAACGATCGTTAGCCATACGCTTACCGATTAGGTCTTTTGCAGCAAAGGCTTCATGACTGGGCACTTCTCAATGTGCACGTTTGTGTGACTGGAGAAGACCAGCCTGCACACAATATCTTACTTTGTCTGAAAGCAAAGAATTCAGAAGAGTGTTACAAGCGCCTTCAAGATAAATCAGGTTAGCCGTGAGGCAGAACATGCGAGGTGTTTCACCCATCTCTTTTTGGACCACAGGGACGTTTCAAGTGTCTTTTATCAATGCACAAGTCAAGTGGACTACACACAGGCCTGCTTTTTCAGGAGGACTAAAAGTCACCCCAGAGAGAGCGAGGAAGCTGGTTTGGGTACTGTTCTTTGAGGGATACCCAGGCCATTGTTTTAACTCTGTGTGGAGAGCTTTAACTGAAAGCCGGGAAGTTTGATATGGGAACAGTAAAACTCAGTCGGTAACTCTTTGGTAAAAGTAGTGCAGTGAAATGGAAACGGTATTACCCAGCGCAGACTCCGAGTAGGAAAAGCTGAATTATAGAGAGTAGGCCTGTGGAAGTCACACTCTAGCAGTTAGCATTACATCTGCAGTAGACCTCTGATACCCTTTAGACACAGACCAGTGTATCTAAAAAAAGGAAAACAGCAAGGAGTAGGCCAAGTGACAAAGAAATACAGCGTGTGCAGAGACCTGCATCTAGCAAAACCAGGGAACTTGACTTGCAGAATGACAGCAAGAAATTTAAAGAAAAGTAGCGTGGGTGTTCATATGCTTTTCCTTCCTGAAATTATATCCTGCTTGTACACAAGAAATCAGCCCTTCACAGGAATTGCGCATATAACCTACTTTCCAAGGGAGCTTGACAGCATTCAACAGTTTTCCTTGGTCTAAGCTCTTAGGGCATTCAAGAATCTTTGTCATTTTCTGCTTCTCAGTCTTAGCTTTCTTCTGATGACACGATAATTACACTACGCGGACCAACATGCAACTGTTTAAATACTATTGGAAAGTATATCAAATCCAAAATGCACCATACAGGCACCTATGGGTTTTACTCTTGTCATCATGCCAAGGACACGCTAGACCTGGCAACCTGCAAAACCTCAAGAACAATATGGGCAAGACGCATTCCAGCAACTAGAAATCAGCACGGAGGAGCACGCATAGCGATTTGTCACTAGCCTCAGTGATAACAACGGACAAAACACCTTCCCCTTGCTTAGACAAGATTCAACTGCTGGGAAAGCAGTTATTTCTTGAAGTTATTCCTTGATATTCTGAGAAAATGTGTCCAGGAATTTTTTTCTTACTCTAGCGTGGTAATAAGTCTTGTAATCGAGTTACAAGGCTGAGCTCTGCCCCAGATGACATGAGCAACAACAGGCAAGTTCCCAACTGGAACATTCCCCAATGAGAAAAAACATACCCAATGCATGCAGGACAAGTTTATGCCATTAGCTTCTGTAAAGTACCTGGAAAGTCTTCCACCAAGATGTTTACATTCAGATTACCTCCTGACAATTCTTGCTGGGCTCCTCAAAACCCATGTCAGGCTACTGCTATAGTGAGAGCAGGGCTTATCATTCAGAGTAGGACTATCCATTGCCTTGTATGCCCACCTGCCAACAGCCAGCTGTCGCTTTTTCTGTTCTGCTAGGTTGTAAGCATTTGGGAAAGGCACTGATTTCTTCTGCTGACTCTCTGTCCTGAGCTTATGAGCAGGGCCCTGGAGTCCATGACTGTGGTCTGTAAGCTCTGTGGCGATAGACAAATGTGAAGAGAGAAAAATATCCAGCAGTTCAGCTCGTTTCCACTGTTTGTTTAAGGTAAGGCTTTGGGTCAGAAGCCAGTAAAGAAAATTGAAAGCCAGAACTAACCTACACTGCCCTCTTCATTGTTCGCAATTTCACAATGTCACCCCCAGATTTTTCAGTTTCTTTCTCGTACTTTCCTCCTCGGGTTTTCCTAATTAAAAGAGACAAGAAGGATCAGGCACAAACATGCAGCAAATCTGACAGGTGCACTCCCTGGACCACTTTGCAGACCCTCTTGCTGGGGGTAACTGCCTGCAGGTGTAGGGGATGCATTATGGGATTCCAGGAAGAACATCCTAAAATTGAGTGAGCCTTAATGGGGGATGTTTTGGAGGAGGCCCAAAGGCTGTGAAAGGGAGGGATCAAGCTGGTTTGGGGAGGAACCAATGTGGAGAAGCAGAGGGGGAAAAGGGATACAAGGGGCAGAGAGCTTCTGACCAGGTGCCTGGTCAGCAAGCTTCTCTAGCCATGCCCTGGGCCTGATAACTGCAGCCTGTCCTGTCTTCTTAAATCCCTTTTCCAACTCTTCTCCAGGGTGAGGAAACTCTCTACGCTGCGCGCATGTGTGTCTATGGAGGTCCAAGTGGCGGCCACTGGTGAAGGGGCCAGCGGTCACTGGGGCATGTGAGCTGAGGGTGCTCGCAACTGGAGAGAGCGAGTGTGTGCATTTGGTGTGCATGTGTATGTCAGTGTGTGGCATCACTAGCCAACATCAAGCTGGACAAGCCAGCGAGGGGGAGATGAGGTTTGGGAGCGAAGTCTTGGAGCAGCCCTAATTCTGGGCTGGATACTGGAGAGACCAGAGGCTCTGAGAGTAGGCTACTGGAGGGACCAGGGGCTCCAAGGCAGCAACCGGAGAGACTGTGCGGTCTGGGGGACAGCTGCTGGAAAGGCCATTGTGCTGGCCTTTTGTATGGGTATGTCTTGGGGAATGAGTGCCTAACAGGCCTTAATGGCCCTGACCAGCCTCACCTGCAGCCTCCACCCATACCCTCTGCCCATGGTGCCAGGGCATCACTGAAGACCAGCCCTGGACCTTCAGTCCCTGCCTGAGTGATGGTGTAGGAGGACTGGTCTCCAGCACAGCTGCAGCCATGTCCATGCCTGGCCATGGACCCTGAGAATCTGCACTCTGACCTGCAGACTGATTTCCAAGCCAGGCCTTGGACCTGCCTCCTCACAATGGATTTGCCCCACAATCACTGGACTGTGTCTGACACTGGTCACCCTCAACACACCTGAGGACTGACTTCTCGGCTTGACTGTGGACATGCCACATCACCACACACTTTCCTGATGGTCTGGATCCTTGCTTGAACCTGCACAGCATCCCTGCGCCTGCCCATATTTGCCTCGCTTGGGTACTGGGGGGTGGGCCCTGGCTGGCGAGGCCCCTGCCCTGGCAGCTGGGTTACTGCCTTTGGCTCTCCATTCCTGTGGGAGCAGCTGACCCTCACTGCTCCCCGACAGTGAGACCTCTGGGAGAGCAGGGCTCGAGGGCCCATTACTGCATAGTCTGAGCGTCTAAGGCCAGTTCCTGGTGTGATTGAGTGTGTAGGTGCGAGGGGACCTCCACCTGAACCCCACAACTGGAGTGGGGCTGTGGGTCTCTGGGGTTCACATGCCCAGAAACCAGTGACTGGGGAGACCAGGGGATCTAGGGCTGAGTGACTCAGTGGACCTGCCTGTCTAAGGCCAGACCTGGGTGGATCCATATCAATAGCTGTTTTTTTCCACTCATGGGCTTTCATCCTGATCAGTCGGAGAAAGGAACAGGATCTGGCCCGTGGTTGTGTTAGTGTTTGTGGGAGTGCTGTGTTTTCTGTGTTGATCTGTGTGGTCAGTGATAACTGAATGGAGGGTGTGTAGGTGTGCTTGTCTGCCTATTGGGAAAACAGGCTCAGCCTCGCTACTGCCTAGGCATGGAGACATGGAGCTGTGGCAGCCTCGCTTCCATTGGGCTGTTGGACTCAGTGTCTCCTACCTGAGTGCACCTACAAGGCTGAGTGGAGGCAAGCTCATGTGGGAGCTGCCACTGCTGCTCTCACTGCTGGCCTCCCTCTGTAGCACTGGCGCTGAAAAGCATCTGCCTAGAGGGGTATTATCCCAGCTGCTCAACTCCTCCTAAAAAGGCCAAAGGAAGATGGTTGGTGCCTCTTCCGAGCAGGGGCGACCAGCCTTTTGCTTGCCTTGGATTTCCCTGCGGGAAAGGGGAAGAGCTGTTAAATGCCACGGGCTACCCCACAGGCCTCTGTATGGCCACTGCAGCATACACAGCTCTGTCTGGATCACCTCTCCTTTCAGCTAGGAAGCTCAGGAGCAAGTGCAAGCCAGATCCTGGAGTGGGGAATCGAGGTCTCTGGGGGCTGCAGGGGCTCTCCCCCAGGGACCCCCCACCAAGGTAAACCCTGTCCCAGGGCCAGCACTGAACAGCCCAGGGACTGGCTAAGGCCCAGAGGGCAGAAGTGACATTCCCCAGACTTGTCTGCCAGCAGTGCGCTGCAGCTGGGAGAGAACCCAGGTGTCCAGGCTCCTAGTCAGCTCCTCCCCTCCTCTACCCCATAGACCCCTGCCCTTCCCCTTGCAGTGCCAACAGTGTGGACAGGTCTCTTATCCCCACTTGGAGTCCCAGGAATTAAGGGGGATCTTTGGCCACAGCATGCTGCATACTTCTGCAATGTGCCTGTTTAGTGGTTAATCCTCTTGCTCCAGACCAACCACGGGAGATATCTTGGGGACAAAGGCACTCGCACCAGCTCCGTGATTTCTGAGTCCAGCGAACCACATCTGTGTGTCAGAAGAGGAGCAACTCGGAATGTGTGAAATAACAAGAGAAGGGAAGAGAAGAAAGAGGGAAAACAAGAATCAGTGTAAACGCAGCAACTTTGGAAATTACTGTTGGTCTCGCTCATCTACTGACATAACTAAGGGCAAAGTGCAATGAACGCTAGCAGCATTGTGTTGATGTTTGGGGAAGTCCAGGTAAGCTGGTGCTGCTGGCTAGCTAGAGTGCCGAGGAAACTGCACGTTATCCTTGTACGTACCCTGAGATTTGCACTGTGGTCAGCTTCTATCACTTCCGCAGCACCTTTACTGAGGCAGCCTGAAAGAATGCAAACAGAAACGGAGTGCCCATACCTTCTGTGAGAATGGGTTGGGCTCTCAAGAACAATGGGTTGGGCTTTCTTTCCGCTCTGAAAGACGGAAAGAAACTCCCCTGATTCACCCGGGAAAGACATTTTCACAGCCAGTGGACAAGCTGCATCAATTTCCTGGCAAACATCAACAAGTCCTACAGTCTGTTCCAGCATGCATTTCCCCCAAACGCCTGGCCTGTTGTTTATTTGGGCTGCACTGACAGCAGATGCGCTGCTCTCCAGCAACTCCAGCCACAGCATGAGAAAGGCAGGAGCACAGCTCCCATCACCTTGCTCAGTGTGCACTCGAGAGGACCAGCAGGAGCAGGAGCAGGGTCCTGTTTTGCCTCTGCTCTCCTGCCTGCGGGATCTTGCAGTGAACTGCCAAATGCTTTGATTTCCTTTCCTTGTTAGGGGCACTAAACCCACCCACAGGTGCGCCTTGCTTCTCAGGCCTCTTTCAAGGAACACTGAGAAACCTTGAGGGCAGCTGCCACAGACCCAATCCCCATCAAAGCTGCCTTTCATTTACTGAGGGAAGGAGCTCATCACCAGGGCTTTCACACAGCCTCTGCTCTCAAACTGACTGCTGGCACTGCAATTTCTCACGTTGGACAAGGCTTCCTTGCCATAACTGGAGCGAAATTCCCCCGCAAGGCAATACAGTACCTGCTGACGTTCTGCCCACCAAGAGGATCAGGCTCTTGCTGAGAAGCACAGCCATCCTTCAGAGACGCCAACACGCCATGTTCCCAAACATCGACATGCGACAAGCATGTTCTTTTTTTCCACTTACCAGTCACTCTCCAGCACAAGTTCTCGGGCTGTTACAACCCTGTCCTTTTTGCTCTGGACTGCAAGCAGTAGAGTAAGATGCAGCAAGAGGACAGTCAAGTGTAACTCTCAGTTCAGGGAATGCTTGACGTAGCGTAAAATCCACCAAGACACTCCGGCGTGAATCTGAAAAACCATGAAAAGAAAAACTGTATAAATAAAATATTGTATATTAAAGCTTGCTGTAGATTGTTGAAGCAATACATTTTAAGTGTTTTTGACTGTACTTTGATTTCTACAAGCTGTCGCTTAGGTTACGTCTCCAGCTGCTCCCCCATAAAGAGTAATGTCGCTAATAATTTACTTCAAGTGTATATGCTGCTCAAGCAGACAAGTAAATATCATTCCTTAAAGTGGCAGCGACTGACCAAACGTGTTGCAGCCTGCCTACATGGGGCAGAGAGAGAGCACAGGTGGCTTTGCTGAGTAGCATCATCCTCAACCCCAGCAGGAAAAGACAAAGACTCCTTCCCTTACAGAGAGCAGCAAGCTAGGTGCATTGCCACTGGATTACTGACAACAGGCCAACAACCTCATGGGAAGGACAAACCACCTGGGACAGAAATGTAATCAGTGTGGCTTTTTTTCTGGTTTTCCCCCTCTAATTCGGTTGCCGCCAGGAACACTTCTGCTGGTGCTCCAGATAGGCCAGAGGACACAACTGCATGCTGTTCATTGCTTGCTTCCACCCAGGGGTCTCACAGCAAACATGGGAAGACCAGCCTTCCTGCAGCAAAAAAAAACCCAAAAAAACAAAAAAAAAAACCCACCCACACCCCTGAGGAGTGCTCTGATGGCTTCCCAGACTGGTGGTATTTTCAGGAAAAAAAGACAGTCTGCACTGCAGTCAGTGACCTGAGGGAAGAGCAATAACTGTTGAGTAGAGACTGTTCCCAGTCTCTACTCTCCCCTGACCCACGCACACACTCACCTCACAACCTCCCACACACTTCACACCTCCTACACTGCACAAACACACCCAACAGCCATCCCTGCTCAACCACCTCCTCTGCACCACCACCACCACAACCTTCCTCTAACCCTCCACATACAACCTCCCCCCGCAACACCCACCGCACCCACCCCAACACCTAATACACTCTCCACACCCCTCCCCAAACAAAATTCTCACACCACGCACCTGCGAGCTGCTGCCTGCACTCGACCACTCCATCGGCTGGGCTGTGCTGGCTGACGACACCCCAGCGCTCTTCACCGCCTGCACAACACAAGCACCCATTTCCACACAAAGGCACATGCAAAGCCCCACCAACACACGCTGCCTCTTCCCTCCCACGTCCTGCCACACCACAACGCCAACAAACACATTCCCACACCTGCCCGCAACAAACCCTCTCCTCTTCTCCTCCACTCCATGCAACCAAAGGCACACAAGCCTCCACACACTACACCCTCCCCACCTCTCTCTCCCAACACCACCTCCCACCAGGGCCTCTTTCCTCACCCTCACACACCCTGCACCAGCCACCCTTCCCCGGGTCCTGCCCACCACAAAGCCCTCCTCCCACCTCCACCAGGCCTGCCCACGGGGCCCCCACCTCACCCCACCCACCTCTCACCCCATTGCCCTTCAGGCCTCCTACACTACCTAGCCTACACACACCTCCTCACCTCTCTTCTCCCTCCTCCTACTCCTCCAACAACCAGGACGCACCCACCTTCCCGCATCCTCACCTGCTCTCCACCACCTCCTCACACCGACATTCCCCTTCCCACTCACCCTCCACACCCTCCAACTCCCTCCCCCCACAAACCCTCCGCCCCACACCCCTCACAACCCGCCCCACACACCACCACCACAACACCCAACAACAACCCCCACAGCCACAACAACAAAACGCACCCCACTACACACACAGCCCCACTCCACAACACCCCCTCCAACCCTATCACCCTCCCATCACACCTTGCCCCACACACCCACACTCTTTCCTACACCTCCTCCTCCCCTTCCTCCACTCACACACCCTTCCCAGTCGCTACTCTCCCCTGACCCACGCACACACTCACCTCACAACCTCCCACACACTTCACACCTCCTACGCTGCACAAAAACACCCAACAGCCATCCCTGCTCAACCACCTCCTCTGCACCACCACCACCACAACCTTCCTCTAACCCTCCACATACAACCTCCCCCTGCAACACCCACCGCACCCACCCCAACACCTAACACACTCTCCCCATCACTCCCCTGCCACCACGCACCTGCGAGCTGCTTTCCGTGCCCGACCGCTCCGTGGCCTGGGCTGTGCTGGCTGACGACAGCCTAGCGCTCCTCGCCGCCTGCACAACACAAGCACCCATTTCCACACAAAGGCACATGCAAAGCCCCACCAACACACGCTGCCTCTTCCCTCCCACGTCCTGCCACACCACAACGCCAACAAACACATTCCCACACCTGCCCGCAACAAACCCTCTCCTCTTCTCCTCCACTCCATGCAACCAAAGGCACACAAGCCTCCACACACTACACCCTCCCCACCTCTCTCTCCCAACACCACCTCCCACCAGGGCCTCTTTCCTCACCCTCACACACCCTGCACCAGCCACCCTTCCCCAGGTCCTCCCCACCACAAAGCCCTCCTCCCACCTCCACCAGGCCTGCCCACGGGGCCCCCACCTCACTCCACCCACCTCTCACCCCATTGCCCTTCAGGCCTCCTACACTACCTAGCCTACACACACCTCCTCACCTCTCTTCTCCCTCCTCCTCCTCCTCCAACAACCAGGACGCACCCACCTTCCCGCATCCTCACCTGCCCTCCACCACCTCCGCACACAGACACTCCCCTTCCCACTCACCCTCCACACCCTCCAACTCCCTCCCCCCACAAACCCTCCGCCCCACACCCCTCACAACCCGCCCCACACACCACCACAACAACACCCAACAACAACCCCCACAGCCACAACAACAAAACACACCCCACTACAAACACAGCCCCACTCCACAACACCCCCTCCAACCCTATCACCCTCCCATCACACCTTGTCCCACACACCCACACTCTTTCCTACACCTCCACCTCCCCTTCCTCCACTCACACACCCTTCCCAGTCGCTACTCTCCCCTGATCCACGCACACACTCACCTCACAACCTCCCACACACTTCACACCTCCTACGCTGCACAAACACACCCAACAGCCATCCCTGCTCAACCACCTCCTCTGCACCACCACCACCACACCATTCCTCTTAACCCTCCACATACAACCTCCCCTCGCAACACCCACCGCACCCACCCCAACACCTAACACACTCTCCCCATCACTCCCCTGCCACCACGCACCTGCGGCTGCTCCCTGCGCTTGACCGATCCATGGGCTGGGCTGGGCTGGCTGATGACACCCCAGCGCTCTTCGCCGCCTACACAACACAAGCACCCATTTCCACACAAAGGCACATGCAAAGCCCCACCAACACACGCTGCCTCTTCCCTCCCATGTCCTACCACACCACAACGCCAACAAACACGTTCCCACACCTGCCCGCAACAGACACACTTCACACCTCCTACACTGCACAAACACACCCAATAGCCATGCCTGCTCAACCACCTCCTCTGCACCACTACCACACCATTCCTCTGACCCTCCACATACAACCTTCCCCTGCAACACCCACCACACCCACCCCAACACCTAACACACTCTCCCCATCATTCCCCTGCCACCACGCACCTGCGAGCTGCTCCCTGCGCTCGACCAATCCATCGGCTGGGCTGTTCTAGATGACGACAGCCTAGCTCTCTTCGCCGCCTGCACAACACAAGCACCCATTTCCACACAAAGGCACATGCAAAGCCCCACCAACACACGCTGCCTCTTCCCTCCCACGTCCTGCCACACCACAACGCCAACAAACACATTCCCACACCTGCCCGCAACAAACCCTCTCCTCCTCTCCTCCACTCCATGCAACCAAAGGCACACAAGCCTCCACACACTACACCCTCCCCACCTCTCTCTCCCAACACCACCTCCCACCAGGGCCTCTTTCCTCACCCTCACACACCCTGCACCAGCCACCCTTCCCTGGGTCCTGCCCACCACAAAGCCCTCCTCCCACCTCCACCAGGCCTGCCCACGGGGCCCCCACCTCACCCCACCCACCTCTCACCCCATTGCCCTTCAGGCCTCCTACACTACCTAGCCTACACACACCTCCTCACCTCTCTTCTCCCTCCTCCTCCTCCTCCAACAACCAGGACGCACCCACCTTCCCGCATCCTCACCTGCCCTCCACCACCTCCTCACACCGACATTCCCCTTCCCACTCACCCTCCACACCCTCCAACACCCTCCCATCACAAACCCTCCGCCCCACACCCCTCACAACCCGCCCCACACACCACCACCACAACCCCCAACAACAACCCCCACAGCCACAACAAAACACACCCCACTACACACACAGCCCCACTCCACAACACCCCCTCCAACCCTATCACCCTCCCATCACACCTTGCCCCACACACCCACACTCTTTCCTACACCTCCTCCTCCCCTTCCTCCACTCACACACCCTTCCCAGTCGCTACTCTCCCCTGACCCACGCACACACTCACCTCACAACCTCCCACACACTTCACACCTCCTACGCTGCACAAAAACACCCAACAGCCATCCCTGCTCAACCACCTCCTCTGCACCACCACCACCACAACCTTCCTCTAACCCTCCACATACAACCTCCCCCTGCAACACCCACCACACCCACCCCAACACCTAATACACTCTCCCCATCGTTCCCCTGCCGCCACGCACCTGCGAGCTGCTTTCCGCGCTCGACCGCTCCGTGGGCTGGGCTGTTCTAGATGATGACAGCCTAGCTCTCTTCGCCGCCTGCACAACACAAGCACCCATTTCCACACCAAGGCACATGCAAAGCCCCACCAACACACACTGCCTCTTCCCTCCCATGTCCTGCCACACCACAACGCCAACAAACACACCTGCCCACAACAGACACACTTCACACCTCCTACGCTGCACAAACACACCCAACAGCCATCCCTGCTCAACCACCTCCTCTGCACCACCACCACCACAACCTTCCTCTGACCCTCCACATACAACCTCCCCCCACAACATCCACTGCAGCCGCCTCAACACCTCACACACTCTCCACACCCCTCCCCAAACAAAACCCTCACACCACCCACCTGCGAGCTGCTCCCTGCGCTTGTCCACTCCATCGGCTGGGCTGGGCTGGCTGACGAAACTCCAGCGCTCTTCGCCGCCTGCACAACACAAGCACCCATTTCCACACAAAGGCACATGCAAAGCCCCACCATCACACGCTGCCTCTTCCCTCCCATGTCCTGCCACACCACAACACCAACAAACACATTCCCACACCTGCCCGCAACTAACACACTTCACACCTCCTACGCTGCACAAACACACCCAACAGCCATCCCTGCTCAACCACCTCCTCTGCACCACCACCACCACAACCTTCCTCTAACCCTCCACATACAACCTCCCCCCACAACATCCACTGCAGCCGCCTCAACACCTCACACACTCTCCACACCCCTCCCCAAACAAAACCCTCACACCACCCACCTGCGAGCTGCTCCCTGCGCTTGTCCACTCCATCGGCTGGGCTGTGCTGGCTGACGACACTCCAGCGCTCTTCGCCGCCTGCACAACACAAGCACCCATTTCCACACAAAGGCACATGCAAAGCCCCACCAACACACGCTGCCTCTTCCCTCCCATGTCCTGCCACACCACAACGCCAACAAACACATTCCCACACCTGCCCGCAACTAACACACTTCACACCTCCTACACTGCACAAACACACCCAACAGCCATCCCTGCTCAACCACCTCCTCTGCACCACCACCACCACAACCTTCCTCTAACCCTCCACATACAACCTCCCCCTGCAACACCCACCACACCCACCCCAACACCTAATACACTCTCCCCATCGTTCCCCTGCCGCCACGCACCTGCGAGCTGCTTTCCGCGCTCGACCGCTCCGTGGGCTGGGCTGTTCTAGATGATGACAGCCTAGCTCTCTTCGCCGCCTGCACAACACAAGCACCCATTTCCACACCAAGGCACATGCAAAGCCCCACCAACACACACTGCCTCTTCCCTCCCATGTCCTGCCACACCACAACGCCAACAAACACACCTGCCCACAACAGACACACTTCACACCTCCTACGCTGCACAAACACACCCAACAGCCATCCCTGCTCAACCACCTCCTCTGCACCACCACCACCACAACCTTCCTCTGACCCTCCACATACAACCTCCCCCCACAACATCCACTGCAGCCGCCTCAACACCTCACACACTCTCCACACCCCTCCCCAAACAAAACCCTCACACCACCCACCTGCGAGCTGCTCCCTGCGCTTGTCCACTCCATCGGCTGGGCTGGGCTGGCTGACGAAACTCCAGCGCTCTTCGCCGCCTGCACAACACAAGCACCCATTTCCACACAAAGGCACATGCAAAGCCCCACCATCACACGCTGCCTCTTCCCTCCCATGTCCTGCCACACCACAACACCAACAAACACATTCCCACACCTGCCCGCAACTAACACACTTCACACCTCCTACGCTGCACAAACACACCCAACAGCCATCCCTGCTCAACCACCTCCTCTGCACCACCACCACCACAACCTTCCTCTAACCCTCCACATACAACCTCCCCCCACAACATCCACTGCAGCCGCCTCAACACCTCACACACTCTCCACACCCCTCCCCAAACAAAACCCTCACACCACCCACCTGCGAGCTGCTCCCTGCGCTTGTCCACTCCATCGGCTGGGCTGTGCTGGCTGACGACACTCCAGCGCTCTTCGCCGCCTGCACAACACAAGCACCCATTTCCACACAAAGGCACATGCAAAGCCCCACCAACACACGCTGCCTCTTCCCTCCCATGTCCTGCCACACCACAACGCCAACAAACACATTCCCACACCTGCCCGCAACTAACACACTTCACACCTCCTACACTGCACAAACACACCCAACAGCCATCCCTGCTCAACCACCTCCTCTGCACCACCACCACCACAACCTTCCTCTAACCCTCCACATACAACCTCCCCCTGCAACACCCACCACACCCACCCCAACACCTAACACACTCTCCCCATCACTCCCCTGCCACCACGCACCTGCGAGCTGCTCCCTGCGCTCGACCAATCCATCGGCTGGGCTGTTCTAGATGACGACAGCCTAGCTTTCTTCGCCGCCTGCACAACACAAGCACCCATTTCCACACAAAGGCACATGCAAAGCCCCACCAACACACGCTGCCTCTTCCCTCCCACGTCCTGCCACACCACAACGCCAACAAACACGTTCCCACACCTGCCCGCAACTAACACACTTCACACCTCCTACACTGCACAAACACACCCAATAGCCATCCCTGCTCAACCACCTCCTCTGCACCACCACTACCACACCATTCCTCTAACCCTCCACATACAACCTCCCCCTGCAACACCCACCACACCCACCCCAACACCTAACACACTCTCCCCATCACTCCCCTGCCACCACGCACCTGCGAGCTGCTCCCTGCGCTCGACCAATCCATCGGCTGGGCTGTTCTAGATGACGACAGCCTAGCTCTCTTCGCCGCCTGCACAACACAAGCACCCATTTCCACACAAAGGCACATGCAAAGCCCCACCAACACACGCTGCCTCTTCCCTCCCACGTCCTGCCACACCACAACGCCAACAAACACATTCCCACACCTGCCCGCAACAAACCCTCTCCTCTTCTCCTCCACTCCATGCAACCAAAGGCACACAAGCCTCCACACACTACACCCTCCCCACCTCTCTCTCCCAACACCACCTCCCACCAGGGCCTCTTTCCTCACCCTCACACACCCTGCACCAGCCACCCTTCCCCGGGTCCTGCCCACCACAAAGCCCTCCTCCCACCTCCACCAGGCCTGCCCACGGGGCCCCCACCTCACCCCACCCACCTCTCACCCCATTGCCCTTCAGGCCTCCTACACTACCTAGCCTACACACACCTCCTCACCTCTCTTCTCCCTCCTCCTACTCCTCCAACATCCAGGACGCACTCACCTTCCCGCATCCTCACCTGCCCTCCACCACCTCCGCACACAGACACTCCCCTTCCCACTCACCCTCCACACCCTCCAACTCCCTCCCCCCACAAACCCTCCGCCCCACACCCCTCACAACCCGCCCCACACACCACCACCACAACACCCAACAACAACCCCCACAGCCACAACAACAAAACGCACCCTACTACACACACAGCCCCACTCCACAACACCCCCTCCAACCCTATCACCCTCCCATCACACCTTGCCCCACACACCCACACTCTTTCCTACACCTCCTCCTCCCCTTCCTCCACTCACACACCCTTCCCAGTCGCTACTCTCCCCTGACCCACGCACACACTCACCTCACAACCTCCCACACACTTCACACCTCCTACGCTGCACAAACACACCCAACAGCCATCCCTGCTCAACCACCTCCTCTGCACCACCACCACCACAACCTTCCTCTGACCCTCCACATAAAACCTCCCCCCACAACATCCACTGCAGCCGCCTCAACACCTCACACACTCTCCACACCCCTCCCCAAACAAAACCCTCACACCACCCACCTGCGAGCTGCTCCCTGCGCTTGTCCACTCCATCGGCTGGGCTGTGCTGGCTGACAACACTCCAGCGCTCTTTGCCGCCTGCACAACACAAGCACCCATTTCCACACAAAGGCACATGCAAAGCGCACCAACACACGCTGCCTCTTCCCTCCCATGTCCTACCACACCACAACGCCAACAAACACATTCCCACACCTGCCCGCAACTAACACACTTCACACCTCCTACACTGCACAAACACACCCAATAGCCATCCCTGCTCAACCACCTCCTCTGCACCACCACCACCACACTCTTCCTCTAACCCTCCACATACAACCTCCCCCTGCAACACCCACCACACCCACCCCAACACCTAACACACTCTCCCCATCATTCCCCTGCCACCACGCACCTGCGAGCTGCTCCCTGCGCTCGACCAATCCATCGGCTGGGCTGTTCTAGATGACGACAGCCTAGCTTTCTTCGCCGCCTGCACAACACAAGCACCCATTTCCACACAAAGGCACATGCAAAGCCCCACCAACACACGCTGCCTCTTCCCTCCCACGTCCTGCCACACCACAACGCCAACAAACACATTCCCACACCTGCCCGCAACAAACCCTCTCCTCCTCTCCTCCACTCCATGCAACCAAAGGCACACAAGCCTCCACACACTACACCCTCCCCACCTCTCTCTCCCAACACCACCTCCCACCAGGGCCTCTTTCCTCACCCTCACACACCCTGCACCAGCCACCCTTCCCTAGGTCCTGCCCACCACAAAGCCCTCCTCCCACCTCCACCAGGCCTGCCCACGGGGCCCCCACCTCACTCCACCCACCTCTCACCCCATTGCCCTTCAGGCCTCCTACACTACCTAGCCTACACACACCTCCTCACCTCTCTTCTCCCTCCTCCTCCTCCTCCAACATCCAGGACGCACTCACCTTCCCGCATCCTCACCTGCCCTCCACCACCTCCGCACACAGACACTCCCCTTCCCACTCACCCTCCACACCCTCCAACTCCCTCCCCCCACAAACCCTCCGCCCCACACCCCTCACAACCCGCCCCACACACCACCACAACACCCAACAACAACCCCCACAGCCACAACAACAAAACACACCCCACTACACACACAGCCCCACTCCACAACACCCCCTCCAACCCTATCACCCTCCCATCACACCTTGTCCCACACACCCACACTCTTTCCTACACCTCCTCCTCCCCTTCCTCCACTCACACACCCTTCCCAGTCGCTACTCTCCCCTGACCCACGCACACACTCACCTCACAACCTCCCACACACTTCACACCTCCTACGCTGCACAAACACACCCAACAGCCATCCCTGCTCAACCACCTCCTCTGCACCACCACCACCACAACCTTCCTCTAACCCTCCACATACAACCTCCCCCCACAACATCCACTGCAGCCGCCTCAACACCTCACACACTCTCCACACCCCTCCCCAAACAAAACCCTCACACCACCCACCTGCGAGCTGCTCCCTGCGCTCGACCACTCCATCGGCTGGGCTGGGCTGGCTGACGACACCCCAGCGCTCTTCGCCGCCTGCACAACACAAGCACCCATTTCCACACAAAGGCACATGCAAAGCCCCACCAACACACGCTGCCTCTTCCCTCCCATGTCCTGCCACACCACAACGCCAACAAACACATTCCCACACCTGCCCGCCACTAACACACTTCACACCTCCTACACTGCACAAACACACCCAACAGCCATCCCTGCTCAACCACCTCCTCTGCACCACCACCACCACACCATTTCTCTAACCCTCCACATACAACCTCCCCCCACACCATCTACCACACCCACCCCAACACCTAACACACTCTCCCCATCGCTTCCCTGCCCCCATGCACCTGCGAGCTGCTGCCTGCGCTCGACCACTCCATCGGCTGGGCTGTGCTGGCTGACGACACTCCAGCGCTCTTCGCCGCCTGCACAACACAAGCACCCATTTTCACACCAAGGCACACGCAAAGCCCCACCAACACACGCTGCCTCTTCCCTCCCACGTCCTGCCCACCACAACACCAACAAACACATTCCCGTGCCTTTCCCTTTATGGACTCGTCAACTCTCATCCCAGTGTCTCTTACTGTCAGCAGACAAGGATCAGCACACGACACCTAGTCTCGCTTTCTCTTCTAATGTTCACTCCTCCTCAGGACTACACACTTTTATCACATCCCTCTAGATACATCACCTCTCTGCCACCATCCCTTCTCCCTCCTCTGCAATCTACTCCAACAAGTTTCAGGTCAGAAATGTTAGTAGCCACAGCCCAAATCCCTCCTTTTCCCCAGAAGCTCCTTTTTTGTGCATAGCTGCAAGCTTCAATAGCCCAACAGGAAAGCCGTTATTGCTTCTCACTTCTCGCAATGCCACTAACTGTTTCTTGTAGACACCAGCATTTCATCTAGCCCACAGCTTGCCCTCAGTGTAATGGCGTCCCCTGAAATAGCCGCTCTTGCAATTGGTCTTTTTGTGGAAATCTCCTCTGCAGTGTTGGCAGTGAAGGACAATGGAGAGAAGAGAGAGGTCACCAAGTTCCTCTCCCCACATGGTCACTTATGAGCTGTGTCCTCAGGCAGTCCTTCCCCTTCCCTCACTCCCCTCGTCCTTTGGCTGCATTGCAATAACTTCTGTACCAGGAGCCTGAGCCCCTTCTCCAAAGCTCAGCCCAAGCTCTCTTGAAGGCCTGAGCCTAGCTGGTCTTACATGCTGCCCTGCTCTCCTCACCTTGACTAACTCTCCAGGACTCCCAGGACAGCCTTTCCCTGCTCTAGGCTCTCTCCTTTGTTTTGGTAGGCAACCGGACAAGGGGTTTACTGGGCCCCTTCATCTTTTCCTCTTGAGTGTAAGAAACAGGCTGCTTGTTCTCCTCATGCTCAGTTTTGCAGCCTGCACGCTCCTGGCTCTGGGGGTTCCTCCTAGGCAGTCCTCTCTAGTGTTTTACTAATTGCCTCTTCTTTACAGCGCTCCCTGTCTTGAAATGAGCTAGGTACAGCCCAGCTCTGGTTGCTTCCCACTCTGCTAGTCTCCTGCTAAGCCCAGCTGTGCTCACCACCCCAGAGTGACTCTCCTCACTACCTCTCCCACTAGAGCCTGTGCAACCATCCAGACCAAGGCCACCACTGTGTCTTTTCTCACTGCTTCCCCAACCACCTGGTGGAGGAAGCAGCCCTTTACAAGCGGCACACACACCACCTCTGAAGGCACCGGCTCCTGACAGGGCCTCTCGCCTACTAGCCAAGAATCACAAGACGTCAGTGCTGCCTCCGGGCCTCCTCCCCTCCGGCCTGCACAAGCCCTTTGCATTAGGCGACCCAACTGGGACCTCAGCCAGCCCTGCCAGGCCTTGGTCAGGCTCTCCCCCTCCTCCTCAGCCCAGGAGGAAGGCCAGTGCACAAAAGCCTGCCGCCTGCCCTGTCTGCTGGCAAAGGGCAGAGAGGCACGCCTGCCTCTGCTTCGCCCAGCACCTACAACTGCGTCACCACTGAGCAATGCGCCCACACTCCCCTGTGTCTCTCCCTTCACCTGCAGGTCAGGCGTGGCTATCAGCCCACAGGCTTTGTCTCCCTTGGCCAGGGCAGTTGCAAGCAGTTCGGGATCGAATGCTAAGGTCTTTTGCCTCTGCATCTCCAAGAGCCCCTGCCCTAAGTACCTTCTCCCAAAACTCCCCCACACCAGCTGACCATCCCCAGTGCAGCCTCTCTCCAACACCCCCAGAACATCAGGCAACGGTTCACCTTCAGGATTTTAACCCACAAAAGACTCCAGGCTCTCACCCACACATTCCCCTCCAGGCTGCAGGCTCCCCGGGGGCCGGGACCAGCTCCCCAGCAGCCACAACCCCTCCCTAGTCCCATCCCCCAGGGTCCAGTGGAGACTGCCCAGGCCAGGCCAGCTCCTCCTTCGCCTCCACCGCATCCACCCTGGGAGCTGCTCCCCAAGGCCGTGGGGAAAGTAGAAAGGTTCACAGGGAAACGAGCAGCCCAACCTCGGCTCTCCCCACCTCACCTCCATCACCCCCTGCCCCAACAGCCCCCTCTTGCGGGCCTGCCTCCCCTCTCACCCACCCCACAGGCCTCCCCCACGCCAGCCCCAGGCCTACCTGCCCGAGCTGGCCGGCCCTGCTGCGCACCCGGCCCCTTCTCCCCTGGCCAACGCCAGGGAGGCGACGGGCCTTCGCCTTCCCTCCTCGACGCCTGGGCATCCTGAGCAGCGCACACTGATAGCCACCGACCGCGGGGAGAACCGCTCTGGCACAGAGACCCAACGGCCAGAGCCCCGGGTGCATCTGTGTTCCCACGGCGATAACGGTCCCTCGGGATGGAAGCGGAAGGGGGAGCAGAAGGGGGCTGGGGGAGATGGCCCTGCTGGACTCACCCCAGCACTGCCCACCCCACCTGCAGGCACCAACCCTGGTGGCAGCCAGCACTTGCTGGGAGGGCGTTCACGTCTCCCACTTGTTTCCCCGCTGCTCTCCCAAACCTGTTTTCTTCTGGGTGCAGCGGTTTGGCCCTGAGTTTTGCAGGAGGACAGGGGTGCCCCCAGTGCTGCCCTCATGCTCAGACAGCAGGAGGCTGGGCTACAACGGGGCCCATCTTTCTCTCTCCCCACCAAAGCCCCCGGGCTGGGACCTCACCTGGGCATGTGTTGGCACTCCCGAACCAGCCTGGGTTACTGATACTGTGCACTGGAGCCACAGCTTTAGGGGCACCGTGCAAGGCAGCTGGACGCTTGGTGCTGCCCGTGCAGGCAGGCCCCTCTGCGCTGCTCCCACCGGGCCTCCTGGGCAGCAGCGCTGCGCTCAAGCCCAGAGGCGGCAAAACAAGGCAGAGCCCCAGCGCTGAGCCTGGCCACAGCTGGTCTCTGCTGGCCCCTCTCCTCAGCCCTGGCCCTCGGCTGTGCAGCAGCACAGTGCTGCCCCTCAGGCTCCTGCAGGGGCTGGGGACCCCCTGCCGCGGGCCAGGCCCCGGCTGCTGGAGCCAGCCTGCGGCCAGAGCCGGTCGGTGCCTCCCGGCCGGCAGGCAGGGCCCTGGGCCAGCACGGCCACAGCCAAGGCCCAGCCCTGCCGGCCGCAGCGGGAGGGCTGTCGAGCCTCGCGACAGCCACAGGGCCGGGGCAGAGGGCGCGAGAGGACGCTGCCCTGCCCTGGGCGCAGCAGGACGCTGCCGCCGGCTCCGGCACCCCGGCCGTCCCCAGGGCCCCCAGGCCGGCGCCAGGGCCGGCGCCAGCACAGGCCCCGGGGCTGCTCCCCCGCGCCCGGCCCGGCCCCCGGGCGCAGGGCACCCAGGAGCCCCGGCCCCTGCGGCAGAGCCCAGCCCCTGCCGGCAGCCGCCCAGCCCCGCGGCCCCGCACTGCCCGGGCCCTCGGGGCCCCGGGCTGCCCCCAGGCCCACAACATGGCGCCCCAGAGGGGAACTGCCCAGGCCTCACATGGCCCAAGGGTTGCCACAGCAACGCGCCAGTGCTGCCCTCCTGGTGGCTGAGGAGAGCAGGAGGGCGGGGCTGGGTGTGACGGATGGCTCTGCCAGCCAATCCGAGTCCAGCACGGGGTGGGGGTGGGGGGGTCCTGCGGGGAGGGGAGGAAGCGGTGGGGCCTGGTGTGGGGGAGAGAAGAGGGAGGAGAGAGAGGGAGCGAGGGGGGCGAGAGGGAAGAAGGGTGCAAGAGAGAAGGGGAAGAGGCGAGGGAGAGCAGCAGGAGAGAGGGAGCGGGAGGGAGAGCGGGTGCGAGCGGGTCGGGGGGGCGGTGGGTGCGTGGAAATGCCGGTGGGTGCCCTGGCGCTGGGGTGAGGGCAGTGGGGCTGGCGGCGGGGCTGCTTTGGCCCAGGAGCTGCCGATGGGGCTGGTGGGGCTGTGACCACGGGACAGAGCGGCCTGGGCCAGAGGGGAGCTGGCCGCCAGTCAGACCTGCCACCCTGCCCCAGCCCGGTCCACCTGGGCGGCTCACTGGGGTGTTGGGTGCAGGAAACTTTGCCCCTGTGGCAGCTCTGAGACCCATTGGAAAGCATTTCCCTGAGCTGCTGCTGCCCCCGCAGCCCCCAGGTGCTGCCCAGAGCTGCGTTTGGGAGCTCCTGGGCAAAGGCTGACCGGGTGGCTGGTGTGCTCGCGAGGTGCCCTTCCCCATGTTCTTTTTTGTTTGGAAAATTGCATTTTGGCATGGCTCTGAGAGAGGCTGTCCCCATACGTCACGCCGTGCCCCAGCCGTTGTTCTTGCTCCATGCCTCTTGCTTTGCCCTGAGACCTGGGACGCTGGAAGCAGCCTGCAGGGTGTTTCCAGAACAGCTCTGTAGGTGAAAGCAGTTTTGGTTTTGGTGGGACAGGAGGCCCTGCTGCCTTCAGTTTCATGATCACTGCTCCCACGCAGTCACAGAATCACTGAATCACAGAACTGCTGAGGCTGGCAGGGACCTCTGGAGACCATCTAGTCCAACCCCCCTGCTCAAGCAAGGTCATCTAGAGCCCGTTGCCCAGGATTGTGTCCAGATGGCTTTTGAGTATCTCCAAGGAAGGAGACTGCACAGCCCCTCTGGGCAACCTGTGCCAGTGCTCCGTCACCCTCCCAGCCCAGAAGGTTTTTCCTCCTGTGCACATGGAACTGCCTGTGGTTCAGTTTGTGCCCGTTGCCGCTTGTCCTGTTGCTGGGACCACTGAGAAGAGTCTGGCCCCATCCCCTCGACACCCTCCCTTCACATACTTGTACGCATTGATGCGATCCCCTCTCAGTCTTCTCTTCTCCAGGCTCTACAGGCCCGGCTCTCACAGCCTTTCTTCACAGGAGACGTGCTCCAGGCAGCCCCTCATCATCTTTGTAGCCCTCCACTGGACTCTCTCCAGTAGGGCCATGTCTCTCTTGTCCTGGGGAGCCCAGAATTGGACACAGTGCTCCAGGTGAGGCCTCCCCAGGGCTGAGGAGAGGGGGAGCAGTTTGGTCATGGTGAAACCTGTTACCAAGAGGCAAGGACACCATGTGTGCACTTCAGACTAGAGACATGCTGGCATAGATAGCAGGGGGCAGTGCAATGGTGAAATGGGCTTCCCACTCACAGAGCAAACCCTGCAGAGCCCAGGGCCAGCAGGAACCAGAGATGGGCTGTGCAGGAATGGCAGGAGAGGGCTTTGCTGAGCAAGTGACCTCTGCAGCACCTTGTTCCCTGTGAGAGACTTGAAGCGATCTCTGGGAAGGCCAAGGTGTGCCTGAGGAAGTCCCTGGGCCTGGACAGCCTGCAAGCCAGCTGCCCTGTGGATGTCATTAGCACAGTCCCTGATGATATCATCTGGGTCTGAGAAGAGGTTCGGGGGAAGGAAAGCTGGAAGATTTATTTAAGAGTGCAGGGACATGAGTGGAGAGCTTGGTGTGCTGTGCTTCGCATTGATGAAGCACACTTGGCTGTAGATGGGGTGGACTTGGCCTAAAGGCAGAGGTGGGATTAAGTTGTTTGGGCCCAGGTAGGAAATCTGAGATGCCCTAGGCACTTCCCCAGCAGCCACTCCAAAAGGGCATGGTTTTTCTGTAGGTCCCACACTGTATCTGCTCGAAACGTGTGGTTGTGCTGGACACCCCAGGCAGTCAACATGGCCCCTTCCAGCCTCTTTTTATGTCGTTAAGGCAAGTGTCTGCACTGAATTACATTAGCTGTTTGCTCTGTAGGGATCTGCATGTGTCTGAGCTTCATAGTAAGTGGTGAGAGCTCTCGCAGTAGTAGGCATCGAGGGTCATTTCAGATGAGCACCTGGCCCCCACTTGATGCTCTAGAAGGATGTGGTCTCACAGTTGCTCCATCAGAGCAAGCAGGCACCAGCACATGCCTTGGACCACCTCTGTCTCTTCTCATGTCACTAGGTGCTTGTGTGCGGGGGACTGAGACCCACTGCCCATCGCCATTGATTGTAAAGGGAGCTTAGACAAGGAGCGCGCCTGCAGACATCTCTGTTGTGCACATGTCAGCTTTGGCAGAGGGAATCTCACCTCCTGTGAATTTGTGGAGTTCATGGGACTACACACCTGCAGGTCGTGCCATGCAGCTTTGTCCGTGTCCCTGAGGTGCCCAAGTCCCTCTCTGTAACTTCTGGGGCTCTGGGCAATGCAGTGTCAGGGCTTGGAATGAGCCAAGCTGGGCTGCAAGCTGCTCTCCAGAAGGGCACAGGTCTCCCATTGCATCTCCGTATCATCTAGGAACGCCGTGGAAAAGCCACCTAGGTATTAAGGCCATGAAAATGCTGCTGGGCAGTGGGATGTGGGCAGCTGAAAGGAGCCCAGTGTCTCCCTGGCTAGAAGGGGAACGTTGAGACTTGCCTCAGATGCTCGGAGGAAGGGTGCTGAGTGTGTTGATCTGCACTTTGGAAGGGGATTCCTCTGCTCTCAGCAGTGTCATTCCTTTTTAGGGCAACATGGGTGCAATTGTCCTCCACCTCAGAGGTGAGCACAGGACAGCTGGGAACAAGACAGATGGACAGGCCAGCTCTCCGCACTCTGCACTAAAGCCAGAGTGAATCCTTTTGCCTCTCAGGAATCCCAGCTGTTCGCTCTGAGTGCAGGAGCAATGCTGAGAATGTCTGTCTCCTCGTGGCAAACTCAGCTGGCACAAACTGGAGCTCAAGCCATGGAGCTCAATGACAGTCCTTCCGAGATGGGTGTGTTATAAAGGTCTGCAGGCATTCACCACTAAGTCAGAGTCAGACTCTTATATGATCGTTTGTTTCAGCTGGAGCTGGGTGCCTCCAAAGAGGGACCCAGAACAAAGACATTCTGGGCTAATTATACTCCTTCCAGTCTTATTTCCCCGCCTGCCAGTGACAGTCTCTTCCAGTCTTCTTTCCTGAGTTGCTGGTCTCTTTCTTTTTAAACGGTTCATGTCTACATCCCAGGACGGTTGCTGTGTTCCTGCTTCAAAGTGCCTTATCTTATCCGGAGGCTAACCATGACCTCTGTCCATTGTGTTCTGTATGTTGGAGGGCTGATTCTGGCTGCTTCTGCAGTTGTTGCATCAGCAGCAGCCCACAGGTTCGGTAAAAGCTTCGGCCTGCAGGCTTCAGGGCATTATTTTAAATAAAATAATTACTTATTTAAATGATTTTACAGCATAGAAACAGCTCGAAGTGGGTGCCTCTGGAGAAGGACACCGGACAAAGAAATATGGGGATAATTAGACCCCTTACAATTTTATTTTCCCACCTGCCAGTGAAGGCCTCCTCCAATCTTCTTTACTGAGTCAGTGGTCTCTCCCCTTCTGATTGGTGTCTCTCTCCTTCTGACAGCTCCTGGCCTACAGCCCAGGCTGGATGCCATGTCCTTGTTTCTCCCAGGCCCTTATCTCCTCCAAGGTCAACCCCAACCCACGTGCATCCCATCTTGTCTCCTGCAGTCTACTTTGTAGCCTCATGAGCTAGTTTTGTATCTTTGTCAGCTAGTTTTAACTGGTTTGGCAGTTACAACATTGGCAAGGTCACATCCTTCGCAAAGTTTCTGGAGTTCAAGGACAGTTCAGCCTTGAGGCCTGCAGGCTTCATCTACTTTAGGCACTGATGCTAAGCAAGAGTGAGACTTATGCGAAGCGGAAGCTAAATCGGCTACAATTTCCTTCTCCAACAGTCCTCCCTTGGTTTCTATGAGCACACCTGCTGGATACATATATTGGGGTAGAGTATTTGTGCACATCATAGAGGAGAATGTGAGGCACTTTTTCTCCCTTTTTTTTTTTTTTTGTGAAGTTTACCTTAGACTAAATAATCTAATGAAAAGGCGCCCAGGTGTTGCTGGGTTGTTAAGAAAGCCTTACTGCACGGATTTGGTTTGGAGACTCAAGAACTGAGATGCAGCTGTGCTTTTGCAGCCGGGCACTAATTCATGAAGCACAAAGTATAGGCATTCCTCTTTTTCGATTGTAATCCCGTTCCCAATAGTGCGTTATGACAAACAAGAAGTTATGTTACCATTTTTAGTTATTGAAGGCAGAACACTGAAGGAGATAAGCCCGCCTTAACTAGGATAATCCTTCTGTTAAGCAAACATGAAGATGGTACTGCTCTTTTGGAAGTTTGTCTGCAGCTCTTGAAAAAGCAGGTATCTCCCTAAGAGACAGCATCTCGAAGATGTACACAATATGCTAAACATTTCTCTCTCCTCAGAGTTTCTGGATTCCCCTGTCTCTAGTCATTGTGAATACTGTCCACCCTCCCAAGCTGATCCGCTTCCCTGGGGGCTCCTTACTCCTGGGAGCCTTCTTGGACAAAGGGGACATTCTCTCTGCATACGTCCTACATTGCCACAGAAATAACATTCCGGTCCCTCACTGTCTGCCCATCTTCTCCTGTCCCCTTCTCGTCCTTGCCCTTGGCATTGCCCTAGCCTTCCTCGGCCTCCTCTGTCTCTTCCTCTACCCCTTCCTCTAATTTGCAAGTTCCGTCCTGAAGCTGCTGCTAAGAGATTAGCCTCTTCTTGGTTTTCCTTTTTCCGTTCCTTTGCTTGCTTCCCTTGCTGTTTCTCCTCTCGCCCATCATAGACCAATACTGCCACGCTTAAAATCCTTTGTGAAGTTTCTCCTTGCCACCCTGGCATGTGCTCCTTCAACTCTTTTGGGCTATCCGGAGCGGCCTGATGGACAAAGACACTAATGGCTAGTGCATCATTCCAATTCTGGAAAGTCCTTCCCCCATAGTTCAACAAGGCTTGCCCTAGTCGTCCCCCAAAATCCCTGGCCTCTTTGTCCAAGCTCTGTCTACGCTCCTGCACTCTAGTCCAATCCACTCCTAGTTTGCTACATGCTCTAATAGCTTCTACCGAGTTCCGGAGTCCTGTCTGGCAAGCGACTCTGTCCCCTGCGTTATTGTAATCCCAATTTGGATCGTTTGCTGGCTAACGATTTGTGTTTCCCCCAGTCTGTTGTACAAACTTTGCCTCTTTATTAACTATTTTATCATCTCGCTCGTTTGGTCAGAACAACTCTCTCAAGAGTACTTGGGTATCCCGCCAGTTTGGTCAGAACAACTCTCTCAAGAGTACTTGGGTATCCCGCCAGTTTGGATTATACCCAGTGCATATATATTAGAAAACAGCTGAGCGCTCCTTTCCGCATCCTCCCTCAACCTGGGCATTTTGCTTGCCCACAATGCTCAATCACTCGGACTCCAGGGTTGGCTAGTAAATACATGCAGTACCACGTGAGGGGGGTTAGCTCCCCCCCCCCCACCCCCGCTGCACTTGGTTGTAATGCTGCTGCATTAGGTAAAACATTAGCAACCATAGGATGGAGGCCTGCCACGGGAGGAGGGGAAGTCTGAGTAAGAGGAGGAGAGGGACAGATAGACAGATCTTCAGGAGGCGCCACCGGAGGAGTGTAAGGCGGAGCAGTAGCTCCTGGGGCGTTATTTGGGACACCTATATCTGCTGCAGCAAGAGTAGTTTTACAGAGGGTGCCGTTTGTCCTCCTTGGATCTCGCCGGTCCCACATCCAATTATCCCCACACATACCAATAATCCATTCAGTGAGGCTTTTCATCTTCCAATATGAGCTGTAGCAGAGCTCATTTCTTAGAATCGAAGGATCCTTCCTTGGGTTAACCCCCACATTAATTGTAAGATGGACAATCATCCTGACATAAAGGGACAGCTAACTAGCTAGGGATCGATTTGACTGTAACGGCTTTTTTCTCCTTTTTGTTCCTTTTCCTTTTCTAAATTTGGATGTTTGGAGCCAAGAGGGTCCAATGGTGGTTGGCTACACTCCCATCTGGGGTGCCAAAGTGCTGTGCAAACACTTTGATCCTAGGTTTCCAAGAAGCAGAGCCTCACGCACATCTAGCAGCAAAATTTTATTTCTTTAAATGATGGTGCAGCATAGTAACTGCTGGAGCTGGGTGCCTCCAGGGAGGGACCTTGAACAAAGGAATTCTGGCCTAATTAGACCCTTTACAGTTTTATTTCCCACCTGCCAGGGAAGGTCTCCCCCAATCTTCTTTACTGAGTCTTCTTTACTCTCCTTCTGGTTGGTCTTGGCCTTCAGCCCACACTGGTTGCCATGTCCTTGTTTCCCACAGTCCCTTATCTCCTCCGAGGTCAACCCCAACCCACGTGCATCCCATCTTGTCCCCTGCAGTCTACTTTTTAGCCCCATGAGCGAGCTGTGTATCTTTATTAGCTGCTTTTAATGGGTTTGGCCGTTACATGCTCAGCAATGATTCTGGAGTTCATGGACGGTTCGGCCTTGAGGCCTGCATGCGCAGGGTAGGCAGTGGCGATAGAAACAGAGCTGCATGTCATACCCCAGCTCTGCCCTTCCACCTGAGATGCAAGCCCTGAAGACAGCAGGGGCCTGCTCTTGCCCTGGGGTGACTGGAGAGGGCAGGGGAGGCCAAAGCTTTTCTCCCCCTTTCCCTTGGCTATTGTGGGCCAGCAGAGCAGTTGACACTTTGCAGCAAAACCAAAGTGTGTCAGGCCGCTCTACGCTGGCCTGGCATATTGGAACGAGTGGACACCCCGTCCCCCCCAGGACAAGCCAGATTCATGCAGGCAGCAAGTTTTGCCCCTTGCCTTTGGCTCCCTAAAAAAAGAACACTCACTCCGGCTGAGGAAACGGGGCTGTATCTTTGCGGGAAGCCCAACAAAGCCATGAAGTGGTAGCACAACAGGGGCTGTGCTTGAGGAGTCGAGCTGTCCTGGGGCTGCGGGAGATGCCAGCAATGAGCCAGACCTTCCAGCACACTTGCGTGTGTGTGTCCGTGGTGTGCAGCACCATGGCATTGGCACAGCTGTGTCAGCTCTGCTCAAACAGAGTCACGTCCTGGCGGGAGGGTGCCACCTCGCCCATGCTCTCGGGAGCCAGGGACACAGTGCTCCGAGGTGGAATCTTGATGTTCTCCTTGGCACCCTCAGGTTCATGATGGTCTGTGACACCAGGCAACGGACTAAAGGTTCTGCATCATTTTCCAGGGGCTGGAGGGCTGCGAGAGAAAGGCACCGAGCTGAGAACAGACTCCCACCTTTGCAGAGATCCCAGGAATCCCCCCCCCAGGCAGGGCCAGCCCCACTCAGCTCTTCCCATGCGGAGGAAGGACAAATGGATCAGCTGGCACTTGCAGGTCGGCCAAGCCCCAGATGCGCCCCAAATACCCCCTGCTCTCCCCCACATAGGGACACAGAGCCTTCCTCACCTGGGGCAGGCCAGTGAACTGCAGCTCACTTCCCAGCCTCCTCCCTCCTCCCTGCCAGGGCTGCCTGACACAGCGCTGCTCTCACTCACCAGTGCACAGCTCCTGCACCTTCTCCTTCCTCCGCTTCTTCACTTGCTGCCCGATGAGCCCTAGGCAAACACCTCCGCTCACCCCTCATACTCCCCAGCAAGCCCCCAGCAGCACAGCTCCCATCTGGCCTTGCCAGCTTGGCCATGCAGCCTGCTCCCCTTGGGCAAGGCTGGCCCCAGCCCCGTCCCCACGGTGCAGGACCCAGGGACGGTGGGAGGGACTGAAGACCCTCCTGTGTGCCCGTCTGGGTGGGCAGGCATGGCCCTGGGCTTGTGGCTCACCAATGAACCTCACAGCTGCCTCCCGCAAGGATGCGTCCGGGTTCTCCAGGTAAGGCAGGCTCTGGCGCAGGTGTTGCTCCGCTCTGCTCCTGTCCCTCAGCAGCTGCAGACAGCACAAGGACAGGGGGTTGGCACCGAGCCTCCCCAGAAGGCCAGGCCTGTCCCTCCTCCCAGCTCCGGCCTCCTCTTCCTTCCTGTCCACGCCTCCCAGCTAGAAGCTGGCTGGTAGCCAGGTTCAGAGGGAGCAGAGGGCAGAGCGGGGCCTGCGGGTGCTGAGATCCCCGCCATGCTTCTGCCAAGGCCCAGCCAGGCCAGGGGCCCCTTCAGCACCCCAGCGGGCACTTAGAGTAGAGGGCTCTGGGCTGCAGCAGTGCATGAGGGGCACAGCTGTGCACCCTGCCCACTGGCCATGGCGGCAGGCCTCATCCCGCCGCGGCCCCGGGGGCTTTGGCCACGTCCTTACCACGCACTCCCCGATCTTCCATGTCTCCGCTCTTCTGGCCAGCTGCTTGAGCTCCTCCCACTTGAGGAACTGTGCAGCGCTCACCAGGGCTTCCTGAGAGGCCTGCAGAGCAACAGAGACCAGGAGATGCCACCGCAGCCACGGCAGGACACCCTGGGTCCCCCTCGTCTTGGCAAGGCTCCCAGCCTTTCCCAGCCCCAAATGGCACGACGCAGCGTGCCACTAGGTCTGGCCCTCCCTGAAGGCAGAGGCAGCTCTGCCTTGTCCTTCGGCACACAGGAAGCTGCACCTCATGCTGCCATGCGTTCCAAGGCACACTTGGCAGCAGCCCTTGCCTTGCTGCTCACCTCCACCCATGGCATGTCAGCATTGCTTCCCCAAAACACTGCTCCCTACCTGGGCCACTCTCTGCACCTTGTCACTCATGTGGAGGAAGAGCGGCACCAGGCTCCTCTGTGCATGCTGCTTCAGGTTCCGTTTGTTCTTCCCCACCACAATCTCCAGCAGGTCTTTGAAGAGGAGCATGGAGAGCTCTCGCACTCTGCTGTCTTCCTGCAGGCAGGGAGGAGAGCAGGGGAGGCCTCAGCAACGACTCCAGGAACGGGGCCCGACAAGAGCGTTTGCCGTGGCAAGGCCTCGTCCTCTCCGGGCACAACTGTCCCCCAGCCCGGCCAGAGGTCGGAGCTGAGGACAAGCCTCTGCTGAGGCAGCCTGGACAATGAGGGTTGTCGGCAGCAGCACGACAAGCCTCCCTGGGCTCTGTCTCCCTCTCCCTCTGGAGGGAGCTTCTTGGATTTCCCGAGGCCTCCATCAGGGCCCCCGCACACAACAAGAGGACAGAAAGGGACAGCCCCGCGGCACGGCCTCTCCCTCGCTCTCTAGCCTGCTCCTACCTCTCTGCTCATCGCTGCCCCAGGCCACGGCAAGCGCCGCACGCAGTCAAGCATGAGACGCAGCAGCCGAGAGCAGACAGGGGGCTGGTTTGCTCTACTCCCACAGCCCTGGACACCAAGGCCAGCACAGGGCATGGGCTGAGAACCACAGGGCAAAAGGTTTCCTGACATACAGCAGGGCCTGTGTGGGGACGTGCCAACAGGCACGTATGCAGAGGGGCACACAGCACCCAGACCACGCATACGGACCCCCGGACACACCAGCAGAGCCCCGGCTCTCCCATCAGCCTTACGTCATCAAAGCGAGGCAGAAGCTTCTCGGCCAGCTGCAGAACAATCGGGTTGGAGCCCTTCTGTTCCAGGTAGCTGAGGATGTTTCTCAGCAGCATCAGGCTTCCTACACGCACTTCCCTGCAAGCATCCTGCAGCCACTCCATGCTGTCTGGGAGCAGGCTCTGCATTCTCCTTTTCTGTGGGAAACACACAACTTTCTTTGTGGGAAGCAAGGCCAGACCCCCCCCCCCGCCCCACCCAAAAGTGCTCTGCCTGCTCTTTTCCCATCAGGGCTCAGTGGCCAGGGCCAGGGCTCTGCACACACGCAGGCCTTGGGCACAGAGGCTGCAGTGCAGGGCACAGATCTCCAAGGGGGCCCTCAGCATGCACTGGCCTCTGTAGGGAGCAAAGCTGCTGCCTCAAGGCCCAGGAGCACCTGGCTGCCTTAGCCCGGCCCTGTGCTCCAGCTCATTGTCCCTCTCCCAGATCTTCCCGCTGGGCACTGGTGCCTTTCTCCTTGTGCAGCACGGCCAAGGGCCTGGCATGACACTCGGGGCAGATGAATGGGGCAGCGGAGACTTGGGAGCAGCTACCACACCTCCGGATTGCCAGCCAAGTCCAAGCCACTCTCTGACCCAGTGTCTCCTGTCAAGCCCCAGGCTGCCAGCATGGCTTCACCCGCCTGCCCCCCTCCTCACCATCTTGGGTCTATTCAACAGGGCCACGAGGCCTCTGAACGCCAGTCTGCGCATCTCCAGGCTCTCACTCTGCGCATAACCCTGGACGAGTGGCAGGACCTCCTCATCCATGTCGGCAAGGTCAGGGCATTCCAGCAGCTGAAATGGACACAGCACTGAAAGACTGGCACAGCCGGCAGCACTGCCCGCAGCGTGCAGCTCTCCATCCCACCCACCATCCAGGGCAAGGGCACCAGGCCCTCACAAAGCTCAGCCCAAACACAGCAGGCATTGTGCAGACACCCCTGGGCCCTGCTCCCAGCCCCGCGCCTCACGGCACACTGCACACACTGCTCGCCTCCTCCTCCCGTCCCCTGAACCCTCCACAGCCTCTTGTTCTCATCCCTTGGAGGAGCAATTGAACACAGACAGCTGCCACAAAGCAGGCACGAAATACAAGTGCTTACGAGTGGTCGCCCAGCAGAAACGAGCCAAGGCCGGGGCTACTAACAGGAGCGTATGCATTGCCCCAGCTCCATTCACCAGCATCACCCCACACGCATGTGCACAAGCGAGCACAGCATTTAGAGGCCCCTCCAGAGAGGCACTGCTTGCCATGAGGCCCACCTCGACAAAGAAAGCCATGACGGGCAGCTGATGAAACTGGTCCTCCCTCCTCAGCAGCCTTGCCAGCTGGCGGAAGATCCAGCGACGCAGGTGACTGGCAGCCCCCCTCATTGCTCTGTCAGAGGCAAGAAGGCAGTGTTGGGCCTCAGCCGAGCAGGCAAACCTCCTCTGGCATCGCTCTGCTTGGCACGCAGCTCCTGCAGCCAGCGGCATTTGCTCATGGAGCACTGCTCTTGCCCTACCACACCTTGCCATTAGAAAGTCAGCGTCAGGCATCATTACGTTCCTCTTGGTGGGAGACCGGAGAAACAGCCTTCCTGCCCAGGCGGCATGGCCTGCCCACACATCCCCTCTCCTGCCCGCTTTGGATTCCTGTGCCCCTGGGCCCTCCCCAGGTTCTCCTGCGCACGACCCTCTCCCACAGCTCCTAACACCACCTGCTCCCCCAGCAGCTCTCCAAGCTGGGCAGCATGGCAGCTCCCAGGGCCCTTCTGCTGGGCGAGCCCTTGCCACAAGGGCTGAGGCTGCAGCCTCTTTCTTGGAGAAGTGGCGTTCCCCCTCCCCCACCAAGAAGCACATGGGGAGGCACACAGCCAGGGAAGAGGTGCTGGGCCAGAGCAGGCCGGAAAGGGCTCTACCTGGCCAGCACCACCACTCCCTTCTGCGAGGTGTCCGCATGCAGAAATAGGTCCCAGCCGCCCTTCCTCTCAACAGCCACGGCTATGGTCTCATAGTGGGCGCAGCGCAGCAGACTTTTCATGGCCTGCACGGCGCACCTGCATGCAGAGCAAAGCCCAGGTCACACTGGCAGCCCGGCCCTGCCTCCAGGTGCAGCGCAGAGACAGGGCGAGCGGGATCGAGCACCTGACGTGGCTGGTGGGACGGGACTCATCCCGTTGGCATTCCCTCAAGAAGATATTTGCTTCCTGGTGGCTGAACTCTGCTGTGAAGACCATCTGCAAGAGCAGCGCCAGGAAGAGCTGGGGGAAAAACGCCTTCACCGCCTCTGGGCAGACGGGCTCCCGGATGATCTCACACAGTGCCCTCGTTGCCTGCAGAAAACACTCAGTCACACCTCTCACTCCCGAGCAGTCCCCGGCATGCTTCCACAGCCCTCCAGGTGGGAGGCTCGAGCACAGCCTTGGAGCATGGGAAGTGCAGCTGGAGGCCTCAGCCTGGCTGCCTGACCAGGGCCAGCGCCCGCAGGCTCTTGGGCCTCAGCTCCTGGTTGTACACAGTGAGCCTTCCTGCCTCAGCATGACCATCACCTCGGCAGGCTTCGTGTAGCGTGCACGCTCGGCCAGGCTCCCTGTCCCAGGCCGTGCTGCCTGCCCAGGTTTTGCAGGAGCCCTACTCCTGCCCCTCACCTTGCCCCCAACCCGACCCTGGCTTTCCAGCCTGCTGAGCGAGGTCGGCGGATGCAGGGACAGCGTCGGATGGAGATTTCCTGGGCATGGCCAGCCTGGCTGTTGGTGTGCAGAGAGGCCAGGCAGCACTTGGCAGCCCTGTGTGCTGGCACAGTCGGAGGCCTGGCGCTGGCCATGTTGTAGCCATGGGCCCAGGAGAGGTCCCTGCTTGGGGGCACACGGGCAGCGGAGAGGGGGAGGGGGCCCAGGGAGGCAGGCACCAGCCTGGGGGCACGGGAGGCCTCGTCCCCTAACTCACGGCCAGCGGAAGGATGCAGTTGTTGTCCCTGTCGGAGCTGGACTGCTTGCGCAGTGGCCGCTCCTCCAGCAAGCTCAGCAGCTCCCGCAGCATGTCCGGCGCAAGCATCGGCTTATCCATCAGCACCTTCCACATGCTCACGGCAGTGCTGCAGGCCCAGAGCGCCTTGTCAGTGGCACTTCCTTGGCCGCAGCACCGTAGCCTGGGCCAGCCCTGGAGGTCCCCAGCTGTGTGCCAGCCCTGCCCCTGCCCACCCCCTCCTCCCTGGCAGCCCCAAGAGGGTCCTGCCCAGGCAGGCAGCACATGACCAAGCTGAAGCCCCTTGCGCGGCAGGGAGCGTACAGAGCCGCTGCGCTCTGCGGCTCAAGGCAGGGACACTTGCTCAGCTCTGGCTCCTCAAGGCCTGCTTGAGGCACCAGGGCTGGGAAACGCTGGGCGAGACACAGGGCCCTGCCCCTCAGCCGTGTGCTGGCCATCTGCTTGCCTCTGGCCCTCTTTGGGCCCTTCTCCCCATGGCCAAGGAGCCACTGGAGCCCGTCCAGGCTGACGGGCCCCATACCTGTTGCACAGTGGCGAGCAGTACAGCAGGCTCACGGTCACCTCGCTGGGCTCCAAGCAGGCCAGCTGGCAAAGGGTCTTGTTTAGGGTGACCCGGGCCGACAGCTCCCTCACATACTTCACGTTCCTGTAGAGGCACCTTATGATGCGTGGCACCTGGAAGACACAAGGCGGACGGTGAGGCTGCTCCCAGAGAGCAGCCAATACCCCAGCTCCCACTCACTTCTCCTTCCCTCTCCACCACTCCCACCGCTCCTTGCTGCCTTCCAAGGGGCTCCGCTGCCCACGAACACTGGCTCTCGGCGGGGAAACAGCGCCCCAGAGGGTCGAGCCCCACGCACGCCAGCCCCAGGCTCCTTACATCTTCCAGCACAGAGAAAGCGTCCAGCAGGAACATGGTCAGCATGTGGGAAGCCACCTCCGTATTGTAGGTGCTGCAGTTCCTCATGCCCTCGATGGCTGTGACAATGACGTCTGTCCTTTCGGAAGGCTGCAGGTTTTTCACAAACAGCTGGGGCAGAAAGGACCCAGGAGAGAAGAAATGTCACGCTGCGGGCCGCACTACTGCTGCTTAGCTAAGCAGTGGATGTGGCTCTGGAGAGAGGTGCGGGGCAGTGCTGGCACCGTGGCCCAGGAGAGCCAGGAGCACGCGCTGTGCTGGGTAGCAGCAGCATGGGGCATGTGGCCAGAGGGCCACCAAGGCAAGGCAGGATGCTCGGGAGCAGGCTCACAGTGCACTGGCTCTGCAGGCAACCCTAGCTTGCCGGTGGCCAGCAGGCTGCAGCTGCTGCTGGGACTCTTGGAGCCAAGCCTCTGGCTAGTCCCCCCGCTCAGGGACAGCGGGAGACACAGCAGTGAGAGCAGGGCTGCTACCAGGCAGCAACCAGTACTCTAGGTGCCACTCAGAGCTGCTTCCTTCTCCACCACCACCTCTGCATCAACCCCAAGGCCCCCTCAGCCCCACTCGTTAGGCATCCCTTTGCTCATCCACGTCTCCTCAGGACCCCATGGCCAACAGTCCCAGCAAGGGAAGTGCTCCTCACCCTCATGATCACGCTCATGTTGCTCGTCCACGAAAGGCAGAGCTCATTGTCGGCTTCCCTCTCCTTCTGGGGCTCCACATACTCTGGATCATCCTGCAGCATCGCCCGGCCTGAACAGCAGCAGAAAGACACAGCGGTCAGCAGGAGTCATGCAGAGCTGCAGCTGGCAGACTCATGGCGTCAGAGAGAAACCAGCCTGGCAGAGACAAAGGGCATGCCAGGAATGGATGGGGAGCAGGATTCCCAGGGAGGGTCGGGGCCTATTCCAGGGCAGAGAAGGGCAACTGCTTCAAAGGGTACCAAAAGCCTCACGGGCTTTCCGGTGCGAAGCCCGACACAAGCCGTAGCCTCTGAGCAGGGGCTGCTGAGCGTTTTCCAGGCCAGTGGTATCCAGGACAGGTACTAACAGCCCGCTCCCCTGCTCCTACATCAGCTGCGCCTCCTGCTCCTTTGCCTCACTGAGCAGAGGGGCCGAGGCAGTGCGATGCCTTCCCCGGCCTTGCCAGCGTGGCCGCGTGCAGAAGCACACAGCCCAGCACAGCTTCTCTTACGTTTTCGCTGCACGACGAATCTGAAGAGGCAATGAAGAGCATCCAAGGCCCCACCCTTGGTCTCCGCATCCTCGTAAGCACAGCAAAGGATGAGACAGCCCACCAGCTGTCCCAGCATCGGCACGGGGATCTTCCCATAGCAGGCAGGGCTCTCATCCACTCCTCCAAAGGGGTGCCACACCTGGGCAAGGCGGGTGGGACAGGTAGAAGGGCTGACGGGAGGCAGTCGCCACCAAAGCCCTGAAGCCAAGACTCTGCCCAGGCATGGATCCCAGCGGAGCCAAAGCTCTCGAGGGCCCTGCAGGCCTTGCCTCCCAAAGCAGCAGCCCAGCAAAGGCAGCACTGCCAGGCTGCGGCTCACATCATGCTCCGCGCGCACTGCTCCCCTGCACAGGGCTGGGGGCACAGCTGGCTCCTGCGACAAAGGGACTGCAGAGAAAAGCCCATGGAGAGAGGGCCAAAGAGCTTTGCTTCAGGGCAGAGCCTTGCTCAGTGCCTTAACCTGTGCCCACGCTTCCCTCCGAGGGACCCCCTGAGCTGCACTGTGCTCTGGGCTGCTGCAAAGGGCCAAAGCGGGGGCTGCACGGTGCTTGGCTCCTTACCTCCAGCGAGGAATAGTTGGCCAGCAACTTGCTCAGCCTCCCAATCCTCCCCACGGCCCTCTCACGCACAGCTGCTCTCTCCGTCTTGGTGAAGGGCAGCAGCATCTGCAAGGAGAAAGGCTACTGCTCTGCCCGGGGAGCTGACGCCCACTCCAGCAGAAGCAGCTCTGCTAAGCGCCTGCCTGCAGTCCTACAGTGCACCAAGGCTTCCTCAGAGCTAGAGCCAAGCCTGGAATGGCCTTCCTGCCCCTACAGGCCCCAGCCTGCAAGGCCCACCTTGCCCTCAGGCAGCCAGCCACACCTAAGCCCCCTCCCAGCCTCTGCTCCTGGCCATGCACATGGCCCCGGGTGCCCTCTTCAGGATGGCACGCCTTTCAGGCCACACCTTCCCTAGGGGTCTGCAGTGGGCAGCCTGGCCTCCGGCCTCCTGGCATGGCAGAAGAACCAAGCTTCCGGGCTCGGCTCCCCTTGCAGCACGGGCAGCTCCCAGTGGGTCTCTGCCCCATTCCGATCTGGCAAGGAAAGCACAAGGCACGCGGAGGCAGGGGGGCAGCAGCACCAGCTGCCATCAGTGCAGTGCCTAGAGAAGAAGGGTGACATTCCTCCCACTGCTTTGGTGCAAGGAGAGCTTTGGGGGCAGAGGTGGCCCAGGAGTGCTCATGGGGGCAAGGTGTTCCCAAGAGCCTGGAGGATGTTTGGGGTGGGAAGGGACTTGGGCTGTAGCCAGGGGACACTGGGCTCACAGAAGAGCCCAGTGGGGAACCTCCGCTCACCCAAGCGAGAAACGCCCCCTGCCTGCAGCGTGCTGCCTGTACATGGCACTCGGGGGGGGAATGTCCACTCGAGGGTGTCACTTCCCTCTGGGCTGAGGAACAGGCCCAATGCAGCCCACTCTTTGCAAATGCCACACCTGCAAGATCTTCTGCAGCTCCAGGAGGCTGGAAGTGGCCGACTTGAGCACCAGCACCTCCAACATGTTGTCCATGGCATCGAGGGTCTGCAAGGAGGACAGGGGGCTGTGGCATTCCTTCCCCACTGCCTCTGACCCACAGCAGACTCAGTTGAACCCCTGCTGCCCAGCGAGGACACCCGCTGCCCTGCACGGGCCAACGAGAGGCCTCAGGGCAGGAGATCTGCTGTGCACGCACCAGCCCCTGGGCACTGCCCATGGCCCAGCCCACGGGAAGGGCATGAAGGCAGGAGGGTGGGAAAACAAAGCTGAGATCCTGCCCAGCCTTGGAGCTGACAGTCACCTCTCAGCACAGCGGAGCCAGGGGCAAGCCCAGAGGGGCTGGCGGGCTCCCTGTAGCTCACCCAGCGCCTACCTTGGAGTAGAGGGACATGTCCACGGTCTCCATGTCTTCTCTTGGAGGAAGCAAGAAGACACTCTTGAAGCAGGCATGGAGAAGGCTGCTCTTTTTGCCCTCCAGAACCGGCTCCACTGCACTGCAAAGAGAGAGCGAGAGAGAGAGAGAGATGCCTGTTGGACACTGGTGCTGGGAGCAGTGCCTGGATGCCCTGGGGAGGTGGCTGTGGGCCGCTGGGGCAGGAGTCCCCCGGCTGCTACAGAGAGCACGTGAGGGAGCCCTGCAGGGAGGCACCTCCTCCCTCCATGAACTGGCCCAGGGCCAGAGGAGAGCCCAGGCAGCTAGGCCTCCCCCCTTCTCTACCACCTGCCTCCCCTTCTGCACTACAAGCCAAGGGGCCCTGGGGAGCTGCAGCAGGCAACCCTCTGCCCTCCCATCTGCCCTACTGACAAGCCTGGGCCAGGGGAGAGCAGAAGCGCAGCAGACAGCACCGCCAGCCTCCTCCCACCATGGTGCACACCTCCCAGCCAGGGACGGTGCCATCAGGCACATGCTGTGCACAGGTCCTGGCCAAACCAGGGGCTCTGCTAGCTACCTCATTGCCGTGATAGCAAGCATGGCTTGCTGGCGCACTGCTGTGCCCAGGCGCTCCAAGGGCTCCTCTTCCAGCAGCACCTGCACAGCACAACCGGCAGTCAGCGCGGCAGCTGCCATCACCCAGCACCAGCAGACCCAGGGCCCAGCTGGCCTTGCCCCTGTCCTCACACCTGCTGCCTCTCCCCTCACCTCGATATGCTCGGCCAGCTCGTGTCGGCAGCAGAACACCTCCAGGCCCCAGGACAAGGTCTTGGCGCTGCTGCCTCCACAGAGGGTGCCGATGGACGCTAGAAACTTCAGCTTCTGCGCCTCTTGCTGACAGACGGGGAAGAGAGACAGAGTGAGCGCGAGAGGGGACAGGAAAGGCCAGCAGGACCAGAGCAGCCAGGGGGCTGCAGTGCTGGGCGGGACCCCGGACGGCAGCAGCTCTGCACAGCCAGCACCTCCCCAGCAGCCTGCCAGCAGACATGGGCGGACCCGCAGGGAGACCCAGGCACAGCCCCCATGGAAACGGCTGCACTTACCTGTTCTCGGCCACCCACAAAGGCCTGGATGAAGTCCAAGGCTTCCTCATCCTCTCTGGACAGCTCGGACCAGCTGCTGATGGAAAACCTTGCACCTGAGAAAGGAAGAGAGCCGGGAGCACTGCAGAGATGGAGGGCAGGCAGCAGAGAGCCGCGCAGTGAGCTCTGCCCGCCGGCCAGCCATGGGCCTGCTCCCGGGCACGCAGTCTCCCCCAGGCTGCTCAAGGCTGCACGGTGCCCAGCACATGGGCTGCCCTGCTGCAGCCAGCCAGGCAGGGCAAACCTCAACTGCACCAGGCTGGGGAACGTGCTGCCAGACGGGCAGCATCCCTCCTCCTGCCACGGAGCTGCCGCTCGCTGCCCGTCCCAGGCAGCAGGAGCTGCGTCCATCTGCGCTCTCCCTCCTGGGCGCGTGCTGCGCTGGGGCCAGCTCCCAAGCCCCGAGCGGGCCCTGGCATCCAGGCACCGCTGTGCCACCACCCCGGGCACCCCGACACCACGTGCTGGGGACATGGGAGCCCGGCGCAGAGCAGGGTGCGCTCCCCGGCCCTCACCCCAGCCCGGCCCAGCCCCACGGGGGCTCACTCACCTCTCCGCCACGCCTGGGACTCGAACCCCTCCAAGGGCCTCGAGGCAGAGCTGCTCTCCTCGGCAACCCTGTCCTGCTCCTGGGATGCCCGGCGCGGGCAGCCGTACTCCTGCTCCCAGGCCACCCGTGGGCGGCTGGGGGGTCTCTCCGCCATCCTGCGGCACGGAGCAGAGGCAGGAGGGGGACACTTGTTTAATGCAGACCTGGGGAGGGTCCCCACGGGGGTGGGGGCAGCGCAGTCAAAGGTCCCCGCGCCCGTCCCGGCCCTGGAGCCAGCTCTCCTGCGCCTCAGCCCCTGCCACAAGGTCCTGCCCCCGCCACGGCCGAGGGCCCCCGCAGCCCCGTGGCACTGCCGAGCCCGGCCCCGTCGCTCTCACCCGCAGCAGGAGCTGGCAAGGCCTCGGCAAACGCCTCGACTCCGCGGGGCTGCCGGGGCGGCAGGGAAAGACGCGGCTGCGCTCGGGGGCTCCTCCTCGAGCTCCACGCGCTCCTGCCCTCTCCCGTCGCCGTCCGCCCGGACACTGCCCGCACCTGACAGCGCCGCCGGTGTCACAACGGGGGGGGTCACAATGGCCCCGCCGGGGGCGGCTCTGAGGTCACCTCTGCTGCGCGAGCTGCTCCAGCAGCAGCAGCCGGCGCCGCCAGGGGCTCCAGGGCCGCAGCGCGGCCGCCCCGGGCAGGAGGGAGCTGGGGCAGGGCAGGGCGAGGCAGCTCGAGGGGCCGCGCGCGGCTCCGCATGGCCAGCTCCCTCCTCTTTCATCCCCGGCTGCCCACGCCTGGCCGCACTCACCTGCTCACCACTAACCACCAGCACCACCTCAAAACCTGACCCCACCGTACCTCTTGCCCCAATCCCCTCCTCTCATCCCTCACCCCAAACTCTAACCCTCCAGCCACAACCCAGACCTCCAACCCCTTTCCCTAACTCTTGCTCCAGCCCTCACCGGCATCTCCAACCCTCAGCCCTAGACAACAAATGCTAGCCTTCACCCCAGCCCTCACCCCTGCCATAGCCCACTCCCCCACAAAGCTAGCCAACGCTCACAGCAAGCACCAGAAACCCGCAGCACAACCACCAAACCTCGCCCCACGCCTCACCCAACCCCTCACCCCATGCAGCCAGCTCTCGTCCCCAGCCCTGCCCTCAACACCAGCCCCCAAGCACCAACCCCAGGGAGATGCCTGAACCCCCACTGCCAGCCCCAACCCCTTCCCCAGCCGCCCTCCCCCTCGCACCAGCCCCCTACCCTGCAGCCCCGCCGCTCACCCTCACGCTCCCGCCGGGCCCCCTCGCGCCCCACCCCGGCAGGCAGAGGAAGGGCAGGACCGGGCCGTGCTGGGGCAGCTGAGCGTGGCAGGCACCGCTGCAGATGCTCTGCTCCAGCCCCGCTCCAGCAGGGGCACCTACAGCACGTTGCCCCACACCAGCACAGGCGGCTTTGCAGCTTCTCCTGCAGCGGAGACTCCACAGCCTCTCGGGGAACCTGCTCCACTGCTTAACCGCCCTCGCGGGGAAAAAGCGCTTTCCTGCGCTCAGGGGGAATTGCCTGCTTCGCCATTTTGGGCCACGGCAGCACCCAACTCCTGGGCCGGGGCCGGGGCTGGAGGGGCGGAGGGGCGGGGCCATGGCAGGGACGGGGCGCCAGCCGGGCCCCCCGCGCCGGCACAGGGAGCGCAGCAGGCTGCTGGGGCGCGGCCGTGGCGCAGACGCCCCCGCCGCACGCCCCTCGCCCACGGGCCCCGCCCGGGCCAGCCCCGGCCCCCGCGCACGCAGCAGGCCGCCGCCGCCGGGCCCTGCGCCACGCTGGCCCCGGCCGCGGCCGCAGGGACAGCCCGCCGGGCGGCCGTTGGGCGGCCTGCGTGTCGCTCACGGCTCACCCCGCCCCTCCCGGGCACCCATTCGCTCGCTGCCTCCCCTCGCTCCCCGATTGGCCGGGCGGGGGGCGGGCTCTCCACCCGCCCGCGGCAGCTGCTGGCGCCAAGCAGAAGCTGCAGCTCGGCTCTGTGGAGAAGAGGCGGCTGCAGAGAGCCGCTCGCTCTGCCCGCAGCCCCGCCGCCTCCGGGCAGCGTTCTCCCGCCCGGCACCTGGCCCCTTCTCTGCACGGCACAGGTTATTGGCCTTGCCAGTTCTGCTGGCCCCCGGGGCCGTGGCCGGGCTCCCAAGTGGGCGGAAAACCACACGGACGTCGGGCAAAGAGCTGGTGAGCAGCCTGGACTGCTTCAGGCTGGAGCACGTTGTACGGCGTAGAAATTATGCCCTCCACTCCTGCAAGTAGGAGGATGTTGGCCCGTTCAGCTGGCACGGTTGGAGCTGGAAAAGGATGCCTGCCCGTTGTCTAAAAGAAATTGTTGTAAAACCTAAAACCTTTTCCCTGTGTTTTACAAAAGCAAAACAGCTAACCTCGTGTGAACTCAAGGAGCAATTTCTCTGGGAGGACTGTATGAAAACTGAGGGGTTTTTTTTGTTTGTTTTGAGGAGAAAAGCACTCTTTCTTTTCCAAACCCTTGAGTTGGTGTTCTTTGACCTTCATACGTGAGTCGATTTCAGCCTAGAAGGCTCTTTTCCCACCAGTAGGTGTTGATGTTGACAGAGGCACCGCTGTGCTTTCTAGTGTGGCATGCTAGCACCTATTCCAAGAAGTGGAACTCTCTCTGCTTATTGCGTTGTGGCCAAGCAATACATCCGCACAATGGAAGAAGGTTGAGGGCAGAAGCCTGGCTGTGACTGACCACAGGTGTTGCCAAGAAAGCTGGATGAATCTCAGCACAAAGGGCGCCACAGGCTGGCCTTTGTTTTAAGGCATGCCCTGGACTCCTGCAAGCACCTGAAGGCTGGAAGTCCATCCTTCCAGGAGCAGAAACGATGAGCAGTAGAGGGAATGTGCTGCGCAGGTGAGCTGCAGCTGGTGCAGCAAGCATTGCTGGTTTGAAGCGGTGGCTTGCTCCTTTGCCCTTTCCCAGAGAAATGCAATCTGATAATGGATGACATCTGTAAGAACAAAGAACTGCAAAGGTGGAGTTCTTCCCGTGGAGTCCAGTGGACTTTCCACCTACCGTGTCGAGCTCAATGCAATGGGGGAGGAGAAAGATGCAATGGATGAGAGAAAGGACAGCAATGCAAGAGTGACTCTTCTCTCTTAGAATACTTCTAAGTGGGGATTGGATTTGTGGGAAGTCTGAAGTTGGCTACGTAAGTGACACCCTCCCACCATGGGAAGTGTCAGAGAAGGACATTGTATCTGATTTAGCTTCAGCTTAGTCTCAGGGCCTAAAGTAGATGAAGCCTGCGGGCCTCAAGGCCGAGCTGTGAATGAACTTGAGAAACATTGCTGGCAATGTAGCTGCAAAACCATTTATGACCAGCTACTAAGGCTACAAAAGCAGCTAATGAGGATGTAAAATAGGATGCAGGAGACAAGATGGGATGCACGTGGGTTGGGGTTGACCTTGGAGGAGATAAGGGCCTGGGCTGTAGGCCAGGAGCTGTCCGAAGGAGAGAGAGACCAGTCAGAAGGGGAGAGACCAGTGACTCAGAAAAGACGACTGGAGGAGACTGTCACTGGCAGGTGGGGAAATAAGACTGCAAAGGGTCTGATTAGCCCAGAATGTCTTTGTTCAGGGTCCCTGCGTGGAGGCAGCCAGCTCGAGCTGTTACTTCCTGTACTGTCATTTATTCTTGTAATTCATGTCAAAGAAATAATTAATTCTGCTCCTATATGTGCATGAGACTCTGCTCCTCGGAAACCTAGGGTGGGGCCATGTCTACAACAGGAAGTCCCCTAGATGAGGGGTTTGTGTCAGTAGCTGCACAAATTCCTTTGAAAACACTGTCAAGGTCCTGGAGAATCACCGATCACAGGACGGCTGAGGTTGGAATGGACCTCTGGAGATCATCTAGTCCAACCCCCCTGCTCAAGCAGGGTCCTCCAGAGCACATTGCCCAGGACCCCACCCAGAGGGCTTTTGAGTATCTCCAGGGAAGGAGACTGCACAGCCTCTCTGGGCAACCTGTGCCAGTGCTCCGTCACCCTCCCAGCCCAGAAGTTTTTCCTCCTGTGCACATGGAACTGCCTGTGGTTCAGTTTGTGCCCGTTGCCTCTTGTCCTGTCACTGGGCTCTACTGAGATCCCCTCTCAGTCTTGTCTTCTCCAGGCTCTACAGGCCGAGCTCTCGCAGCCTTTCTTCACAGGAGACATGCTGCAGTCCCCTCATCATCTTTGTAGCCCTCCGCCGGACTCTCTCCAGTAGGGCCATGTCTCTCTTGTACCCTCTTTCCAGCAGGTCAACCCCCAGCCTGTCCTGGGCCATGGAGTTCTTCCTCCCTAGGTGCAGGACCCTGCACTTGCCTTTGTTGAACTTGAGAAGGTTCCTCTCTGCCCATGAGGTTGTGATTAAACAAGGTTGTGGCTCTTTTTCTGGATGGTGGACGGGTGGGATGGCAGCAGGACGAGGAGTCATGAGGGGAGGAAGGGGAATTCCATTAACTTCTGCACCTGGGTTAGGTTCTTGGGAGGGTTATTATTGTGGGAAGTGAGGACATATGCAGCGTGAGTGCCCAAGCTGTGCACGAATTCAGCCACAGTCAGGGGTGAATCCTCCTTCGGGAGAAAATCAAGATGTAGGCCGAACTGATGAATGACTAGTTGAGGAGGAATATCCTTGTGCTTGTATTCGATGTGTATGTATGTTTTTGGATGCAATCCCTTTGGCTAGTCAGGGCCGCATAACCAGGAAAGTGGCTGGAAAGCAAGTAACCTTTCTAGTGGCTACAGGGGCTACTTTATCTCTCAAGCCATGGAGCTCAATGACAGTCCTTCCGAGATGGGTGTGTTATAAAGGTCCGCAGGCATTCACCACTAAGTCAGAGTCAGACTCTTATACGATCGTTTGTTTCAGCTGGAGCTGGGTGCCTCCAAAGAGGGACCCAGAACAAAGACATTCTGGGCTAATTATACTCCTTCCAGTCTTATTTCCCCGCCTGCCAGTGACAGTCTCTTCCAGTCTTCTTTCCTGAGTTGCTGGTCTCTTTCTTTTTAAACGGTTCATGTCTACATCCCAGGACGGTTGCTGTGTTCCTGCTTCAAAGTGCCTTATCTTATCCGGAGGTTAACCGTGACCTCTGTCCATTGTGTTCTGTATGTTGGAGGGCTGATTCTGGCTGCTTCTGCAGTTGTTGCGTCAGCAGCAGCCCACAGGTTCGGTAAAAGCTTCGGCCTGCAGGCTTCAGGGCATTATTTTAAATAAAATAATTACTTATTTAAATGATTTTACAGCATAGAAACAGCTCGAAGTGGGTGCCTCTGGAGAAGGACACCGGACAAAGAAATTCTGGGGTAATTAGACCCCTTACAGTTTTATTTTCCCACCGGCCAGTGAAGGCCTCCTCCAATCTTCTTTACTGAGTCAGTGGTCTCTCCCCTTCTGATTGGTGTCTCTCTCCTTCTGACAGCTCCTGGCCTACAGCCCAGGCTGGATGCCATGTCCTTGTTTCTCCCAGGCCCTTATCTCCTCCAAGGTCAACCCCAACCCACGTGCATCCCATCTTGTCTCCTGCAGTCTACTTTGTAGCCTCATGAGCTAGTTTTGTATCTTTGTCAGCTAGTTTTAACTGGTTTGGCAGTTACAACATTGGCAAGGTCACATCCTTCGCAAAGTTTCTGGAGTTCAAGGACAGTTCAGCCTTGAGGCCTGCAGGCTTCATCTACTTTAGGCACTGATGCTAAGCAAGAGTGAGACTTATGCGAAGCGGAAGCTAAATCGGCTACAATTTCCTTCTCCAACAGTCCTCCCTTGGTTTCTATGAGCACACCTGCTGGATACATATATTGGGGTAGAGTATTTGTGCACATCATAGAGGAGAATGTGAGGCACTTTTTCTCCCTTTTTTTTTTTTTTTGTGAAGTTTACCTTAGATTAAATAATCTAATGAAAAGACGCCAAGGTGTTGCTGGGTTGTTAAGAAAGCCTTACTGCACGGATTTGGTTTGGAGACTCAAGAACTGAGATGCAGCTGTGCTTTTGCAGCCGGGCACTAATTCGTGAAGCACAAAGTATAGGCATTCCTCTTTTTCGATTGTAATCCCGTTCCCAATAGTGCGTTATGACAAACAAGAAGTTATGTTACCATTTTTAGTTATTGAAGGCAGAACACTGAAGGAGATAAGCCCGCCTTAACTAGGATAATCCTTCTGTTAAGCAAACATGAAGATGGTACTGCTCTTTTGGAAGTTTGTCTGCAGCTCTTGAAAAAGCAGGTATCTCCCTAAGAGACAGCATCTCGAAGATGTACACAATATGCTAAACATTTCTCTCTCCTCAGAGTTTCTGGATTCCCCTGTCTCTAGTCATTGTGAATACTGTCCACCCTCCCAAGCTGATCCGCTTGCCTGGGGGCTCCTTACTCCTGGGAGCCTTCTTGGACAAAGGAGACATTCTCTCTGCATACGTCCTACATTGCCACAGAAATAACATTCCGGTCCCTCACTGTCTGCCCATCTTCTCCTGTCCCCTTCTCGTCCTTGCCCTTGGCATTGCCCTAGCCTTCCTCGGCCTCCTCTGTCTCTTCCTCTACCCCTTCCTCTAATTTGCAAGTTCCGTGCTGAAGCTGCTGCTAAGAGATTAGCCTCTTCTTGGTTTTCCTTTTTCCGTTCCTTTGCTTGCTTCCCTTGCTGTTTCTCCTCTCGCCCGTCATAGACCAATACTGCCACGCTTAAAATCCTTTGTGAAGTTTCTCCTTGCCACCCTGGCATGTGCTCCTTCAACTCTTTTGGGCTATCCGGAGCGGCCTGATGGACAAAGACACTAATGGCTAGTGCATCATTCCAATTCTGGAAAGTCCTTCCCCCATAGTTCAACAAGGCTTGCCCTAGTCGTCCCCCAAAATCCCTGGCCTCTTTGTCCAAGCTCTGTCTACGCTCCTGCACTCTAGTCCAATCCACTCCTAGTTTGCTACATGCTCTAATAGCTTCTACCGAGTTCCGGAGTCCTGTCTGGCAAGCGACTCTGTCCCCTGCGTTATTGTAATCCCAATTTGGATCGTTTGCTGGCTAACGATTTGTGTTTCCCCCAGTCTGTTGTACAAACTTTGCCTCTTTATTAACTATTTTATCATCTCGCTCGTTTGGTCAGAACAACTCTCTCAAGAGTACTTGGGTATCCCGCCAGTTTGGATTATACCCAGTGCATATATATTAGAAAACAGCTGAGCGCTCCTTTCCGCATCCTCCCTCAACCTGGGCATTTTGCTTGCCCACAATGCTCAATCACTCGGACTCCAGGGTTGGCTAGTAAATACATGCAGTACCACGTGAGGGGGGTTAGCTCCCCCCCCCCCACCCCCGCTGCACTCGGTTGTAATGCTGCTGCATTAGGTAAAACATTAGCAACCATAGGATGGAGGCCTGCCACGGGAGGAGGGGAAGTCTGAGTAAGAGGAGGAGAGGGACAGATAGACAGATCTTCAGGAGGCGCCACCGGAGGAGTGTAAGGCGGAGCAGTAGCTCCTGGGGCGTTATTTGGGACACCTATATCTGCTGCAGCAAGAGTAGTTTTACAGAGGGTGCCGTTTGTCCTCCTTGGATCTCGCCGGTCCCACATCCAATTATCCCCACACATACCAATAATCCATTCAGTGAGGCTTTTCATCTTCCAATATAAGCTGTAGCAGAGCTCATTTCTTAGAATCGAAGGATCCTTCCTTGGGTTAACCCCCACATTAATTGTAAGATGGACAATCATCCTGACATAAAGGGACAGCTAACTAGCTAGGGATCGATTTGACTGTAACGGCTTTTTTCTCCTTTTTGTTCCTTTTCCTTTTCTAAATTTGGATGTTTGGAGCCAAGAGGGTCCAATGGTGGTTGGCTACACTCCCATCTGGGGTGCCAAAGTGCTGTGCAAACACTTTGATCCTAGGTTTCCAAGAAGCAGAGCCTCACGCACATCTAGCAGCAAAATTTTATTTCTTTAAATGATGGTGCAGCATAGTAACTGCTGGAGCTGGGTGCCTCCAGGGAGGGACCTTGAACAAAGGAATTCTGGCCTAATTAGACCCTTTACAGTTTTATTTCCCACCTGCCAGGGAAGGTCTCCCCCAATCTTCTTTACTGAGTCTTCTTTACTCTCCTTCTGGTTGGTCTTGGCCTTCAGCCCACACTGGTTGCCATGTCCTTGTTTCCCACAGTCCCTTATCTCCTCCAAGGTCAACCCCAACCCACGTGCATCCCATCTTGTCCCCTGCAGTCTACTTTTTAGCCCCATGAGCTAGTGTGTATCTTTATTAGCTGCTTTTAATGGGTTTGGCCGTTACATGCTCAGCAATGATTCTGGAGTTCATGGACGGTTCGGCCTTGAGGCCTGCATGCGCAGGGTAGGCAGTGACGATAGAAACAGAGCTGCATGTCATACCCCAGCTCTGCCCTTCCACCTGAGATGCAAGCCCTGAAGACAGCAGGGGCCTGCTCTTGCCCTGGGGTGACTGGAGAGGGCAGGGGAGGCCAAAGCTTTTCTCCCCCTTTCCCTTGGCTATTGTGGACCAGCAGAGCAGTTGACGCTTTGCAGCAAAACCAAAGTGTGTCAGGCCGCTCTACGCTGGCCTGGCATATTGGAACGAGTGGACACCCCGTCCCCCCCAGGACAAGCCAGATTCATGCAGGCAGCAAGTTTTGCCCCTTGCCTTTGGCTCCCTAAAAAAAGAACACTCACTCCGGCTGAGGAAACGGGGCTGTATCTTTGCGGGAAGCCCAACAAAGCCATGAAGTGGTAGCACAACAGGGGCTGTGCTTGAGGAGTCGAGCTGTCCTGGGGCTGCGGGAGATGCCAGCAATGAGCCAGACCTTCCAGCACACTTGCGTGTGTGCGTGGTGTGCAGCACCATGGCATTGGCACAGCTGCGTCAGCTCTGCTCAAACAGAGTCACGTCCTGGCGGGAGGGTGCCACCTCGCCCATGCTCTCGGGAGCCAGGGACACAGTGCTCCGAGGTGGAATCTTGATGTTCTCCTTGGCACCCTCAGGTTCATGATGGTCTGTGACACCAGGCAACGGACTAAAGGTTCTGCATCATTTTCCAGGGGCTGGAGGGCTGCGAGAGAAAGGCACCGAGCTGAGAACAGACTCCCACCTTTGCAGAGATCCCAGGAATCCCCCCCCAGGCAGGGCCAGCCCCACTCAGCTCTTCCCATGCGGAGGAGGCAGCAGGTAGGACAAATGGATCAGCTGGCACTTGCAGGTCGGCCAAGCCCCAGATGCGCCCCAAATACCCCCTGCTCTCCCCCACATAGGGACACAGAGCCTTCCTCACCTGGGGCAGGCCAGTGAACTGCAGCTCACTTCCCAGCCTCCTCCCTCCTCCCTGCCAGGGCTGCCTGACACAGCGCTGCTCTCACTCACCAGTGCACAGCTCCTGCACCTTCTCCTTCCTCCGCTTCTTCACTTGCTGCCCGATGAGCCCTAGGCAAACACCTCCGCTCACCCCTCATACTCCCCAGCAAGCCCCCAGCAGCACAGCTCCCATCTGGCCTTGCCAGCTTGGCCATGCAGCCTGCTCCCCTTGGGCAAGGCTGGCCCCAGCCCCATCCCCACGGTGCAGGACCCAGGGATGGTGGGAGGGACTGAAGACCCTCCTGTGTGCCCGTCTGGGTGGGCAGGCATGGCCCTGGGCTTGTGGCTCACCAATGAACCTCACAGCTGCCTCCCGCAAGGATGCGTCCGGGTTCTCCAGGTAAGGCAGGCTCTGGCGCAGGTGTTGCTCTGCTCTGCTCCTGTCCCTCAGCAGCTGCAGACAGCACAAGGACAGGGGGTTGGCACCGAGCCTCCCCAGAAGGCCAGGCCTGTCCCTCCTCCCAGCTCCGGCCTCCTCTTCCTTCCTGTTCACGCCTCCCAGCTAGAAGCTGGCTGGTAGCCAGGTTCAGAGGGAGCAGAGGGCAGAGCGGGGCCTGCGGGTGCTGAGATCCCCGCCATGCTTCTGCCAAGGCCCAGCCAGGCCAGGGGCCCCTTCAGCACCCCAGCGGGCACTTAGAGTAGAGGGCTCTGGGCTGCAGCAGTGCGTGAGGGGCACAGCTGTGCACCCTGCCCACTGGCCATGGCGGCAGGCCTCATCCCGCCGCGGCCCCGGGGGCTTTGGCCACGTCCTTACCACGCACTCCCCGATCTTCCATGTCTCCGCTCTTCTGGCCAGCTGCTTGAGCTCCTCCCACTTGAGGAACTGTGCAGCGCTCACCAGGGCTTCCTGAGAGGCCTGCAGAGCAACAGAGACCAGGAGATGCCACCGCAGCCACGGCAGGACACCCTGGGTCCCCCTCGTCTTGGCAAGGCTCCCAGCCTTTCCCAGCCCCAAATGGCACGACGCAGCGTGCCACTAGGTCTGGCCCTCCCTGAAGGCAGAGGCAGCTCTGCCTTGTCCTTCGGCACACAGGAAGCTGCACCTCATGCTGCCATGCGTTCCAAGGCACACTTGGCAGCAGCCCTTGCCTTGCTGCTCACCTCCACCCATGGCATGTCAGCATTGCTTCCCCAAAACACTGCTCCCTACCTGGGCCACTCTCTGCACCTTGTCACTCATGTGGAGGAAGAGCGGCACCAGGCTCCTCTGTGCATGCTGCTTCAGGTTCCGTTTGTTCTTCCCCACCACAATCTCCAGCAGGTCTTTGAAGAGGAGCATGGAGAGCTCTCGCACTCTGCTGTCTTCCTGCAGGCAGGGAGGAGAGGAGGGGAGGCCTCAGCAACGACTCCAGGAACGGGGCCCGACAAGAGCGTTTGCCGTGGCAAGGCCTCGTCCTCTCCGGGCACAACTGTCCCCCAGCCCGGCCAGAGGTCGGAGCTGAGGACAAGCCTCTGCTGAGGCAGCCTGGACAATGAGGGTTGTCGGCAGCAGCACGACAAGCCTCCCTGGGCTCTGTCTCCCTCTCCCTCTGGAGGGAGCTTCTTGGATTTCCCGAGGCCTCCATCAGGGCCCCCGCACACAACAAGAGGACAGAAAGGGACAGCCCCGCGGCACGGCCTCTCCCTCGCTCTCTAGCCTGCTCCTACCTCTCTGCTCATCGCTGCCCCAGGCCACGGCAAGCGCCGCACGCAGTCAAGCATGAGACGCAGCAGCCGAGAGCAGACAGGGGGCTGGTTTGCTCTACTCCCACAGCCCTGGACACCAAGGCCAGCACAGGGCATGGGCTGAGAACCACAGGGCAAAAGGTTTCCTGACATACAGCAGGGCCTGTGTGGGGACGTGCCAACAGGCACGTATGCAGAGGGGCACACAGCACCCAGACCACGCATACGGACCCCCGGACACACCAGCAGAGCCCCGGCTCTCCCATCAGCCTTACGTCATCAAAGCGAGGCAGAAGCTTCTCGGCCAGCTGCAGAACAATCGGGTTGGAGCCCTTCTGTTCCAGGTAGCTGAGGATGTTTCTCAGCAGCATCAGGCTTCCTACACGCACTTCCCTGCAAGCATCCTGCAGCCACTCCATGCTGTCTGGGAGCAGGCTCTGCATTCTCCTTTTCTGTGGGAAACACACAACTTTCTTTGTGGGAAGCAAGGCCAGACCCCCCCCCCGCCCCGCCCAAAAGTGCTCTGCCCGCTCTTTTCCCATCAGGGCTCAGTGGCCAGGGCCAGGGCTCTGCACACACGCAGGCCTTGGGCACAGAGGCTGCAGTGCAGGGCACAGATCTCCAAGGGGGCCCTCAGCATGCACTGGCCTCTGTAGGGAGCAAAGCTGCTGCCTCAAGGCCCAGGAGCACCTGGCTGCCTTAGCCCGGCCCTGTGCTCCAGCTCATTGTCCCTCTCCCAGATCTTCCCGCTGGGCACTGGTGCCTTTCTCCTTGTGCAGCACGGCCAAGGGCCTGGCATGACACTCGGGGCAGATGAATGGGGCAGCGGAGACTTGGGAGCAGCTACCACACCTCCGGATTGCCAGCCAAGTCCAAGCCACTCTCTGACCCAGTGTCTCCTGTCAAGCCCCAGGCTGCCAGCATGGCTTCACCCGCCTGCCCCCCTCCTCACCATCTTGGGTCTATTCAACAGGGCCACGAGGCCTCTGAACGCCAGTCTGCGCATCTCCAGGCTCTCACTCTGCGCATAACCCTGGACGAGTGGCAGGACCTCCTCATCCATGTCGGCAAGGTCAGGGCATTCCAGCAGCTGAAATGGACACAGCACTGAAAGACTGGCACAGCCGGCAGCACTGCCCGCAGCGTGCAGCTCTCCATCCCACCCACCATCCAGGGCAAGGGCACCAGGCCCTCACAAAGCTCAGCCCAAACACAGCAGGCATTGTGCAGACACCCCTGGGCCCTGCTCCCAGCCCCGCGCCTCACGGCACACTGCACACACTGCTCGCCTCCTCCTCCCGTCCCCTGAACCCTCCACAGCCTCTTGTTCTCATCCCTTGGAGAAGCAATTGAACACAGACAGCTGCCACAAAGCAGGCACGAAATACAAGTGCTTACGAGTGGTCGCCCAGCAGAAACGAGCCAAGGCCGGGGCTACTAACAGGAGCGTATGCATTGCCCCAGCTCCATTCACCAGCATCACCCCACACGCATGTGCACAAGCGAGCACAGCATTTAGAGGCCCCTCCAGAGAGGCACTGCTTGCCATGAGGCCCACCTCGACAAAGAAAGCCATGACGGGCAGCTGATGAAACTGGTCCTCCCTCCTCAGCAGCCTTGCCAGCTGGCGGAAGATCCAGCGACGCAGGTGACTGGCAGCCCCCCTCATTGCTCTGTCAGAGGCAAGAAGGCAGTGTTGGGCCTCAGCCGAGCAGGCAAACCTCCTCTGGCATCGCTCTGCTTGGCACGCAGCTCCTGCAGCCAGCGGCATTTGCTCATGGAGCACTGCTCTTGCCCTACCACACCTTGCCATTAGAAAGTCAGCGTCAGGCATCATTACGTTCCTCTTGGTGGGAGACCGGAGAAACAGCCTTCCTGCCCAGGCGGCATGGCCTGCCCACACATCCCCTCTCCTGCCCGCTTTGGATTCCTGTGCCCCTGGGCCCTCCCCAGGTTCTCCTGCGCACGACCCTCTCCCACAGCTCCTAACACCACCTGCTCCCCCAGCAGCTCTCCAAGCTGGGCAGCATGGCAGCTCCCAGGGCCCTTCTGCTGGGCGAGCCCTTGCCACAAGGGCTGAGGCTGCAGCCTCTTTCTTGGAGAAGTGGCGTTCCCCCTCCCCCACCAAGAAGCACATGGGGAGGCACACCCCACAGCCAGGGAAGAGGTGCTGGGCCAGAGCAGGCCGCAAAGGGCTCTACCTGGCCAGCACCACCACTCCCTTCTGCGAGGTGTCCGCATGCAGAAATAGGTCCCAGCCGCCCTTCCTCTCAACAGCCACGGCTATGGTCTCATAGTGGGCGCAGCGCAGCAGACTTTTCATGGCCTGCACGGCGCACCTGCATGCAGAGCAAAGCCCAGGTCACACTGGCAGCCCGGCCCTGCCTCCAGGTGCAGCGCAGAGACAGGGCGAGCGGGATCGAGCACCTGACGTGGCTGGTGGGACGGGACTCATCCCGTTGGCATTCCCTCAAGAAGATATTTGCTTCCTGGTGGCTGAACTCTGCTGTGAAGACCATCTGCAAGAGCAGCGCCAGGAAGAGCTGGGGGAAAAACGCCTTCACCGCCTCTGGGCAGACGGGCTCCCGGATGATCTCACACAGTGCCCTCGTTGCCTGCAGAAAACACTCAGTCACACCTCTCACTCCCGAGCAGTCCCCGGCATGCTTCCACAGCCCTCCAGGTGGGAGGCTCGAGCACAGCCTTGGAGCATGGGAAGTGCAGCTGGAGGCCTCAGCCTGGCTGCCTGACCAGGGCCAGCGCCCGCAGGCTCTTGGGCCTCAGCTCCTGGTTGTACACAGTGAGCCTTCCTGCCTCAGCATGACCATCACCTCGGCAGGCTTCGTGTAGCGTGCACGCTCGGCCAGGCTCCCTGTCCCAGGCCGTGCTGCCTGCCCAGGTTTTGCAGGAGCCCTACTCCTGCCCCTCACCTTGCCCCCAACCCGACCCTGGCTTTCCAGCCTGCTGAGCGAGGTCGGCGGATGCAGGGACAGCGTCGGATGGAGATTTCCTGGGCATGGCCAGCCTGGCTGTTGGTGTGCAGAGAGGCCAGGCAGCACTTGGCAGCCCTGTGTGCTGGCACAGTCGGAGGCCTGGCGCTGGCCATGTTGTAGCCATGGGCCCAGGAGAGGTCCCTGCTTGGGGGCACACGGGCAGCGGAGAGGGGGAGGGGGCCCAGGGAGGCAGGCACCAGCCTGGGGGCACGGGAGGCCTCGTCCCCTAACTCACGGCCAGCGGAAGGATGCAGTTGTTGTCCCTGTCGGAGCTGGACTGCTTGCGCAGTGGCCGCTCCTCCAGCAAGCTCAGCAGCTCCCGCAGCATGTCCGGCGCAAGCATCGGCTTATCCATCAGCACCTTCCACATGCTCACGGCAGTGCTGCAGGCCCAGAGCGCCTTGTCAGTGGCACTTCCTTGGCCGCAGCACCGTAGCCTGGGCCAGCCCTGGAGGTCCCCAGCTGTGTGCCAGCCCTGCCCCTGCCCACCCCCTCCTCCCTGGCAGCCCCAAGAGGGTCCTGCCCAGGCAGGCAGCACATGACCAAGCTGAAGCCCCTTGCGCGGCAGGGAGCGTACAGAGCCGCTGCGCTCTGCGGCTCAAGGCAGGGACACTTGCTCAGCTCTGGCTCCTCAAGGCCTGCTTGAGGCACCAGGGCTGGGAAACGCTGGGCGAGACACAGGGCCCTGCCCCTCAGCCGTGTGCTGGCCATCTGCTTGCCTCTGGCCCTCTTTGGGCCCTTCTCCCCATGGCCAAGGAGCCACTGGAGCCCGTCCAGGCTGACGGGCCCCATACCTGTTGCACAGTGGCGAGCAGTACAGCAGGCTCACGGTCACCTCGCTGGGCTCCAAGCAGGCCAGCTGGCAAAGGGTCTTGTTTAGGGTGACCCGGGCCGACAGCTCCCTCACATACTTCACGTTCCTGTAGAGGCACCTTATGATGCGTGGCACCTGGAAGACACAAGGCGGACGGTGAGGCTGCTCCCAGAGAGCAGCCAATACCCCAGCTCCCACTCACTTCTCCTTCCCTCTCCACCACTCCCACCGCTCCTTGCTGCCTTCCAAGGGGCTCCGCTGCCCACGAACACTGGCTCTCGGCGGGGAAACAGCGCCCCAGAGGGTCGAGCCCCACGCACGCCAGCCCCAGGCTCCTTACATCTTCCAGCACAGAGAAAGCGTCCAGCAGGAACATGGTCAGCATGTGGGAAGCCACCTCCGTATTGTAGGTGCTGCAGTTCCTCATGCCCTCGATGGCTGTGACAATGACGTCTGTCCTTTCGGAAGGCTGCAGGTTTTTCACAAACAGCTGGGGCAGAAAGGACCCAGGAGAGAAGAAATGTCATGCTGCGGGCCGCACTACTGCTGCTTAGCTAAGCAGTGGATGTGGCTCTGGAGAGAGGTGCGGGGCAGTGCTGGCACCGTGGCCCAGGAGAGCCAGGAGCACGCGCTGTGCTGGGTAGCAGCAGCATGGGGCATGTGGCCAGAGGGCCACCAAGGCAAGGCAGGATGCTCGGGAGCAGGCTCACAGTGCACTGGCTCTGCAGGCAACCCTAGCTTGCCGGTGGCCAGCAGGCTGCAGCTGCTGCTGGGACTCTTGGAGCCAAGCCTCTGGCTAGTCCCCCCGCTCAGGGACAGCGGGAGACACAGCAGTGAGAGCAGGGCTGCTACCAGGCAGCAACCAGTACTCTAGGTGCCACTCAGAGCTGCTTCCTTCTCCACCACCACCTCTGCATCAACCCCAAGGCCCCCTCAGCCCCACTCGTTAGGCATCCCTTTGCTCATCCACGTCTCCTCAGGACCCCATGGCCAACAGTCCCAGCAAGGGAAGTGCTCCTCACCCTCATGATCACGCTCATGTTGCTCGTCCACGAAAGGCAGAGCTCATTGTCGGCTTCCCTCTCCTTCTGGGGCTCCACATACTCTGGATCATCCTGCAGCATCGCCCGGCCTGAACAGCAGCAGAAAGACACAGCGGTCAGCAGGAGTCATGCAGAGCTGCAGCTGGCAGACTCATGGCGTCAGAGAGAAACCAGCCTGGCAGAGACAAAGGGCATGCCAGGAATGGATGGGGAGCAGGATTCCCAGGGAGGGTCGGGGCCTATTCCAGGGCAGAGAAGGGCAACTGCTTCAAAGGGTACCAAAAGCCTCACGGGCTTTCCGGTGCGAAGCCCGACACAAGCCGTAGCCTCTGAGCAGGGGCTGCTGAGCGTTTTCCAGGCCAGTGGTATCCAGGACAGGTACTAACAGCCCGCTCCCCTGCTCCTACATCAGCTGCGCCTCCTGCTCCTTTGCCTCACTGAGCAGAGGGGCCGAGGCAGTGCGATGCCTTCCCCGGCCTTGCCAGCGTGGCCGCGTGCAGAAGCACACAGCCCAGCACAGCTTCTCTTACGTTTTCGCTGCACGACGAATCTGAAGAGGCAATGAAGAGCATCCAAGGCCCCACCCTTGGTCTCCGCATCCTCGTAAGCACAGCAAAGGATGAGACAGCCCACCAGCTGTCCCAGCATCGGCACGGGGATCTTCCCATAGCAGGCAGGGCTCTCATCCACTCCTCCAAAGGGGTGCCACACCTGGGCAAGGCGGGTGGGACAGGTAGAAGGGCTGACGGGAGGCAGTCGCCACCAAAGCCCTGAAGCCAAGACTCTGCCCAGGCATGGATCCCAGCGGAGCCAAAGCTCTCGAGGGCCCTGCAGGCCTTGCCTCCCAAAGCAGCAGCCCAGCAAAGGCAGCACTGCCAGGCTGCGGCTCACATCATGCTCCGCGCGCACTGCTCCCCTGCACAGGGCTGGGGGCACAGCTGGCTCCTGCGACAAAGGGACTGCAGAGAAAAGCCCATGGAGAGAGGGCCAAAGAGCTTTGCTTCAGGGCAGAGCCTTGCTCAGTGCCTTAACCTGTGCCCACGCTTCCCTCCGAGGGACCCCCTGAGCTGCACTGTGCTCTGGGCTGCTGCAAAGGGCCAAAGCGGGGGCTGCACGGTGCTTGGCTCCTTACCTCCAGCGAGGAATAGTTGGCCAGCAACTTGCTCAGCCTCCCAATCCTCCCCACGGCCCTCTCACGCACAGCTGCTCTCTCCGTCTTGGTGAAGGGCAGCAGCATCTGCAAGGAGAAAGGCTACTGCTCTGCCCGGGGAGCTGACGCCCACTCCAGCAGAAGCAGCTCTGCTAAGCGCCTGCCTGCAGTCCTACAGTGCACCAAGGCTTCCTCAGAGCTAGAGCCAAGCCTGGAATGGCCTTCCTGCCCCTACAGGCCCCAGCCTGCAAGGCCCACCTTGCCCTCAGGCAGCCAGCCACACCTAAGCCCCCTCCCAGCCTCTGCTCCTGGCCATGCACATGGCCCCGGGTGCCCTCTTCAGGATGGCACGCCTTTCAGGCCACACCTTCCCTAGGGGTCTGCAGTGGGCAGCCTGGCCTCCGGCCTCCTGGCATGGCAGAAGAACCAAGCTTCCGGGCTCGGCTCCCCTTGCAGCACGGGCAGCTCCCAGTGGGTCTCTGCCCCATTCCGATCTGGCAAGGAAAGCACAAGGCACGCGGAGGCAGGGGGGCAGCAGCACCAGCTGCCATCAGTGCAGTGCCTAGAGAAGAAGGGTGACATTCCTCCCACTGCTTTGGTGCAAGGAGAGCTTTGGGGGCAGAGGTGGCCCAGGAGTGCTCATGGGGGCAAGGTGTTCCCAAGAGCCTGGAGGATGTTTGGGGTGGGAAGGGACTTGGGCTGTAGCCAGGGGACACTGGGCTCACAGAAGAGCCCAGTGGGGAACCTCCGCTCACCCAAGCGAGAAACGCCCCCTGCCTGCAGCGTGCTGCCTGTACATGGCACTCGGGGGGGGAATGTCCACTCGAGGGTGTCACTTCCCTCTGGGCTGAGGAACAGGCCCAATGCAGCCCACTCTTTGCAAATGCCACACCTGCAAGATCTTCTGCAGCTCCAGGAGGCTGGAAGTGGCCGACTTGAGCACCAGCACCTCCAACATGTTGTCCATGGCATCGAGGGTCTGCAAGGAGGACAGGGGGCTGTGGCATTCCTTCCCCACTGCCTCTGACCCACAGCAGACTCAGTTGAACCCCTGCTGCCCAGCGAGGACACCCGCTGCCCTGCACGGGCCAACGAGAGGCCTCAGGGCAGGAGATCTGCTGTGCACGCACCAGCCCCTGGGCACTGCCCATGGCCCAGCCCACGGGAAGGGCATGAAGGCAGGAGGGTGGGAAAACAAAGCTGAGATCCTGCCCAGCCTTGGAGCTGACAGTCACCTCTCAGCACAGCGGAGCCAGGGGCAAGCCCAGAGGGGCTGGCGGGCTCCCTGTAGCTCACCCAGCGCCTACCTTGGAGTAGAGGGACATGTCCACGGTCTCCATGTCTTCTCTTGGAGGAAGCAAGAAGACACTCTTGAAGCAGGCATGGAGAAGGCTGCTCTTTTTGCCCTCCAGAACCGGCTCCACTGCACTGCAAAGAGAGAGCGAGAGAGAGAGAGAGATGCCTGTTGGACACTGGTGCTGGGAGCAGTGCCTGGATGCCCTGGGGAGGTGGCTGTGGGCCGCTGGGGCAGGAGTCCCCCGGCTGCTACAGAGAGCACGTGAGGGAGCCCTGCAGGGAGGCACCTCCTCCCTCCATGAACTGGCCCAGGGCCAGAGGAGAGCCCAGGCAGCTAGGCCTCCCCCCTTCTCTACCACCTGCCTCCCCTTCTGCACTACAAGCCAAGGGGCCCTGGGGAGCTGCAGCAGGCAACCCTCTGCCCTCCCATCTGCCCTACTGACAAGCCTGGGCCAGGGGAGAGCAGAAGCGCAGCAGACAGCACCGCCAGCCTCCTCCCACCATGGTGCACACCTCCCAGCCAGGGACGGTGCCATCAGGCACATGCTGTGCACAGGTCCTGGCCAAACCAGGGGCTCTGCTAGCTACCTCATTGCCGTGATAGCAAGCATGGCTTGCTGGCGCACTGCTGTGCCCAGGCGCTCCAAGGGCTCCTCTTCCAGCAGCACCTGCACAGCACAACCGGCAGTCAGCGCGGCAGCTGCCATCACCCAGCACCAGCAGACCCAGGGCCCAGCTGGCCTTGCCCCTGTCCTCACACCTGCTGCCTCTCCCCTCACCTCGATATGCTCGGCCAGCTCGTGTCGGCAGCAGAACACCTCCAGGCCCCAGGACAAGGTCTTGGCGCTGCTGCCTCCACAGAGGGTGCCGATGGACGCTAGAAACTTCAGCTTCTGCGCCTCTTGCTGACAGACGGGGAAGAGAGACAGAGTGAGCGCGAGAGGGGACAGGAAAGGCCAGCAGGACCAGAGCAGCCAGGGGGCTGCAGTGCTGGGCGGGACCCCGGACGGCAGCAGCTCTGCACAGCCAGCACCTCCCCAGCAGCCTGCCAGCAGACATGGGCGGACCCGCAGGGAGACCCAGGCACAGCCCCCATGGAAACGGCTGCACTTACCTGTTCTCGGCCACCCACAAAGGCCTGGATGAAGTCCAAGGCTTCCTCATCCTCTCTGGACAGCTCGGACCAGCTGCTGATGGAAAACCTTGCACCTGAGAAAGGAAGAGAGCCGGGAGCACTGCAGAGATGGAGGGCAGGCAGCAGAGAGCCGCGCAGTGAGCTCTGCCCGCCGGCCAGCCATGGGCCTGCTCCCGGGCACGCAGTCTCCCCCAGGCTGCTCAAGGCTGCACGGTGCCCAGCACATGGGCTGCCCTGCTGCAGCCAGCCAGGCAGGGCAAACCTCAACTGCACCAGGCTGGGGAACGTGCTGCCAGACGGGCAGCATCCCTCCTCCTGCCACGGAGCTGCCGCTCGCTGCCCGTCCCAGGCAGCAGGAGCTGCGTCCATCTGCGCTCTCCCTCCTGGGCGCATGCTGCGCTGGGGCCAGCTCCCAAGCCCCGAGCGGGCCCTGGCATCCGGGCACCGCTGTGCCACCACCCCGGGCACCCCGACACCATGTGCTGGGGAGATGGGAGCCCGGCGCAGAGCAGGGTGCGCTCCCCGGCCCTCACCCCAGCCCGGCCCAGCCCCACGGGGGCTCACTCACCTCTCCGCCACGCCTGGGACTCGAACCCCTCCAAGGGCCTCGAGGCAGAGCTGCTCTCCTCGGCAACCCTGTCCTGCTCCTGGGATGCCCGGCGCGGGCAGCCGTACTCCTGCTCCCAGGCCACCCGCGGGCGGCTGGGGGGTCTCTCCGCCATCCTGCGGCACGGAGCAGAGGCAGGAGGGGGACACTTGTTTAATGCAGACCTGGGGAGGGTCCCCACGGGGGTGGGGGCAGCGCAGTCAAAGGTCCCCGCGCCCGTCCCGGCCCTGGCGCCAGCTCTCCTGCGCCTCAGCCCCTGCCGCAAGGTCCTGCCCCCGCCACGGCCGAGGGCCCCCGCAGCCCCGTGGCACTGCCGAGCCCGGCCCCGTCGCTCTCACCCGCAGCAGGAGCTGGCAAGGCCTCGGCAAACGCCTCGACTCCGCGGGGCTGCCGGGGCGGCAGGGAAAGACGCGGCTGCGCTCGGGGGCTCCTCCTCGAGCTCCACGCGCTCCTGCCCTCTCCCGTCGCCGTCCGCCCGGACACTGCCCGCACCTGACAGCGCCGCCGGTGTCACAACGGGGGGGGTCACAATGGCCCCGCCGGGGGCGGCTCTGAGGTCACCTCTGCTGCGCGAGCTGCTCCAGCAGCAGCAGCCGGCGCCGCCAGGGGCTCCAGGGCCGCAGCGCGGCCGCCCCGGGCAGGAGGGAGCTGGGGCAGGGCAGGGCGAGGCAGCTCGAGGGGCCGCGCGCGGCTCCGCATGGCCAGCTCCCTCCTCTTTCATCCCCGGCTGCCCACGCCTGGCCGCACTCACCTGCTCACCACTAACCACCAGCACCACCTCAAAACCTGACCCCACCGTACCTCTTGCCCCAATCCCCTCCTCTCATCCCTCACCCCAAACTCTAACCCTCCAGCCACAACCCAGACCTCCAACCCCTTTCCCTAACTCTTGCTCCAGCCCTCACCGGCATCTCCAACCCTCAGCCCTAGACAACAAATGCTAGCCTTCACCCCAGCCCTCACCCCTGCCATAGCCCACTCCCCCACAAAGCTAGCCAACGCTCACAGCAAGCACCAGAAACCCGCAGCACAACCACCAAACCTCGCCCCACGCCTCACCCAACCCCTCACCCCATGCAGCCAGCTCTCGTCCCCAGCCCTGCCCTCAACACCAGCCCCCAAGCACCAACCCCAGGGAGATGCCCGAACCCCCACTGCCAGCCCCAACCCCTTCCCCAGCCACCCTCCCCCTCGCACCAGCCCCCTACCCTGCAGCCCCGCCGCTCACCCTCACGCTCCCGCCGGGCCCCCTCGCGCCCCACCCCGGCAGGCAGAGGAAGGGCAGGACCGGGCCGTGCTGGGGCAGCTGAGCGTGGCAGGCACCGCTGCAGATGCTCTGCTCCAGCCCCGCTCCAGCAGGGGCACCTACAGCACGTTGCCCCACACCAGCACAGGCGGCTTTGCAGCTTCTCCTGCAGCGGAGACTCCACAGCCTCTCGGGGAACCTGCTCCACTGCTTAACCGCCCTCGCGGGGAAAAAGCGCTTTCCTGCGCTCAGGGGGAATTGCCTGCTTCGCCATTTTGGGCCACGGCAGCACCCAACTCCTGGGCCGGGGCCGGGGCTGGAGGGGCGGAGGGGCGGGGCCATGGCAGGGACGGGGCGCCAGCCGGGCCCCCCGCGCCGGCACAGGGAGCGCAGCAGGCTGCTGGGGCGCGGCCGTGGCGCAGACGCCCCCGCCGCACGCCCCTCGCCCACGGGCCCCGCCCGGGCCAGCCCCGGCCCCCGCGCACGCAGCAGGCCGCCGCCGCCGGGCCCTGCGCCACGCTGGCCCCGGCCGCGGCCGCAGGGACAGCCCGCCGGGCGGCCGTTGGGCGGCCTGCGTGTCGCTCACGGCTCACCCCGCCCCTCCCGGGCACCCATTCGCTCGCTGCCTCCCCTCGCTCCCCGATTGGCCGGGCGGGGGGCGGGCTCTCCACCCGCCCGCGGCAGCTGCTGGCGCCAAGCAGAAGCTGCAGCTCGGCTCTGTGGAGAAGAGGCGGCTGCAGAGAGCCGCTCGCTCTGCCCGCAGCCCCGCCGCCTCCGGGCAGCGTTCTCCCGCCCGGCACCTGGCCCCTTCTCTGCACGGCACAGGTTATTGGCCTTGCCAGTTCTGCTGGCCCCCGGGGCCGTGGCCGGGCTCCCAAGTGGGCGGAAAACCACACGGACGTCGGGCAAAGAGCTGGTGAGCAGCCTGGACTGCTTCAGGCTGGAGCACGTTGTACGGCGTAGAAATTATGCCCTCCACTCCTGCAAGTAGGAGGATGTTGGCCCGTTCAGCTGGCACGGTTGGAGCTGGAAAAGGATGCCTGCCCGTTGTCTAAAAGAAATTGTTGTAAAACCTAAAACCTTTTCCCTGTGTTTTACAAAAGCAAAACAGCTAACCTCGTGTGAACTCAAGGAGCAATTTCTCTGGGAGGACTGTATGAAAACTGAGGGGTTTTTTTTGTTTGTTTTGAGGAGAAAAGCACTCTTTCTTTTCCAAACCCTTGAGTTGGTGTTCTTTGACCTTCATACGTGAGTCGATTTCAGCCTAGAAGGCTCTTTTCCCACCAGTAGGTGTTGATGTTGACAGAGGCACCGCTGTGCTTTCTAGTGTGGCATGCTAGCACCTATTCCAAGAAGTGGAACTCTCTCTGCTTATTGCGTTGTGGCCAAGCAATACATCCGCACAATGGAAGAAGGTTGAGGGCAGAAGCCTGGCTGTGACTGACCACAGGTGTTGCCAAGAAAGCTGGATGAATCTCAGCACAAAGGGCGCCACAGGCTGGCCTTTGTTTTAAGGCATGCCCTGGACTCCTGCAAGCACCTGAAGGCTGGAAGTCCATCCTTCCAGGAGCAGAAACGATGAGCAGTAGAGGGAATGTGCTGCGCAGGTGAGCTGCAGCTGGTGCAGCAAGCATTGCTGGTTTGAAGCGGTGGCTTGCTCCTTTGCCCTTTCCCAGAGAAATGCAATCTGATAATGGATGACATCTGTAAGAACAAAGAACTGCAAAGGTGGAGTTCTTCCCGTGGAGTCCAGTGGACTTTGCACCTACCGTGTCGAGCTCAATGCAATGGGGGAGGAGAAAGATGCAATGGATGAGAGAAAGGACAGCAATGCAAGAGTGACTCTTCTCTCTTAGAATACTTCTAAGTGGGGATTGGATTTGTGGGAAGTCTGAAGTTGGCTACGTAAGTGACACCCTCCCACCATGGGAAGTGTCAGAGAAGGACATTGTATCTGATTTAGCTTCAGCTTAGTCTCAGGGCCTAAAGTAGATGAAGCCTGCGGGCCTCAAGGCCGAGCTGTGAATGAACTTGAGAAACATTGCTGGCAATGTAGCTGCAAAACCATTTATGACCAGCTACTAAGGCTACAAAAGCAGCTAATGAGGATGTAAAATAGGATGCAGGAGACAAGATGGGATGCACGTGGGTTGGGGTTGACCTTGGAGGAGATAAGGGCCTGGGCTGTAGGCCAGGAGCTGTCCGAAGGAGAGAGAGACCAGTCAGAAGGGGAGAGACCAGTGACTCAGAAAAGACGACTGGAGGAGACTGTCACTGGCAGGTGGGGAAATAAGACTGCAAAGGGTCTGATTAGCCCAGAATGTCTTTGTTCAGGGTCCCTGCGTGGAGGCAGCCAGCTCGAGCTGTTACTTCCTGTACTGTCATTTATTCTTGTAATTCATGTCAAAGAAATAATTAATTCTGCTCCTATATGTGCATGAGACTCTGCTCCTCGGAAACCTAGGGTGGGGCCATGTCTACAACAGGAAGTCCCCTAGATGAGGGGTTTGTGTCAGTAGCTGCACAAATTCCTTTGAAAACACTGTCAAGGTCCTGGAGAATCACCGATCACAGGACGGCTGAGGTTGGAATGGACCTCTGGAGATCATCTAGTCCAACCCCCCTGCTCAAGCAGGGTCCTCCAGAGCACATTGCCCAGGACCCCACCCAGAGGGCTTTTGAGTATCTCCAGGGAAGGAGACTGCACAGCCTCTCTGGGCAACCTGTGCCAGTGCTCCGTCACCCTCCCAGCCCAGAAGTTTTTCCTCCTGTGCACATGGAACTGCCTGTGGTTCAGTTTGTGCCCGTTGCCTCTTGTCCTGTCACTGGGCTCTACTGAGATCCCCTCTCAGTCTTGTCTTCTCCAGGCTCTACAGGCCGAGCTCTCGCAGCCTTTCTTCACAGGAGACATGCTGCAGTCCCCTCATCATCTTTGTAGCCCTCCGCCGGACTCTCTCCAGTAGGGCCATGTCTCTCTTGTACCCTCTTTCCAGCAGGTCAACCCCCAGCCTGTCCTGGGCCATGGAGTTCTTCCTCCCTAGGTGCAGGACCCTGCACTTGCCTTTGTTGAACTTGAGAAGGTTCCTCTCTGCCCATGAGGTTGTGATTAAACAAGGTTGTGGCTCTTTTTCTGGATGGTGGACGGGTGGGATGGCAGCAGGACGAGGAGTCATGAGGGGAGGAAGGGGAATTCCATTAACTTCTGCACCTGGGTTAGGTTCTTGGGAGGGTTATTATTGTGGGAAGTGAGGACATATGCAGCGTGAGTGCCCAAGCTGTGCACGAATTCAGCCACAGTCAGGGGTGAATCCTCCTTCGGGAGAAAATCAAGATGTAGGCCGAACTGATGAATGACTAGTTGAGGAGGAATATCCTTGTGCTTGTATTCGATGTGTATGTATGTTTTTGGATGTAATCCCTTTGGCTAGTCAGGGCCGCATAACCAGGAAAGTGGCTGGAAAGCAAGTAACCTTTCTAGTGGCTACAGGGGCTACTTTATCTCTCAAGCCATGGAGCTCAATGACAGTCCTTCCGAGATGGGTGTGTTATAAAGGTCCGCAGGCATTCACCACTAAGTCAGAGTCAGACTCTTATACGATCGTTTGTTTCAGCTGGAGCTGGGTGCCTCCAAAGAGGGACCCAGAACAAAGACATTCTGGGCTAATTATACTCCTTCCAGTCTTATTTCCCCGCCTGCCAGTGACAGTCTCTTCCAGTCTTCTTTCCTGAGTTGCTGGTCTCTTTCTTTTTAAACGGTTCATGTCTACATCCCAGGACGGTTGCTGTGTTCCTGCTTCAAAGTGCCTTATCTTATCCGGAGGCTAACCGTGACCTCTGTCCATTGTGTTCTGTATGTTGGAGGGCTGATTCTGGCTGCTTCTGCAGTTGTTGCGTCAGCAGCAGCCCACAGGTTCGGTAAAAGCTTCAGCCTGCAGGCTTCAGGGCATTATTTTAAATAAAATAATTACTTATTTAAATGATTTTACAGCATAGAAACAGCTCGAAGTGGGTGCCTCTGGAGAAGGACACCGGACAAAGAAATTCTGGGGTACTTAGACCCCTTACAGTTTTATTTTCCCACCGGCCAGTGAAGGCCTCCTCCAATCTTCTTTACTGAGTCAGTGGTCTCTCCCCTTCTGATTGGTGTCTCTCTCCTTCTGACAGCTCCTGGCCTACAGCCCAGGCTGGATGCCATGTCCTTGTTTCTCCCAGGCCCTTATCTCCTCCAAGGTCAACCGCAACCCACGTGCATCCCATCTTGTCTCCTGCAGTCTACTTTGTAGCCTTATGAGCTAGTTTTGTATCTTTGTCAGCTAGTTTTAACTGGTTTGGCAGTTACAACATTGGCAACGTCACATCCTTCGCAAAGTTTCTGGAGTTCAAGGACAGTTCAGCCTTGGGGCCTGCAGGCTTCATCTACTTTAGGCACTGATGCTAAGCAAGAGTGAGACTTATGCGAAGCGGAAGCTAAATCGGCTACAATTTCCTTCTCCAACAGTCCTCCCTTGGTTTCTATGAGCACACCTGCTGGATACATATATTGGGGTAGAGTATTTGTGCACATCATAGAGGAGAATGTGAGGCACTTTTTCTCCTTTTTTTTTTTTTTTTTTTTGTGAAGTTTACCTTAGATTAAATAATCTAATGAAAAGGCGCCCAGGTGTTGCTGGGTTGTTAAGAAAGCCTTACTGCACGGATTTGGTTTGGAGACTCAAGAACTGAGATGCAGCTGTGCTTTTGCAGCCGGGCACTAATTCGTGAAGCACAAAGTATAGGCATTCCTCTTTTTCGATTGTAATCCCGTTCCCAATAGTGCATTATGACAAACAAGAAGTTATGTTACCATTTTTAGTTATTGAAGGCAGAACACTGAAGGAGATAAGCCCGCCTTAACTAGGATAATCCTTCTGTTAAGCAAACATGAAGATGGTACTGCTCTTTTGGAAGTTTGTCTGCAGCTCTTGAAAAAGCAGGTATCTCCCTAAGAGACAGCATCTCGAAGATGTACACAATATGCTAAACATTTCTCTCTCCTCAGAGTTTCTGGATTCCCCTGTCTCTAGTCATTGTGAATACTGTCCACCCTCCCAAGCTGATCCGCTTCCCTGGGGGCTCCTTACTCCTGGGGGCCTTCTTGGACAAAGGGGACATTCTCTCTGCATACGTCCTACATTGCCACAGAAATAACATTCCGGTCCCTCACTGTCTGCCCATCTTCTCCTGTCCCCTTCTCGTCCTTGCCCTTGGCATTGCCCTAGCCTTCCTCGGCCTCCTCTGTCTCTTCCTCTACCCCTTCCTCTAATTTGCAAGTTCCGTGCCGAAGCTGCTGCTAAGAGATTAGCCTCTTCTTGGTTTTCCTTTTTCCGTTCCTTTGCTTGCTTCCCTTGCTGTTTCTCCTCTCGCCCGTCATAGACCAATACTGCCACGCTTAAAATCCTTTGTGAAGTTTCTCCTTGCCACCCTGGCATGTGCTCCTTCAACTCTTTTGGGCTATCCGGAGCGGCCTGATGGACAAAGACACTAATGGCTAGTGCATCATTCCAATTCTGGAAAGTCATTCCCCCATAGTTCAACAAGGCTTGCCCTAGTCGTCCCCCAAAATCCCTGGCCTCTTTGTCCAAGCTCTGTCTACGCTCCTGCACTCTAGTCCAATCCACTCCTAGTTTGCTACATGCTCTAATAGCTTCTACCGAGTTCCGGAGTCCTGTCTGGCAAGCGACTCTGTCCCCTGCGTTATTGTAATCCCAATTTGGATCGTTTGCTGGCTAACGATTTGTGTTTCCCCCAGTCTGTTGTACAAACTTTGCCTCTTTATTAACTATTTTATCATCTCGCTCGTTTGGTCAGAACAACTCTCTCAAGAGTACTTGGGTATCCCGCCAGTTTGGATTATACCCAGTGCATATATATTAGAAAACAGCTGAGCGCTCCTTTCCGCATCCTCCCTCAACCTGGGCATTTTGCTTGCCCACAATGCTCAATCACTCGGACTCCAGGGTTGGCTAGTAAATACATGCAGTACCACGTGAGGGGGGTTAGCTCCCCCCCCGCCACCACCGCCCCCGCTGCACTCGCTTGTAGTGTTGCTGCATTAGGTAAAACATTAGCAACCATAGGATGGAGGCCTGCCACGGGAGGAGGGGAAGTCTGAGTAAGAGGAGGAGAGGGACAGATAGACAGATCTTCAGGAGGCGCCACCGGAGGAGTGTAAGGCGGAGCAGTAGCTCCTGGGGCGTTATTTGGGACACCTATATCTGCTGCAGCAAGAGTAGTTTTACAGAGGGTGCCGTTTGTCCTCCTTGGATCTTGCCGGTCCCACATCCAATTATCCCCACACATACCAATAATCCATTCAGTGAGGCTTTTCATCTTCCAATATAAGCTGTAGCAGAGCTCATTTCTTAGAATCGAAGGATCCTTCTTTGGGTTAACCCCCACATTAATTGTAAGATGGACAATCATCCTGACATAAAGGGACAGCTAACTAGCTAGGGATCGATTTGACTGTAACGGCTTTTTTCTCCTTTTTGTTCCTTTTCCTTTTCTAAATTTGGATGTTTGGAGCCAAGAGGGTCCAATGGTGGTTGGCTACACTCCCATCTGGGGTGCCAAAGTGCTGTGCAAACACTTTGATCCTAGGTTTCCAAGAAGCAGAGCCTCACGCACATCTAGCAGCAAAATTTTATTTCTTTAAATGATGGTGCAGCATAGTAACTGCTGGAGCTGGGTGCCTCCAGGGAGGGACCTTGAACAAAGGAATTCTGGCCTAATTAGACCCTTTACAGTTTTATTTCCCACCTGCCAGGGAAGGTCTCCCCCAATCTTCTTTACTGAGTCTTCTTTACTCTCCTTCTGGTTGGTCTTGGCCTTCAGCCCACACTGGTTGCCATGTCCTTGTTTCCCACAGTCCCTTATCTCCTCCGAGGTCAACCCCAACCCACGTGCATCCCATCTTGTCCCCTGCAGTCTACTTTTTAGCCCCATGAGCTAGCTGTGTATCTTTATTAGCTGCTTTTAATGGGTTTGGCCGTTACATGCTCAGCAATGATTCTGGAGTTCATGGACGGTTCGGCCTTGAGGCCTGCATGCGCAGGGTAGGCAGTGGCGATAGAAACAGAGCTGCATGTCATACCCCAGCTCTGCCCTTCCACCTGAGATGCAAGCCCTGAAGACAGCAGGGGCCTGCTCTTGCCCTGGGGTGACTGGAGAGGGCAGGGGAGGCCAAAGCTTTTCTCCCCCTTTCCCTTGGCTATTGTGGGCCAGCAGAGCAGTTGACGCTTTGCAGCAAAACCAAAGTGTGTCAGGCCGCTCTACGCTGGCCTGGCATATTGGAACGAGTGGACACCCCGTCCCCCCCAGGACAAGCCAGATTCATGCAGGCAGCAAGTTTTGCCCCTTGCCTTTGGCTCCCTAAAAAAAGAACACTCACTCCGGCTGAGGAAACGGGGCTGTATCTTTGCGGGAAGCCCAACAAAGCCATGAAGCGGTAGCACAACAGGGGCTGTGCTTGAGGAGTCGAGCTGTCCTGGGGCTGCGGGAGATGCCAGCAATGAGCCAGACCTTCCAGCACACTTGCGTGTGTGTGTGTCCGTGGTGTGCAGCACCATGGCATTGGCGCAGCTGCGTCAGCTCTGCTCAAACAGAGTCACGTCCTGGCGGGAGGGTGCCACCTCGCCCATGCTCTCAGGAGCCAGGGACACAGTGCTCCGAGGTGGAATCTTGATGTTCTCCTTGGCACCCTCAGGTTCATGATGGTCTGTGACACCAGGCAACGGACTAAAGGTTCCGCATCATTTTCCAGGGGCTGGAGGGCTGCGAGAGAAAGGCACCGAGCTGAGAACAGACTCCCACCTTTGCAGAGATCCCAGGAATCCCCCCCCAGGCAGGGCCAGCCCCACTCAGCTCTTCCCATGCGGAGGAGGCAGCAGGTAAGACAAATGGATCAGCTGGCACTTGCAGGTCGGCCAAGCCCCAGATGCGCCCCAAATACCCCCTGCTCTCCCCCACATAGGGACACAGAGCCTTCCTCACCTGGGGCAGGCCAGTGAACTGCAGCTCACTTCCCAGCCTCCTCCCTCCTCCCTGCCAGGGCTGCCTGACACAGCGCTGCTCTCACTCACCAGTGCACAGCTCCTGCACCTTCTCCTTCCTCCGCTTCTTCACTTGCTGCCCGATGAGCCCTAGGCAAACACCTCCGCTCACCCCTCATACTCCCTAGCAAGCCCCCAGCAGCACAGCTCCCATCTGGCCTTGCCAGCTTGGCCACGCAGCCTGCTCCCCTTGGGCAAGGCTGGCCCCAGCCCCGTCCCCACGGTGCAGGACCCAGGGACGGTGGGAGGGACTGAAGACCCTCCTGTGTGCCCGTCTGGGTGGGCAGGCATGGCCCTGGGCTTGTGGCTCACCAATGAACCTCACAGCTGCCTCCCGCAAGGATGCGTCCGGGTTCTCCAGGTAAGGCAGGCTCTGGCGCAGGTGTTGCTCCGCTCTGCTCCTGTCCCTCAGCAGCTGCAGACAGCACAAGGACAGGGGGTTGGCACCGAGCCTCCCCAGAAGGCCAGGCCTGTCCCTCCTCCCAGCTCCGGCCTCCTCTTCCTTCCTGTTCACACCTCCCAGCTAGAAGCTGGCTGGTAGCCAGGTTCAGAGGGAGCAGAGGGCAGAGCGGGGCCTGCGGGTGCTGAGATCCCCGCCATGCTTCTGCCAAGGCCCAGCCAGGCCAGGGGCCCCTTCAGCACCCCAGCGGGCACTTAGAGTAGAGGGCTCTGGGCTGCAGCAGTGCGTGAGGGGCACAGCTGTGCACCCTGCCCACTGGCCATGGCGGCAGGCCTCATCCCGCCGCGGCCCCGGGGGCTTTGGCCACGTCCTTACCACGCACTCCCCGATCTTCCATGTCTCCGCTCTTCTGGCCAGCTGCTTGAGCTCCTCCCACTTGAGGAACTGTGCAGCGCTCACCAGGGCTTCCTGAGAGGCCTGCAGAGCAACAGAGACCAGGAGATGCCACCGCAGCCACGGCAGGACACCCTGGGTCCCCCTCGTCTTGGCAAGGCTCCCAGCCTTTCCCAGCCCCAAATGGCACGACGCAGCGTGCCACTAGGTCTGGCCCTCCCTGAAGGCAGAGGCAGCTCTGCCTTGTCCTTCGGCACACAGGAAGCTGCACCTCATGCTGCCATGCGTTCCAAGGCACACTTGGCAGCAGCCCTTGCCTTGCTGCTCACCTCCACCCACGGCATGTCAGCATTGCTTCCCCAAAACACTGCTCCCTACCTGGGCCACTCTCTGCACCTTGTCACTCATGTGGAGGAAGAGCGGCACCAGGCTCCTCTGTGCATGCTGCTTCAGGTTCCGTTTGTTCTTCCCCACCACAATCTCCAGCAGGTCTTTGAAGAGGAGCATGGAGAGCTCTCGCACTCTGCTGTCTTCCTGCAGGCAGGGAGGAGAGGAGGGGAGGCCTCAGCAACGACTCCAGGAACGGGGCCCGACAAGAGCGTTTGCCGTGGCAAGGCCTCGTCCTCTCCGGGCACAACTGTCCCCCAGCCCGGCCAGAGGTCGGAGCTGAGGACAAGCCTCTGCTGAGGCAGCCTAGACAATGAGGGTTGTCGGCAGCAGCACGACAAGCCTCCCTGGGCTCTGTCTCCCTCTCCCTCTGGAGGGAGCTTCTTGGATTTCCCGAGGCCTCCATCAGGGCCCCCGCACACAACAAGAGGACAGAAAGGGACAGCCCCGCGGCACGGCCTCTCCCTCGCTCTCTAGCCTGCTCCTACCTCTCTGCTCATCGCTGCCCCAGGCCACGGCAAGCGCCGCACGCAGTCAAGCACGAGACGCAGCAGCCGAGAGCAGACAGGGGGCTGGTTTGCTCTACTCCCACAGCCCTGGACACCAAGGCCAGCACAGGGCATGGGCTGAGAACCACAGGGCAAAAGGTTTCCTGACATACAGCAGGGCCTGTGTGGGGACGTGCCAACAGGCACGTATGCAGAGGGGCACACAGCACCCAGACCACGCATACGGACCCCCGGACACACCAGCAGAGCCCCGGCTCTCCCATCAGCCTTACGTCATCAAAGCGAGGCAGAAGCTTCTCGGCCAGCTGCAGAACAATCGGGTTGGAGCCCTTCTGTTCCAGGTAGCTGAGGATGTTTCTCAGCAGCATCAGGCTTCCCACACGCACTTCCCTGCAAGCATCCTGCAGCCACTCCATGCTGTCTGGGAGCAGGCTCTGCATTCTCCTTTTCTGTGGGAAACACACAACTTTCTTTGTGGGAAGCAAGGCCAGACCCCCCCCCCGCCCCGCCCAAAAGTGCTCTGCCTGCTCTTTTCCCATCAGGGCTCAGTGGCCAGGGCCAGGGCTCTGCACACACGCAGGCCTTGGGCACAGAGGCTGCAGTGCAGGGCACAGATCTCCAAGGGGGCCCTCAGCATGCACTGGCCTCTGTAGGGAGCAAAGCTGCTGCCTCAAGGCCCAGGAGCACCTGGCTGCCTTAGCCCGGCCCTGTGCTCCAGCTCATTGTCCCTCTCCCAGATCTTCCCGCTGGGCACTGGTGCCTTTCTCCTTGTGCAGCACGGCCAAGGGCCTGGCATGACACTCGGGGCAGATGAATGGGGCAGCGGAGACTTGGGAGCAGCTACCACACCTCCGGATTGCCAGCCAAGTCCAAGCCACTCTCTGACCCAGTGTCTCCTGTCAAGCCCCAGGCTGCCAGCATGGCTTCACCCGCCTGCCCCCCTCCTCACCATCTTGGGTCTATTCAACAGGGCCACGAGGCCTCTGAACGCCAGTCTGCGCATCTCCAGGCTCTCACTCTGCGCATAACCCTGGACGAGTGGCAGGACCTCCTCATCCATGTCGGCAAGGTCAGGGCATTCCAGCAGCTGAAATGGACACAGCACTGAAAGACTGGCACAGCTGGCAGCACTGCCCGCAGCGTGCAGCTCTCCATCCCACCCACCATCCAGGGCAAGGGCACCAGGCCCTCACAAAGCTCAGCCCAAACACAGCAGGCATTGTGCAGACACCCCTGGGCCCTGCTCCCAGCCCCGCGCCTCACGGCACACTGCACACACTGCTCGCCTCCTCCTCCCGTCCCCTGAACCCTCCACAGCCTCTTGTTCTCATCCCTTGGAGGAGCAATTGAACACAGACAGCTGCCACAAAGCAGGCACGAAATACAAGTGCTTACGAGTGGTCGCCCAGCAGAAACGAGCCAAGGCCGGGGCTACTAACAGGAGCGTATGCATTGCCCCAGCTCCATTCACCAGCATCACCCCACACGCATGTGCACAAGCGAGCACAGCATTTAGAGGCCCCTCCAGAGAGGCACTGCTTGCCATGAGGCCCACCTCGACAAAGAAAGCCATGACGGGCAGCTGATGAAACTGGTCCTCCCTCCTCAGCAGCCTTGCCAGCTGGCGGAAGATCCAGCGACGCAGGTGACTGGCAGCCCCCCTCATTGCTCTGTCAGAGGCAAGAAGGCAGTGTTGGGCCTCAGCCGAGCAGGCAAACCTCCTCTGGCATCGCTCTGCTTGGCACGCAGCTCCTGCAGCCAGCGGCATTTGCTCATGGAGCACTGCTCTTGCCCTACCACACCTTGCCATTAGAAAGTCAGCGTCAGGCATCATTACGTTCCTCTTGGTGGGAGACCGGAGAAACAGCCTTCCTGCCCAGGCGGCATGGCCTGCCCACACATCCCCTCTCCTGCCCGCTTTGGATTCCTGTGCCCCTGGGCCCTCCCCAGGTTCTCCTGCGCACGACCCTCTCCCACAGCTCCTAACACCACCTGCTCCCCCAGCAGCTCTCCAAGCTGGGCAGCATGGCAGCTCCCAGGGCCCTTCTGCTGGGCGAGCCCTTGCCACAAGGGCTGAGGCTGCAGCCTCTTTCTTGGAGAAGTGGCGTTCCCCCTCCCCCACCAAGAAGCACATGGGGAGGCACACCCCACAGCCAGGGAAGAGGTGCTGGGCCAGAGCAGGCCGCAAAGGGCTCTACCTGGCCAGCACCACCACTCCCTTCTGCGAGGTGTCCGCATGCAGAAATAGGTCCCAGCCGCCCTTCCTCTCAACAGCCACGGCTATGGTCTCATAGTGGGCGCAGCGCAGCAGACTTTTCATGGCCTGCACGGCGCACCTGCATGCAGAGCAAAGCCCAGGTCACACTGGCAGCCCGGCCCTGCCTCCAGGTGCAGCGCAGAGACAGGGCGAGCGGGATCGAGCACCTGACGTGGCTGGTGGGACGGGACTCATCCCGTTGGCATTCCCTCAAGAAGATATTTGCTTCCTGGTGGCTGAACTCTGCTGTGAAGACCATCTGCAAGAGCAGCGCCAGGAAGAGCTGGGGGAAAAACGCCTTCACCGCCTCTGGGCAGACGGGCTCCCGGATGATCTCACACAGTGCCCTCGTTGCCTGCAGAAAACACTCAGTCACACCTCTCACTCCCGAGCAGTCCCCGGCATGCTTCCACAGCCCTCCAGGTGGGAGGCTCGAGCACAGCCTTGGAGCATGGGAAGTGCAGCTGGAGGCCTCAGCCTGGCTGCCTGACCAGGGCCAGCGCCCGCAGGCTCTTGGGCCTCAGCTCCTGGTTGTACACAGTGAGCCTTCCTGCCTCAGCATGACCATCACCTCGGCAGGCTTCGTGTAGCGTGCACGCTCGGCCAGGCTCCCTGTCCCAGGCCGTGCTGCCTGCCCAGGTTTTGCAGGAGCCCTACTCCTGCCCCTCACCTTGCCCCCAACCCGACCCTGGCTTTCCAGCCTGCTGAGCGAGGTCGGCGGATGCAGGGACAGCGTCGGATGGAGATTTCCTGGGCATGGCCAGCCTGGCTGTTGGTGTGCAGAGAGGCCAGGCAGCACTTGGCAGCCCTGTGTGCTGGCACAGTCGGAGGCCTGGCGCTGGCCATGTTGTAGCCATGGGCCCAGGAGAGGTCCCTGCTTGGGGGCACACGGGCAGCGGAGAGGGGGAGGGGGCCCAGGGAGGCAGGCACCAGCCTGGGGGCACGGGAGGCCTCGTCCCCTAACTCACGGCCAGCGGAAGGATGCAGTTGTTGTCCCTGTCGGAGCTGGACTGCTTGCGCAGTGGCCGCTCCTCCAGCAAGCTCAGCAGCTCCCGCAGCATGTCCGGCGCAAGCATCGGCTTATCCATCAGCACCTTCCACATGCTCATGGCAGTGCTGCAGGCCCAAAGCGCTCTGAAGTGAAAGCCCCCTGCCCCTCCATGGGGAAGTGTTAGGGAAGGACATTGTATCTGATTTAGCTTCAGCTTAGCATCAGGGCCTAAAGTAGATGAAGCCTGCTTGAGGCTTCAAGGCTGAACTGTATGGACTTGAGAAACATTGCTGGCAATGTAACTGCAAAACCATTTATTACCAGCTACTAAGGATACAAAACCAGCTAATGAGGATGTAAAATAGGATGCAGGATACAAGATGGGATGCACTGGATGGGTAGCTGGACATGGTTTTGGCAATTGAGTGCAGTGGGTACTACAGCCACAAAAGGCAGCATTTGCTGTTGTAATGTGACATGTGTTTTTGACCAAATTGCCGTGCAGACGTACTCGTTAACTTCTCCTATGCCTGAAGAAACAATGGCTAATTTTTGCACTGTTTCTTACATCAGGAACACTTGGAGGCAGCACAACGACACCGATCACTCTGTATCTCCCCTGATCTTGTGTCCAAGACATCCCCCTCCTGGTCTGTCGACAGCCCCTCCATGCGTACCCCGCTGCCCAGGACACCATGAGAGTGCTGGCCCTGCAGCCCCTCGAGCAGCTCCTGCTGCCCTAGGGGCAGAGCAGCCTGCTCTGAGCTGGTGCCCAGAGAAACCTGTTTGTTGTTTCCATTTTCTATGTCTGAATGCTGCCCTGCTTTTCTCCTGGGATGTCCCTGCTGCCCAGAGAGCCTTTCCTTGTCAATATCAATCGAATTATCCCTCGGCAGTCAGCAGGTAATAAAATTTGTGTACTCCAGATATAATCTAACATTTGTTTCGCTGGCTCGCTATGGACTCCAAATTGACTGACCGTGGCGCGCAATTGGGACAATAATTTCCAATCCAAGGCTGAAACTGTCGCTTGCACACCGCCTCCCGGAATTGCTGGAATGTGACAGGACAGGCTAGCTGTGCAGCCACTTGCAATACCTCTCCATCCCCCCGCTCCAGCCCTTCCCGAGCTAGCGCAGCCCAAGCTTCTCTACATTCCTTTGCCATAGCCTCAGCCAGGTCCGCTTCCGCCCCTGGAGTTGGCTCCGACAGAAACGGATTAGTAGGGCTGCTTGATGTGTCCTTGGGAGCAAACTCGCTCTCGGGGGCTGAGGGTACAGAAGGAGGAGGTTTAAATCCATCAGTAGAAGGAGGAGGCGATGGAGGCAAGTATACGGTAGACACACTTGGGGGTAAGGGGGCATCTCGCGGCCAGTCAATCCCGTACGTCTTATTCTTTTCATGAGCAGCAGATGCCTGTTCAGCCGCCCTCTGTTCTGCCTGATATCGTAATAACTCATTATGTACAGCCCTCCATGGTTTTCCAAATTTCTTGGCTGACTTATCCCCATCAATTGCAGCCTCCCATAACCTATCACCCAATTTACGCCACTCAGATAATTCGTGAACAGTATGCGGGTTCTGAAAACAGCCCTGGGAGTGCCCATAAGCTAACAACCCAGGAAGATCCTTTTGTAAATCGATCTCCCTAATTTGTCTCTTTTGTAAGAGACATGTACATAAATCATATGCTGCTTGCCTCTGCATACCTGAATATCGTCAGCGCGCGCTGTTGCAGCTCTCCAAGGTCTCGGCAGCACGTTTCAGCCGGGTACGCCGATGCGAACGCCCGGGGCTCGACACAGTTTTCTTCGCTGTGTTTTAGCCGTCCTCGCTGCAAAGGACCTGACCACTCGTTGCTCCGTCGTGGATCACGTCGGGGTCACCATTTGTCGGAGACCAACGGGAGACAAGCACATCCGATGATGATCAACAAGTCTCAGTTTATTCAGAATTATCTTATGACTTATATAGCAGAGTTAATTAGCTCATACATATTGCAAAAGCCAAGCTCCTTATAGGTGGCTACAGTAGAAGGCATTGTTATCTATTAAATGGATACAGTAGAAGGCTATGCATCTTTTCCCAAGACACTAGTAGCAAGTCATGTACCTTTCCCAGGACACTAGTAGCAAGTCATGTACCTTTCCCAAGACACTAGTAGCAAGTCATGTACTTTTCTCAAGACACTGGTATCTACATTATTTTCTAGTTTCTAAACCAAGGTCCTGCATTCCGTGTCTAGCTACATTTAAGCAGGTCTTGTGATCTTGTTGTCATGCCCCTTGTCACGTAGCCACTATTCAATAATATCTTCCACATTTCCCCCGTCTTCTTTTAATAAAAACAAATTATTTTGTGTTTTATGGACCATGCGTATAACTATATTCTGTAGATAGGCTACAAAACAGGGTAAAAACAATATAATCAACAAAACCATCAATCCTATACCTATTGCATACATAATCATGGTCTTAAGCCAGGGACCAATACCGAGAGATGATAGCCAGGTATCAAGCGGGTTAGTTGCAACAGTAATATCCTTAGTGTGATTCTTAAGCCATTGCAATTGCTTGTGAATTGATTCTGAATTAGAGGAGAGATTAAAACAACACATGCCCTCAAAATCTTTACAACCATGCCCATGAGCCAATAATAAAAAATCAATAGCAGCTCTATTTTCAAGTATCTGATGTCTGAGATTTTCCACGTCCTGTGCTAGTTCACTCAATATCTGTGTTGTTACGTTTGATTGCTTAACCATCCAGCATGCTAGTGTATTTATAGTACGAAGCGCATGAGCAGCACCTACCCCTGGAACAATTGACGCAAAAAAGTTAGCCGTGGGTCCCCACAGTTCTACTTGATCACTACAGTCGGGTGTGAGGGTTGCTACAGCTCGCTTATCACGATGTGTCTTATTAAAAAGGAATTGTGATATTACAGTAACATTTGGTGCGAAAAGAGTCAATTTTCCCAGATAACATGGACCACCACGAGCATGCCTAGGTATTCCTTGCCATGCTCGATCACCGCAAATCAAATAGGTGTTGCCAGGCAATGCCTTTGCACTGTCATTAGCCCAAATCTTTGTGTCATTTTTTCCCCCAACCACAGGTTCTATAATCGCCACACATATATGTTTCGTTCCAAGAGGGATAGCTCCTGGGTGTAAGCCATAATGCAGGATCATTGACATTTTGCTTATAATCACCCAGTTCAACACATCCTGATTCATTTGCTGAACTATTCAACATTCTGCTACCTAAAAAGCCCGATTTCTTGAGGATCCCAGGGTAATGCTTTGTTTAAGGCAGCTAATAATTTGGCTGTACCTTTACTGCTGTCATCTAACTTATTGCATGTGGCAGTGGATAGCTTTGAAAAATCAGTTGTATTATATCCGGGTATTCCAACCAAACATGTACGAAAAGGATCAGTAGCAGAAGCCAATGCTAAGCAAAAGGAAGTAGTATGCGTTTTGTTAGCCCATGTTACCCATAAGTTTGGTGGAGAATTGAGATACATAGCAAAAACGGTATTATACACAAATAAGATGCAGTAGATCCAGGACCACACGATCGCAGTAATATTGGATCAGCTCTTCTTCAATCACCGTGCCTTTCTGTTGACTCCGTGGAACTTTGGGGATCAAGTACAGGTCTTGCCCATCTTGCAGGTATCCAAAGAGGTCCTGTAGGGGCAGAAACACAAAGATAGCCCCTCCCCCAAAATAAGACCTTTGCAGGTGTTTGCCGTACTCCTGTCTTAGGGTCCTTATACCGTACCCATATGGTACTAGTATCTTGACATTCAGATGAAGAGCTAGTATGTACAACTACGGGTGGATACTTTGCATCTCCAAAAACACACAAATGGTTAATTACGAATAAGGTTTTCAACAATCTTGAATGCGGATCAGCGATCTCTGCATGATGCGCCAAATGCTGTTTTAGGGTACCATGTGCCCGTTCCACTATAGCTTGTCCTGTGGGGGAGTGAGGAATTCCCGTGACATGTCTTACTCCCCATGTCTTCAAAAAATCTATCCATCCTGTGGCTAGTATAAGCGGGACCATTGTCCGTCTTTAACTGCTTTGGGACTCCCATGACAGCAAAACAACTAAGCACATGTCTTTCGACATGCAATACTTTCTCTCCAGCTTGTGCCGTTGCCCAAATAAATTTACTATATGTATCAATAGATACATGCACATATTTTAAACGTCCAAAAGAAGAGACATGAGTAACATCCATCTGCCAAAGGTCATTTGAGACAAGCCCTCTGGGATTAACTCCCACTCCTAATCCGCAACCTCCATTATGGTTACTACAGATTGGGCAAGCTCCAACAATACTACACGCCTCCGCCATGGAGATCCCAAATTCGACATGCAGGCCTTTGGCATTTTGGTGGAAAACCGAATGGGCCTCTCTGGCTAAAACAGTTTTTGCAATGGGAACAGCAGTGAAAACAGAGACCAGCCTATCCGCCCTATCATTACCCTCTCCAAGTCCAATATTCCCTTTATGACTTCGTATGTGGATTATAGAATAGGGATTTTCTCTAAGCTTCACTGCCTTTCTGAGTTGGATAAAAAGCTCATGTAACCTCTTATTTTGGACGTCTTTGATAAATGCATCCTCGATTCGCTCAACAATGCCCGTTACATAAAGTGAATCAGTTACAATATTTAGAGGCCCCATCAAGTTCATCATGGCCCATACGACGGCAGTCGGTTCCATGGTCTGTAAAGTATCCTCCTGTCTTGCGTGTAACAATTCCTGTTTCCATGAACCGTTGTCTTGCCATGTAACGGCAGCCCGTTGCGATTTACGTCCTGCATCAGTATATGCTGTTACCGCGTCTTTTATAGGGTTCTTTTCTCTTTTCGGGCATGTCATCCAGTTCCATTGCCCGATCCATCGTAATAATGGGGACTCAAAGCTATTAGTCTCAATCACACAACCAGCACCAAGCAACGCCTCTTGCAAATGTTCACTATTCTGTAGATACCATTGTAAAGAGTCTTTTCTTTGCATGGGTAAATATATTGTGGAAGGCTGGCAGCCTTGAACTTGTAAAATTCTTTCCCGTCCTCGTTTTATCAAATCCGCCAAATTTTCCACTTGTTGTACCAAGGTTTTAGCCTGCTGTAAAGCAGGGGATACCCATTCAAGAATACCCAATTCCCCGGTTTTCTTTAATTGCATGAGAGCTCCAATCAGGTACCGATGCCCTAACCACACAGCAAGATCAATCGGAACAGTAGCATCGAGTCGATGTACATGTCCTGTAATAGCGCGTTCTACAATTTGCTGTATGAGAGTTTTCTGATAAGGGGTAACTCTAAGTTCTTTCGTAGGGTCCGTACCTAGCAATTCATTTGGTATACCCACTATGGACCGTAGCCACTGCAAGTCTCCTAAAAATCTTTGTGCATCATTAAGAGTCCGTAGTCGCGACTGTAACTGTAATTTCTGAGGGGACGCAGTTTTGTCAGTAAGCACCCATCCTAAATATTTCCATGGTGACGACTGTTGAACCTTATCTGAAGAAATTACCAGATTAGAACATTGTAACACTCGTTGGATGTGTTCAATCTGCTTGTCAGAAAAGGGGCGCAGCTTGAGCTATATCAGATTGAGATATATCAATCATGTAGATTGAGATATATCATCCATGTAATGATAAATTATAACATGTTTCCATTGTTCTCGTAAGGGCTGTAGTGCAGCAGCTGCATATAATTGACACAAGGTGGGGCTATTACGCATACCCTGTGGTAATACTGTCCATTCAAATCGTTGATCTGGGCCCTCTCTGTTAAGGGAGGGTAAGGTAAAAGCAAACCGTTTTTGATCCTGAGGATGTAAATCGATTGTAAAAAAGCAATCCTTTAAATCAATAATTAGCAGAGACCAACACTCTGGAATCATGGCTGGATTAGGTAGCCCTGGCTGTAAAGCACCCGTCGGTTCCATCTGATTATTAATCTCTCTCAGATCATGTAACAATCGATATTTACCTGACTTCTTTTTTATGACAAATATTGGAGAATTCCATGGACTAGTGGACAAACATAAATGACCTTGTTGAAATTGCTCTTTGACCAATTGATGAGCATGAAATAGACTTTGCCGTTTTAATGGCCATTGCTTAACCCATACCGGTGTGTTGGTAGTTCAGGTAATGGGAATTGGGAAAGTCCAAGCAATGGCTAATAGGCCAAAGGGTGCTCATTCGTAAGTACAACCGCCAACTGTGAGAGTATATCCCTTCCAATTAGACACTGCACAGTTGGTGGTAGTTGTACCACAGAAAACACAGCAGAAACTTGACGACCCTCCAGTTTTACTTTTAACGTAGGTGTTCTCTGAGCAAATGTCATACCCCCAACTCCAGAAACCGTAGTACCTGATGGAAACAGGGGCCATCCTTGGGGCCACTGTGATGGAGTAATTATACTAGAATCTGCCCCAGTGTCCAAAAGGGCCATAAGGATCAGTTTTTGATTGTCATAACCAATCTCAACCTTGTGTCTAGGTCGATCATTTAATGTCAAGGTTAAAAGAGTCAGTCCCCCTGAAGAGCCAAATCCTTCATCACCTCGATCCTTATCAGTTAACGACGGCATTCCCTTTGTAAGTTGTTCCAATGGGATCAACTGAGCGATACGTTGTCCCTTGGTTATCCGTATGGGAGGAAAAGGGGTATATAACATTATCATTATTTCTCCGGTGTAGTCAGCGTCAATAACGCCAGGTAAAACAAAGAGTCCCAGCATTGATGCCGATGACCTGCCGAGTAATAATGCCCCCACAAACTTATTTTGAATCACCACAGGACCATACACTCCAGTGGGAATTCGATGTGGCTGAGTGTTTAGGAGACTAATGTCTACAGCGGATGCCAGGTCAAGTCCGAGACTCCCTCTTGTTGCTGGTCTGAGGCGGGAGACGCTACCTGCTGTGCAGCAGCTACTTGTGTCTGCGCGCGGCTGCTCCGATTCGCGCTCCCAACGGAGTTTCCCGAACGGCGATGACAGGCTCCCGTTTTATGATTATCCGAACGACACTTGACACACCACACACCGGAGGCAGTACACTCTTTGCGAACGTGGCCCAGAAGGCCACACCGAAAGCACCTTGCTCGGCCAGTCCCCGGGGACGTCTTCTGTCGAGTAACGACCGACGCTTGGAGGGGTGCAAGAGCTGCTAACACTTGAGTCTGAGATGCCTTAGCTTGTTCTTGTAACCCAACCCCCAACTGCTTTATAGCCTCTACTACTAAAGCTTGAGGTCCAGTGGGCACCTGAGCCATCCTTTCTAATGCTTCCTCTATTGTCCAATTGGCACCAAGAGTGCTCAAAATATTACGAGTAGTAGTATTACAATTTTGTAAGGCACACTGTTTTAACAAGGTTCCTCGCATATGTTCAGGAACCCCAGCTCTCTCTGTAGCTGCAGCAGCCTTGTCTATGAATGCCCCAAACGTTTCGTCCCTGCCTTGTCTTATACCCATATAAACCGGAACGCCCCCCCGGTTCTTTCACTCGATCAATAGCTCTCCTTACTAGTTGCATTGCCTCTCTCAACTTATCTGGACCTATCATTGCTTGTGCTTCAGTGCGTAAAAACGGTCCAAGTCCCATAAGTTCCTCTACAGTCACTCCCTGCAACGGATCCCCAGGCTGTCTCTGAATTGCAACGGATTCATGCACTAAACTCTGCCAATGAGCATTAAACAACAATTGCTGATGCTGGGTAAATATCAATCGAATTATCCCTCGGCAGTCAGCAGGTAATAAAATTTGTGTACTCCAGATATAATCTAACATTTGTTTCGCTGGCTCGCTATGGACTCCAAATTGACTGACCGTGGCGCACAATTGGGACAATAATTTCCAATCCAAGGCTGAAATTGTCGCTTGCACACCGCCTCCCGGAATTGCTGGAATGTGACAGGACAGGCTAGCTGTGCAGCCACTTGCAATACCTCTCCATCCCCCCGCTCCAGCCCTTCCCGAGCTAGCGCAGCCCAAGCTTCTCTACATTCCTTTGCCATAGCCTCAGCCAGGTCCGCTTCCGCCCCTGGAGTTGGCTCCGACAGAAACGGATTAGTAGGGCTGCTTGATGTGTCCTTGGGAGCAAACTCGCTCTGGGGGGCTGAGGGTACAGAAGGAGGAGGTTTAAATCCATCAGTAGAAGGAGGAGGCGATGGAGGCAAGTATACGGTAGACACACTTGGGGGTAAGGGGGCATCTCGCGGCCAGTCAATCCCGTACGTCTTATTCTTTTCATGAGCAGCAGATGCCTGTTCAGCCGCCCTCTGTTCTGCCTGATATCGTAATAACTCATTATGTACAGCCCTCCATGGTTTTCCAAATTTCTTGGCTGACTTATCCCCATCAATTGCAGCCTCCCATAACCTATCACCCAATTTACGCCACTCAGATAATTCGTGAACAGTATGCGGGTTCTGAAAACAGCCCTGGGAGTGCCCATAAGCTAACAACCCAGGAAGATCCTTTTGTAAATCGATCTCCCTAATTTGTCTCTTTTGTAAGAGACATGTACATAAATCATATGCTGCTTGCCTCTGCATACCTGAATATCGTCAGCGCACGCTGTTGCAGCTCTCCAAGGTCTCAGCAGCACGTTTCAGCCGGGTACGCCGATGCGAACGCCCGGGGCTCGACACAGTTTTCTTCGCTGTGTTTTAGCCGTCCTCGCTGCAAAGGACCTGACCACTCGTTGCTCCGTCGTGGATCACGTCGGGGTCACCATTTGTCGGAGACCAACGGGAGACAAGCACATCCGATGATGATCAACAAGTCTCAGTTTATTCAGAATTATCTTATGACTTATATAGCAGAGTTAATTAGCTCATACATATTGCAAAAGCCAAGCTCCTTATAGGTGGCTACAGTAGAAGGCATTGTTATCTATTAAATGGATACAGTAGAAGGCTATGCATCTTTTCCCAAGACACTAGTAGCAAGTCATGTACCTTTCCCAGGACACTAGTAGCAAGTCATGTACCTTTCCCAAGACACTAGTAGCAAGTCATGTACTTTTCTCAAGACACTGGTATCTACATTATTTTCTAGTTTCTAAACCAAGGTCCTGCATTCCGTGTCTAGCTACATTTAAGCAGGTCTTGTGATCTTGTTGTCATGCCCCTTGTCACGTAGCCACTATTCAATAATATCTTCCACATTTCCCCCGTCTTCTTTTAATAAAAACAAATTATTTTGTGTTTTATGGACCATGCGTATAACTATATTCTGTAGATAGGCTACAAAACAGGGTAAAAACAATATAATCAACAAAACCATCAATCCTATACCTATTGCATACATAATCATGGTCTTAAGCCAGGGACCAATACCGAGAGATGATAGCCAGGTATCAAGCGGGTTAGTTGCAACAGTAATATCCTTAGTGTGATTCTTAAGCCATTGCAATTGCTTGTGAATTGATTCTGAATTAGAGGAGAGATTAAAACAACACATGCCCTCAAAATCTTTACAACCATGCCCATGAGCCAATAATAAAAAATCAATAGCAGCTCTATTTTCAAGTATCTGATGTCTGAGATTTTCCACGTCCTGTGCTAGTTCACTCAATATCTGTGTTGTTACGTTTGATTGCTTAACCATCCAGCATGCTAGTGTATTTATAGTACGAAGCGCATGAGCAGCACCTACCCCTGGAACAATTGACGCAAAAAAGTTAGCCGTGGGTCCCCACAGTTCTACTTGATCACTACAGTCGGGTGTGAGGGTTGCTACAGCTCGCTTATCACGATGTGTCTTATTAAAAAGGAATTGTGATATTACAGTAACATTTGGTGCGAAAAGAGTCAATTTTCCCAGATAACACGGACCACCACGAGCATGCCTAGGTATTCCTTGCCATGCTCGATCACCGCAAATCAAATAGGTGTTGCCAGGCAATGCCTTTGCACTGTCATTAGCCCAAATCTTTGTGTCATTTTTTCCCCCAACCACAGGTTCTATAATCGCCACACATATATGTTTCGTTCCAAGAGGGATAGCTCCTGGGTGTAAGCCATAATGCAGGATCATTGACATTTTGCTTATAATCACCCAGTTCAACACATCCTGATTCATTTGCTGAACTATTCAACATTCTGCTACCTAAAAAGCCCGATTTCTTGAGGATCCCAGGGTAATGCTTTGTTTAATGCAGCTAATAATTTGGCTGTACCTTTACTGCTGTCATCTAACCTATTGCATGTGGCAGTGGATAGCTTTGAAAAATCAGTTGTATTATATCCGGGTATTCCAACCAAACATGTACGAAAAGGATCAGTAGCAGAAGCCAATGCTAAGCAAAAGGAAGTAGTATGCGTTTTGTTAGCCCATGTTACCCATAAGTTTGGTGGAGAATTGAGATACATAGCAAAAACGGTATTATACACAAATAAGATGCAGTAGATCCAGGACCACACGATCGCAGTAATATTGGATCAGCTCTTCTTCAATCACCGTGCCTTTCTGTTGACTCCGTGGAACTTTGGGGATCAAGTACAGGTCTTGCCCATCTTGCAGGTATCCAAAGAGGTCCTGTAGGGGCAGAAACACAAAGATAGCCCCTCCCCCAAAATAAGACCTTTGCAGGTGTTTGCCGTACTCCTGTCTTAGGGTCCTTATACCGTACCCATATGGTACTAGTATCTTGACATTCAGATGAAGAGCTAGTATGTACAACTACGGGTGGATACTTTGCATCTCCAAAAACACACAAATGGTTAATTACGAATAAGGTTTTCAACAATCTTGAATGCGGATCAGCGATCTCTGCATGATGCGCCAAATGCTGTTTTAGGGTACCATGTGCCCGTTCCACTATAGCTTGTCCTGTGGGGGAGTGAGGAATTCCCGTGACATGTCTTACTCCCCATGTCTTCAAAAAATCTATCCATCCTGTGGCTAGTATAAGCGGGACCATTGTCCGTCTTTAACTGCTTTGGGACTCCCATGACAGCAAAACAACTAAGCACATGTCTTTCGACATGCAATACTTTCTCTCCAGCTTGTGCCGTTGCCCAAATAAATTTACTATATGTATCAATAGATACATGCACATATTTTAAACGTCCAAAAGAAGAGACATGAGTAACATCCATCTGCCAAAGGTCATTTGAGACAAGCCCTCTGGGATTAACTCCCACTCCTAATCCGCAACCTCCATTATGGTTACTACAGATTGGGCAAGCTCCAACAATACTACACGCCTCCGCCATGGAGATCCCAAATTCGACATGCAGGCCTTTGGCATTTTGGTGGAAAACCGAATGGGCCTCTCTGGCTAAAACAGTTTTTGCAATGGGAACAGCAGTGAAAACAGAGACCAGCCTATCCGCCCTATCATTACCCTCTCCAAGTCCAATATTCCCTTTATGACTTCGTATGTGGATTATAGAATAGGGATTTTCTCTAAGCTTCACTGCCTTTCTGAGTTGGATAAAAAGCTCATGTAACCTCTTATTTTGGACGTCTTTGATAAATGCATCCTCGATTCGCTCAACAATGCCCGTTACATAAAGTGAATCAGTTACAATATTTAGAGGCCCCATCAAGTTCATCATGGCCCATACGACGGCAGTCGGTTCCATGGTCTGTAAAGTATCCTCCTGTCTTGCGTGTAACAATTCCTGTTTCCATGAACCGTTGTCTTGCCATGTAACGGCAGCCCGTTGCGATTTACGTCCTGCATCAGTATATGCTGTTACCGCGTCTTTTATAGGGTTCTTTTCTCTTTTCGGGCATGTCATCCAGTTCCATTGCCCGATCCATCGTAATAATGGGGACTCAAAGCTATTAGTCTCAATCACACAACCAGCACCAAGCAACGCCTCTTGCAAATGTTCACTATTCTGTAGATACCATTGTAAAGAGTCTTTTCTTTGCATGGGTAAATATATTGTGGAAGGCTGGCAGCCTTGAACTTGTAAAATTCTTTCCCGTCCTCGTTTTATCAAATCCGCCAAAATTTCCACTTGTTGTACCAAGGTTTTAGCCTGCTGTAAAGCAGGGGATACCTATTCAAGAATACCCAATTCCCCGGTTTTCTTTAATTGCATGAGAGCTCCAATCAGGTACCGATGCCCTAACCACACAGCAAGATCAATCGGAACAGTAGCATCGAGTCGATGTACATGTCCTGTAATAGCGCGTTCTACAATTTGCTGTATGAGAGTTTTCTGATAAGGGGTAACTCTAAGTTCTTTCGTAGGGTCCGTACCTAGCAATTCATTTGGTATACCCACTATGGGCCGTAGCCACTGCAAGTCTCCTAAAAATCTTTGTGCATCATTAAGAGTCCGTAGTCGCGACTGTAACTGTAATTTCTGAGGGGACGCAGTTTTGTCAGTAAGCACCCATCCTAAATATTTCCATGGTGACGACTGTTGAACCTTATCTGAAGAAATTACCAGATTAGAACATTGTAACACTCGTTGGATGTGTTCAATCTGCTTGTCAGAAAAGGGGCGCAGCTTGAGCTATATCAGATTGAGATATATCAATCATGTAGATTGAGATATATCATCCATGTAATGATAAATTATAACATGTTTCCATTGTTCTCGTAAGGGCTGTAGTGCAGCAGCTGCATATAATTGACACAAGGTGGGGCTATTACGCATACCCTGTGGTAATACTGTCCATTCAAATCGTTGATCTGGGCCCTCTCTGTTAAGGGAGGGTAAGGTAAAAGCAAACCTTTTTTGATCCTGAGGATGTAAATCGATTGTAAAAAAGCAATCCTTTAAATCAATAATTAGCAGAGACCAACACTCTGGAACCATGGCTGGATTAGGTAGCCCTGGCTGTAAAGCACCCGTCGGTTCCATCTGATTATTAATCTCTCTCAGATCATGTAACAATCGATATTTACCTGACTTCTTTTTTATGACAAATATTGGAGAATTCCATGGACTAGTGGACAAACATAAATGACCTTGTTGAAATTGCTCTTTGACCAATTGATGAGCATGAAATAGACTTTGCCGTTTTAATGGCCATTGCTTAACCCATACCGGTGTGTTGGTAGTTCAGGTAATGGGAATTGGGAAAGTCCAAGCAATGGCTAATAGGCCAAAGGGTGCTCATTCGTAAGTACAACCGCCAACTGTGAGAGTATATCCCTTCCAATTAGACACTGCACAGTTGGTGGTAGTTGTACCACAGAAAACACAGCAGAAACTTGACGACCCTCCAGTTTTACTTTTAACGTAGGTGTTCTCTGAGCAAATGTCATACCCCCAACTCCAGAAACCGTAGTACCTGATGGAAACAGGGGCCATCCTTGGGGCCACTGTGATGGAGTAATTATACTAGAATCTGCCCCAGTGTCCAAAAGGGCCATAAGGATCAGTTTTTGATTGTCATAACCAATCTCAACCTTGTGTCTAGGTCGATCATTTAATGTCAAGGTTAAAAGAGTCAGTCCCCCTGAAGAGCCAAATCCTTCATCACCTCGATCCTTATCAGTTAACGACGGCATTCCCTTTGTAAGTTGTTCCAATGGGATCAACTGAGCGATACGTTGTCCCTTGGTTATCCGTATGGGAGGAAAAGGGGTATATAACATTATCATTATTTCTCCGGTGTAGTCAGCGTCAATAACGCCAGGTAAAACAAAGAGTCCCAGCATTGATGCCGATGACCTGCCGAGTAATAATGCCCCCACAAACTTATTTTGAATCACCACAGGACCATACACTCCAGTGGGAATTCGATGTGGCTGAGTGTTTAGGAGACTAATGTCTACAGCGGATGCCAGGTCAAGTCCGAGACTCCCTCTTGTTGCTGGTCTGAGGCGGGAGACGCTACCTGCTGTGCAGCAGCTACTTGTGTCTGCGCGCGGCTGCTCCGATTCGCGCTCCCAACGGAGTTTCCCGAACGGCGATGACAGGCTCCCGTTTTATGATTATCCGAACGACACTTGACACACCACACACCGGAGGCAGTACACTCTTTGCGAACGTGGCCCAGAAGGCCACACCGAAAGCACCTTGCTCGGCCAGTCCCCGGGGACGTCTTCTGTCGAGTAACGACCGACGCTTGGAGGGGTGCAAGAGCTGCTAACACTTGAGTCTGAGATGCCTTAGCTTGTTCTTGTAACCCAACCCCCAACTGCTTTATAGCCTCTACTACTAAAGCTTGAGGTCCAGTGGGCACCTGAGCCATCCTTTCTAATGCTTCCTCTATTGTCCAATTGGCACCAAGAGTGCTCAAAATATTACGAGTAGTAGTATTACAATTTTGTAAGGCACACTGTTTTAACAAGGCTCCTCGCATATGTTCAGGAACCCCAGCTCTCTCTGTAGCTGCAGCAGCCTTGTCTATGAATGCCCCAAACGTTTCGTCCCTGCCTTGTCTTATACCCATATAAACCGGAACGCCCCCCCGGTTCTTTCACTCGATCAATAGCTCTCCTTACTAGTTGCATTGCCTCTCTCAACTTATCTGGACCTATCATTGCTTGTGCTTCAGTGCGTAAAAACGGTCCAAGTCCCATAAGTTCCTCTACAGTCACTCCCTGCAACGGATCCCCAGGCTGTCTCTGAATTGCAACGGATTCATGCACTAAACTCTGCCAATGAGCATTAAACAACAATTGCTGATGCTGGGTAAATATCAATCGAATTATCCCTCGGCAGTCAGCAGGTAATAAAATTTGTGTACTCCAGATATAATCTAACATTTGTTTCGCTGGCTCGCTATGGACTCCAAATTGACTGACCGTGGCGCACAATTGGGACAATAATTTCCAATCCAAGGCTGAAATTGTCGCTTGCACACCGCCTCCCGGAATTGCTGGAATGTGACAGGACAGGCTAGCTGTGCAGCCACTTGCAATACCTCTCCATCCCCCCGCTCCAGCCCTTCCCGAGCTAGCGCAGCCCAAGCTTCTCTACATTCCTTTGCCATAGCCTCAGCCAGGTCCGCTTCCGCCCCTGGAGTTGGCTCCGACAGAAACGGATTAGTAGGGCTGCTTGATGTGTCCTTGGGAGCAAACTCGCTCTGGGGGGCTGAGGGTACAGAAGGAGGAGGTTTAAATCCATCAGTAGAAGGAGGAGGCGATGGAGGCAAGTATACGGTAGACACACTTGGGGGTAAGGGGGCATCTCGCGGCCAGTCAATCCCGTACGTCTTATTCTTTTCATGAGCAGCAGATGCCTGTTCAGCCGCCCTCTGTTCTGCCTGATATCGTAATAACTCATTATGTACAGCCCTCCATGGTTTTCCAAATTTCTTGGCTGACTTATCCCCATCAATTGCAGCCTCCCATAACCTATCACCCAATTTACGCCACTCAGATAATTCGTGAACAGTATGCGGGTTCTGAAAACAGCCCTGGGAGTGCCCATAAGCTAACAACCCAGGAAGATCCTTTTGTAAATCGATCTCCCTAATTTGTCTCTTTTGTAAGAGACATGTACATAAATCATATGCTGCTTGCCTCTGCATACCTGAATATCGTCAGCGCACGCTGTTGCAGCTCTCCAAGGTCTCAGCAGCACGTTTCAGCCGGGTACGCCGATGCGAACGCCCGGGGCTCGACACAGTTTTCTTCGCTGTGTTTTAGCCGTCCTCGCTGCAAAGGACCTGACCACTCGTTGCTCCGTCGTGGATCACGTCGGGGTCACCATTTGTCGGAGACCAACGGGAGACAAGCACATCCGATGATGATCAACAAGTCTCAGTTTATTCAGAATTATCTTATGACTTATATAGCAGAGTTAATTAGCTCATACATATTGCAAAAGCCAAGCTCCTTATAGGTGGCTACAGTAGAAGGCATTGTTATCTATTAAATGGATACAGTAGAAGGCTATGCATCTTTTCCCAAGACACTAGTAGCAAGTCATGTACCTTTCCCAGGACACTAGTAGCAAGTCATGTACCTTTCCCAAGACACTAGTAGCAAGTCATGTACTTTTCTCAAGACACTGGTATCTACATTATTTTCTAGTTTCTAAACCAAGGTCCTGCATTCCGTGTCTAGCTACATTTAAGCAGGTCTTGTGATCTTGTTGTCATGCCCCTTGTCACGTAGCCACTATTCAATAATATCTTCCACATTTCCCCCGTCTTCTTTTAATAAAAACAAATTATTTTGTGTTTTATGGACCATGCGTATAACTATATTCTGTAGATAGGCTACAAAACAGGGTAAAAACAATATAATCAACAAAACCATCAATCCTATACCTATTGCATACATAATCATGGTCTTAAGCCAGGGACCAATACCGAGAGATGATAGCCAGGTATCAAGCGGGTTAGTTACAACAGTAATATCCTTAGTGTGATTCTTAAGCCATTGCAATTGCTTGTGAATTGATTCTGAATTAGAGGAGAGATTAAAACAACACATGCCCTCAAAATCTTTACAACCATGCCCATGAGCCAATAATAAAAAATCAATAGCAGCTCTATTTTCAAGTATCTGATGTCTGAGATTTTCCACGTCCTGTGCTAGTTCACTCAATATCTGTGTTGTTACGTTTGATTGCTTAACCATCCAGCATGCTAGTGTATTTATAGTACGAAGCGCATGAGCAGCACCTACCCCTGGAACAATTGACGCAAAAAAGTTAGCCGTGGGTCCCCACAGTTCTACTTGATCACTACAGTCGGGTGTGAGGGTTGCTACAGCTCGCTTATCACGATGTGTCTTATTAAAAAGGAATTGTGATATTACAGTAACATTTGGTGCGAAAAGAGTCAATTTTCCCAGATAACATGGACCACCACGAGCATGCCTAGGTATTCCTTGCCATGCTCGATCACCGCAAATCAAATAGGTGTTGCCAGGCAATGCCTTTGCACTGTCATTAGCCCAAATCTTTGTGTCATTTTTTCCCCCAACCACAGGTTCTATAATCGCCACACATATATGTTTCGTTCCAAAAGGGATAGCTCCTGGGTGTAAGCCATAATGCAGGATCATTGACATTTTGCTTATAATCACCCAGTTCAACACATCCTGATTCATTTGCTGAACTATTCAACATTCTGCTACCTAAAAAGCCCGATTTCTTGAGGATCCCAGGGTAATGCTTTGTTTAAGGCAGCTAATAATTTGGCTGTCCATTTACTGCTGTCATCTAACCTATTGCATGTGGCAGTGGATAGCTTTGAAAAATCAGTTGTATTATATCCGGGTATTCCAACCAAACATGTACGAAAAGGATCAGTAGCAGAAGCCAATGCTAAGCAAAAGGAAGTAGTATGCGTTTTGTTAGCCCATGTTACCCATAAGTTTGGTGGAGAATTGAGATACATAGCAAAAACGGTATTATACACAAATAAGATGCAGTAGATCCAGGACCACACGATCGCAGTAATATTGGATCAGCTCTTCTTCAATCACCGTGCCTTTCTGTTGACTCCGTGGAACTTTGGGGATCAAGTACAGGTCTTGCCCATCTTGCAGGTATCCAAAGAGGTCCTGTAGGGGCAGAAACACAAAGATAGCCCCTCCCCCAAAATAAGACCTTTGCAGGTGTTTGCCGTACTCCTGTCTTAGGGTCCTTATACCGTACCCATATGGTACTAGTATCTTGACATTCAGATGAAGAGCTAGTATGTACAACTACGGGTGGATACTTTGCATCTCCAAAAACACACAAATGGTTAATTACGAATAAGGTTTTCAACAATCTTGAATGCGGATCAGCGATCTCTGCATGATGCGCCAAATGCTGTTTTAGGGTACCATGTGCCCGTTCCACTATAGCTTGTCCTGTGGGGGAGTGAGGAATTCCCGTGACATGTCTTACTCCCCATGTCTTCAAAAAATCTATCCATCCTGTGGCTAGTATAAGCGGGACCATTGTCCGTCTTTAACTGCTTTGGGACTCCCATGACAGCAAAACAACTAAGCACATGTCTTTCGACATGCAATACTTTCTCTCCAGCTTGTGCCGTTGCCCAAATAAATTTACTATATGTATCAATAGATACATGCACATATTTTAAACGTCCAAAAGAAGAGACATGAGTAACATCCATCTGCCAAAGGTCATTTGAGACAAGCCCTCTGGGATTAACTCCCACTCCTAATCCGCAACCTCCATTATGGTTACTACAGATTGGGCAAGCTCCAACAATACTACACGCCTCCGCCATGGAGATCCCAAATTCGACATGCAGGCCTTTGGCATTTTGGTGGAAAACCGAATGGGCCTCTCTGGCTAAAACAGTTTTTGCAATGGGAACAGCAGTGAAAACAGAGACCAGCCTATCCGCCCTATCATTACCCTCTCCAAGTCCAATATTCCCTTTATGACTTCGTATGTGGATTATAGAATAGGGATTTTCTCTAAGCTTCACTGCCTTTCTGAGTTGGATAAAAAGCTCATGTAACCTCTTATTTTGGACGTCTTTGATAAATGCATCCTCGATTCGCTCAACAATGCCCGTTACATAAAGTGAATCAGTTACAATATTTAGAGGCCCCATCAAGTTCATCATGGCCCATACGACGGCAGTCGGTTCCATGGTCTGTAAAGTATCCTCCTGTCTTGCGTGTAACAATTCCTGTTTCCATGAACCGTTGTCTTGCCATGTAACGGCAGCCCGTTGCGATTTACGTCCTGCATCAGTATATGCTGTTACCGCGTCTTTTATAGGGTTCTTTTCTCTTTTCGGGCATGTCATCCAGTTCCATTGCCCGATCCATCGTAATAATGGGGACTCAAAGCTATTAGTCTCAATCACACAACCAGCACCAAGCAACGCCTCTTGCAAATGTTCACTATTCTGTAGATACCATTGTAAAGAGTCTTTTCTTTGCATGGGTAAATATATTGTGGAAGGCTGGCAGCCTTGAACTTGTAAAATTCTTTCCCGTCCTCGTTTTATCAAATCCGCCAAATTTTCCACTTGTTGTACCAAGGTTTTAGCCTGCTGTAAAGCAGGGGATACCTATTCAAGAATACCCAATTCCCCGGTTTTCTTTAATTGCATGAGAGCTCCAATCAGGTACCGATGCCCTAACCACACAGCAAGATCAATCGGAACAGTAGCATCGAGTCGATGTACATGTCCTGTAATAGCGCGTTCTACAATTTGCTGTATGAGAGTTTTCTGATAAGGGGTAACTCTAAGTTCTTTCGTAGGGTCCGTACCTAGCAATTCATTTGGTATACCCACTATGGGCCGTAGCCACTGCAAGTCTCCTAAAAATCTTTGTGCATCATTAAGAGTCCGTAGTCGCGACTGTAACTGTAATTTCTGAGGGGACGCAGTTTTGTCAGTAAGCACCCATCCTAAATATTTCCATGGTGATGACTGTTGAACCTTATCTGAAGAAATTACCAGATTAGAACATTGTAACACTCGTTGGATGTGTTCAATCTGCTTGTCAGAAAAGGGGCGCAGCTTGAGCTATATCAGATTGAGATATATCAATCATGTAGATTGAGATATATCATCCATGTAATGATAAATTATAACATGTTTCCATTGTTCTCGTAAGGGCTGTAGTGCAGCAGCTGCATATAATTGACACAAGGTGGGGCTATTAGGCATACCCTGTGGTAATACTGTCCATTCAAATCGTTGATCTGGGCCCTCTCTGTTAAGGGAGGGTAAGGTAAAAGCAAACCGTTTTTGATCCTGAGGATGTAAATCGATTGTAAAAAAGCAATCCTTTAAATCAATAATTAGCAGAGACCAACACTCTGGAATCATGGCTGGATTAGGTAGCCCTGGCTGTAAAGCACCCGTCGGTTCCATCTGATTATTAATCTCTCTCAGATCATGTAACAATCGATATTTACCTGACTTCTTTTTTATGACAAATATTGGAGAATTCCATGGACTAGTGGACAAACATAAATGACCTTGTTGAAATTGCTCTTTGACCAATTGATGAGCATGAAATAGACTTTCCCGTTTTAGTGGCCATTGCTTAACCCATACCGGTGTGTTGGTAGTTCAGGTAATGGGAATTGGGAAAGTCCAAGCAATGGCTAATAGGCCAAAGGGTGCTCATTCGTAAGTACAACCGCCAACTGTGAGAGTATATCCCTTCCAATTAGACACTGCACAGTTGGTGGTAGTTGTACCACAGAAAACACAGCAGAAACTTGACGACCCTCCAGTTTTACTTTTAACGTAGGTGTTCTCTGAGCAAATGTCATACCCCCAACTCCAGAAACCGTAGTACCTGATGGAAACAGGGGCCATCCTTGGGGCCACTGTGATGGAGTAATTATACTAGAATCTGCCCCAGTGTCCAAAAGGGCCATAAGGATCAGTTTTTGATTGTCATAACCAATCTCAACCTTGTGTCTAGGTCGATCATTTAATGTCAAGGTTAAAAGAGTCAGTCCCCCTGAAGAGCCAAATCCTTCATCACCTCGATCCTTATCAGTTAACGACGGCATTCCCTTTGTAAGTTGTTCCAATGGGATCAACTGAGCGATACGTTGTCCATTGGTTATCCGTATGGGAGGAAAAGGGGTATATAACATTATCATTATTTCTCCGGTGTAGTCAGCGTCAATAACGCCAGGTAAAACAAAGAGTCCCAGCATTGATGCCGATGACCTGCCGAGTAATAATGCCCCCACAAACTTATTTTGAATCACCACAGGACCATACACTCCAGTGGGAATTCGATGTGGCTGAGTATTTAGGAGACTAATGTCTACAGCGGATGCCAGGTCAAGTCCGAGACTCCCTCTTGTTGCTGGTCTGAGGTGGGAGACGCTACCTGCTGTGCAGCAGCTACTTGTGTCTGCGCGCGGCTGCTCCGATTCGCGCTCCCAACGGAGTTTCCCGAACGGCGATGACAGGCTCCCGTTTTATGATTATCCGAACGACACTTGACACACCACACACCGGAGGCAGTACACTCTTTGCGAACGTGGCCCAGAAGGCCACACCGAAAGCACCTTGCTCGGCCAGTCCCCGGGGACGTCTTCTGTCGAGTAACGACCGACGCTTGGAGGGGTGCAAGAGCTGCTAACACTTGAGTCTGAGATGCCTTAGCTTGTTCTTGTAACCCAACCCCCAACTGCTTTATAGCCTCTACTACTAAAGCTTGAGGTCCAGTGGGCACCTGAGCCATCCTTTCTAATGCTTCCTCTATTGTCCAATTGGCACCAAGAGTGCTCAAAATATTACGAGTAGTAGTATTACAATTTTGTAAGGCACACTGTTTTAACAAGGTTCCTCGCATATGTTCAGGAACCCCAGCTCTCTCTGTAGCTGCAGCAGCCTTGTCTATGAATGCCCCAAACGTTTCGTCCCTGCCTTGTCTTATACCCATATAAACCGGAACGCCCCCCCGGTTCTTTCACTCGATCAATAGCTCTCCTTACTAGTTGCATTGCCTCTCTCAACTTATCTGGACCTATCATTGCTTGTGCTTCAGTGCGTAAAAACGGTCCAAGTCCCATAAGTTCCTCTACAGTCACTCCCTGCAACGGATCCCCAGGCTGTCTCTGAATTGCAACGGATTCATGCACTAAACTCTGCCAATGAGCATTAAACAACAATTGCTGATGCTGGGTAAATATCAATCGAATTATCCCTCGGCAGTCAGCAGGTAATAAAATTTGTGTACTCCAGATATAATCTAACATTTGTTTCGCTGGCTCGCTATGGACTCCAAATTGACTGACCGTGGCGCACAATTGGGACAATAATTTCCAATCCAAGGCTGAAATTGTCGCTTGCACACCGCCTCCCGGAATTGCTGGAATGTGACAGGACAGGCTAGCTGTGCAGCCACTTGCAATACCTCTCCATCCCCCCGCTCCAGCCCTTCCCGAGCTAGCGCAGCCCAAGCTTCTCTACATTCCTTTGCCATAGCCTCAGCCAGGTCCGCTTCCGCCCCTGGAGTTGGCTCCGACAGAAACGGATTAGTAGGGCTGCTTGATGTGTCCTTGGGAGCAAACTCGCTCTCGGGGGCTGAGGGTACAGAAGGAGGAGGTTTAAATCCATCAGTAGAAGGAGGAGGCGATGGAGGCAAGTATACGGTAGACACACTTGGGGGTAAGGGGGCATCTCGCGGCCAGTCAATCCCGTACGTCTTATTCTTTTCACGAGCAGCAGATGCCTGTTCAGCCGCCCTCTGTTCTGCCTGATATCGTAATAACTCATTATGTACAGCCCTCCATGGTTTTCCAAATTTCTTGGCTGACTTATCCCCATCAATTGCAGCCTCCCATAACCTATCACCCAATTTACGCCACTCAGATAATTCGTGAACAGTATGCGGGTTCTGAAAACAGCCCTGGGAGTGCCCATAAGCTAACAACCCAGGAAGATCCTTTTGTAAATCGATCTCCCTAATTTGTCTCTTTTGTAAGAGACATGTACATAAATCATATGCTGCTTGCCTCTGCATACCTGAATATCGTCAGCGCGCGCTGTTGCAGCTCTCCAAGGTCTCGGCAGCACGTTTCAGCCGGGTACGCCGATGCGAACGCCCGGGGCTCGACACAGTTTTCTTCGCTGTGTTTTAGCCGTCCTCGCTGCAAAGGACCTGACCACTCGTTGCTCCGTCGTGGATCACGTCGGGGTCACCATTTGTCGGAGACCAACGGGAGACAAGCACATCCGATGATGATCAACAAGTCTCAGTTTATTCAGAATTATCTTATGACTTATATAGCAGAGTTAATTAGCTCATACATATTGCAAAAGCCAAGCTCCTTATAGGTGGCTACAGTAGAAGGCATTGTTATCTATTAAATGGATACAGTAGAAGGCTATGCATCTTTTCCCAAGACACTAGTAGCAAGTCATGTACCTTTCCCAGGACACTAGTAGCAAGTCATGTACCTTTCCCAAGACACTAGTAGCAAGTCATGTACTTTTCTCAAGACACTGGTATCTACATTATTTTCTAGTTTCTAAACCAAGGTCCTGCATTCCGTGTCTAGCTACATTTAAGCAGGTCTTGTGATCTTGTTGTCATGCCCCTTGTCACGTAGCCACTATTCAATAATATCTTCCACATTTCCCCCGTCTTCTTTTAATAAAAACAAATTATTTTGTGTTTTATGGACCATGCGTATAACTATATTCTGTAGATAGGCTACAAAACAGGGTAAAAACAATATAATCAACAAAACCATCAATCCTATACCTATTGCATACATAATCATGGTCTTAAGCCAGGGACCAATACCGAGAGATGATAGCCAGGTATCAAGCGGGTTAGTTACAACAGTAATATCCTTAGTGTGATTCTTAAGCCATTGCAATTGCTTGTGAATTGATTCTGAATTAGAGGAGAGATTAAAACAACACATGCCCTCAAAATCTTTACAACCATGCCCATGAGCCAATAATAAAAAATCAATAGCAGCTCTATTTTCAAGTATCTGATGTCTGAGATTTTCCACGTCCTGTGCTAGTTCACTCAATATCTGTGTTGTTACGTTTGATTGCTTAACCATCCAGCATGCTAGTGTATTTATAGTACGAAGCGCATGAGCAGCACCTACCCCTGGAACAATTGACGCAAAAAAGTTAGCCGTGGGTCCCCACAGTTCTACTTGATCACTACAGTCGGGTGTGAGGGTTGCTACAGCTCGCTTATCACGATGTGTCTTATTAAAAAGGAATTGTGATATTACAGTAACATTTGGTGCGAAAAGAGTCAATTTTCCCAGATAACATGGACCACCACGAGCATGCCTAGGTATTCCTTGCCATGCTCGATCACCGCAAATCAAATAGGTGTTGCCAGGCAATGCCTTTGCACTGTCATTAGCCCAAATCTTTGTGTCATTTTTTCCCCCAACCACAGGTTCTATAATCGCCACACATATATGTTTCGTTCCAAAAGGGATAGCTCCTGGGTGTAAGCCATAATGCAGGATCATTGACATTTTGCTTATAATCACCCAGTTCAACACATCCTGATTCATTTGCTGAACTATTCAACATTCTGCTACCTAAAAAGCCCGATTTCTTGAGGATCCCAGGGTAATGCTTTGTTTAAGGCAGCTAATAATTTGGCTGTCCATTTACTGCTGTCATCTAACCTATTGCATGTGGCAGTGGATAGCTTTGAAAAATCAGTTGTATTATATCCGGGTATTCCAACCAAACATGTACGAAAAGGATCAGTAGCAGAAGCCAATGCTAAGCAAAAGGAAGTAGTATGCGTTTTGTTAGCCCATGTTACCCATAAGTTTGGTGGAGAATTGAGATACATAGCAAAAACGGTATTATACACAAATAAGATGCAGTAGATCCAGGACCACACGATCGCAGTAATATTGGATCAGCTCTTCTTCAATCACCGTGCCTTTCTGTTGACTCCGTGGAACTTTGGGGATCAAGTACAGGTCTTGCCCATCTTGCAGGTATCCAAAGAGGTCCTGTAGGGGCAGAAACACAAAGATAGCCCCTCCCCCAAAATAAGACCTTTGCAGGTGTTTGCCGTACTCCTGTCTTAGGGTCCTTATACCGTACCCATATGGTACTAGTATCTTGACATTCAGATGAAGAGCTAGTATGTACAACTACGGGTGGATACTTTGCATCTCCAAAAACACACAAATGGTTAATTACGAATAAGGTTTTCAACAATCTTGAATGCGGATCAGCGATCTCTGCATGATGCGCCAAATGCTGTTTTAGGGTACCATGTGCCCGTTCCACTATAGCTTGTCCTGTGGGGGAGTGAGGAATTCCCGTGACATGTCTTACTCCCCATGTCTTCAAAAAATCTATCCATCCTGTGGCTAGTATAAGCGGGACCATTGTCCGTCTTTAACTGCTTTGGGACTCCCATGACAGCAAAACAACTAAGCACATGTCTTTCGACATGCAATACTTTCTCTCCAGCTTGTGCCGTTGCCCAAATAAATTTACTATATGTATCAATAGATACATGCACATATTTTAAACGTCCAAAAGAAGAGACATGAGTAACATCCATCTGCCAAAGGTCATTTGAGACAAGCCCTCTGGGATTAACTCCCACTCCTAATCCGCAACCTCCATTATGGTTACTACAGATTGGGCAAGCTCCAACAATACTACACGCCTCCGCCATGGAGATCCCAAATTCGACATGCAGGCCTTTGGCATTTTGGTGGAAAACCGAATGGGCCTCTCTGGCTAAAACAGTTTTTGCAATGGGAACAGCAGTGAAAACAGAGACCAGCCTATCCGCCCTATCATTACCCTCTCCAAGTCCAATATTCCATTTATGACTTCGTATGTGGATTATAGAATAGGGATTTTCTCTAAGCTTCACTGCCTTTCTGAGTTGGATAAAAAGCTCATGTAACCTCTTATTTTGGACGTCTTTGATAAATGCATCCTCGATTCGCTCAACAATGCCCGTTACATAAAGTGAATCAGTTACAATATTTAGAGGCCCCATCAAGTTCATCATGGCCCATACGACGGCAGTCGGTTCCATGGTCTGTAAAGTATCCTCCTGTCTTGCGTGTAACAATTCCTGTTTCCATGAACCGTTGTCTTGCCATGTAACGGCAGCCCGTTGCGATTTACGTCCTGCATCAGTATATGCTGTTACCGCGTCTTTTATAGGGTTCTTTTCTCTTTTCGGGCATGTCATCCAGTTCCATTGCCCGATCCATCGTAATAATGGGGACTCAAAGCTATTAGTCTCAATCACACAACCAGCACCAAGCAACGCCTCTTGCAAATGTTCACTATTCTGTAGATACCATTGTAAAGAGTCTTTTCTTTGCATGGGTAAATATATTGTGGAAGGCTGGCAGCCTTGAACTTGTAAAATTCTTTCCCGTCCTCGTTTTATCAAATCCGCCAAAATTTCCACTTGTTGTACCAAGGTTTTAGCCTGCTGTAAAGCAGGGGATACCTATTCAAGAATACCCAATTGCCCGGTTTTCTTTAATTGCATGAGAGCTCCAATCAGGTACCGATGCCCTAACCACACAGCAAGATCAATCGGAACAGTAGCATCGAGTCGATGTACATGTCCTGTAATAGCGCGTTCTACAATTTGCTGTATGAGAGTTTTCTGATAAGGGGTAACTCTAAGTTCTTTCGTAGGGTCCGTACCTAGCAATTCATTTGGTATACCCACTATGGGCCGTAGCCACTGCAAGTCTCCTAAAAATCTTTGTGCATCATTAAGAGTCCGTAGTCGCGACTGTAACTGTAATTTCTGAGGGGACACAGTTTTGTCAGTAAGCACCCATCCTAAATATTTCCATGGTGACGACTGTTGAACCTTATCTGAAGAAATTACCAGATTAGAACATTGTAACACTCGTTGGATGTGTTCAATCTGCTTGTCAGAAAAGGGGCGCAGCTTGAGCTATATCAGATTGAGATATATCAATCATGTAGATTGAGATATATCATCCATGTAATGATAAATTATGACATGTTTCCATTGTTCTCGTAAGGGCTGTAGTGCAGCAGCTGCATATAATTGACACAAGGTGGGGCTATTACGCATACCCTGTGGTAATACTGTCCATTCAAATCGTTGATCTGGGCCCTCTCTGTTAAGGGAGGGTAAGGTAAAAGCAAACCGTTTTTGATCCTGAGGATGTAAATCGATTGTAAAAAAGCAATCCTTTAAATCAATAATTAGCAGAGACCAACACTCTGGAATCATGGCTGGATTAGGTAGCCCTGGCTGTAAAGCACCCGTCGGTTCCATCTGATTATTAATCTCTCTCAGATCATGTAACAATCGATATTTACCTGACTTCTTTTTTATGACAAATATTGGAGAATTCCATGGACTAGTGGACAAACATAAATGACCTTGTTGAAATTGCTCTTTGACCAATTGATGAGCATGAAATAGACTTTCCCGTTTTAGTGGCCATTGCTTAACCCATACCGGTGTGTTGGTAGTTCAGGTAATGGGAATTGGGAAAGTCCAAGCAATGGCTAATAGGCCAAAGGGTGCTCATTCGTAAGTACAACCGCCAACTGTGAGAGTATATCCCTTCCAATTAGACACTGCACAGTTGGTGGTAGTTGTACCACAGAAAACACAGCAGAAACTTGACGACCCTCCAGTTTTACTTTTAACGTAGGTGTTCTCTGAGCAAATGTCATACCCCCAACTCCAGAAACCGTAGTACCTGATGGAAACAGGGGCCATCCTTGGGGCCACTGTGATGGAGTAATTATACTAGAATCTGCCCCAGTGTCCAAAAGGGCCATAAGGATCAGTTTTTGATTGTCATAACCAATCTCAACCTTGTGTCTAGGTCGATCATTTAATGTCAAGGTTAAAAGAGTCAGTCCCCCTGAAGAGCCAAATCCTTCATCACCTCGATCCTTATCAGTTAACGACGGCATTCCCTTTGTAAGTTGTTCCAATGGGATCAACTGAGCGATACGTTGTCCCTTGGTTATCCGTATGGGAGGAAAAGGGGTATATAACATTATCATTATTTCTCCGGTGTAGTCAGCGTCAATAACGCCAGGTAAAACAAAGAGTCCCAGCATTGATGCCGATGACCTGCCGAGTAATAATGCCCCCACAAACTTATTTTGAATCACCACAGGACCATACACTCCAGTGGGAATTCGATGTGGCTGAGTGTTTAGGAGACTAATGTCTACAGCGGATGCCAGGTCAAGTCCGAGACTCCCTCTTGTTGCTGGTCTGAGGTGGGAGACGCTACCTGCTGTGCAGCAGCTACTTGTGTCTGCGCGCGGCTGCTCCGATTCGCGCTCCCAACGGAGTTTCCCGAACGGCGATGACAGGCTCCCGTTTTATGATTATCCGAACGACACTTGACACACCACACACCGGAGGCAGTACACTCTTTGCGAACGTGGCCCAGAAGGCCACACCGAAAGCACCTTGCTCGGCCAGTCCCCGGGGACGTCTTCTGTCGAGTAACGACCGACGCTTGGAGGGGTGCAAGAGCTGCTAACACTTGAGTCTGAGATGCCTTAGCTTGTTCTTGTAACCCAACCCCCAACTGCTTTATAGCCTCTACTACTAAAGCTTGAGGTCCAGTGGGCACCTGAGCCATCCTTTCTAATGCTTCCTCTATTGTCCAATTGGCACCAAGAGTGCTCAAAATATTACGAGTAGTAGTATTACAATTTTGTAAGGCACACTGTTTTAACAAGGTTCCTCGCATATGTTCAGGAACCCCAGCTCTCTCTGTAGCTGCAGCAGCCTTGTCTATGAATGCCCCAAACGTTTCGTCCCTGCCTTGTCTTATACCCATATAAACCGGAACGCCCCCCCGGTTCTTTCACTCGATCAATAGCTCTCCTTACTAGTTGCATTGCCTCTCTCAACTTATCTGGACCTATCATTGCTTGTGCTTCAGTGCGTAAAAACGGTCCAAGTCCCATAAGTTCCTCTACAGTCACTCCCTGCAACGGATCCCCAGGCTGTCTCTGAATTGCAACGGATTCATGCACTAAACTCTGCCAATGAGCATTAAACAACAATTGCTGATGCTGGGTAAATATCAATCGAATTATCCCTCGGCAGTCAGCAGGTAATAAAATTTGTGTACTCCAGATATAATCTAACATTTGTTTCGCTGGCTCGCTATGGACTCCAAATTGACTGACCGTGGCGCACAATTGGGACAATAATTTCCAATCCAAGGCTGAAATTGTCGCTTGCACACCGCCTCCCGGAATTGCTGGAATGTGACAGGACAGGCTAGCTGTGCAGCCACTTGCAATACCTCTCCATCCCCCCGCTCCAGCCCTTCCCGAGCTAGCGCAGCCCAAGCTTCTCTACATTCCTTTGCCATAGCCTCAGCCAGGTCCGCTTCCGCCCCTGGAGTTGGCTCCGACAGAAACGGATTAGTAGGGCTGCTTGATGTGTCCTTGGGAGCAAACTCGCTCTGGGGGGCTGAGGGTACAGAAGGAGGAGGTTTAAATCCATCAGTAGAAGGAGGAGGCGATGGAGGCAAGTATACGGTAGACACACTTGGGGGTAAGGGGGCATCTCGCGGCCAGTCAATCCCGTACGTCTTATTCTTTTCACGAGCAGCAGATGCCTGTTCAGCCGCCCTCTGTTCTGCCTGATATCGTAATAACTCATTATGTACAGCCCTCCATGGTTTTCCAAATTTCTTGGCTGACTTATCCCCATCAATTGCAGCCTCCCATAACCTATCACCCAATTTACGCCACTCAGATAATTCGTGAACAGTATGCGGGTTCTGAAAACAGCCCTGGGAGTGCCCATAAGCTAACAACCCAGGAAGATCCTTTTGTAAATCGATCTCCCTAATTTGTCTCTTTTGTAAGAGACATGTACATAAATCATATGCTGCTTGCCTCTGCATACCTGAATATCGTCAGCGCGCGCTGTTGCAGCTCTCCAAGGTCTCGGCAGCACGTTTCAGCCGGGTACGCCGATGCGAACGCCCGGGGCTCGACACAGTTTTCTTCGCTGTGTTTTAGCCGTCCTCGCTGCAAAGGACCTGACCACTCGTTGCTCCGTCGTGGATCACGTCGGGGTCACCATTTGTCGGAGACCAACGGGAGACAAGCACATCCGATGATGATCAACAAGTCTCAGTTTATTCAGAATTATCTTATGACTTATATAGCAGAGTTAATTAGCTCATACATATTGCAAAAGCCAAGCTCCTTATAGGTGGCTACAGTAGAAGGCATTGTTATCTATTAAATGGATACAGTAGAAGGCTATGCATCTTTTCCCAAGACACTAGTAGCAAGTCATGTACCTTTCCCAGGACACTAGTAGCAAGTGATGTACCTTTCCCAGGACACTAGTAGCAAGTCATGTACCTTTCCCAAGACACTAGTAGCAAGTCATGTACTTTTCTCAAGACACTGGTATCTACATTATTTTCTAGTTTCTAAACCAAGGTCCTGCATTCCGTGTCTAGCTACATTTAAGCAGGTCTTGTGATCTTGTTGTCATGCCCCTTGTCACGTAGCCACTATTCAATAATATCTTCCACATTTCCCCCGTCTTCTTTTAATAAAAACAAATTATTTTGTGTTTTATGGACCATGCGTATAACTATATTCTGTAGATAGGCTACAAAACAGGGTAAAAACAATATAATCAACAAAACCATCAATCCTATACCTATTGCATACATAATCATGGTCTTAAGCCAGGGACCAATACCGAGAGATGATAGCCAGGTATCAAGCGGGTTAGTTACAACAGTAATATCCTTAGTGTGATTCTTAAGCCATTGCAATTGCTTGTGAATTGATTCTGAATTAGAGGAGAGATTAAAACAACACATGCCCTCAAAATCTTTACAACCATGCCCATGAGCCAATAATAAAAAATCAATAGCAGCTCTATTTTCAAGTATCTGATGTCTGAGATTTTCCACGTCCTGTGCTAGTTCACTCAATATCTGTGTTGTTACGTTTGATTGCTTAACCATCCAGCATGCTAGTGTATTTATAGTACGAAGCGCATGAGCAGCACCTACCCCTGGAACAATTGACGCAAAAAAGTTAGCCGTGGGTCCCCACAGTTCTACTTGATCACTACAGTCGGGTGTGAGGGTTGCTACAGCTCGCTTATCACGATGTGTCTTATTAAAAAGGAATTGTGATATTACAGTAACATTTGGTGCGAAAAGAGTCAATTTTCCCAGATAACATGGACCACCACGAGCATGCCTAGGTATTCCTTGCCATGCTCGATCACCGCAAATCAAATAGGTGTTGCCAGGCAATGCCTTTGCACTGTCATTAGCCCAAATCTTTGTGTCATTTTTTCCCCCAACCACAGGTTCTATAATCGCCACACATATATGTTTCGTTCCAAAAGGGATAGCTCCTGGGTGTAAGCCATAATGCAGGATCATTGACATTTTGCTTATAATCACCCAGTTCAACACATCCTGATTCATTTGCTGAACTATTCAACATTCTGCTACCTAAAAAGCCCGATTTCTTGAGGATCCCAGGGTAATGCTTTGTTTAAGGCAGCTAATAATTTGGCTGTCCATTTACTGCTGTCATCTAACCTATTGCATGTGGCAGTGGATAGCTTTGAAAAATCAGTTGTATTATATCCGGGTATTCCAACCAAACATGTACGAAAAGGATCAGTAGCAGAAGCCAATGCTAAGCAAAAGGAAGTAGTATGCGTTTTGTTAGCCCATGTTACCCATAAGTTTGGTGGAGAATTGAGATACATAGCAAAAACGGTATTATACACAAATAAGATGCAGTAGATCCAGGACCACACGATCGCAGTAATATTGGATCAGCTCTTCTTCAATCACCGTGCCTTTCTGTTGACTCCGTGGAACTTTGGGGATCAAGTACAGGTCTTGCCCATCTTGCAGGTATCCAAAGAGGTCCTGTAGGGGCAGAAACACAAAGATAGCCCCTCCCCCAAAATAAGACCTTTGCAGGTGTTTGCCGTACTCCTGTCTTAGGGTCCTTATACCGTACCCATATGGTACTAGTATCTTGACATTCAGATGAAGAGCTAGTATGTACAACTACGGGTGGATACTTTGCATCTCCAAAAACACACAAATGGTTAATTACGAATAAGGTTTTCAACAATCTTGAATGCGGATCAGCGATCTCTGCATGATGCGCCAAATGCTGTTTTAGGGTACCATGTGCCCGTTCCACTATAGCTTGTCCTGTGGGGGAGTGAGGAATTCCCGTGACATGTCTTACTCCCCATGTCTTCAAAAAATCTATCCATCCTGTGGCTAGTATAAGCGGGACCATTGTCCGTCTTTAACTGCTTTGGGACTCCCATGACAGCAAAACAACTAAGCACATGTCTTTCGACATGCAATACTTTCTCTCCAGCTTGTGCCGTTGCCCAAATAAATTTACTATATGTATCAATAGATACATGCACATATTTTAAACGTCCAAAAGAAGAGACATGAGTAACATCCATCTGCCAAAGGTCATTTGAGACAAGCCCTCTGGGATTAACTCCCACTCCTAATCCGCAACCTCCATTATGGTTACTACAGATTGGGCAAGCTCCAACAATACTACACGCCTCCGCCATGGAGATCCCAAATTCGACATGCAGGCCTTTGGCATTTTGGTGGAAAACCGAATGGGCCTCTCTGGCTAAAACAGTTTTTGCAATGGGAACAGCAGTGAAAACAGAGACCAGCCTATCCGCCCTATCATTACCCTCTCCAAGTCCAATATTCCCTTTATGACTTCGTATGTGGATTATAGAATAGGGATTTTCTCTAAGCTTCACTGCCTTTCTGAGTTGGATAAAAAGCTCATGTAACCTCTTATTTTGGACGTCTTTGATAAATGCATCCTCGATTCGCTCAACAATGCCCGTTACATAAAGTGAATCAGTTACAATATTTAGAGGCCCCATCAAGTTCATCATGGCCCATACGACGGCAGTCGGTTCCATGGTCTGTAAAGTATCCTCCTGTCTTGCGTGTAACAATTCCTGTTTCCATGAACCGTTGTCTTGCCATGTAACGGCAGCCCGTTGCGATTTACGTCCTGCATCAGTATATGCTGTTACCGCGTCTTTTATAGGGTTCTTTTCTCTTTTCGGGCATGTCATCCAGTTCCATTGCCCGATCCATCGTAATAATGGGGACTCAAAGCTATTAGTCTCAATCACACAACCAGCACCAAGCAACGCCTCTTGCAAATGTTCACTATTCTGTAGATACCATTGTAAAGAGTCTTTTCTTTGCATGGGTAAATATATTGTGGAAGGCTGGCAGCCTTGAACTTGTAAAATTCTTTCCCGTCCTCGTTTTATCAAATCCGCCAAAATTTCCACTTGTTGTACCAAGGTTTTAGCCTGCTGTAAAGCAGGGGATACCTATTCAAGAATACCCAATTCCCCGGTTTTCTTTAATTGCATGAGAGCTCCAATCAGGTACCGATGCCCTAACCACACAGCAAGATCAATCGGAACAGTAGCATCGAGTCGATGTACATGTCCTGTAATAGCGCGTTCTACAATTTGCTGTATGAGAGTTTTCTGATAAGGGGTAACTCTAAGTTCTTTCGTAGGGTCCGTACCTAGCAATTCATTTGGTATACCCACTATGGGCCGTAGCCACTGCAAGTCTCCTAAAAATCTTTGTGCATCATTAAGAGTCCGTAGTCGCGACTGTAACTGTAATTTCTGAGGGGACACAGTTTTGTCAGTAAGCACCCATCCTAAATATTTCCATGGTGACGACTGTTGAACCTTATCTGAAGAAATTACCAGATTAGAACATTGTAACACTCGTTGGATGTGTTCAATCTGCTTGTCAGAAAAGGGGCGCAGCTTGAGCTATATCAGATTGAGATATATCAATCATGTAGATTGAGATATATCATCCATGTAATGATAAATTATGACATGTTTCCATTGTTCTCGTAAGGGCTGTAGTGCAGCAGCTGCATATAATTGACACAAGGTGGGGCTATTACGCATACCCTGTGGTAATACTGTCCATTCAAATCGTTGATCTGGGCCCTCTCTGTTAAGGGAGGGTAAGGTAAAAGCAAACCGTTTTTGATCCTGAGGATGTAAATCGATTGTAAAAAAGCAATCCTTTAAATCAATAATTAGCAGAGACCAACACTCTGGAATCATGGCTGGATTAGGTAGCCCTGGCTGTAAAGCACCCGTCGGTTCCATCTGATTATTAATCTCTCTCAGATCATGTAACAATCGATATTTACCTGACTTCTTTTTTATGACAAATATTGGAGAATTCCATGGACTAGTGGACAAACATAAATGACCTTGTTGAAATTGCTCTTTGACCAATTGATGAGCATGAAATAGACTTTCCCGTTTTAGTGGCCATTGCTTAACCCATACCGGTGTGTTGGTAGTTCAGGTAATGGGAATTGGGAAAGTCCAAGCAATGGCTAATAGGCCAAAGGGTGCTCATTCGTAAGTACAACCGCCAACTGTGAGAGTATATCCCTTCCAATTAGACACTGCACAGTTGGTGGTAGTTGTACCACAGAAAACACAGCAGAAACTTGACGACCCTCCAGTTTTACTTTTAACGTAGGTGTTCTCTGAGCAAATGTCATACCCCCAACTCCAGAAACCGTAGTACCTGATGGAAACAGGGGCCATCCTTGGGGCCACTGTGATGGAGTAATTATACTAGAATCTGCCCCAGTGTCCAAAAGGGCCATAAGGATCAGTTTTTGATTGTCATAACCAATCTCAACCTTGTGTCTAGGTCGATCATTTAATGTCAAGGTTAAAAGAGTCAGTCCCCCTGAAGAGCCAAATCCTTCATCACCTCGATCCTTATCAGTTAACGACGGCATTCCCTTTGTAAGTTGTTCCAATGGGATCAACTGAGCGATACGTTGTCCATTGGTTATCCGTATGGGAGGAAAAGGGGTATATAACATTATCATTATTTCTCCGGTGTAGTCAGCGTCAATAACGCCAGGTAAAACAAAGAGTCCCAGCATTGATGCCGATGACCTGCCGAGTAATAATGCCCCCACAAACTTATTTTGAATCACCACAGGACCATACACTCCAGTGGGAATTCGATGTGGCTGAGTGTTTAGGAGACTAATGTCTACAGCGGATGCCAGGTCAAGTCCGAGACTCCCTCTTGTTGCTGGTCTGAGGTGGGAGACGCTACCTGCTGTGCAGCAGCTACTTGTGTCTGCGCGCGGCTGCTCCGATTCGCGCTCCCAACGGAGTTTCCCGAACGGCGATGACAGGCTCCCGTTTTATGATTATCCGAACGACACTTGACACACCACACACCGGAGGCAGTACACTCTTTGCGAACGTGGCCCAGAAGGCCACACCGAAAGCACCTTGCTCGGCCAGTCCCCGGGGACGTCTTCTGTCGAGTAACGACCGACGCTTGGAGGGGTGCAAGAGCTGCTAACACTTGAGTCTGAGATGCCTTAGCTTGTTCTTGTAACCCAACCCCCAACTGCTTTATAGCCTCTACTACTAAAGCTTGAGGTCCAGTGGGCACCTGAGCCATCCTTTCTAATGCTTCCTCTATTGTCCAATTGGCACCAAGAGTGCTCAAAATATTACGAGTAGTAGTATTACAATTTTGTAAGGCACACTGTTTTAACAAGGTTCCTCGCATATGTTCAGGAACCCCAGCTCTCTCTGTAGCTGCAGCAGCCTTGTCTATGAATGCCCCAAACGTTTCGTCCCTGCCTTGTCTTATACCCATATAAACCGGAACGCCCCCCCGGTTCTTTCACTCGATCAATAGCTCTCCTTACTAGTTGCATTGCCTCTCTCAACTTATCTGGACCTATCATTGCTTGTGCTTCAGTGCGTAAAAACGGTCCAAGTCCCATAAGTTCCTCTACAGTCACTCCCTGCAACGGATCCCCAGGCTGTCTCTGAATTGCAACGGATTCATGCACTAAACTCTGCCAATGAGCATTAAACAACAACTGCTGATGCTGGGTAAATATCAATCGAATTATCCCTCGGCAGTCAGCAGGTAATAAAATTTGTGTACTCCAGATATAATCTAACATTTGTTTCGCTGGCTCGCTATGGACTCCAAATTGACTGACCGTGGCGCGCAATTGGGACAATAATTTCCAATCCAAGGCTGAAATTGTCGCTTGCACACCGCCTCCCGGAATTGCTGGAATGTGACAGGACAGGCTAGCTGTGCAGCCACTTGCAATACCTCTCCATCCCCCCGCTCCAGCCCTTCCCGAGCTAGCGCAGCCCAAGCTTCTCTACATTCCTTTGCCATAGCCTCAGCCAGGTCCGCTTCCGCCCCTGGAGTTGGCTCCGACAGAAACGGATTAGTAGGGCTGCTTGATGTGTCCTTGGGAGCAAACTCGCTCTGGGGGGCTGAGGGTACAGAAGGAGGAGGTTTAAATCCATCAGTAGAAGGAGGAGGCGATGGAGGCAAGTATACGGTAGACACACTTGGGGGTAAGGGGGCATCTCGCGGCCAGTCAATCCCGTACGTCTTATTCTTTTCACGAGCAGCAGATGCCTGTTCAGCCGCCCTCTGTTCTGCCTGATATCGTAATAACTCATTATGTACAGCCCTCCATGGTTTTCCAAATTTCTTGGCTGACTTATCCCCATCAATTGCAGCCTCCCATAACCTATCACCCAATTTACGCCACTCAGATAATTCGTGAACAGTATGCGGGTTCTGAAAACAGCCCTGGGAGTGCCCATAAGCTAACAACCCAGGAAGATCCTTTTGTAAATCGATCTCCCTAATTTGTCTCTTTTGTAAGAGACATGTACATAAATCATATGCTGCTTGCCTCTGCATACCTGAATATCGTCAGCGCGCGCTGTTGCAGCTCTCCAAGGTCTCGGCAGCACGTTTCAGCCGGGTACGCCGATGCGAACGCCCGGGGCTCGACACAGTTTTCTTCGCTGTGTTTTAGCCGTCCTCGCTGCAAAGGACCTGACCACTCGTTGCTCCGTCGTGGATCACGTCGGGGTCACCATTTGTCGGAGACCAACGGGAGACAAGCACATCCGATGATGATCAACAAGTCTCAGTTTATTCAGAATTATCTTATGACTTATATAGCAGAGTTAATTAGCTCATACATATTGCAAAAGCCAAGCTCCTTATAGGTGGCTACAGTAGAAGGCATTGTTATCTATTAAATGGATACAGTAGAAGGCTATGCATCTTTTCCCAAGACACTAGTAGCAAGTCATGTACCTTTCCCAGGACACTAGTAGCAAGTCATGTACCTTTCCCAAGACACTAGTAGCAAGTCATGTACTTTTCTCAAGACACTGGTATCTACATTATTTTCTAGTTTCTAAACCAAGGTCCTGCATTCCGTGTCTAGCTACATTTAAGCAGGTCTTGTGATCTTGTTGTCATGCCCCTTGTCACGTAGCCACTATTCAATAATATCTTCCACATTTCCCCCGTCTTCTTTTAATAAAAACAAATTATTTTGTGTTTTATGGACCATGCGTATAACTATATTCTGTAGATAGGCTACAAAACAGGGTAAAAACAATATAATCAACAAAACCATCAATCCTATACCTATTGCATACATAATCATGGTCTTAAGCCAGGGACCAATACCGAGAGATGATAGCCAGGTATCAAGCGGGTTAGTTACAACAGTAATATCCTTAGTGTGATTCTTAAGCCATTGCAATTGCTTGTGAATTGATTCTGAATTAGAGGAGAGATTAAAACAACACATGCCCTCAAAATCTTTACAACCATGCCCATGAGCCAATAATAAAAAATCAATAGCAGCTCTATTTTCAAGTATCTGATGTCTGAGATTTTCCACGTCCTGTGCTAGTTCACTCAATATCTGTGTTGTTACGTTTGATTGCTTAACCATCCAGCATGCTAGTGTATTTATAGTACGAAGCGCATGAGCAGCACCTACCCCTGGAACAATTGACGCAAAAAAGTTAGCCGTGGGTCCCCACAGTTCTACTTGATCACTACAGTCGGGTGTGAGGGTTGCTACAGCTCGCTTATCACGATGTGTCTTATTAAAAAGGAATTGTGATATTACAGTAACATTTGGTGCGAAAAGAGTCAATTTTCCCAGATAACACGGACCACCACGAGCATGCCTAGGTATTCCTTGCCATGCTCGATCACCGCAAATCAAATAGGTGTTGCCAGGCAATGCCTTTGCACTGTCATTAGCCCAAATCTTTGTGTCATTTTTTCCCCCAACCATAGGTTCTATAATCGCCACACATATATGTTTCGTTCCAAAAGGGATAGCTCCTGGGTGTAAGCCATAATGCAGGATCATTGACATTTTGCTTATAATCACCCAGTTCAACACATCCTGATTCATTTGCTGAACTATTCAACATTCTGCTACCTAAAAAGCCCGATTTCTTGAGGATCCCAGGGTAATGCTTTGTTTAATGCAGCTAATAATTTGGCTGTACCTTTACTGCTGTCATCTAACCTATTGCATGTGGCAGTGGATAGCTTTGAAAAATCAGTTGTATTATATCCGGGTATTCCAACCAAACATGTACGAAAAGGATCAGTAGCAGAAGCCAATGCTAAGCAAAAGGAAGTAGTATGCGTTTTGTTAGCCCATGTTACCCATAAGTTTGGTGGAGAATTGAGATACATAGCAAAAACGGTATTATACACAAATAAGATGCAGTAGATCCGGGACCACACGATCGCAGTAATATTGGATCAGCTCTTCTTCAATCACCGTGCCTTTCTGTTGACTCCGTGGAACTTTGGGGATCAAGTACAGGTCTTGCCCATCTTGCAGGTATCCAAAGAGGTCCTGTAGGGGCAGAAACACAAAGATAGCCCCTCCCCCAAAATAAGACCTTTGCAGGTGTTTGCCGTACTCCTGTCTTAGGGTCCTTATACCGTACCCATATGGTACTAGTATCTTGACATTCAGATGAAGAGCTAGTATGTACAACTACGGGTGGATACTTTGCATCTCCAAAAACACACAAATGGTTAATTACGAATAAGGTTTTCAACAATCTTGAATGCGGATCAGCGATCTCTGCATGATGCGCCAAATGCTGTTTTAGGGTACCATGTGCCCGTTCCACTATAGCTTGTCCTGTGGGGGAGTGAGGAATTCCCGTGACATGTCTTACTCCCCATGTCTTCAAAAAATCTATCCATCCTGTGGCTAGTATAAGCGGGACCATTGTCCGTCTTTAACTGCTTTGGGACTCCCATGACAGCAAAACAACTAAGCACATGTCTTTCGACATGCAATACTTTCTCTCCAGCTTGTGCCGTTGCCCAAATAAATTTACTATATGTATCAATAGATACATGCACATATTTTAAACGTCCAAAAGAAGAGACATGAGTAACATCCATCTGCCAAAGGTCATTTGAGACAAGCCCTCTGGGATTAACTCCCACTCCTAATCCGCAACCTCCATTATGGTTACTACAGATTGGGCAAGCTCCAACAATACTACACGCCTCCGCCATGGAGATCCCAAATTCGACATGCAGGCCTTTGGCATTTTGGTGGAAAACCGAATGGGCCTCTCTGGCTAAAACAGTTTTTGCAATGGGAACAGCAGTGAAAACAGAGACCAGCCTATCCGCCCTATCATTACCCTCTCCAAGTCCAATATTCCCTTTATGACTTCGTATGTGGATTATAGAATAGGGATTTTCTCTAAGCTTCACTGCCTTTCTGAGTTGGATAAAAAGCTCATGTAACCTCTTATTTTGGACGTCTTTGATAAATGCATCCTCGATTCGCTCAACAATGCCCGTTACATAAAGTGAATCAGTTACAATATTTAGAGGCCCCATCAAGTTCATCATGGCCCATACGACGGCAGTCGGTTCCATGGTCTGTAAAGTATCCTCCTGTCTTGCGTGTAACAATTCCTGTTTCCATGAACCGTTGTCTTGCCATGTAACGGCAGCCCGTTGCGATTTACGTCCTGCATCAGTATATGCTGTTACCGCGTCTTTTATAGGGTTCTTTTCTCTTTTCGGGCATGTCATCCAGTTCCATTGCCCGATCCATCGTAATAATGGGGACTCAAAGCTATTAGTCTCAATCACACAACCAGCACCAAGCAACGCCTCTTGCAAATGTTCACTATTCTGTAGATACCATTGTAAAGAGTCTTTTCTTTGCATGGGTAAATATATTGTGGAAGGCTGGCAGCCTTGAACTTGTAAAATTCTTTCCCGTCCTCGTTTTATCAAATCCGCCAAAATTTCCACTTGTTGTACCAAGGTTTTAGCCTGCTGTAAAGCAGGGGATACCTATTCAAGAATACCCAATTCCCCGGTTTTCTTTAATTGCATGAGAGCTCCAATCAGGTACCGATGCCCTAACCACACAGCAAGATCAATCGGAACAGTAGCATCGAGTCGATGTACATGTCCTGTAATAGCGCGTTCTACAATTTGCTGTATGAGAGTTTTCTGATAAGGGGTAACTCTAAGTTCTTTCGTAGGGTCCGTACCTAGCAATTCATTTGGTATACCCACTATGGGCCGTAGCCACTGCAAGTCTCCTAAAAATCTTTGTGCATCATTAAGAGTCCGTAGTCGCGACTGTAACTGTAATTTCTGAGGGGACACAGTTTTGTCAGTAAGCACCCATCCTAAATATTTCCATGGTGACGACTGTTGAACCTTATCTGAAGAAATTACCAGATTAGAACATTGTAACACTCGTTGGATGTGTTCAATCTGCTTGTCAGAAAAGGGGCGCAGCTTGAGCTATATCAGATTGAGATATATCAATCATGTAGATTGAGATATATCATCCATGTAATGATAAATTATGACATGTTTCCATTGTTCTCGTAAGGGCTGTAGTGCAGCAGCTGCATATAATTGACACAAGGTGGGGCTATTACGCATACCCTGTGGTAATACTGTCCATTCAAATCGTTGATCTGGGCCCTCTCTGTTAAGGGAGGGTAAGGTAAAAGCAAACCGTTTTTGATCCTGAGGATGTAAATCGATTGTAAAAAAGCAATCCTTTAAATCAATAATTAGCAGAGACCAACACTCTGGAATCATGGCTGGATTAGGTAGCCCTGGCTGTAAAGCACCCGTCGGTTCCATCTGATTATTAATCTCTCTCAGATCATGTAACAATCGATATTTACCTGACTTCTTTTTTATGACAAATATTGGAGAATTCCATGGACTAGTGGACAAACATAAATGACCTTGTTGAAATTGCTCTTTGACCAATTGATGAGCATGAAATAGACTTTCCCGTTTTAGTGGCCATTGCTTAACCCATACCGGTGTGTTGGTAGTTCAGGTAATGGGAATTGGGAAAGTCCAAGCAATGGCTAATAGGCCAAAGGGTGCTCATTCGTAAGTACAACCGCCAACTGTGAGAGTATATCCCTTCCAATTAGACACTGCACAGTTGGTGGTAGTTGTACCACAGAAAACACAGCAGAAACTTGACGACCCTCCAGTTTTACTTTTAACGTAGGTGTTCTCTGAGCAAATGTCATACCCCCAACTCCAGAAACCGTAGTACCTGATGGAAACAGGGGCCATCCTTGGGGCCACTGTGATGGAGTAATTATACTAGAATCTGCCCCAGTGTCCAAAAGGGCCATAAGGATCAGTTTTTGATTGTCATAACCAATCTCAACCTTGTGTCTAGGTCGATCATTTAATGTCAAGGTTAAAAGAGTCAGTCCCCCTGAAGAGCCAAATCCTTCATCACCTCGATCCTTATCAGTTAACGACGGCATTCCCTTTGTAAGTTGTTCCAATGGGATCAACTGAGCGATACGTTGTCCCTTGGTTATCCGTATGGGAGGAAAAGGGGTATATAACATTATCATTATTTCTCCGGTGTAGTCAGCGTCAATAACGCCAGGTAAAACAAAGAGTCCCAGCATTGATGCCGATGACCTGCCGAGTAATAATGCCCCCACAAACTTATTTTGAATCACCACAGGACCATACACTCCAGTGGGAATTCGATGTGGCTGAGTGTTTAGGAGACTAATGTCTACAGCGGATGCCAGGTCAAGTCCGAGACTCCCTCTTGTTGCTGGTCTGAGGTGGGAGACGCTACCTGCTGTGCAGCAGCTACTTGTGTCTGCGCGCGGCTGCTCCGATTCGCGCTCCCAACGGAGTTTCCCGAACGGCGATGACAGGCTCCCGTTTTATGATTATCCGAACGACACTTGACACACCACACACCGGAGGCAGTACACTCTTTGCGAACGTGGCCCAGAAGGCCACACCGAAAGCACCTTGCTCGGCCAGTCCCCGGGGACGTCTTCTGTCGAGTAACGACCGACGCTTGGAGGGGTGCAAGAGCTGCTAACACTTGAGTCTGAGATGCCTTAGCTTGTTCTTGTAACCCAACCCCCAACTGCTTTATAGCCTCTACTACTAAAGCTTGAGGTCCAGTGGGCACCTGAGCCATCCTTTCTAATGCTTCCTCTATTGTCCAATTGGCACCAAGAGTGCTCAAAATATTACGAGTAGTAGTATTACAATTTTGTAAGGCACACTGTTTTAACAAGGTTCCTCGCATATGTTCAGGAACCCCAGCTCTCTCTGTAGCTGCAGCAGCCTTGTCTATGAATGCCCCAAACGTTTCGTCCCTGCCTTGTCTTATACCCATATAAACCGGAACGCCCCCCTGGTTCTTTCACTCGATCAATAGCTCTCCTTACTAGTTGCATTGCCTCTCTCAACTTATCTGGACCTATCATTGCTTGTGCTTCAGTGCGTAAAAACGGTCCAAGTCCCATAAGTTCCTCTACAGTCACTCCCTGCAACGGATCCCCAGGCTGTCTCTGAATTGCAATGGATTCATGCACTAAACTCTGCCAATGAGCATTAAACAACAACTGCTGATGCTGGGTAAATATCAATCGAATTATCCCTCGGCAGTCAGCAGGTAATAAAATTTGTGTACTCCAGATATAATCTAACATTTGTTTCGCTGGCTCACTATGGACTCCAAATTGACTGACCGTGGCGCGCAATTGGGACAATAATTTCCAATCCAAGGCTGAAATTGTCGCTTGCACACCGCCTCCCGGAATTGCTGGAATGTGACAGGACAGGCTAGCTGTGCAGCCACTTGCAATACCTCTCCATCCCCCCGCTCCAGCCCTTCCCGAGCTAGCGCAGCCCAAGCTTCTCTACATTCCTTTGCCATAGCCTCAGCCAGGTCCGCTTCCGCCCCTGGAGTTGGCTCCGACAGAAACGGATTAGTAGGGCTGCTTGATGTGTCCTTGGGAGCAAACTCACTCTGGGGGGCTGAGGGTACAGAAGGAGGAGGTTTAAATCCATCAGTAGAAGGAGGAGGCGATGGAGGCAAGTATACGGTAGACACACTTGGGGGTAAGGGGGCATCTCGCGGCCAGTCAATCCCGTACGTCTTATTCTTTTCACGAGCAGCAGATGCCTGTTCAGCCGCCCTCTGTTCTGCCTGATATCGTAATAACTCATTATGTACAGCCCTCCATGGTTTTCCAAATTTCTTGGCTGACTTATCCCCATCAATTGCAGCCTCCCATAACCTATCACCCAATTTACGCCACTCAGATAATTCGTGAACAGTATGCGGGTTCTGAAAACAGCCCTGGGAGTGCCCATAAGCTAACAACCCAGGAAGATCCTTTTGTAAATCGATCTCCCTAATTTGTCTCTTTTGTAAGAGACATGTACATAAATCATATGCTGCTTGCCTCTGCATACCTGAATATCGTCAGCGCGCGCTGTTGCAGCTCTCCAAGGTCTCGGCAGCACGTTTCAGCCGGGTACGCCGATGCGAACGCCCGGGGCTCGACACAGTTTTCTTCGCTGTGTTTTAGCCGTCCTCGCTGCAAAGGACCTGACCACTCGTTGCTCCGTCGTGGATCACGTCGGGGTCACCATTTGTCGGAGACCAACGGGAGACAAGCACATCCGATGATGATCAACAAGTCTCAGTTTATTCAGAATTATCTTATGACTTATATAGCAGAGTTAATTAGCTCATACATATTGCAAAAGCCAAGCTCCTTATAGGTGGCTACAGTAGAAGGCATTGTTATCTATTAAATGGATACAGTAGAAGGCTATGCATCTTTTCCCAAGACACTAGTAGCAAGTCATGTACCTTTCCCAGGACACTAGTAGCAAGTCATGTACCTTTCCCAAGACACTAGTAGCAAGTCATGTACTTTTCTCAAGACACTGGTATCTACATTATTTTCTAGTTTCTAAACCAAGGTCCTGCATTCCGTGTCTAGCTACATTTAAGCAGGTCTTGTGATCTTGTTGTCATGCCCCTTGTCACGTAGCCACTATTCAATAATATCTTCCACATTTCCTCAGGTGAATGTGTGTGTGCTGGGCTAGCTGGCTGTTGCTGCACCCCTCCCAGGTGCTCCCTGCAGGGCCCCAGGCTGGCGGTGCTGCTCTGCAGAGCGAGTGGGCTGTTGGGCCCCAGGGCCACAGGGTGACTCCTGACTCAGCTCTGGCCCGTGCTGCTCAGGGCAGGAAGCAGACCCAGGCAGACATGGCTCAACATCCCTGATGCTGCTGGCACGTGTCTGTGCTCATGGATGGTGCTCAGAGTGACCCCAGGGTGTTTGCAGTGGCACACGATGTGTTCATGTGTGCACTAGCTCCAGCCTGTGGTGTTTTTTTGAGGGTGCATGAGTCACTCTCCAGTCCCCCTTCCCTGTGCTTCCTGAGTCCCCACTGCCTCTGCTGGGAATGCAGAGAAACTCTGGCTTCCCTATGCGTACCTGGACTTAGCATTTTACCTTTGGGTGACTGCATCATGGGCTGTCCCTCACTTTGTGAAGCTCTGCTCACTGCCCACCCCCAGGCACACGCTGTCTCTGGAGATCCCCTGAGCTCTCCTGGTGGCTCAGGTTCCGCTCCAGAAGGATGGGCATCTGTCATCAGCACTGTCACCTGTGCGACAGCCCCAAGCAGGCAGTTCACCATCTCCACTAGCACTGGTCACTGAGAAATGAGTCGTGAATCCAGCCATTGGTCCCTACCACATCACACTGGGACTCTGAGCTTGTCCCCTGGAGGCCATGGAGTACACAGGCAGAGCAGCGGGCCCTTTTCTGGTGCAATTGCTGGGGCATATTTTTGACTCCCTCTTCTGAAGAAAAGCCAGACTTGAGGCACATCTCTGAGGATATCCCCTTTTATTTTTACCTGGTCAGCCGGTACTCACAGGAACACCCACGGGAACACAACCCTACAACCACCGTGCAGAGAGAACTCTTGGGCTATATACATGCACGCTAGAGCACAGCAGGACAGTGGGGAAATGAGGAGACCAACCCCCAAAAGAGAAAGTCCTTCTGCTGTAGGTGGGCATGTCTCCAGAAAAGCTGCAGCCCTCACACAAAGGTTGTAGTGAGGAAATGGCTGCTGTGGCAATGGGAGAACGGTCCTGAGGAGCACAGGGTCTGTCCCCACAGGCTGCTCCCACTCTGCTTTGAGCATTGGAGCACAGTAGAGGGAAGGGACGAGGCCATGGTGAATCCTGGCCGCCACCCTCACAGGAGAGGGGTGCGAGATAACACCCTGATTGTGGCCAAGGGAGCTGAATTGCCCTAATGCACATGGGACACAAGGCCTCACCCTGTCTGTGCTCGTCTGAGCCTGACTCTGTTGCCATGGGCACCCTTGGTGGCAGTGCCAAAAGAGGGGCTGCAAAGGGAAACACTTACACTCCTTACACTGAGGGCATCCGAGGGAGCTCAGGCTAGCAGGTTCTGAAGTTCCCCCATCTCTGCTGATGAAGGGAGAAGCCTGGCTTCCTGCTTCAACAGGGTCTCTGGGTCAGACTTGGAAGAGCGCTTCCTAAGGATAAGTGCATTTTTTCTTTTGCAAGAGTGTAACAGAGAAAAGTGAGACAGGAAGAAATGAACAGCACTCATCTTTGATGCCAAATAGCCTTGGAGTGAGGAGTAGATGCACGTTGGACAGTTACTGGTGCTGGCATTGTAGCCAGTGAAGCAGTTTCCTGAGGGCATCCTTGGGCCCCTTGTTCCGCAAGCTGTAGCTGAGGAGGTTCACTGCTGGAGGCACCACCGCCTACAGAAGAGCCAGCACCAGATCCAGAGCTGGGGAGGAGGTGGAGGGGGGCTTCAGGTAGGCAAACACTGTAGTGCTGAGAGAAAGGGAGACCAGGGCCAGGTGCGGGAGGCACATGGAAAAGGCTTTGTGCTGGCCCTGCTCAGAGGGGATCCTCCGCACAGCAGTGGAGATCTGCATGTAGGACGGCACAGTGGAAACAAAGCACTCAAAGCCCAAACAAACACTAGCCGCAATAACCCCAGCTTCCCTGAGGGAGGATTCTGAGCAGGAGAGCCCGAGAAGCTGGGGAATTTCACAGAAGAACTGGCGCAGGACATTGCTTTGGCAGCTGCTGCCACTTTGACACAAGCTCTGCTGCCCAGGAGGGTCCCGTAGTACAGGGGTCTGCAGATGGCAGGGAAGTGGTTATGGGCCATGACAGTGAGAAGAGAACACTCTGGTGATAACAAGAACAGGAGCAGGAAGAGCTGGGCAGCACATCCTGAATAGGAAATAGGCCTGGTGTCCCCGAGGGAATTGGCCATGGATTTGGGGACAGTGATGGAGATGGAGTCAAGGTCAAGGAGGCAGAAGCTGAGGAGGAGGAAGTACCTGGGGGTCTGGAGGTGCTGGTCACAGGCTACAGCTGTGATGCTGAGGCGGTTGCCCAGGAGGGCAGGCAGGTAGATGCCCAGGAAGAGTGTGAAGTGCAAGAGCTGCAGCTCCCGTGTGTCTGCGAACGCCAGGAGGAGGAACTCGTTGAGGGAGCTGCTGTTGCCTAGATGTTCTCTCAGGGCACAGGGGGACTGCTGGAGAAGGAAGAGATGTTGACAAGTTAGGACAGACTTCTATGAATAAAACTTTCTCCTAACCGTCTCGCCTGATCCCAAAATATACACACCTCTCTGCATGTAAGAAAACTCCTGTTATTTCCCTTGGCATAACCTTGATTAAACTACTCCAAGCCTCAGTAGTGAAGCCTGCAGGCCTAAGCTTGAACTTTAACCAAACCTGTGGGCTACTGCTGACACAACAACTGCAGAAGCAGCCAGAATCAGCCCTCCAACATACAGAACACAATGGACAGAGGTCACGGTTAACCTTTGAGAAGATACAGAACACAACGGACAGAGGTCTCAGTTAACCTCCGGATAAGATAAGGCACTTTGAAGCAGGAACACAGCAACCGTCCTGGGATGTAGACACAATCCATTTACAAGGAAAGAGACCAGCAACTCAGGAAAGAAGACTGGAAGAGACTGTCACTGGCAGGCGGGGAAATAAGACTGGAAGGAGTATAATTAGCCCAGAATGTCTTTGTTCTGGGTCCCTCTTTGGAGGCACCCAGCTCCAGCTGAAACAAACGATCGTATAAGAGTCTGACTCTGACTTAGTGGTGAATGCCTGGGGACCTTTATACCAGTTTGGCGACCCAGATGGGACCGAGGCTTCTCTGTTTGGTGTGACTCTGTGGAGCAACCGCTGGCAGCATATGTGTGAGTTCACCTTATGGATTGCTCCTCAGGGTCGCACTGATCAGGGATACCAAATTTCCACTAAGTATTTTATTTGGGGCTCGAGTCCCTTGAAAAAGGAAAAAAAGCAGGTTATCTGGGGTTCAAGTTCCTTGAAAGGAGGGGGAAAAAAGAAGAAGAAAAAAGGGGTTGGGGGTTTGAAAAAGGGAAGAGGGAAAAAAAAGTGGGTTCAAGTCCCATAGTGTGCACACTGAAAGGGGTTGAGTGAAGGGGTTTGAGTTCTCCTCAAAAAAAAAAGCAAAAAAAAAAAAAGCAAGAAATTTGAATTTGAGTTCTACCCCACAGATAAAACACCTTCTGGGGAGACTTCCTGAGACTGGGTGAGTACTACATTTTCTATGTTCCTCTAAGCTTTTACAATTAGGTGGAGTGGGAGAGGAGAAGAAAGAAACAGAAAAAAAAAAAAGAGAAAGGAAAATAGGACCTGGATTAAGTGCCCCAAAGGGGACACCCTTGGCAGAAATTATTACTATTTGGAAACATATTGCAGGGATTGCAGGTATGTCATGGAGACAATGAATAATTTTGTGCCGGGAGGACTGGGCTTTTATTAGTCATGATGGCAATGCAGCCGAATGCTGGCCGGCAAGTGGTAGTTTTGATTCACAAGTATTAACTTTCTTACGGCACCAGCTTGAGGATCATTATCCTGGTCAACTGGATTACTGGTATGTGTGGGACAACTGGGCATATGAACGCCAGAAGGACAGCACAATCTGAACAATGGTGATGCATGCAGAAAGTAGCAGACAGTCAGTGCATGGTAGTAATGATAATGGCAATGGGAATGCTAAGAAGATTAGAAAGGTGAATGAGAATGGAAGTTATGAAGAATGTGAGGAAGGGAAAAATAATGATGAAGGAGGGGCTGCTTCCCGTTGTCTCCTGCCCTCCCATTACCAACTGCGAATGCTGAAATAATACAAGCCCCCTTATGGGCAGTCCCAAAAGCTGGTGCCCTGTGAGAGGGGGGAGCAGGAGTAGCCCAAGTGTTTACTGCTCGAGTTTATGGACCCTGGGGACAGCAGGATTTGATTCTGTGGGGGCAACAGACCCCTCGGTTGCGGGAGGATCCTGAGAAGGTCATTCGAATTGTGAAAGGCATCTTTCAGGCATATGAAATACGCCTACCTGGGGAGATTTACAGATGTTAGTAGACACTCTGTTTACACCCGATGAGAAACACGCGATTTTAGCTGCCAATCAACATTAGGCAGAACAGGGAGGGGATCCTGAGGCTCGTGCCCGCACTGGCCCACTATAGATCTTTGGTGGGATTATTGGAATGATGCGGATCACAGGCAGCTTAGACAGGCTCGGAGAGGATTGGAGGAAGCTATTAGGCTTGCAGGTGTTAGACCAGGGAATTGGTCAAGAGTAAGGGAATGTCAACAACAACCTACTGAACACCCATCCGCATATCTGTTGCGTTTGTTTAAGCAAATGTGACTGTATGGGGGTGGAGTGGACCCAGAAGCTGAGGCTCAGAGATGATTAGTTGTGTCTACTTTTGTTGATCAAGCTGCCCCAGATATAAAAAAGTCTTTTTCTAAACATGTGCCTGATTGGCCAGGAAAGACTGCAGATGAGATTGTCCGCTTGGCAACCTTTGTATATGACAGACGTGATGCTAAGAAATTAGAGGAGGAAAACCCTAAATTAAAAAAGGAAGAAGCCACAATTGTGGCTGCAGTCATGTGAGGAGCTATTTACTCCCTGTGAGTGCAGAACTGGGCTTTTTATAGGACCAGGTCATGGATCTTTTCCTGGACGGTGGACGGGTGGGATGGCAGCAGGACGAGGAGTCATGAGGGGAGGAAGGGGAATTCCATTAACTTCTGCACCTGGGTTAGGTTCTTGGGAGGGTTATTATTGTGGGAAGTGAGGACATATGCAGCGTGAGTGCCCAAGCTGTGCACGAATTCAGCCACAGTCAGGGGTGAATCCTCCTTCGGGAGAAAATCAAGATGTAGGCCGAACTGATGAATGACTAGTTGAGGAGGAATATCCTTGTGCTTGTATTCGATGTGTATGTATGTTTTTGGATGCAATCCCTTTGGCTAGTCAGGGCTGCATAACCAGGAAAGTGGCTGGAAAGCAAGTAACCTTTCTAGTGGCTACCGGGGCTACTTTATCTCTTTTGAATTATACAGATAAAGGGTTGTGTTCTGGGGAGGTCTGGAAAATATGGGGTGTGATGGGGGGAGGAGAAAAACCCCTGAGCAAACCATTACTGGCAGTTATAGATGCAAAAGCAATATGGAATCAATGTGTTTTGGTTGAAGAATCCCCTGTGTGTTTCTTAGGGCGGGCTTTGTTACCAGCACTTGCTGTAGAGACATGGGCAAGTGCCAGCGGTATGGATTTGGTAATTATGGGTGTTTCAGAAGTCGGTGCATCAGAAGTGCAAGTTCCGGTGGCAGATGTTCCTCTTGAACTAGGTGTTCAAGCACTCCTCCACTGCTGTGCCTGCTAAACTGTGGAGTGGGAAAGGAACAGGCGTGGGCTTGCTTTTATCTGCAGAGCCTGTATCCATAACAACTCTCCAAGGCCCCATCCAGCTGTAAAACAATATGCTATCCCGCATGAGGCAGAAAATTGTTCCAAAGCAGATGGATACCTATGTAGAACAGGGGATTCTGAAGCCCTGCATTTCTCCTTTCAATACACCCATTTTACCGGTACATAAACATCGCCTGGACAGTGATGGCGATCCTGAGTATCGATTTGTACAGGATGTACATGCTATTAATCACTATGTTGTCGGTTTTAACTCCAATTCCTGTATGGGCTAAGGGGTTTACAGTAATAGATTTAAGTTCTGCTTTCTTTAGTATACCTGCAGGAGAAGAGAGTCAACTTTTGTTTGCATTTACCTGGAAAGGACAACAACTGACCTGGACACGACTTGCACAAGGATTCACTGGCTCACCAGTGAATTTTTACTCGGTTGCTGCGGAAAGGTTTACATAACATTGTTTTATCCTGTGATTCCGTGTTAATACAGTATGTAGACGATTTATTGCTTGCTAGGAGAACAAAAAATGCTTGTACTTCACATACAATAATTTTGTGTACAGCCTTAGCTGAAAAGGGACATCATGCATCCCCACCTAAGCGCCAGTTCTGTCAAGAAAGAGTAAAATATTTAGGATTGATTCTAATGGAAGGAAAACGATCTCTCCATCCTGAACGCATTAAAGCAATTGAAGATCTACCTTGACCTGTGACGAAAAAGCAGATTAGAGGTTGTTTTTAGGGGCAGTAGGCTTCTGTAGACCATGGATTCCCGGGTTGGGGGACTTAGTAAACCCATTAGTGGGAGCAACTGAACAGGAAGCAGTAGAACCTATAAAGTGGACAGTCAGAGAGATTTGGCATTTAACAAAATTAAGGAGGCATTAGGTAAATCCCTGGCTTTAGGGCTCCCCCATTATAAAAAACCTTTCCAGCTGTACATTCATGAACAACAAGGGGTTGCCAGTGGAGTGCTGACTCAAATGCCAGGTCCTCAACCCAGAGCAGTCGCGTATTATGCAGTACAATTGTATGCTGTCCTTCTGGGGACTCCTGGATGTATGTGTGCGGGGGCTGCTGCAGGAATCATTGTTGGGAAATGTCGAACCATAGTTCTGGGACTATAGCAGATTGGTGTAAGTTGCAACATCCGTTGCAGTCATCTGTGATGGCATTAGGGAAAAGACAATGGCTAATATCAGACGTGTTACCTCGGTGGGAGGAGATGAATGAGCAAGACCCACCGATTAATAGTAGACCCTTTAGGGGTACGTCAAGGAAATACAAGGCCTTAGTTGCATTCAAGCCCAACTTTGGCTACAAACAGTAGCTGCATCCATAACAAGGGAAGGAGAGAATGGTATACTTCCCGCAGAAACCCGAAACTTGATATGGGAAACGAGTACCATATCTGAAGGGAAATATCCAGCTTGGTGGCAAATGCTTAATTTGCCATTCGATAAGGAGCAAAAAGTGATAACTGCTCTCGTTCTCACTATTCAAGAAGCACAGGTCTCTACAATCTAGCCTATTGTGCCTCTAGGCTGGATCCATGGGGATGTTGCATTACATCCTTTGGAAAACAGGGGATGGGCACAGCACATTCGTGATAAGTGGAACACTATAGATTTAGCCTCCTGGATGGGTTGGGATCAATTAGGATTTGTACGTGAAGGTAATGCCCTACAAACTCAAGGCATTTGTTTAGCCACGGAACACAGTGTTTGTCATGTTGGGGTGCAGACCCAAAGTGCAAATGAGAAGGTAACTTTGGTCTCTCCTGGGAAGGGTTGTCTATGTTTGTGGAGTCAGGGCAGCACTGTTATAATTGATGGTGCAATGTTGTATCACAATAATAGTTTAAATTTGTGCATGTGTAACTGTACAATGGTAAAGGGATGTGGCTACAATTATACAAGCCCCGTAACAACTCACCAGTTACTCCAGGGAAATTATTCATGGATTCATGAATTATCACCAGTACCGATTGGAATGCATCTCAGGTTAGTGAAGGAATTATTACACCATGAGCAGTTGCGGACGTTTCTCCAGAAGGTCAAAGAAACAGGGAAAAGTACCCTGATGACTGCAGAGCATGATACACAACAGAGTCAAGCGATACTTGAAAGAACCAAAAAAAAGTCACAGAGCATAAATGGTGGGAAACTTTAGGTGGTCTCCCACCACTTCTGGCTTGTATAATTGTTTGCTGCATGCTGTAGTGATTCTGTTCTGTCTGATCATTGTGTGCTTTGTGCTCCCCTTGGGATTGTATATAAAATTGTGAAGGCTGGCTGCTCGTCTTGAAAAATGGCTATATTACAAAGACAAACAGCCAGAAAAACAACGGGGGGATTTGTAAGAAAACTACTGTTAATTCCATTGGCCTAACCTTGATTAACTTAGCATCAGTGCCTAAAGTAGATGAAGCCTGCAGGCCTCAAGGCTGAACTGTCCTTGAACTCCAGAAACTTTGCGAAGGATGTGACCTTGCCAGTGCTGTAACTGCCAAACCAGTTAAAACTAGCTGACAAAGATACAAAACTAGCTCATGAGGCTACAAAGTAGACTGCAGGAGACAAGATGGGATGCACGTGGGTTGCGGTTGACCTTGGAGGAGATAAGGGCCTGGGATCCCTTATCTGGGAGACACAAGGACATGGCATCCATCCTCAGTTACACCAAAGCGGCATGGCTCCAGTGTGCACATCAGCAGATGACCGAGTGCTCAGCCCACAGCACTGCTCCTTGGGGTGGGTAACAATAGGCCCATTGACAGGTCGTTCTGTGGGGAATGGCTCCACAGCACCTAGATGTTTACAGTGTGGATCTGTGGTGTGGCTTCTCTTTTGCATGGCCTTGTCAATCATGGGCTGGTTAGAGGGTGTGCCCCTAGGCTTCAGCAACCCCACAGGTGGGGGCTCTGGCCCTAGTGCACTCAGGGTTCCTTCACTCTTGGGGAGCACCCCAGAGCAAACCTCTCTTCTAGCGGCTGCACCACCCGGAGTCCCACGCTTGCCTGGGTGGCGCCTGTCAGGATCACAGATGTGATGGGATAGCTCACACCACTGGAACCCGGCAAGGATGGGATTTAGGCTCTTTCAGAAAACAAAACCAGAAGTCAAGAGGAACATGCCGTAGCTCAATTTGTTTCATCAAAAGTTGAAACTACAAACTGACAACAGCAAGATGGTGGTGAGGTGGCCAAGAGGTTACAGGGATGCACTGCTAATCTATTCTGCACCATGCACACAGCCTCCAACCCCACCCTCCTCAAAGACACTCCTGTTTCTGGCTCAAGACCAACCTGGAAGGAGTGTGTTGGGGCAGTGACAGTCCTGCAGTTCCTGTCCCTACAGGCAAGCCTTTTCAAGCTCCTTCTCTAAGCTGGCAGCAGCTTCCTCTCCACCCTGCTCTCATTTGAGTTCAGTCACAACAAAAGCCCAACTTCCCTGGAGGTACATCTCTGGGGAGTCAGCTCTGGGACAGCAGATCTGCTGGTGGCTGGGACATGCATGTCGCTGTGGGATGTCCTTTCTGGACCATGTGGGATGGCCAGAGAAGCTGGAGAAGAGCATGGAAGATGCGTGGGTGTCCTGTTGCCGCTGAGCTGAGCTGAGCTGTGCCATCTCCTTCCCTGATGGGAAGGACAGAAGAGGGAAGAGTGTGTGTCAGTGCTGGGTGGTCGTGTCCGTACATCTCGTTACTGAACGGGGGGAAGGGAGGGTGCAGTGGCATGGGGCAGTGAAAGAGGCTGGCTGAGCCCCCTGCTCCAGCACCTGGGTGGCGACATGAGAGCTATTCAGACATCTGCCTGATGTGCAGACAGCTCTGCCAGAGACTCCCCCATGGTAAGGTCAGTACTTCATCCGCCCCGAGCGCAACCTCGGGGGAGAGGACAGTGCTCTCAGTCCAGGCTGCACTCGAGTCTTGGCCTGACTTGTTGGCTGGAGACAGGCTGAGACTGGAGACAGAGTGGGATGTCCTGGGTCACGGTTGCAGCTGAGCTGCTGACGGGAGAGCAGGGTTCAGCAGCAGCAAGAGCTGGCAAGAGGGGCAAGAGGACCAAAACAACTTGAGGGGTTGCAGGAGCAGGCCTTCCCCTTCTGTGCAGGGACGGAGGGCTGCAAGGTGCTGCAGCTGGGCTGGCCAGGACAGTCTGGTGGGTGAGTCGCTAGGCCACTCTCCATCATCTTTGAAAGGTCCTGGAGATCAGGAGAGGTGCCTGAGGACTGGAAGAAAGCCAATGTCACGCCAGTCTTCAAAAAGGGCAAGAAGGAGGAGCCAGGAAACTACAGGCCTGTCAGCCTCACCTCCATCCCTGGAAAGGTGATGGAACAGCTCCTCTTGAAGGTCATCACTAAGCATCTGGAGGACAAGAAGGTGATCAGGAGTAGTCAGCATGGATTCACCAAAGGGAAATCATGCTTGACCAATCTGATAGCCTTCTATGACGGGATGACTGGCTGGGTAGATGAGGGCAGAGCAGTGGATGTTGTCTACCTGGACTTCAGCAAGGCTTTTGACACTGTCTCCCATCACATCCTCCTAGGTAAGCTCAGGAAGTGTGGGCTAGATGAGTGGACGGTGAGGTGGATTGAGAACTGGCTGGATGGCCGAGCTCAGAGGGTTGTGGTGAATGGCGCAGAGTCAAGTTGGAGGCCTGTGGCTAGTGGTGTCCCCCAGGGGTCAGTCCTGGGCCCAGTCTTGTTCAATATATTCATCAATGACCTGGATGAAGGGACAGAGTGCACCCTCAGCAAGTTTGCTGATGATACTAAACTGGGGGGAGAGGCTAACACACCAGAAGACTGTGCTGCCATTCAGAGGGACCTGGACAGGCTGGAGAGGTGGGCGGAGAGGAACCTCCTGAAGTTCAACAAAGGCAAGTGCAAGATCCTGCACCTAGGCAGGAATAATCCCATGCACCAGTACAGGCTGGGGACTGACCTGTTGGAAAGTAGCTCTGCAGAGAAGGACCTGGGAGTGCTGGTGGACAACAAGTTAAAGATGAGCCAGCAGTGTGGCCTTGTGGCCAAGAAGGCCAAGGGGATCCTGGGGTGCATTAGGCAGAGTGTTGCCAGCAGGTCGAGGGAGGTGATCCTGCCCCTCTCCTCAGCCCTGGGGAGGCCTCACCTGGAGTACTGTGTCCAGTTCTGGGCTCCCCAGTGCAAGAGAGACATGGCACTCCTGGAGAGAGTCCAGCGGAGGGCTACAAAGATGATTAGAGGGCTGGAGCACCTCTCCTAGGAAGAAAGACTGCAAGAGCTGGGCCTGTTCAGCCTGGAGAAGAGAAGATTGAGAGGGGATCTCATCAACGTGTACAAGTATCTGAAGGGGGAGTGTCAAGAGGATGAGGCCAGCCTCTTCTCCGTGGTGCCCAGCAACAGGACAAGAGGCAATGGGCACAAACTGAACCACAGGAAGTTCCATCTGAACCTGAGAAAAAACTTCTTGACTGTGAGGGTGACAGAGCATTGGAACAGGTTGCCCAGAGAGGTAGTGGAGTCTCCTTCGCTGGAGATATTCAAAAGCCGTCTGGATGTGATCCTGGGCAATATGCTCTAGGTGACCCTGCTTGAGCAGGGAGGTTGGACTAGATGATCTCCAGAGGTCCCTTCCAACCTAAACGATTCTGTGATTCTGTGATTCTGTGATTCTGAGTAGGTTTGGTAAGGGAAGTGGGGAGGACTGAGACATTTGTGCTGTGGGCTGGTACAGAGGGAACAGGGAACACAAAAGCAAAGTCTGTTTGCAGTGTTCAGCACCATGCTCAGCACACACTGAAACACAGGAAGTTCCACCTGAACAGAAGGCAAAAGTTCTGGACTGTGAGGGTGACTGAGCACTGGCACAGGTTGCCCAGAGAGGCTGTGGAGTCTCCCTCCTTGGAGAGATTCAAAAGCCGTCTGGGTGGGGTGCTGGGCTGCAAGCTTTAGGGGAGCCTACTAGAGGAGGTGAGGCTCTTGGAGGCCCCAGGTGGGGCTGGCCAGGGACATAAAGGCCTGTTAGTGCCCTCAGGGCCCTGACAAACTCTGCGGTCATCTGGATCACAGCAACTCCATAGGTCATCAGCAACCAGGCAGCTGGGCAGGCATTGTGATGTCCTCAAGGGCATCAGAACATTGCCCCAGCCAAGGTGACAGATTTGGGGGAGAGAAGAGGGAGGACAGGAGAGAGGACATGGCTGGTGCCTTGACGGTGAGGTCACTCCTGTCTCAGCATTGTGATAAGGCAGCAGCAGGCAGGCAGCAGGGCAGCTGTTGGGAGGTCACCCAAGGCATATGAGAGCAGACCCGGTCGGATCAAAGATCCCTGACCCCATCCTCCACCACTGCTGCTGGTCCTTCTCCTCCTAGAACCCTTTCCCTAAGCACAGAGGCCCAGAGACCTTTTGGGGAAGACTGAGGCAAGTGGCACACAGTAGCTCCGCCTCATTGCTTTGTTCTCATTAATTCAGCCACCCTATTCAGCAAGGTACCAGTATTTTCCAGTTCAGCCTACACACTTAGCAGAGGAAGCTCTTGTTGTCCTCGACGTCCCTCGCAAGTCTCAACTCCAGCTGAGCTTTGGCCTTCTTGACACCATCCCTACACACCTGGGGCTTGTTTCTGTATTCCTCTGCTGTAGCCTGTCCTTGCTTCCACCTCCTCTATGCTCCCTTTTTTGCACTGCAGTTCCATCATGAGTTCCCGGCTCAGCCAAGTCAGTCGCCTGATACCTCTGTTTGTTTGCCTGCATATCAAGGTGCAGCCTTCTTGTGCTTGGAGGGTGCCGTCCTTACACACCTGCCAGGTTTCTTAAGCTCCTTTGCCCTTCAGACCTGCTTCTACGGGACACCCCAATCAGTTCCCTGACAAGGGTGAAGTCTGCTCACATCAAGCCCACGCTCTGCACTCTGCTGCTCTCCTTCCTTGCTCCCCTCAGGCTCTTGAACTCCATTATTTCATGGGCGCTACAACCAAGGCAGCCACGCACTATCATGGCCACTCCCTACTGGTTTTCAGCTTCCATTGCTAGTCCTTGCGATCCACATTATTCCCTTCACACCCCCAAAAGCCAAGTGCTCAGTGCAACAAACCTGCACACGAGAGTTGAGGTCCCTTCCCATCTTGCAGCCAGGACTGGCAGCAGGAGAGGGAGGCCCTGGCTCCACCCCTTTCTGCCTCAGGAGGGCTACACCAGCTCTTCCCACCTCCCTGGAGTGTCCCCTTGTCACCAGGGGATGTGCTGCCAGGCAAGGGCTGACTCCACTCCTCTGACTGGCTCCTGCAAAGAGTAGGAGGGCCCTGAGACATCGTGACCACAGCTGCGGACAAATAGTTATGGCATGACCTTGGCAGAGAGCTGCCCTGGGAGCAGGCACTGACACTCAACCCCTGACTGCTGAGCTCTTGTTTTGGGGCCCCTCTGGACAGTCACATGCTGCAAATGGCAGAGTTCACACCAGGCCAAGGAAATAGCCACAGCCCCTTGGAGCTCTGGTTTAATGCACAGGAAGGCAATTCTGTGAGGGCCGGGATGGCTGGCACTCACTGGTACCTCTGCTGTTGGCTCGGCAGGCGGCTCTTCTCTCCAGAGCTAAGGAGCAAGAAAGGAAGAGGCTCAGTGGGATGCACAGGCAGAAAGGCAGAGAAACACTGCCGGCTATTTCAGGCCATATATTTGTGGGTGTGCTTCTGATGGCATTTCCATACTCACTGGGATGTGATACAGGCCCCTGGCTCCACCCAAAGTCCTTGGAGCAGTTGGTCAGCCTGAGGCTGAGCCTGGTGGGGCCAAGACTGGGCGGGAAACCCGTTTCTTGGCTTCAGCATTCAGCATTCAGCATTCAGCATTCTGGGAGAGGTTTGAAAAGGGGCAGACAAACATGCCTTTGTGTTCAGTTGCTCAAGACTTCCATGTCCCACACTGTCATCCTATTTGGAGTGCCCAACAGCTGCCCCTTGGAGGGAAGGCATGTCTGAGGCATCCACCTCCAAGGGAGTGCTGGGCATTTGCTGGGGGCTGCAGAGAGGTGCATGGGATCAAGGTCTAAGCCAGGTCAATCCCAAGTCACAACAACTCCTATTCAAACCAGTGGCTCTGGCACTGGGATTCTGACACCTCGGTGGGTCACTACCCCTGCACGCTCCCAGGCTTTGCCTGGAGCTGCTACACACTTACTCCGTCTGTTGTGCCCCCAGCCTCTCGGCTGCTCTTTTCTGCTCCTCGTCTATTCTCCTCGGGAGAATAAAACATTGATGGTCACGTCCTCATCTGGTGCCAGGCAGTACTGGAGGACATCCTGAAAAGAAGGCTTTTCTTCACGCAGCTTCCCAGCACTCTCCTCCTCTTTCCCAGCTGGGGCTAGGGATGAGCCCGACTGCACCCTTGACTGGGTTTCACTTCTCTGCTGAACCTGCAAGACAAGTCAAGGAAGGTTTTAGCCCCACTTCCAAGCACGCTCAGAGGCTCTCAACAGGCACCAAGAGAGCAGCCAGTGCCTGCAGGATCTCTGCTGTCACCAGACCCCTTGCTCTGGCCTGGCCTCAGGCACCCCATGAAGGCACGCTGCCACTGTAGCTACAGAACTGGCAGGGTCCCTGCAGCATACCCTAGCCATGTCACAGCCTGACCAGGTTTCACTGCTGCTTCCCACTGGCACTTCTCTCTCAAGCTGGGCTCTCTCAAGGCAACACAAACGAGGGAAGGGAATTGTGACTTGCAGAGCAGGACACCTGCCCTGCCTTCATCCCAGGCAAAGACTGGGGATGGGGGTTTAGCAGGGCTCATTCTTCCTACAGGGCACAATTGTCTCACAACTGCCTCCTCTACACTGCTTGACTTGAGCCATCCAGTCAGCAATCTTAAGCTAATATTTGCAATACGAAGCCTCAACTCCCTTAAGCAAACACAGCCCACAACTTCGCACAGGGGCTCTTTTCAACCCATGAAGTGACCTCAACATGCTCTCAAGGGGAAACTGATGTGTCACCAGGGCATCACTGCAATTCCCCATTGGCCCCCCCTCTCCCACCAGGAGCTCACTCCTCACATCATGAATGAGTGGAAGGCATTGCCATTGGTAGAGCAGAACTCCAAAACGAAATCCTCCTACCGGGCTCAGGGGCTCAGAGCACACAGTCCACTCAAATGAGGGGAAGGAATTGCTGTTGGCTCAGCAGGTGCTAGGAATGCAGCCCTGCTGTGGCATTCAGCACGTCACACCAAACAAGCCTGAGCACCCCTGCTGACCTCAGGTTGCACCATCAGCATCAGTGCTCATGGCCTCCCTTGCTGCTTCCCCAACACCCAACAGCCCAGCAATGGGCCTTTCATACCACTGGCACTTCTCTTGGACCACGGAGCCCATTCCTGGGCGTCCTTGGCCTCTTATGGATGCTTCTGCAAAAGAGCTCCAGAGGAAATACGGCGGTCTTCTTCAAACATGCGCCTCTGTCTTCAGTTGCCTTGCTTGCTTTTCAGCCAAACCCACAGGAAAGGAAAATCTTCCTGGGCGTTCAGATTTTAGGAAAGGCAGGACTCCCCTGCCTCGCTCTTCGGCAGCAACAAGGCACCTCCAACCTGGCTCCCTGAGGAACCTGCAAGGCTCCGCTGCCCTGGAGCAGAGGAAAGGCTTTTTCTGTCGGAAGGTTTACAAAGTACCTGGCTCCTCTCTGCCTCTTCCTTTTCTCCCTTGCCTTTCAGGCCTGCCCTTTCTTTCTTCTCTTTTGGCTTAGCTGAGGAGTCCCACAGATCTCTTTGCCCCTGCACAACAGACAGAAAGGCTGCGTGCTGCAGGGCCACAGAAAAGACACAGCAAGGAGCACTACTGCCATCTGTTTCTTTCCAGTGGCGGAAGGTAATTTCTCTCTCTCTCCAGCCCTTTGTCTCGAGCCTTTCTCTCAGCGCTCTTAGGCCCTAAAGCTAGTACTGGCCAGACAGAAAATCCCTGCTTTCTTCTGACCAGGGAGCTAAATAACCACTCAGAGAAACAGAAGGTGGCCACCTTCCATCCCTGAAAGGCTCAGCAGGTACATTTCCACGAGGAACAGGGCCAAAGAGGGGCTTTTGATGTGATTCCGGAGAAGGCAGTAGTGACCAACGCCTAGAGAAAATAGAGCATAGCCTGCGCCTTTTAAAGCAAGCCCCTGAAAAGGTCAATCCAAGGTCTAATGAACACTTAGGAAGGAGGCTTCTATACCCGCTGCCCATAGAACTGCACTTTTCCACAAGCCCAGATGGCACAAGGAGGACCTCAGTCACTATCACATACCTGTCCTGCCCTCTCCTGGCTTTTACTGAGAGGGCTCACAGCTGGGAATCTCACTTCAGCACTTTGCTTCCTCCTGCCTTTCTCCACCTTCCTTGAGGAGCTCCCTCGGATGGCTGGCAGCACGCTGAAAACACACATCACGGGGAGGTGGTGTGAGCACAGGGGCAGTTTGCTCCCCAGCCCGCACTCACAAGCTGGGCACCTGCCACTGCAGCACAAGGCAGTTCTGCGTTCAAATACATGTGTTCCCTTCCACAGAGGCAGAGATCACCCCTGGCTGAAACAGCCTGGGCTGCCCAACATGCCCACAGAAATGCTCAGGATGCCCACATCCAGGCTCTCTCTGGATGCAGCCAGGACTTGTGGTGCCACGTCATGTGCAAGGACAGGCTCCGAGAGACACCAGTACGTCCCTTCCTGGCAATTGCATTTATCACTGCTCAGTGGTCCAAAATACTCTGTGGTTGGGGATGGAAAATGTAGTAGTATGGGGACTCAGTGTCAAGAATGGAGCAAGTGATCAGGGGAGGAAAGCACGCCTGCCATTTACCCATCCCTGCCACTCTCTTGGGCCTGCCACAAGACAACTTTTCAGATGAACGAAAAGGCTTAAAGGGAACCAAATCATTAACAGACCCTCCTGCTCTGTATCCTGGGTGGCGGGAGAACTGCAGTTTCACTTTGCCTTGCAAAGCAACGTCCTTTCCATTCAAAGAAAGAGCTCCTCCATGTTTAATCCCTTCTGACTTAGTACTCAGTGGCCATCGCAAACAGCCCAGAGAGTGGCACAGAGCTCAGACAAACACCTCCTCTGTCTAAAAGCCACTCCAAGAGCGTTCAGTCTTTCCCTCACCCTTGGAAAATGTCTGTGCATCCCCAACATTCTTGTCACCAAGAAAGAAATGATGCTGCTTACTTACATCTAAAGGGCATGAGAAAAGGGCCCTGGTCTGCCAGAAGCTACGTTTGCACTGAGTTGCCAAAAAGCCCGTACTCTGGAGGCAGAGTCAGGAGAACCATGAAGCGAACCCGGGGGTCTCCCAAGAACTTGCTGTGTGCTGGCCATCCAGCAAGGGAGCAGAGGTCATTGTGGCATGTGGTCAAAGGCCTTCAGAGTTACCACCAACACTGTCTCCAAAGGAAACGTCTCACTCAAACAACAAGAGTACAGGGTCACCCTCAGCCCTTTCTCCAAGTGCCTCACCTGCCAGGAGGAGCTTTGCCCTTGCCTGTGTCTCCCTTTCCTTTGTCCATGTTGAGAGCAGGAATTCTGGGTGGAGGAGGCTGCTCTCTGAAGAGCAGGTGGTTGGCAGGGAGATTTCCTGCAAGCAGGAGGCAAGAAAACACTTCAGGACAGCACTGTGGACTCCTTCTGAGCAGGAATGAGATGCAAATTGGCTCAAGCCTGTGGTAAAACTGTGAGGCCTCCAGCTGATTCCTTTGAAGCTTTGTTTTCTGGGGGGTCTTAGGCCCTTGGGAGTGCTGGCTCCTGTCCAACTTTCCGCTTGTACTGTGCAACAGCATTTTTTCTTTTGGGCTATTCATTTCCTCATGCTCTGTCCCAGTCACATGATGCAAAAGGGGACTTGCTGGGATGCGCCAGTGACCAGAGTCCCTTGAGAGGTAATCATTGCACACGAGGGAACAGAACCTTGCATCTGCCCACTCCTCTCATACTGCCTACAAGTCCTCTGTTGACAGAGTCAACCCAAAGGCATTGTTTTGGGGATGATGATGAGAAATTAAGAAAGAAAGGTTACTCCTTGCTTTGAAAATGAAAGGAAGCCTTGGCACAGGCTCCTAGACTTGTTACCATCTACTCGGGGTGACTTTTCCCATCAGATGAAAACACATTGGTTCCCTGAGATGGGCCAGCTGTTCTCAGGACCCCCATGGAAATGGGGGCAAGTTTAACTCGGAGGTAGCCACTGCAGGTAGGAGTGCTGGGCTGCCCCAAGGTCTTGTTCCCTCCAGAGATTGCCCATATTGGGACAGCAGTGTCACCTCTAGTGCCTCATGCTACCTGAGGCCACCTGGGCACTGCCACCTGGGCTCCTACGCCCTACCAAGGAGCACAGGAGGAGGAGAAGGCACAAAGCCCTGCCACGAATCAGCTCTTCCCTTGCTTGCCCCTGGAGTCAACTACCTTGCTTGCCCCTGGAGTCAACTTTTCTCCTCTCCTCTTCCCATGTGGGCTTCACAGGTGCCACGGGCTTCACGCGGGGTTTTCTAACTACACTCGCAAGCTTGTACCTGGACACAGGAAAAACACAGCAGCGGGAAGGGAGGGCAGCCCGCTTCCTTTGCACCTTGGGCAAAGAATGGGGACACAGTGGCACTGCGGAGCTACTGTGAAGTCCATCCTTTTCCAAAGCAGAAGATGCAGAATATGCCACATCCTGGAGGACTCCATCAGCAAGCTGAGTAACATCAGGAAGTCTTCCAGTGCCTGCAGGGGCATCAGCTTCCCCATCCTCCCTGGCAGAAAGCTCATTTTCACCTCCCTCCCCTGTGCTGCCATGGCAGACCATCTGCCATCTCCTGTGGCAGCCAGGGGCTCACAAGCAAACATACTCACTCTGGAAAGACAATGGCACGGCCACAAACGGTGAGAGAAGCAGCAGTTTTGGTGCCCGACAGGACTGAATCCCTCAGCTCTGGCATCTGCAAGGTGAGAGACACAGGGGAGATGATGCCAAGAAAACGAGGTCAGTGCTCACAAGGGCAGCACACTTTCCCATGGCTCAGAGAAGAACCTGCCTCTCAGAAATGCTGAAACAAAGCACTCGCTTCCTTACAGCAGCCCCTCAGTGCTACAGCAAAGCAACTGGAGGGAAATAAATGAGAAAGGGCAAGCACACGGTCAGGCTTTTTGCAAGGCTGACAATCCAGAGACTCAGCCCAGGGACCAGGTCTTGCCTCATGCCGAAGGCCATGGAGGCAAGCACAGGGGAAGGCATTTCACTAGCCAGGCTTCCTGGCTGCTGCGGTTTCCCTGCTGGCTTCAGCTGACGCCTCCTGAGCTGAGAACAAAGGCGTCACACGTGCCGTTAACCCCACAGTCTCTCCTAGCATTCAAATGGCTGCCTCTGCACCCTGGAGGAATAGAGACACTCAGCCCTTCCTTTCCCTTTGCACAGCGGGGGACAACTGTGAGGGCCAAGCCTCTGGTGGGTGTTCAAGGAGCAGCTGAGGGCCCTGCTCTGGGACCCACTGCAACAGAGGCTGGAGAACAGCCTTGGCCCAGAGAACAGCCTCAAAGGACACCACGGACTAAGACAGAAGGAAGAGACAGAGCTGGGAAGCAGGGCTCGGCTACAGCACTGAACCATGGCTTTCTGGAAGGAGACAAATCTAAGGGGAAAACACACCACAGACCTGCCCTTTTCTTTGAATTTGTCCCTCACCACATTGGAATGGGATCCTGGGCAGGAAGGAGCTTTGCTTTGACCCAGGACAGAAATCCCCAAGGTCTTCTATGTCACCGAGTCCTCTGAATGCCAGAGAAGAACAGTGCAGGGAGCTGGCATTACTCTAGGCCACGACTATCCACCCGCCCAGAAAGGTCGTGGCAGGCCATCAGAAATCCACTCACTCGTCCTTTGCTAGGATTCCCAAAAGATTAGAAGCAGCAGTGGAGAAAGGGAAACCTTACCCGCAGGTAAGAGCTGCTGTCAGCTCTCCAGTCCCATTTAGCCTTTGCAGAAAGTCTCTGTAAAACCTCATTTTCACCTCTTTTCCTTGAATGACAAGCAGGCCAATGTCCTTCCACACAAAGGCAACATTCTTCCCGCTCTTGAGGCAGCGAGAGAAAAGACACGTGCTCTCTTCTATGCAAGACTCCACTGGTTTCCGAGGAACAGAGACGTGCGAGGCTATGCGAGCATACTTCAGGGGCTCAGCTTGCTTATGACCTAGGAAGCAACACAGCAAGAACACAGTGCCTAACAAAGCAGTTCAGCAGGCTACAACGGAGCATTGGCAGCTTTGAGGTCTTCCCGCAAGACACTGCTACAGAGCTGTCTTCTTTAACCCTGCTGGTAAAGCTCATGTGGGAAGCTGATGCCATCCCTCCCGAGGAGAAGTTCAAAGCACTCTGCAACCGGATGTGCCAAGAGTACAGCAATGCTTTCTTCCCTACACAGGGAGAAAGAAAGGGCCCTAGCCATCTCCTATGAACAAGAGACATGATGGCAGAACAAGGAGAGGAGAAAGGAGGCCACTTCCCATGATGGGGGAGTGGGTGCCACCACGGTACTTGTGCCCGCACTCAGTGCCTTCCAGGTTGGGAGAGATTTAGCTGTGCCATGTCACAGGGATTCAAGGAAGAAGGAAAACCCACGTACTGCGTCGCTCCTCTTTAGATCCTTCCAGTCACCCGCAGCACCCTCAGCAGTGCACAGCAAACATCCCTGCTTTTGGGGTCAGAGGGCTCCTGCTGCCCCACAGGCATCCCCAATGTCCACTACAGCGGCAGTGCTGCTACCACTGACCAGCAATCACAGAACAGCTGCCCTCTCACAGCTTTGCATACACACTATTGTTCCCATCTCCGCTTCAGGGCTCTCTACAGCTGCCTGTGACCTAATTCTAAGGAGCGGGAGAATGGAAGAGCCACCATGAATACCAGTATTTGCCTTTACAAGCTCCAGGGTGGCATAAACATGAACCAACGGTGTTAACTAAATCTGACGAGAAGCAGCAGCCCCAATACATGTGGCATGTAGCCAGCTGTTAAAGCAAGTCATGCGGAGAGCAAGTGTAATTGTACTCTGCATTAGGATGTCAGGAGTAGTCCAAAAAAAAAATCTGAAGCTGTTCTCAGGGCCTGGTGAAGGAATTCCAGATTTCTAACAGTCACTGCTGAACAGCACTTATGCACACCCCAAAGCTGTCCCAAGGGGAAGCCAAAGTTTCAGCCTGTCTTCTTTACCAGGAGCATAGGCGTTATCATCGGAGAGGCCCTGGACCTCCGCAATATTCTTTGACAGATGGAACAGGGGTCTGCGCACAGTCAGAAGACCACGCTTCCCACCACCAACATGTTGTTGATGTAACAACATCAAAGGTCCCAAGGCGAATAATTCGGACTCCCTGAAAACAAGAAGGAAGAGAAGAATGAGGAGGCTCTTAGGTGGACAGGCTGGTGACTTGTCAGGGCATGGGGATGGTGCTCGGTGCCTTTCCCTACTCCTGGAAAGCTTTGGAGAAGCCTTGCAGAAGGTCTTGTGAAGACCTTTCCGGAGGTTTTCACCCCCCTCCTCTTCACCCTCTCAAAAATACAAGTAAAAGCAGAGAAGTCATCCCTTTAATACATAAGACCCAGAAGAAGGGCTTCCTGGCGAGGCCCAGGAGGGCAGACCCACCTGGTTCAGCATCAGCTGCCGTACAATGTAGTCAGACACACCTTCCCAGACAGCAAGGGTCTCTGGAAAAGAAGGGAAAGACACGTCATGCTCTGGGTGAGCCAGCTCACAACCATTCAGCACATGCCTAACCAAGGAGAGGCAGAGGGCAGGCATCATCAAACAGCACCCCCTCCCCAAACTAACCCCATTCCTCACAGGGGCCATCAGGCTAGAACCTGTCCTGTGACCCCAGCCGAGGTCTGGACCTGAAACAGAGCCATTAGGGCATGGAGATCATGCTACCGGACATCCACAGTGTGTCTCCCAGATCAATGCTTGCTCTGCCAGGCTGGAGGTACAAGGAGAGCCAGTGGGAAGGACTCGAGGCAGTGGCTGGGCTCCTGGACAGAAAGCCCCACTGAGCTGAGGAAAAGTGCAAGGGTTCATTTCAAGCACGGCAGTTTCCTGCAGCCTCTCCAGAGCCCAGCAGGAGCTGCAGGACCCCTCAGCCTTCTTCACACAGCTCTCCTTTCCTGACAAATGCAGCTCTCAAGCGGTGAGCCCCTCCCTAGGGATATTGGCAATGGATTTCCACCCCAGCGAGAGGATGCTGCTGTGCCCGTGGGAGTCCGGGGGCTCAGGGCATCCCCTGGAGGCTCCCCTGTGGGGCCAGCTTCCCCATATGGCATCCCTGCACACGCAGGCTCTGCATGGCCACCCAAGCAGCTCCACCTCCTTCCCACACCAGGATCTCAGGTGGGTGATCCCCACTGTGAGGCCAGCAGCGACCCTCGGGGCAGGGACTTCTGCCTGGGGTGCCCCAGGACAGCAGGGGCAGCATCAGGGCCAGGAGCCAGAAGTCCTGGTGGCCACACTGGCATCTGAGCCAAAAGGCACCATCAGTCAGACCATCAGACCATCCAGCTTCCCCCTGGCCCCAGGGTTTCCACAGCCATGTTCAGAGTTAATGAGCTCTGCGACAGCTCCTGGGAATGAGCTCCTGAAGTCTTTACCCTGGGTGGGAGTGTTGGCACCCTCCGCCCACGCCGTGTCCCGTGGCCGGCGTCCCAGAGCTCCATCTTTGTCCTCCTCGCCCTGCGTCAACCTCACAGTAGGAGGTGACAAGAAAACAGCTCCTCTCCTCCTCCTTCTCCTCCACACTTCACCACAGCCCCACGCTGCCTTGGCCTCCCCGCCGCTGAGGCTCAGCGGCTCCTGGCAGCAGAGCGGTGCCGAGAGCAGCCCCAGCGTCTGGGTTCCCTCGGGCTCACCGGGTCATTCCCCTAGGCAGAGAGGGGCTGCGTGGGGCAGGGCTGCTCACAGCTCCCGCTCACCCCCAGAATGCTTCCCCAGAGGATTCTCAGGAGGAAGCTCAAGGCAGGGACAACACCAAAGGCAAGGAGCTTCCCTGAGTCTCTGCTTTCAGCTCCCTGCTGTTGGGCTGGGGGCAAGGGAAAAGGAGCTGCCAAGCCTGGGCAAGAGCCAGAGACTCCCAAGGCCACGCAGAGACCAGCAGGTCTGCGAGGAAGCTCAGGAAGTGCCTTCCTGCACTCTCTGCCCACGCACAGCACCAGCAGCACCTCTGCTGGCCCCATCCGGCTCTCTCCCAGCTGCTCCACAGCACCTGCCAACATACAGATAGCCTTTGACGCTGCCCCACGGCCGGGGGGGTGTCCGTGGGGCAAAGCCAAGTGCATGGGGGGGGTCTGCGATGGGGGCTGGGAGCCAACGCTCCCCTAGGTAGACGTCACCTGCAGACACTCGACTGTCTCTGTGGAGGGGTCCTGAGGGGCTGCGAGCGCCCTCCAGCCGGGCACAGCCCTCACCACGGGGATGGCGCTGAGGAACGGCCACTGCTGCGGGAGGGGCTGCCAGGAGAAGGGGCGCAAATGCTGGGGGCTCCCGCGGGCCAGAGATGGCCCAGGCCAGGCCAAGCCTTCCTCAGAAGCTGCTGGCATCACAGAGGAGAGTCTGGCCCCATCCTCTTGACACCCTCCCTTCACATACTTGAACACGTTGATCACAACCCTTCTCAGTCTTCTCTCCTCCAGCCTCTACAGGCCCAGCTCTCGCAGCCTTTCTTCACAGGAGACATGCTCCAGGCAGCCCCTCATCCTCTTTGTAGCCCTCCGCTGGACTCTCTCCAGGAGTGCCATGTCTCTCTTGTCCTGCGGAGCCCAGAATTGGACACAGTACTCCAGGTGAGGCCTCACCAGGGCTGAGGAGAGGGCGAGGATCACCTCCCTCCACCTGCTGGCAACGCTCTCCCTAATGCACCCACCCCAGGATCCCATTGGCCTTCTTGGCCACAAGGGCACACTGCTGCCTCATGCTTCACTTGGTGTCCACCAGCACTCCCAGCTCCTTCTCTCCAGAGATCCTTTCCAGCAGGTCACCCCCCAACCTGTCCTGGGCCATGGAGTTCGTCCTCCCTAGGTGCAGGACCCTGCACTTGCCCTTGTTGAACTTCAGGAGAGTCCTCTCCACCCAGCTCTCCAACCTGTCCATGCCCCTCTGAATGGCAGCACAGCCTTCTGCTGTGTCACCACTAGCTACAGGCCTCCCACTAGACTCTGCACCACTGACCACAACCCTCGGAGCTCGGCCATCCAGCCAGTTCTCAACCCACCTCCCTGGCCACTTGGCCAACCCACACTCCCTGAGTTTACCTAGGAGGAAGGGATGCGAGGCAGTGTCCAAGGCCTTGCTGAAGTCCAGGCAGACAACACCCACTGCTCTGCCCTCATCTCCCCAGCCAGTCATCCCCTTCGAGAAGGCCGTCAGGTTGGTCCAGCATGAGGTCCCTTTGGTGAGTCCACGCTGACTACTCCTGACCACCTCCTTGTCCCCCTCCACGCCAGCGCCCATGCTCTGCCATGGCCCCGCCCCTCCCCTCTCTGCCCCCCCACCCCTCCTCGCCCCCCCCCACACTGCGCACGCGCACTGCCGCCCCCTGCCTGTCCCTCCTGCAGGTCCCGCCCCGGGAGGCCCCGCCCCCTCCGGAGCGAATGGGGGAGCGCGGGGTGGGCGGGGCGGGGGCGCTGGAGGCGTCACTTCCGGCGCGGGGGCGGGGCTGTGTGGGCGTGGCCGCCGGCCCTGGTGCCGCTGTGGAGGCCGGGGAGAAGCAGCGGAGCCAAAATGGTTGTTGCCGGCTGCTGCGCCGGGAGCCCCGAGCGCCGCCGCCGCCGCCTGTGGTGCGCTGGCGGTGCGGGAGCCGGCGGGGTCCCGGGGGCTGGGGCGGAGCGGGGAGCGCGGGGGCCCCGCTCTGGCCGGCGGCCCCGGGGCGGCGGGAGTTGTCCTCCGGGGGAGCCTGCGCGGGAGAGGGAGACGCTGCGGCCGGGAGCTGCTGCCGGCTGCCGTGGCCAGGGACGGGCAGGAAAGAGGGCTGTGCAAAGGGCAGGGCCTGAGCGCCTGCCTGCCTGTGCAGGGCTCTAGCGCCTGTTGCACAGCCTCCTTGTTGCGCTGCCCTTGCTAAGGAGGAAAGTCAAAGGTGGGGCACAAATGGGCTCTGCCCTCGCTAGACCGAGGAGAGGGATGCGAGCACCCCCTGGCGTGGAGAGCGTTTTCAGGAGGTTCTCCGGCCGGAGCCCGGGTTTCCTCTTGGTTTCCAATATTCCTCAGCACCAGTGTCCTTGTTCCTTTCTCCCAGGCCCTTGGTTAAACCTCCGGTGTCAAGACCGAGCGTAACCCTCTCCGGGAGGTGTGCATTGCTGTGGGGGGAGCTAAGCATAGATGGATTTTTCCTTGCTTCTGCCTTGCGTCCATGCATGTTCGCGGGCTCTGGCTGCTGTAGAAAGTCCAGTTTTCCCCTTTCCTTCCCCAAATTGTGAAGAGAAAATGGATCTTCCTGTGTCATCAAGGTACTTCTCATCCCTCAAGCGTTTGACAAAGGGCTGAACGAGGCTCTCACGGACGGTGAGCGCTCTCCAAAAACTGGAGCAGGGCGTGCTTCTGTTCAAGAGCGGGTGTTGTTCCCACAGCCAGGTACTGAAACTCTATTTCTCCCTGCAGGTCACCTGGAGGCGGTTGAATTGTACTTAGCCTCTGCTGGACGGCTGATGCTGGCAAGCAGTGCCTGGAGGCAGCTCGACTGAAACTTGTGTTGTGCTAAAGGTTCAACTGGAGGACACAGCAATGTGTTGCCTGCTTGAGTTTGGCCTTCTGAAAAAAACAGAATACGCAGAATGAGAAGATGTTTTTATGGGAGAAGATTTTTTGTCCAGGGGTGATAGTACAGGCTGGCTTTGGGAGCAAAAGCGTGGAGAAGAAGGGATTTTTGGTGAAGAAAGCCTGACGAAGCCTTCCAGTGTTTCCTTGTCGTTTTGAAAGCAGCTAGAAGAGACCTGAGAAAGCGCTTTCAGTCTGTGCTGCTGTAGCAGAACTCTTTGCAAGACTCCAGCTTTGTTTCAGCTGGCAAAATGTTTCAGCTGACTGTTGCCTTCTGCCTAGTGCGGAAGTGTGCAGCTGAGACTTGTGGAAAGACCTGGTTCCTGAGCCCTGCTTTAGCAGCAGGTGATTAAAGTGGGAGGCTGTGAGTTGCTTTTCTGTCTTTTATTGTGTGTGCTACGTGGACTTTTCTTTTCCTGGAGCTTGCAGTAGGGAGTGAGGTACATGTTTGCTTCTGAGGGTAGATGGCTTAGTACTCTTTAGGCTGTTGCTTTCCTTGAGGAGGAGGCAAGCTTGGCGTCTAGGTGGGGGTACTTTCTTGCCAGTAAAGCCCCCAGCCGTTGGGTGCTAGAAGGGAGTGTTACTGGAAGGCATGTGAGAAAGAGGCCAGAGATGGTGTGGTGGGCGAAGTAGCTGTGTGTGAGCGGTGTGTTGCCCGGGCGAGGTGTGGGGGGTGTTGCTGAGCTGCTGCAGCGGTGGCAGTAGCTGCGCTGGAGGGATCTTCCTGTGTTTCTGTCGGAGGTGATGGGTGAGGTGCTTGGAGGGGAGGACTTTGGGACGCGAAAGGTAACGTTGGGAGTGTGGGCCCTGTGCAGGGAAGTCAGTGTCTGAGAGGCTGCTCTGTGGCTGCCCAAGGCTGTTCTGCCTGTTCTTTCCTCAGCATCGAGCCACGTGTGGAGGAGCCTGGCCAGCCTTGAGCAAGGAAGAGAAAACCCAGAGTTCCACCTTATTCAGGTAATGAATAAGGCGCACCTTATTGTTCTGAGGTGTCACGTACCTTGGAAAACTCTGGTTCTTCTACTGAAGCGTTGTTACTGAAGTTGTGAGGGTTTTCATGCATTCTTTTCTCTTTGGGAGTGTCTGTGTGTCCAGGGGCCTGAGGAGGTATGGTGGGGGCTAGCCCCAGGCAGGACAGTATGTGTGCTGAGTGAATAGGCACTATTTCTCCTGCCAGCAGTAGAGATGCCCAAGTCAGTAGACTCCAGGCATTGTTTTCTGGTTGTGTGCCTCTACCCATGGGCAGCAGCGAGAGCATTTCAGCTGGCAGGCTCAAATCTTTTGGTCGAGGAAGTCTAAATCAGCCAGAGCATTTCTGCTATGTTATGCAGAGAACTGACTTTATCCCCACACAAAGGGGGCCAGAGGGTGACCTTTGTGTTCGATAAGTAGCCATAGGCATTAGCTAGACGTGTCACTTGAATTTGGATTTCAGTTCATTGCTGCATCACTCTGCTAAATCAAAAGTCCCGTGTAACATCAAATGTCTTCAAAATAAGCTTTTCTCTTCAACATGACACTCTCCGTATGTGTGGAATATCTGAAAGAACCTGGTCAGTGAGTACTGGACTCTGACGTAAAGGAGCAGCAAGACTCAGGGCACTGCCTGCAGGCGCCAGGATGAGATGAGCGACTCCAAAGTGAAAGACAGTTGGGAATCAGAGGACATCTGAGAGCTGCCAGTGGGGAGGAATCTTGAGAGCCCTTGACACAGTCGGTCTGTGGCTGCAGGGCACTGCTGCGCTGGTTCCCGGAGGGTTCTTCTAAAGGCAGCACCTTGCACAGCTGAGAGGGGCTGTCAGGGTGGCTCTCGGAGCTTCTCCTGTGTGGAGCAGGAGGTGCTTTAGATCAGGGATGCCCAGCCACACCGTCTCAGGGACAGGGCACGACGGTTACCTTCTGCCGGGGATGGTGCAGGGGTGTGAAGCCAGGGAGTGCGCCCAGGTCTGCACGGGCTGTAATTCAGAGCAGTGTGCCTGCATGCCAGGGGGCTGTGTGCATCAGGACCATGCCTTGCAGGTGGGCAAGGAGCCCTCAGGCTCTTGCCACGCTGTGGGAGAGGCGCTAGCCTCTCAGAGGACTGGGAGGAGGAGGCACAGATCCCTTGCAAAGTGAAGGTGCTGCTGACATGTGCCTGGGGCCAGGGCCATGGAACCTGCTAGGCCCTCTCCCAGCTGCTGGGAAGGCACTACAGAAGCAGACAAATCCCAGGGAAAAAACCTTCCGCATGTTCCTGGGAGTCAATGGAAGGGTCACTTCTGTTTGAGAACATGAGAGGGCAGCAGCAGGGAGGTGGCTGGGGTTTGTGCTTGTGAGAGGACTTCTGCCTGAGTAGCGGACAGGCCAGCAGCAGGAGCAGCATCAGCTAAGCCGCTGTGAGGTCCCTTCAGTCTGAGCAGCTGATCAGCAGGGAGAGGGCTGGGAAATTGCTTGTGGGGACACTTCTGTCTCTGTAGATGAGAGGCCAGAAATGCGCTGGCCTTGCAGGGCTGTTCCCTGCTGGGCTGGGGCACTCCGGGGAGGCCTGAGCCGCTCCCAGGTGGTGCTGGGCAGGGGGCTTGTGTGGGCTCCCACTGCCATGGATCCAGCAGGCTGCCTGGAGTCCACTGAGTAGACTCAGCACTGAGTTCACGCAAGCAGGGGTTTGGTTGGTTTGGTTGGGATTGTCTTTCCACACTGAAATAGAGACTGCTGTTACACTTAAAAACAAGATTTATCAGCTCGTTCCGATGAACCGCACACCACACGCAGCCGTGACAACACAGCTCATGCAGTTGGGTGGTGACTCTGTTCACTTGTGTGGGGACAAGTGCTCTGTCATTCTATATATATATATATATATATATAAATATATAAATATATAATATATATATAGATATGTATATACACACATACACATGTATATATATGTTTGTACATAGACATATATAGACACTATATGTATGGTGTCTAGGAACTACAGAAGGCATTCCTGATGATCAGCTGTTTTTATTCTTAGGAGAATAGGGCTTTTCACCATTGCAGAAATAGCCTCAGGCAAGTCAGGGGATTCAGGGGTGCTTTGTGCAGACTGTTTGTAGAGTCTCCTTAGTTGGGTGGTAGGATGGAGTTTTAAGCAAATAGCGTGTTGCCATTAAATCGAAAAATGCAAGATAAGGCATTCCAGCCCTAATTTAGAAGCTGTACTAGTGCAAGTGAGGCATGTGGACTATTCAGGGGAGTGAACTCATCTCTCTTGTCTTTCCGACAGGATAAACCATATCATAACAGAGGATGCACTGCATAGTGATGAAGAATCACCTTCAGGGTTTGAAGATGAGTTATCTCATCAGATGCCCGGTAGACGAAACAGGTAAATGTCTGGGTCCTTTGGATTCCAACTCTTGAGAGTGCTGGGTCTTTGTAAACAGTCCTTGCTGTTGTCAGCGTGAGGAGATGTAGAGGAGGGAGTAAAGACAAGTTTGTCAGGGAGGGAGGGTTATCTCAATACATGCACGAAGTAAGCGCAAAGATAAATCTAGGTACAGGAAAGTACATTGCTATTGTGGATCAAATGGAAGGACCCAGCTGCCTTTTCCTGCACATAAAAGATCCACAGACTATTGGGAGCCGTTGATTTAATCCAGGGTATTGCTTCAGTAACTCAAGCCCAAAGAAATGTGCTGTCTATCCTTTTAGATAAAAAACCTATACAGATTTGTGTAGCCCTCTTTGCCCTTCCCACTTCCAGCATTGTTAAAACAGCAGTGAATTATGTAGTGGGAATAACATTGCACAATTGCATGTGTTTCGATCCCCCCCCTTTTTTCCCTAAAAAGGCTACTCTGCTCCCGGCATCACGAAAATGAGTGTCTGGGTGGTGAAGAAATCCCGGCGGGTGCGTGCTGAGGGAGAAAGTTGTACTTCTCCCCCGGATCAGTCACCTGAGCCCTAGTCCCTGCATGCATTTGGCTGGCCAGTGGCCATGCGTTATGTGAGAACCATCACTTGCCTAGACAACATAGTGGGGAACCAGCGGACATGGTGGGGCTTGGCAGGATTGCTTAGGGGAGGTGTGGTACGAGTCAGCCAGAAAATGGGCTGTGGTAGTCTTCCTGATCCCAGAAGAGCTTATGACCTGCTGGAGGATGGAGACTATTAACAACAACAAAAGTGGCGGGGAAGGGGGAAAGAGAAGAAGAAAAGATTAACATCTCTGTCTTCCTTGCTAACTTTATTTGTAAACCTCTTTTTTTGCAATTGCTGTTGTTGAAATGCTGGTTGCCAGCCAGCATGGTCCAGGGCAGGGCTCTAAACAGCTGGAGAGCCAGGCTACAGGCCAAGGTCTCCTTTGGAGCCTGCAGCGAGACGTGCTTGGGAAAAGTTGGCAGTTCATACCCTGGGCCTGTCAGGTCTGCTTGTTAACACCACATCCCCACCACCTGTCGGGGCTCTGCTTGGGCCTTTGGAGGAGCTTGTTGGAAGTTGTGGAGGCTTTGTGGGGACCCCCGAGGAACTAGACAGTGCTTGCTGCTAGCAGGAAAGGAGAGCTAGGCAAGGACAACTGCAGGAGGCCTTAACTTCTCCTGGGAAGTTGTAGCTAGGTGTGGCTGCTGCTAACGAGCAGCACCTGGGTTGCCCCTGAGGAGAGGGAGTTGGGGCTTTTGATCCAGGTGGCACCACCTTGATTGGGTGGGTCAAGCACCCTGTGAGTCACTGCTAGGCAGAGGCCTCTAGAAGAGCCAGGCCTAGAGCACAGTGAACAGAGGCAGCAGTTTGTGCAGGAGGTGCTTTCCATTTCTGGTAGTGGTGTGTGCTTCCTCAGGTGTGGTCATGACATGCTGCAGAGCACCTTCCCCAGTGGCTGCTGGAGGTGCTGCATCACCTGTGTCTGAAGCTTCATCCCAGACAGACCCTCTGAGAGCAGATGCAGCTGTAGAGGTGTCAGGCTGCAGGGAGTGCCTAGGGCCTCTCTGTGAGGCCTGGGCTGACAGTCAGCTCTCCTGCAGAAGGTGTGCTGTGGCTGATCAGTTGTATTGGCAGGTAAAGGAGTCAGTCAGGGAGGAAGTCAGTAGGCTGCGTAGCATCCAAGAAGATGAGTAAGAGATGGACAGGGTATTCTCGGAGGCTGTGCAGCTCCAGGAGTCCCCACCCCGCACTGCAATGGAGTTGCTGGAGGGCTCTGCACCGTGTGAAACAGTACATCATAACACTGTTGAAGAAGGCTGGAAAGTGGTCACTTCTTGTAGCAGGAGAAAGGCTCTTGCTCCCCCTCAAGACTTGCCTTTGAGGAACAAGTTTCGTGCCCTGCAGGCTGAGGAGGAGCTGGGCATGACTTCAAGGGAAGCTCCTGGCCTGACAGACCCCGTGCCATGTGGGAACACCTGGAAGAAGCGGCGAGTAATTGTGGGTGACTCCCTGCTGCAGGGGACAGAGGCACCTATCTGCCGACCAGACCTCTTGTCTAGAGAGGTTTGCTGCCTGCCAGGGGCTCGAATAAGAGATGTCATGGAAAGACTGCCAAGGATCTTCTTACACCTCTCCTGAGAAGCCTGCATGCTCGATTGGCTCTCTGAAATGCCTGTACACCGATGCAGGCAGCAAGGGGAATAAGCAGGAAGCATTAGAGCTCTTGTGGGGTTGCAGGGCCATGGTCTCGTTGCAGTTACAGAAACATGGTGGGATAGCTCACATGACTGGAATGCTGTCATGGATGGCTCTGTGCTTTTTCAGAAAGACAGGCCAGGAAGGCGAGGTGGTGGAGTTGGTCTTCATGTGAGGGAGCAACTAGAATGTGTGGAGCTCTGCCTGGGGGTGGCTGAAGAGCAAGTTGAGAGCGTATGGGTCAGGATTAAAGGGCAGGCTAGCATGGGTGACACGGTGGTGGGGGTTTACTGCAGGCCACCTGATCAGGAAGAGGAAGTTGATGAGGCCTTCTAGAGAGCTGGAAGTAGCCTCACGATCACAGGCCCTGGTTCTCCTGGGAGGCTTCAACCACCCTGACATCTGCCGGGAAGAGAGCACAGCTAGGCACAAACAGTCGAGGAGGTTCCTGCAGAGCACTGAGGATAACTTCTTGACCCAGGTGGCAGAGACGCCAACAAGGAGAGGTGTGCTGCTAGACCTTGTCAAAGACAAAGAAAGTCTGGTTGGAAATGTGAAGGTTGGGGGCAGCCTTGGCTGCAGTGCCCAGGAGATGGTGGAGTTCAGGATGCTGTGAGGAGGGAGCAGGGCAATAAGTAAGACCACAACGCTGGACTTGAGGAGAGCTAACTTTGGCCTCTTGAGGGACCTACTTGGAGGACTCTCATGGGGTAGGGCCCTAGAAGGAAGGTGGGTCCAGGAGAGCTGGTTAATAGTCAAGTATCACTTCCTCCAGGCTCAAGAGCAGTGCATGCCTCTGAGTAAGAAGTCCAGCAAAGGGGGCAGGAGAGCTGCCTGGCTGAGCAAGGAACTCCTGGCAAAACTCCCAACAGAAGAAGGCAGTCTACAGAATGTGGCAAAGGGGACAGGCCACTTGGGAGGAATATAGGGATACAGAGAAGGCAGAGTTGCTGAATGCCTTCTTTGCTTCAGTCTTTACTGCTAAGGCCAGCCCTGGGGAATTCCAGACCCTGGGGACAGGAGAGGAAGTCTGGAGAAAGGAAGACTCTCCCTTGGTCGAGGAGGATCGGGTTAGAGATCATTTGTGCAAACCTGACATCCACGGGCCCCGATGGGATGCAGCCATGAAGGCTGAGGGAGCTGGCAGATGTTATTACTAGGCCGCTCTCCATCATCTTGGAAAGGTCCTGGAGATCAGGAGAGGTGCCTGAGGACTGGAAGAAAGCCAGTGTCACCCCAGGCTTCCAAAAGGGCAAGAAGGAGGAGGCAGGAAACTACAGGCCTGTCAGCCTGCCCTCCATCCCTGGAAAGGTGATGGAACAGCTCCTCCTGGAGGTCATCACTAAGCATGTGGAGGACAAGAAGGTGATCAGGAGTAGTCAGCATGGACTCACCAAAGGGAAATCATGCTGGACCAATCTGATAGCCTTCTCGGAGGGGATGACTGGCTGGGGAGATGAGGGCAGAGCAGTGGATGTTGTCTGCCCGGACTTCAGCAAGGCCTTGGACACTGCCTCGCATCCCTTCCTCCTAGGTAAACTCAGGGAGTGTGGGTTGGCTGAGTGGCCAGGGAGGTGGGTTGAGAACTGGCTGGATGGCCGAGCTCCGAGGGTTGTGGTCAGTGGAGCAGAGTCTAGTGGGAGGCCTGTAGCTAGCGGTGTCCCCCAGGGTCAGTACTGGGTCCGGTCTTGTTCAACGTATTCATCGATGACCTGGATGAAGGGACAGAGTGCACTCTTAGGAAGTTTGCTGATGAGACTGAAGTGAGAGGAGTGGCTGACACAGCAGAAGGCTGTGCTGCCATTCAGCAGGACGTGGACAGGCTGGAGAGTTGGGTGGGGAGGAACCTCCTGAAGTTCAACAAGGGCAAGTGCAGGGTCCTGCACCTAGGGAGGACGAACTCCATGGCCCAGGACAGGTTGGGGGGTGACCTGCTGGAAAGGATCTCTGGAGAGAAGGAGCTGGGAGTGCTGGTGGACACCAAGTGAAGCATGAGGCAGCAGTGTGCCCTTGTGGCCAAGAAGGCCAATGGGATCCTGGGGTGGGTGCATTAGGGAGAGCGTTGCCAGCAGGTGGAGGGAGGTGATCCTCGCCCTCTCCTCAGCCCTGGTGAGGCCTCACCTGGAGTACTGTGTCCAATTCTGGGCTCCGCAGGACAAGAGAGACATGGCGCTACTGGAGAGAGTCCAGCGGAGGGCTACAAAGAGGATGAGGGGCTGCCTGGAGCATGTCTCCTGTGAAGAAAGGCTGCGAGAGCGGGCCTGCAGAGCTTGGAGGAGAGAAGACCGAGAGGGGATCTCATCAATGCGTACAAGTATGTGAAGGGAGGGTGTCAAGAGGACGGGGCCAGACTCTTCACTGTGGTGCCCAGCAACAGGACAAGAGGCAATGGGCACAAACTGAACCACAGGAAGTTCCATCTGAACAGGAGGAAAAACTTCTTGACGGGGAAGGGTGACGGAGCACTGGCACAGGTTGCCCAGAGAGGCTGTGGGAGCACTGGCACAGGTTGCCCAGAGAGGCTGTGCAGTCTCCTTCCCTGGAGATATTCAAAACCCTCCTGGATGCGATCCTGGGCCATGGGCTCTAGAGGACCCTGCTTGAGCAGGGGGGTTTCACTGGATGATCTCCCGAGGTCCCTTCCAACCTTGGCCATTCGGTGATTCTGTGATTCTTTACTCTCATAGGATTAATTGACTCAGGTGAGGAAGGTGGGATTGGTGGTTAAGGAGGTGGCCTGGTTTTAATGTGCTGCCTGTTATTTCTGCCTTAATATCCACGTTTTCTTTTGGATTGAATGACCTCAAGTAAGGATGTTGCGCATGACCGTATTTTCTGCTCCAAATTGAAAGTCAGGATGTTGCTGGCAGCTCAGGGAGCTGGAAGATGCTGCTCATAAACCTCTCTGCATGGCAAGAACTCCTGCTGACCTTAGTGGGATTCAGACCGTGGGTTTCATCGCCTCGGAAGACTCTGTAGCTCCCAGGAGATGGCTCTGCATCAGCCTGACTGCAGGTCATGCACTTTTTCTGGCCTCCTTTTGTTATAATGGGGTAACGCAACCAAAGTTTCTTTGCGGCAAGAAAGGTGTTTCTTTTCTTTCATTTAACTTGAGGGGAACAGTTACAGTACACTTGTCGATTAATATGAACATTTCCTTTAGCTGGGTACGTTTACCAAACATAACCAGTCCGACAGCCTGTCATGCTGCACTGTAGGTGCTATAAAGCATTTCAACTCTCAGAAGCCTTCTCTGTCTACAGCCGTCTCTTTGTCTCAAGGAGCCGGATAAAGCACCAATAGGCTTAGTGATGTTTTGTTCCTTTTTACTTTTAGGCAGGCAATCTGTGCTGTTGTTTGGCAGCATCTGGACCTTTAGGAGAAGCACCTGAGAGCTGTGAAAGTGCGGACAGACCTGTTAGGTGGCTGGATGCTCCTCTGTCACATAAGAGGATTATCTCTAGTTGCCTGGTGTGAGGGCTGCCTCTGTGGTCATCTCCCAAGAATGTCTAGTTACTGCTAGCACTTTCCACCTGGGGACCAGGACTGTGTGAGTCTTGAGGATGTGATCAGATGCAGAGAGAAATGCATCCCGTGAAAGAGTGCTTGCTGCTTTGTTCATGAGGTAGAGGCTGGTCTGCTTATGTGCTTGAGGTATCATGTGGAGGCAATGGCTTGTGGTCTGCCCGAGCAAGGAACGTGGTCCAAAGGAGCCTCTGGAAAGGAGAGAGCAGGCTGTGAGCTGGGGAGCTCTTCAGAGAGCTTGAAGGCTGGTCACCTCCTCTAAAATTAACTTTGAAACTGTGATTCATAGCCAGGCTTCTTTGACAGGGCCTGCCCTCACCTTGTCTGACTGCGTTGTGCTGCTTGTGCTCCAGGCTGACTTGGGCACAAGCCCACCCTGAACTGAAAACTCGGCAGTCCCGGGGGTGTAGCAGTGCACCCAGGCTCACCCCCCTTGCTGAAGGGCTCGGCTTCTTTTCTCAAGCACACCCCGAGCCGCTGTGAGGCTCCTGAGGAGTGACCTTGCATCTCAGGAGCTCTGAAGTCAGGCAGAGGTTAAGGTCTGCTTCTGTTTGTGCAGCTAGGTCTTGAATGTAATCAAAGCAGAAATTGTACTTTCGTGTTAAGCAACGGGTTTGTCTTGGTAGGTGTGTTCTGACACTTAGTGCTGTGTGGTTGCTGCACAGTTTTCAGCTGACATCCTGTTTACATGTGCTCCCGTGTGTTAGTTTGCAGAGATCCATAGTTATGAGCTCCACAGCAGCCTCTTCTACATGCCTCAAGGTTCTCATACCAACTTCCTTGTCACCAGCATCTGGGAAGGCCAGAGGACAGCACCAACTGTCACTTATACTCCCCATGCCCACGTATGCTGGGAGGATATGGGAGTCTCATTGAAAGCTCCGCTTACAACATTATTGCAGAGCAGTGCAGCACAGGCACCAGTTGTGTTGCTTGCAACTCCAGGCGTATGGCTCCGTAGATACTATTGAGTTTCGTTTCATTTGCCTTTCCCACTTTCATTTTCATTTCTGTGCCCTTGAAGCACCTGGGTGCTGTGCTGTCCCAAGCAACCGGATGCTGTTGTCACTAGGGCACCCTACCGGCATCTCGTACAGTTTGCTTAGGCAGAAAACAATCCTGACAACTTGTGTCTAAACTGTTTTCTGAGTCAAGAGATTGCCTTGGAGCCAGCCTTGCCCACGTTCCCCCACACAGAGGCTTATTAGGCAGATCTACAAATTTGCCTAGGAGAATCACTCCAGGGACTTTGAGGTGGCTATTTATAGCCTGACTTCAGTGTATGCAGGCGTGTCACGTAGAAGGCAGTCAGGATGGGTGCACTAAAAGCCTGCCTGCCGACAGTTTGCCACTGCCAAGTGTAGTGGTTACAGTTTTCAGAAGAGAAATCGATTGAGCGTTTCCATGCCTTGACTACAGTGTCAGCTCTTTCTTCATAAAGGCCAAAGCTTTACAAATTAGGAAGCTAAATTCCATCTTGTGTTTCAGTGACTTTAGGAAGACAGCTACCTTGATTTCTGTCAGCACGCTTCCGTCGACATACAGCCTTCACTTTCCAGCCTGCTGAGAGCTGGCATTAAAGGAAGGTGTTGACAAGATGAAACAAGTTACTCTCCAGCTGATGATGTTTTCCTGACTATGGAAGCAAAATTCCTGACTGGATACTGTTTCCATCAAATGCTTTGAAAGTGCATAACTTGGATAGTGTTGGTAAACTCCTTCTAAGGCTGAATACTGAAATTCCAGTGTGTCAACAGTTCCTGGCATCAAAGCAGGTCCATCTTCTCACAGACGGCTCGAGTAGTTCAAGGCTAAGGCCCCAGGTCAGGGGTCAGTGCTGGCCCTGGAAACAGTCCTCCCTTTCGTCAGGATCGGAGAAGCCTTGTCGCTCTCTGATGTCCAGGAGCCAGGGTGCCAAGTTCCCGCCTTATTTTTTCAGAGAGGATGAGAAAAAAAACGGATTTGGGATATAATAGTTAACATTGGCCTCCTCAAAGAGTTCAAAGCCCTCCAGCCCAAGTAGCACTGCCTCAAACCCTGACACCTTTGAGCCTCTACCTGAAGCCTTTCTTGCAGCTCCTTCAAATAGCATGACTAATGCTGTCCTGCTATCTGAAACCTTGCAGCTTCTCCGCAAACTAGTGCTGCTCCCACGCAGTCCATCTGCCTCCTCCCATTTCCACTTCATGTCTTCAGCAGCTCACTAAACTCAGCCCACTAGTCAGTCCTCACCCATGTATCTGATCTATCTCCAGATGGACAGGCAGGAGGACTTGACAGGAAAGCCTGCCATTCCTTCCTAAAAGGATGTCAGTTCCTGGATTTGGTCTCCCCGCATTTTTCACAATAGCTGAAGAGAAAGTCTACAGCTGGCAGCAAGAAAAAGGTTTTCTGCATGGCCAGATAACCACTTAAATCTCAACTAGAAAAGCTAGCCTGCTGTTTTCTAGAAGAGAATTTCAAAGCAGCAAATCCTGTGAAGGTTTTTGTTTCATTGTTTTCAGCAATGTTTACGTTGTTGAAACCAAAGAACTTAAACCCGTAGTTCATCCTACTGTGGGTTGAGTTTTGCTGACCCAGGATGCATACAGCTAATCGTTAAATCTACAGATAGCACTCCCATCAAGGAAACAGCTGGTCTTTCAAGCAACAAATGACAAGTGACTTCCACTAGATAAACCTGGCCTGCTTAGAAACCGCTCAAGCTGGCATGTACAGAGAACACACAGACAACAGCCTCCCCAAACCCGCCTTTTTAAACCAGAAGACTGGTTTTAGGGAGTCTGCTCCCCTTTTTTATTACAGCAGACACTAAGCCTTCAAGCCTGACAAGGCATTGTTTATATTTGGAATCCACGTACGTTTGGCATTTTATCCATTCTTAAGAAACTTCTTTTTTTCTACTCCTAGAAAAGCTCAGTCCTGACAGACGTTTTGCAAGCGCACAAATGTATTGATTCCTCAGGTCTCTTCTCCTGCAAACAGGTGAGTCAGCATTTGTAGTTCTAACACAGCCTCCATTGCCTTGGATGTCACACTTTGAATCTGTCACCAGACTTCTGGATAAAGCAATGGAAGAATGACCATTTCTCTTCTAAAAGCTGAAATTTGGTCAAAGAGACCACCCACACCATCAAAGTGTACCTCAAGATGAATTCCACACAAGCCATGTGTCAAAGAAAGGTAAAGAAACTCCATCATTGTCTCCATACGTTTTCTGCTATGGGGGCTTTCTTTCTGAATAACCTACTGTAAAGCAGGGGCACCGTGGGATTTTACATTAGAATCTTTGGAGTTTGCTCCTAACCCCTCCAAAGAAATCTAACTGCGCTTGAAGAATCTGTTCTAAAAGAGAGCCCACTTAAAGCCATCAGTGCCAACAGATTAAATGTTATGCCAGTGGATTAAATACTGCCCCCATTTAGATTCCATAGGAGAGCAGGGAGGGGAACCCTTCACAGTCAGGCAGCTGCTCCTCGTCTTCAGTAATTTCCTCTCTCCCCTGTTCTCTAATGACACTCACCTTCTGGAAGCTCTGTTAGGGCTCTGCTTCCTATGCCTCTGAAAATGTTCCTCATCATTAGAGGAGGAGGATGGGGAAGTACTGTTGTAGAGTTCATCTTTCCATCTGAAAGCATTGGAAAGGCAACAACAAAAACAAGGTTAAGAACACACTAAGTCCTGCCAAGACTCAAGGGAGCGCTCTCAGAATGTCCTGTGAGAGCTATGAATTTTCCAGTCCGTTTTATTCCTCAGGCATGTGATTTCAAAAAGCATTACGAGTTTTCCCTTGTGAGAGCAAAATTCAGTCTTTCTTGGGAAGGGGAAATGTTGAACTATGACTTCTCTGTGTCTCTGCCTTGGTTTTCCTCACAGTTTGCCTCTTTGCCACAGGTAGAGCAGGCAGTGGTGCATGGAGCTTGGAAAGCAGATGCAGATCTATTCAAAGGCAGCACCAGCTGGGTCTAGCAGCCTGCCAGTGGAAAGGCGTGCCTGGACATAAGTTCTCAGTCTTCTTTAACGTCATGGCAGGCTACAAAATAGATGGCGTAAAAAACCAAGTGACAATAGAGATTATCTGATGCCATACATAACGCTGAAGTACTGACCGAGCTGCATACCCAGTTCTGCCTGTAAGCTAACAGTTGGTTCCAGCTTCTTTATTGACCCTAAGGACAGATGAGCTGCTCTGAATTTGCCATAGAAACAAGAACTGAGTTCCACCTCTGAGTCAAATGAAAAAGTTTTCATGAACCCTTTCTGAATCGTGGTGAACCCTTTCTGAATCGTGAGACGGAAGAGACTAAGAACACTGGAAAACTTCTACACAGACTCTTCTGCTAAGTCTAACTAAATTACCTCCCTGGTTTCCGAAATCCTTGGCTATCCTTGACGATTAAATAGTCTGATGAAGATTTTGAGAAGCGGCTTGTGGCTTCAAGTGCAGAACAAAAGGATTTCAGGTACAGAATCTCAGCCAACACTTCCTGAATCATGTCATCCCTGACCTCAGGCGTTGCATTTTTTGAAATCACTAGCTCTTGGAAGGTATTCTGTCTCCCAAGAAAAAGATCTTGCTTCCTTTGTACCTTCACACTGTCACAGTTACCATACTACAATGATTCTGTAATTACCACCCATGTGAAAATCCTTTAAAGCATTTTGGGGTGTTGTGACTGACACTACGACTGATAAAGAAGAACGATCGTTAGCCATACGCTTACCGATTAGGTCTTTTGCAGCAAAGGCTTCATGACTGGGCACTTCTCAATGTGCACGTTTGTGTGACTGGAGAAGACCAGCCTGCACACAATATCTTACTTTGTCTGAAAGCAAAGAATTCAGAAGAGTGTTACAAGCGCCTTCAAGATAAATCAGGTTAGCCGTGAGGCAGAACATGCGAGGTGTTTCACCCATCTCTTTTTGGACCACAGGGACGTTTCAAGTGTCTTTTATCAATGCACAAGTCAAGTGGACTACACACAGGCCTGCTTTTTCAGGAGGACTAAAAGTCACCCCAGAGAGAGCGAGGAAGCTGGTTTGGGTACTGTTCTTTGAGGGATACCCAGGCCATTGTTTTAACTCTGTGTGGAGAGCTTTAACTGAAAGCCGGGAAGTTTGATATGGGAACAGTAAAACTCAGTCGGTAACTCTTTGGTAAAAGTAGTGCAGTGAAATGGAAACGGTATTACCCAGCGCAGACTCCGAGTAGGAAAAGCTGAATTATAGAGAGTAGGCCTGTGGAAGTCACACTCTAGCAGTTAGCATTACATCTGCAGTAGACCTCTGATACCCTTTAGACACAGACCAGTGTATCTAAAAAAAGGAAAACAGCAAGGAGTAGGCCAAGTGACAAAGAAATACAGCGTGTGCAGAGACCTGCATCTAGCAAAACCAGGGAACTTGACTTGCAGAATGACAGCAAGAAATTTAAAGAAAAGTAGCGTGGGTGTTCATATGCTTTTCCTTCCTGAAATTATATCCTGCTTGTACACAAGAAATCAGCCCTTCACAGGAATTGCGCATATAACCTACTTTCCAAGGGAGCTTGACAGCATTCAACAGTTTTCCTTGGTCTAAGCTCTTAGGGCATTCAAGAATCTTTGTCATTTTCTGCTTCTCAGTCTTAGCTTTCTTCTGATGACACGATAATTACACTACGCGGACCAACATGCAACTGTTTAAATACTATTGGAAAGTATATCAAATCCAAAATGCACCATACAGGCACCTATGGGTTTTACTCTTGTCATCATGCCAAGGACACGCTAGACCTGGCAACCTGCAAAACCTCAAGAACAATATGGGCAAGACGCATTCCAGCAACTAGAAATCAGCACGGAGGAGCACGCATAGCGATTTGTCACTAGCCTCAGTGATAACAACGGACAAAACACCTTCCCCTTGCTTAGACAAGATTCAACTGCTGGGAAAGCAGTTATTTCTTGAAGTTATTCCTTGATATTCTGAGAAAATGTGTCCAGGAATTTTTTTCTTACTCTAGCGTGGTAATAAGTCTTGTAATCGAGTTACAAGGCTGAGCTCTGCCCCAGATGACATGAGCAACAACAGGCAAGTTCCCAACTGGAACATTCCCCAATGAGAAAAAACATACCCAATGCATGCAGGACAAGTTTATGCCATTAGCTTCTGTAAAGTACCTGGAAAGTCTTCCACCAAGATGTTTACATTCAGATTACCTCCTGACAATTCTTGCTGGGCTCCTCAAAACCCATGTCAGGCTACTGCTATAGTGAGAGCAGGGCTTATCATTCAGAGTAGGACTATCCATTGCCTTGTATGCCCACCTGCCAACAGCCAGCTGTCGCTTTTTCTGTTCTGCTAGGTTGTAAGCATTTGGGAAAGGCACTGATTTCTTCTGCTGACTCTCTGTCCTGAGCTTATGAGCAGGGCCCTGGAGTCCATGACTGTGGTCTGTAAGCTCTGTGGCGATAGACAAATGTGAAGAGAGAAAAATATCCAGCAGTTCAGCTCGTTTCCACTGTTTGTTTAAGGTAAGGCTTTGGGTCAGAAGCCAGTAAAGAAAATTGAAAGCCAGAACTAACCTACACTGCCCTCTTCATTGTTCGCAATTTCACAATGTCACCCCCAGATTTTTCAGTTTCTTTCTCGTACTTTCCTCCTCGGGTTTTCCTAATTAAAAGAGACAAGAAGGATCAGGCACAAACATGCAGCAAATCTGACAGGTGCACTCCCTGGACCACTTTGCAGACCCTCTTGCTGGGGGTAACTGCCTGCAGGTGTAGGGGATGCATTATGGGATTCCAGGAAGAACATCCTAAAATTGAGTGAGCCTTAATGGGGGATGTTTTGGAGGAGGCCCAAAGGCTGTGAAAGGGAGGGATCAAGCTGGTTTGGGGAGGAACCAATGTGGAGAAGCAGAGGGGGAAAAGGGATACAAGGGGCAGAGAGCTTCTGACCAGGTGCCTGGTCAGCAAGCTTCTCTAGCCATGCCCTGGGCCTGATAACTGCAGCCTGTCCTGTCTTCTTAAATCCCTTTTCCAACTCTTCTCCAGGGTGAGGAAACTCTCTACGCTGCGCGCATGTGTGTCTATGGAGGTCCAAGTGGCGGCCACTGGTGAAGGGGCCAGCGGTCACTGGGGCATGTGAGCTGAGGGTGCTCGCAACTGGAGAGAGCGAGTGTGTGCATTTGGTGTGCATGTGTATGTCAGTGTGTGGCATCACTAGCCAACATCAAGCTGGACAAGCCAGCGAGGGGGAGATGAGGTTTGGGAGTGAAGTCTTGGAGCAGCCCTAATTCTGGGCTGGATACTGGAGAGACCAGAGGCTCTGAGAGTAGGCTACTGGAGGGACCAGGGGCTCCAAGGCAGCAACCGGAGAGACTGTGCGGTCTGGGGGACAGCTGCTGGAAAGGCCATTGTGCTGGCCTTTTGTATGGGTATGTCTTGGGGAATGAGTGCCTAACAGGCCTTAATGGCCCTGACCAGCCTCACCTGCAGCCTCCACCCATACCCTCTGCCCATGGTGCCAGGGCATCACTGAAGACCAGCCCTGGACCTTCAGTCCCTGCCTGAGTGATGGTGTAGGAGGACTGGTCTCCAGCACAGCTGCAGCCATGTCCATGCCTGGCCATGGACCCTGAGAATCTGCACTCTGACCTGCAGACTGATTTCCAAGCCAGGCCTTGGACCTGCCTCCTCACAATGGATTTGCCCCACAATCACTGGACTGTGTCTGACACTGGTCACCCTCAACACACCTGAGGACTGACTTCTCGGCTTGACTGTGGACATGCCACATCACCACACACTTTCCTGATGGTCTGGATCCTTGCTTGAACCTGCACAGCATCCCTGCGCCTGCCCATATTTGCCTCGCTTGGGTACTGGGGGGTGGGCCCTGGCTGGCGAGGCCCCTGCCCTGGCAGCTGGGTTACTGCCTTTGGCTCTCCATTCCTGTGGGAGCAGCTGACCCTCACTGCTCCCCGACAGTGAGACCTCTGGGAGAGCAGGGCTCGAGGGCCCATTACTGCATAGTCTGAGCGTCTAAGGCCAGTTCCTGGTGTGATTGAGTGTGTAGGTGCGAGGGGACCTCCACCTGAACCCCACAACTGGAGTGGGGCTGTGGGTCTCTGGGGTTCACATGCCCAGAAACCAGTGACTGGGGAGACCAGGGGATCTAGGGCTGAGTGACTCAGTGGACCTGCCTGTCTAAGGCCAGACCTGGGTGGATCCATATCAATAGCTGTTTTTTTCCACTCATGGGCTTTCATCCTGATCAGTCGGAGAAAGGAACAGGATCTGGCCCGTGGTTGTGTTAGTGTTTGTGGGAGTGCTGTGTTTTCTGTGTTGATCTGTGTGGTCAGTGATAACTGAATGGAGGGTGTGTAGGTGTGCTTGTCTGCCTATTGGGAAAACAGGCTCAGCCTCGCTACTGCCTAGGCATGGAGACATGGAGCTGTGGCAGCCTCGCTTCCATTGGGCTGTTGGACTCAGTGTCTCCTACCTGAGTGCACCTACAAGGCTGAGTGGAGGCAAGCTCATGTGGGAGCTGCCACTGCTGCTCTCACTGCTGGCCTCCCTCTGTAGCACTGGCGCTGAAAAGCATCTGCCTAGAGGGGTATTATCCCAGCTGCTCAACTCCTCCTAAAAAGGCCAAAGGAAGATGGTTGGTGCCTCTTCCGAGCAGGGGCGACCAGCCTTTTGCTTGCCTTGGATTTCCCTGCGGGAAAGGGGAAGAGCTGTTAAATGCCACGGGCTATCCCACAGGCCTCTGTATGGCCACTGCAGCATACACAGCTCTGTCTGGATCACCTCTCCTTTCAGCTAGGAAGCTCAGGAGCAAGTGCAAGCCAGATCCTGGAGTGGGGAATCGAGGTCTCTGGGGGCTGCAGGGGCTCTCCCCCAGGGACCCCCCACCAAGGTAAACCCTGTCCCAGGGCCAGCACTGAACAGCCCAGGGACTGGCTAAGGCCCAGAGGGCAGAAGTGACATTCCCCAGACTTGTCTGCCAGCAGTGCGCTGCAGCTGGGAGAGAACCCAGGTGTCCAGGCTCCTAGTCAGCTCCTCCCCTCCTCTACCCCATAGACCCCTGCCCTTCCCCTTGCAGTGCCAACAGTGTGGACAGGTCTCTTATCCCCACTTGGAGTCCCAGGAATTAAGGGGGATCTTTGGCCACAGCATGCTGCATACTTCTGCAATGTGCCTGTTTAGTGGTTAATCCTCTTGCTCCAGACCAACCACGGGAGATATCTTGGGGACAAAGGCACTCGCACCAGCTCCGTGATTTCTGAGTCCAGCGAACCACATCTGTGTGTCAGAAGAGGAGCAACTCGGAATGTGTGAAATAACAAGAGAAGGGAAGAGAAGAAAGAGGGAAAACAAGAATCAGTGTAAACGCAGCAACTTTGGAAATTACTGTTGGTCTCGCTCATCTACTGACATAACTAAGGGCAAAGTGCAATGAACGCTAGCAGCATTGTGTTGATGTTTGGGGAAGTCCAGGTAAGCTGGTGCTGCTGGCTAGCTAGAGTGCCGAGGAAACTGCACGTTATCCTTGTACGTACCCTGAGATTTGCACTGTGGTCAGCTTCTATCACTTCCGCAGCACCTTTACTGAGGCAGCCTGAAAGAATGCAAACAGAAACGGAGTGCCCATACCTTCTGTGAGAATGGGTTGGGCTCTCAAGAACAATGGGTTGGGCTTTCTTTCCGCTCTGAAAGACGGAAAGAAACTCCCCTGATTCACCCGGGAAAGACATTTTCACAGCCAGTGGACAAGCTGCATCAATTTCCTGGCAAACATCAACAAGTCCTACAGTCTGTTCCAGCATGCATTTCCCCCAAACGCCTGGCCTGTTGTTTATTTGGGCTGCACTGACAGCAGATGCGCTGCTCTCCAGCAACTCCAGCCACAGCATGAGAAAGGCAGGAGCACAGCTCCCATCACCTTGCTCAGTGTGCACTCGAGAGGACCAGCAGGAGCAGGAGCAGGGTCCTGTTTTGCCTCTGCTCTCCTGCCTGCGGGATCTTGCAGTGAACTGCCAAATGCTTTGATTTCCTTTCCTTGTTAGGGGCACTAAACCCACCCACAGGTGCGCCTTGCTTCTCAGGCCTCTTTCAAGGAACACTGAGAAACCTTGAGGGCAGCTGCCACAGACCCAATCCCCATCAAAGCTGCCTTTCATTTACTGAGGGAAGGAGCTCATCACCAGGGCTTTCACACAGCCTCTGCTCTCAAACTGACTGCTGGCACTGCAATTTCTCACGTTGGACAAGGCTTCCTTGCCATAACTGGAGCGAAATTCCCCCGCAAGGCAATACAGTACCTGCTGACGTTCTGCCCACCAAGAGGATCAGGCTCTTGCTGAGAAGCACAGCCATCCTTCAGAGACGCCAACACGCCATGTTCCCAAACATCGACATGCGACAAGCATGTTCTTTTTTTCCACTTACCAGTCACTCTCCAGCACAAGTTCTCGGGCTGTTACAACCCTGTCCTTTTTGCTCTGGACTGCAAGCAGTAGAGTAAGATGCAGCAAGAGGACAGTCAAGTGTAACTCTCAGTTCAGGGAATGCTTGACGTAGCGTAAAATCCACCAAGACACTCCGGCGTGAATCTGAAAAACCATGAAAAGAAAAACTGTATAAATAAAATATTGTATATTAAAGCTTGCTGTAGATTGTTGAAGCAATACATTTTAAGTGTTTTTGACTGTACTTTGATTTCTACAAGCTGTCGCTTAGGTTACGTCTCCAGCTGCTCCCCCATAAAGAGTAATGTCGCTAATAATTTACTTCAAGTGTATATGCTGCTCAAGCAGACAAGTAAATATCATTCCTTAAAGTGGCAGCGACTGACCAAACGTGTTGCAGCCTGCCTACATGGGGCAGAGAGAGAGCACAGGTGGCTTTGCTGAGTAGCATCATCCTCAACCCCAGCAGGAAAAGACAAAGACTCCTTCCCTTACAGAGAGCAGCAAGCTAGGTGCATTGCCACTGGATTACTGACAACAGGCCAACAACCTCATGGGAAGGACAAACCACCTGGGACAGAAATGTAATCAGTGTGGCTTTTTTTCTGGTTTTCCCCCTCTAATTCGGTTGCCGCCAGGAACACTTCTGCTGGTGCTCCAGATAGGCCAGAGGACACAACTGCATGCTGTTCATTGCTTGCTTCCACCCAGGGGTCTCACAGCAAACATGGGAAGACCAGCCTTCCTGCAGCAAAAAAAAACCCAAAAAAACAAAAAAAAAAACCCACCCACACCCCTGAGGAGTGCTCTGATGGCTTCCCAGACTGGTGGTATTTTCAGGAAAAAAAGACAGTCTGCACTGCAGTCAGTGACCTGAGGGAAGAGCAATAACTGTTGAGTAGAGACTGTTCCCAGTCTCTACTCTCCCCTGACCCACGCACACACTCACCTCACAACCTCCCACACACTTCACACCTCCTACACTGCACAAACACACCCAACAGCCATCCCTGCTCAACCACCTCCTCTGCACCACCACCACCACAACCTTCCTCTAACCCTCCACATACAACCTCCCCCCGCAACACCCACCGCACCCACCCCAACACCTAATACACTCTCCACACCCCTCCCCAAACAAAATTCTCACACCACGCCCCTGCGAGCTGCTGCCTGCACTCGACCACTCCATCGGCTGGGCTGTGCTGGCTGACGACACCCCAGCGCTCTTCACCGCCTGCACAACACAAGCACCCATTTCCACACAAAGGCACATGCAAAGCCCCACCAACACACGCTGCCTCTTCCCTCCCACGTCCTGCCACACCACAACGCCAACAAACACATTCCCACACCTGCCCGCAACAAACCCTCTCCTCTTCTCCTCCACTCCATGCAACCAAAGGCACACAAGCCTCCACACACTACACCCTCCCCACCTCTCTCTCCCAACACCACCTCCCACCAGGGCCTCTTTCCTCACCCTCACACACCCTGCACCAGCCACCCTTCCCCGGGTCCTGCCCACCACAAAGCCCTCCTCCCACCTCCACCAGGCCTGCCCACGGGGCCCCCACCTCACCCCACCCACCTCTCACCCCATTGCCCTTCAGGCCTCCTACACTACCTAGCCTACACACAGCTCCTCACCTCTCTTCTCCCTCCTCCTCCTCCTCCAACAACCAGGACGCACTCACCTTCCCGCATCCTCACCTGCTCTCCACCACCTCCTCACACCGACATTCCCCTTCCCACTCACCCTCCACACCCTCCAACTCCCTCCCCCCACAAACCCTCCGCCCCACACCCCTCACAACCCGCCCCACACACCACCACCACAACACCCAACAACAACCCCCACAGCCACAACAACAAAACGCACCCCACTACACACACAGCCCCACTCCACAACACCCCCTCCAACCCTATCACCCTCCCATCACACCTTGCCCCACACACCCACACTCTTTCCTACACCTCCTCCTCCCCTTCCTTCACTCACACACCCTTCCCAGTCGCTACTCTCCCCTGACCCACGCACACACTCACCTCACAACCTCCCACACACTTCACACCTCCTACGCTGCACAAACACACCCAACAGCCATCCCTGCTCAACCACCTCCTCTGCACCACCACCACCACAACCTTCCTCTAACCCTCCACATACAACCTCCCCCTGCAACACCCACCGCACCCACCCCAACACCTAACACACTCTCCCCATCACTCCCCTGCCACCACGCACCTGCGAGCTGCTTTCCGTGCCCGACCGCTCCGTGGCCTGGGCTGTGCTGGCTGACGACAGCCTAGCGCTCCTCGCCGCCTGCACAACACAAGCACACATTTCCACACAAAGGCACATGCAAAGCCCCACCAACACACGCTGCCTCTTCCCTCCCACGTCCTGCCACACCACAACGCCAACAAACACATTCCCACACCTGCCCGCAACAAACCCTCTCCTCTTCTCCTCCACTCCATGCAACCAAAGGCACACAAGCCTCCACACACTACACCCTTCCCACCTCTCTCTCCCAACACCACCTCCCACCAGGGCCTCTTTCCTCACCCTCACACACCCTGCACCAGCCACCCTTCCCCAGGTCCTCCCCACCACAAAGCCCTCCTCCCACCTCCACCAGGCCTGCCCACGGGGCCCCCACCTCACCCCACCCACCTCTCACCCCATTGCCCTTCAGGCCTCCTACACTACCTAGCCTACACACACCTCCTCACCTCTCTTCTCCCTCCTCCTCCTCCTCCAACAACCAGGACGCACCCACCTTCCCGCATCCTCACCTGCCCTCCACCACCTCCGCACACAGACACTCCCCTTCCCACTCACCCTCCACACCCTCCAACTCCCTCCCCCCACAAACCCTCCGCCCCACACCCCTCACAACCCGCCCCACACACCACCACAACAACACCCAACAACAACCCCCACAGCCACAACAACAAAACACACCCCACTACAAACACAGCCCCACTCCACAACACCCCCTCCAACCCTATCACCCTCCCATCACACCTTGTCCCACACACCCACACTCTTTCCTACACCTCCACCTCCCCTTCCTCCACTCACACACCCTTCCCAGTCGCTACTCTCCCCTGATCCACGCACACACTCACCTCACAACCTCCCACACACTTCACACCTCCTACGCTGCACAAACACACCCAACAGCCATCCCTGCTCAACCACCTCCTCTGCACCACCACCACCACACCATTCCTCTTAACCCTCCACATACAACCTCCCCTCGCAACACCCACCGCACCCACCCCAACACCTAATACACTCTCCCCATCACTCCCCTGCCACCACGCACCTGCGGCTGCTCCCTGCGCTTGACCGATCCATGGGCTGGGCTGGGCTGGCTGATGACACCCCAGCGCTCTTCGCCGCCTACACAACACAAGCACCCATTTCCACACAAAGGCACATGCAAAGCCCCACCAACACACGCTGCCTCTTCCCTCCCATGTCCTACCACACCACAACGCCAACAAACACGTTCCCACACCTGCCCGCAACAGACACACTTCACACCTCCTACACTGCACAAACACACCCAATAGCCATGCCTGCTCAACCACCTCCTCTGCACCACTACCACACCATTCCTCTGACCCTCCACATACAACCTTCCCCTGCAACACCCACCACACCCACCCCAACACCTAACACACTCTCCCCATCATTCCCCTGCCACCACGCACCTGCGAGCTGCTCCCTGCGCTCGACCAATCCATCGGCTGGGCTGTTCTAGATGACGACAGCCTAGCTCTCTTCGCCGCCTGCACAACACAAGCACCCATTTCCACACAAAGGCACATGCAAAGCCCCACCAACACACGCTGCCTCTTCCCTCCCACGTCCTGCCACACCACAACGCCAACAAACACATTCCCACACCTGCCCGCAACAAACCCTCTCCTCCTCTCCTCCACTCCATGCAACCAAAGGCACACAAGCCTCCACACACTACACCCTCCCCACCTCTCTCTCCCAACACCACCTCCCACCAGGGCCTCTTTCCTCACCCTCACACACCCTGCACCAGCCACCCTTCCCTGGGTCCTGCCCACCACAAAGCCCTCCTCCCACCTCCACCAGGCCTGCCCACGGGGCCCCCACCTCACCCCACCCACCTCTCACCCCATTGCCCTTCAGGCCTCCTACACTACCTAGCCTACACACACCTCCTCACCTCTCTTCTCCCTCCTCCTCCTCCTCCAACAACCAGGACGCACCCACCTTCCCGTATCCTCACCTGCCCTCCACCACCTCCTCACACCGACATTCCCCTTCCCACTCACCCTCCACACCCTCCAACACCCTCCCATCACAAACCCTCCGCCCCACACCCCTCACAACCCGCCCCACACACCACCACCACAACACCCAACAACAACCCCCACAGCCACAACAAAACACACCCCACTACACACACAGCCCCACTCCACAACACCCCCTCCAACCCTATCACCCTCCCATCACACCTTGCCCCACACACCCACACTCTTTCCTACACCTCCTCCTCCCCTTCCTCCACTCACACACCCTTCCCAGTCGCTACTCTCCCCTGACCCACGCACACACTCACCTCACAACCTCCCACACACTTCACACCTCCTACGCTGCACAAAAACACCCAACAGCCATCCCTGCTCAACCACCTCCTCTGCACCACCACCACCACAACCTTCCTCTAACCCTCCACATACAACCTCCCCCTGCAACACCCACCACACCCACCCCAACACCTAATACACTCTCCCCATCGTTCCCCTGCCGCCACGCACCTGCGAGCTGCTTTCCGCGCTCGACCGCTCCGTGGGCTGGGCTGTTCTAGATGATGACAGCCTAGCTCTCTTCGCCGCCTGCACAACACAAGCACCCATTTCCACACCAAGGCACATGCAAAGCCCCACCAACACACACTGCCTCTTCCCTCCCATGTCCTGCCACACCACAACGCCAACAAACACACCTGCCCACAACAGACACACTTCACACCTCCTACGCTGCACAAACACACCCAACAGCCATCCCTGCTCAACCACCTCCTCTGCACCACCACCACCACAACCTTCCTCTGACCCTCCACATACAACCTCCCCCCACAACATCCACTGCAGCCGCCTCAACACCTCACACACTCTCCACACCCCTCCCCAAACAAAACCCTCACACCACCCACCTGCGAGCTGCTCCCTGCGCTTGTCCACTCCATCGGCTGGGCTGGGCTGGCTGACGAAACTCCAGCGCTCTTCGCCGCCTGCACAACACAAGCACCCATTTCCACACAAAGGCACATGCAAAGCCCCACCATCACACGCTGCCTCTTCCCTCCCATGTCCTGCCACACCACAACACCAACAAACACATTCCCACACCTGCCCGCAACTAACACACTTCACACCTCCTACGCTGCACAAACACACCCAACAGCCATCCCTGCTCAACCACCTCCTCTGCACCACCACCACCACAACCTTCCTCTAACCCTCCACATACAACCTCCCCCCACAACATCCACTGCAGCCGCCTCAACACCTCACACACTCTCCACACCCCTCCCCAAACAAAACCCTCACACCACCCACCTGCGAGCTGCTCCCTGCGCTTGTCCACTCCATCGGCTGGGCTGTGCTGGCTGACGACACTCCAGCGCTCTTCGCCGCCTGCACAACACAAGCACCCATTTCCACACAAAGGCACATGCAAAGCCCCACCAACACACGCTGCCTCTTCCCTCCCATGTCCTGCCACACCACAACGCCAACAAACACATTCCCACACCTGCCCGCAACTAACACACTTCACACCTCCTACACTGCACAAACACACCCAACAGCCATCCCTGCTCAACCACCTCCTCTGCACCACCACCACCACAACCTTCCTCTAACCCTCCACATACAACCTCCCCCTGCAACACCCACCACACCCACCCCAACACCTAATACACTCTCCCCATCACTCCCCTGCCACCACGCACCTGCGGCTGCTCCCTGCGCTTGACCGATCCATGGGCTGGGCTGGGCTGGCTGATGACACCCCAGCGCTCTTCGCCGCCTACACAACACAAGCACCCATTTCCACACAAAGGCACATGCAAAGCCCCACCAACACACGCTGCCTCTTCCCTCCCATGTCCTACCACACCACAACGCCAACAAACACGTTCCCACACCTGCCCGCAACAGACACACTTCACACCTCCTACACTGCACAAACACACCCAATAGCCATGCCTGCTCAACCACCTCCTCTGCACCACTACCACACCATTCCTCTGACCCTCCACATACAACCTTCCCCTGCAACACCCACCACACCCACCCCAACACCTAACACACTCTCCCCATCATTCCCCTGCCACCACGCACCTGCGAGCTGCTCCCTGCGCTCGACCAATCCATCGGCTGGGCTGTTCTAGATGACGACAGCCTAGCTCTCTTCGCCGCCTGCACAACACAAGCACCCATTTCCACACAAAGGCACATGCAAAGCCCCACCAACACACGCTGCCTCTTCCCTCCCACGTCCTGCCACACCACAACGCCAACAAACACATTCCCACACCTGCCCGCAACAAACCCTCTCCTCCTCTCCTCCACTCCATGCAACCAAAGGCACACAAGCCTCCACACACTACACCCTCCCCACCTCTCTCTCCCAACACCACCTCCCACCAGGGCCTCTTTCCTCACCCTCACACACCCTGCACCAGCCACCCTTCCCTGGGTCCTGCCCACCACAAAGCCCTCCTCCCACCTCCACCAGGCCTGCCCACGGGGCCCCCACCTCACCCCACCCACCTCTCACCCCATTGCCCTTCAGGCCTCCTACACTACCTAGCCTACACACACCTCCTCACCTCTCTTCTCCCTCCTCCTCCTCCTCCAACAACCAGGACGCACCCACCTTCCCGTATCCTCACCTGCCCTCCACCACCTCCTCACACCGACATTCCCCTTCCCACTCACCCTCCACACCCTCCAACACCCTCCCATCACAAACCCTCCGCCCCACACCCCTCACAACCCGCCCCACACACCACCACCACAACACCCAACAACAACCCCCACAGCCACAACAAAACACACCCCACTACACACACAGCCCCACTCCACAACACCCCCTCCAACCCTATCACCCTCCCATCACACCTTGCCCCACACACCCACACTCTTTCCTACACCTCCTCCTCCCCTTCCTCCACTCACACACCCTTCCCAGTCGCTACTCTCCCCTGACCCACGCACACACTCACCTCACAACCTCCCACACACTTCACACCTCCTACGCTGCACAAAAACACCCAACAGCCATCCCTGCTCAACCACCTCCTCTGCACCACCACCACCACAACCTTCCTCTAACCCTCCACATACAACCTCCCCCTGCAACACCCACCACACCCACCCCAACACCTAATACACTCTCCCCATCGTTCCCCTGCCGCCACGCACCTGCGAGCTGCTTTCCGCGCTCGACCGCTCCGTGGGCTGGGCTGTTCTAGATGATGACAGCCTAGCTCTCTTCGCCGCCTACACAACACAAGCACCCATTTCCACACCAAGGCACATGCAAAGCCCCACCAACACACACTGCCTCTTCCCTCCCATGTCCTGCCACACCACAACGCCAACAAACACACCTGCCCACAACAGACACACTTCACACCTCCTACGCTGCACAAACACACCCAACAGCCATCCCTGCTCAACCACCTCCTCTGCACCACCACCACCACAACCTTCCTCTGACCCTCCACATACAACCTCCCCCCACAACATCCACTGCAGCCGCCTCAACACCTCACACACTCTCCACACCCCTCCCCAAACAAAACCCTCACACCACCCACCTGCGAGCTGCTCCCTGCGCTTGTCCACTCCATCGGCTGGGCTGGGCTGGCTGACGAAACTCCAGCGCTCTTCGCCGCCTGCACAACACAAGCACCCATTTCCACACAAAGGCACATGCAAAGCCCCACCATCACACGCTGCCTCTTCCCTCCCATGTCCTGCCACACCACAACACCAACAAACACATTCCCACACCTGCCCGCAACTAACACACTTCACACCTCCTACGCTGCACAAACACACCCAACAGCCATCCCTGCTCAACCACCTCCTCTGCACCACCACCACCACAACCTTCCTCTAACCCTCCACATACAACCTCCCCCCACAACATCCACTGCAGCCGCCTCAACACCTCACACACTCTCCACACCCCTCCCCAAACAAAACCCTCACACCACCCACCTGCGAGCTGCTCCCTGCGCTTGTCCACTCCATCGGCTGGGCTGTGCTGGCTGACGACACTCCAGCGCTCTTCGCCGCCTGCACAACACAAGCACCCATTTCCACACAAAGGCACATGCAAAGCCCCACCAACACACGCTGCCTCTTCCCTCCCATGTCCTGCCACACCACAACGCCAACAAACACATTCCCACACCTGCCCGCAACTAACACACTTCACACCTCCTACACTGCACAAACACACCCAACAGCCATCCCTGCTCAACCACCTCCTCTGCACCACCACCACCACAACCTTCCTCTAACCCTCCACATACAACCTCCCCCTGCAACACCCACCACACCCACCCCAACACCTAACACACTCTCCCCATCACTCCCCTGCCACCACGCACCTGCGAGCTGCTCCCTGCGCTCGACCAATCCATCGGCTGGGCTGTTCTAGATGACGACAGCCTAGCTTTCTTCGCCGCCTGCACAACACAAGCACCCATTTCCACACAAAGGCACATGCAAAGCCCCACCAACACACGCTGCCTCTTCCCTCCCACGTCCTGCCACACCACAACGCCAACAAACACGTTCCCACACCTGCCCGCAACTAACACACTTCACACCTCCTACACTGCACAAACACACCCAATAGCCATCCCTGCTCAACCACCTCCTCTGCACCACCACTACCACACCATTCCTCTAACCCTCCACATACAACCTCCCCCTGCAACACCCACCACACCCACCCCAACACCTAACACACTCTCCCCATCACTCCCCTGCCACCACGCACCTGCGAGCTGCTCCCTGCGCTCGACCAATCCATCGGCTGGGCTGTTCTAGATGACGACAGCCTAGCTCTCTTCGCCGCCTGCACAACACAAGCACCCATTTCCACACAAAGGCACATGCAAAGCCCCACCAACACACGCTGCCTCTTCCCTCCCACGTCCTGCCACACCACAACGCCAACAAACACATTCCCACACCTGCCCGCAACAAACCCTCTCCTCTTCTCCTCCACTCCATGCAACCAAAGGCACACAAGCCTCCACACACTACACCCTCCCCACCTCTCTCTCCCAACACCACCTCCCACCAGGGCCTCTTTCCTCACCCTCACACACCCTGCACCAGCCACCCTTCCCCGGGTCCTGCCCACCACAAAGCCCTCCTCCCACCTCCACCAGGCCTGCCCACGGGGCCCCCACCTCACTCCACCCACCTCTCACCCCATTGCCCTTCAGGCCTCCTACACTACCTAGCCTACACACACCTCCTCACCTCTCTTCTCCCTCCTCCTACTCCTCCAACATCCAGGACGCACTCACCTTCCCGCATCCTCACCTGCCCTCCACCACCTCCGCACACAGACACTCCCCTTCCCACTCACCCTCCACACCCTCCAACTCCCTCCCCCCACAAACCCTCCGCCCCACACCCCTCACAACCCGCCCCACACACCACCACCACAACACCCAACAACAACCCCCACAGCCACAACAACAAAACGCACCCTACTACACACACAGCCCCACTCCACAACACCCCCTCCAACCCTATCACCCTCCCATCACACCTTGTCCCACACACCCACACTCTTTCCTACACCTCCTCCTCCCCTTCCTCCACTCACACACCCTTCCCAGTCGCTACTCTCCCCTGACCCACGCACACACTCACCTCACAACCTCCCACACACTTCACACCTCCTACGCTGCACAAACACACCCAACAGCCATCCCTGCTCAACCACCTCCTCTGCACCACCACCACCACAACCTTCCTCTGACCCTCCACATAAAACCTCCCCCCACAACATCCACTGCAGCCGCCTCAACACCTCACACGCTCTCCACACCCCTCCCCAAACAAAACCCTCACACCACCCACCTGCGAGCTGCTCCCTGCGCTTGTCCACTCCATCGGCTGGGCTGTGCTGGCTGACGACACTCCAGCGCTCTTTGCCGCCTGCACAACACAAGCACCCATTTCCACACAAAGGCACATGCAAAGCCCCACCAACACACGCTGCCTCTTCCCTCCCATGTCCTACCACACCACAACGCCAACAAACACGTTCCCACACCTGCCCGCAACTAACACACTTCACACCTCCTACACTGCACAAACACACCCAACAGCCATCCCTGCTCAACCACCTCCTCTGCACCACCACCACCACAACCTTCCTCTAACCCTCCACATACAACCTCCCCCTGCAACACCCACCACACCCACCCCAACACCTAACACACTCTCCCCATCATTCCCCTGCCACCACGCACCTGCGAGCTGCTCCCTGCGCTCGACCAATCCATCGGCTGGGCTGTTCTAGATGACGACAGCCTAGCTCTCTTCGCCGCCTGCACAACACAAGCACCCATTTCCACACAAAGGCACATGCAAAGCCCCACCAACACACGCTGCCTCTTCCCTCCCACGTCCTGCCACACCACAACGCCAACAAACACATTCCCACACCTGCCCGCAACAAACCCTCTCCTCCTCTCCTCCACTCCATGCAACCAAAGGCACACAAGCCTCCACACACTACACCCTCCCCACCTCTCTCTCCCAACACCACCTCCCACCAGGGCCTCTTTCCTCACCCTCACACACCCTGCACCAGCCACCCTTCCCTGGGTCCTGCCCACCACAAAGCCCTCCTCCCACCTCCACCAGGCCTGCCCACGGGGCCCCCACCTCACTCCACCCACCTCTCACCCCATTGCCCTTCAGGCCTCCTACACTACCTAGCCTACACACACCTCCTCACCTCTCTTCTCCCTCCTCCTCCTCCTCCAACATCCAGGACGCACTCACCTTCCCGCATCCTCACCTGCCCTCCACCACCTCCGCACACAGACACTCCCCTTCCCACTCACCCTCCACACCCTCCAACTCCCTCCCCCCACAAACCCTCCGCCCCACACCCCTCACAACCCGCCCCACACACCACCACAACACCCAACAACAACCCCCACAGCCACAACAACAAAACACACCCCACTACACACACAGCCCCACTCCACAACACCCCCTCCAACCCTATCACCCTCCCATCACACCTTGTCCCACACACCCACACTCTTTCCTACACCTCCTCCTCCCCTTCCTCCACTCACACACCCTTCCCAGTCGCTACTCTCCCCTGACCCACGCACACACTCACCTCACAACCTCCCACACACTTCACACCTCCTACGCTGCACAAACACACCCAACAGCCATCCCTGCTCAACCACCTCCTCTGCACCACCACCACCACAACCTTCCTCTAACCCTCCACATACAACCTCCCCCCACAACATCCACTGCAGCCGCCTCAACACCTCACACACTCTCCACACCCCTCCCCAAACAAAACCCTCACACCACCCACCTGCGAGCTGCTCCCTGCGCTCGACCACTCCATCGGCTGGGCTGGGCTGGCTGACGACACCCCAGCGCTCTTCGCCGCCTGCACAACACAAGCACCCATTTCCACACAAAGGCACATGCAAAGCCCCACCAACACACGCTGCCTCTTCCCTCCCATGTCCTGCCACACCACAACGCCAACAAACACATTCCCACACCTGCCCGCCACTAACACACTTCACACCTCCTACACTGCACAAACACACCCAACAGCCATCCCTGCTCAACCACCTCCTCTGCACCACCACCACCACACCATTTCTCTAACCCTCCACATACAACCTCCCCCCACACCATCTACCACACCCACCCCAACACCTAACACACTCTCCCCATCGCTTCCCTGCCCCCATGCACCTGCGAGCTGCTGCCTGCGCTCGACCACTCCATCGGCTGGGCTGTGCTGGCTGACGACACTCCAGCGCTCTTCGCCGCCTGCACAACACAAGCACCCATTTTCACACCAAGGCACACGCAAAGCCCCACCAACACACGCTGCCTCTTCCCTCCCACGTCCTGCCCACCACAACACCAACAAACACATTCCCGTGCCTTTCCCTTTATGGACTCGTCAACTCTCATCCCAGTGTCTCTTACTGTCAGCAGACAAGGATCAGCACACGACACCTAGTCTCGCTTTCTCTTCTAATGTTCACTCCTCCTCAGGACTACACACTTTTATCACATCCCTCTAGATACATCACCTCTCTGCCACCATCCCTTCTCCCTCCTCTGCAATCTACTCCAACAAGTTTCAGGTCAGAAATGTTAGTAGCCACAGCCCAAATCCCTCCTTTTCCCCAGAAGCTCCTTTTTTGTGCATAGCTGCAAGCTTCAATAGCCCAACAGGAAAGCCGTTATTGCTTCTCACTTCTCGCAATGCCACTAACTGTTTCTTGTAGACACCAGCATTTCATCTAGCCCACAGCTTGCCCTCAGTGTAATGGCGTCCCCTGAAATAGCCGCTCTTGCAATTGGTCTTTTTGTGGAAATCTCCTCTGCAGTGTTGGCAGTGAAGGACAATGGAGAGAAGAGAGAGGTCACCAAGTTCCTCTCCCCACATGGTCACTTATGAGCTGTGTCCTCAGGCAGTCCTTCCCCTTCCCTCACTCCCCTCGTCCTTTGGCTGCATTGCAATAACTTCTGTACCAGGAGCCTGAGCCCCTTCTCCAAAGCTCAGCCCAAGCTCTCTTGAAGGCCTGAGCCTAGCTGGTCTTACATGCTGCCCTGCTCTCCTCACCTTGACTAACTCTCCAGGACTCCCAGGACAGCCTTTCCCTGCTCTAGGCTCTCTCCTTTGTTTTGGTAGGCAACCGGACAAGGGGTTTACTGGGCCCCTTCATCTTTTCCTCTTGAGTGTAAGAAACAGGCTGCTTGTTCTCCTCATGCTCAGTTTTGCAGCCTGCACGCTCCTGGCTCTGGGGGTTCCTCCTAGGCAGTCCTCTCTAGTGTTTTACTAATTGCCTCTTCTTTACAGCGCTCCCTGTCTTGAAATGAGCTAGGTACAGCCCAGCTCTGGTTGCTTCCCACTCTGCTAGTCTCCTGCTAAGCCCAGCTGTGCTCACCACCCCAGAGTGACTCTCCTCACTACCTCTCCCACTAGAGCCTGTGCAACCATCCAGACCAAGGCCACCACTGTGTCTTTTCTCACTGCTTCCCCAACCACCTGGTGGAGGAAGCAGCCCTTTACAAGCGGCACACACACCACCTCTGAAGGCACCGGCTCCTGACAGGGCCTCTCGCCTACTAGCCAAGAATCACAAGACGTCAGTGCTGCCTCCGGGCCTCCTCCCCTCCGGCCTGCACAAGCCCTTTGCATTAGGCGACCCAACTGGGACCTCAGCCAGCCCTGCCAGGCCTTGGTCAGGCTCTCCCCCTCCTCCTCAGCCCAGGAGGAAGGCCAGTGCACAAAAGCCTGCCGCCTGCCCTGTCTGCTGGCAAAGGGCAGAGAGGCACGCCTGCCTCTGCTTCGCCCAGCACCTACAACTGCGTCACCACTGAGCAATGCGCCCACACTCCCCTGTGTCTCTCCCTTCACCTGCAGGTCAGGCGTGGCTATCAGCCCACAGGCTTTGTCTCCCTTGGCCAGGGCAGTTGCAAGCAGTTCGGGATCGAATGCCAAGGTCTTTTGCCTCTGCATCTCCAAGAGCCCCTGCCCTAAGTACCTTCTCCCAAAACTCCCCCACACCAGCTGACCATCCCCAGTGCAGCCTCTCTCCAACACCCCCAGAACATCAGGCAACGGTTCACCTTCAGGATTTTAACCCACAAAAGACTCCAGGCTCTCACCCACACATTCCCCTCCAGGCTGGAGGCTCCCCGGGGGCCGGGACCAGCTCCCCAGCAGCCACAACCCCTCCCTAGTCCCATCCCCCAGGGTCCAGTGGAGACTGCCCAGGCCAGGCCAGCTCCTCCTTCGCCTCCACCGCATCCACCCTGGGAGCTGCTCCCCAAGGCCGTGGGGAAAGTAGAAAGGTTCACAGGGAAACGAGCAGCCCAACCTCGGCTCTCCCCACCTCACCTCCATCACCCCCTGCCCCAACAGCCCCCTCTTGCGGGCCTGCCTCCCCTCTCACCCACCCCACAGGCCTCCCCCACGCCAGCCCCAGGCCTACCTGCCCGAGCTGGCCGGCCCTGCTGCGCACCCGGCCCCTTCTCCCCTGGCCAACGCCAGGGAGGCGACGGGCCTTCGCCTTCCCTCCTCGACGCCTGGGCATCCTGAGCAGCGCACACTGATAGCCACCGACCGCGGGGAGAACCGCTCTGGCACAGAGACCCAACGGCCAGAGCCCCGGGTGCATCTGTGTTCCCACGGCGATAACGGTCCCTCGGGATGGAAGCGGAAGGGGGAGCAGAAGGGGGCTGGGGGAGATGGCCCTGCTGGACTCACCCCAGCACTGCCCACCCCACCTGCAGGCACCAACCCTGGTGGCAGCCAGCACTTGCTGGGAGGGCGTTCACGTCTCCCACTTGTTTCCCCGCTGCTCTCCCAAACCTGTTTTCTTCTGGGTGCAGCGGTTTGGCCCTGAGTTTTGCAGGAGGACAGGGGTGCCCCCAGTGCTGCCCTCATGCTCAGACAGCAGGAGGCTGGGCTACAACGGGGCCCATCTTTCTCTCTCCCCACCAAAGCCCCCGGGCTGGGACCTCACCTGGGCATGTGTTGGCACTCCCGAACCAGCCTGGGTTACTGATACTGTGCACTGGAGCCACAGCTTTAGGGGCACCGTGCAAGGCAGCTGGACGCTTGGTGCTGCCCGTGCAGGCAGGCCCCTCTGCGCTGCTCCCACCGGGCCTCCTGGGCAGCAGCGCTGCGCTCAAGCCCAGAGGCGGCAAAACAAGGCAGAGCCCCAGCACTGAGCCTGGCCACAGCTGGTCTCTGCTGGCCCCTCTCCTCAGCCCTGGCCCTCGGCTGTGCAGCAGCACAGTGCTGCCCCTCAGGCTCCTGCAGGGGCTGGGGACCCCCTGCCGCGGGCCAGGCCCCGGCTGCTGGAGCCAGCCTGCGGCCAGAGCCGGTCGGTGCCTCCCGGCCGGCAGGCAGGGCCCTGGGCCAGCACGGCCACAGCCAAGGCCCAGCCCTGCCGGCCGCAGCGGGAGGGCTGTCGAGCCTCGCGACAGCCACAGGGCCGGGGCAGAGGGCGCGAGAGGACGCTGCCCTGCCCTGGGCGCAGCAGGACGCTGCCGCCGGCTCCGGCACCCCGGCCGTCCCCAGGGCCCCCAGGCCGGCGCCAGGGCCGGCGCCAGCACAGGCCCCGGGGCTGCTCCCCCGCGCCCGGCCCGGCCCCCGGGCGCAGGGCACCCAGGAGCCCCGGCCCCTGCGGCAGAGCCCAGCCCCTGCCGGCAGCCGCCCAGCCCCGCGGCCCCGCACTGCCCGGGCCCTCGGGGCCCCGGGCTGCCCCCAGGCCCACAACATGGCGCCCCAGAGGGGAACTGCCCAGGCCTCACATGGCCCAAGGGTTGCCACAGCAACGCGCCAGTGCTGCCCTCCTGGTGGCTGAGGAGAGCAGGAGGGCGGGGCTGGGTGTGACGGATGGCTCTGCCAGCCAATCCGAGTCCAGCACGGGGTGGGGGTGGGGGGGTCCTGCGGGGAGGGGAGGAAGCGGTGGGGCCTGGTGTGGGGGAGAGAAGAGGGAGGAGAGAGAGGGAGCGAGGGGGGCGAGAGGGAAGAAGGGTGCAAGAGAGAAGGGGAAGAGGCGAGGGAGAGCAGCAGGAGAGAGGGAGCGGGAGGGAGAGCGGGTGCGAGCGGGTCGGGGGGGCGGTGGGTGCGTGGAAATGCCGGTGGGTGCCCTGGCGCTGGGGTGGGGGCAGTGGGGCTGGCGGCGGGGCTGCTTTGGCCCAGGAGCTGCCGATGGGGCTGGTGGGGCTGTGACCACGGGACAGAGCGGCCTGGGCCAGAGGGGAGCTGGCCGCCAGTCAGACCTGCCACCCTGCCCCAGCCCGGTCCACCTGGGTGGCTCACTGGGGTGTTGGGTGCAGGAAACTTTGCCCCTGTGGCAGCTCTGAGACCCATTGGAAAGCATTTCCCTGAGCTGCTGCTGCCCCCGCAGCCCCCAGGTGCTGCCCAGAGCTGCGTTTGGGAGCTCCTGGGCAAAGGCTGACCGGGTGGCTGGTGTGCTCGCGAGGTGCCCTTCCCCATGTTCTTTTTTGTTTGGAAAATTGCATTTTGGCATGGCTCTGAGAGAGGCTGTCCCCATACGTCACGCCGTGCCCCAGCCGTTGTTCTTGCTCCATGCCTCTTGCTTTGCCCTGAGACCTGGGACGCTGGAAGCAGCCTGCAGGGTGTTTCCAGAACAGCTCTGTAGGTGAAAGCAGTTTTGGTTTTGGTGGGACAGGAGGCCCTGCTGCCTTCAGTTTCATGATCACTGCTCCCACGCAGTCACAGAATCACTGAATCACAGAACTGCTGAGGCTGGCAGGGACCTCTGGAGACCATCTAGTCCAACCCCCCTGCTCAAGCAAGGTCATCTAGAGCCCGTTGCCCAGGATTGTGTCCAGATGGCTTTTGAGTATCTCCAAGGAAGGAGACTGCACAGCCCCTCTGGGCAACCTGTGCCAGTGCTCCGTCACCCTCCCAGCCCAGAAGGTTTTTCCTCCTGTGCACATGGAACTGCCTGTGGTTCAGTTTGTGCCCGTTGCCGCTTGTCCTGTTGCTGGGACCACTGAGAAGAGTCTGGCCCCATCCCCTCGACACCCTCCCTTCACATACTTGTACGCATTGATGCGATCCCCTCTCAGTCTTCTCTTCTCCAGGCTCTACAGGCCCGGCTCTCACAGCCTTTCTTCACAGGAGACGTGCTCCAGGCAGCCCCTCATCATCTTTGTAGCCCTCCACTGGACTCTCTCCAGTAGGGCCATGTCTCTCTTGTCCTGGGGAGCCCAGAATTGGACACAGTGCTCCAGGTGAGGCCTCCCCAGGGCTGAGGAGAGGGGGAGCAGTTTGGTCATGGTGAAACCTGTTACCAAGAGGCAAGGACACCATGTGTGCACTTCAGACTAGAGACATGCTGGCATAGATAGCAGGGGGCAGTGCAATGGTGAAATGGGCTTCCCACTCACAGAGCAAACCCTGCAGAGCCCAGGGCCAGCAGGAACCAGAGGTGGGCTGTGCAGGAATGGCAGGAGAGGGCTTTGCTGAGCAAGTGACCTCTGCAGCACCTTGTTCCCTGTGAGAGACTTGAAGCGATCTCTGGGAAGGCCAAGGTGTGCCTGAGGAAGTCCCTGGGCCTGGACAGCCTGCAAGCCAGCTGCCCTGTGGATGTCATTAGCACAGTCCCTGATGATATCATCTGGGTCTGAGAAGAGGTTCGGGGGAAGGAAAGCTGGAAGATTTATTTAAGAGTGCAGGGACATGAGTGGAGAGCTTGGTGTGCTGTGCTTCGCATTGATGAAGCACACTTGGCTGTAGATGGGGTGGACTTGGCCTAAAGGCAGAGGTGGGATTAAGTTGTTTGGGCCCAGGTAGGAAATCTGAGATGCCCTGGGCACTTCCCCAGCAGCCACTCCAAAAGGGCATGGTTTTTCTGTAGGTCCCACACTGTATCTGCTCGAAACGTGTGGTTGTGCTGGACACCCCAGGCAGTCAACATGGCCCCTTCCAGCCTCTTTTTATGTCGTTAAGGCAAGTGTCTGCACTGAATTACATTAGCTGTTTGCTCTGTAGGGATCTGCATGTGTCTGAGCTTCATAGTAAGTGGTGAGAGCTCTCGCAGTAGTAGGCATCGAGGGTCATTTCAGATGAGCACCTGGCCCCCACTTGATGCTCTAGAAGGATGTGGTCTCACAGTTGCTCCATCAGAGCAAGCAGGCACCAGCACATGCCTTGGACCACCTCTGTCTCTTCTCATGTCACTAGGTGCTTGTGTGCGGGGGACTGAGACCCACTGCCCATCGCCATTGATTGTAAAGGGAGCTTAGACAAGGAGCGCGCCTGCAGACATCTCTGTTGTGCACATGTCAGCTTTGGCAGAGGGAATCTCACCTCCTGTGAATTTGTGGAGTTCATGGGACTACACACCTGCAGGTCGTGCCATGCAGCTTTGTCCGTGTCCCTGAGGTGCCCAAGTCCCTCTCTGTAACTTCTGGGGCTCTGGGCAATGCAGTGTCAGGGCTTGGAATGAGCCAAGCTGGGCTGCAAGCTGCTCTCCAGAAGGGCACAGGTCTCCCATTGCATCTCCGTATCATCTAGGAACGCCGTGGAAAAGCCACCTAGGTATTAAGGCCATGAAAATGCTGCTGGGCAGTGGGATGTGGGCAGCTGAAAGGAGCCCAGTGTCTCCCTGGCTAGAAGGGGAACGTTGAGACTTGCCTCAGATGCTCGGAGGAAGGGTGCTGAGTGTGTTGATCTGCACTTTGGAAGGGGATTCCTCTGCTCTCAGCAGTGTCATTCCTTTTTAGGGCAACATGGGTGCAATTGTCCTCCACCTCAGAGGTGAGCACAGGACAGCTGGGAACAAGACAGATGGACAGGCCAGCTCTCCGCACTCTGCACTAAAGCCAGAGTGAATCCTTTTGCCTCTCAGGAATCCCAGCTGTTCGCTCTGAGTGCAGGAGCAATGCTGAGAATGTCTGTCTCCTCGTGGCAAACTCAGCTGGCACAAACTGGAGCTCAAGCCATGGAGCTCAATGACAGTCCTTCCGAGATGGGTGTGTTATAAAGGTCTGCAGGCATTCACCACTAAGTCAGAGTCAGACTCTTATATGATCGTTTGTTTCAGCTGGAGCTGGGTGCCTCCAAAGAGGGACCCAGAACAAAGACATTCTGGGCTAATTATACTCCTTCCAGTCTTATTTCCCCGCCTGCCAGTGACAGTCTCTTCCAGTCTTCTTTCCTGAGTTGCTGGTCTCTTTCTTTTTAAACGGTTCATGTCTACATCCCAGGACGGTTGCTGTGTTCCTGCTTCAAAGTGCCTTATCTTATCCGGAGGCTAACCATGACCTCTGTCCATTGTGTTCTGTATGTTGGAGGGCTGATTCTGGCTGCTTCTGCAGTTGTTGCGTCAGCAGCAGCCCACAGGTTCGGTAAAAGCTTCGGCCTGCAGGCTTCAGGGCATTATTTTAAATAAAATAATTACTTATTTAAATGATTTTACAGCATAGAAACAGCTCGAAGTGGGTGCCTCTGGAGAAGGACACCGGACAAAGAAATATGGGGATAATTAGACCCCTTACAATTTTATTTTCCCACCTGCCAGTGAAGGCCTCCTCCAATCTTCTTTACTGAGTCAGTGGTCTCTCCCCTTCTGATTGGTGTCTCTCTCCTTCTGACAGCTCCTGGCCTACAGCCCAGGCTGGATGCCATGTCCTTGTTTCTCCCAGGCCCTTATCTCCTCCAAGGTCAACCCCAACCCACGTGCATCCCATCTTGTCTCCTGCAGTCTACTTTGTAGCCTCATGAGCTAGTTTTGTATCTTTGTCAGCTAGTTTTAACTGGTTTGGCAGTTACAACATTGGCAAGGTCACATCCTTCGCAAAGTTTCTGGAGTTCAAGGACAGTTCAGCCTTGAGGCCTGCAGGCTTCATCTACTTTAGGCACTGATGCTAAGCAAGAGTGAGACTTATGCGAAGCTGAAGCTAAATCGGCTACAATTTCCTTCTCCAACAGTCCTCCCTTGGTTTCTATGAGCACACCTGCTGGATACATATATTGGGGTAGAGTATTTGTGCACATCATAGAGGAGAATGTGAGGCACTTTTTCTCCCTTTTTTTTTTTTTTTGTGAAGTTTACCTTAGACTAAATAATCTAATGAAAAGGCGCCCAGGTGTTGCTGGGTTGTTAAGAAAGCCTTACTGCACGGATTTGGTTTGGAGACTCAAGAACTGAGATGCAGCTGTGCTTTTGCAGCCGGGCACTAATTCGTGAAGCACAAAGTATAGGCATTCCTCTTTTTCGATTGTAATCCCGTTCCCAATAGTGCGTTATGACAAACAAGAAGTTATGTTACCATTTTTAGTTATTGAAGGCAGAACACTGAAGGAGATAAGCCCGCCTTAACTAGGATAATCCTTCTGTTAAGCAAACATGAAGATGGTACTGCTCTTTTGGAAGTTTGTCTGCAGCTCTTGAAAAAGCAGGTATCTCCCTAAGAGACAGCATCTCGAAGATGTACACAATATGCTAAACATTTCTCTCTCCTCAGAGTTTCTGGATTCCCCTGTCTCTAGTCATTGTGAATACTGTCCACCCTCCCAAGCTGATCCGCTTGCCTGGGGGCTCCTTACTCCTGGGAGCCTTCTTGGACAAAGGGGACATTCTCTCTGCATACGTCCTACATTGCCACAGAAATAACATTCCGGTCCCTCACTGTCTGCCCATCTTCTCCTGTCCCCTTCTCGTCCTTGCCCTTGGCATTGCCCTAGCCTTCCTCGGCCTCCTCTGTCTCTTCCTCTACCCCTTCCTCTAATTTGCAAGTTCCGTCCTGAAGCTGCTGCTAAGAGATTAGCCTCTTCTTGGTTTTCCTTTTTCCGTTCCTTTGCTTGCTTCCCTTGCTGTTTCTCCTCTCGCCCGTCATAGACCAATACTGCCACGCTTAAAATCCTTTGTGAAGTTTCTCCTTGCCACCCTGGCATGTGCTCCTTCAACTCTTTTGGGCTATCCGGAGCGGCCTGATGGACAAAGACACTAATGGCTAGTGCATCATTCCAATTCTGGAAAGTCCTTCCCCCATAGTTCAACAAGGCTTGCCCTAGTCGTCCCCCAAAATCCCTGGCCTCTTTGTCCAAGCTCTGTCTACGCTCCTGCACTCTAGTCCAATCCACTCCTAGTTTGCTACATGCTCTAATAGCTTCTACCGAGTTCCGGAGTCCTGTCTGGCAAGCGACTCTGTCCCCTGCGTTATTGTAATCCCAATTTGGATCGTTTGCTGGCTAACGATTTGTGTTTCCCCCAGTCTGTTGTACAAACTTTGCCTCTTTATTAACTATTTTATCATCTCGCTCGTTTGGTCAGAACAACTCTCTCAAGAGTACTTGGGTATCCCGCCAGTTTGGTCAGAACAACTCTCTCAAGAGTACTTGGGTATCCCGCCAGTTTGGATTATACCCAGTGCATATATATTAGAAAACAGCTGAGCGCTCCTTTCCGCATCCTCCCTCAACCTGGGCATTTTGCTTGCCCACAATGCTCAATCACTCGGACTCCAGGGTTGGCTAGTAAATACATGCAGTACCACGTGAGGGGGGTTAGCTCCCCCCCCCCCACCCCCGCTGCACTCGGTTGTAATGCTGCTGCATTAGGTAAAACATTAGCAACCATAGGATGGAGGCCTGCCACGGGAGGAGGGGAAGTCTGAGTAAGAGGAGGAGAGGGACAGATAGACAGATCTTCAGGAGGCGCCACCGGAGGAGTGTAAGGCGGAGCAGTAGCTCCTGGGGCGTTATTTGGGACACCTATATCTGCTGCAGCAAGAGTAGTTTTACAGAGGGTGCCGTTTGTCCTCCTTGGATCTCGCCGGTCCCACATCCAATTATCCCCACACATACCAATAATCCATTCAGTGAGGCTTTTCATCTTCCAATATAAGCTGTAGCAGAGCTCATTTCTTAGAATCGAAGGATCCTTCCTTGGGTTAACCCCCACATTAATTGTAAGATGGACAATCATCCTGACATAAAGGGACAGCTAACTAGCTAGGGATCGATTTGACTGTAACGGCTTTTTTCTCCTTTTTGTTCCTTTTCCTTTTCTAAATTTGGATGTTTGGAGCCAAGAGGGTCCAATGGTGGTTGGCTACACTCCCATCTGGGGTGCCAAAGTGCTGTGCAAACACTTTGATCCTAGGTTTCCAAGAAGCAGAGCCTCACGCACATCTAGCAGCAAAATTTTATTTCTTTAAATGATGGTGCAGCATAGTAACTGCTGGAGCTGGGTGCCTCCAGGGAGGGACCTTGAACAAAGGAATTCTGGCCTAATTAGACCCTTTACAGTTTTATTTCCCACCTGCCAGGGAAGGTCTCCCCCAATCTTCTTTACTGAGTCTTCTTTACTCTCCTTCTGGTTGGTCTTGGCCTTCAGCCCACACTGGTTGCCATGTCCTTGTTTCCCACAGTCCCTTATCTCCTCCGAGGTCAACCCCAACCCACGTGCATCCCATCTTGTCCCCTGCAGTCTACTTTTTAGCCCCATGAGCGAGCTGTGTATCTTTATTAGCTGCTTTTAATGGGTTTGGCCGTTACATGCTCAGCAATGATTCTGGAGTTCATGGACGGTTCGGCCTTGAGGCCTGCATGCGCAGGGTAGGCAGTGGCGATAGAAACAGAGCTGCATGTCATACCCCAGCTCTGCCCTTCCACCTGAGATGCAAGCCCTGAAGACAGCAGGGGCCTGCTCTTGCCCTGGGGTGACTGGAGAGGGCAGGGGAGGCCAAAGCTTTTCTCCCCCTTTCCCTTGGCTATTGTGGGCCAGCAGAGCAGTTGACACTTTGCAGCAAAACCAAAGTGTGTCAGGCCGCTCTACGCTGGCCTGGCATATTGGAACGAGTGGACACCCCGTCCCCCCCAGGACAAGCCAGATTCATGCAGGCAGCAAGTTTTGCCCCTTGCCTTTGGCTCCCTAAAAAAAGAACACTCACTCCGGCTGAGGAAACGGGGCTGTATCTTTGCGGGAAGCCCAACAAAGCCATGAAGCGGTAGCACAACAGGGGCTGTGCTTGAGGAGTCGAGCTGTCCTGGGGCTGCGGGAGATGCCAGCAATGAGCCAGACCTTCCAGCACACTTGCGTGTGTGTGTCCGTGGTGTGCAGCACCATGGCATTGGCACAGCTGTGTCAGCTCTGCTCAAACAGAGTCACGTCCTGGCGGGAGGGTGCCACCTCGCCCATGCTCTCGGGAGCCAGGGACACAGTGCTCCGAGGTGGAATCTTGATGTTCTCCTTGGCACCCTCAGGTTCATGATGGTCTGTGACACCAGGCAACGGACTAAAGGTTCTGCATCATTTTCCAGGGGCTGGAGGGCTGCGAGAGAAAGGCACCGAGCTGAGAACAGACTCCCACCTTTGCAGAGATCCCAGGAATCCCCCCCCCAGGCAGGGCCAGCCCCACTCAGCTCTTCCCATGCGGAGGAAGGACAAATGGATCAGCTGGCACTTGCAGGTCGGCCAAGCCCCAGATGCGCCCCAAATACCCCCTGCTCTCCCCCACATAGGGACACAGAGCCTTCCTCACCTGGGGCAGGCCAGTGAACTGCAGCTCACTTCCCAGCCTCCTCCCTCCTCCCTGCCAGGGCTGCCTGACACAGCGCTGCTCTCACTCACCAGTGCACAGCTCCTGCACCTTCTCCTTCCTCCGCTTCTTCACTTGCTGCCCGATGAGCCCTAGGCAAACACCTCCGCTCACCCCTCATACTCCCCAGCAAGCCCCCAGCAGCACAGCTCCCATCTGGCCTTGCCAGCTTGGCCATGCAGCCTGCTCCCCTTGGGCAAGGCTGGCCCCAGCCCCGTCCCCACGGTGCAGGACCCAGGGACAGTGGGAGGGACTGAAGACCCTCCTGTGTGCCCGTCTGGGTGGGCAGGCATGGCCCTGGGCTTGTGGCTCACCAATGAACCTCACAGCTGCCTCCCGCAAGGATGCGTCCGGGTTCTCCAGGTAAGGCAGGCTCTGGCGCAGGTGTTGCTCCGCTCTGCTCCTGTCCCTCAGCAGCTGCAGACAGCACAAGGACAGGGGGTTGGCACCGAGCCTCCCCAGAAGGCCAGGCCTGTCCCTCCTCCCAGCTCCGGCCTCCTCTTCCTTCCTGTTCACGCCTCCCAGCTAGAAGCTGGCTGGTAGCCAGGTTCAGAGGGAGCAGAGGGCAGAGCGGGGCCTGCGGGTGCTGAGATCCCCGCCATGCTTCTGCCAAGGCCCAGCCAGGCCAGGGGCCCCTTCAGCACCCCAGCGGGCACTTAGAGTAGAGGGCTCTGGGCTGCAGCAGTGCATGAGGGGCACAGCTGTGCACCCTGCCCACTGGCCATGGCGGCAGGCCTCATCCCGCCACGGCCCCGGGGGCTTTGGCCACGTCCTTACCACGCACTCCCCGATCTTCCATGTCTCCGCTCTTCTGGCCAGCTGCTTGAGCTCCTCCCACTTGAGGAACTGTGCAGCGCTCACCAGGGCTTCCTGAGAGGCCTGCAGAGCAACAGAGACCAGGAGATGCCACCGCAGCCACGGCAGGACACCCTGGGTCCCCCTCGTCTTGGCAAGGCTCCCAGCCTTTCCCAGCCCCAAATGGCACGACGCAGCGTGCCACTAGGTCTGGCCCTCCCTGAAGGCAGAGGCAGCTCTGCCTTGTCCTTCGGCACACAGGAAGCTGCACCTCATGCTGCCATGCGTTCCAAGGCACACTTGGCAGCAGCCCTTGCCTTGCTGCTCACCTCCACCCACGGCATGTCAGCATTGCTTCCCCAAAACACTGCTCCCTACCTGGGCCACTCTCTGCACCTTGTCACTCATGTGGAGGAAGAGCGGCACCAGGCTCCTCTGTGCATGCTGCTTCAGGTTCCGTTTGTTCTTCCCCACCACAATCTCCAGCAGGTCTTTGAAGAGGAGCATGGAGAGCTCTCGCACTCTGCTGTCTTCCTGCAGGCAGGGAGGAGAGGAGGGGAGGCCTCAGCAACGACTCCAGGAACAGGGCCCGACAAGAGCGTTTGCCGTGGCAAGGCCTCGTCCTCTCCGGGCACAACTGTCCCCCAGCCCGGCCAGAGGTCGGAGCTGAGGACAAGCCTCTGCTGAGGCAGCCTGGACAATGAGGGTTGTCGGCAGCAGCACGACAAGCCTCCCTGGGCTCTGTCTCCCTCTCCCTCTGGAGGGAGCTTCTTGGATTTCCCGAGGCCTCCATCAGGGCCCCCGCACACAACAAGAGGACAGAAAGGGACAGCCCCGCGGCACGGCCTCTCCCTCGCTCTCTAGCCTGCTCCTACCTCTCTGCTCATCGCTGCCCCAGGCCACGGCAAGCGCCGCACGCAGTCAAGCATGAGACGCAGCAGCCGAGAGCAGACAGGGGGCTGGTTTGCTCTACTCCCACAGCCCTGGACACCAAGGCCAGCACAGGGCATGGGCTGAGAACCACAGGGCAAAAGGTTTCCTGACATACAGCAGGGCCTGTGTGGGGACGTGCCAACAGGCACGTATGCAGAGGGGCACACAGCACCCAGACCACGCATACGGACCCCCGGACACACCAGCAGAGCCCCGGCTCTCCCATCAGCCTTACGTCATCAAAGCGAGGCAGAAGCTTCTCGGCCAGCTGCAGAACAATCGGGTTGGAGCCCTTCTGTTCCAGGTAGCTGAGGATGTTTCTCAGCAGCATCAGGCTTCCTACACGCACTTCCCTGCAAGCATCCTGCAGCCACTCCATGCTGTCTGGGAGCAGGCTCTGCATTCTCCTTTTCTGTGGGAAACACACAACTTTCTTTGTGGGAAGCAAGGCCAGACCCCCCCCCCGCCCCGCCCAAAAGTGCTCTGCCTGCTCTTTTCCCATCAGGGCTCAGTGGCCAGGGCCAGGGCTCTGCACACACGCAGGCCTTGGGCACAGAGGCTGCAGTGCAGGGCACAGATCTCCAAGGGGGCCCTCAGCATGCACTGGCCTCTGTAGGGAGCAAAGCTGCTGCCTCAAGGCCCAGGAGCACCTGGCTGCCTTAGCCCGGCCCTGTGCTCCAGCTCATTGTCCCTCTCCCAGATCTTCCCGCTGGGCACTGGTGCCTTTCTCCTTGTGCAGCACGGCCAAGGGCCTGGCATGACACTCGGGGCAGATGAATGGGGCAGCGGAGACTTGGGAGCAGCTACCACACCTCCGGATTGCCAGCCAAGTCCAAGCCACTCTCTGACCCAGTGTCTCCTGTCAAGCCCCAGGCTGCCAGCATGGCTTCACCCGCCTGCCCCCCTCCTCACCATCTTGGGTCTATTCAACAGGGCCACGAGGCCTCTGAACGCCAGTCTGCGCATCTCCAGGCTCTCACTCTGCGCATAACCCTGGACGAGTGGCAGGACCTCCTCATCCATGTCGGCAAGGTCAGGGCATTCCAGCAGCTGAAATGGACACAGCACTGAAAGACTGGCACAGCCGGCAGCACTGCCCGCAGCGTGCAGCTCTCCATCCCACCCACCATCCAGGGCAAGGGCACCAGGCCCTCACAAAGCTCAGCCCAAACACAGCAGGCATTGTGCAGACACCCCTGGGCCCTGCTCCCAGCCCCGCGCCTCACGGCACACTGCACACACTGCTCGCCTCCTCCTCCCGTCCCCTGAACCCTCCACAGCCTCTTGTTCTCATCCCTTGGAGGAGCAATTGAACACAGACAGCTGCCACAAAGCAGGCACAAAATACAAGTGCTTACGAGTGGTCGCCCAGCAGAAACGAGCCAAGGCCGGGGCTACTAACAGGAGCGTATGCATTGCCCCAGCTCCATTCACCAGCATCACCCCACACGCATGTGCACAAGCGAGCACAGCATTTAGAGGCCCCTCCAGAGAGGCACTGCTTGCCATGAGGCCCACCTCGACAAAGAAAGCCATGACGGGCAGCTGATGAAACTGGTCCTCCCTCCTCAGCAGCCTTGCCAGCTGGCGGAAGATCCAGCGACGCAGGTGACTGGCAGCCCCCCTCATTGCTCTGTCAGAGGCAAGAAGGCAGTGTTGGGCCTCAGCCGAGCAGGCAAACCTCCTCTGGCATCGCTCTGCTTGGCACGCAGCTCCTGCAGCCAGCGGCATTTGCTCATGGAGCACTGCTCTTGCCCTACCACACCTTGCCATTAGAAAGTCAGCGTCAGGCATCATTACGTTCCTCTTGGTGGGAGACCGGAGAAACAGCCTTCCTGCCCAGGCGGCATGGCCTGCCCACACATCCCCTCTCCTGCCCGCTTTGGATTCCTGTGCCCCTGGGCCCTCCCCAGGTTCTCCTGCGCACGACCCTCTCCCACAGCTCCTAACACCACCTGCTCCCCCAGCAGCTCTCCAAGCTGGGCAGCATGGCAGCTCCCAGGGCCCTTCTGCTGGGCGAGCCCTTGCCACAAGGGCTGAGGCTGCAGCCTCTTTCTTGGAGAAGTGGCGTTCCCCCTCCCCCACCAAGAAGCACATGGGGAGGCACACCCCACAGCCAGGGAAGAGGTGCTGGGCCAGAGCAGGCCGGAAAGGGCTCTACCTGGCCAGCACCACCACTCCCTTCTGCGAGGTGTCCGCATGCAGAAATAGGTCCCAGCCGCCCTTCCTCTCAACAGCCACGGCTATGGTCTCATAGTGGGCGCAGCGCAGCAGACTTTTCATGGCCTGCACGGCGCACCTGCATGCAGAGCAAAGCCCAGGTCACACTGGCAGCCCGGCCCTGCCTCCAGGTGCAGCGCAGAGACAGGGCGAGCGGGATCGAGCACCTGACGTGGCTGGTGGGACGGGACTCATCCCGTTGGCATTCCCTCAAGAAGATATTTGCTTCCTGGTGGCTGAACTCTGCTGTGAAGACCATCTGCAAGAGCAGCGCCAGGAAGAGCTGGGGGAAAAACGCCTTCACCGCCTCTGGGCAGACGGGCTCCCGGATGATCTCACACAGTGCCCTCGTTGCCTGCAGAAAACACCCAGTCACACCTCTCACTCCCGAGCAGTCCCCGGCATGCTTCCACAGCCCTCCAGGTGGGAGGCTCGAGCACAGCCTTGGAGCATGGGAAGTGCAGCTGGAGGCCTCAGCCTGGCTGCCTGACCAGGGCCAGCGCCCGCAGGCTCTTGGGCCTCAGCTCCTGGTTGTACACAGTGAGCCTTCCTGCCTCAGCATGACCATCACCTCGGCAGGCTTCGTGTAGCGTGCACGCTCGGCCAGGCTCCCTGTCCCAGGCCGTGCTGCCTGCCCAGGTTTTGCAGGAGCCCTACTCCTGCCCCTCACCTTGCCCCCAACCCGACCCTGGCTTTCCAGCCTGCTGAGCGAGGTCGGCGGATGCAGGGACAGCGTCGGATGGAGATTTCCTGGGCATGGCCAGCCTGGCTGTTGGTGTGCAGAGAGGCCAGGCAGCACTTGGCAGCCCTGTGTGCTGGCACAGTCGGAGGCCTGGCGCTGGCCATGTTGTAGCCATGGGCCCAGGAGAGGTCCCTGCTTGGGGGCACACGGGCAGCGGAGAGGGGGAGGGGGCCCAGGGAGGCAGGCACCAGCCTGGGGGCACGGGAGGCCTCGTCCCCTAACTCACGGCCAGCGGAAGGATGCAGTTGTTGTCCCTGTCGGAGCTGGACTGCTTGCGCAGTGGCCGCTCCTCCAGCAAGCTCAGCAGCTCCCGCAGCATGTCCGGCGCAAGCATCGGCTTATCCATCAGCACCTTCCACATGCTCACAGCAGTGCTGCAGGCCCAGAGCGCCTTGTCAGTGGCACTTCCTTGGCCGCAGCACCGTAGCCTGGGCCAGCCCTGGAGGTCCCCAGCTGTGTGCCAGCCCTGCCCCTGCCCACCCCCTCCTCCCTGGCAGCCCCAAGAGGGTCCTGCCCAGGCAGGCAGCACATGACCAAGCTGAAGCCCCTTGCGCGGCAGGGAGCGTACAGAGCCGCTGCGCTCTGCGGCTCAAGGCAGGGACACTTGCTCAGCTCTGGCTCCTCAAGGCCTGCTTGAGGCACCAGGGCTGGGAAACGCTGGGCGAGACACAGGGCCCTGCCCCTCAGCCGTGTGCTGGCCATCTGCTTGCCTCTGGCCCTCTTTGGGCCCTTCTCCCCATGGCCAAGGAGCCACTGGAGCCCGTCCAGGCTGACGGGCCCCATACCTGTTGCACAGTGGCGAGCAGTACAGCAGGCTCACGGTCACCTCGCTGGGCTCCAAGCAGGCCAGCTGGCAAAGGGTCTTGTTTAGGGTGACCCGGGCCGACAGCTCCCTCACATACTTGACGTTCCTGTAGAGGCACCTTATGATGCGTGGCACCTGGAAGACACAAGGCGGACGGTGAGGCTGCTCCCAGAGAGCAGCCAATACCCCAGCTCCCACTCACTTCTCCTTCCCTCTCCACCACTCCCACCGCTCCTTGCTGCCTTCCAAGGGGCTCCGCTGCCCACGAACACTGGCTCTCGGCGGGGAAACAGCGCCCCAGAGGGTCGAGCCCCACGCACGCCAGCCCCAGGCTCCTTACATCTTCCAGCACAGAGAAAGCGTCCAGCAGGAACATGGTCAGCATGTGGGAAGCCACCTCCGTATTGTAGGTGCTGCAGTTCCTCATGCCCTCGATGGCTGTGACAATGACGTCTGTCCTTTCGGAAGGCTGCAGGTTTTTCACAAACAGCTGGGGCAGAAAGGACGTGAGAGAAGAAATGTCACGCTGCGGGCCGCACTACTGCTGCTTAGCTAAGCAGTGGATGTGGCTCTGGAGAGAGGTGCGGGGCAGTGCTGGCACCGTGGCCCAGGAGAGCCAGGAGCACGCGCTGTGCTGGGTAGCAGCAGCATGGGGCATGTGGCCAGAGGGCCACCAAGGCAAGGCAGGATGCTCGGGAGCAGGCTCACAGTGCACTGGCTCTGCAGGCAACCCTAGCTTGCCGGTGGCCAGCAGGCTGCAGCTGCTGCTGGGACTCTTGGAGCCAAGCCTCTGGCTAGTCCCCCCGCTCAGGGACAGCGGGAGACACAGCAGTGAGAGCAGGGCTGCTACCAGGCAGCAACCAGTACTCTAGGTGCCACTCAGAGCTGCTTCCTTCTCCACCACCACCTCTGCATCAACCCCAAGGCCCCCTCAGCCCCACTCGTTAGGCATCCCTTTGCTCATCCACGTCTCCTCAGGACCCCATGGCCAACAGTCCCAGCAAGGGAAGTGCTCCTCACCCTCATGATCACGCTCATGTTGCTCGTCCACGAAAGGCAGAGCTCATTGTCGGCTTCCCTCTCCTTCTGGGGCTCCACATACTCTGGATCATCCTGCAGCATCGCCCGGCCTGAACAGCAGCAGAAAGACACAGCGGTCAGCAGGAGTCATGCAGAGCTGCAGCTGGCAGACTCATGGCGTCAGAGAGAAACCAGCCTGGCAGAGACAAAGGGCATGCCAGGAATGGATGGGGAGCAGGATTCCCAGGGAGGGTCGGGGCCTATTCCAGGGCAGAGAAGGGCAACTGCTTCAAAGGGTACCAAAAGCCTCACGGGCTTTCCGGTGCGAAGCCCGACACAAGCCGTAGCCTCTGAGCAGGGGCTGCTGAGCGTTTTCCAGGCCAGTGGTATCCAGGACAGGTACTAACAGCCCGCTCCCCTGCTCCTACATCAGCTGCGCCTCCTGCTCCTTTGCCTCACTGAGCAGAGGGGCCGAGGCAGTGCGATGCCTTCCCCGGCCTTGCCAGCGTGGCCGCGTGCAGAAGCACACAGCCCAGCACAGCTTCTCTTACGTTTTCGCTGCACGACGAATCTGAAGAGGCAATGAAGAGCATCCAAGGCCCCACCCTTGGTCTCCGCATCCTCGTAAGCACAGCAAAGGATGAGACAGCCCACCAGCTGTCCCAGCATCGGCACGGGGATCTTCCCATAGCAGGCAGGGCTCTCATCCACTCCTCCAAAGGGGTGCCACACCTGGGCAAGGCGGGTGGGACAGGTAGAAGGGCTGACGGGAGGCAGTCGCCACCAAAGCCCTGAAGCCAAGACTCTGCCCAGGCATGGATCCCAGCGGAGCCAAAGCTCTCGAGGGCCCTGCAGGCCTTGCCTCCCAAAGCAGCAGCCCAGCAAAGGCAGCACTGCCAGGCTGCGGCTCACATCATGCTCCGCGCGCACTGCTCCCCTGCACAGGGCTGGGGGCACAGCTGGCTCCTGCGACAAAGGGACTGCAGAGAAAAGCCCATGGAGAGAGGGCCAAAGAGCTTTGCTTCAGGGCAGAGCCTTGCTCAGTGCCTTAACCTGTGCCCACGCTTCCCTCCAAGGGACCCCCTGAGCTGCACTGTGCTCTGGGCTGCTGCAAAGGGCCAAAGCGGGGGCTGCACGGTGCTTGGCTCCTTACCTCCAGCGAGGAATAGTTGGCCAGCAACTTGCTCAGCCTCCCAATCCTCCCCACGGCCCTCTCACGCACAGCTGCTCTCTCCGTCTTGGTGAAGGGCAGCAGCATCTGCAAGGAGAAAGGCTACTGCTCTGCCCGGGGAGCTGACGCCCACTCCAGCAGAAGCAGCTCTGCTAAGCGCCTGCCTGCAGTCCTACAGTGCACCAAGGCTTCCTCGGAGCTAGAGCCAAGCCTGGAATGGCCTTCCTGCCCCTACAGGCCCCAGCCTGCAAGGCCCACCTTGCCCTCAGGCAGCCAGCCACACCTAAGCCCCCTCCCAGCCTCTGCTCCTGGCCATGCACATGGCCCCGGGTGCCCTCTTCAGGATGGCACGCCTTTCAGGCCACACCTTCCCTAGGGGTCTGCAGTGGGCAGCCTGGCCTCCGGCCTCCTGGCATGGCAGAAGAACCAAGCTTCCGGGCTCGGCTCCCCTTGCAGCACGGGCAGCTCCCAGTGGGTCTCTGCCCCATTCCGATCTGGCAAGGAAAGCACAAGGCACGCGGAGGCGGGGGGGCAGCAGCACCAGCTGCCATCAGTGCAGTGCCTAGAGAAGAAGGGTGACATTCCTCCCACTGCTTTGGTGCAAGGAGAGCTTTGGGGGCAGAGGTGGCCCAGGAGTGCTCATGGGGGCAAGGTGTTCCCAAGAGCCTGGAGGATGTTTGGGGTGGGAAGGGACTTGGGCTGTAGCCAGGGGACACTGGGCTCACAGAAGAGCCCAGTGGGGAACCTCCGCTCACCCAAGCGAGAAACGCCCCCTGCCTGCAGCGTGCTGCCTGTACATGGCACTCGGGGGGGGGATGTCCACTCGAGGGTGTCACTTCCCTCTGGGCTGAGGAACAGGCCCAATGCAGCCCACTCTTTGCAAATGCCACACCTGCAAGATCTTCTGCAGCTCCAGGAGGCTGGAAGTGGCTGACTTGAGCACCAGCACCTCCAACATGTTGTCCATGGCATCGAGGGTCTGCAAGGAGGACAGGGGGCTGTGGCATTCCTTCCCCACTGCCTCTGACCCACAGCAGACTCAGTTGAACCCCTGCTGCCCAGCGAGAACACCCGCTGCCCTGCACGGGCCAACGAGAGGCCTCAGGGCAGGAGATCTGCTGTGCACGGACCAGCCCCTGGGCACTGCCCATGGCCCAGCCCACGGGAAGGGCATGAAGGCAGGAGGGTGGGAAAACAAAGCTGAGATCCTGCCCAGCCTTGGAGCTGACAGTCACCTCTCAGCACAGCGAAGCCAGGGGCAAGCCCAGAGGGGCTGGCGGGCTCCCTGTAGCTCACCCAGCACCTACCTTGGAGTAGAGGGACATGTCCACGGTCTCCATGTCTTCTCTTGGAGGAAGCAAGAAGACACTCTTGAAGCAGGCATGGAGAAGGCTGCTCTTTTTGCCCTCCAGAACCGGCTCCACTGCACTGCAAAGAGAGAGCGAGAGAGAGAGAGAGAGAGATGCCTGTTGGACACTGGTGCTGGGAGCAGTGCCTGGATGCCCTGGGGAGGTGGCTGTGGGCCGCTGGGGCAGGAGTCCCCCGGCTGCTACAGAGAGCACGTGAGGGAGCCCTACAGGGAGGCACCTCCTCCCTCCATGAACTGGCCCAGGGCCAGAGGAGAGCCCAGGCAGCTAGGCCTCCCCCCTTCTCTACCACCTGCCTCCCCTTCTGCACTACAAGCCAAGGGGCCCTGGGGAGCTGCAGCAGGCAACCCTCTGCCCTCCCATCTGCCCTGCTGACAAGCCTGGGCCAGGGGAGAGCAGAAGCGCAGCAGACAGCACCGCCAGCCTCCTCCCACCATGGTGCACACCTCCCAGCCAGGGACGGTGCCATCAGGCACATGCTGTGCACAGGTCCTGGCCAAACCAGGGGCTCTGCTAGCTACCTCATTGCCGTGATAGCAAGCATGGCTTGCTGGCGCACTGCTGTGCCCAGGCGCTCCAAGGGCTCCTCTTCCAGCAGCACCTGCACAGCACAACCGGCAGTCAGCGCGGCAACTGCCATCACCCAGCACCAGCAGACCCAGGGCCCAGCTGGCCTTGCCCCTGTCCTCACACCTGCTGCCTCTCCCCTCACCTCGATATGCTCGGCCAGCTCGTGTCGGCAGCAGAACACCTCCAGGCCCCAGGACAAGGTCTTGGCGCTGCTGCCTCCACAGAGGGTGCCGATGGACGCTAGAAACTTCAGCTTCTGCGCCTCTTGCTGACAGACGGGGAAGAGAGACAGAGTGAGCGCGAGAGGAGACAGGAAAGGCCAGCAGGACCAGAGCAGCCAGGGGGCTGCAGTGCTGGGCGGGACCCCGGACGGCAGCAGCTCTGCACAGCCAGCACCTCCCCAGCAGCCTGCCAGCAGACATGGGCGGACCCGCAGGGAGACCCAGGCACAGCCCCCATGGAAACGGCTGCACTTACCTGTTCTCGGCCACCCACAAAGGCCTGGATGAAGTCCAAGGCTTCCTCATCCTCTCTGGACAGCTCGGACCAGCTGCTGATGGAAAACCTTGCACCTGAGAAAGGAAGAGAGCCGGGAGCACTGCAGAGATGGAGGGCAGGCAGCAGAGAGCCGCGCAGTGAGCTCTGCCCGCCGGCCAGCCATGGGCCTGCTCCCGGGCACGCAGTCTCCCCCAGGCTGCTCAAGGCTGCACGGTGCCCAGCACATGGGCTGCCCTGCTGCAGCCAGCCAGGCAGGGCAAACCTCAACTGCACCAGGCTGGGGAACGTGCTGCCAGACGGGCAGCATCCCTCCTCCTGCCACGGAGCTGCCGCTCGCTGCCCGTCCCAGGCAGCAGGAGCTGCGTCCATCTGCGCTCTCCCTCCTGGGCGCATGCTGCGCTGGGGCCAGCTCCCAAGCCCCGAGCGGGCCCTGGCATCCAGGCACCGCTGTGCCACCACCCCGGGCACCCCGACACCACGTGCTGGGGACATGGGAGCCCGGCGCAGAGCAGGGTGCGCTCCCCGGCCCTCACCCCAGCCCGGCCCAGCCCCACGGGGGCTCACTCACCTCTCCGCCACGCCTGGGACTCGAACCCCTCCAAGGGCCTCGAGGCAGAGCTGCTCTCCTCGGCAACCCTGTCCTGCTCCTGGGATGCCCGGCGCGGGCAGCCGTACTCCTGCTCCCAGGCCACCCGTGGGCGGCTGGGGGGTCTCTCCGCCATCCTGCGGCACGGAGCAGAGGCAGGAGGGGGACACTTGTTTAATGCAGACCTGGGGAGGGTCCCCACGGGGGTGGGGGCAGCGCAGTCAAAGGTCCCCGCGCCCGTCCCGGCCCTGGAGCCAGCTCTCCTGCGCCTCAGCCCCTGCCGCAAGGTCCTGCCCCCGCCACGGCCGAGGGCCCCCGCAGCCCCGTGGCACTGCCGAGCCCGGCCCCGTCGCTCTCACCCGCAGCAGGAGCTGGCAAGGCCTCGGCAAACGCCTCGACTCCGCGGGGCTGCCGGGGCGGCAGGGAAAGACGCGGCTGCGCTCGGGGGCTCCTCCTCGAGCTCCACGCGCTCCTGCCCTCTCCCGTCGCCGTCCGCCCGGACACTGCCCGCACCTGACAGCGCCGCCGGTGTCACAACGGGGGGGGTCACAATGGCCCCGCCGGGGGCGGCTCTGAGGTCACCTCTGCTGCGCGAGCTGCTCCAGCAGCAGCAGCCGGCGCCGCCAGGGGCTCCAGGGCCGCAGCGCGGCCGCCCCGGGCAGGAGGGAGCTGGGGCAGGGCAGGGCGAGGCAGCTCGAGGGGCCGCGCGCGGCTCCGCATGGCCAGCTCCCTCCTCTTTCATCCCCGGCTGCCCACGCCTGGCCGCACTCACCTGCTCACCACTAACCACCAGCACCACCTCAAAACCTGACCCCACCGTACCTCTTGCCCCAATCCCCTCCTCTCATCCCTCACCCCAAACTCTAACCCTCCAGCCACAGCCCAGACCTCCAACCCCTTTCCCTAACTCTTGCTCCAGCCCTCACCGGCATCTCCAACCCTCAGCCCTAGACAACAAATGCTAGCCTTCACCCCAGCCCTCACCCCTGCCATAGCCCACTCCCCCACAAAGCTAGCCAACGCTCACAGCAAGCACCAGAAACCCGCAGCACAACCACCAAACCTCGCCCCACGCCTCACCCAACCCCTCACCCCATGCAGCCAGCTCTCGTCCCCAGCCCTGCCCTCAACACCAGCCCCCAAGCACCAACCCCAGGGAGATGCCCGAACCCCCACTGCCAGCCCCAACCCCTTCCCCAGCCGCCCTCCCCCTCGCACCAGCCCCCTACCCTGCAGCCCCGCCGCTCACCCTCACGCTCCCGCCGGGCCCCCTCGCGCCCCACCCCGGCAGGCAGAGGAAGGGCAGGACCGGGCCGTGCTGGGGCAGCTGAGCGTGGCAGGCACCGCTGCAGATGCTCTGCTCCAGCCCCGCTCCAGCAGGGGCACCTACAGCACGTTGCCCCACACCAGCACAGGCGGCTTTGCAGCTTCTCCTGCAGCGGAGACTCCACAGCCTCTCGGGGAACCTGCTCCACTGCTTAACCGCCCTCGCGGGGAAAAAGCGCTTTCCTGCGCTCAGGGGGAATCGCCTGCTTCGCCATTTTGGGCCACGGCAGCACCCAACTCCTGGGCCGGGGCCGGGGCTGGAGGGGCGGAGGGGCGGGGCCATGGCAGGGACGGGGCGCCAGCCGGGCCCCCCGCGCCGGCACAGGGAGCGCAGCAGGCTGCTGGGGCGCGGCCGTGGCGCAGACGCCCCCGCCGCACGCCCCTCGCCCACGGGCCCCGCCCGGGCCAGCCCCGGCCCCCGCGCACGCAGCAGGCCGCCGCCGCCGGGCCCTGCGCCACGCTGGCCCCGGCCGCGGCCGCAGGGACAGCCCGCCGGGCGGCCGTTGGGCGGCCTGCGTGTCGCTCACGGCTCACCCCGCCCCTCCCGGGCACCCATTCGCTCGCTGCCTCCCCTCGCTCCCCGATTGGCCGGGCGGGGGGCGGGCTCTCCACCCGCCCGCGGCAGCTGCTGGCGCCAAGCAGAAGCTGCAGCTCGGCTCTGTGGAGAAGAGGCGGCTGCAGAGAGCCGCTCGCTCTGCCCGCAGCCCCGCCGCCTCCGGGCAGCGTTCTCCCGCCCGGCACCTGGCCCCTTCTCTGCACGGCACAGGTTATTGGCCTTGCCAGTTCTGCTGGCCCCCGGGGCCGTGGCCGGGCTCCCAAGTGGGCGGAAAACCACACGGACGTCGGGCAAAGAGCTGGTGAGCAGCCTGGACTGCTTCAGGCTGGAGCACGTTGTACGGCGTAGAAATTATGCCCTCCACTCCTGCAAGTAGGAGGATGTTGGCCCGTTCAGCTGGCACGGTTGGAGCTGGAAAAGGATGCCTGCCCGTTGTCTAAAAGAAATTGTTGTAAAACCTAAAACCTTTTCCCTGTGTTTTACAAAAGCAAAACAGCTAACCTCGTGTGAACTCAAGGAGCAATTTCTCTGGGAGGACTGTATGAAAACTGAGGGGTTTTTTTTGTTTGTTTTGAGGAGAAAAGCACTCTTTCTTTTCCAAACCCTTGAGTTGGTGTTCTTTGACCTTCATACGTGAGTCGATTTCAGCCTAGAAGGCTCTTTTCCCACCAGTAGGTGTTGATGTTGACAGAGGCACCGCTGTGCTTTCTAGTGTGGCATGCTAGCACCTATTCCAAGAAGTGGAACTCTCTCTGCTTATTGCGTTGTGGCCAAGCAATACATCCGCACAATGGAAGAAGGTTGAGGGCAGAAGCCTGGCTGTGACTGACCACAGGTGTTGCCAAGAAAGCTGGATGAATCTCAGCACAAAGGGCGCCACAGGCTGGCCTTTGTTTTAAGGCATGCCCTGGACTCCTGCAAGCACCTGAAGGCTGGAAGTCCATCCTTCCAGGAGCAGAAACGATGAGCAGTAGAGGGAATGTGCTGCGCAGGTGAGCTGCAGCTGGTGCAGCAAGCATTGCTGGTTTGAAGCGGTGGCTTGCTCCTTTGCCCTTTCCCAGAGAAATGCAATCTGATAATGGATGACATCTGTAAGAACAAAGAACTGCAAAGGTGGAGTTCTTCCCGTGGAGTCCAGTGGACTTTCCACCTACCGTGTCGAGCTCAATGCAATGGGGGAGGAGAAAGATGCAATGGATGAGAGAAAGGACAGCAATGCAAGAGTGACTCTTCTCTCTTAGAATACTTCTAAGTGGGGATTGGATTTGTGGGAAGTCTGAAGTTGGCTACGTAAGTGACACCCTCCCACCATGGGAAGTGTCAGAGAAGGACATTGTATCTGATTTAGCTTCAGCTTAGTCTCAGGGCCTAAAGTAGATGAAGCCTGCGGGCCTCAAGGCCGAGCTGTGAATGAACTTGAGAAACATTGCTGGCAATGTAGCTGCAAAACCATTTATGACCAGCTACTAAGGCTACAAAAGCAGCTAATGAGGATGTAAAATAGGATGCAGGAGACAAGATGGGATGCACGTGGGTTGGGGTTGACCTTGGAGGAGATAAGGGCCTGGGCTGTAGGCCAGGAGCTGTCCGAAGGAGAGAGAGACCAGTCAGAAGGGGAGAGACCAGTGACTCAGAAAAGACGACTGGAGGAGACTGTCACTGGCAGGTGGGGAAATAAGACTGCAAAGGGTCTGATTAGCCCAGAATGTCTTTGTTCAGGGTCCCTGCGTGGAGGCAGCCAGCTCGAGCTGTTACTTCCTGTACTGTCATTTATTCTTGTAATTCATGTCAAAGAAATAATTAATTCTGCTCCTATATGTGCATGAGACTCTGCTCCTCGGAAACCTAGGGTGGGGCCATGTCTACAACAGGAAGTCCCCTAGATGAGGGGTTTGTGTCAGTAGCTGCACAAATTCCTTTGAAAACACTGTCAAGGTCCTGGAGAATCACCGATCACAGGACGGCTGAGGTTGGAATGGACCTCTGGAGATCATCTAGTCCAACCCCCCTGCTCAAGCAGGGTCCTCCAGAGCACATTGCCCAGGACCCCACCCAGAGGGCTTTTGAGTATCTCCAGGGAAGGAGACTGCACAGCCTCTCTGGGCAACCTGTGCCAGTGCTCCGTCACCCTCCCAGCCCAGAAGTTTTTCCTCCTGTGCACATGGAACTGCCTGTGGTTCAGTTTGTGCCCGTTGCCTCTTGTCCTGTCACTGGGCTCTACTGAGATCCCCTCTCAGTCTTGTCTTCTCCAGGCTCTACAGGCCGAGCTCTCGCAGCCTTTCTTCACAGGAGACATGCTGCAGTCCCCTCATCATCTTTGTAGCCCTCCGCCGGACTCTCTCCAGTAGGGCCATGTCTCTCTTGTACCCTCTTTCCAGCAGGTCAACCCCCAGCCTGTCCTGGGCCATGGAGTTCTTCCTCCCTAGGTGCAGGACCCTGCACTTGCCTTTGTTGAACTTGAGAAGGTTCCTCTCTGCCCATGAGGTTGTGATTAAACAAGGTTGTGGCTCTTTTTCTGGATGGTGGACGGGTGGGATGGCAGCAGGACGAGGAGTCATGAGGGGAGGAAGGGGAATTCCATTAACTTCTGCACCTGGGTTAGGTTCTTGGGAGGGTTATTATTGTGGGAAGTGAGGACATATGCAGCGTGAGTGCCCAAGCTGTGCACGAATTCAGCCACAGTCAGGGGTGAATCCTCCTTCGGGAGAAAATCAAGATGTAGGCCGAACTGATGAATGACTAGTTGAGGAGGAATATCCTTGTGCTTGTATTCGATGTGTATGTATGTTTTTGGATGCAATCCCTTTGGCTAGTCAGGGCCGCATAACCAGGAAAGTGGCTGGAAAGCAAGTAACCTTTCTAGTGGCTACAGGGGCTACTTTATCTCTCAAGCCATGGAGCTCAATGACAGTCCTTCCGAGATGGGTGTGTTATAAAGGTCCGCAGGCATTCACCACTAAGTCAGAGTCAGACTCTTATACGATCGTTTGTTTCAGCTGGAGCTGGGTGCCTCCAAAGAGGGACCCAGAACAAAGACATTCTGGGCTAATTATACTCCTTCCAGTCTTATTTCCCCGCCTGCCAGTGACAGTCTCTTCCAGTCTTCTTTCCTGAGTTGCTGGTCTCTTTCTTTTTAAACGGTTCATGTCTACATCCCAGGACGGTTGCTGTGTTCCTGCTTCAAAGTGCCTTATCTTATCCGGAGGTTAACCGTGACCTCTGTCCATTGTGTTCTGTATGTTGGAGGGCTGATTCTGGCTGCTTCTGCAGTTGTTGCGTCAGCAGCAGCCCACAGGTTCGGTAAAAGCTTCGGCCTGCAGGCTTCAGGGCATTATTTTAAATAAAATAATTACTTATTTAAATGATTTTACAGCATAGAAACAGCTCGAAGTGGGTGCCTCTGGAGAAGGACACCGGACAAAGAAATTCTGGGGTAATTAGACCCCTTACAGTTTTATTTTCCCACCGGCCAGTGAAGGCCTCCTCCAATCTTCTTTACTGAGTCAGTGGTCTCTCCCCTTCTGATTGGTGTCTCTCTCCTTCTGACAGCTCCTGGCCTACAGCCCAGGCTGGATGCCATGTCCTTGTTTCTCCCAGGCCCTTATCTCCTCCAAGGTCAACCCCAACCCACGTGCATCCCATCTTGTCTCCCGCAGTCTACTTTGTAGCCTCATGAGCTAGTTTTGTATCTTTGTCAGCTAGTTTTAACTGGTTTGGCAGTTACAACATTGGCAAGGTCACATCCTTCGCAAAGTTTCTGGAGTTCAAGGACAGTTCAGCCTTGAGGCCTGCAGGCTTCATCTACTTTAGGCACTGATGCTAAGCAAGAGTGAGACTTATGCGAAGCGGAAGCTAAATCGGCTACAATTTCCTTCTCCAACAGTCCTCCCTTGGTTTCTATGAGCACACCTGCTGGATACATATATTGGGGTAGAGTATTTGTGCACATCATAGAGGAGAATGTGAGGCACTTTTTCTCCCTTTTTTTTTTTTTTTGTGAAGTTTACCTTAGATTAAATAATCTAATGAAAAGGCGCCAAGGTGTTGCTGGGTTGTTAAGAAAGCCTTACTGCACGGATTTGGTTTGGAGACTCAAGAACTGAGATGCAGCTGTGCTTTTGCAGCCGGGCACTAATTCGTGAAGCACAAAGTATAGGCATTCCTCTTTTTCGATTGTAATCCCGTTCCCAATAGTGCGTTATGACAAACAAGAAGTTATGTTACCATTTTTAGTTATTGAAGGCAGAACACTGAAGGAGATAAGCCCGCCTTAACTAGGATAATCCTTCTGTTAAGCAAACATGAAGATGGTACTGCTCTTTTGGAAGTTTGTCTGCAGCTCTTGAAAAAGCAGGTATCTCCCTAAGAGACAGCATCTCGAAGATGTACACAATATGCTAAACATTTCTCTCTCCTCAGAGTTTCTGGATTCCCCTGTCTCTAGTCATTGTGAATACTGTCCACCCTCCCAAGCTGATCCGCTTGCCTGGGGGCTCCTTACTCCTGGGAGCCTTCTTGGACAAAGGAGACATTCTCTCTGCATACGTCCTACATTGCCACAGAAGTAACATTCCGGTCCCTCACTGTCTGCCCATCTTCTCCTGTCCCCTTCTCGTCCTTGCCCTTGGCATTGCCCTAGCCTTCCTCGGCCTCCTCTGTCTCTTCCTCTACCCCTTCCTCTAATTTGCAAGTTCCGTGCTGAAGCTGCTGCTAAGAGATTAGCCTCTTCTTGGTTTTCCTTTTTCCGTTCCTTTGCTTGCTTCCCTTGCTGTTTCTCCTCTCGCCCGTCATAGACCAATACTGCCACGCTTAAAATCCTTTGTGAAGTTTCTCCTTGCCACCCTGGCATGTGCTCCTTCAACTCTTTTGGGCTATCCGGAGCGGCCTGATGGACAAAGACACTAATGGCTAGTGCATCATTCCAATTCTGGAAAGTCATTCCCCCATAGTTCAACAAGGCTTGCCCTAGTCGTCCCCCAAAATCCCTGGCCTCTTTGTCCAAGCTCTGTCTACGCTCCTGCACTCTAGTCCAATCCACTCCTAGTTTGCTACATGCTCTAATAGCTTCTACCGAGTTCCGGAGTCCTGTCTGGCAAGCGACTCTGTCCCCTGCGTTATTGTAATCCCAATTTGGATCGTTTGCTGGCTAACGATTTGTGTTTCCCCCAGTCTGTTGTACAAACTTTGCCTCTTTATTAACTATTTTATCATCTCGCTCGTTTGGTCAGAACAACTCTCTCAAGAGTACTTGGGTATCCCGCCAGTTTGGATTATACCCAGTGCATATATATTAGAAAACAGCTGAGCGCTCCTTTCCGCATCCTCCCTCAACCTGGGCATTTTGCTTGCCCACAATGCTCAATCACTCGGACTCCAGGGTTGGCTAGTAAATACATGCAGTACCACGTGAGGGGGGTTAGCTCCCCCCCCCCCACCCCCGCTGCACTCGGTTGTAATGCTGCTGCATTAGGTAAAACATTAGCAACCATAGGATGGAGGCCTGCCACGGGAGGAGGGGAAGTCTGAGTAAGAGGAGGAGAGGGACAGATAGACAGATCTTCAGGAGGCGCCACCGGAGGAGTGTAAGGCGGAGCAGTAGCTCCTGGGGCGTTATTTGGGACACCTATATCTGCTGCAGCAAGAGTAGTTTTACAGAGGGTGCCGTTTGTCCTCCTTGGATCTCGCCGGTCCCACATCCAATTATCCCCACACATACCAATAATCCATTCAGTGAGGCTTTTCATCTTCCAATATAAGCTGTAGCAGAGCTCATTTCTTAGAATCGAAGGATCCTTCCTTGGGTTAACCCCCACATTAATTGTAAGATGGACAATCATCCTGACATAAAGGGACAGCTAACTAGCTAGGGATCGATTTGACTGTAACGGCTTTTTTCTCCTTTTTGTTCCTTTTCCTTTTCTAAATTTGGATGTTTGGAGCCAAGAGGGTCCAATGGTGGTTGGCTACACTCCCATCTGGGGTGCCAAAGTGCTGTGCAAACACTTTGATCCTAGGTTTCCAAGAAGCAGAGCCTCACGCACATCTAGCAGCAAAATTTTATTTCTTTAAATGATGGTGCAGCATAGTAACTGCTGGAGCTGGGTGCCTCCAGGGAGGGACCTTGAACAAAGGAATTCTGGCCTAATTAGACCCTTTACAGTTTTATTTCCCACCTGCCAGGGAAGGTCTCCCCCAATCTTCTTTACTGAGTCTTCTTTACTCTCCTTCTGGTTGGTCTTGGCCTTCAGCCCACACTGGTTGCCATGTCCTTGTTTCCCACAGTCCCTTATCTCCTCCAAGGTCAACCCCAACCCACGTGCATCCCATCTTGTCCCCTGCAGTCTACTTTTTAGCCCCATGAGCTAGTGTGTATCTTTATTAGCTGCTTTTAATGGGTTTGGCCGTTACATGCTCAGCAATGATTCTGGAGTTCATGGACGGTTCGGCCTTGAGGCCTGCATGCGCAGGGTAGGCAGTGACGATAGAAACAGAGCTGCATGTCATACCCCAGCTCTGCCCTTCCACCTGAGATGCAAGCCCTGAAGACAGCAGGGGCCTGCTCTTGCCCTGGGGTGACTGGAGAGGGCAGGGGAGGCCAAAGCTTTTCTCCCCCTTTCCCTTGGCTATTGTGGACCAGCAGAGCAGTTGACGCTTTGCAGCAAAACCAAAGTGTGTCAGGCCGCTCTACGCTGGCCTGGCATATTGGAACGAGTGGACACCCCGTCCCCCCCAGGACAAGCCAGATTCATGCAGGCAGCAAGTTTTGCCCCTTGCCTTTGGCTCCCTAAAAAAAGAACACTCACTCCGGCTGAGGAAACGGGGCTGTATCTTTGCGGGAAGCCCAACAAAGCCATGAAGTGGTAGCACAACAGGGGCTGTGCTTGAGGAGTCGAGCTGTCCTGGGGCTGCGGGAGATGCCAGCAATGAGCCAGACCTTCCAGCACACTTGCGTGTGTGCGTGGTGTGCAGCACCATGGCATTGGCACAGCTGCGTCAGCTCTGCTCAAACAGAGTCACGTCCTGGCGGGAGGGTGCCACCTCGCCCATGCTCTCGGGAGCCAGGGACACAGTGCTCCGAGGTGGAATCTTGATGTTCTCCTTGGCACCCTCAGGTTCATGATGGTCTGTGACACCAGGCAACGGACTAAAGGTTCTGCATCATTTTCCAGGGGCTGGAGGGCTGCGAGAGAAAGGCACCGAGCTGAGAACAGACTCCCACCTTTGCAGAGATCCCAGGAATCCCCCCCCAGGCAGGGCCAGCCCCACTCAGCTCTTCCCATGCGGAGGAGGCAGCAGGTAGGACAAATGGATCAGCTGGCACTTGCAGGTCGGCCAAGCCCCAGATGCGCCCCAAATACCCCCTGCTCTCCCCCACATAGGGACACAGAGCCTTCCTCACCTGGGGCAGGCCAGTGAACTGCAGCTCACTTCCCAGCCTCCTCCCTCCTCCCTGCCAGGGCTGCCTGACACAGCGCTGCTCTCACTCACCAGTGCACAGCTCCTGCACCTTCTCCTTCCTCCGCTTCTTCACTTGCTGCCCGATGAGCCCTAGGCAAACACCTCCGCTCACCCCTCATACTCCCCAGCAAGCCCCCAGCAGCACAGCTCCCATCTGGCCTTGCCAGCTTGGCCATGCAGCCTGCTCCCCTTGGGCAAGGCTGGCCCCAGCCCCATCCCCACGGTGCAGGACCCAGGGATGGTGGGAGGGACTGAAGACCCTCCTGTGTGCCCGTCTGGGTGGGCAGGCATGGCCCTGGGCTTGTGGCTCACCAATGAACCTCACAGCTGCCTCCCGCAAGGATGCGTCCGGGTTCTCCAGGTAAGGCAGGCTCTGGCGCAGGTGTTGCTCCGCTCTGCTCCTGTCCCTCAGCAGCTGCAGACAGCACAAGGACAGGGGGTTGGCACCGAGCCTCCCCAGAAGGCCAGGCCTGTCCCTCCTCCCAGCTCCGGCCTCCTCTTCCTTCCTGTTCACGCCTCCCAGCTAGAAGCTGGCTGGTAGCCAGGTTCAGAGGGAGCAGAGGGCAGAGCGGGGCCTGCGGGTGCTGAGATCCCCGCCATGCTTCTGCCAAGGCCCAGCCAGGCCAGGGGCCCCTTCAGCACCCCAGCGGGCACTTAGAGTAGAGGGCTCTGGGCTGCAGCAGTGCGTGAGGGGCACAGCTGTGCATCCTGCCCACTGGCCATGGCGGCAGGCCTCATCCCGCCGCGGCCCCGGGGGCTTTGGCCACGTCCTTACCACGCACTCCCCGATCTTCCATGTCTCCGCTCTTCTGGCCAGCTGCTTGAGCTCCTCCCACTTGAGGAACTGTGCAGCGCTCACCAGGGCTTCCTGAGAGGCCTGCAGAGCAACAGAGACCAGGAGATGCCACCGCAGCCACGGCAGGACACCCTGGGTCCCCCTCGTCTTGGCAAGGCTCCCAGCCTTTCCCAGCCCCAAATGGCACGACGCAGCGTGCCACTAGGTCTGGCCCTCCCTGAAGGCAGAGGCAGCTCTGCCTTGTCCTTCGGCACACAGGAAGCTGCACCTCATGCTGCCATGCGTTCCAAGGCACACTTGGCAGCAGCCCTTGCCTTGCTGCTCACCTCCACCCATGGCATGTCAGCATTGCTTCCCCAAAACACTGCTCCCTACCTGGGCCACTCTCTGCACCTTGTCACTCATGTGGAGGAAGAGCGGCACCAGGCTCCTCTGTGCATGCTGCTTCAGGTTCCGTTTGTTCTTCCCCACCACAATCTCCAGCAGGTCTTTGAAGAGGAGCATGGAGAGCTCTCGCACTCTGCTGTCTTCCTGCAGGCAGGGAGGAGAGGAGGGGAGGCCTCAGCAACGACTCCAGGAACGGGGCCCGACAAGAGCGTTTGCCGTGGCAAGGCCTCGTCCTCTCCGGGCACAACTGTCCCCCAGCCCGGCCAGAGGTCGGAGCTGAGGACAAGCCTCTGCTGAGGCAGCCTGGACAATGAGGGTTGTCGGCAGCAGCACGACAAGCCTCCCTGGGCTCTGTCTCCCTCTCCCTCTGGAGGGAGCTTCTTGGATTTCCCGAGGCCTCCATCAGGGCCCCCGCACACAACAAGAGGACAGAAAGGGACAGCCCCGCGGCACGGCCTCTCCCTCGCTCTCTAGCCTGCTCCTACCTCTCTGCTCATCGCTGCCCCAGGCCACGGCAAGCGCCGCACGCAGTCAAGCACGAGACGCAGCAGCCGAGAGCAGACAGGGGGCTGGTTTGCTCTACTCCCACAGCCCTGGACACCAAGGCCAGCACAGGGCATGGGCTGAGAACCACAGGGCAAAAGGTTTCCTGACATACAGCAGGGCCTGTGTGGGGACGTGCCAACAGGCACGTATGCAGAGGGGCACACAGCACCCAGACCACGCATACGGACCCCCGGACACACCAGCAGAGCCCCGGCTCTCCCATCAGCCTTACGTCATCAAAGCGAGGCAGAAGCTTCTCGGCCAGCTGCAGAACAATCGGGTTGGAGCCCTTCTGTTCCAGGTAGCTGAGGATGTTTCTCAGCAGCATCAGGCTTCCTACACGCACTTCCCTGCAAGCATCCTGCAGCCACTCCATGCTGTCTGGGAGCAGGCTCTGCATTCTCCTTTTCTGTGGGAAACACACAACTTTCTTTGTGGGAAGCAAGGCCAGACCCCCCCCCCGCCCCGCCCAAAAGTGCTCTGCCCGCTCTTTTCCCATCAGGGCTCAGTGGCCAGGGCCAGGGCTCTGCACACACGCAGGCCTTGGGCACAGAGGCTGCAGTGCAGGGCACAGATCTCCAAGGGGGCCCTCAGCATGCACTGGCCTCTGTAGGGAGCAAAGCTGCTGCCTCAAGGCCCAGGAGCACCTGGCTGCCTTAGCCCGGCCCTGTGCTCCAGCTCATTGTCCCTCTCCCAGATCTTCCCGCTGGGCACTGGTGCCTTTCTCCTTGTGCAGCACGGCCAAGGGCCTGGCATGACACTCGGGGCAGATGAATGGGGCAGCGGAGACTTGGGAGCAGCTACCACACCTCCGGATTGCCAGCCAAGTCCAAGCCACTCTCTGACCCAGTGTCTCCTGTCAAGCCCCAGGCTGCCAGCATGGCTTCACCCGCCTGCCCCCCTCCTCACCATCTTGGGTCTATTCAACAGGGCCACGAGGCCTCTGAACGCCAGTCTGCGCATCTCCAGGCTCTCACTCTGCGCATAACCCTGGACGAGTGGCAGGACCTCCTCATCCATGTCGGCAAGGTCAGGGCATTCCAGCAGCTGAAATGGACACAGCACTGAAAGACTGGCACAGCCGGCAGCACTGCCCGCAGCGTGCAGCTCTCCATCCCACCCACCATCCAGGGCAAGGGCACCAGGCCCTCACAAAGCTCAGCCCAAACACAGCAGGCATTGTGCAGACACCCCTGGGCCCTGCTCCCAGCCCCGCGCCTCACGGCACACTGCACACACTGCTCGCCTCCTCCTCCCGTCCCCTGAACCCTCCACAGCCTCTTGTTCTCATCCCTTGGAGGAGCAATTGAACACAGACAGCTGCCACAAAGCAGGCACGAAATACAAGTGCTTACGAGTGGTCGCCCAGCAGAAACGAGCCAAGGCCGGGGCTACTAACAGGAGCGTATGCATTGCCCCAGCTCCATTCACCAGCATCACCCCACACGCATGTGCACAAGCGAGCACAGCATTTAGAGGCCCCTCCAGAGAGGCACTGCTTGCCATGAGGCCCACCTCGACAAAGAAAGCCATGACGGGCAGCTGATGAAACTGGTCCTCCCTCCTCAGCAGCCTTGCCAGCTGGCAGAAGATCCAGCGACGCAGGTGACTGGCAGCCCCCCTCATTGCTCTGTCAGAGGCAAGAAGGCAGTGTTGGGCCTCAGCCGAGCAGGCAAACCTCCTCTGGCATCGCTCTGCTTGGCACGCAGCTCCTGCAGCCAGCGGCATTTGCTCATGGAGCACTGCTCTTGCCCTACCACACCTTGCCATTAGAAAGTCAGCGTCAGGCATCATTACGTTCCTCTTGGTGGGAGACCGGAGAAACAGCCTTCCTGCCCAGGCGGCATGGCCTGCCCACACATCCCCTCTCCTGCCCGCTTTGGATTCCTGTGCCCCTGGGCCCTCCCCAGGTTCTCCTGCGCACGACCCTCTCCCACAGCTCCTAACACCACCTGCTCCCCCAGCAGCTCTCCAAGCTGGGCAGCATGGCAGCTCCCAGGGCCCTTCTGCTGGGCGAGCCCTTGCCACAAGGGCTGAGGCTGCAGCCTCTTTCTTGGAGAAGTGGCGTTCCCCCTCCCCCACCAAGAAGCACATGGGGAGGCACACCCCACAGCCAGGGAAGAGGTGCTGGGCCAGAGCAGGCCGGAAAGGGCTCTACCTGGCCAGCACCACCACTCCCTTCTGCGAGGTGTCCGCATGCAGAAATAGGTCCCAGCCGCCCTTCCTCTCAACAGCCACGGCTATGGTCTCATAGTGGGCGCAGCGCAGCAGACTTTTCATGGCCTGCACGGCGCACCTGCATGCAGAGCAAAGCCCAGGTCACACTGGCAGCCCGGCCCTGCCTCCAGGTGCAGCGCAGAGACAGGGCGAGCGGGATCGAGCACCTGACGTGGCTGGTGGGACGGGACTCATCCCGTTGGCATTCCCTCAAGAAGATATTTGCTTCCTGGTGGCTGAACTCTGCTGTGAAGACCATCTGCAAGAGCAGCGCCAGGAAGAGCTGGGGGAAAAACGCCTTCACCGCCTCTGGGCAGACGGGCTCCCGGATGATCTCACACAGTGCCCTCGTTGCCTGCAGAAAACACTCAGTCACACCTCTCACTCCCGAGCAGTCCCCGGCATGCTTCCACAGCCCTCCAGGTGGGAGGCTCGAGCACAGCCTTGGAGCATGGGAAGTGCAGCTGGAGGCCTCAGCCTGGCTGCCTGACCAGGGCCAGCGCCCGCAGGCTCTTGGGCCTCAGCTCCTGGTTGTACACAGTGAGCCTTCCTGCCTCAGCATGACCATCACCTCGGCAGGCTTCGTGTAGCGTGCACGCTCGGCCAGGCTCCCTGTCCCAGGCCGTGCTGCCTGCCCAGGTTTTGCAGGAGCCCTACTCCTGCCCCTCACCTTGCCCCCAACCCGACCCTGGCTTTCCAGCCTGCTGAGCGAGGTCGGCGGATGCAGGGACAGCGTTGGATGGAGATTTCCTGGGCATGGCCAGCCTGGCTGTTGGTGTGCAGAGAGGCCAGGCAGCACTTGGCAGCCCTGTGCACTGGCACAGTCGGAGGCCTGGCGCTGGCCATGTTGTAGCCATGGGCCCAGGAGAGGTCCCTGCTTGGGGGCACACGGGCAGCGGAGAGGGGGAGGGGGCCCAGGGAGGCAGGCACCAGCCTGGGGGCACGGGAGGCCTCGTCCCCTAACTCACGGCCAGCGGAAGGATGCAGTTGTTGTCCCTGTCGGAGCTGGACTGCTTGCGCAGTGGCCGCTCCTCCAGCAAGCTCAGCAGCTCCCGCAGCATGTCCGGCGCAAGCATCGGCTTATCCATCAGCACCTTCCACATGCTCACGGCAGTGCTGCAGGCCCAGAGCGCCTTGTCAGTGGCACTTCCTTGGCCGCAGCACCGTAGCCTGGGCCAGCCCTGGAGGTCCCCAGCTGTGTGCCAGCCCTGCCCCTGCCCACCCCCTCCTCCCTGGCAGCCCCAAGAGGGTCCTGCCCAGGCAGGCAGCACATGACCAAGCTGAAGCCCCTTGCGCGGCAGGGAGCGTGCAGAGCCGCTGCGCTCTGCGGCTCAAGGCAGGGACACTTGCTCAGCTCTGGCTCCTCAAGGCCTGCTTGAGGCACCAGGGCTGGGAAACGCTGGGCGAGACACAGGGCCCTGCCCCTCAGCCGTGTGCTGGCCATCTGCTTGCCTCTGGCCCTCTTTGGGCCCTTCTCCCCATGGCCAAGGAGCCACTGGAGCCCGTCCAGGCTGACGGGCCCCATACCTGTTGCACAGTGGCGAGCAGTACAGCAGGCTCACGGTCACCTCGCTGGGCTCCAAGCAGGCCAGCTGGCAAAGGGTCTTGTTTAGGGTGACCCGGGCCGACAGCTCCCTCACATACTTCACGTTCCTGTAGAGGCACCTTATGATGCGTGGCACCTGGAAGACACAAGGCGGACGGTGAGGCTGCTCCCAGAGAGCAGCCAATACCCCAGCTCCCACTCACTTCTCCTTCCCTCTCCACCACTCCCACCGCTCCTTGCTGCCTTCCAAGGGGCTCCGCTGCCCACGAACACTGGCTCTCGGCGGGGAAACAGCGCCCCAGAGGGTCGAGCCCCACGCACGCCAGCCCCAGGCTCCTTACATCTTCCAGCACAGAGAAAGCGTCCAGCAGGAACATGGTCAGCATGTGGGAAGCCACCTCCGTATTGTAGGTGCTGCAGTTCCTCATGCCCTCGATGGCTGTGACAATGACGTCTGTCCTTTCGGAAGGCTGCAGGTTTTTCACAAACAGCTGGGGCAGAAAGGACCCAGGAGAGAAGAAATGTCATGCTGCGGGCCGCACTACTGCTGCTTAGCTAAGCAGTGGATGTGGCTCTGGAGAGAGGTGCGGGGCAGTGCTGGCACCGTGGCCCAGGAGAGCCAGGAGCACGCGCTGTGCTGGGTAGCAGCAGCATGGGGCATGTGGCCAGAGGGCCACCAAGGCAAGGCAGGATGCTCGGGAGCAGGCTCACAGTGCACTGGCTCTGCAGGCAACCCTAGCTTGCCGGTGGCCAGCAGGCTGCAGCTGCTGCTGGGACTCTTGGAGCCAAGCCTCTGGCTAGTCCCCCCGCTCAGGGACAGCGGGAGACACAGCAGTGAGAGCAGGGCTGCTACCAGGCAGCAACCAGTACTCTAGGTGCCACTCAGAGCTGCTTCCTTCTCCACCACCACCTCTGCATCAACCCCAAGGCCCCCTCAGCCCCACTCGTTAGGCATCCCTTTGCTCATCCACGTCTCCTCAGGACCCCATGGCCAACAGTCCCAGCAAGGGAAGTGCTCCTCACCCTCATGATCACGCTCATGTTGCTCGTCCACGAAAGGCAGAGCTCATTGTCGGCTTCCCTCTCCTTCTGGGGCTCCACATACTCTGGATCATCCTGCAGCATCGCCCGGCCTGAACAGCAGCAGAAAGACACAGCGGTCAGCAGGAGTCATGCAGAGCTGCAGCTGGCAGACTCATGGCGTCAGAGAGAAACCAGCCTGGCAGAGACAAAGGGCATGCCAGGAATGGATGGGGAGCAGGATTCCCAGGGAGGGTCGGGGCCTATTCCAGGGCAGAGAAGGGCAACTGCTTCAAAGGGTACCAAAAGCCTCACGGGCTTTCCGGTGCGAAGCCCGACACAAGCCGTAGCCTCTGAGCAGGGGCTGCTGAGCGTTTTCCAGGCCAGTGGTATCCAGGACAGGTACTAACAGCCCGCTCCCCTGCTCCTACATCAGCTGCGCCTCCTGCTCCTTTGCCTCACTGAGCAGAGGGGCCGAGGCAGTGCGATGCCTTCCCCGGCCTTGCCAGCGTGGCCGCGTGCAGAAGCACACAGCCCAGCACAGCTTCTCTTACGTTTTCGCTGCACGACGAATCTGAAGAGGCAATGAAGAGCATCCAAGGCCCCACCCTTGGTCTCCGCATCCTCGTAAGCACAGCAAAGGATGAGACAGCCCACCAGCTGTCCCAGCATCGGCACGGGGATCTTCCCATAGCAGGCAGGGCTCTCATCCACTCCTCCAAAGGGGTGCCACACCTGGGCAAGGCGGGTGGGACAGGTAGAAGGGCTGACGGGAGGCAGTCGCCACCAAAGCCCTGAAGCCAAGACTCTGCCCAGGCATGGATCCCAGCGGAGCCAAAGCTCTCGAGGGCCCTGCAGGCCTTGCCTCCCAAAGCAGCAGCCCAGCAAAGGCAGCACTGCCAGGCTGCGGCTCACATCATGCTCCGCGCGCACTGCTCCCCTGCACAGGGCTGGGGGCACAGCTGGCTCCTGCGACAAAGGGACTGCAGAGAAAAGCCCATGGAGAGAGGGCCAAAGAGCTTTGCTTCAGGGCAGAGCCTTGCTCAGTGCCTTAACCTGTGCCCACGCTTCCCTCCAAGGGACCCCCTGAGCTGCACTGTGCTCTGGGCTGCTGCAAAGGGCCAAAGCGGGGGCTGCACGGTGCTTGGCTCCTTACCTCCAGCGAGGAATAGTTGGCCAGCAACTTGCTCAGCCTCCCAATCCTCCCCACGGCCCTCTCACGCACAGCTGCTCTCTCCGTCTTGGTGAAGGGCAGCAGCATCTGCAAGGAGAAAGGCTACTGCTCTGCCCGGGGAGCTGACGCCCACTCCAGCAGAAGCAGCTCTGCTAAGCGCCTGCCTGCAGTCCTACAGTGCACCAAGGCTTCCTCGGAGCTAGAGCCAAGCCTGGAATGGCCTTCCTGCCCCTACAGGCCCCAGCCTGCAAGGCCCACCTTGCCCTCAGGCAGCCAGCCACACCTAAGCCCCCTCCCAGCCTCTGCTCCTGGCCATGCACATGGCCCCGGGTGCCCTCTTCAGGATGGCACGCCTTTCAGGCCACACCTTCCCTAGGGGTCTGCAGTGGGCAGCCTGGCCTCCGGCCTCCTGGCATGGCAGAAGAACCAAGCTTCCGGGCTCGGCTCCCCTTGCAGCACGGGCAGCTCCCAGTGGGTCTCTGCCCCATTCCGATCTGGCAAGGAAAGCACAAGGCACGCGGAGGCGGGGGGGCAGCAGCACCAGCTGCCATCAGTGCAGTGCCTAGAGAAGAAGGGTGACATTCCTCCCACTGCTTTGGTGCAAGGAGAGCTTTGGGGGCAGAGGTGGCCCAGGAGTGCTCATGGGGGCAAGGTGTTCCCAAGAGCCTGGAGGATGTTTGGGGTGGGAAGGGACTTGGGCTGTAGCCAGGGGACACTGGGCTCACAGAAGAGCCCAGTGGGGAACCTCCGCTCACCCAAGCGAGAAACGCCCCCTGCCTGCAGCGTGCTGCCTGTACATGGCACTCGGGGGGGGGATGTCCACTCGAGGGTGTCACTTCCCTCTGGGCTGAGGAACAGGCCCAATGCAGCCCACTCTTTGCAAATGCCACACCTGCAAGATCTTCTGCAGCTCCAGGAGGCTGGAAGTGGCTGACTTGAGCACCAGCACCTCCAACATGTTGTCCATGGCATCGAGGGTCTGCAAGGAGGACAGGGGGCTGTGGCATTCCTTCCCCACTGCCTCTGACCCACAGCAGACTCAGTTGAACCCCTGCTGCCCAGCGAGAACACCCGCTGCCCTGCACGGGCCAACGAGAGGCCTCAGGGCAGGAGATCTGCTGTGCACGGACCAGCCCCTGGGCACTGCCCATGGCCCAGCCCACGGGAAGGGCATGAAGGCAGGAGGGTGGGAAAACAAAGCTGAGATCCTGCCCAGCCTTGGAGCTGACAGTCACCTCTCAGCACAGCGAAGCCAGGGGCAAGCCCAGAGGGGCTGGCGGGCTCCCTGTAGCTCACCCAGCACCTACCTTGGAGTAGAGGGACATGTCCACGGTCTCCATGTCTTCTCTTGGAGGAAGCAAGAAGACACTCTTGAAGCAGGCATGGAGAAGGCTGCTCTTTTTGCCCTCCAGAACCGGCTCCACTGCACTGCAAAGAGAGAGCGAGAGAGAGAGAGAGAGAGATGCCTGTTGGACACTGGTGCTGGGAGCAGTGCCTGGATGCCCTGGGGAGGTGGCTGTGGGCCGCTGGGGCAGGAGTCCCCCGGCTGCTACAGAGAGCACGTGAGGGAGCCCTACAGGGAGGCACCTCCTCCCTCCATGAACTGGCCCAGGGCCAGAGGAGAGCCCAGGCAGCTAGGCCTCCCCCCTTCTCTACCACCTGCCTCCCCTTCTGCACTACAAGCCAAGGGGCCCTGGGGAGCTGCAGCAGGCAACCCTCTGCCCTCCCATCTGCCCTGCTGACAAGCCTGGGCCAGGGGAGAGCAGAAGCGCAGCAGACAGCACCGCCAGCCTCCTCCCACCATGGTGCACACCTCCCAGCCAGGGACGGTGCCATCAGGCACATGCTGTGCACAGGTCCTGGCCAAACCAGGGGCTCTGCTAGCTACCTCATTGCCGTGATAGCAAGCATGGCTTGCTGGCGCACTGCTGTGCCCAGGCGCTCCAAGGGCTCCTCTTCCAGCAGCACCTGCACAGCACAACCGGCAGTCAGCGCGGCAACTGCCATCACCCAGCACCAGCAGACCCAGGGCCCAGCTGGCCTTGCCCCTGTCCTCACACCTGCTGCCTCTCCCCTCACCTCGATATGCTCGGCCAGCTCGTGTCGGCAGCAGAACACCTCCAGGCCCCAGGACAAGGTCTTGGCGCTGCTGCCTCCACAGAGGGTGCCGATGGACGCTAGAAACTTCAGCTTCTGCGCCTCTTGCTGACAGACGGGGAAGAGAGACAGAGTGAGCGCGAGAGGAGACAGGAAAGGCCAGCAGGACCAGAGCAGCCAGGGGGCTGCAGTGCTGGGCGGGACCCCGGACGGCAGCAGCTCTGCACAGCCAGCACCTCCCCAGCAGCCTGCCAGCAGACATGGGCGGACCCGCAGGGAGACCCAGGCACAGCCCCCATGGAAACGGCTGCACTTACCTGTTCTCGGCCACCCACAAAGGCCTGGATGAAGTCCAAGGCTTCCTCATCCTCTCTGGACAGCTCGGACCAGCTGCTGATGGAAAACCTTGCACCTGAGAAAGGAAGAGAGCCGGGAGCACTGCAGAGATGGAGGGCAGGCAGCAGAGAGCCGCGCAGTGAGCTCTGCCCGCCGGCCAGCCATGGGCCTGCTCCCGGGCACGCAGTCTCCCCCAGGCTGCTCAAGGCTGCACGGTGCCCAGCACATGGGCTGCCCTGCTGCAGCCAGCCAGGCAGGGCAAACCTCAACTGCACCAGGCTGGGGAACGTGCTGCCAGACGGGCAGCATCCCTCCTCCTGCCACGGAGCTGCCGCTCGCTGCCCGTCCCAGGCAGCAGGAGCTGCGTCCATCTGCGCTCTCCCTCCTGGGCGCATGCTGCGCTGGGGCCAGCTCCCAAGCCCCGAGCGGGCCCTGGCATCCAGGCACCGCTGTGCCACCACCCCGGGCACCCCGACACCACGTGCTGGGGACATGGGAGCCCGGCGCAGAGCAGGGTGCGCTCCCCGGCCCTCACCCCAGCCCGGCCCAGCCCCACGGGGGCTCACTCACCTCTCCGCCACGCCTGGGACTCGAACCCCTCCAAGGGCCTCGAGGCAGAGCTGCTCTCCTCGGCAACCCTGTCCTGCTCCTGGGATGCCCGGCGCGGGCAGCCGTACTCCTGCTCCCAGGCCACCCGTGGGCGGCTGGGGGGTCTCTCCGCCATCCTGCGGCACGGAGCAGAGGCAGGAGGGGGACACTTGTTTAATGCAGAGCTGGGGAGGGTCCCCACGGGGGTGGGGGCAGCGCAGTCAAAGGTCCCCGCGCCCGTCCCGGCCCTGGAGCCAGCTCTCCTGCGCCTCAGCCCCTGCCGCAAGGTCCTGCCCCCGCCACGGCCGAGGGCCCCCGCAGCCCCGTGGCACTGCCGAGCCCGGCCCCGTCGCTCTCACCCGCAGCAGGAGCTGGCAAGGCCTCGGCAAACGCCTCGACTCCGCGGGGCTGCCGGGGCGGCAGGGAAAGACGCGGCTGCGCTCGGGGGCTCCTCCTCGAGCTCCACGCGCTCCTGCCCTCTCCCGTCGCCGTCCGCCCGGACACTGCCCGCACCTGACAGCGCCGCCGGTGTCACAACGGGGGGGGTCACAATGGCCCCGCCGGGGGCGGCTCTGAGGTCACCTCTGCTGCGCGAGCTGCTCCAGCAGCAGCAGCCGGCGCCGCCAGGGGCTCCAGGGCCGCAGCGCGGCCGCCCCGGGCAGGAGGGAGCTGGGGCAGGGCAGGGCGAGGCAGCTCGAGGGGCCGCGCGCGGCTCCGCATGGCCAGCTCCCTCCTCTTTCATCCCCGGCTGCCCACGCCTGGCCGCACTCACCTGCTCACCACTAACCACCAGCACCACCTCAAAACCTGACCCCACCGTACCTCTTGCCCCAATCCCCTCCTCTCATCCCTCACCCCAAACTCTAACCCTCCAGCCACAGCCCAGACCTCCAACCCCTTTCCCTAACTCTTGCTCCAGCCCTCACCGGCATCTCCAACCCTCAGCCCTAGACAACAAATGCTAGCCTTCACCCCAGCCCTCACCCCTGCCATAGCCCACTCCCCCACAAAGCTAGCCAACGCTCACAGCAAGCACCAGAAACCCGCAGCACAACCACCAAACCTCGCCCCACGCCTCACCCAACCCCTCACCCCATGCAGCCAGCTCTCGTCCCCAGCCCTGCCCTCAACACCAGCCCCCAAGCACCAACCCCAGGGAGATGCCCGAACCCCCACTGCCAGCCCCAACCCCTTCCCCAGCCGCCCTCCCCCTCGCACCAGCCCCCTACCCTGCAGCCCCGCCGCTCACCCTCACGCTCCCGCCGGGCCCCCTCGCGCCCCACCCCGGCAGGCAGAGGAAGGGCAGGACCGGGCCGTGCTGGGGCAGCTGAGCGTGGCAGGCACCGCTGCAGATGCTCTGCTCCAGCCCCGCTCCAGCAGGGGCACCTACAGCACGTTGCCCCACACCAGCACAGGCGGCTTTGCAGCTTCTCCTGCAGCGGAGACTCCACAGCCTCTCGGGGAACCTGCTCCACTGCTTAACCGCCCTCGCGGGGAAAAAGCGCTTTCCTGCGCTCAGGGGGAATCGCCTGCTTCGCCATTTTGGGCCACGGCAGCACCCAACTCCTGGGCCGGGGCCGGGGCTGGAGGGGCGGAGGGGCGGGGCCATGGCAGGGACGGGGCGCCAGCCGGGCCCCCCGCGCCGGCACAGGGAGCGCAGCAGGCTGCTGGGGCGCGGCCGTGGCGCAGACGCCCCCGCCGCACGCCCCTCGCCCACGGGCCCCGCCCGGGCCAGCCCCGGCCCCCGCGCACGCAGCAGGCCGCCGCCGCCGGGCCCTGCGCCACGCTGGCCCCGGCCGCGGCCGCAGGGACAGCCCGCCGGGCGGCCGTTGGGCGGCCTGCGTGTCGCTCACGGCTCACCCCGCCCCTCCCGGGCACCCATTCGCTCGCTGCCTCCCCTCGCTCCCCGATTGGCCGGGCGGGGGGCGGGCTCTCCACCCGCCCGCGGCAGCTGCTGGCGCCAAGCAGAAGCTGCAGCTCGGCTCTGTGGAGAAGAGGCGGCTGCAGAGAGCCGCTCGCTCTGCCCGCAGCCCCGCCGCCTCCGGGCAGCGTTCTCCCGCCCGGCACCTGGCCCCTTCTCTGCACGGCACAGGTTATTGGCCTTGCCAGTTCTGCTGGCCCCCGGGGCCGTGGCCGGGCTCCCAAGTGGGCGGAAAACCACACGGACGTCGGGCAAAGAGCTGGTGAGCAGCCTGGACTGCTTCAGGCTGGAGCACGTTGTACGGCGTAGAAATTATGCCCTCCACTCCTGCAAGTAGGAGGATGTTGGCCCGTTCAGCTGGCACGGTTGGAGCTGGAAAAGGATGCCTGCCCGTTGTCTAAAAGAAATTGTTGTAAAACCTAAAACCTTTTCCCTGTGTTTTACAAAAGCAAAACAGCTAACCTCGTGTGAACTCAAGGAGCAATTTCTCTGGGAGGACTGTATGAAAACTGAGGGGGTTTTTTTGTTTGTTTTGAGGAGAAAAGCACTCTTTCTTTTCCAAACCCTTGAGTTGGTGTTCTTTGACCTTCATACGTGAGTCGATTTCAGCCTAGAAGGCTCTTTTCCCACCAGTAGGTGTTGATGTTGACAGAGGCACCGCTGTGCTTTCTAGTGTGGCATGCTAGCACCTATTCCAAGAAGTGGAACTCTCTCTGCTTATTGCGTTGTGGCCAAGCAATACATCCGCACAATGGAAGAAGGTTGAGGGCAGAAGCCTGGCTGTGACTGACCACAGGTGTTGCCAAGAAAGCTGGATGAATCTCAGCACAAAGGGCGCCACAGGCTGGCCTTTGTTTTAAGGCATGCCCTGGACTCCTGCAAGCACCTGAAGGCTGGAAGTCCATCCTTCCAGGAGCAGAAACGATGAGCAGTAGAGGGAATGTGCTGCGCAGGTGAGCTGCAGCTGGTGCAGCAAGCATTGCTGGTTTGAAGCGGTGGCTTGCTCCTTTGCCCTTTCCCAGAGAAATGCAATCTGATAATGGATGACATCTGTAAGAACAAAGAACTGCAAAGGTGGAGTTCTTCCCGTGGAGTCCAGTGGACTTTGCACCTACCGTGTCGAGCTCAATGCAATGGGGGAGGAGAAAGATGCAATGGATGAGAGAAAGGACAGCAATGCAAGAGTGACTCTTCTCTCTTAGAATACTTCTAAGTGGGGATTGGATTTGTGGGAAGTCTGAAGTTGGCTACGTAAGTGACACCCTCCCACCATGGGAAGTGTCAGAGAAGGACATTGTATCTGATTTAGCTTCAGCTTAGTCTCAGGGCCTAAAGTAGATGAAGCCTGCGGGCCTCAAGGCCGAGCTGTGAATGAACTTGAGAAACATTGCTGGCAATGTAGCTGCAAAACCATTTATGACCAGCTACTAAGGCTACAAAAGCAGCTAATGAGGATGTAAAATAGGATGCAGGAGACAAGATGGGATGCACGTGGGTTGGGGTTGACCTTGGAGGAGATAAGGGCCTGGGCTGTAGGCCAGGAGCTGTCCGAAGGAGAGAGAGACCAGTCAGAAGGGGAGAGACCAGTGACTCAGAAAAGACGACTGGAGGAGACTGTCACTGGCAGGTGGGGAAATAAGACTGCAAAGGGTCTGATTAGCCCAGAATGTCTTTGTTCAGGGTCCCTGCGTGGAGGCAGCCAGCTCGAGCTGTTACTTCCTGTACTGTCATTTATTCTTGTAATTCATGTCAAAGAAATAATTAATTCTGCTCCTATATGTGCATGAGACTCTGCTCCTCGGAAACCTAGGGTGGGGCCATGTCTACAACAGGAAGTCCCCTAGATGAGGGGTTTGTGTCAGTAGCTGCACAAATTCCTTTGAAAACACTGTCAAGGTCCTGGAGAATCACCGATCACAGGACGGCTGAGGTTGGAATGGACCTCTGGAGATCATCTAGTCCAACCCCCCTGCTCAAGCAGGGTCCTCCAGAGCACATTGCCCAGGACCCCACCCAGAGGGCTTTTGAGTATCTCCAGGGAAGGAGACTGCACAGCCTCTCTGGGCAACCTGTGCCAGTGCTCCGTCACCCTCCCAGCCCAGAAGTTTTTCCTCCTGTGCACATGGAACTGCCTGTGGTTCAGTTTGTGCCCGTTGCCTCTTGTCCTGTCACTGGGCTCTACTGAGATCCCCTCTCAGTCTTGTCTTCTCCAGGCTCTACAGGCCGAGCTCTCGCAGCCTTTCTTCACAGGAGACATGCTGCAGTCCCCTCATCATCTTTGTAGCCCTCCGCCGGACTCTCTCCAGTAGGGCCATGTCTCTCTTGTACCCTCTTTCCAGCAGGTCAACCCCCAGCCTGTCCTGGGCCATGGAGTTCTTCCTCCCTAGGTGCAGGACCCTGCACTTGCCTTTGTTGAACTTGAGAAGGTTCCTCTCTGCCCATGAGGTTGTGATTAAACAAGGTTGTGGCTCTTTTTCTGGATGGTGGACGGGTGGGATGGCAGCAGGACGAGGAGTCATGAGGGGAGGAAGGGGAATTCCATTAACTTCTGCACCTGGGTTAGGTTCTTGGGAGGGTTATTATTGTGGGAAGTGAGGACATATGCAGCGTGAGTGCCCAAGCTGTGCACGAATTCAGCCACAGTCAGGGGTGAATCCTCCTTCGGGAGAAAATCAAGATGTAGGCCGAACTGATGAATGACTAGTTGAGGAGGAATATCCTTGTGCTTGTATTCGATGTGTATGTATGTTTTTGGATGTAATCCCTTTGGCTAGTCAGGGCCGCATAACCAGGAAAGTGGCTGGAAAGCAAGTAACCTTTCTAGTGGCTACAGGGGCTACTTTATCTCTCAAGCCATGGAGCTCAATGACAGTCCTTCCGAGATGGGTGTGTTATAAAGGTCCGCAGGCATTCACCACTAAGTCAGAGTCAGACTCTTATACGATCGTTTGTTTCAGCTGGAGCTGGGTGCCTCCAAAGAGGGACCCAGAACAAAGACATTCTGGGCTAATTATACTCCTTCCAGTCTTATTTCCCCGCCTGCCAGTGACAGTCTCTTCCAGTCTTCTTTCCTGAGTTGCTGGTCTCTTTCTTTTTAAACGGTTCATGTCTACATCCCAGGACGGTTGCTGTGTTCCTGCTTCAAAGTGCCTTATCTTATCCGGAGGTTAACCGTGACCTCTGTCCATTGTGTTCTGTATGTTGGAGGGCTGATTCTGGCTGCTTCTGCAGTTGTTGCGTCAGCAGCAGCCCACAGGTTCGGTAAAAGCTTCGGCCTGCAGGCTTCAGGGCATTATTTTAAATAAAATAATTACTTATTTAAATGATTTTACAGCATAGAAACAGCTCGAAGTGGGTGCCTCTGGAGAAGGACACCGGACAAAGAAATTCTGGGGTAATTAGACCCCTTACAGTTTTATTTTCCCACCGGCCAGTGAAGGCCTCCTCCAATCTTCTTTACTGAGTCAGTGGTCTCTCCCCTTCTGATTGGTGTCTCTCTCCTTCTGACAGCTCCTGGCCTACAGCCCAGGCTGGATGCCATGTCCTTGTTTCTCCCAGGCCCTTATCTCCTCCAAGGTCAACCCCAACCCACGTGCATCCCATCTTGTCTCCCGCAGTCTACTTTGTAGCCTCATGAGCTAGTTTTGTATCTTTGTCAGCTAGTTTTAACTGGTTTGGCAGTTACAACATTGGCAAGGTCACATCCTTCGCAAAGTTTCTGGAGTTCAAGGACAGTTCAGCCTTGAGGCCTGCAGGCTTCATCTACTTTAGGCACTGATGCTAAGCAAGAGTGAGACTTATGCGAAGCGGAAGCTAAATCGGCTACAATTTCCTTCTCCAACAGTCCTCCCTTGGTTTCTATGAGCACACCTGCTGGATACATATATTGGGGTAGAGTATTTGTGCACATCATAGAGGAGAATGTGAGGCACTTTTTCTCCCTTTTTTTTTTTTTTTGTGAAGTTTACCTTAGATTAAATAATCTAATGAAAAGGCGCCAAGGTGTTGCTGGGTTGTTAAGAAAGCCTTACTGCACGGATTTGGTTTGGAGACTCAAGAACTGAGATGCAGCTGTGCTTTTGCAGCCGGGCACTAATTCGTGAAGCACAAAGTATAGGCATTCCTCTTTTTCGATTGTAATCCCGTTCCCAATAGTGCGTTATGACAAACAAGAAGTTATGTTACCATTTTTAGTTATTGAAGGCAGAACACTGAAGGAGATAAGCCCGCCTTAACTAGGATAATCCTTCTGTTAAGCAAACATGAAGATGGTACTGCTCTTTTGGAAGTTTGTCTGCAGCTCTTGAAAAAGCAGGTATCTCCCTAAGAGACAGCATCTCGAAGATGTACACAATATGCTAAACATTTCTCTCTCCTCAGAGTTTCTGGATTCCCCTGTCTCTAGTCATTGTGAATACTGTCCACCCTCCCAAGCTGATCCGCTTGCCTGGGGGCTCCTTACTCCTGGGAGCCTTCTTGGACAAAGGAGACATTCTCTCTGCATACGTCCTACATTGCCACAGAAGTAACATTCCGGTCCCTCACTGTCTGCCCATCTTCTCCTGTCCCCTTCTCGTCCTTGCCCTTGGCATTGCCCTAGCCTTCCTCGGCCTCCTCTGTCTCTTCCTCTACCCCTTCCTCTAATTTGCAAGTTCCGTGCTGAAGCTGCTGCTAAGAGATTAGCCTCTTCTTGGTTTTCCTTTTTCCGTTCCTTTGCTTGCTTCCCTTGCTGTTTCTCCTCTCGCCCGTCATAGACCAATACTGCCACGCTTAAAATCCTTTGTGAAGTTTCTCCTTGCCACCCTGGCATGTGCTCCTTCAACTCTTTTGGGCTATCCGGAGCGGCCTGATGGACAAAGACACTAATGGCTAGTGCATTATTCCAATTCTGGAAAGTCATTCCCCCATAGTTCAACAAGGCTTGCCCTAGTCGTCCCCCAAAATCCCTGGCCTCTTTGTCCAAGCTCTGTCTACGCTCCTGCACTCTAGTCCAATCCACTCCTAGTTTGCTACATGCTCTAATAGCTTCTACCGAGTTCCGGAGTCCTGTCTGGCAAGCGACTCTGTCCCCTGCGTTATTGTAATCCCAATTTGGATCGTTTGCTGGCTAACGATTTGTGTTTCCCCCAGTCTGTTGTACAAACTTTGCCTCTTTATTAACTATTTTATCATCTCGCTCGTTTGGTCAGAACAACTCTCTCAAGAGTACTTGGGTATCCCGCCAGTTTGGATTATACCCAGTGCATATATATTAGAAAACAGCTGAGCGCTCCTTTCCGCATCCTCCCTCAACCTGGGCATTTTGCTTGCCCACAATGCTCAATCACTCGGACTCCAGGGTTGGCTAGTAAATACATGCAGTACCACGTGAGGGGGGTTAGCTCCCCCCCCCCCACCCCCGCTGCACTCGGTTGTAATGCTGCTGCATTAGGTAAAACATTAGCAACCATAGGATGGAGGCCTGCCACGGGAGGAGGGGAAGTCTGAGTAAGAGGAGGAGAGGGACAGATAGACAGATCTTCAGGAGGCGCCACCGGAGGAGTGTAAGGCGGAGCAGTAGCTCCTGGGGCGTTATTTGGGACACCTATATCTGCTGCAGCAAGAGTAGTTTTACAGAGGGTGCCGTTTGTCCTCCTTGGATCTCGCCGGTCCCACATCCAATTATCCCCACACATACCAATAATCCATTCAGTGAGGCTTTTCATCTTCCAATATAAGCTGTAGCAGAGCTCATTTCTTAGAATCGAAGGATCCTTCCTTGGGTTAACCCCCACATTAATTGTAAGATGGACAATCATCCTGACATAAAGGGACAGCTAACTAGCTAGGGATCGATTTGACTGTAACGGCTTTTTTCTCCTTTTTGTTCCTTTTCCTTTTCTAAATTTGGATGTTTGGAGCCAAGAGGGTCCAATGGTGGTTGGCTACACTGCCATCTGGGGTGCCAAAGTGCTGTGCAAACACTTTGATCCTAGGTTTCCAAGAAGCAGAGCCTCACGCACATCTAGCAGCAAAATTTTATTTCTTTAAATGATGGTGCAGCATAGTAACTGCTGGAGCTGGGTGCCTCCAGGGAGGGACCTTGAACAAAGGAATTCTGGCCTAATTAGACCCTTTACAGTTTTATTTCCCACCTGCCAGGGAAGGTCTCCCCCAGTCTTCTTTACTGAGTCTTCTTTACTCTCCTTCTGGTTGGTCTTGGCCTTCAGCCCACACTGGTTGCCATGTCCTTGTTTCCCACAGTCCCTTATCTCCTCCAAGGTCAACCCCAACCCAGGTGCATCCCATCTTGTCCCCTGCAGTCTACTTTTTAGCCCCATGAGCTAGCTGTGTATCTTTATTAGCTGCTTTTAATGGGTTTGGCCGTTACATGCTCAGCAATGATTCTGGAGTTCATGGACGGTTCGGCCTTGAGGCCTGCATGCGCAGGGTAGGCAGTGGCGATAGAAACAGAGCTGCATGTCATACCCCAGCTCTGCCCTTCCACCTGAGATGCAAGCCCTGAAGACAGCAGGGGCCTGCTCTTGCCCTGGGGTGACTGGAGAGGGCAGGGGAGGCCAAAGCTTTTCTCCCCCTTTCCCTTGGCTATTGTGGGCCAGCAGAGCAGTTGACGCTTTGCAGCAAAACCAAAGTGTGTCAGGCCGCTCTACGCTGGCCTGGCATATTGGAACGAGTGGACACCCCGTCCCCCCCAGGACAAGCCAGATTCATGCAGGCAGCAAGTTTTGCCCCTTGCCTTTGGCTCCCTAAAAAAAGAACACTCACTCCGGCTGAGGAAACGGGGCTGTATCTTTGCGGGAAGCCCAACAAAGCCATGAAGTGGTAGCACAACAGGGGCTGTGCTTGAGGAGTCGAGCTGTCCTGGGGCTGCGGGAGATGCCAGCAATGAGCCAGACCTTCCAGCACACTTGCGTGTGTGCGTGGTGTGCAGCACCATGGCATTGGCACAGCTGCGTCAGCTCTGCTCAAACAGAGTCACGTCCTGGCGGGAGGGTGCCACCTCGCCCATGCTCTCGGGAGCCAGGGACACAGTGCTCCGAGGTGGAATCTTGATGTTCTCCTTGGCACCCTCAGGTTCATGATGGTCTGTGACACCAGGCAACGGACTAAAGGTTCTGCATCATTTTCCAGGGGCTGGAGGGCTGCGAGAGAAAGGCACCGAGCTGAGAACAGACTCCCACCTTTGCAGAGATCCCAGGAATCCCCCCCCAGGCAGGGCCAGCCCCACTCAGCTCTTCCCATGCGGAGGAGGCAGCAGGTAGGACAAATGGATCAGCTGGCACTTGCAGGTCGGCCAAGCCCCAGATGCGCCCCAAATACCCCCTGCTCTCCCCCACATAGGGACACAGAGCCTTCCTCACCTGGGGCAGGCCAGTGAACTGCAGCTCACTTCCCAGCCTCCTCCCTCCTCCCTGCCAGGGCTGCCTGACACAGCGCTGCTCTCACTCACCAGTGCACAGCTCCTGCACCTTCTCCTTCCTCCGCTTCTTCACTTGCTGCCCGATGAGCCCTAGGCAAACACCTCCGCTCACCCCTCATACTCCCCAGCAAGCCCCCAGCAGCACAGCTCCCATCTGGCCTTGCCAGCTTGGCCATGCAGCCTGCTCCCCTTGGGCAAGGCTGGCCCCAGCCCCGTCCCCACGGTGCAGGACCCAGGGACGGTGGGAGGGACTGAAGACCCTCCTGTGTGCCCGTCTGGGTGGGCAGGCATGGCCCTGGGCTTGTGGCTCACCAATGAACCTCACAGCTGCCTCCCGCAAGGATGCGTCCGGGTTCTCCAGGTAAGGCAGGCTCTGGCGCAGGTGTTGCTCCGCTCTGCTCCTGTCCCTCAGCAGCTGCAGACAGCACAAGGACAGGGGGTTGGCACCGAGCCTCCCCAGAAGGCCAGGCCTGTCCCTCCTCCCAGCTCCGGCCTCCTCTTCCTTCCTGTTCACGCCTCCCAGCTAGAAGCTGGCTGGTAGCCAGGTTCAGAGGGAGCAGAGGGCAGAGCGGGGCCTGCGGGTGCTGAGATCCCCGCCATGCTTCTGCCAAGGCCCAGCCAGGCCAGGGGCCCCTTCAGCACCCCAGCGGGCACTTAGAGTAGAGGGCTCTGGGCTGCAGCAGTGCGTGAGGGGCACAGCTGTGCACCCTGCCCACTGGCCATGGCGGCAGGCCTCATCCCGCCGCGGCCCTGGGGGCTTTGGCCACGTCCTTACCACGCACTCCCCGATCTTCCATGTCTCCGCTCTTCTGGCCAGCTGCTTGAGCTCCTCCCACTTGAGGAACTGTGCAGCGCTCACCAGGGCTTCCTGAGAGGCCTGCAGAGCAACAGAGACCAGGAGATGCCACCGCAGCCACGGCAGGACACCCTGGGTCCCCCTCGTCTTGGCAAGGCTCCCAGCCTTTCCCAGCCCCAAATGGCACGACGCAGCGTGCCACTAGGTCTGGCCCTCCCTGAAGGCAGAGGCAGCTCTGCCTTGTCCTTCGGCACACAGGAAGCTGCACCTCATGCTGCCATGCGTTCCAAGGCACACTTGGCAGCAGCCCTTGCCTTGCTGCTCACCTCCACCCATGGCATGTCAGCATTGCTTCCCCAAAACACTGCTCCCTACCTGGGCCACTCTCTGCACCTTGTCACTCATGTGGAGGAAGAGCGGCACCAGGCTCCTCTGTGCATGCTGCTTCAGGTTCCGTTTGTTCTTCCCCACCACAATCTCCAGCAGGTCTTTGAAGAGGAGCATGGAGAGCTCTCGCACTCTGCTGTCTTCCTGCAGGCAGGGAGGAGAGCAGGGGAGGCCTCAGCAACGACTCCAGGAACGGGGCCCGACAAGAGCGTTTGCCGTGGCAAGGCCTCGTCCTCTCCGGGCACAACTGTCCCCCAGCCCGGCCAGAGGTCGGAGCTGAGGACAAGCCTCTGCTGAGGCAGCCTGGACAATGAGGGTTGTCGGCAGCAGCACGACAAGCCTCCCTGGGCTCTGTCTCCCTCTCCCTCTGGAGGGAGCTTCTTGGATTTCCCGAGGCCTCCATCAGGGCCCCCGCACACAACAAGAGGACAGAAAGGGACAGCCCCGCGGCACGGCCTCTCCCTCGCTCTCTAGCCTGCTCCTACCTCTCTGCTCATCGCTGCCCCAGGCCACGGCAAGCGCCGCACGCAGTCAAGCACGAGACGCAGCAGCCGAGAGCAGACAGGGGGCTGGTTTGCTCTACTCCCACAGCCCTGGACACCAAGGCCAGCACAGGGCATGGGCTGAGAACCACAGGGCAAAAGGTTTCCTGACATACAGCAGGGCCTGTGTGGGGACGTGCCAACAGGCACGTATGCAGAGGGGCACACAGCACCCAGACCACGCATACGGACCCCCGGACACACCAGCAGAGCCCCGGCTCTCCCATCAGCCTTACGTCATCAAAGCGAGGCAGAAGCTTCTCGGCCAGCTGCAGAACAATCGGGTTGGAGCCCTTCTGTTCCAGGTAGCTGAGGATGTTTCTCAGCAGCATCAGGCTTCCTACACGCACTTCCCTGCAAGCATCCTGCAGCCACTCCATGCTGTCTGGGAGCAGGCTCTGCATTCTCCTTTTCTGTGGGAAACACACAACTTTCTTTGTGGGAAGCAAGGCCAGACCCCCCCCCCGCCCCGCCCAAAAGTGCTCTGCCCGCTCTTTTCCCATCAGGGCTCAGTGGCCAGGGCCAGGGCTCTGCACACACGCAGGCCTTGGGCACAGAGGCTGCAGTGCAGGGCACAGATCTCCAAGGGGGCCCTCAGCATGCACTGGCCTCTGTAGGGAGCAAAGCTGCTGCCTCAAGGCCCAGGAGCACCTGGCTGCCTTAGCCCGGCCCTGTGCTCCAGCTCATTGTCCCTCTCCCAGATCTTCCCGCTGGGCACTGGTGCCTTTCTCCTTGTGCAGCACGGCCAAGGGCCTGGCATGACACTCGGGGCAGATGAATGGGGCAGCGGAGACTTGGGAGCAGCTACCACACCTCCGGATTGCCAGCCAAGTCCAAGCCACTCTCTGACCCAGTGTCTCCTGTCAAGCCCCAGGCTGCCAGCATGGCTTCACCCGCCTGCCCCCCCTCCTCACCATCTTGGGTCTATTCAACAGGGCCACGAGGCCTCTGAACGCCAGTCTGCGCATCTCCAGGCTCTCACTCTGCGCATAACCCTGGACGAGTGGCAGGACCTCCTCATCCATGTCGGCAAGGTCAGGGCATTCCAGCAGCTGAAATGGACACAGCACTGAAAGACTGGCACAGCCGGCAGCACTGCCCGCAGCGTGCAGCTCTCCATCCCACCCACCATCCAGGGCAAGGGCACCAGGCCCTCACAAAGCTCAGCCCAAACACAGCAGGCATTGTGCAGACACCCCTGGGCCCTGCTCCCAGCCCCGCGCCTCACGGCACACTGCACACACTGCTCGCCTCCTCCTCCCGTCCCCTGAACCCTCCACAGCCTCTTGTTCTCATCCCTTGGAGGAGCAATTGAACACAGACAGCTGCCACAAAGCAGGCACGAAATACAAGTGCTTACGAGTGGTCGCCCAGCAGAAACGAGCCAAGGCCGGGGCTACTAACAGGAGCGTATGCATTGCCCCAGCTCCATTCACCAGCATCACCCCACACGCATGTGCACAAGCGAGCACAGCATTTAGAGGCCCCTCCAGAGAGGCACTGCTTGCCATGAGGCCCACCTCGACAAAGAAAGCCATGACGGGCAGCTGATGAAACTGGTCCTCCCTCCTCAGCAGCCTTGCCAGCTGGCGGAAGATCCAGCGACGCAGGTGACTGGCAGCCCCCCTCATTGCTCTGTCAGAGGCAAGAAGGCAGTGTTGGGCCTCAGCCGAGCAGGCAAACCTCCTCTGGCATCGCTCTGCTTGGCACGCAGCTCCTGCAGCCAGCGGCATTTGCTCATGGAGCACTGCTCTTGCCCTACCACACCTTGCCATTAGAAAGTCAGCGTCAGGCATCATTACGTTCCTCTTGGTGGGAGACCGGAGAAACAGCCTTCCTGCCCAGGCGGCATGGCCTGCCCACACATCCCCTCTCCTGCCCGCTTTGGATTCCTGTGCCCCTGGGCCCTCCCCAGGTTCTCCTGCGCACGACCCTCTCCCACAGCTCCTAACACCACCTGCTCCCCCAGCAGCTCTCCAAGCTGGGCAGCATGGCAGCTCCCAGGGCCCTTCTGCTGGGCGAGCCCTTGCCACAAGGGCTGAGGCTGCAGCCTCTTTCTTGGAGAAGTGGCGTTCCCCCTCCCCCACCAAGAAGCACATGGGGAGGCACACCCCACAGCCAGGGAAGAGGTGCTGGGCCAGAGCAGGCCGCAAAGGGCTCTACCTGGCCAGCACCACCACTCCCTTCTGCGAGGTGTCCGCATGCAGAAATAGGTCCCAGCCGCCCTTCCTCTCAACAGCCACGGCTATGGTCTCATAGTGGGCGCAGCGCAGCAGACTTTTCATGGCCTGCACGGCGCACCTGCATGCAGAGCAAAGCCCAGGTCACACTGGCAGCCCGGCCCTGCCTCCAGGTGCAGCGCAGAGACAGGGCGAGCGGGATCGAGCACCTGACGTGGCTGGTGGGACGGGACTCATCCCGTTGGCATTCCCTCAAGAAGATATTTGCTTCCTGGTGGCTGAACTCTGCTGTGAAGACCATCTGCAAGAGCAGCGCCAGGAAGAGCTGGGGGAAAAACGCCTTCACCGCCTCTGGGCAGACGGGCTCCCGGATGATCTCACACAGTGCCCTCGTTGCCTGCAGAAAACACTCAGTCACACCTCTCACTCCCGAGCAGTCCCCGGCATGCTTCCACAGCCCTCCAGGTGGGAGGCTCGAGCACAGCCTTGGAGCATGGGAAGTGCAGCTGGAGGCCTCAGCCTGGCTGCCTGACCAGGGCCAGCGCCCGCAGGCTCTTGGGCCTCAGCTCCTGGTTGTACACAGTGAGCCTTCCTGCCTCAGCATGACCATCACCTCGGCAGGCTTCGTGTAGCGTGCACGCTCGGCCAGGCTCCCTGTCCCAGGCCGTGCTGCCTGCCCAGGTTTTGCAGGAGCCCTACTCCTGCCCCTCACCTTGCCCCCAACCCGACCCTGGCTTTCCAGCCTGCTGAGCGAGGTCGGCGGATGCAGGGACAGCGTCGGATGGAGATTTCCTGGGCATGGCCAGCCTGGCTGTTGGTGTGCAGAGAGGCCAGGCAGCACTTGGCAGCCCTGTGTGCTGGCACAGTCGGAGGCCTGGCGCTGGCCATGTTGTAGCCATGGGCCCAGGAGAGGTCCCTGCTTGGGGGCACACGGGCAGCGGAGAGGGGGAGGGGGCCCAGGGAGGCAGGCACCAGCCTGGGGGCACGGGAGGCCTCGTCCCCTAACTCACGGCCAGCGGAAGGATGCAGTTGTTGTCCCTGTCGGAGCTGGACTGCTTGCGCAGTGGCCGCTCCTCCAGCAAGCTCAGCAGCTCCCGCAGCATGTCCGGCGCAAGCATCGGCTTATCCATCAGCACCTTCCACATGCTCACGGCAGTGCTGCAGGCCCAGAGCGCCTTGTCAGTGGCACTTCCTTGGCCGCAGCACCGTAGCCTGGGCCAGCCCTGGAGGTCCCCAGCTGTGTGCCAGCCCTGCCCCTGCCCACCCCCTCCTCCCTGGCAGCCCCAAGAGGGTCCTGCCCAGGCAGGCAGCACATGACCAAGCTGAAGCCCCTTGCGCGGCAGGGAGCGTGCAGAGCCGCTGCGCTCTGCAGCTCAAGGCAGGGACACTTGCTCAGCTCTGGCTCCTCAAGGCCTGCTTGAGGCACCAGGGCTGGGAAACGCTGGGCGAGACACAGGGCCCTGCCCCTCAGCCGTGTGCTGGCCATCTGCTTGCCTCTGGCCCTCTTTGGGCCCTTCTCCCCATGGCCAAGGAGCCACTGGAGCCCGTCCAGGCTGACGGGCCCCATACCTGTTGCACAGTGGCGAGCAGTACAGCAGGCTCACGGTCACCTCGCTGGGCTCCAAGCAGGCCAGCTGGCAAAGGGTCTTGTTTAGGGTGACCCGGGCCGACAGCTCCCTCACATACTTGACGTTCCTGTAGAGGCACCTTATGATGCGTGGCACCTGGAAGACACAAGGCGGACGGTGAGGCTGCTCCCAGAGAGCAGCCAATACCCCAGCTCCCACTCACTTCTCCTTCCCTCTCCACCACTCCCACCGCTCCTTGCTGCCTTCCAAGGGGCTCCGCTGCCCACGAACACTGGCTCTCGGCGGGGAAACAGCGCCCCAGAGGGTCGAGCCCCACGCACGCCAGCCCCAGGCTCCTTACATCTTCCAGCACAGAGAAAGCGTCCAGCAGGAACATGGTCAGCATGTGGGAAGCCACCTCCGTATTGTAGGTGCTGCAGTTCCTCATGCCCTCGATGGCTGTGACAATGACGTCTGTCCTTTCGGAAGGCTGCAGGTTTTTCACAAACAGCTGGGGCAGAAAGGACCCAGGAGAGAAGAAATGTCACGCTGCGGGCCGCACTACTGCTGCTTAGCTAAGCAGTGGATGTGGCTCTGGAGAGAGGTGCGGGGCAGTGCTGGCACCGTGGCCCAGGAGAGCCAGGAGCACGCGCTGTGCTGGGTAGCAGCAGCATGGGGCATGTGGCCAGAGGGCCACCAAGGCAAGGCAGGATGCTCGGGAGCAGGCTCACAGTGCACTGGCTCTGCAGGCAACCCTAGCTTGCCGGTGGCCAGCAGGCTGCAGCTGCTGCTGGGACTCTTGGAGCCAAGCCTCTGGCTAGTCCCCCCGCTCAGGGACAGCGGGAGACACAGCAGTGAGAGCAGGGCTGCTACCAGGCAGCAACCAGTACTCTAGGTGCCACTCAGAGCTGCTTCCTTCTCCACCACCACCTCTGCATCAACCCCAAGGCCCCCTCAGCCCCACTCGTTAGGCATCCCTTTGCTCATCCACGTCTCCTCAGGACCCCATGGCCAACAGTCCCAGCAAGGGAAGTGCTCCTCACCCTCATGATCACGCTCATGTTGCTCGTCCACGAAAGGCAGAGCTCATTGTCGGCTTCCCTCTCCTTCTGGGGCTCCACATACTCTGGATCATCCTGCAGCATCGCCCGGCCTGAACAGCAGCAGAAAGACACAGCGGTCAGCAGGAGTCATGCAGAGCTGCAGCTGGCAGACTCATGGCGTCAGAGAGAAACCAGCCTGGCAGAGACAAAGGGCATGCCAGGAATGGATGGGGAGCAGGATTCCCAGGGAGGGTCGGGGCCTATTCCAGGGCAGAGAAGGGCAACTGCTTCAAAGGGTACCAAAAGCCTCACGGGCTTTCCGGTGCGAAGCCCGACACAAGCCGTAGCCTCTGAGCAGGGGCTGCTGAGCGTTTTCCAGGCCAGTGGTATCCAGGACAGGTACTAACAGCCCGCTCCCCTGCTCCTACATCAGCTGCGCCTCCTGCTCCTTTGCCTCACTGAGCAGAGGGGCCGAGGCAGTGCGATGCCTTCCCCGGCCTTGCCAGCGTGGCCGCGTGCAGAAGCACACAGCCCAGCACAGCTTCTCTTACGTTTTCGCTGCACGACGAATCTGAAGAGGCAATGAAGAGCATCCAAGGCCCCACCCTTGGTCTCCGCATCCTCGTAAGCACAGCAAAGGATGAGACAGCCCACCAGCTGTCCCAGCATCGGCACGGGGATCTTCCCATAGCAGGCAGGGCTCTCATCCACTCCTCCAAAGGGGTGCCACACCTGGGCAAGGCGGGTGGGACAGGTAGAAGGGCTGACGGGAGGCAGTCGCCACCAAAGCCCTGAAGCCAAGACTCTGCCCAGGCATGGATCCCAGCGGAGCCAAAGCTCTCGAGGGCCCTGCAGGCCTTGCCTCCCAAAGCAGCAGCCCAGCAAAGGCAGCACTGCCAGGCTGCGGCTCACATCATGCTCCGCGCGCACTGCTCCCCTGCACAGGGCTGGGGGCACAGCTGGCTCCTGCGACAAAGGGACTGCAGAGAAAAGCCCATGGAGAGAGGGCCAAAGAGCTTTGCTTCAGGGCAGAGCCTTGCTCAGTGCCTTAACCTGTGCCCACGCTTCCCTCCAAGGGACCCCCTGAGCTGCACTGTGCTCTGGGCTGCTGCAAAGGGCCAAAGCGGGGGCTGCACGGTGCTTGGCTCCTTACCTCCAGCGAGGAATAGTTGGCCAGCAACTTGCTCAGCCTCCCAATCCTCCCCACGGCCCTCTCACGCACAGCTGCTCTCTCCGTCTTGGTGAAGGGCAGCAGCATCTGCAAGGAGAAAGGCTACTGCTCTGCCCGGGGAGCTGACGCCCACTCCAGCAGAAGCAGCTCTGCTAAGCGCCTGCCTGCAGTCCTACAGTGCACCAAGGCTTCCTCGGAGCTAGAGCCAAGCCTGGAATGGCCTTCCTGCCCCTACAGGCCCCAGCCTGCAAGGCCCACCTTGCCCTCAGGCAGCCAGCCACACCTAAGCCCCCTCCCAGCCTCTGCTCCTGGCCATGCACATGGCCCCGGGTGCCCTCTTCAGGATGGCATGCCTTTCAGGCCACACCTTCCCTAGGGGTCTGCAGTGGGCAGCCTGGCCTCCGGCCTCCTGGCATGGCAGAAGAACCAAGCTTCCGGGCTCGGCTCCCCTTGCAGCACGGGCAGCTCCCAGTGGGTCTCTGCCCCATTCCGATCTGGCAAGGAAAGCACAAGGCACGCGGAGGCGGGGGGGCAGCAGCACCAGCTGCCATCAGTGCAGTGCCTAGAGAAGAAGGGTGACATTCCTCCCACTGCTTTGGTGCAAGGAGAGCTTTGGGGGCAGAGGTGACCCAGGAGTGCTCATGGGGGCAAGGTGTTCCCAAGAGCCTGGAGGATGTTTGGGGTGGGAAGGGACTTGGGCTGTAGCCAGGGGACACTGGGCTCACAGAAGAGCCCAGTGGGGAACCTCCGCTCACCCAAGCGAGAAACGCCCCCTGCCTGCAGCGTGCTGCCTGTACATGGCACTCGGGGGGGGGGGATGTCCACTCGAGGGTGTCACTTCCCTCTGGGCTGAGGAACAGGCCCAATGCAGCCCACTCTTTGCAAATGCCACACCTGCAAGATCTTCTGCAGCTCCAGGAGGCTGGAAGTGGCTGACTTGAGCACCAGCACCTCCAACATGTTGTCCATGGCATCGAGGGTCTGCAAGGAGGACAGGGGGCTGTGGCATTCCTTCCCCACTGCCTCTGACCCACAGCAGACTCAGTTGAACCCCTGCTGCCCAGCGAGAACACCCGCTGCCCTGCACGGGCCAACGAGAGGCCTCAGGGCAGGAGATCTGCTGTGCACGCACCAGCCCCTGGGCACTGCCCATGGCCCAGCCCACGGGAAGGGCATGAAGGCAGGAGGGTGGGAAAACAAAGCTGAGATCCTGCCCAGCCTTGGAGCTGACAGTCACCTCTCAGCACAGCGAAGCCAGGGGCAAGCCCAGAGGGGCTGGCGGGCTCCCTGTAGCTCACCCAGCACCTACCTTGGAGTAGAGGGACATGTCCACGGTCTCCATGTCTTCTCTTGGAGGAAGCAAGAAGACACTCTTGAAGCAGGCATGGAGAAGGCTGCTCTTTTTGCCCTCCAGAACCGGCTCCACTGCACTGCAAAGAGAGAGCGAGAGAGAGAGAGAGAGAGATGCCTGTTGGACACTGGTGCTGGGAGCAGTGCCTGGATGCCCTGGGGAGGTGGCTGTGGGCCGCTGGGGCAGGAGTCCCCCGGCTGCTACAGAGAGCACGTGAGGGAGCCCTACAGGGAGGCACCTCCTCCCTCCATGAACTGGCCCAGGGCCAGAGGAGAGCCCAGGCAGCTAGGCCTCCCCCCTTCTCTACCACCTGCCTCCCCTTCTGCACTACAAGCCAAGGGGCCCTGGGGAGCTGCAGCAGGCAACCCTCTGCCCTCCCATCTGCCCTGCTGACAAGCCTGGGCCAGGGGAGAGCAGAAGCGCAGCAGACAGCACCGCCAGCCTCCTCCCACCATGGTGCACACCTCCCAGCCAGGGACGGTGCCATCAGGCACATGCTGTGCACAGGTCCTGGCCAAACCAGGGGCTCTGCTAGCTACCTCATTGCCGTGATAGCAAGCATGGCTTGCTGGCGCACTGCTGTGCCCAGGCGCTCCAAGGGCTCCTCTTCCAGCAGCACCTGCACAGCACAACCGGCAGTCAGCGCGGCAACTGCCATCACCCAGCACCAGCAGACCCAGGGCCCAGCTGGCCTTGCCCCTGTCCTCACACCTGCTGCCTCTCCCCTCACCTCGATATGCTCGGCCAGCTCGTGTCGGCAGCAGAACACCTCCAGGCCCCAGGACAAGGTCTTGGCGCTGCTGCCTCCACAGAGGGTGCCGATGGACGCTAGAAACTTCAGCTTCTGCGCCTCTTGCTGACAGACGGGGAAGAGAGACAGAGTGAGCGCGAGAGGAGACAGGAAAGGCCAGCAGGACCAGAGCAGCCAGGGGGCTGCAGTGCTGGGCGGGACCCCGGACGGCAGCAGCTCTGCACAGCCAGCACCTCCCCAGCAGCCTGCCAGCAGACATGGGCGGACCCGCAGGGAGACCCAGGCACAGCCCCCATGGAAACGGCTGCACTTACCTGTTCTCGGCCACCCACAAAGGCCTGGATGAAGTCCAAGGCTTCCTCATCCTCTCTGGACAGCTCGGACCAGCTGCTGATGGAAAACCTTGCACCTGAGAAAGGAAGAGAGCCGGGAGCACTGCAGAGATGGAGGGCAGGCAGCAGAGAGCCGCGCAGTGAGCTCTGCCCGCCGGCCAGCCATGGGCCTGCTCCCGGGCACGCAGTCTCCCCCAGGCTGCTCAAGGCTGCACGGTGCCCAGCACATGGGCTGCCCTGCTGCAGCCAGCCAGGCAGGGCAAACCTCAACTGCACCAGGCTGGGGAACGTGCTGCCAGACGGGCAGCATCCCTCCTCCTGCCACGGAGCTGCCGCTCGCTGCCCGTCCCAGGCAGCAGGAGCTGCGTCCATCTGCGCTCTCCCTCCTGGGCGCATGCTGCGCTGGGGCCAGCTCCCAAGCCCCGAGCGGGCCCTGGCATCCAGGCACCGCTGTGCCACCACCCCGGGCACCCCGACACCACGTGCTGGGGACATGGGAGCCCGGCGCAGAGCAGGGTGCGCTCCCCGGCCCTCACCCCAGCCCGGCCCAGCCCCACGGGGGCTCACTCACCTCTCCGCCACGCCTGGGACTCGAACCCCTCCAAGGGCCTCGAGGCAGAGCTGCTCTCCTCGGCAACCCTGTCCTGCTCCTGGGATGCCCGGCGCGGGCAGCCGTACTCCTGCTCCCAGGCCACCCGCGGGCGGCTGGGGGGTCTCTCCGCCATCCTGCGGCACGGAGCAGAGGCAGGAGGGGGACACTTGTTTAATGCAGACCTGGGGAGGGTCCCCACGGGGGTGGGGGCAGCGCAGTCAAAGGTCCCCGCGCCCGTCCCGGCCCTGGAGCCAGCTCTCCTGCGCCTCAGCCCCTGCCACAAGGTCCTGCCCCCGCCACGGCCGAGGGCCCCCGCAGCCCCGTGGCACTGCCGAGCCCGGCCCCGTCGCTCTCACCCGCAGCAGGAGCTGGCAAGGCCTCGGCAAACGCCTCGACTCCGCGGGGCTGCCGGGGCGGCAGGGAAAGACGCGGCTGCGCTCGGGGGCTCCTCCTCGAGCTCCACGCGCTCCTGCCCTCTCCCGTCGCCGTCCGCCCGGACACTGCCCGCACCTGACAGCGCCGCCGGTGTCACAACGGGGGGGGTCACAATGGCCCCGCCGGGGGCGGCTCTGAGGTCACCTCTGCTGCGCGAGCTGCTCCAGCAGCAGCAGCCGGCGCCGCCAGGGGCTCCAGGGCCGCAGCGCGGCCGCCCCGGGCAGGAGGGAGCTGGGGCAGGGCAGGGCGAGGCAGCTCGAGGGGCCGCGCGCGGCTCCGCATGGCCAGCTCCCTCCTCTTTCATCCCCGGCTGCCCACGCCTGGCCGCACTCACCTGCTCACCACTAACCACCAGCACCACCTCAAAACCTGACCCCACCGTACCTCTTGCCCCAATCCCCTCCTCTCATCCCTCACCCCAAACTCTAACCCTCCAGCCACAACCCAGACCTCCAACCCCTTTCCCTAACTCTTGCTCCAGCCCTCACCGGCATCTCCAACCCTCAGCCCTAGACAACAAATGCTAGCCTTCACCCCAGCCCTCACCCCTGCCATAGCCCACTCCCCCACAAAGCTAGCCAACGCTCACAGCAAGCACCAGAAACCCGCAGCACAACCACCAAACCTCGCCCCACGCCTCACCCAACCCCTCACCCCATGCAGCCAGCTCTCGTCCCCAGCCCTGCCCTCAACACCAGCCCCCAAGCACCAACCCCAGGGAGATGCCCGAACCCCCACTGCCAGCCCCAACCCCTTCCCCAGCCGCCCTCCCCCTCGCACCAGCCCCCTACCCTGCAGCCCCGCCGCTCACCCTCACGCTCCCGCCGGGCCCCCTCGCGCCCCACCCCGGCAGGCAGAGGAAGGGCAGGACCGGGCCGTGCTGGGGCAGCTGAGCGTGGCAGGCACCGCTGCAGATGCTCTGCTCCAGCCCCGCTCCAGCAGGGGCACCTACAGCACGTTGCCCCACACCAGCACAGGCGGCTTTGCAGCTTCTCCTGCAGCGGAGACTCCACAGCCTCTCGGGGAACCTGCTCCACTGCTTAACCGCCCTCGCGGGGAAAAAGCGCTTTCCTGCGCTCAGGGGGAATTGCCTGCTTCGCCATTTTGGGCCACGGCAGCACCCAACTCCTGGGCCGGGGCCGGGCCCGGAGGGGCGGGGCCATGGCAGGGACGGGGCGCCAGCCGGGCCCCCCGCGCCGGCACAGGGAGCGCAGCAGGCTGCTGGGGCGCGGCCGTGGCGCAGACGCCCCCGCCGCACGCCCCTCGCCCACGGGCCCCGCCCGGGCCAGCCCCGGCCCCCGCGCACGCAGCAGGCCGCCGCCGCCGGGCCCTGCGCCACGCTGGCCCCGGCCGCGGCCGCAGGGACAGCCCGCCGGGCGGCCGTTGGGCGGCCTGCGTGTCGCTCACGGCTCACCCCGCCCCTCCCGGGCACCCATTCGCTCGCTGCCTCCCCTCGCTCCCCGATTGGCCGGGCGGGGGGCGGGCTCTCCACCCGCCCGCGGCAGCTGCTGGCGCCAAGCAGAAGCTGCAGCTCGGCTCTGTGGAGAAGAGGTGGCTGCAGAGAGCCGCTCGCTCTGCCCGCAGCCCCGCCGCCTCCGGGCAGCGTTCTCCCGCCCGGCACCTGGCCCCTTCTCTGCACGGCACAGGTTATTGGCCTTGCCAGTTCTGCTGGCCCCCGGGGCCGTGGCCGGGCTCCCAAGTGGGCGGAAAACCACACGGACGTCGGGCAAAGAGCTGGTGAGCAGCCTGGACTGCTTCAGGCTGGAGCACGTTGTACGGCGTAGAAATTATGCCCTCCACTCCTGCAAGTAGGAGGATGTTGGCCCGTTCAGCTGGCACGGTTGGAGCTGGAAAAGGATGCCTGCCCGTTGTCTAAAAGAAATTGTTGTAAAACCTAAAACCTTTTCCCTGTGTTTTACAAAAGCAAAACAGCTAACCTCGTGTGAACTCAAGGAGCAATTTCTCTGGGAGGACTGTATGAAAACTGAGGGGTTTTTTTTGTTTGTTTTGAGGAGAAAAGCACTCTTTCTTTTCCAAACCCTTGAGTTGGTGTTCTTTGACCTTCATACGTGAGTCGATTTCAGCCTAGAAGGCTCTTTTCCCACCAGTAGGTGTTGATGTTGACAGAGGCACCGCTGTGCTTTCTAGTGTGGCATGCTAGCACCTATTCCAAGAAGTGGAACTCTCTCTGCTTATTGCGTTGTGGCCAAGCAATACATCCGCACAATGGAAGAAGGTTGAGGGCAGAAGCCTGGCTGTGACTGACCACAGGTGTTGCCAAGAAAGCTGGATGAATCTCAGCACAAAGGGCGCCACAGGCTGGCCTTTGTTTTAAGGCATGCCCTGGACTCCTGCAAGCACCTGAAGGCTGGAAGTCCATCCTTCCAGGAGCAGAAACGATGAGCAGTAGAGGGAATGTGCTGCGCAGGTGAGCTGCAGCTGGTGCAGCAAGCATTGCTGGTTTGAAGCGGTGGCTTGCTCCTTTGCCCTTTCCCAGAGAAATGCAATCTGATAATGGATGACATCTGTAAGAACAAAGAACTGCAAAGGTGGAGTTCTTCCCGTGGAGTCCAGTGGACTTTGCACCTACCGTGTCGAGCTCAATGCAATGGGGGAGGAGAAAGATGCAATGGATGAGAGAAAGGACAGCAATGCAAGAGTGACTCTTCTCTCTTAGAATACTTCTAAGTGGGGATTGGATTTGTGGGAAGTCTGAAGTTGGCTACGTAAGTGACACCCTCCCACCATGGGAAGTGTCAGAGAAGGACATTGTATCTGATTTAGCTTCAGCTTAGTCTCAGGGCCTAAAGTAGATGAAGCCTGCGGGCCTCAAGGCCGAGCTGTGAATGAACTTGAGAAACATTGCTGGCAATGTAGCTGCAAAACCATTTATGACCAGCTACTAAGGCTACAAAAGCAGCTAATGAGGATGTAAAATAGGATGCAGGAGACAAGATGGGATGCACGTGGGTTGGGGTTGACCTTGGAGGAGATAAGGGCCTGGGCTGTAGGCCAGGAGCTGTCCGAAGGAGAGAGAGACCAGTCAGAAGGGGAGAGACCAGTGACTCAGAAAAGACGACTGGAGGAGACTGTCACTGGCAGGTGGGGAAATAAGACTGCAAAGGGTCTGATTAGCCCAGAATGTCTTTGTTCAGGGTCCCTGCGTGGAGGCAGCCAGCTCGAGCTGTTACTTCCTGTACTGTCATTTATTCTTGTAATTCATGTCAAAGAAATAATTAATTCTGCTCCTATATGTGCATGAGACTCTGCTCCTCGGAAACCTAGGGTGGGGCCATGTCTACAACAGGAAGTCCCCTAGATGAGGGGTTTGTGTCAGTAGCTGCACAAATTCCTTTGAAAACACTGTCAAGGTCCTGGAGAATCACCGATCACAGGACGGCTGAGGTTGGAATGGACCTCTGGAGATCATCTAGTCCAACCCCCCTGCTCAAGCAGGGTCCTCCAGAGCACATTGCCCAGGACCCCACCCAGAGGGCTTTTGAGTATCTCCAGGGAAGGAGACTGCACAGCCTCTCTGGGCAACCTGTGCCAGTGCTCCGTCACCCTCCCAGCCCAGAAGTTTTTCCTCCTGTGCACATGGAACTGCCTGTGGTTCAGTTTGTGCCCGTTGCCTCTTGTCCTGTCACTGGGCTCTACTGAGATCCCCTCTCAGTCTTGTCTTCTCCAGGCTCTACAGGCCGAGCTCTCGCAGCCTTTCTTCACAGGAGACATGCTGCAGTCCCCTCATCATCTTTGTAGCCCTCCGCCGGACTCTCTCCAGTAGGGCCATGTCTCTCTTGTACCCTCTTTCCAGCAGGTCAACCCCCAGCCTGTCCTGGGCCATGGAGTTCTTCCTCCCTAGGTGCAGGACCCTGCACTTGCCTTTGTTGAACTTGAGAAGGTTCCTCTCTGCCCATGAGGTTGTGATTAAACAAGGTTGTGGCTCTTTTTCTGGATGGTGGACGGGTGGGATGGCAGCAGGACGAGGAGTCATGAGGGGAGGAAGGGGAATTCCATTAACTTCTGCACCTGGGTTAGGTTCTTGGGAGGGTTATTATTGTGGGAAGTGAGGACATATGCAGCGTGAGTGCCCAAGCTGTGCACGAATTCAGCCACAGTCAGGGGTGAATCCTCCTTCGGGAGAAAATCAAGATGTAGGCCGAACTGATGAATGACTAGTTGAGGAGGAATATCCTTGTGCTTGTATTCGATGTGTATGTATGTTTTTGGATGTAATCCCTTTGGCTAGTCAGGGCCGCATAACCAGGAAAGTGGCTGGAAAGCAAGTAACCTTTCTAGTGGCTACAGGGGCTACTTTATCTCTCAAGCCATGGAGCTCAATGACAGTCCTTCCGAGATGGGTGTGTTATAAAGGTCCGCAGGCATTCACCACTAAGTCAGAGTCAGACTCTTATACGATCGTTTGTTTCAGCTGGAGCTGGGTGCCTCCAAAGAGGGACCCAGAACAAAGACATTCTGGGCTAATTATACTCCTTCCAGTCTTATTTCCCCGCCTGCCAGTGACAGTCTCTTCCAGTCTTCTTTCCTGAGTTGCTGGTCTCTTTCTTTTTAAACGGTTCATGTCTACATCCCAGGACGGTTGCTGTGTTCCTGCTTCAAAGTGCCTTATCTTATCCGGAGGTTAACCGTGACCTCTGTCCATTGTGTTCTGTATGTTGGAGGGCTGATTCTGGCTGCTTCTGCAGTTGTTGCGTCAGCAGCAGCCCACAGGTTCGGTAAAAGCTTCGGCCTGCAGGCTTCAGGGCATTATTTTAAATAAAATAATTACTTATTTAAATGATTTTACAGCATAGAAACAGCTCGAAGTGGGTGCCTCTGGAGAAGGACACCGGACAAAGAAATTCTGGGGTAATTAGACCCCTTACAGTTTTATTTTCCCACCGGCCAGTGAAGGCCTCCTCCAATCTTCTTTACTGAGTCAGTGGTCTCTCCCCTTCTGATTGGTGTCTCTCTCCTTCTGACAGCTCCTGGCCTACAGCCCAGGCTGGATGCCATGTCCTTGTTTCTCCCAGGCCCTTATCTCCTCCAAGGTCAACCCCAACCCACGTGCATCCCATCTTGTCTCCTGCAGTCTACTTTGTAGCCTCATGAGCTAGTTTTGTATCTTTGTCAGCTAGTTTTAACTGGTTAGGCAGTTACAACATTGGCAAGGTCACATCCTTCGCAAAGTTTCTGGAGTTCAAGGACAGTTCAGCCTTGAGGCCTGCAGGCTTCATCTACTTTAGGCACTGATGCTAAGCAAGAGTGAGACTTATGCGAAGCGGAAGCTAAATCGGCTACAATTTCCTTCTCCAACAGTCCTCCCTTGGTTTCTATGAGCACACCTGCTGGATACATATATTGGGGTAGAGTATTTGTGCACATCATAGAGGAGAATGTGAGGCACTTTTTCTCCCTTTTTTTTTTTTTTTGTGAAGTTTACCTTAGATTAAATAATCTAATGAAAAGGCGCCAAGGTGTTGCTGGGTTGTTAAGAAAGCCTTACTGCACGGATTTGGTTTGGAGACTCAAGAACTGAGATGCAGCTGTGCTTTTGCAGCCGGGCACTAATTCGTGAAGCACAAAGTATAGGCATTCCTCTTTTTCGATTGTAATCCCGTTCCCAATAGTGCGTTATGACAAACAAGAAGTTATGTTACCATTTTTAGTTATTGAAGGCAGAACACTGAAGGAGATAAGCCCGCCTTAACTAGGATAATCCTTCTGTTAAGCAAACATGAAGATGGTACTGCTCTTTTGGAAGTTTGTCTGCAGCTCTTGAAAAAGCAGGTATCTCCCTAAGAGACAGCATCTCGAAGATGTACACAATATGCTAAACATTTCTCTCTCCTCAGAGTTTCTGGATTCCCCTGTCTCTAGTCATTGTGAATACTGTCCACCCTCCCAAGCTGATCCGCTTGCCTGGGGGCTCCTTACTCCTGGGAGCCTTCTTGGACAAAGGAGACATTCTCTCTGCATACGTCCTACATTGCCACAGAAGTAACATTCCGGTCCCTCACTGTCTGCCCATCTTCTCCTGTCCCCTTCTCGTCCTTGCCCTTGGCATTGCCCTAGCCTTCCTCGGCCTCCTCTGTCTCTTCCTCTACCCCTTCCTCTAATTTGCAAGTTCCGTGCTGAAGCTGCTGCTAAGAGATTAGCCTCTTCTTGGTTTTCCTTTTTCCGTTCCTTTGCTTGCTTCCCTTGCTGTTTCTCCTCTCGCCCGTCATAGACCAATACTGCCACGCTTAAAATCCTTTGTGAAGTTTCTCCTTGCCACCCTGGCATGTGCTCCTTCAACTCTTTTGGGCTATCCGGAGCGGCCTGATGGACAAAGACACTAATGGCTAGTGCATCATTCCAATTCTGGAAAGTCCTTCCCCCATAGTTCAACAAGGCTTGCCCTAGTCGTCCCCCAAAATCCCTGGCCTCTTTGTCCAAGCTCTGTCTACGCTCCTGCACTCTAGTCCAATCCACTCCTAGTTTGCTACATGCTCTAATAGCTTCTACCGAGTTCCGGAGTCCTGTCTGGCAAGCGACTCTGTCCCCTGCGTTATTGTAATCCCAATTTGGATCGTTTGCTGGCTAACGATTTGTGTTTCCCCCAGTCTGTTGTACAAACTTTGCCTCTTTATTAACTATTTTATCATCTCGCTCGTTTGGTCAGAACAACTCTCTCAAGAGTACTTGGGTATCCCGCCAGTTTGGATTATACCCAGTGCATATATATTAGAAAACAGCTGAGCGCTCCTTTCCGCATCCTCCCTCAACCTGGGCATTTTGCTTGCCCACAATGCTCAATCACTCAGACTCCAGGGTTGGCTAGTAAATACATGCAGTACCACGTGAGGGGGGTTAGCTCCCCCCCCCCCCACCCCCGCTGCACTCGGTTGTAATGCTGCTGCATTAGGTAAAACATTAGCAACCATAGGATGGAGGCCTGCCACGGGAGGAGGGGAAGTCTGAGTAAGAGGAGGAGAGGGACAGATAGACAGATCTTCAGGAGGCGCCACCGGAGGAGTGTAAGGCGGAGCAGTAGCTCCTGGGGCGTTATTTGGGACACCTATATCTGCTGCAGCAAGAGTAGTTTTACAGAGGGTGCCGTTTGTCCTCCTTGGATCTCGCCGGTCCCACATCCAATTATCCCCACACATACCAATAATCCATTCAGTGAGGCTTTTCATCTTCCAATATAAGCTGTAGCAGAGCTCATTTCTTAGAATCGAAGGATCCTTCCTTGGGTTAACCCCCACATTAATTGTAAGATGGACAATCATCCTGACATAAAGGGACAGCTAACTAGCTAGGGATCGATTTGACTGTAACGGCTTTTTTCTCCTTTTTGTTCCTTTTCCTTTTCTAAATTTGGATGTTTGGAGCCAAGAGGGTCCAATGGTGGTTGGCTACACTGCCATCTGGGGTGCCAAAGTGCTGTGGAAACACTTTGATCCTAGGTTTCCAAGAAGCAGAGCCTCACGCACATCTAGCAGCAAAATTTTATTTCTTTAAATGATGGTGCAGCATAGTAACTGCTGGAGCTGGGTGCCTCCAGGGAGGGACCTTGAACAAAGGAATTCTGGCCTAATTAGACCCTTTACAGTTTTATTTCCCACCTGCCAGGGAAGGTCTCCCCCAATCTTCTTTACTGAGTCTTCTTTACTCTCCTTCTGGTTGGTCTTGGCCTTCAGCCCACACTGGTTGCCACGTCCTTGTTTCCCACAGTCCCTTATCTCCTCCGAGGTCAACCCCAACCCAGGTGCATCCCATCTTGTCCCCTGCAGTCTACTTTTTAGCCCCATGAGCTAGCTGTGTATCTTTATTAGCTGCTTTTAATGGGTTTGGCCGTTACATGCTCAGCAATGATTCTGGAGTTCATGGACGGTTCGGCCTTGAGGCCTGCACGCGCAGGGTAGGCAGTGGCGATAGAAACAGAGCTGCATGTCATACCCCAGCTCTGCCCTTCCACCTGAGATGCAAGCCCTGAAGACAGCAGGGGCCTGCTCTTGCCCTGGGGTGACTGGAGAGGGCAGGGGAGGCCAAAGCTTTTCTCCCCCTTTCCCTTGGCTATTGTGGGCCAGCAGAGCAGTTGACGCTTTGCAGCAAAACCAAAGTGTGTCAGGCCGCTCTACGCTGGCCTGGCATATTGGAACGAGTGGACACCCCGTCCCCCCCAGGACAAGCCAGATTCATGCAGGCAGCAAGTTTTGCCCCTTGCCTTTGGCTCCCTAAAAAAAGAACACTCACTCCGGCTGAGGAAACGGGGCTGTATCTTTGCGGGAAGCCCAACAAAGCCATGAAGTGGTAGCACAACAGGGGCTGTGCTTGAGGAGTCGAGCTGTCCTGGGGCTGCGGGAGATGCCAGCAATGAGCCAGACCTTCCAGCACACTTGCGTGTGTCCGTGGTGTGCAGCACCATGGCATTGGCACAGCTGCGTCAGCTCTGCTCAAACAGAGTCACGTCCTGGCGGGAGGGTGCCACCTCGCCCATGCTCTCGGGAGCCAGGGACACAGTGCTCCGAGGTGGAATCTTGATGTTCTCCTTGGCACCCTCAGGTTCATGATGGTCTGTGACACCAGGCAACGGACTAAAGGTTCTGCATCATTTTCCAGGGGCTGGAGGGCTGCGAGAGAAAGGCACCGAGCTGAGAACAGACTCCCACCTTTGCAGAGATCCCAGGAATCCCCCCCCAGGCAGGGCCAGCCCCACTCAGCTCTTCCCATGCGGAGGAGGCAGCAGGTAGGACAAATGGATCAGCTGGCACTTGCAGGTCGGCCAAGCCCCAGATGCGCCCCAAATACCCCCTGCTCTCCCCCACATAGGGACACAGAGCCTTCCTCACCTGGGGCAGGCCAGTGAACTGCAGCTCACTTCCCAGCCTCCTCCCTCCTCCCTGCCAGGGCTGCCTGACACAGCGCTGCTCTCACTCACCAGTGCACAGCTCCTGCACCTTCTCCTTCCTCCGCTTCTTCACTTGCTGCCCGATGAGCCCTAGGCAAACACCTCCGCTCACCCCTCATACTCCCCAGCAAGCCCCCAGCAGCACAGCTCCCATCTGGCCTTGCCAGCTTGGCCATGCAGCCTGCTCCCCTTGGGCAAGGCTGGCCCCAGCCCCGTCCCCACGGTGCAGGACCCAGGGACGGTGGGAGGGACTGAAGACCCTCCTGTGTGCCCGTCTGGGTGGGCAGGCATGGCCCTGGGCTTGTGGCTCACCAATGAACCTCACAGCTGCCTCCCGCAAGGATGCGTCCGGGTTCTCCAGGTAAGGCAGGCTCTGGCGCAGGTGTTGCTCCGCTCTGCTCCTGTCCCTCAGCAGCTGCAGACAGCACAAGGACAGGGGGTTGGCACCGAGCCTCCCCAGAAGGCCAGGCCTGTCCCTCCTCCCAACTCCGGCCTCCTCTTCCTTCCTGTTCACGCCTCCCAGCTAGAAGCTGGCTGGTAGCCAGGTTCAGAGGGAGCAGAGGGCAGAGCGGGGCCTGCGGGTGCTGAGATCCCCGCCATGCTTCTGCCAAGGCCCAGCCAGGCCAGGGGCCCCTTCAGCACCCCAGCGGGCACTTAGAGTAGAGGGCTCTGGGCTGCAGCAGTGCGTGAGGGGCACAGCTGTGCACCCTGCCCACTGGCCATGGCGGCAGGCCTCATCCCGCCGCGGCCCCGGGGGCTTTGGCCACGTCCTTACCACGCACTCCCCGATCTTCCATGTCTCCGCTCTTTTGGCCAGCTGCTTGAGCTCCTCCCACTTGAGGAACTGTGCAGCGCTCACCAGGGCTTCCTGAGAGGCCTGCAGAGCAACAGAGACCAGGAGATGCCACCGCAGCCACGGCAGGACACCCTGGGTCCCCCTCGTCTTGGCAAGGCTCCCAGCCTTTCCCAGCCCCAAATGGCACGACGCAGCGTGCCACTAGGTCTGGCCCTCCCTGAAGGCAGAGGCAGCTCTGCCTTGTCCTTCGGCACACAGGAAGCTGCACCTCATGCTGCCATGCGTTCCAAGGCACACTTGGCAGCAGCCCTTGCCTTGCTGCTCACCTCCACCCATGGCATGTCAGCATTGCTTCCCCAAAACACTGCTCCCTACCTGGGCCACTCTCTGCACCTTGTCACTCATGTGGAGGAAGAGCGGCACCAGGCTCCTCTGTGCATGCTGCTTCAGGTTCCGTTTGTTCTTCCCCACCACAATCTCCAGCAGGTCTTTGAAGAGGAGCATGGAGAGCTCTCGCACTCTGCTGTCTTCCTGCAGGCAGGGAGGAGAGGAGGGGAGGCCTCAGCAACGACTCCAGGAACGGGGCCCGACAAGAGCGTTTGCCGTGGCAAGGCCTCGTCCTCTCCGGGCACAACTGTCCCCCAGCCCGGCCAGAGGTCGGAGCTGAGGACAAGCCTCTGCTGAGGCAGCCTGGACAATGAGGGTTGTCGGCAGCAGCACGACAAGCCTCCCTGGGCTCTGTCTCCCTCTCCCTCTGGAGGGAGCTTCTTGGATTTCCCGAGGCCTCCATCAGGGCCCCCGCACACAACAAGAGGACAGAAAGGGACAGCCCCGCGGCACGGCCTCTCCCTCGCTCTCTAGCCTGCTCCTACCTCTCTGCTCATCGCTGCCCCAGGCCACGGCAAGCGCCGCACGCAGTCAAGCACGAGACGCAGCAGCCGAGAGCAGACAGGGGGCTGGTTTGCTCTACTCCCACAGCCCTGGACACCAAGGCCAGCACAGGGCATGGGCTGAGAACCACAGGGCAAAAGGTTTCCTGACATACAGCAGGGCCTGTGTGGGGACGTGCCAACAGGCACGTATGCAGAGGGGCACACAGCACCCAGACCACGCATACGGACCCCCGGACACACCAGCAGAGCCCCGGCTCTCCCATCAGCCTTACGTCATCAAAGCGAGGCAGAAGCTTCTCGGCCAGCTGCAGAACAATCGGGTTGGAGCCCTTCTGTTCCAGGTAGCTGAGGATGTTTCTCAGCAGCATCAGGCTTCCTACACGCACTTCCCTGCAAGCATCCTGCAGCCACTCCATGCTGTCTGGGAGCAGGCTCTGCATTCTCCTTTTCTGTGGGAAACACACAACTTTCTTTGTGGGAAGCAAGGCCAGACCCCCCCCCCGCCCCGCCCAAAAGTGCTCTGCCCGCTCTTTTCCCATCAGGGCTCAGTGGCCAGGGCCAGGGCTCTGCACACACGCAGGCCTTGGGCACAGAGGCTGCAGTGCAGGGCACAGATCTCCAAGGGGGCCCTCAGCATGCACTGGCCTCTGTAGGGAGCAAAGCTGCTGCCTCAAGGCCCAGGAGCACCTGGCTGCCTTAGCCCGGCCCTGTGCTCCAGCTCATTGTCCCTCTCCCAGATCTTCCCGCTGGGCACTGGTGCCTTTCTCCTTGTGCAGCACGGCCAAGGGCCTGGCATGACACTCGGGGCAGATGAATGGGGCAGCGGAGACTTGGGAGCAGCTACCACACCTCCGGATTGCCAGCCAAGTCCAAGCCACTCTCTGACCCAGTGTCTCCTGTCAAGCCCCAGGCTGCCAGCATGGCTTCACCCGCCTGCCCCCCTCCTCACCATCTTGGGTCTATTCAACAGGGCCACGAGGCCTCTGAACGCCAGTCTGCGCATCTCCAGGCTCTCACTCTGCGCATAACCCTGGACGAGTGGCAGGACCTCCTCATCCATGTCGGCAAGGTCAGGGCATTCCAGCAGCTGAAATGGACACAGCACTGAAAGACTGGCACAGCCGGCAGCACTGCCCGCAGCGTGCAGCTCTCCATCCCACCCACCATCCAGGGCAAGGGCACCAGGCCCTCACAAAGCTCAGCCCAAACACAGCAGGCATTGTGCAGACACCCCTGGGCCCTGCTCCCAGCCCCGCGCCTCACGGCACACTGCACACACTGCTCGCCTCCTCCTCCCGTCCCCTGAACCCTCCACAGCCTCTTGTTCTCATCCCTTGGAGGAGCAATTGAACACAGACAGCTGCCACAAAGCAGGCACGAAATACAAGTGCTTACGAGTGGTCGCCCAGCAGAAACGAGCCAAGGCCGGGGCTACTAACAGGAGCGTATGCATTGCCCCAGCTCCATTCACCAGCATCACCCCACACGCATGTGCACAAGCGAGCACAGCATTTAGAGGCCCCTCCAGAGAGGCACTGCTTGCCATGAGGCCCACCTCGACAAAGAAAGCCATGACGGGCAGCTGATGAAACTGGTCCTCCCTCCTCAGCAGCCTTGCCAGCTGGCGGAAGATCCAGCGACGCAGGTGACTGGCAGCCCCCCTCATTGCTCTGTCAGAGGCAAGAAGGCAGTGTTGGGCCTCAGCCGAGCAGGCAAACCTCCTCTGGCATCGCTCTGCTTGGCACGCAGCTCCTGCAGCCAGCGGCATTTGCTCATGGAGCACTGCTCTTGCCCTACCACACCTTGCCATTAGAAAGTCAGCGTCAGGCATCATTACGTTCCTCTTGGTGGGAGACCGGAGAAACAGCCTTCCTGCCCAGGCGGCATGGCCTGCCCACACATCCCCTCTCCTGCCCGCTTTGGATTCCTGTGCCCCTGGGCCCTCCCCAGGTTCTCCTGCGCACGACCCTCTCCCACAGCTCCTAACACCACCTGCTCCCCCAGCAGCTCTCCAAGCTGGGCAGCATGGCAGCTCCCAGGGCCCTTCTGCTGGGCGAGCCCTTGCCACAAGGGCTGAGGCTGCAGCCTCTTTCTTGGAGAAGTGGCGTTCCCCCTCCCCCACCAAGAAGCACATGGGGAGGCACACCCCACAGCCAGGGAAGAGGTGCTGGGCCAGAGCAGGCCGGAAAGGGCTCTACCTGGCCAGCACCACCACCCCCTTCTGCGAGGTGTCCGCATGCAGAAATAGGTCCCAGCCGCCCTTCCTCTCAACAGCCACGGCTATGGTCTCATAGTGGGCGCAGCGCAGCAGACTTTTCATGGCCTGCACGGTGCACCTGCATGCAGAGCAAAGCCCAGGTCACACTGGCAGCCCGGCCCTGCCTCCAGGTGCAGCGCAGAGACAGGGCGAGCGGGATCGAGCACCTGACGTGGCTGGTGGGACGGGACTCATCCCGTTGGCATTCCCTCAAGAAGATATTTGCTTCCTGGTGGCTGAACTCTGCTGTGAAGACCATCTGCAAGAGCAGCGCCAGGAAGAGCTGGGGGAAAAACGCCTTCACCGCCTCTGGGCAGACGGGCTCCCGGATGATCTCACACAGTGCCCTCGTTGCCTGCAGAAAACACTCAGTCACACCTCTCACTCCCGAGCAGTCCCCGGCATGCTTCCACAGCCCTCCAGGTGGGAGGCTCGAGCACAGCCTTGGAGCATGGGAAGTGCAGCTGGAGGCCTCAGCCTGGCTGCCTGACCAGGGCCAGCGCCCGCAGGCTCTTGGGCCTCAGCTCCTGGTTGTACACAGTGAGCCTTCCTGCCTCAGCATGACCATCACCTCGGCAGGCTTCGTGTAGCGGGCACGCTCGGCCAGGCTCCCTGTCCCAGGCCGTGCTGCCTGCCCAGGTTTTGCAGGAGCCCTACTCCTGCCCCTCACCTTGCCCCCAACCCGACCCTGGCTTTCCAGCCTGCTGAGCGAGGTCGGCGGATGCAGGGACAGCGTCGGATGGAGATTTCCTGGGCATGGCCAGCCTGGCTGTTGGTGTGCAGAGAGGCCAGGCAGCACTTGGCAGCCCTGTGCACTGGCACAGTCGGAGGCCTGGCGCTGGCCATGTTGTAGCCATGGGCCCAGGAGAGGTCCCTGCTTGGGGGCACACGGGCAGCGGAGAGGGGGAGGGGGCCCAGGGAGGCAGGCACCAGCCTGGGGGCACGGGAGGCCTCGTCCCCTAACTCACGGCCAGCGGAAGGATGCAGTTGTTGTCCCTGTCGGAGCTGGACTGCTTGCGCAGTGGCCGCTCCTCCAGCAAGCTCAGCAGCTCCCGCAGCATGTCCGGCGCAAGCATCGGCTTATCCATCAGCACCTTCCACATGCTCACGGCAGTGCTGCAGGCCCAGAGCGCCTTGTCAGTGGCACTTCCTTGGCCGCAGCACCGTAGCCTGGGCCAGCCCTGGAGGTCCCCAGCTGTGTGCCAGCCCTGCCCCTGCCCACCCCCTCCTCCCTGGCAGCCCCAAGAGGGTCCTGCCCAGGCAGGCAGCACATGACCAAGCTGAAGCCCCTTGCGCGGCAGGGAGCGTGCAGAGCCGCTGCGCTCTGCGGCTCAAGGCAGGGACACTTGCTCAGCTCTGGCTCCTCAAGGCCTGCTTGAGGCACCAGGGCTGGGAAACGCTGGGCGAGACACAGGGCCCTGCCCCTCAGCCGTGTGCTGGCCATCTGCTTGCCTCTGGCCCTCTTTGGGCCCTTCTCCCCATGGCCAAGGAGCCACTGGAGCCCGTCCAGGCTGACGGGCCCCATACCTGTTGCACAGTGGCGAGCAGTACAGCAGGCTCACGGTCACCTCGCTGGGCTCCAAGCAGGCCAGCTGGCAAAGGGTCTTGTTTAGGGTGACCCGGGCCGACAGCTCCCTCACATACTTGACGTTCCTGTAGAGGCACCTTATGATGCGTGGCACCTGGAAGACACAAGGCGGACGGTGAGGCTGCTCCCAGAGAGCAGCCAATACCCCAGCTCCCACTCACTTCTCCTTCCCTCTCCACCACTCCCACCGCTCCTTGCTGCCTTCCAAGGGGCTCCGCTGCCCACGAACACTGGCTCTCGGCGGGGAAACAGCGCCCCAGAGGGTCGAGCCCCACGCACGCCAGCCCCAGGCTCCTTACATCTTCCAGCACAGAGAAAGCGTCCAGCAGGAACATGGTCAGCATGTGGGAAGCCACCTCCGTATTGTAGGTGCTGCAGTTCCTCATGCCCTCGATGGCTGTGACAATGACGTCTGTCCTTTCGGAAGGCTGCAGGTTTTTCACAAACAGCTGGGGCAGAAAGGACGTGAGAGAAGAAATGTCACGCTGCGGGCCGCACTACTGCTGCTTAGCTAAGCAGTGGATGTGGCTCTGGAGAGAGGTGCGGGGCAGTGCTGGCACCGTGGCCCAGGAGAGCCAGGAGCACGCGCTGTGCTGGGTAGCAGCAGCATGGGGCATGTGGCCAGAGGGCCACCAAGGCAAGGCAGGATGCTCGGGAGCAGGCTCACAGTGCACTGGCTCTGCAGGCAACCCTAGCTTGCCGGTGGCCAGCAGGCTGCAGCTGCTGCTGGGACTCTTGGAGCCAAGCCTCTGGCTAGTCCCCCCGCTCAGGGACAGCGGGAGACACAGCAGTGAGAGCAGGGCTGCTACCAGGCAGCAACCAGTACTCTAGGTGCCACTCAGAGCTGCTTCCTTCTCCACCACCACCTCTGCATCAACCCCAAGGCCCCCTCAGCCCCACTCGTTAGGCATCCCTTTGCTCATCCACGTCTCCTCAGGACCCCATGGCCAACAGTCCCAGCAAGGGAAGTGCTCCTCACCCTCATGATCACGCTCATGTTGCTCGTCCACGAAAGGCAGAGCTCATTGTCGGCTTCCCTCTCCTTCTGGGGCTCCACATACTCTGGATCATCCTGCAGCATCGCCCGGCCTGAACAGCAGCAGAAAGACACAGCAGTCAGCAGGAGTCATGCAGAGCTGCAGCTGGCAGACTCATGGCGTCAGAGAGAAACCAGCCTGGCAGAGACAAAGGGCATGCCAGGAATGGATGGGGAGCAGGATTCCCAGGGAGGGTCGGGGCCTATTCCAGGGCAGAGAAGGGCAACTGCTTCAAAGGGTACCAAAAGCCTCACGGGCTTTCCGGTGCGAAGCCCGACACAAGCCGTAGCCTCTGAGCAGGGGCTGCTGAGCGTTTTCCAGGCCAGTGGTATCCAGGACAGGTACTAACAGCCCGCTCCCCTGCTCCTACATCAGCTGCGCCTCCTGCTCCTTTGCCTCACTGAGCAGAGGGGCCGAGGCAGTGCGATGCCTTCCCCGGCCTTGCCAGCGTGGCCGCGTGCAGAAGCACACAGCCCAGCACAGCTTCTCTTACGTTTTCGCTGCACGACGAATCTGAAGAGGCAATGAAGAGCATCCAAGGCCCCACCCTTGGTCTCCGCATCCTCGTAAGCACAGCAAAGGATGAGACAGCCCACCAGCTGTCCCAGCATCGGCACGGGGATCTTCCCATAGCAGGCAGGGCTCTCATCCACTCCTCCAAAGGGGTGCCACACCTGGGCAAGGCGGGTGGGACAGGTAGAAGGGCTGACGGGAGGCAGTCGCCACCAAAGCCCTGAAGCCAAGACTCTGCCCAGGCATGGATCCCAGCGGAGCCAAAGCTCTCGAGGGCCCTGCAGGCCTTGCCTCCCAAAGCAGCAGCCCAGCAAAGGCAGCACTGCCAGGCTGCGGCTCACATCATGCTCCGCGCGCACTGCTCCCCTGCACAGGGCTGGGGGCACAGCTGGCTCCTGCGACAAAGGGACTGCAGAGAAAAGCCCATGGAGAGAGGGCCAAAGAGCTTTGCTTCAGGGCAGAGCCTTGCTCAGTGCCTTAACCTGTGCCCACGCTTCCCTCCGAGGGACCCCCTGAGCTGCACTGTGCTCTGGGCTGCTGCAAAGGGCCAAAGCGGGGGCTGCACGGTGCTTGGCTCCTTACCTCCAGCGAGGAATAGTTGGCCAGCAACTTGCTCAGCCTCCCAATCCTCCCCACGGCCCTCTCACGCACAGCTGCTCTCTCCGTCTTGGTGAAGGGCAGCAGCATCTGCAAGGAGAAAGGCTACTGCTCTGCCCGGGGAGCTGACGCCCACTCCAGCAGAAGCAGCTCTGCTAAGCGCCTGCCTGCAGTCCTACAGTGCACCAAGGCTTCCTCGGAGCTAGAGCCAAGCCTGGAATGGCCTTCCTGCCCCTACAGGCCCCAGCCTGCAAGGCCCACCTTGCCCTCAGGCAGCCAGCCACACCTAAGCCCCCTCCCAGCCTCTGCTCCTGGCCATGCACATGGCCCCGGGTGCCCTCTTCAGGATGGCATGCCTTTCAGGCCACACCTTCCCTAGGGGTCTGCAGTGGGCAGCCTGGCCTCCGGCCTCCTGGCATGGCAGAAGAACCAAGCTTCCGGGCTCGGCTCCCCTTGCAGCACGGGCAGCTCCCAGTGGGTCTCTGCCCCATTCCGATCTGGCAAGGAAAGCACAAGGCACGCGGAGGCGGGGGGGCAGCAGCACCAGCTGCCATCAGTGCAGTGCCTAGAGAAGAAGGGTGACATTCCTCCCACTGCTTTGGTGCAAGGAGAGCTTTGGGGGCAGAGGTGGCCCAGGAGTGCTCATGGGGGCAAGGTGTTCCCAAGAGCCTGGAGGATGTTTGGGGTGGGAAGGGACTTGGGCTGTAGCCAGGGGACACTGGGCTCACAGAAGAGCCCAGTGGGGAACCTCCGCTCACCCAAGCGAGAAACGCCCCCTGCCTGCAGCGTGCTGCCTGTACATGGCACTCGGGGGGGGAATGTCCACTCGAGGGTGTCACTTCCCTCTGGGCTGAGGAACAGGCCCAATGCAGCCCACTCTTTGCAAATGCCACACCTGCAAGATCTTCTGCAGCTCCAGGAGGCTGGAAGTGGCTGACTTGAGCACCAGCACCTCCAACATGTTGTCCATGGCATCGAGGGTCTGCAAGGAGGACAGGGGGCTGTGGCATTCCTTCCCCACTGCCTCTGACCCACAGCAGACTCAGTTGAACCCCTGCTGCCCAGCGAGAACACCCGCTGCCCTGCACGGGCCAACGAGAGGCCTCAGGGCAGGAGATCTGCTGTGCACGGACCAGCCCCTGGGCACTGCCCATGGCCCAGCCCACGGGAAGGGCATGAAGGCAGGAGGGTGGGAAAACAAAGCTGAGATCCTGCCCAGCCTTGGAGCTGACAGTCACCTCTCAGCACAGCGAAGCCAGGGGCAAGCCCAGAGGGGCTGGCGGGCTCCCTGTAGCTCACCCAGCACCTACCTTGGAGTAGAGGGACATGTCCACGGTCTCCATGTCTTCTCTTGGAGGAAGCAAGAAGACACTCTTGAAGCAGGCATGGAGAAGGCTGCTCTTTTTGCCCTCCAGAACCGGCTCCACTGCACTGCAAAGAGAGAGCGAGAGAGAGAGAGAGAGAGAGATGCCTGTTGGACACTGGTGCTGGGAGCAGTGCCTGGATGCCCTGGGGAGGTGGCTGTGGGCCGCTGGGGCAGGAGTCCCCCGGCTGCTACAGAGAGCACGTGAGGGAGCCCTACAGGGAGGCACCTCCTCCCTCCATGAACTGGCCCAGGGCCAGAGGAGAGCCCAGGCAGCTAGGCCTCCCCCCTTCTCTACCACCTGCCTCCCCTTCTGCACTACAAGCCAAGGGGCCCTGGGGAGCTGCAGCAGGCAACCCTCTGCCCTCCCATCTGCCCTGCTGACAAGCCTGGGCCAGGGGAGAGCAGAAGCGCAGCAGACAGCACCGCCAGCCTCCTCCCACCATGGTGCACACCTCCCAGCCAGGGACGGTGCCATCAGGCACATGCTGTGCACAGGTCCTGGCCAAACCAGGGGCTCTGCTAGCTACCTCATTGCCGTGATAGCAAGCATGGCTTGCTGGCGCACTGCTGTGCCCAGGCGCTCCAAGGGCTCCTCTTCCAGCAGCACCTGCACAGCACAACCGGCAGTCAGCGCGGCAACTGCCATCACCCAGCACCAGCAGACCCAGGGCCCAGCTGGCCTTGCCCCTGTCCTCACACCTGCTGCCTCTCCCCTCACCTCGATATGCTCGGCCAGCTCGTGTCGGCAGCAGAACACCTCCAGGCCCCAGGACAAGGTCTTGGCGCTGCTGCCTCCACAGAGGGTGCCGATGGACGCTAGAAACTTCAGCTTCTGCGCCTCTTGCTGACAGACGGGGAAGAGAGACAGAGTGAGCGCGAGAGGGGACAGGAAAGGCCAGCAGGACCAGAGCAGCCAGGGGGCTGCAGTGCTGGGCGGGACCCCGGACGGCAGCAGCTCTGCACAGCCAGCACCTCCCCAGCAGCCTGCCAGCAGACATGGGCGGACCCGCAGGGAGACCCAGGCACAGCCCCCATGGAAACGGCTGCACTTACCTGTTCTCGGCCACCCACAAAGGCCTGGATGAAGTCCAAGGCTTCCTCATCCTCTCTGGACAGCTCGGACCAGCTGCTGATGGAAAACCTTGCACCTGAGAAAGGAAGAGAGCCGGGAGCACTGCAGAGATGGAGGGCAGGCAGCAGAGAGCCGTGCAGTGAGCTCTGCCCGCCGGCCAGCCATGGGCCTGCTCCCGGGCACGCAGTCTCCCCCAGGCTGCTCAAGGCTGCACGGTGCCCAGCACATGGGCTGCCCTGCTGCAGCCAGCCAGGCAGGGCAAACCTCAACTGCACCAGGCTGGGGAACGTGCTGCCAGACGGGCAGCATCCCTCCTCCTGCCACGGAGCTGCCGCTCGCTGCCCGTCCCAGGCAGCAGGAGCTGCGTCCATCTGCGCTCTCCCTCCTGGGCGCATGCTGCGCTGGGGCCAGCTCCCAAGCCCCGAGCGGGCCCTGGCATCCGGGCACCGCTGTGCCACCACCCCGGGCACCCCGACACCATGTGCTGGGGAGATGGGAGCCCGGCGCAGAGCAGGGTGCGCTCCCCGGCCCTCACCCCAGCCCGGCCCAGCCCCACGGGGGCTCACTCACCTCTCCGCCACGCCTGGGACTCGAACCCCTCCAAGGGCCTCGAGGCAGAGCTGCTCTCCTCGGCAACCCTGTCCTGCTCCTGGGATGCCCGGCGCGGGCAGCCGTACTCCTGCTCCCAGGCCACCCGCGGGCGGCTGGGGGGTCTCTCCGCCATCCTGCGGCACGGAGCAGAGGCAGGAGGGGGACACTTGTTTAATGCAGACCTGGGGAGGGTCCCCACGGGGGTGGGGGCAGCGCAGTCAAAGGTCCCCGCGCCCGTCCCGGCCCTGGCGCCAGCTCTCCTGCGCCTCAGCCCCTGCCGCAAGGTCCTGCCCCCGCCACGGCCGAGGGCCCCCGCAGCCCCGTGGCACTGCCGAGCCCGGCCCCGTCGCTCTCACCCGCAGCAGGAGCTGGCAAGGCCTCGGCAAACGCCTCGACTCCGCGGGGCTGCCGGGGCGGCAGGGAAAGACGCGGCTGCGCTCGGGGGCTCCTCCTCGAGCTCCACGCGCTCCTGCCCTCTCCCGTCGCCGTCCGCCCGGACACTGCCCGCACCTGACAGCGCCGCCGGTGTCACAACGGGGGGGGTCACAATGGCCCCGCCGGGGGCGGCTCTGAGGTCACCTCTGCTGCGCGAGCTGCTCCAGCAGCAGCAGCCGGCGCCGCCAGGGGCTCCAGGGCCGCAGCGCGGCCGCCCCGGGCAGGAGGGAGCTGGGGCAGGGCAGGGCGAGGCAGCTCGAGGGGCCGCGCGCGGCTCCGCATGGCCAGCTCCCTCCTCTTTCATCCCCGGCTGCCCACGCCTGGCCGCACTCACCTGCTCACCACTAACCACCAGCACCACCTCAAAACCTGACCCCACCGTACCTCTTGCCCCAATCCCCTCCTCTCATCCCTCACCCCAAACTCTAACCCTCCAGCCACAACCCAGACCTCCAACCCCTTTCCCTAACTCTTGCTCCAGCCCTCACCGGCATCTCCAACCCTCAGCCCTAGACAACAAATGCTAGCCTTCACCCCAGCCCTCACCCCTGCCATAGCCCACTCCCCCACAAAGCTAGCCAACGCTCACAGCAAGCACCAGAAACCCGCAGCACAACCACCAAACCTCGCCCCACGCCTCACCCAACCCCTCACCCCATGCAGCCAGCTCTCGTCCCCAGCCCTGCCCTCAACACCAGCCCCCAAGCACCAACCCCAGGGAGATGCCTGAACCCCCACTGCCAGCCCCAACCCCTTCCCCAGCCGCCCTCCCCCTCGCACCAGCCCCCTACCCTGCAGCCCCGCCGCTCACCCTCACGCTCCCGCCGGGCCCCCTCGCGCCCCACCCCGGCAGGCAGAGGAAGGGCAGGACCGGGCCGTGCTGGGGCAGCTGAGCGTGGCAGGCACCGCTGCAGATGCTCTCCTCCAGCCCTGCTCCAGCAGGGGCACCTACAGCACGTTGCCCCACACCAGCACAGGCGGCTTTGCAGCTTCTCCTGCAGCGGAGACTCCACAGCCTCTCGGGGAACCTGCTCCACTGCTTAACCGCCCTCGCGGGGAAAAAGCGCTTTCCTGCGCTCAGGGGGAATCGCCTGCTTCGCCATTTTGGGCCACGGCAGCACCCAACTCCTGGGCCGGGGCCGGGGCTGGAGGGGCGGAGGGGCGGGGCCATGGCAGGGACGGGGCGCCAGCCGGGCCCCCCGCGCCGGCACAGGGAGCGCAGCAGGCTGCTGGGGCGCGGCCGTGGCGCAGACGCCCCCGCCGCACGCCCCTCGCCCACGGGCCCCGCCCGGGCCAGCCCCGGCCCCCGCGCACGCAGCAGGCCGCCGCCGCCGGGCCCTGCGCCACGCTGGCCCCGGCCGCGGCCGCAGGGACAGCCCGCCGGGCGGCCGTTGGGCGGCCTGCGTGTCGCTCACGGCTCACCCCGCCCCTCCCGGGCACCCATTCGCTCGCTGCCTCCCCTCGCTCCCCGATTGGCCGGGCGGGGGGCGGGCTCTCCACCCGCCCGCGGCAGCTGCTGGCGCCAAGCAGAAGCTGCAGCTCGGCTCTGTGGAGAAGAGGCGGCTGCAGAGAGCCGCTCGCTCTGCCCGCAGCCCCGCCGCCTCCGGGCAGCGTTCTCCCGCCCGGCACCTGGCCCCTTCTCTGCACGGCACAGGTTATTGGCCTTGCCAGTTCTGCTGGCCCCCGGGGCCGTGGCCGGGCTCCCAAGTGGGCGGAAAACCACACGGACGTCGGGCAAAGAGCTGGTGAGCAGCCTGGACTGCTTCAGGCTGGAGCACGTTGTACGGCGTAGAAATTATGCCCTCCACTCCTGCAAGTAGGAGGATGTTGGCCCGTTCAGCTGGCACGGTTGGAGCTGGAAAAGGATGCCTGCCCGTTGTCTAAAAGAAATTGTTGTAAAACCTAAAACCTTTTCCCTGTGTTTTACAAAAGCAAAACAGCTAACCTCGTGTGAACTCAAGGAGCAATTTCTCTGGGAGGACTGTATGAAAACTGAGGGTTTTTTTTGTTTGTTTTGAGGAGAAAAGCACTCTTTCTTTTCCAAACCCTTGAGTTGGTGTTCTTTGACCTTCATACGTGAGTCGATTTCAGCCTAGAAGGCTCTTTTCCCACCAGTAGGTGTTGATGTTGACAGAGGCACCGCTGTGCTTTCTAGTGTGGCATGCTAGCACCTATTCCAAGAAGTGGAACTCTCTCTGCTTATTGCGTTGTGGCCAAGCAATACATCCGCACAATGGAAGAAGGTTGAGGGCAGAAGCCTGGCTGTGACTGACCACAGGTGTTGCCAAGAAAGCTGGATGAATCTCAGCACAAAGGGCGCCACAGGTTGGCCTTTGTTTTAAGGCATGCCCTGGACTCCTGCAAGCACCTGAAGGCTGGAAGTCCATCCTTCCAGGAGCAGAAACGATGAGCAGTAGAGGGAATGTGCTGCGCAGGTGAGCTGCAGCTGGTGCAGCAAGCATTGCTGGTTTGAAGCGGTGGCTTGCTCCTTTGCCCTTTCCCAGAGAAATGCAATCTGATAATGGATGACATCTGTAAGAACAAAGAACTGCAAAGGTGGAGTTCTTCCCGTGGAGTCCAGTGGACTTTGCACCTACCGTGTCGAGCTCAATGCAATGGGGGAGGAGAAAGATGCAATGGATGAGAGAAAGGACAGCAATGCAAGAGTGACTCTTCTCTCTTAGAATACTTCTAAGTGGGGATTGGATTTGTGGGAAGTCTGAAGTTGGCTACGTAAGTGACACCCTCCCACCATGGGAAGTGTCAGAGAAGGACATTGTATCTGATTTAGCTTCAGCTTAGTCTCAGGGCCTAAAGTAGATGAAGCCTGCGGGCCTCAAGGCCGAGCTGTGAATGAACTTGAGAAACATTGCTGGCAATGTAGCTGCAAAACCATTTATGACCAGCTACTAAGGCTACAAAAGCAGCTAATGAGGATGTAAAATAGGATGCAGGAGACAAGATGGGATGCACGTGGGTTGGGGTTGACCTTGGAGGAGATAAGGGCCTGGGCTGTAGGCCAGGAGCTGTCCGAAGGAGAGAGAGACCAGTCAGAAGGGGAGAGACCAGTGACTCAGAAAAGACGACTGGAGGAGACTGTCACTGGCAGGTGGGGAAATAAGACTGCAAAGGGTCTGATTAGCCCAGAATGTCTTTGTTCAGGGTCCCTGCGTGGAGGCAGCCAGCTCGAGCTGTTACTTCCTGTACTGTCATTTATTCTTGTAATTCATGTCAAAGAAATAATTAATTCTGCTCCTATATGTGCATGAGACTCTGCTCCTCGGAAACCTAGGGTGGGGCCATGTCTACAACAGGAAGTCCCCTAGATGAGGGGTTTGTGTCAGTAGCTGCACAAATTCCTTTGAAAACACTGTCAAGGTCCTGGAGAATCACCGATCACAGGACGGCTGAGGTTGGAATGGACCTCTGGAGATCATCTAGTCCAACCCCCCTGCTCAAGCAGGGTCCTCCAGAGCACATTGCCCAGGACCCCACCCAGAGGGCTTTTGAGTATCTCCAGGGAAGGAGACTGCACAGCCTCTCTGGGCAACCTGTGCCAGTGCTCCGTCACCCTCCCAGCCCAGAAGTTTTTCCTCCTGTGCACATGGAACTGCCTGTGGTTCAGTTTGTGCCCGTTGCCTCTTGTCCTGTCACTGGGCTCTACTGAGATCCCCTCTCAGTCTTGTCTTCTCCAGGCTCTACAGGCCGAGCTCTCGCAGCCTTTCTTCACAGGAGACATGCTGCAGTCCCCTCATCATCTTTGTAGCCCTCCGCCGGACTCTCTCCAGTAGGGCCATGTCTCTCTTGTACCCTCTTTCCAGCAGGTCAACCCCCAGCCTGTCCTGGGCCATGGAGTTCTTCCTCCCTAGGTGCAGGACCCTGCACTTGCCTTTGTTGAACTTGAGAAGGTTCCTCTCTGCCCATGAGGTTGTGATTAAACAAGGTTGTGGCTCTTTTTCTGGATGGTGGACGGGTGGGATGGCAGCAGGACGAGGAGTCATGAGGGGAGGAAGGGGAATTCCATTAACTTCTGCACCTGGGTTAGGTTCTTGGGAGGGTTATTATTGTGGGAAGTGAGGACATATGCAGCGTGAGTGCCCAAGCTGTGCACGAATTCAGCCACAGTCAGGGGTGAATCCTCCTTCGGGAGAAAATCAAGATGTAGGCCGAACTGATGAATGACTAGTTGAGGAGGAATATCCTTGTGCTTGTATTCGATGTGTATGTATGTTTTTGGATGTAATCCCTTTGGCTAGTCAGGGCCGCATAACCAGGAAAGTGGCTGGAAAGCAAGTAACCTTTCTAGTGGCTACAGGGGCTACTTTATCTCTCAAGCCATGGAGCTCAATGACAGTCCTTCCGAGATGGGTGTGTTATAAAGGTCCGCAGGCATTCACCACTAAGTCAGAGTCAGACTCTTATACGATCGTTTGTTTCAGCTGGAGCTGGGTGCCTCCAAAGAGGGGACCCAGAACAAAGACATTCTGGGCTAATTATACTCCTTCCAGTCTTATTTCCCCGCCTGCCAGTGACAGTCTCTTCCAGTCTTCTTTCCTGAGTTGCTGGTCTCTTTCTTTTTAAACGGTTCATGTCTACATCCCAGGACGGTTGCTGTGTTCCTGCTTCAAAGTGCCTTATCTTATCCGGAGGTTAACCGTGACCTCTGTCCATTGTGTTCTGTATGTTGGAGGGCTGATTCTGGCTGCTTCTGCAGTTGTTGCGTCAGCAGCAGCCCACAGGTTCGGTAAAAGCTTCGGCCTGCAGGCTTCAGGGCATTATTTTAAATAAAATAATTACTTATTTAAATGATTTTACAGCATAGAAACAGCTCGAAGTGGGTGCCTCTGGAGAAGGACACCGGACAAAGAAATTCTGGGGTAATTAGACCCCTTACAGTTTTATTTTCCCACCGGCCAGTGAAGGCCTCCTCCAATCTTCTTTACTGAGTCGGTGGTCTCTCCCCTTCTGATTGGTGTCTCTCTCCTTCTGACAGCTCCTGGCCTACAGCCCAGGCTGGATGCCATGTCCTTGTTTCTCCCAGGCCCTTGTCTCCTCCAAGGTCAACCGCAACCCACGTGCATCCCATCTTGTCTCCTGCTGTCTACTTTGTAGCCTCATGAGCTAGTTTTGTATCTTTGTCAGCTAGTTTTAACTGGTTAGGCAGTTACAACATTGGCAAGGTCACATCCTTCGCAAAGTTTCTGGAGTTCAAGGACAGTTCAGCCTTGAGGCCTGCAGGCTTCATCTACTTTAGGCACTGATGCTAAGCAAGAGTGAGACTTATGCGAAGCGGAAGCTAAATCGGCTACAATTTCCTTCTCCAACAGTCCTCCCTTGGTTTCTATGAGCACACCTGCTGGAAACATATATTGGGGTAGAGTATTTGTGCACATCATAGAGGAGAATGTGAGGCACTTTTTCTCCCTTTTTTTTTTTTTTTTTTGTGAAGTTTACCTTAGATTAAATAATCTAATGAAAAGGCGCCAAGGTGTTGCTGGGTTGTTAAGAAAGCCTTACTGCACGGATTTGGTTTGGAGACTCAAGAACTGAGATGCAGCTGTGCTTTTGCAGCCGAGCACTAATTCGTGAAGCACAAAGTATAGGCATTCCTCTTTTTCGATTGTAATCCCGTTCCCAATAGTGCGTTATGACAAACAAGAAGTTATGTTACCATTTTTAGTTATTGAAGGCAGAACACTGAAGGAGATAAGCCCGCCTTAACTAGGATAATCCTTCTGTTAAGCAAACATGAAGATGGTACTGCTCTTTTGGAAGTTTGTCTGCAGCTCTTGAAAAAGCAGGTATCTCCCTAAGAGACAGCATCTCGAAGATGTACACAATATGCTAAACATTTCTCTCTCCTCAGAGTTTCTGGATTCCCCTGTCTCTAGTCATTGTGAATACTGTCCACCCTCCCAAGCTGATCCGCTTGCCTGGGGGCTCCTTACTCCTGGGGGCCTTCTTGGACAAAGGGGACATTCTCTCTGCATACGTCCTACATTGCCACAGAAATAACATTCCGGTCCCTCACTGTCTGCCCATCTTCTCCTGTCCCCTTCTCGTCCTTGCCCTTGGCATTGCCCTAGCCTTCCTCGGCCTCCTCTGTCTCTTCCTCTACCCCTTCCTCTAATTTGCAAGTTCCGTGCTGAAGCTGCTGCTAAGAGATTAGCCTCTTCTTGGTTTTCCTTTTTCTGTTCCTTTGCTTGCTTCCCTTGCTGTTTCTCCTCTCGCCCGTCATAGACCAATACTGCCACGCTTAAAATCCTTTGTGAAGTTTCTCCTTGCCACCCTGGCATGTGCTCCTTCAACTCTTTTGGGCTATCCGGAGCGGCCTGATGGACAAAGACACTAATGGCTAGTGCATTATTCCAATTCTGGAAAGTCATTCCCCCATAGTTCAACAAGGCTTGCCCTAGTCGTCCCCCAAAATCCCTGGCCTCTTTGTCCAAGCTCTGTCTACGCTCCTGCACTCTAGTCCAATCCACTCCTAGTTTGCTACATGCTCTAATAGCTTCTACCGAGTTCCGGAGTCCTGTCTGGCAAGCGACTCTGTCCCCTGCGTTATTGTAATCCCAATTTGGATCGTTTGCTGGCTAACGATTTGTGTTTCCCCCAGTCTGTTGTACAAACTTTGCCTCTTTATTAACTATTTTATCATCTCGCTCGTTTGGTCAGAACAACTCTCTCAAGAGTACTTGGGTATCCCGCCAGTTTGGATTATACCCAGTGCATATATATTAGAAAACAGCTGAGCGCTCCTTTCCGCATCCTCCCTCAACCTGGGCATTTTGCTTGCCCACAATGCTCAATCACTCGGACTCCAGGGTTGGCTAGTAAATACATGCAGTACCACGTGAGGGGGGTTAGCTCCCCCCCCCCGCCCCCGCTGCACTCGCTTGTAGTGTTGCTGCATTAGGTAAAACATTAGCAACCATAGGATGGAGGCCTGCCACGGGAGGAGGGGAAGTCTGAGTAAGAGGAGGAGAGGGACAGATAGACAGATCTTCAGGAGGCGCCACCGGAGGAGTGTAAGGCGGAGCAGTAGCTCCTGGGGCGTTATTTGGGACACCTATATCTGCTGCAGCAAGAGTAGTTTTACAGAGGGTGCCGTTTGTCCTCCTTGGATCTCGCCGGTCCCACATCCAATTATCCCCACACATACCAATAATCCATTCAGTGAGGCTTTTCATCTTCCAATATAAGCTGTAGCAGAGCTCATTTCTTAGAATCGAAGGATCCTTCCTTGGGTTAACCCCCACATTAATTGTAAGATGGACAATCATCCTGACATAAAGGGACAGCTAACTAGCTAGGGATCGATTTGACTGTAACGGCTTTTTTCTCCTTTTTTTCCTTTTCCTTTTCTAAATTTGGATGTTTGGAGCCAAGAGGGTCCAATGGTGGTTGGCTACACTGCCATCTGGGGTGCCAAAGTGCTGTGGAAACACTTTGATCCTAGGTTTCCAAGAAGCAGAGCCTCACGCACATCTAGCAGCAAAATTTTATTTCTTTAAATGATGGTGCAGCATAGTAACTGCTGGAGCTGGGTGCCTCCAGGGAGGGACCTTGAACAAAGGAATTCTGGCCTAATTAGACCCTTTACAGTTTTATTTCCCACCTGCCAGGGAAGGTCTCCCCCAGTCTTCTTTACTGAGTCTTCTTTACTCTCCTTCTGGTTGGTCTTGGCCTTCAGCCCACACTGGTTGCCATGTCCTTGTTTCCCACAGTCCCTTATCTCCTCCAAGGTCAACCCCAACCCAGGTGCATCCCATCTTGTCCCCTGCAGTCTACTTCATGAGCTAGTGTGTATCTTTATTAGCTGCTTTTAATGGGTTTGGCCGTTACATGCTCAGCAATGATTCTGGAGTTCGTGGACGGTTCGGCCTTGAGGCCTGCATGCGCAGGGTAGGCAGTGGTGATAGAAACAGAGCTGCATGTCATACCCCAGCTCTGCCCTTCCACCTGAGATGCAAGCCCTGAAGACAGCAGGGGCCTGCTCTTGCCCTGGGGTGACTGGAGAGGGCAGGGGAGGCCAAAGCTTTTCTCCCCCTTTCCCTTGGCTATTGTGGGCCAGCAGAGCAGTTGACACTTTGCAGCAAAACCAAAGTGTGTCAGGCCGCTCTACGCTGGCCTGGCATATTGGAACGAGTGGACACCCCGTCCCCCCCAGGACAAGCCAGATTCATGCAGGCAGCAAGTTTTGCCCCTTGCCTTTGGCTCCCTAAAAAAAGAACACTCACTCCGGCTGAGGAAACGGGGCTGTATCTTTGCAGGAAGCCCAACAAAGCCATGAAGCGGTAGCACAACAGGGGCTGTGCTTGAGGAGTCGAGCTGTCCTGGGGCTGCGGGAGATGCCAGCAATGAGCCAGACCTTCCAGCACACTTGCGTGTGTGCGTGGTGTGCAGCACCATGGCATTGGCACAGCTGCGTCAGCTCTGCTCAAACAGAGTCACGTCCTGGCGGGAGGGTGCCACCTCGCCCATGCTCTCGGGAGCCAGGGACACAGTGCTCCGAGGTGGAATCTTGATGTTCTCCTTGGCACCCTCAGGTTCATGATGGTCTGTGACACCAGGCAACGGACTAAAGGTTCCGCATCATTTTCCAGGGGCTGGAGGGCTGCGAGAGAAAGGCACCGAGCTGAGAACAGACTCCCACCTTTGCAGAGATCCCAGGAATCCCCCCCCCCAGGCAGGGCCAGCCCCACTCAGCTCTTCCCATGCGGAGGAGGCAGCAGGTAGGACAAATGGATCAGCTGGCACTTGCAGGTCGGCCAAGCCCCAGATGCGCCCCAAATACCCCCTGCTCTCCCCCACATAGGGACACAGAGCCTTCCTCACCTGGGGCAGGCCAGTGAGCTGCAGCTCACTTCCCAGCCTCCTCCCTCCTCCCTGCCAGGGCTGCCTGACACAGCGCTGCTCTCACTCACCAGTGCACAGCTCCTGCACCTTCTCCTTCCTCCGCTTCTTCACTTGCTGCCCAATGAGCCCTAGGCAAACACCTCCGCTCACCCCTCATACTCCCCAGCAAGCCCCCAGCAGCACAGCTCCCATCTGGCCTTGCCAGCTTGGCCATGCAGCCTGCTCCCCTTGGGCAAGGCTGGCCCCAGCCCCGTCCCCACGGTGCAGGACCCAGGGACGGTGGGAGGGACTGAAGACCCTCCTGTGTGCCCGTCTGGGTGGGCAGGCATGGCCCTGGGCTTGTGGCTCACCAATGAACCTCACAGCTGCCTCCCGCAAGGATGCGTCCGGGTTCTCCAGGTAAGGCAGGCTCTGGCGCAGGTGTTGCTCCGCTCTGCTCCTGTCCCTCAGCAGCTGCAAACAGCACAAGGACAGGGGGTTGGCACCGAGCCTCCCCAGAAGGCCAGGCCTGTCCCTCCTCCCAGCTCCGGCCTCCTCTTCCTTCCTGTTCACGCCTCCCAGCTAGAAGCTGGCTGGTAGCCAGGTTCAGAGGGAGCAGAGGGCAGAGCGGGGCCTGCGGGTGCTGAGATCCCCGCCATGCTTCTGCCAAGGCCCAGCCAGGCCAGGGGCCCCTTCAGCACCCCAGCGGGCACTTAGAGTAGAGGGCTCTGGGCTGCAGCAGTGCGTGAGGGGCACAGCTGTGCATCCTGCCCACTGGCCATGGCGGCAGGCCTCATCCCGCCGCGGCCCCGGGGGCTTTGGCCACATCCTTACCACGCACTCCCCGATCTTCCATGTCTCCGCTCTTCTGGCCAGCTGCTTGAGCTCCTCCCACTTGAGGAACTGTGCAGCGCTCACCAGGGCTTCCTGAGAGGCCTGCAGAGCAACAGAGACCAGGAGATGCCACCGCAGCCACGGCAGGACACCCTGGGTCCCCCTCGTCTTGGCAAGGCTCCCAGCCTTTCCCAGCCCCAAATGGCACGACGCAGCGTGCCACTAGGTCTGGCCCTCCCTGAAGGCAGAGGCAGCTCTGCCTTGTCCTTCGGCACACAGGAAGCTGCACCTCATGCTGCCATGCGTTCCAAGGCACACTTGGCAGCAGCCCTTGCCTTGCTGCTCACCTCCACCCACGGCATGTCAGCATTGCTTCCCCAAAACACTGCTCCCTACCTGGGCCACTCTCTGCACCTTGTCACTCATGTGGAGGAAGAGCGGCACCAGGCTCCTCTGTGCATGCTGCTTCAGGTTCCGTTTGTTCTTCCCCACCACAATCTCCAGCAGGTCTTTGAAGAGGAGCATGGAGAGCTCTCGCACTCTGCTGTCTTCCTGCAGGCAGGGAGGAGAGGAGGGGAGGCCTCAGCAACGACTCCAGGAACGGGGCCCGACAAGAGCGTTTGCCGTGGCAAGGCCTCGTCCTCTCCGGGCACAACTGTCCCCCAGCCCGGCCAGAGGTCGGAGCTGAGGACAAGCCTCTGCTGAGGCAGCCTGGACAATGAGGGTTGTCGGCAGCAGCACGACAAGCCTCCCTGGGCTCTGTCTCCCTCTCCCTCTGGAGGGAGCTTCTTGGATTTCCCGAGGCCTCCATCAGGGCCCCCGCACACAACAAGAGGACAGAAAGGGACAGCCCCGCGGCACGGCCTCTCCCTCGCTCTCTAGCCTGCTCCTACCTCTCTGCTCATCGCTGCCCCAGGCCACGGCAAGCGCCGCACGCAGTCAAGCACGAGACGCAGCAGCCGAGAGCAGACAGGGGGCTGGTTTGCTCTACTCCCACAGCCCTGGACACCAAGGCCAGCACAGGGCATGGGCTGAGAACCACAGGGCAAAAGGTTTCCTGACATACAGCAGGGCCTGTGTGGGGACGTGCCAACAGGCACGTATGCAGAGGGGCACACAGCACCCAGACCACGCATACGGACCCCCGGACACACCAGCAGAGCCCCGGCTCTCCCATCAGCCTTACGTCATCAAAGCGAGGCAGAAGCTTCTCGGCCAGCTGCAGAACAATCGGGTTGGAGCCCTTCTGTTCCAGGTAGCTGAGGATGTTTCTCAGCAGCATCAGGCTTCCCACACGCACTTCCCTGCAAGCATCCTGCAGCCACTCCATGCTGTCTGGGAGCAGGCTCTGCATTCTCCTTTTCTGTGGGAAACACACAACTTTCTTTGTGGGAAGCAAGGCCAGACACCCCCCCCCCCGCCCGCCCAAAAGTGCTCTGCCTGCTCTTTTCCCATCAGGGCTCAGTGGCCAGGGCCAGGGCTCTGCACACACGCAGGCCTTGGGCACAGAGGCTGCAGTGCAGGGCACAGATCTCCAAGGGGGCCCTCAGCATGCACTGGCCTCTGTAGGGAGCAAAGCTGCTGCCTCAAGGCCCAGGAGCACCTGGCTGCCTTAGCCCGGCCCTGTGCTCCAGCTCATTGTCCCTCTCCCAGATCTTCCCGCTGGGCACTGGTGCCTTTCTCCTTGTGCAGCACGGCCAAGGGCCTGGCATGACACTCGGGGCAGATGAATGGGGCAGCGGAGACTTGGGAGCAGCTACCACACCTCCGGATTGCCAGCCAAGTCCAAGCCACTCTCTGACCCAGTGTCTCCTGTCAAGCCCCAGGCTGCCAGCATGGCTTCACCCGCCTGCCCCCCTCCTCACCATCTTGGGTCTATTCAACAGGGCCACGAGGCCTCTGAACGCCAGTCTGCGCATCTCCAGGCTCTCACTCTGCGCATAACCCTGGACGAGTGGCAGGACCTCCTCATCCATGTCGGCAAGGTCAGGGCATTCCAGCAGCTGAAATGGACACAGCACTGAAAGACTGGCACAGCCGGCAGCACTGCCCGCAGCGTGCAGCTCTCCATCCCACCCACCATCCAGGGCAAGGGCACCAGGCCCTCACAAAGCTCAGCCCAAACACAGCAGGCATTGTGCAGACACCCCTGGGCCCTGCTCACAGCCCCGCGCCTCACGGCACACTGCACACACTGCTCGCCTCCTCCTCCCGTCCCCTGAACCCTCCGCAGCCTCTTGTTCTCATCCCTTGGAGGAGCAATTGAACACAGAGAGCTGCCACAAAAGCAGGCACGAAATACAAGTGCTTACGAGTGGTCGCCCAGCAGAAACGAGCCAAGGCCGGGGCTACTAACAGGAGCGTATGCATTGCCCCAGCTCCATTCACCAGCATCACCCCACACGCATGTGCACAAGCGAGCACAGCATTTAGAGGCCCCTCCAGAGAGGCACTGCTTGCCATGAGGCCCACCTCGACAAAGAAAGCCATGACGGGCAGCTGATGAAACTGGTCCTCCCTCCTCAGCAGCCTTGCCAGCTGGCGGAAGATCCAGCGACGCAGGTGACTGGCAGCCCCCCTCATTGCTCTGTCAGAGGCAAGAAGGCAGTGTTGGGCCTCAGCCGAGCAGGCAAACCTCCTCTGGCATCGCTCTGCTTGGCACGCAGCTCCTGCAGCCAGCGGCATTTGCTCATGGAGCACTGCTCTTGCCCTACCACACCTTGCCATTAGAAAGTCAGCGTCAGGCATCATTACGTTCCTCTTGGTGGGAGACCGGAGAAACAGCCTTCCTGCCCAGGCGGCATGGCCTGCCCACACATCCCCTCTCCTGCCCGCTTTGGATTCCTGTGCCCCTGGGCCCTCCCCAGGTTCTCCTGCGCACGACCCTCTCCCACAGCTCCTAACACCACCTGCTCCCCCAGCAGCTCTCCAAGCTGGGCAGCATGGCAGCTCCCAGGGCCCTTCTGCTGGGCGAGCCCTTGCCACAAGGGCTGAGGCTGCAGCCTCTTTCTTGGAGAAGTGGCGTTCCCCCTCCCCCACCAAGAAGCACATGGGGAGGCACACCCCACAGCCAGGGAAGAGGTGCTGGGCCAGAGCAGGCCGGAAAGGGCTCTACCTGGCCAGCACCACCACTCCCTTCTGCGAGGTGTCCGCATGCAGAAATAGGTCCCAGCCGCCCTTCCTCTCAACAGCCACGGCTATGGTCTCATAGTGGGCGCAGCGCAGCAGACTTTTCATGGCCTGCACGGCGCACCTGCATGCAGAGCAAAGCCCAGGTCACACTGGCAGCCCGGCCCTGCCTCCAGGTGCAGCGCAGAGACAGGGCGAGCGGGATCGAGCACCTGACGTGGCTGGTGGGACGGGACTCATCCCGTTGGCATTCCCTCAAGAAGATATTTGCTTCCTGGTGGCTGAACTCTGCTGTGAAGACCATCTGCAAGAGCAGCGCCAGGAAGAGCTGGGGGAAAAACGCTTTCACCGCCTCTGGGCAGACGGGCTCCCGGATGATCTCACACAGTGCCCTCGTTGCCTGCAGAAAACACCCAGTCACACCTCTCACTCCCGAGCAGTCCCCGGCATGCTTCCACAGCCCTCCAGGTGGGAGGCTCGAGCACAGCCTTGGAGCATGGGAAGTGCAGCTGGAGGCCTCAGCCTGGCTGCCTGACCAGGGCCAGCGCCCGCAGGCTCTTGGGCCTCAGCTCCTGGTTGTACACAGTGAGCCTTCCTGCCTCAGCATGACCATCACCTCGGCAGGCTTCGTGTAGCGGGCACGCTCGGCCAGGCTCCCTGTCCCAGGCCGTGCTGCCTGCCCAGGTTTTGCAGGAGCCCTACTCCTGCCCCTCACCTTGCCCCCAACCCGACCCTGGCTTTCCAGCCTGCTGAGCGAGGTCGGCGGATGCAGGGACAGCGTTGGATGGAGATTTCCTGGGCATGGCCAGCCTGGCTGTTGGTGTGCAGAGAGGCCAGGCAGCACTTGGCAGCCCTGTGTGCTGGCACAGTCGGAGGCCTGGCGCTGGCCATGTTGTAGCCATGGGCCCAGGAGAGGTCCCTGCTTGGGGGCACACGGGCAGCGGAGAGGGGGAGGGGGCCCAGGGAGGCAGGCACCAGCCTGGGGGCACGGGAGGCCTCGTCCCCTAACTCACGGCCAGCGGAAGGATGCAGTTGTTGTCCCTGTCGGAGCTGGACTGCTTGCGCAGTGGCCGCTCCTCCAGCAAGCTCAGCAGCTCCCGCAGCATGTCCGGCGCAAGCATCGGCTTATCCATCAGCACCTTCCACATGCTCACGGCAGTGCTGCAGGCCCAGAGCGCCTTGTCAGTGGCACTTCCTTGGCCGCAGCACCGTAGCCTGGGCCAGCCCTGGAGGTCCCCAGCTGTGTGCCAGCCCTGCCCCTGCCCACCCCCTCCTCCCTGGCAGCCCCAAGAGGGTCCTGCCCAGGCAGGCAGCACATGACCAAGCTGAAGCCCCTTGCGCGGCAGGGAGCGTGCAGAGCCGCTGCGCTCTGCGGCTCAAGGCAGGGACACTTGCTCAGCTCTGGCTCCTCAAGGCCTGCTTGAGGCACCAGGGCTGGGAAACGCTGGGCGAGACACAGGGCCCTGCCCCTCAGCCGTGTGCTGGCCATCTGCTTGCCTCTGGCCCTCTTTGGGCCCTTCTCCCCATGGCCAAGGAGCCACTGGAGCCCGTCCAGGCTGACGGGCCCCATACCTGTTGCACAGTGGCGAGCAGTACAGCAGGCTCACGGTCACCTCGCTGGGCTCCAAGCAGGCCAGCTGGCAAAGGGTCTTGTTTAGGGTGACCCGGGCCGACAGCTCCCTCACATACTTCACGTTCCTGTAGAGGCACCTTATGATGCGTGGCACCTGGAAGACACAAGGCGGACGGTGAGGCTGCTCCCAGAGAGCAGCCAATACCCCAGCTCCCACTCACTTCTCCTTCCCTCTCCACCACTCCCACCGCTCCTTGCTGCCTTCCAAGGGGCTCCGCTGCCCACGAACACTGGCTCTCGGCGGGGAAACAGCGCCCCAGAGGGTCGAGCCCCACGCACGCCAGCCCCAGGCTCCTTACATCTTCCAGCACAGAGAAAGCGTCCAGCAGGAACATGGTCAGCATGTGGGAAGCCACCTCCGTATTGTAGGTGCTGCAGTTCCTCATGCCCTCGATGGCTGTGACAATGACGTCTGTCCTTTCGGAAGGCTGCAGGTTTTTCACAAACAGCTGGGGCAGAAAGGACGTGAGAGAAGAAATGTCACGCTGCGGGCCGCACTACTGCTGCTTAGCTAAGCAGTGGATGTGGCTCTGGAGAGAGGTGCGGGGCAGTGCTGGCACCGTGGCCCAGGAGAGCCAGGAGCACGCGCTGTGCTGGGTAGCAGCAGCATGGGGCATGTGGCCAGAGGGCCACCAAGGCAAGGCAGGATGCTCGGGAGCAGGCTCACAGTGCACTGGCTCTGCAGGCAACCCTAGCTTGCCGGTGGCCAGCAGGCTGCAGCTGCTGCTGGGACTCTTGGAGCCAAGCCTCTGGCTAGTCCCCCCGCTCAGGGACAGCGGGAGACACAGCAGTGAGAGCAGGGCTGCTACCAGGCAGCAACCAGTACTCTAGGTGCCACTCAGAGCTGCTTCCTTCTCCACCACCACCTCTGCATCAACCCCAAGGCCCCCTCAGCCCCACTCGTTAGGCATCCCTTTGCTCATCCACGTCTCCTCAGGACCCCATGGCCAACAGTCCCAGCAAGGGAAGTGCTCCTCACCCTCATGATCACGCTCATGTTGCTCGTCCACGAAAGGCAGAGCTCATTGTCGGCTTCCCTCTCCTTCTGGGGCTCCACATACTCTGGATCATCCTGCAGCATCGCCCGGCCTGAACAGCAGCAGAAAGACACAGCGGTCAGCAGGAGTCATGCAGAGCTGCAGCTGGCAGACTCATGGCGTCAGAGAGAAACCAGCCTGGCAGAGACAAAGGGCATGCCAGGAATGGATGGGGAGCAGGATTCCCAGGGAGGGTCGGGGCCTATTCCAGGGCAGAGAAGGGCAACTGCTTCAAAGGGTACCAAAAGCCTCACGGGCTTTCCGGTGCGAAGCCCGACACAAGCCGTAGCCTCTGAGCAGGGGCTGCTGAGCGTTTTCCAGGCCAGTGGTATCCAGGACAGGTACTAACAGCCCGCTCCCCTGCTCCTACATCAGCTGCGCCTCCTGCTCCTTTGCCTCACTGAGCAGAGGGGCCGAGGCAGTGCGATGCCTTCCCCGGCCTTGCCAGCGTGGCCGCGTGCAGAAGCACACAGCCCAGCACAGCTTCTCTTACGTTTTCGCTGCACGACGAATCTGAAGAGGCAATGAAGAGCATCCAAGGCCCCACCCTTGGTCTCCGCATCCTCGTAAGCACAGCAAAGGATGAGACAGCCCACCAGCTGTCCCAGCATCGGCACGGGGATCTTCCCATAGCAGGCAGGGCTCTCATCCACTCCTCCAAAGGGGTGCCACACCTGGGCAAGGCGGGTGGGACAGGTAGAAGGGCTGACGGGAGGCAGTCGCCACCAAAGCCCTGAAGCCAAGACTCTGCCCAGGCATGGATCCCAGCGGAGCCAAAGCTCTCGAGGGCCCTGCAGGCCTTGCCTCCCAAAGCAGCAGCCCAGCAAAGGCAGCACTGCCAGGCTGCGGCTCACATCATGCTCCGCGCGCACTGCTCCCCTGCACAGGGCTGGGGGCACAGCTGGCTCCTGCGACAAAGGGACTGCAGAGAAAAGCCCATGGAGAGAGGGCCAAAGAGCTTTGCTTCAGGGCAGAGCCTTGCTCAGTGCCTTAACCTGTGCCCACGCTTCCCTCCGAGGGACCCCCTGAGCTGCACTGTGCTCTGGGCTGCTGCAAAGGGCCAAAGCGGGGGCTGCACGGTGCTTGGCTCCTTACCTCCAGCGAGGAATAGTTGGCCAGCAACTTGCTCAGCCTCCCAATCCTCCCCACGGCCCTCTCACGCACAGCTGCTCTCTCCGTCTTGGTGAAGGGCAGCAGCATCTGCAAGGAGAAAGGCTACTGCTCTGCCCGGGGAGCTGACGCCCACTCCAGCAGAAGCAGCTCTGCTAAGCGCCTGCCTGCAGTCCTACAGTGCACCAAGGCTTCCTCGGAGCTAGAGCCAAGCCTGGAATGGCCTTCCTGCCCCTACAGGCCCCAGCCTGCAAGGCCCACCTTGCCCTCAGGCAGCCAGCCACACCTAAGCCCCCTCCCAGCCTCTGCTCCTGGCCATGCACATGGCCCCGGGTGCCCTCTTCAGGATGGCAGGCCTTTCAGGCCACACCTTCCCTAGGGGTCTGCAGTGGGCAGCCTGGCCTCCGGCCTCCTGGCATGGCAGAAGAACCAAGCTTCCGGGCTCGGCTCCCCTTGCAGCACGGGCAGCTCCCAGTGGGTCTCTGCCCCATTCCGATCTGGCAAGGAAAGCACAAGGCACGCGGAGGCAGGGGGGCAGCAGCACCAGCTGCCATCAGTGCAGTGCCTAGAGAAGAAGGGTGACATTCCTCCCACTGCTTTGGTGCAAGGAGAGCTTTGGGGGCAGAGGTGGCCCAGGAGTGCTCATGGGGGCAAGGTGTTCCCAAGAGCCTGGAGGATGTTTGGGGTGGGAAGGGACTTGGGCTGTAGCCAGGGGACACTGGGCTCACAGAAGAGCCCAGTGGGGAACCTCCGCTCACCCAAGCGAGAAACGCCCCCTGCCTGCAGCGTGCTGCCTGTACATGGCACTCGGGGGGGGAATGTCCACTCGAGGGTGTCACTTCCCTCTGGGCTGAGGAACAGGCCCAATGCAGCCCACTCTTTGCAAATGCCACACCTGCAAGATCTTCTGCAGCTCCAGGAGGCTGGAAGTGGCCGACTTGAGCACCAGCACCTCCAACATGTTGTCCATGGCATCGAGGGTCTGCAAGGAGGACAGGGGGCTGTGGCATTCCTTCCCCACTGCCTCTGACCCACAGCAGACTCAGTTGAACCCCTGCTGCCCAGCGAGGACACCCGCTGCCCTGCACGGGCCAACGAGAGGCCTCAGGGCAGGAGATCTGCTGTGCACGCACCAGCCCCTGGGCACTGCCCATGGCCCAGCCCACGGGAAGGGCATGAAGGCAGGAGGGTGGGAAAACAAAGCTGAGATCCTGCCCAGCCTTGGAGCTGACAGTCACCTCTCAGCACAGCGGAGCCAGGGGCAAGCCCAGAGGGGCTGGCGGGCTCCCTGTAGCTCACCCAGCGCCTACCTTGGAGTAGAGGGACATGTCCACGGTCTCCATGTCTTCTCTTGGAGGAAGCAAGAAGACACTCTTGAAGCAGGCATGGAGAAGGCTGCTCTTTTTGCCCTCCAGAACCGGCTCCACTGCACTGCAAAGAGAGAGCGAGAGAGAGAGAGAGATGCCTGTTGGACACTGGTGCTGGGAGCAGTGCCTGGATGCCCTGGGGAGGTGGCTGTGGGCCGCTGGGGCAGGAGTCCCCCGGCTGCTACAGAGAGCACGTGAGGGAGCCCTGCAGGGAGGCACCTCCTCCCTCCATGAACTGGCCCAGGGCCAGAGGAGAGCCCAGGCAGCTAGGCCTCCCCCCTTCTCTACCACCTGCCTCCCCTTCTGCACTACAAGCCAAGGGACCCTGGGGAGCTGCAGCAGGCAACCCTCTGCCCTCCCATCTGCCCTGCTGACAAGCCTGGGCCAGGGGAGAGCAGAAGCGCAGCAGACAGCACCGCCAGCCTCCTCCCACCATGGTGCACACCTCCCAGCCAGGGACGGTGCCATCAGGCACATGCTGTGCACAGGTCCTGGCCAAACCAGGGGCTCTGCTAGCTACCTCATTGCCGTGATAGCAAGCATGGCTTGCTGGCGCACTGCTGTGCCCAGGCGCTCCAAGGGCTCCTCTTCCAGCAGCACCTGCACAGCACAACCGGCAGTCAGCGCGGCAACTGCCATCACCCAGCACCAGCAGACCCAGGGCCCAGCTGGCCTTGCCCCTGTCCTCACACCTGCTGCCTCTCCCCTCACCTCGATATGCTCGGCCAGCTCGTGTCGGCAGCAGAACACCTCCAGGCCCCAGGACAAGGTCTTGGCGCTGCTGCCTCCACAGAGGGTGCCGATGGACGCTAGAAACTTCAGCTTCTGCGCCTCTTGCTGACAGACGGGGAAGAGAGACAGAGTGAGCGCGAGAGGGGACAGGAAAGGCCAGCAGGACCAGAGCAGCCAGGGGGCTGCAGTGCTGGGCGGGACCCCGGACGGCAGCAGCTCTGCACAGCCAGCACCTCCCCAGCAGCCTGCCAGCAGACATGGGCGGACCCGCAGGGAGACCCAGGCACAGCCCCCATGGAAACGGCTGCACTTACCTGTTCTCGGCCACCCACAAAGGCCTGGATGAAGTCCAAGGCTTCCTCATCCTCTCTGGACAGCTCGGACCAGCTGCTGATGGAAAACCTTGCACCTGAGAAAGGAAGAGAGCCGGGAGCACTGCAGAGATGCAGGGCAGGCAGCAGAGAGCCGCGCAGTGAGCTCTGCCCGCCGGCCAGCCATGGGCCTGCTCCCGGGCACGCAGTCTCCCCCAGGCTGCTCAAGGCTGCACGGTGCCCAGCACATGGGCTGCCCTGCTGCAGCCAGCCAGGCAGGGCAAACCTCAACTGCACCAGGCTGGGGAACGTGCTGCCAGACGGGCAGCATCCCTCCTCCTGCCACGGAGCTGCCGCTCGCTGCCCGTCCCAGGCAGCAGGAGCTGCGTCCATCTGCGCTCTCCCTCCTGGGCGCATGCTGCGCTGGGGCCAGCTCCCAAGCCCCGAGCGGGCCCTGGCATCCGGGCACCGCTGTGCCACCACCCCGGGCACCCCGACACCATGTGCTGGGGAGATGGGAGCCCGGCGCAGAGCAGGGTGCGCTCCCCGGCCCTCACCCCAGCCCGGCCCAGCCCCACGGGGGCTCACTCACCTCTCCGCCACGCCTGGGACTCGAACCCCTCCAAGGGCCTCGAGGCAGAGCTGCTCTCCTCGGCAACCCTGTCCTGCTCCTGGGATGCCCGGCGCGGGCAGCCGTACTCCTGCTCCCAGGCCACCCGCGGGCGGCTGGGGGGTCTCTCCGCCATCCTGCGGCACGGAGCAGAGGCAGGAGGGGGACACTTGTTTAATGCAGACCTGGGGAGGGTCCCCACGGGGGTGGGGGCAGCGCAGTCAAAGGTCCCCGCGCCCGTCCCGGCCCTGGCGCCAGCTCTCCTGCGCCTCAGCCCCTGCCGCAAGGTCCTGCCCCCGCCACGGCCGAGGGCCCCCGCAGCCCCGTGGCACTGCCGAGCCCGGCCCCGTCGCTCTCACCCGCAGCAGGAGCTGGCAAGGCCTCGGCAAACGCCTCGACTCCGCGGGGCTGCCGGGGCGGCAGGGAAAGACGCGGCTGCGCTCGGGGGCTCCTCCTCGAGCTCCACGCGCTCCTGCCCTCTCCCGTCGCCGTCCGCCCGGACACTGCCCGCACCTGACAGCGCCGCCGGTGTCACAACGGGGGGGGTCACAATGGCCCCGCCGGGGGCGGCTCTGAGGTCACCTCTGCTGCGCGAGCTGCTCCAGCAGCAGCAGCCGGCGCCGCCAGGGGCTCCAGGGCCGCAGCGCGGCCGCCCCGGGCAGGAGGGAGCTGGGGCAGGGCAGGGCGAGGCAGCTCGAGGGGCCGCGCGCGGCTCCGCATGGCCAGCTCCCTCCTCTTTCATCCCCGGCTGCCCACGCCTGGCCGCACTCACCTGCTCACCACTAACCACCAGCACCACCTCAAAACCTGACCCCACCGTACCTCTTGCCCCAATCCCCTCCTCTCATCCCTCACCCCAAACTCTAACCCTCCAGCCACAACCCAGACCTCCAACCCCTTTCCCTAACTCTTGCTCCAGCCCTCACCGGCATCTCCAACCCTCAGCCCTAGACAACAAATGCTAGCCTTCACCCCAGCCCTCACCCCTGCCATAGCCCACTCCCCCACAAAGCTAGCCAACGCTCACAGCAAGCACCAGAAACCCGCAGCACAACCACCAAACCTCGCCCCACGCCTCACCCAACCCCTCACCCCATGCAGCCAGCTCTCGTCCCCAGCCCTGCCCTCAACACCAGCCCCCAAGCACCAACCCCAGGGAGATGCCTGAACCCCCACTGCCAGCCCCAACCCCTTCCCCAGCCGCCCTCCCCCTCGCACCAGCCCCCTACCCTGCAGCCCCGCCGCTCACCCTCACGCTCCCGCCGGGCCCCCTCGCGCCCCACCCCGGCAGGCAGAGGAAGGGCAGGACCGGGCCGTGCTGGGGCAGCTGAGCGTGGCAGGCACCGCTGCAGATGCTCTGCTCCAGCCCCGCTCCAGCAGGGGCACCTACAGCACGTTGCCCCACACCAGCACAGGCGGCTTTGCAGCTTCTCCTGCAGCGGAGACTCCACAGCCTCTCGGGGAACCTGCTCCACTGCTTAACCGCCCTCGCGGGGAAAAAGCGCTTTCCTGCGCTCAGGGGGAATCGCCTGCTTCGCCATTTTGGGCCACGGCAGCACCCAACTCCTGGGCCGGGGCCGGGGCCGGGCCCGGAGGGGCGGGGCCATGGCAGGGACGGGGCGCCAGCCGGGCCCCCCGCGCCGGCACAGGGAGCGCAGCAGGCTGCTGGGGCGCGGCCGTGGCGCAGACGCCCCCGCCGCACGCCCCTCGCCCACGGGCCCCGCCCGGGCCAGCCCCGGCCCCCGCGCACGCAGCAGGCCGCCGCCGCCGGGCCCTGCGCCACGCTGGCCCCGGCCGCGGCCGCAGGGACAGCCCGCCGGGCGGCCGTTGGGCGGCCTGCGTGTCGCTCACGGCTCACCCCGCCCCTCCCGGGCACCCATTCGCTCGCTGCCTCCCCTCGCTCCCCGATTGGCCGGGCGGGGGGCGGGCTCTCCACCCGCCCGCGGCAGCTGCTGGCGCCAAGCAGAAGCTGCAGCTCGGCTCTGTGGAGAAGAGGCGGCTGCAGAGAGCCGCTCGCTCTGCCCGCAGCCCCGCCGCCTCCGGGCAGCGTTCTCCCGCCCGGCACCTGGCCCCTTCTCTGCACGGCACAGGTTATTGGCCTTGCCAGTTCTGCTGGCCCCCGGGGCCGTGGCCGGGCTCCCAAGTGGGCGGAAAACCACACGGACGTCGGGCAAAGAGCTGGTGAGCAGCCTGGACTGCTTCAGGCTGGAGCACGTTGTACGGCGTAGAAATTATGCCCTCCACTCCTGCAAGTAGGAGGATGTTGGCCCGTTCAGCTGGCACGGTTGGAGCTGGAAAAGGATGCCTGCCCGTTGTCTAAAAGAAATTGTTGTAAAACCTAAAACCTTTTCCCTGTGTTTTACAAAAGCAAAACAGCTAACCTCGTGTGAACTCAAGGAGCAATTTCTCTGGGAGGACTGTATGAAAACTGAGGGGTTTTTTTTGTTTGTTTTGAGGAGAAAAGCACTCTTTCTTTTCCAAACCCTTGAGTTGGTGTTCTTTGACCTTCATACGTGAGTCGATTTCAGCCTAGAAGGCTCTTTTCCCACCAGTAGGTGTTGATGTTGACAGAGGCACCGCTGTGCTTTCTAGTGTGGCATGCTAGCACCTATTCCAAGAAGTGGAACTCTCTCTGCTTATTGCGTTGTGGCCAAGCAATACATCCGCACAATGGAAGAAGGTTGAGGGCAGAAGCCTGGCTGTGACTGACCACAGGTGTTGCCAAGAAAGCTGGATGAATCTCAGCACAAAGGGCGCCACAGGCTGGCCTTTGTTTTAAGGCATGCCCTGGACTCCTGCAAGCACCTGAAGGCTGGAAATCCATCCTTCCAGGAGCAGAAACGATGAGCAGTAGAGGGAATGTGCTGCGCAGGTGAGCTGCAGCTGGTGCAGCAAGCATTGCTGGTTTGAAGCGGTGGCTTGCTCCTTTGCCCTTTCCCAGAGAAATGCAATCTGATAATGGATGACATCTGTAAGAACAAAGAACTGCAAAGGTGGAGTTCTTCCCGTGGAGTCCAGTGGACTTTCCACCTACCGTGTCGAGCTCAATGCAATGGGGGAGGAGAAAGATGCAATGGATGAGAGAAAGGACAGCAATGCAAGAGTGACTCTTCTCTCTTAGAATACTTCTAAGTGGGGATTGGATTTGTGGGAAGTCTGAAGTTGGCTACGTAAGTGACACCCTCCCACCATGGGAAGTGTCAGAGAAGGACATTGTATCTGATTTAGCTTCAGCTTAGTCTCAGGGCCTAAAGTAGATGAAGCCTGCGGGCCTCAAGGCCGAGCTGTGAATGAACTTGAGAAACATTGCTGGCAATGTAGCTGCAAAACCATTTATGACCAGCTACTAAGGCTACAAAAGCAGCTAATGAGGATGTAAAATAGGATGCAGGAGACAAGATGGGATGCACGTGGGTTGGGGTTGACCTTGGAGGAGATAAGGGCCTGGGCTGTAGGCCAGGAGCTGTCCGAAGGAGAGAGAGACCAGTCAGAAGGGGAGAGACCAGTGACTCAGAAAAGACGACTGGAGGAGACTGTCACTGGCAGGTGGGGAAATAAGACTGCAAAGGGTCTGATTAGCCCAGAATGTCTTTGTTCAGGGTCCCTGCGTGGAGGCAGCCAGCTCGAGCTGTTACTTCCTGTACTGTCATTTATTCTTGTAATTCATGTCAAAGAAATAATTAATTCTGCTCCTATATGTGCATGAGACTCTGCTCCTCGGAAACCTAGGGTGGGGCCATGTCTACAACAGGAAGTCCCCTAGATGAGGGGTTTGTGTCAGTAGCTGCACAAATTCCTTTGAAAACACTGTCAAGGTCCTGGAGAATCACCGATCACAGGACGGCTGAGGTTGGAATGGACCTCTGGAGATCATCTAGTCCAACCCCCCTGCTCAAGCAGGGTCCTCCAGAGCACATTGCCCAGGACCCCACCCAGAGGGCTTTTGAGTATCTCCAGGGAAGGAGACTGCACAGCCTCTCTGGGCAACCTGTGCCAGTGCTCCGTCACCCTCCCAGCCCAGAAGTTTTTCCTCCTGTGCACATGGAACTGCCTGTGGTTCAGTTTGTGCCCGTTGCCTCTTGTCCTGTCACTGGGCTCTACTGAGATCCCCTCTCAGTCTTGTCTTCTCCAGGCTCTACAGGCCGAGCTCTCGCAGCCTTTCTTCACAGGAGACATGCTGCAGTCCCCTCATCATCTTTGTAGCCCTCCGCCGGACTCTCTCCAGTAGGGCCATGTCTCTCTTGTACCCTCTTTCCAGCAGGTCAACCCCCAGCCTGTCCTGGGCCATGGAGTTCTTCCTCCCTAGGTGCAGGACCCTGCACTTGCCTTTGTTGAACTTGAGAAGGTTCCTCTCTGCCCATGAGGTTGTGATTAAACAAGGTTGTGGCTCTTTTTCTGGATGGTGGACGGGTGGGATGGCAGCAGGACGAGGAGTCATGAGGGGAGGAAGGGGAATTCCATTAACTTCTGCACCTGGGTTAGGTTCTTGGGAGGGTTATTATTGTGGGAAGTGAGGACATATGCAGCGTGAGTGCCCAAGCTGTGCACGAATTCAGCCACAGTCAGGGGTGAATCCTCCTTCGGGAGAAAATCAAGATGTAGGCCGAACTGATGAATGACTAGTTGAGGAGGAATATCCTTGTGCTTGTATTCGATGTGTATGTATGTTTTTGGATGCAATCCCTTTGGCTAGTCAGGGCCGCATAACCAGGAAAGTGGCTGGAAAGCAAGTAACCTTTCTAGTGGCTACAGGGGCTACTTTATCTCTCAAGCCATGGAGCTCAATGACAGTCCTTCCGAGATGGGTGTGTTATAAAGGTCCGCAGGCATTCACCACTAAGTCAGAGTCAGACTCTTATACGATCGTTTGTTTCAGCTGGAGCTGGGTGCCTCCAAAGAGGGACCCAGAACAAAGACATTCTGGGCTAATTATACTCCTTCCAGTCTTATTTCCCCGCCTGCCAGTGACAGTCTCTTCCAGTCTTCTTTCCTGAGTTGCTGGTCTCTTTCTTTTTAAACGGTTCATGTCTACATCCCAGGACGGTTGCTGTGTTCCTGCTTCAAAGTGCCTTATCTTATCCGGAGGCTAACCGTGACCTCTGTCCATTGTGTTCTGTATGTTGGAGGGCTGATTCTGGCTGCTTCTGCAGTTGTTGCGTCAGCAGCAGCCCACAGGTTCGGTAAAAGCTTCAGCCTGCAGGCTTCAGGGCATTATTTTAAATAAAATAATTACTTATTTAAATGATTTTACAGCATAGAAACAGCTCGAAGTGGGTGCCTCTGGAGAAGGACACCGGACAAAGAAATTCTGGGGTACTTAGACCCCTTACAGTTTTATTTTCCCACCGGCCAGTGAAGGCCTCCTCCAGTCTTCTTTACTGAGTCGGTGGTCTCTCCCCTTCTGATTGGTGTCTCTCTCCTTCTGACAGCTCCTGGCCTACAGCCCAGGCTGGATGCCATGTCCTTGTTTCTCCCAGGCCCTTGTCTCCTCCAAGGTCAACCGCAACCCACGTGCATCCCATCTTGTCTCCTGCAGTCTACTTTGTAGCCTTATGAGCTAGTTTTGTATCTTTGTCAGCTAGTTTTAACTGGTTTGGCAGTTACAACATTGGCAACGTCACATCCTTCGCAAAGTTTCTGGAGTTCAAGGACAGTTCAGCCTTGGGGCCTGCAGGCTTCATCTACTTTAGGCACTGATGCTAAGCAAGAGTGAGACTTATGCGAAGCGGAAGCTAAATCGGCTACAATTTCCTTCTCCAACAGTCCTCCCTTGGTTTCTATGAGCACACCTGCTGGATACATATATTGGGGTAGAGTATTTGTGCACATCATAGAGGAGAATGTGAGGCACTTTTTCTCCTTTTTTTTTTTTTTTTTTTTTTGTGAAGTTTACCTTAGATTAAATAATCTAATGAAAAGGCGCCCAGGTGTTGCTGGGTTGTTAAGAAAGCCTTACTGCACGGATTTGGTTTGGAGACTCAAGAACTGAGATGCAGCTGTGCTTTTGCAGCCGGGCACTAATTCGTGAAGCACAAAGTATAGGCATTCCTCTTTTTTGATTGTAATCCCGTTCCCAATAGTGCATTATGACAAACAAGAAGTTATGTTACCATTTTTAGTTATTGAAGGCAGAACACTGAAGGAGATAAGCCCGCCTTAACTAGGATAATCCTTCTGTTAAGCAAACATGAAGATGGTACTGCTCTTTTGGAAGTTTGTCTGCAGCTCTTGAAAAAGCAGGTATCTCCCTAAGAGACAGCATCTCGAAGATGTACACAATATGCTAAACATTTCTCTCTCCTCAGAGTTTCTGGATTCCCCTGTCTCTAGTCATTGTGAATACTGTCCACCCTCCCAAGCTGATCCGCTTGCCTGGGGGCTCCTTACTCCTGGGGGCCTTCTTGGACAAAGGGGACATTCTCTCTGCATACGTCCTACATTGCCACAGAAATAACATTCCGGTCCCTCACTGTCTGCCCATCTTCTCCTGTCCCCTTCTCGTCCTTGCCCTTGGCATTGCCCTAGCCTTCCTCGGCCTCCTCTGTCTCTTCCTCTACCCCTTCCTCTAATTTGCAAGTTCCGTGCCGAAGCTGCTGCTAAGAGATTAGCCTCTTCTTGGTTTTCCTTTTTCCGTTCCTTTGCTTGCTTCCCTTGCTGTTTCTCCTCTCGCCCGTCATAGACCAATACTGCCACGCTTAAAATCCTTTGTGAAGTTTCTCCTTGCCACCCTGGCATGTGCTCCTTCAACTCTTTTGGGCTATCCGGAGCGGCCTGATGGACAAAGACACTAATGGCTAGTGCATCATTCCAATTCTGGAAAGTCCTTCCCCCATAGTTCAACAAGGCTTGCCCTAGTCGTCCCCCAAAATCCCTGGCCTCTTTGTCCAAGCTCTGTCTACGCTCCTGCACTCTAGTCCAATCCACTCCTAGTTTGCTACATGCTCTAATAGCTTCTACCGAGTTCCGGAGTCCTGTCTGGCAAGCGACTCTGTCCCCTGCGTTATTGTAATCCCAATTTGGATCGTTTGCTGGCTAACGATTTGTGTTTCCCCCAGTCTGTTGTACAAACTTTGCCTCTTTATTAACTATTTTATCATCTCGCTCGTTTGGTCAGAACAACTCTCTCAAGAGTACTTGGGTATCCCGCCAGTTTGGATTATACCCAGTGCATATATATTAGAAAACAGCTGAGCGCTCCTTTCCGCATCCTCCCTCAACCTGGGCATTTTGCTTGCCCACAATGCTCAATCACTCGGACTCCAGGGTTGGCTAGTAAATACATGCAGTACCACGTGAGGGGGGTTAGCTCCCCCCCCGCCACCACCGCCCCCGCTGCACTCGCTTGTAGTGTTGCTGCATTAGGTAAAACATTAGCAACCATAGGATGGAGGCCTGCCACGGGAGGAGGGGAAGTCTGAGTAAGAGGAGGAGAGGGACAGATAGACAGATCTTCAGGAGGCGCCACCGGAGGAGTGTAAGGCGGAGCAGTAGCTCCTGGGGCGTTATTTGGGACACCTATATCTGCTGCAGCAAGAGTAGTTTTACAGAGGGTGCCGTTTGTCCTCCTTGGATCTTGCCGGTCCCACATCCAATTATCCCCACACATACCAATAATCCATTCAGTGAGGCTTTTCATCTTCCAATATAAGCTGTAGCAGAGCTCATTTCTTAGAATCGAAGGATCCTTCTTTGGGTTAACCCCCACATTAATTGTAAGATGGACAATCATCCTGACATAAAGGGACAGCTAACTAGCTAGGGATCGATTTGACTGTAACGGCTTTTTTCTCCTTTTTGTTCCTTTTCCTTTTCTAAATTTGGATGTTTGGAGCCAAGAGGGTCCAATGGTGGTTGGCTACACTGCCATCTGGGGTGCCAAAGTGCTGTGGAAACACTTTGATCCTAGGTTTCCAAGAAGCAGAGCCTCACGCACATCTAGCAGCAAAATTTTATTTCTTTAAATGATGGTGCAGCATAGTAACTGCTGGAGCTGGGTGCCTCCAGGGAGGGACCTTGAACAAAGGAATTCTGGCCTAATTAGACCCTTTACAGTTTTATTTCCCACCTGCCAGGGAAGGTCTCCCCCAGTCTTCTTTACTGAGTCTTCTTTACTCTCCTTCTGGTTGGTCTTGGCCTTCAGCCCACACTGGTTGCCACGTCCTTGTTTCCCACAGTCCCTTATCTCCTCCGAGGTCAACCCCAACCCAGGTGCATCCCATCTTGTCCCCTGCAGTCTACTTTTTAGCCCCATGAGCTAGCTGTGTATCTTTATTAGCTGCTTTTAATGGGTTTGGCCGTTACATGCTCAGCAATGATTCTGGAGTTCATGGACGGTTCGGCCTTGAGGCCTGCATGCGCAGGGTAGGCAGTGGCGATAGAAACAGAGCTGCATGTCATACCCCAGCTCTGCCCTTCCACCTGAGATGCAAGCCCTGAAGACAGCAGGGGCCTGCTCTTGCCCTGGGGTGACTGGAGAGGGCAGGGGAGGCCAAAGCTTTTCTCCCCCTTTCCCTTGGCTATTGTGGGCCAGCAGAGCAGTTGACGCTTTGCAGCAAAACCAAAGTGTGTCAGGCCGCTCTACGCTGGCCTGGCATATTGGAACGAGTGGACACCCCGTCCCCCCCAGGACAAGCCAGATTCATGCAGGCAGCAAGTTTTGCCCCTTGCCTTTGGCTCCCTAAAAAAAGAACACTCACTCCGGCTGAGGAAACGGGGCTGTATCTTTGCGGGAAGCCCAACAAAGCCATGAAGCGGTAGCACAACAGGGGCTGTGCTTGAGGAGTCGAGCTGTCCTGGGGCTGCGGGAGATGCCAGCAATGAGCCAGACCTTCCAGCACACTTGCGTGTGTGTGTGTCCGTGGTGTGCAGCACCATGGCATTGGCGCAGCTGCGTCAGCTCTGCTCAAACAGAGTCACGTCCTGGCGGGAGGGTGCCACCTCGCCCATGCTCTCAGGAGCCAGGGACACAGTGCTCCGAGGTGGAATCTTGATGTTCTCCTTGGCACCCTCAGGTTCATGATGGTCTGTGACACCAGGCAACGGACTAAAGGTTCCGCATCATTTTCCAGGGGCTGGAGGGCTGCGAGAGAAAGGCACCAAGCTGAGAACAGACTCCCACCTTTGCAGAGATCCCAGGAATCCCCCCCCAGGCAGGGCCAGCCCCACTCAGCTCTTCCCATGCGGAGGAGGCAGCAGGTAAGACAAATGGATCAGCTGGCACTTGCAGGTCGGCCAAGCCCCAGATGCGCCCCAAATACCCCCTGCTCTCCCCCACATAGGGACACAGAGCCTTCCTCACCTGGGGCAGGCCAGTGAACTGCAGCTCACTTCCCAGCCTCCTCCCTCCTCCCTGCCAGGGCTGCCTGACACAGCGCTGCTCTCACTCACCAGTGCACAGCTCCTGCACCTTCTCCTTCCTCCGCTTCTTCACTTGCTGCCCGATGAGCCCTAGGCAAACACCTCCGCTCACCCCTCATACTCCCTAGCAAGCCCCCAGCAGCACAGCTCCCATCTGGCCTTGCCAGCTTGGCCATGCAGCCTGCTCCCCTTGGGCAAGGCTGGCCCCAGCCCCGTCCCCACGGTGCAGGACCCAGGGACGGTGGGAGGGACTGAAGACCCTCCTGTGTGCCTGTCTGGGTGGGCAGGCATGGCCCTGGGCTTGTGGCTCACCAATGAACCTCACAGCTGCCTCCCGCAAGGATGCGTCCGGGTTCTCCAGGTAAGGCAGGCTCTGGCGCAGGTGTTGCTCCGCTCTGCTCCTGTCCCTCAGCAGCTGCAGACAGCACAAGGACAGGGGGTTGGCACCGAGCCTCCCCAGAAGGCCAGGCCTGTCCCTCCTCCCAGCTCCGGCCTCCTCTTCCTTCCTGTTCACGCCTCCCAGCTAGAAGCTGGCTGGTAGCCAGGTTCAGAGGGAGCAGAGGGCAGAGCGGGGCCTGCGGGTGCTGAGATCCCCGCCATGCTTCTGCCAAGGCCCAGCCAGGCCAGGGGCCCCTTCAGCACCCCAGCGGGCACTTAGAGTAGAGGGCTCTGGGCTGCAGCAGTGCGTGAGGGGCACAGCTGTGCACCCTGCCCACTGGCCATGGCGGCAGGCCTCATCCCGCCGCGGCCCCGGGGGCTTTGGCCACGTCCTTACCACGCACTCCCCGATCTTCCATGTCTCCGCTCTTCTGGCCAGCTGCTTGAGCTCCTCCCACTTGAGGAACTGTGCAGCGCTCACCAGGGCTTCCTGAGAGGCCTGCAGAGCAACAGAGACCAGGAGATGCCACCGCAGCCACGGCAGGACACCCTGGGTCCCCCTCGTCTTGGCAAGGCTCCCAGCCTTTCCCAGCCCCAAATGGCACGACGCAGCGTGCCACTAGGTCTGGCCCTCCCTGAAGGCAGAGGCAGCTCTGCCTTGTCCTTCGGCACACAGGAAGCTGCACCTCATGCTGCCATGCGTTCCAAGGCACACTTGGCAGCAGCCCTTGCCTTGCTGCTCACCTCCACCCACGGCATGTCAGCATTGCTTCCCCAAAACACTGCTCCCTACCTGGGCCACTCTCTGCACCTTGTCACTCATGTGGAGGAAGAGCGGCACCAGGCTCCTCTGTGCATGCTGCTTCAGGTTCCGTTTGTTCTTCCCCACCACAATCTCCAGCAGGTCTTTGAAGAGGAGCATGGAGAGCTCTCGCACTCTGCTGTCTTCCTGCAGGCAGGGAGGAGAGGAGGGGAGGCCTCAGCAACGACTCCAGGAACGGGGCCCGACAAGAGCGTTTGCCGTGGCAAGGCCTCGTCCTCTCCGGGCACAACTGTCCCCCAGCCCGGCCAGAGGTCGGAGCTGAGGACAAGCCTCTGCTGAGGCAGCCTAGACAATGAGGGTTGTCGGCAGCAGCACGACAAGCCTCCCTGGGCTCTGTCTCCCTCTCCCTCTGGAGGGAGCTTCTTGGATTTCCCGAGGCCTCCATCAGGGCCCCCGCACACAACAAGAGGACAGAAAGGGACAGCCCCGCGGCACGGCCTCTCCCTCGCTCTCTAGCCTGCTCCTACCTCTCTGCTCATCGCTGCCCCAGGCCACGGCAAGCGCCGCACGCAGTCAAGCACGAGACGCAGCAGCCGAGAGCAGACAGGGGGCTGGTTTGCTCTACTCCCACAGCCCTGGACACCAAGGCCAGCACAGGGCATGGGCTGAGAACCACAGGGCAAAAGGTTTCCTGACATACAGCAGGGCCTGTGTGGGGACGTGCCAACAGGCACGTATGCAGAGGGGCACACAGCACCCAGACCACGCATACGGACCCCCGGACACACCAGCAGAGCCCCGGCTCTCCCATCAGCCTTACGTCATCAAAGCGAGGCAGAAGCTTCTCGGCCAGCTGCAGAACAATCGGGTTGGAGCCCTTCTGTTCCAGGTAGCTGAGGATGTTTCTCAGCAGCATCAGGCTTCCCACACGCACTTCCCTGCAAGCATCCTCCAGCCACTCCATGCTGTCTGGGAGCAGGCTCTGCATTCTCCTTTTCTGTGGGAAACACACAACTTTCTTTGTGGGAAGCAAGGCCAGACCCCCCCCCCGCCCCGCCCAAAAGTGCTCTGCCTGCTCTTTTCCCATCAGGGCTCAGTGGCCAGGGCCAGGGCTCTGCACACACGCAGGCCTTGGGCACAGAGGCTGCAGTGCAGGGCACAGATCTCCAAGGGGGCCCTCAGCATGCACTGGCCTCTGTAGGGAGCAAAGCTGCTGCCTCAAGGCCCAGGAGCACCTGGCTGCCTTAGCCCGGCCCTGTGCTCCAGCTCATTGTCCCTCTCCCAGATCTTCCCGCTGGGCACTGGTGCCTTTCTCCTTGTGCAGCACGGCCAAGGGCCTGGCATGACACTCGGGGCAGATGAATGGGGCAGCGGAGACTTGGGAGCAGCTACCACACCTCCGGATTGCCAGCCAAGTCCAAGCCACTCTCTGACCCAGTGTCTCCTGTCAAGCCCCAGGCTGCCAGCATGGCTTCACCCGCCTGCCCCCCTCCTCACCATCTTGGGTCTATTCAACAGGGCCACGAGGCCTCTGAACGCCAGTCTGCGCATCTCCAGGCTCTCACTCTGCGCATAACCCTGGACGAGTGGCAGGACCTCCTCATCCATGTCGGCAAGGTCAGGGCATTCCAGCAGCTGAAATGGACACAGCACTGAAAGACTGGCACAGCCGGCAGCACTGCCCGCAGCGTGCAGCTCTCCATCCCACCCACCATCCAGGGCAAGGGCACCAGGCCCTCACAAAGCTCAGCCCAAACACAGCAGGCATTGTGCAGACACCCCTGGGCCCTGCTCCCAGCCCCGCGCCTCACGGCACACTGCACACACTGCTCGCCTCCTCCTCCCGTCCCCTGAACCCTCCACAGCCTCTTGTTCTCATCCCTTGGAGGAGCAATTGAACACAGACAGCTGCCACAAAGCAGGCACGAAATACAAGTGCTTACGAGTGGTCGCCCAGCAGAAACGAGCCAAGGCCGGGGCTACTAACAGGAGCGTATGCATTGCCCCAGCTCCATTCACCAGCATCACCCCACACGCATGTGCACAAGCGAGCACAGCATTTAGAGGCCCCTCCAGAGAGGCACTGCTTGCCATGAGGCCCACCTCGACAAAGAAAGCCATGACGGGCAGCTGATGAAACTGGTCCTCCCTCCTCAGCAGCCTTGCCAGCTGGCGGAAGATCCAGCGACGCAGGTGACTGGCAGCCCCCCTCATTGCTCTGTCAGAGGCAAGAAGGCAGTGTTGGGCCTCAGCCGAGCAGGCAAACCTCCTCTGGCATCGCTCTGCTTGGCACGCAGCTCCTGCAGCCAGCGGCATTTGCTCATGGAGCACTGCTCTTGCCCTACCACACCTTGCCATTAGAAAGTCAGCGTCAGGCATCATTACGTTCCTCTTGGTGGGAGACCGGAGAAACAGCCTTCCTGCCCAGGCGGCATGGCCTGCCCACACATCCCCTCTCCTGCCCGCTTTGGATTCCTGTGCCCCTGGGCCCTCCCCAGGTTCTCCTGCGCACGACCCTCTCCCACAGCTCCTAACACCACCTGCTCCCCCAGCAGCTCTCCAAGCTGGGCAGCATGGCAGCTCCCAGGGCCCTTCTGCTGGGCGAGCCCTTGCCACAAGGGCTGAGGCTGCAGCCTCTTTCTTGGAGAAGTGGCGTTCCCCCTCCCCCACCAAGAAGCACATGGGGAGGCACACCCCACAGCCAGGGAAGAGGTGCTGGGCCAGAGCAGGCCGGAAAGGGCTCTACCTGGCCAGCACCACCACCCCCTTCTGCGAGGTGTCCGCATGCAGAAATAGGTCCCAGCCGCCCTTCCTCTCAACAGCCACGGCTATGGTCTCATAGTGGGCGCAGCGCAGCAGACTTTTCATGGCCTGCACGGCGCACCTGCATGCAGAGCAAAGCCCAGGTCACACTGGCAGCCCGGCCCTGCCTCCAGGTGCAGCGCAGAGACAGGGCGAGCGGGATCGAGCACCTGACGTGGCTGGTGGGACGGGACTCATCCCGTTGGCATTCCCTCAAGAAGATATTTGCTTCCTGGTGGCTGAACTCTGCTGTGAAGACCATCTGCAAGAGCAGTGCCAGGAAGAGCTGGGGGAAAAACGCCTTCACCGCCTCTGGGCAGACGGGCTCCCGGATGATCTCACACAGTGCCCTCGTTGCCTGCAGAAAACACTCAGTCACACCTCTCACTCCCGAGCAGTCCCCGGCATGCTTCCACAGCCCTCCAGGTGGGAGGCTCGAGCACAGCCTTGGAGCATGGGAAGTGCAGCTGGAGGCCTCAGCCTGGCTGCCTGACCAGGGCCAGCGCCCGCAGGCTCTTGGGCCTCAGCTCCTGGTTGTACACAGTGAGCCTTCCTGCCTCAGCATGACCATCACCTCGGCAGGCTTCGTGTAGCGTGCACGCTCGGCCAGGCTCCCTGTCCCAGGCCGTGCTGCCTGCCCAGGTTTTGCAGGAGCCCTACTCCTGCCCCTCACCTTGCCCCCAACCCGACCCTGGCTTTCCAGCCTGCTGAGCGAGGTCGGCGGATGCAGGGACAGCGTCGGATGGAGATTTCCTGGGCATGGCCAGCCTGGCTGTTGGTGTGCAGAGAGGCCAGGCAGCACTTGGCAGCCCTGTGTGCTGGCACAGTCGGAGGCCTGGCGCTGGCCATGTTGTAGCCATGGGCCCAGGAGAGGTCCCTGCTTGGGGGCACACGGGCAGCGGAGAGGGGGAGGGGGCCCAGGGAGGCAGGCACCAGCCTGGGGGCACGGGAGGCCTCGTCCCCTAACTCACGGCCAGCGGAAGGATGCAGTTGTTGTCCCTGTCGGAGCTGGACTGCTTGCGCAGTGGCCGCTCCTCCAGCAAGCTCAGCAGCTCCCGCAGCATGTCCGGCGCAAGCATCGGCTTATCCATCAGCACCTTCCACATGCTCATGGCAGTGCTGCAGGCCCAAAGCGCTCTGAAGTGAAAGCCCCCTGCCCCTCCATGGGGAAGTGTTAGGGAAGGACATTGTATCTGATTTAGCTTCAGCTTAGCATCAGGGCCTAAAGTAGATGAAGCCTGCTTGAGGCTTCAAGGCTGAACTGTATGGACTTGAGAAACATTGCTGGCAATGTAACTGCAAAACCGTTTATGACCAGCTACTAAGGCTACAAAAGCAGCTAATGAGGATGTAAAATAGGATGCAGGATACAAGATGGGATGCACTGGATGGGTAGCTGGACATGGTTTTGGCAATTGAGTGCAGTGGGTACTACAGCCACAAAAGGCAGCATTTGCTGTTGTAATGTGACATGTGTTTTTGACCAAATTGCCGTGCAGACGTACTCGTTAACTTCTCCTATGCCTGAAGAAACAATGGCTAATTTTTGCACTGTTTCTTACATCAGGAACACTTGGAGGCAGCACAACGACACCGATCACTCTGTATCTCCCCTGATCTTGTGTCCAAGACATCCCCCTCCTGGTCTGTCGACAGCCCCTCCATGCGTACCCCGCTGCCCAGGACACCATGAGAGTGCTGGCCCTGCAGCCCCTCGAGCAGCTCCTGCTGCCCTAGGGGCAGAGCAGCCTGCTCTGAGCTGGTGCCCAGAGAAACCTGTTTGTTGTTTCCATTTTCTATGTCTGAATGCTGCCCTGCTTTTCTCCTGGGATGTCCCTGCTGCCCAGAGAGCCTTTCCTTGTCAATATCAATCGAATTATCCCTCGGCAGTCAGCAGGTAATAAAATTTGTGTACTCCAGATATAATCTAACATTTGTTTCGCTGGCTCGCTATGGACTCCAAATTGACTGACCGTGGCGCGCAATTGGGACAATAATTTCCAATCCAAGGCTGAAATTGTCGCTTGCACACCGCCTCCCGGAATTGCTGGAATGTGACAGGACAGGCTAGCTGTGCAGCCACTTGCAATACCTCTCCATCCCCCCGCTCCAGCCCTTCCCGAGCTAGCGCAGCCCAAGCTTCTCTACATTCCTTTGCCATAGCCTCAGCCAGGTCCGCTTCCGCCCCTGGAGTTGGCTCCGACAGAAACGGATTAGTAGGGCTGCTTGATGTGTCCTTGGGAGCAAACTCGCTCTGGGGGGCTGAGGGTACAGAAGGAGGAGGTTTAAATCCATCAGTAGAAGGAGGAGGCGATGGAGGCAAGTATACGGTAGACACACTTGGGGGTAAGGGGGCATCTCGCGGCCAGTCAATCCCGTACGTCTTATTCTTTTCATGAGCAGCAGATGCCTGTTCAGCCGCCCTCTGTTCTGCCTGATATCGTAATAACTCATTATGTACAGCCCTCCATGGTTTTCCAAATTTCTTGGCTGACTTATCCCCATCAATTGCAGCCTCCCATAACCTATCACCCAATTTACGCCACTCAGATAATTCGTGAACAGTATGCGGGTTCTGAAAACAGCCCTGGGAGTGCCCATAAGCTAACAACCCAGGAAGATCCTTTTGTAAATCGATCTCCCTAATTTGTCTCTTTTGTAAGAGACATGTACATAAATCATATGCTGCTTGCCTCTGCATACCTGAATATCGTCAGCGCGCGCTGTTGCAGCTCTCCAAGGTCTCGGCAGCACGTTTCAGCCGGGTACGCCGATGCGAACGCCCGGGGCTCGACACAGTTTTCTTCGCTGTGTTTTAGCCGTCCTCGCTGCAAAGGACCTGACCACTCGTTGCTCCGTCGTGGATCACGTCGGGGTCACCATTTGTCGGAGACCAACGGGAGACAAGCACATCCGATGATGATCAACAAGTCTCAGTTTATTCAGAATTATCTTATGACTTATATAGCAGAGTTAATTAGCTCATACATATTGCAAAAGCCAAGCTCCTTATAGGTGGCTACAGTAGAAGGCATTGTTATCTATTAAATGGATACAGTAGAAGGCTATGCATCTTTTCCCAAGACACTAGTAGCAAGTCATGTACCTTTCCCAGGACACTAGTAGCAAGTCATGTACCTTTCCCAAGACACTAGTAGCAAGTCATGTACTTTTCTCAAGACACTGGTATCTACATTATTTTCTAGTTTCTAAACCAAGGTCCTGCATTCCGTGTCTAGCTACATTTAAGCAGGTCTTGTGATCTTGTTGTCATGCCCCTTGTCACGTAGCCACTATTCAATAATATCTTCCACATTTCCCCCGTCTTCTTTTAATAAAAACAAATTATTTTGTGTTTTATGGACCATGCGTATAACTATATTCTGTAGATAGGCTACAAAACAGGGTAAAAACAATATAATCAACAAAACCATCAATCCTATACCTATTGCATACATAATCATGGTCTTAAGCCAGGGACCAATACCGAGAGATGATAGCCAGGTATCAAGCGGGTTAGTTACAACAGTAATATCCTTAGTGTGATTCTTAAGCCATTGCAATTGCTTGTGAATTGATTCTGAATTAGAGGAGAGATTAAAACAACACATGCCCTCAAAATCTTTACAACCATGCCCATGAGCCAATAATAAAAAATCAATAGCAGCTCTATTTTCAAGTATCTGATGTCTGAGATTTTCCATGTCCTGTGCTAGTTCACTCAATATCTGTGTTGTTACGTTTGATTGCTTAACCATCCAGCATGCTAGTGTATTTATAGTACGAAGCGCATGAGCAGCACCTACCCCTGGAACAATTGACGCAAAAAAGTTAGCCGTGGGTCCCCACAGTTCTACTTGATCACTACAGTCGGGTGTGAGGGTTGCTACAGCTCGCTTATCACGATGTGTCTTATTAAAAAGGAATTGTGATATTACAGTAACATTTGGTGCGAAAAGAGTCAATTTTCCCAGATAACATGGACCACCACGAGCATGCCTAGGTATTCCTTGCCATGCTCGATCACCGCAAATCAAATAGGTGTTGCCAGGCAATGCCTTTGCACTGTCATTAGCCCAAATCTTTGTGTCATTTTTTCCCCCAACCACAGGTTCTATAATCGCCACACATATATGTTTCGTTCCAAAAGGGATAGCTCCTGGGTGTAAGCCATAATGCAGGATCATTGACATTTTGCTTATAATCACCCAGTTCAACACATCCTGATTCATTTGCTGAACTATTCAACATTCTGCTACCTAAAAAGCCCGATTTCTTGAGGATCCCAGGGTAATGCTTTGTTTAAGGCAGCTAATAATTTGGCTGTCCATTTACTGCTGTCATCTAACCTATTGCATGTGGCAGTGGATAGCTTTGAAAAATCAGTTGTATTATATCCGGGTATTCCAACCAAACATGTACGAAAAGGATCAGTAGCAGAAGCCAATGCTAAGCAAAAGGAAGTAGTATGCGTTTTGTTAGCCCATGTTACCCATAAGTTTGGTGGAGAATTGAGATACATAGCAAAAACGGTATTATACACAAATAAGATGCAGTAGATCCAGGACCACACGATCGCAGTAATATTGGATCAGCTCTTCTTCAATCACCGTGCCTTTCTGTTGACTCCGTGGAACTTTGGGGATCAAGTACAGGTCTTGCCCATCTTGCAGGTATCCAAAGAGGTCCTGTAGGGGCAGAAACACAAAGATAGCCCCTCCCCCAAAATAAGACCTTTGCAGGTGTTTGCCGTACTCCTGTCTTAGGGTCCTTATACCGTACCCATATGGTACTAGTATCTTGACATTCAGATGAAGAGCTAGTATGTACAACTACGGGTGGATACTTTGCATCTCCAAAAACACACAAATGGTTAATTACGAATAAGGTTTTCAACAATCTTGAATGCGGATCAGCGATCTCTGCATGATGCGCCAAATGCTGTTTTAGGGTACCATGTGCCCGTTCCACTATAGCTTGTCCTGTGGGGGAGTGAGGAATTCCCGTGACATGTCTTACTCCCCATGTCTTCAAAAAATCTATCCATCCTGTGGCTAGTATAAGCGGGACCATTGTCCGTCTTTAACTGCTTTGGGACTCCCATGACAGCAAAACAACTAAGCACATGTCTTTCGACATGCAATACTTTCTCTCCAGCTTGTGCCGTTGCCCAAATAAATTTACTATATGTATCAATAGATACATGCACATATTTTAAACGTCCAAAAGAAGAGACATGAGTAACATCCATCTGCCAAAGGTCATTTGAGACAAGCCCTCTGGGATTAACTCCCACTCCTAATCCGCAACCTCCATTATGGTTACTACAGATTGGGCAAGCTCCAACAATACTACACGCCTCCGCCATGGAGATCCCAAATTCGACATGCAGGCCTTTGGCATTTTGGTGGAAAACCGAATGGGCCTCTCTGGCTAAAACAGTTTTTGCAATGGGAACAGCAGTGAAAACAGAGACCAGCCTATCCGCCCTATCATTACCCTCTCCAAGTCCAATATTCCCTTTATGACTTCGTATGTGGATTATAGAATAGGGATTTTCTCTAAGCTTCACTGCCTTTCTGAGTTGGATAAAAAGCTCATGTAACCTCTTATTTTGGACGTCTTTGATAAATGCATCCTCGATTCGCTCAACAATGCCCGTTACATAAAGTGAATCAGTTACAATATTTAGAGGCCCCATCAAGTTCATCATGGCCCATACGACGGCAGTCGGTTCCATGGTCTGTAAAGTATCCTCCTGTCTTGCGTGTAACAATTCCTGTTTCCATGAACCGTTGTCTTGCCATGTAACGGCAGCCCGTTGCGATTTACGTCCTGCATCAGTATATGCTGTTACCGCGTCTTTTATAGGGTTCTTTTCTCTTTTCGGGCATGTCATCCAGTTCCATTGCCCGATCCATCGTAATAATGGGGACTCAAAGCTATTAGTCTCAATCACACAACCAGCACCAAGCAACGCCTCTTGCAAATGTTCACTATTCTGTAGATACCATTGTAAAGAGTCTTTTCTTTGCATGGGTAAATATATTGTGGAAGGCTGGCAGCCTTGAACTTGTAAAATTCTTTCCCGTCCTCGTTTTATCAAATCCGCCAAAATTTCCACTTGTTGTACCAAGGTTTTAGCCTGCTGTAAAGCAGGGGATACCTATTCAAGAATACCCAATTCCCCGGTTTTCTTTAATTGCATGAGAGCTCCAATCAGGTACCGATGCCCTAACCACACAGCAAGATCAATCGGAACAGTAGCATCGAGTCGATGTACATGTCCTGTAATAGCGCGTTCTACAATTTGCTGTATGAGAGTTTTCTGATAAGGGGTAACTCTAAGTTCTTTCGTAGGGTCCGTACCTAGCAATTCATTTGGTATACCCACTATGGGCCGTAGCCACTGCAAGTCTCCTAAAAATCTTTGTGCATCATTAAGAGTCCGTAGTCGCGACTGTAACTGTAATTTCTGAGGGGACGCAGTTTTGTCAGTAAGCACCCATCCTAAATATTTCCATGGTGATGACTGTTGAACCTTATCTGAAGAAATTACCAGATTAGAACATTGTAACACTCGTTGGATGTGTTCAATCTGCTTGTCAGAAAAGGGGCGCAGCTTGAGCTATATCAGATTGAGATATATCAATCATGTAGATTGAGATATATCATCCATGTAATGATAAATTATAACATGTTTCCATTGTTCTCGTAAGGGCTGTAGTGCAGCAGCTGCATATAATTGACACAAGGTGGGGCTATTACGCATACCCTGTGGTAATACTGTCCATTCAAATCGTTGATCTGGGCCCTCTCTGTTAAGGGAGGGTAAGGTAAAAGCAAACCGTTTTTGATCCTGAGGATGTAAATCGATTGTAAAAAAGCAATCCTTTAAATCAATAATTAGCAGAGACCAACACTCTGGAATCATGGCTGGATTAGGTAGCCCTGGCTGTAAAGCACCCGTCGGTTCCATCTGATTATTAATCTCTCTCAGATCATGTAACAATCGATATTTACCTGACTTCTTTTTTATGACAAATATTGGAGAATTCCATGGACTAGTGGACAAACATAAATGACCTTGTTGAAATTGCTCTTTGACCAATTGATGAGCATGAAATAGACTTTCCCATTTTAGTGGCCATTGCTTAACCCATACCGGTGTGTTGGTAGTTCAGGTAATGGGAATTGGGAAAGTCCAAGCAATGGCTAATAGGCCAAAGGGTGCTCATTCGTAAGTACAACCGCCAACTGTGAGAGTATATCCCTTCCAATTAGACACTGCACAGTTGGTGGTAGTTGTACCACAAAAAACACAGCAGAAACTTGACGACCCTCCAGTTTTACTTTTAACGTAGGTGTTCTCTGAGCAAATGTCATACCCCCAACTCCAGAAACCGTAGTACCTGATGGAAACAGGGGCCATCCTTGGGGCCACTGTGATGGAGTAATTATACTAGAATCTGCCCCAGTGTCCAAAAGGGCCATAAGGATCAGTTTTTGATTGTCATAACCAATCTCAACCTTGTGTCTAGGTCGATCATTTAATGTCAAGGTTAAAAGAGTCAGTCCCCCTGAAGAGCCAAATCCTTCATCACCTCGATCCTTATCAGTTAACGACGGCATTCCCTTTGTAAGTTGTTCCAATGGGATCAACTGAGCGATACGTTGTCCCTTGGTTATCCGTATGGGAGGAAAAGGGGTATATAACATTATCATTATTTCTCCGGTGTAGTCAGCGTCAATAACGCCAGGTAAAACAAAGAGTCCCAGCATTGATGCCGATGACCTGCCGAGTAATAATGCCCCCACAAACTTATTTTGAATCACCACAGGACCATACACTCCAGTGGGAATTCGATGTGGCTGAGTGTTTAGGAGACTAATGTCTACAGCGGATGCCAGGTCAAGTCCGAGACTCCCTCTTGTTGCTGGTCTGAGGCGGGAGACGCTACCTGCTGTGCAGCAGCTACTTGTGTCTGCGCGCGGCTGCTCCGATTCACGCTCCCAACGGAGTTTCCCGAACGGCGATGACAGGCTCCCGTTTTATGATTATCCGAACGACACTTGACACACCACACACCGGAGGCAGTACACTCTTTGCGAACGTGGCCCAGAAGGCCACACCGAAAGCACCTTGCTCGGCCAGTCCCCGGGGACGTCTTCTGTCGAGTAACGACCGACGCTTGGAGGGGTGCAAGAGCTGCTAACACTTGAGTCTGAGATGCCTTAGCTTGTTCTTGTAACCCAACCCCCAACTGCTTTATAGCCTCTACTACTAAAGCTTGAGGTCCAGTGGGCACCTGAGCCATCCTTTCTAATGCTTCCTCTATTGTCCAATTGGCACCAAGAGTGCTCAAAATATTACGAGTAGTAGTATTACAATTTTGTAAGGCACACTGTTTTAACAAGGCTCCTCGCATATGTTCAGGAACCCCAGCTCTCTCTGTAGCTGCAGCAGCCTTGTCTATGAATGCCCCAAACGTTTCGTCCCTGCCTTGTCTTATACCCATATAAACCGGAACGCCCCCCCGGTTCTTTCACTCGATCAATAGCTCTCCTTACTAGTTGCATTGCCTCTCTCAACTTATCTGGACCTATCATTGCTTGTGCTTCAGTGCGTAAAAACGGTCCAAGTCCCATAAGTTCCTCTACAGTCACTCCCTGCAACGGATCCCCAGGCTGTCTCTGAATTGCAACGGATTCATGCACTAAACTCTGCCAATGAGCATTAAACAACAATTGCTGATGCTGGGTAAATATCAATCGAATTATCCCTCGGCAGTCAGCAGGTAATAAAATTTGTGTACTCCAGATATAATCTAACATTTGTTTCGCTGGCTCGCTATGGACTCCAAATTGACTGACCGTGGCGCACAATTGGGACAATAATTTCCAATCCAAGGCTGAAATTGTCGCTTGCACACCGCCTCCCGGAATTGCTGGAATGTGACAGGACAGGCTAGCTGTGCAGCCACTTGCAATACCTCTCCATCCCCCCGCTCCAGCCCTTCCCGAGCTAGCGCAGCCCAAGCTTCTCTACGTTCCTTTGCCATAGCCTCAGCCAGGTCCGCTCCCGCCCCTGGAGTTGGCTCCGACAGAAACGGATTAGTAGGGCTGCTTGATGTGTCCTTGGGAGCAAACTCGCTCTCGGGGGCTGAGGGTACAGAAGGAGGAGGTTTAAATCCATCAGTAGAAGGAGGAGGCGATGGAGGCAAGTATACGGTAGACACACTTGGGGGTAAGGGGGCATCTCGCGGCCAGTCAATCCCGTACGTCTTATTCTTTTCACGAGCAGCAGATGCCTGTTCAGCCGCCCTCTGTTCTGCCTGATATCGTAATAACTCATTATGTACAGCCCTCCATGGTTTTCCAAATTTCTTGGCTGACTTATCCCCATCAATTGCAGCCTCCCATAACCTATCACCCAATTTACGCCACTCAGATAATTCGTGAACAGTATGCGGGTTCTGAAAACAGCCCTGGGAGTGCCCATAAGCTAACAACCCAGGAAGATCCTTTTGTAAATCGATCTCCCTAATTTGTCTCTTTTGTAAGAGACATGTACATAAATCATATGCTGCTTGCCTCTGCATACCTGAATATCGTCAGCGCGCGCTGTTGCAGCTCTCCAAGGTCTCGGCAGCACGTTTCAGCCGGGTACGCCGATGCGAACGCCCGGGGCTCGACACAGTTTTCTTCGCTGTGTTTTAGCCGTCCTCGCTGCAAAGGACCTGACCACTCGTTGCTCCGTCGTGGATCACGTCGGGGTCACCATTTGTCGGAGACCAACGGGAGACAAGCACATCCGATGATGATCAACAAGTCTCAGTTTATTCAGAATTATCTTATGACTTATATAGCAGAGTTAATTAGCTCATACATATTGCAAAAGCCAAGCTCCTTATAGGTGGCTACAGTAGAAGGCATTGTTATCTATTAAATGGATACAGTAGAAGGCTATGCATCTTTTCCCAAGACACTAGTAGCAAGTCATGTACCTTTCCCAGGACACTAGTAGCAAGTCATGTACCTTTCCCAAGACACTAGTAGCAAGTCATGTACTTTTCTCAAGACACTGGTATCTACATTATTTTCTAGTTTCTAAACCAAGGTCCTGCATTCCGTGTCTAGCTACATTTAAGCAGGTCTTGTGATCTTGTTGTCATGCCCCTTGTCACGTAGCCACTATTCAATAATATCTTCCACATTTCCCCCGTCTTCTTTTAATAAAAACAAATTATTTTGTGTTTTATGGACCATGCGTATAACTATATTCTGTAGATAGGCTACAAAACAGGGTAAAAACAATATAATCAACAAAACCATCAATCCTATACCTATTGCATACATAATCATGGTCTTAAGCCAGGGACCAATACCGAGAGATGATAGCCAGGTATCAAGCGGGTTAGTTACAACAGTAATATCCTTAGTGTGATTCTTAAGCCATTGCAATTGCTTGTGAATTGATTCTGAATTAGAGGAGAGATTAAAACAACACATGCCCTCAAAATCTTTACAACCATGCCCATGAGCCAATAATAAAAAATCAATAGCAGCTCTATTTTCAAGTATCTGATGTCTGAGATTTTCCACGTCCTGTGCTAGTTCACTCAATATCTGTGTTGTTACGTTTGATTGCTTAACCATCCAGCATGCTAGTGTATTTATAGTACGAAGCGCATGAGCAGCACCTACCCCTGGAACAATTGACGCAAAAAAGTTAGCCGTGGGTCCCCACAGTTCTACTTGATCACTACAGTCGGGTGTGAGGGTTGCTACAGCTCGCTTATCACGATGTGTCTTATTAAAAAGGAATTGTGATATTACAGTAACATTTGGTGCGAAAAGAGTCAATTTTCCCAGATAACATGGACCACCACGAGCATGCCTAGGTATTCCTTGCCATGCTCGATCACCGCAAATCAAATAGGTGTTGCCAGGCAATGCCTTTGCACTGTCATTAGCCCAAATCTTTGTGTCATTTTTTCCCCCAACCACAGGTTCTATAATCGCCACACATATATGTTTCGTTCCAAAAGGGATAGCTCCTGGGTGTAAGCCATAATGCAGGATCATTGACATTTTGCTTATAATCACCCAGTTCAACACATCCTGATTCATTTGCTGAACTATTCAACATTCTGCTACCTAAAAAGCCCGATTTCTTGAGGATCCCAGGGTAATGCTTTGTTTAAGGCAGCTAATAATTTGGCTGTCCATTTACTGCTGTCATCTAACCTATTGCATGTGGCAGTGGATAGCTTTGAAAAATCAGTTGTATTATATCCGGGTATTCCAACCAAACATGTACGAAAAGGATCAGTAGCAGAAGCCAATGCTAAGCAAAAGGAAGTAGTATGCGTTTTGTTAGCCCATGTTACCCATAAGTTTGGTGGAGAATTGAGATACATAGCAAAAACGGTATTATACACAAATAAGATGCAGTAGATCCAGGACCACACGATCGCAGTAATATTGGATCAGCTCTTCTTCAATCACCGTGCCTTTCTGTTGACTCCGTGGAACTTTGGGGATCAAGTACAGGTCTTGCCCATCTTGCAGGTATCCAAAGAGGTCCTGTAGGGGCAGAAACACAAAGATAGCCCCTCCCCCAAAATAAGACCTTTGCAGGTGTTTGCCGTACTCCTGTCTTAGGGTCCTTATACCGTACCCATATGGTACTAGTATCTTGACATTCAGATGAAGAGCTAGTATGTACAACTACGGGTGGATACTTTGCATCTCCAAAAACACACAAATGGTTAATTACGAATAAGGTTTTCAACAATCTTGAATGCGGATCAGCGATCTCTGCATGATGCGCCAAATGCTGTTTTAGGGTACCATGTGCCCGTTCCACTATAGCTTGTCCTGTGGGGGAGTGAGGAATTCCCGTGACATGTCTTACTCCCCATGTCTTCAAAAAATCTATCCATCCTGTGGCTAGTATAAGCGGGACCATTGTCCGTCTTTAACTGCTTTGGGACTCCCATGACAGCAAAACAACTAAGCACATGTCTTTCGACATGCAATACTTTCTCTCCAGCTTGTGCCGTTGCCCAAATAAATTTACTATATGTATCAATAGATACATGCACATATTTTAAACGTCCAAAAGAAGAGACATGAGTAACATCCATCTGCCAAAGGTCATTTGAGACAAGCCCTCTGGGATTAACTCCCACTCCTAATCCGCAACCTCCATTATGGTTACTACAGATTGGGCAAGCTCCAACAATACTACACGCCTCCGCCATGGAGATCCCAAATTCGACATGCAGGCCTTTGGCATTTTGGTGGAAAACCGAATGGGCCTCTCTGGCTAAAACAGTTTTTGCAATGGGAACAGCAGTGAAAACAGAGACCAGCCTATCCGCCCTATCATTACCCTCTCCAAGTCCAATATTCCCTTTATGACTTCGTATGTGGATTATAGAATAGGGATTTTCTCTAAGCTTCACTGCCTTTCTGAGTTGGATAAAAAGCTCATGTAACCTCTTATTTTGGACGTCTTTGATAAATGCATCCTCGATTCGCTCAACAATGCCCGTTACATAAAGTGAATCAGTTACAATATTTAGAGGCCCCATCAAGTTCATCATGGCCCATACGACGGCAGTCGGTTCCATGGTCTGTAAAGTATCCTCCTGTCTTGCGTGTAACAATTCCTGTTTCCATGAACCGTTGTCTTGCCATGTAACGGCAGCCCGTTGCGATTTACGTCCTGCATCAGTATATGCTGTTACCGCGTCTTTTATAGGGTTCTTTTCTCTTTTCGGGCATGTCATCCAGTTCCATTGCCCGATCCATCGTAATAATGGGGACTCAAAGCTATTAGTCTCAATCACACAACCAGCACCAAGCAACGCCTCTTGCAAATGTTCACTATTCTGTAGATACCATTGTAAAGAGTCTTTTCTTTGCATGGGTAAATATATTGTGGAAGGCTGGCAGCCTTGAACTTGTAAAATTCTTTCCCGTCCTCGTTTTATCAAATCCGCCAAAATTTCCACTTGTTGTACCAAGGTTTTAGCCTGCTGTAAAGCAGGGGATACCTATTCAAGAATACCCAATTCCCCGGTTTTCTTTAATTGCATGAGAGCTCCAATCAGGTACCGATGCCCTAACCACACAGCAAGATCAATCGGAACAGTAGCATCGAGTCGATGTACATGTCCTGTAATAGCGCGTTCTACAATTTGCTGTATGAGAGTTTTCTGATAAGGGGTAACTCTAAGTTCTTTCGTAGGGTCCGTACCTAGCAATTCATTTGGTATACCCACTATGGGCCGTAGCCACTGCAAGTCTCCTAAAAATCTTTGTGCATCATTAAGAGTCCGTAGTCGCGACTGTAACTGTAATTTCTGAGGGGACGCAGTTTTGTCAGTAAGCACCCATCCTAAATATTTCCATGGTGATGACTGTTGAACCTTATCTGAAGAAATTACCAGATTAGAACATTGTAACACTCGTTGGATGTGTTCAATCTGCTTGTCAGAAAAGGGGCGCAGCTTGAGCTATATCAGATTGAGATATATCAATCATGTAGATTGAGATATATCATCCATGTAATGATAAATTATAACATGTTTCCATTGTTCTCGTAAGGGCTGTAGTGCAGCAGCTGCATATAATTGACACAAGGTGGGGCTATTACGCATACCCTGTGGTAATACTGTCCATTCAAATCGTTGATCTGGGCCCTCTCTGTTAAGGGAGGGTAAGGTAAAAGCAAACCGTTTTTGATCCTGAGGATGTAAATCGATTGTAAAAAAGCAATCCTTTAAATCAATAATTAGCAGAGACCAACACTCTGGAATCATGGCTGGATTAGGTAGCCCTGGCTGTAAAGCACCCGTCGGTTCCATCTGATTATTAATCTCTCTCAGATCATGTAACAATCGATATTTACCTGACTTCTTTTTTATGACAAATATTGGAGAATTCCATGGACTAGTGGACAAACATAAATGACCTTGTTGAAATTGCTCTTTGACCAATTGATGAGCATGAAATAGACTTTCCCATTTTAGTGGCCATTGCTTAACCCATACCGGTGTGTTGGTAGTTCAGGTAATGGGAATTGGGAAAGTCCAAGCAATGGCTAATAGGCCAAAGGGTGCTCATTCGTAAGTACAACCGCCAACTGTGAGAGTATATCCCTTCCAATTAGACACTGCACAGTTGGTGGTAGTTGTACCACAAAAAACACAGCAGAAACTTGACGACCCTCCAGTTTTACTTTTAACGTAGGTGTTCTCTGAGCAAATGTCATACCCCCAACTCCAGAAACCGTAGTACCTGATGGAAACAGGGGCCATCCTTGGGGCCACTGTGATGGAGTAATTATACTAGAATCTGCCCCAGTGTCCAAAAGGGCCATAAGGATCAGTTTTTGATTGTCATAACCAATCTCAACCTTGTGTCTAGGTCGATCATTTAATGTCAAGGTTAAAAGAGTCAGTCCCCCTGAAGAGCCAAATCCTTCATCACCTCGATCCTTATCAGTTAACGACGGCATTCCCTTTGTAAGTTGTTCCAATGGGATCAACTGAGCGATACGTTGTCCCTTGGTTATCCGTATGGGAGGAAAAGGGGTATATAACATTATCATTATTTCTCCGGTGTAGTCAGCGTCAATAACGCCAGGTAAAACAAAGAGTCCCAGCATTGATGCCGATGACCTGCCGAGTAATAATGCCCCCACAAACTTATTTTGAATCACCACAGGACCATACACTCCAGTGGGAATTCGATGTGGCTGAGTGTTTAGGAGACTAATGTCTACAGCGGATGCCAGGTCAAGTCCGAGACTCCCTCTTGTTGCTGGTCTGAGGCGGGAGACGCTACCTGCTGTGCAGCAGCTACTTGTGTCTGCGCGCGGCTGCTCCGATTCACGCTCCCAACGGAGTTTCCCGAACGGCGATGACAGGCTCCCGTTTTATGATTATCCGAACGACACTTGACACACCACACACCGGAGGCAGTACACTCTTTGCGAACGTGGCCCAGAAGGCCACACCGAAAGCACCTTGCTCGGCCAGTCCCCGGGGACGTCTTCTGTCGAGTAACGACCGACGCTTGGAGGGGTGCAAGAGCTGCTAACACTTGAGTCTGAGATGCCTTAGCTTGTTCTTGTAACCCAACCCCCAACTGCTTTATAGCCTCTACTACTAAAGCTTGAGGTCCAGTGGGCACCTGAGCCATCCTTTCTAATGCTTCCTCTATTGTCCAATTGGCACCAAGAGTGCTCAAAATATTACGAGTAGTAGTATTACAATTTTGTAAGGCACACTGTTTTAACAAGGCTCCTCGCATATGTTCAGGAACCCCAGCTCTCTCTGTAGCTGCAGCAGCCTTGTCTATGAATGCCCCAAACGTTTCGTCCCTGCCTTGTCTTATACCCATATAAACCGGAACGCCCCCCCGGTTCTTTCACTCGATCAATAGCTCTCCTTACTAGTTGCATTGCCTCTCTCAACTTATCTGGACCTATCATTGCTTGTGCTTCAGTGCGTAAAAACGGTCCAAGTCCCATAAGTTCCTCTACAGTCACTCCCTGCAACGGATCCCCAGGCTGTCTCTGAATTGCAACGGATTCATGCACTAAACTCTGCCAATGAGCATTAAACAACAATTGCTGATGCTGGGTAAATATCAATCGAATTATCCCTCGGCAGTCAGCAGGTAATAAAATTTGTGTACTCCAGATATAATCTAACATTTGTTTCGCTGGCTCGCTATGGACTCCAAATTGACTGACCGTGGCGCACAATTGGGACAATAATTTCCAATCCAAGGCTGAAATTGTCGCTTGCACACCGCCTCCCGGAATTGCTGGAATGTGACAGGACAGGCTAGCTGTGCAGCCACTTGCAATACCTCTCCATCCCCCCGCTCCAGCCCTTCCCGAGCTAGCGCAGCCCAAGCTTCTCTACGTTCCTTTGCCATAGCCTCAGCCAGGTCCGCTCCCGCCCCTGGAGTTGGCTCCGACAGAAACGGATTAGTAGGGCTGCTTGATGTGTCCTTGGGAGCAAACTCGCTCTCGGGGGCTGAGGGTACAGAAGGAGGAGGTTTAAATCCATCAGTAGAAGGAGGAGGCGATGGAGGCAAGTATACGGTAGACACACTTGGGGGTAAGGGGGCATCTCGCGGCCAGTCAATCCCGTACGTCTTATTCTTTTCACGAGCAGCAGATGCCTGTTCAGCCGCCCTCTGTTCTGCCTGATATCGTAATAACTCATTATGTACAGCCCTCCATGGTTTTCCAAATTTCTTGGCTGACTTATCCCCATCAATTGCAGCCTCCCATAACCTATCACCCAATTTACGCCACTCAGATAATTCGTGAACAGTATGCGGGTTCTGAAAACAGCCCTGGGAGTGCCCATAAGCTAACAACCCAGGAAGATCCTTTTGTAAATCGATCTCCCTAATTTGTCTCTTTTGTAAGAGACATGTACATAAATCATATGCTGCTTGCCTCTGCATACCTGAATATCGTCAGCGCGCGCTGTTGCAGCTCTCCAAGGTCTCGGCAGCACGTTTCAGCCGGGTACGCCGATGCGAACGCCCGGGGCTCGACACAGTTTTCTTCGCTGTGTTTTAGCCGTCCTCGCTGCAAAGGACCTGACCACTCGTTGCTCCGTCGTGGATCACGTCGGGGTCACCATTTGTCGGAGACCAACGGGAGACAAGCACATCCGATGATGATCAACAAGTCTCAGTTTATTCAGAATTATCTTATGACTTATATAGCAGAGTTAATTAGCTCATACATATTGCAAAAGCCAAGCTCCTTATAGGTGGCTACAGTAGAAGGCATTGTTATCTATTAAATGGATACAGTAGAAGGCTATGCATCTTTTCCCAAGACACTAGTAGCAAGTCATGTACCTTTCCCAGGACACTAGTAGCAAGTCATGTACCTTTCCCAAGACACTAGTAGCAAGTCATGTACTTTTCTCAAGACACTGGTATCTACATTATTTTCTAGTTTCTAAACCAAGGTCCTGCATTCCGTGTCTAGCTACATTTAAGCAGGTCTTGTGATCTTGTTGTCATGCCCCTTGTCACGTAGCCACTATTCAATAATATCTTCCACATTTCCCCCGTCTTCTTTTAATAAAAACAAATTATTTTGTGTTTTATGGACCATGCGTATAACTATATTCTGTAGATAGGCTACAAAACAGGGTAAAAACAATATAATCAACAAAACCATCAATCCTATACCTATTGCATACATAATCATGGTCTTAAGCCAGGGACCAATACCGAGAGATGATAGCCAGGTATCAAGCGGGTTAGTTACAACAGTAATATCCTTAGTGTGATTCTTAAGCCATTGCAATTGCTTGTGAATTGATTCTGAATTAGAGGAGAGATTAAAACAACACATGCCCTCAAAATCTTTACAACCATGCCCATGAGCCAATAATAAAAAATCAATAGCAGCTCTATTTTCAAGTATCTGATGTCTGAGATTTTCCACGTCCTGTGCTAGTTCACTCAATATCTGTGTTGTTACGTTTGATTGCTTAACCATCCAGCATGCTAGTGTATTTATAGTACGAAGCGCATGAGCAGCACCTACCCCTGGAACAATTGACGCAAAAAAGTTAGCCGTGGGTCCCCACAGTTCTACTTGATCACTACAGTCGGGTGTGAGGGTTGCTACAGCTCGCTTATCACGATGTGTCTTATTAAAAAGGAATTGTGATATTACAGTAACATTTGGTGCGAAAAGAGTCAATTTTCCCAGATAACATGGACCACCATGAGCATGCCTAGGTATTCCTTGCCATGCTCGATCACCGCAAATCAAATAGGTGTTGCCAGGCAATGCCTTTGCACTGTCATTAGCCCAAATCTTTGTGTCATTTTTTCCCCCAACCACAGGTTCTATAATCGCCACACATATATGTTTCGTTCCAAAAGGGATAGCTCCTGGGTGTAAGCCATAATGCAGGATCATTGACATTTTGCTTATAATCACCCAGTTCAACACATCCTGATTCATTTGCTGAACTATTCAACATTCTGCTACCTAAAAAGCCCGATTTCTTGAGGATCCCAGGGTAATGCTTTGTTTAATGCAGCTAATAATTTGGCTGTCCATTTACTGCTGTCATCTAACTTATTGCATGTGGCAGTGGATAGCTTTGAAAAATCAGTTGTATTATATCCGGGTATTCCAACCAAACATGTACGAAAAGGATCAGTAGCAGAAGCCAATGCTAAGCAAAAGGAAGTAGTATGCGTTTTGTTAGCCCATGTTACCCATAAGTTTGGTGGAGAATTGAGATACATAGCAAAAACGGTATTATACACAAATAAGATGCAGTAGATCCAGGACCACACGATCGCAGTAATATTGGATCAGCTCTTCTTCAATCACCGTGCCTTTCTGTTGACTCCGTGGAACTTTGGGGATCAAGTACAGGTCTTGCCCATCTTGCAGGTATCCAAAGAGGTCCTGTAGGGGCAGAAACACAAAGATAGCCCCTCCCCCAAAATAAGACCTTTGCAGGTGTTTGCCGTACTCCTGTCTTAGGGTCCTTATACCGTACCCATATGGTACTAGTATCTTGACATTCAGATGAAGAGCTAGTATGTACAACTACGGGTGGATACTTTGCATCTCCAAAAACACACAAATGGTTAATTACGAATAAGGTTTTCAACAATCTTGAATGCGGATCAGCGATCTCTGCATGATGCGCCAAATGCTGTTTTAGGGTACCATGTGCCCGTTCCACTATAGCTTGTCCTGTGGGGGAGTGAGGAATTCCCGTGACATGTCTTACTCCCCATGTCTTCAAAAAATCTATCCATCCTGTGGCTAGTATAAGCGGGACCATTGTCCGTCTTTAACTGCTTTGGGACTCCCATGACAGCAAAACAACTAAGCACATGTCTTTCGACATGCAATACTTTCTCTCCAGCTTGTGCCGTTGCCCAAATAAATTTACTATATGTATCAATAGATACATGCACATATTTTAAACGTCCAAAAGAAGAGACATGAGTAACATCCATCTGCCAAAGGTCATTTGAGACAAGCCCTCTGGGATTAACTCCCACTCCTAACCCGCAACCTCCATTATGGTTACTACAGATTGGGCAAGCTCCAACAATACTACACGCCTCCGCCATGGAGATCCCAAATTCGACATGCAGGCCTTTGGCATTTTGGTGGAAAACCGAATGGGCCTCTCTGGCTAAAACAGTTTTTGCAATGGGAACAGCAGTGAAAACAGAGACCAGCCTATCCGCCCTATCATTACCCTCTCCAAGTCCAATATTCCCTTTATGACTTCGTATGTGGATTATAGAATAGGGATTTTCTCTAAGCTTCACTGCCTTTCTGAGTTGGATAAAAAGCTCATGTAACCTCTTATTTTGGACGTCTTTGATAAATGCATCCTCGATTCGCTCAACAATGCCCGTTACATAAAGTGAATCAGTTACAATATTTAGAGGCCCCATCAAGTTCATCATGGCCCATACGACGGCAGTCGGTTCCATGGTCTGTAAAGTATCCTCCTGTCTTGCGTGTAACAATTCCTGTTTCCATGAACCGTTGTCTTGCCATGTAACGGCAGCCCGTTGCGATTTACGTCCTGCATCAGTATATGCTGTTACCGCGTCTTTTATAGGGTTCTTTTCTCTTTTCGGGCATGTCATCCAGTTCCATTGCCCGATCCATCGTAATAATGGGGACTCAAAGCTATTAGTCTCAATCACACAACCAGCACCAAGCAACGCCTCTTGCAAATGTTCACTATTCTGTAGATACCATTGTAAAGAGTCTTTTCTTTGCATGGGTAAATATATTGTGGAAGGCTGGCAGCCTTGAACTTGTAAAATTCTTTCCCGTCCTCGTTTTATCAAATCCGCCAAAATTTCCACTTGTTGTACCAAGGTTTTAGCCTGCTGTAAAGCAGGGGATACCTATTCAAGAATACCCAATTCCCCGGTTTTCTTTAATTGCATGAGAGCTCCAATCAGGTACCGATGCCCTAACCACACAGCAAGATCAATCGGAACAGTAGCATCGAGTCGATGTACATGTCCTGTAATAGCGCGTTCTACAATTTGCTGTATGAGAGTTTTCTGATAAGGGGTAACTCTAAGTTCTTTCGTAGGGTCCGTACCTAGCAATTCATTTGGTATACCCACTATGGGCCGTAGCCACTGCAAGTCTCCTAAAAATCTTTGTGCATCATTAAGAGTCCGTAGTCGCGACTGTAACTGTAATTTCTGAGGGGACGCAGTTTTGTCAGTAAGCACCCATCCTAAATATTTCCATGGTGATGACTGTTGAACCTTATCTGAAGAAATTACCAGATTAGAACATTGTAACACTCGTTGGATGTGTTCAATCTGCTTGTCAGAAAAGGGGCGCAGCTTGAGCTATATCAGATTGAGATATATCAATCATGTAGATTGAGATATATCATCCATGTAATGATAAATTATAACATGTTTCCATTGTTCTCGTAAGGGCTGTAGTGCAGCAGCTGCATATAATTGACACAAGGTGGGGCTATTACGCATACCCTGTGGTAATACTGTCCATTCAAATCGTTGATCTGGGCCCTCTCTGTTAAGGGAGGGTAAGGTAAAAGCAAACCGTTTTTGATCCTGAGGATGTAAATCGATTGTAAAAAAGCAATCCTTTAAATCAATAATTAGCAGAGACCAACACTCTGGAATCATGGCTGGATTAGGTAGCCCTGGCTGTAAAGCACCCGTCGGTTCCATCTGATTATTAATCTCTCTCAGATCATGTAACAATCGATATTTACCTGACTTCTTTTTTATGACAAATATTGGAGAATTCCATGGACTAGTGGACAAACATAAATGACCTTGTTGAAATTGCTCTTTGACCAATTGATGAGCATGAAATAGACTTTCCCGTTTTAGTGGCCATTGCTTAACCCATACCGGTGTGTTGGTAGTTCAGGTAATGGGAATTGGGAAAGTCCAAGCAATGGCTAATAGGCCAAAGGGTGCTCATTCGTAAGTACAACCGCCAACTGTGAGAGTATATCCCTTCCAATTAGACACTGCACAGTTGGTGGTAGTTGTACCACAGAAAACACAGCAGAAACTTGACGACCCTCCAGTTTTACTTTTAACGTAGGTGTTCTCTGAGCAAATGTCATACCCCCAACTCCAGAAACCGTAGTACCTGATGGAAACAGGGGCCATCCTTGGGGCCACTGTGATGGAGTAATTATACTAGAATCTGCCCCAGTGTCCAAAAGGGCCATAAGGATCAGTTTTTGATTGTCATAACCAATCTCAACCTTGTGTCTAGGTCGATCATTTAATGTCAAGGTTAAAAGAGTCAGTCCCCCTGAAGAGCCAAATCCTTCATCACCTCGATCCTTATCAGTTAACGACGGCATTCCCTTTGTAAGTTGTTCCAATGGGATCAACTGAGCGATACGTTGTCCCTTGGTTATCCGTATGGGAGGAAAAGGGGTATATAACATTATCATTATTTCTCCGGTGTAGTCAGCGTCAATAACGCCAGGTAAAACAAAGAGTCCCAGCATTGATGCCGATGACCTGCCGAGTAATAATGCCCCCACAAACTTATTTTGAATCACCACAGGACCATACACTCCAGTGGGAATTCGATGTGGCTGAGTGTTTAGGAGACTAATGTCTACAGCGGATGCCAGGTCAAGTCCGAGACTCCCTCTTGTTGCTGGTCTGAGGCGGGAGACGCTACCTGCTGTGCAGCAGCTACTTGTGTCTGCGCGCGGCTGCTCCGATTTGCGCTCCCAACGGAGTTTCCCGAACGGCGATGACAGGCTCCCGTTTTATGATTATCCGAACGACACTTGACACACCACACACCGGAGGCAGTACACTCTTTGCGAACGTGGCCCAGAAGGCCACACCGAAAGCACCTTGCTCGGCCAGTCCCCGGGGACGTCTTCTGTCGAGTAACGACCGACGCTTGGAGGGGTGCAAGAGCTGCTAACACTTGAGTCTGAGATGCCTTAGCTTGTTCTTGTAACCCAACCCCCAACTGCTTTATAGCCTCTACTACTAAAGCTTGAGGTCCAGTGGGCACCTGAGCCATCCTTTCTAATGCTTCCTCTATTGTCCAATTGGCACCAAGAGTGCTCAAAATATTACGAGTAGTAGTATTACAATTTTGTAAGGCACACTGTTTTAACAAGGCTCCTCGCATATGTTCAGGAACCCCAGCTCTCTCTGTAGCTGCAGCAGCCTTGTCTATGAATGCCCCAAACGTTTCGTCCCTGCCTTGTCTTATACCCATATAAACCGGAACGCCCCCCCGGTTCTTTCACTCGATCAATAGCTCTCCTTACTAGTTGCATTGCCTCTCTCAACTTATCTGCACCTATCATTGCTTGTGCTTCAGTGCGTAAAAACGGTCCAAGTCCCATAAGTTCCTCTACAGTCACTCCCTGCAACGGATCCCCAGGCTGTCTCTGAATTGCAACGGATTCATGCACTAAACTCTGCCAATGAGCATTAAACAACAATTGCTGATGCTGGGTAAATATCAATCGAATTATCCCTCGGCAGTCAGCAGGTAATAAAATTTGTGTACTCCAGATATAATCTAACATTTGTTTCGCTGGCTCACTATGGACTCCAAATTGACTGACCGTGGCGCGCAATTGGGACAATAATTTCCAATCCAAGGCTGAAATTGTCGCTTGCACACCGCCTCCCGGAATTGCTGGAATGTGACAGGACAGGCTAGCTGTGCAGCCACTTGCAATACCTCTCCATCCCCCCGCTCCAGCCCTTCCCGAGCTAGCGCAGCCCAAGCTTCTCTACGTTCCTTTGCCATAGCCTCAGCCAGGTCCGCTCCCGCCCCTGGAGTTGGCTCCGACAGAAACGGATTAGTAGGGCTGCTTGATGTGTCCTTGGGAGCAAACTCGCTCTCGGGGGCTGAGGGTACAGAAGGAGGAGGTTTAAATCCATCAGTAGAAGGAGGAGGCGATGGAGGCAAGTATACGGTAGACACACTTGGGGGTAAGGGGGCATCTCGCGGCCAGTCAATCCCGTACGTCTTATTCTTTTCACGAGCAGCAGATGCCTGTTCAGCCGCCCTCTGTTCTGCCTGATATCGTAATAACTCATTATGTACAGCCCTCCATGGTTTTCCAAATTTCTTGGCTGACTTATCCCCATCAATTGCAGCCTCCCATAACCTATCACCCAATTTACGCCACTCAGATAATTCGTGAACAGTATGCGGGTTCTGAAAACAGCCCTGGGAGTGCCCATAAGCTAACAACCCAGGAAGATCCTTTTGTAAATCGATCTCCCTAATTTGTCTCTTTTGTAAGAGACATGTACATAAATCATATGCTGCTTGCCTCTGCATACCTGAATATCGTCAGCGCGCGCTGTTGCAGCTCTCCAAGGTCTCGGCAGCACGTTTCAGCCGGGTACGCCGATGCGAACGCCCGGGGCTCGACACAGTTTTCTTCGCTGTGTTTTAGCCGTCCTCGCTGCAAAGGACCTGACCACTCGTTGCTCCGTCGTGGATCACGTCGGGGTCACCATTTGTCGGAGACCAACGGGAGACAAGCACATCCGATGATGATCAACAAGTCTCAGTTTATTCAGAATTATCTTATGACTTATATAGCAGAGTTAATTAGCTCATACATATTGCAAAAGCCAAGCTCCTTATAGGTGGCTACAGTAGAAGGCATTGTTATCTATTAAATGGATACAGTAGAAGGCTATGCATCTTTTCCCAAGACACTAGTAGCAAGTCATGTACCTTTCCCAGGACACTAGTAGCAAGTCATGTACCTTTCCCAAGACACTAGTAGCAAGTCATGTACTTTTCTCAAGACACTGGTATCTACATTATTTTCTAGTTTCTAAACCAAGGTCCTGCATTCCGTGTCTAGCTACATTTAAGCAGGTCTTGTGATCTTGTTGTCATGCCCCTTGTCACGTAGCCACTATTCAATAATATCTTCCACATTTCCCCCGTCTTCTTTTAATAAAAACAAATTATTTTGTGTTTTATGGACCATGCGTATAACTATATTCTGTAGATAGGCTACAAAACAGGGTAAAAACAATATAATCAACAAAACCATCAATCCTATACCTATTGCATACATAATCATGGTCTTAAGCCAGGGACCAATACCGAGAGATGATAGCCAGGTATCAAGCGGGTTAGTTACAACAGTAATATCCTTAGTGTGATTCTTAAGCCATTGCAATTGCTTGTGAATTGATTCTGAATTAGAGGAGAGATTAAAACAACACATGCCCTCAAAATCTTTACAACCATGCCCATGAGCCAATAATAAAAAATCAATAGCAGCTCTATTTTCAAGTATCTGATGTCTGAGATTTTCCACGTCCTGTGCTAGTTCACTCAATATCTGTGTTGTTACGTTTGATTGCTTAACCATCCAGCATGCTAGTGTATTTATAGTACGAAGCGCATGAGCAGCACCTACCCCTGGAACAATTGACGCAAAAAAGTTAGCCGTGGGTCCCCACAGTTCTACTTGATCACTACAGTCGGGTGTGAGGGTTGCTACAGCTCGCTTATCACGATGTGTCTTATTAAAAAGGAATTGTGATATTACAGTAACATTTGGTGCGAAAAGAGTCAATTTTCCCAGATAACATGGACCACCACGAGCATGCCTAGGTATTCCTTGCCATGCTCGATCACCGCAAATCAAATAGGTGTTGCCAGGCAATGCCTTTGCACTGTCATTAGCCCAAATCTTTGTGTCATTTTTTCCCCCAACCACAGGTTCTATAATCGCCACACATATATGTTTCGTTCCAAAAGGGATAGCTCCTGGGTGTAAGCCATAATGCAGGATCATTGACATTTTGCTTATAATCACCCAGTTCAACACATCCTGATTCATTTGCTGAACTATTCAACATTCTGCTACCTAAAAAGCCCGATTTCTTGAGGATCCCAGGGTAATGCTTTGTTTAAGGCAGCTAATAATTTGGCTGTCCATTTACTGCTGTCATCTAACCTATTGCATGTGGCAGTGGATAGCTTTGAAAAATCAGTTGTATTATATCCGGGTATTCCAACCAAACATGTACGAAAAGGATCAGTAGCAGAAGCCAATGCTAAGCAAAAGGAAGTAGTATGCGTTTTGTTAGCCCATGTTACCCATAAGTTTGGTGGAGAATTGAGATACATAGCAAAAACGGTATTATACACAAATAAGATGCAGTAGATCCAGGACCACACGATCGCAGTAATATTGGATCAGCTCTTCTTCAATCACCGTGCCTTTCTGTTGACTCCGTGGAACTTTGGGGATCAAGTACAGGTCTTGCCCATCTTGCAGGTATCCAAAGAGGTCCTGTAGGGGCAGAAACACAAAGATAGCCCCTCCCCCAAAATAAGACCTTTGCAGGTGTTTGCCGTACTCCTGTCTTAGGGTCCTTATACCGTACCCATATGGTACTAGTATCTTGACATTCAGATGAAGAGCTAGTATGTACAACTACGGGTGGATACTTTGCATCTCCAAAAACACACAAATGGTTAATTACGAATAAGGTTTTCAACAATCTTGAATGCGGATCAGCGATCTCTGCATGATGCGCCAAATGCTGTTTTAGGGTACCATGTGCCCGTTCCACTATAGCTTGTCCTGTGGGGGAGTGAGGAATTCCCGTGACATGTCTTACTCCCCATGTCTTCAAAAAATCTATCCATCCTGTGGCTAGTATAAGCGGGACCATTGTCCGTCTTTAACTGCTTTGGGACTCCCATGACAGCAAAACAACTAAGCACATGTCTTTCGACATGCAATACTTTCTCTCCAGCTTGTGCCGTTGCCCAAATAAATTTACTATATGTATCAATAGATACATGCACATATTTTAAACGTCCAAAAGAAGAGACATGAGTAACATCCATCTGCCAAAGGTCATTTGAGACAAGCCCTCTGGGATTAACTCCCACTCCTAATCCGCAACCTCCATTATGGTTACTACAGATTGGGCAAGCTCCAACAATACTACACGCCTCCGCCATGGAGATCCCAAATTCGACATGCAGGCCTTTGGCATTTTGGTGGAAAACCGAATGGGCCTCTCTGGCTAAAACAGTTTTTGCAATGGGAACAGCAGTGAAAACAGAGACCAGCCTATCCGCCCTATCATTACCCTCTCCAAGTCCAATATTCCCTTTATGACTTCGTATGTGGATTATAGAATAGGGATTTTCTCTAAGCTTCACTGCCTTTCTGAGTTGGATAAAAAGCTCATGTAACCTCTTATTTTGGACGTCTTTGATAAATGCATCCTCGATTCGCTCAACAATGCCCGTTACATAAAGTGAATCAGTTACAATATTTAGAGGCCCCATCAAGTTCATCATGGCCCATACGACGGCAGTCGGTTCCATGGTCTGTAAAGTATCCTCCTGTCTTGCGTGTAACAATTCCTGTTTCCATGAACCGTTGTCTTGCCATGTAACGGCAGCCCGTTGCGATTTACGTCCTGCATCAGTATATGCTGTTACCGCGTCTTTTATAGGGTTCTTTTCTCTTTTCGGGCATGTCATCCAGTTCCATTGCCCGATCCATCGTAATAATGGGGACTCAAAGCTATTAGTCTCAATCACACAACCAGCACCAAGCAACGCCTCTTGCAAATGTTCACTATTCTGTAGATACCATTGTAAAGAGTCTTTTCTTTGCATGGGTAAATATATTGTGGAAGGCTGGCAGCCTTGAACTTGTAAAATTCTTTCCCGTCCTCGTTTTATCAAATCCGCCAAATTTTCCACTTGTTGTACCAAGGTTTTAGCCTGCTGTAAAGCAGGGGATACCCATTCAAGAATACCCAATTCCCCGGTTTTCTTTAATTGCATGAGAGCTCCAATCAGGTACCGATGCCCTAACCACACAGCAAGATCAATCGGAACAGTAGCATCGAGTCGATGTACATGTCCTGTAATAGCGCGTTCTACAATTTGCTGTATGAGAGTTTTCTGATAAGGGGTAACTCTAAGTTCTTTCGTAGGGTCCGTACCTAGCAATTCATTTGGTATACCCACTATGGGCCGTAGCCACTGCAAGTCTCCTAAAAATCTTTGTGCATCATTAAGAGTCCGTAGTCGCGACTGTAACTGTAATTTCTGAGGGGACACAGTTTTGTCAGTAAGCACCCATCCTAAATATTTCCATGGTGACGACTGTTGAACCTTATCTGAAGAAATTACCAGATTAGAACATTGTAACACTCGTTGGATGTGTTCAATCTGCTTGTCAGAAAAGGGGCGCAGCTTGAGCTATATCAGATTGAGATATATCAATCATGTAGATTGAGATATATCATCCATGTAATGATAAATTATAACATGTTTCCATTGTTCTCGTAAGGGCTGTAGTGCAGCAGCTGCATATAATTGACACAAGGTGGGGCTATTACGCATACCCTGTGGTAATACTGTCCATTCAAATCGTTGATCTGGGCCCTCTCTGTTAAGGGAGGGTAAGGTAAAAGCAAACCGTTTTTGATCCTGAGGATGTAAATCGATTGTAAAAAAGCAATCCTTTAAATCAATAATTAGCAGAGACCAACACTCTGGAATCATGGCTGGATTAGGTAGCCCTGGCTGTAAAGCACCCGTCGGTTCCATCTGATTATTAATCTCTCTCAGATCATGTAACAATCGATATTTACCTGACTTCTTTTTTATGACAAATATTGGAGAATTCCATGGACTAGTGGACAAACATAAATGACCTTGTTGAAATTGCTCTTTGACCAATTGATGAGCATGAAATAGACTTTGCCGTTTTAGTGGCCATTGCTTAACCCATACCGGTGTGTTGGTAGTTCAGGTAATGGGAATTGGGAAAGTCCAAGCAATGGCTAATAGGCCAAAGGGTGCTCATTCGTAAGTACAACCGCCAACTGTGAGAGTATATCCCTTCCAATTAGACACTGCACAGTTGGTGGTAGTTGTACCACAGAAAACACAGCAGAAACTTGACGACCCTCCAGTTTTACTTTTAACGTAGGTGTTCTCTGAGCAAATGTCATACCCCCAACTCCAGAAACCGTAGTACCTGATGGAAACAGGGGCCATCCTTGGGGCCACTGTGATGGAGTAATTATACTAGAATCTGCCCCAGTGTCCAAAAGGGCCATAAGGATCAGTTTTTGATTGTCATAACCAATCTCAACCTTGTGTCTAGGTCGATCATTTAATGTCAAGGTTAAAAGAGTCAGTCCCCCTGAAGAGCCAAATCCTTCATCACCTCGATCCTTATCAGTTAACGACGGCATTCCCTTTGTAAGTTGTTCCAATGGGATCAACTGAGCGATACGTTGTCCATTGGTTATCCGTATGGGAGGAAAAGGGGTATATAACATTATCATTATTTCTCCGGTGTAGTCAGCGTCAATAACGCCAGGTAAAACAAAGAGTCCCAGCATTGATGCCGATGACCTGCCGAGTAATAATGCCCCCACAAACTTATTTTGAATCACCACAGGACCATACACTCCAGTGGGAATTCGATGTGGCTGAGTGTTTAGGAGACTAATGTCTACAGCGGATGCCAGGTCAAGTCCGAGACTCCCTCTTGTTGCTGGTCTGAGGCGGGAGACGCTACCTGCTGTGCAGCAGCTACTTGTGTCTGCGCGCGGCTGCTCCGATTCACGCTCCCAACGGAGTTTCCCGAACGGCGATGACAGGCTCCCGTTTTATGATTATCCGAACGACACTTGACACACCACACACCGGAGGCAGTACACTCTTTGCGAACGTGGCCCAGAAGGCCACACCGAAAGCACCTTGCTCGGCCAGTCCCCGGGGACGTCTTCTGTCGAGTAACGACCGACGCTTGGAGGGGTGCAAGAGCTGCTAACACTTGAGTCTGAGATGCCTTAGCTTGTTCTTGTAACCCAACCCCCAACTGCTTTATAGCCTCTACTACTAAAGCTTGAGGTCCAGTGGGCACCTGAGCCATCCTTTCTAATGCTTCCTCTATTGTCCAATTGGCACCAAGAGTGCTCAAAATATTACGAGTAGTAGTATTACAATTTTGTAAGGCACACTGTTTTAACAAGGTTCCTCGCATATGTTCAGGAACCCCAGCTCTCTCTGTAGCTGCAGCAGCCTTGTCTATGAATGCCCCAAACGTTTCGTCCCTGCCTTGTCTTATACCCATATAAACCGGAACGCCCCCCTGGTTCTTTCACTCGATCAATAGCTCTCCTTACTAGTTGCATTGCCTCTCTCAACTTATCTGGACCTATCATTGCTTGTGCTTCAGTGCGTAAAAACGGTCCAAGTCCCATAAGTTCCTCTACAGTCACTCCCTGCAACGGATCCCCAGGCTGTCTCTGAATTGCAACGGATTCATGCACTAAACTCTGCCAATGAGCATTAAACAACAATTGCTGATGCTGGGTAAATATCAATCGAATTATCCCTCGGCAGTCAGCAGGTAATAAAATTTGTGTACTCCAGATATAATCTAACATTTGTTTCGCTGGCTCGCTATGGACTCCAAATTGACTGACCGTGGCGCACAATTGGGACAATAATTTCCAATCCAAGGCTGAAATTGTCGCTTGCACACCGCCTCCCGGAATTGCTGGAATGTGACAGGACAGGCTAGCTGTGCAGCCACTTGCAATACCTCTCCATCCCCCCGCTCCAGCCCTTCCCGAGCTAGCGCAGCCCAAGCTTCTCTACGTTCCTTTGCCATAGCCTCAGCCAGGTCCGCTTCCGCCCCTGGAGTTGGCTCCGACAGAAACGGATTAGTAGGGCTGCTTGATGTGTCCTTGGGAGCAAACTCGCTCTGGGGGGCTGAGGGTACAGAAGGAGGAGGTTTAAATCCATCAGTAGAAGGAGGAGGCGATGGAGGCAAGTATACGGTAGACACACTTGGGGGTAAGGGGGCATCTCGCGGCCAGTCAATCCCGTACGTCTTATTCTTTTCACGAGCAGCAGATGCCTGTTCAGCCGCCCTCTGTTCTGCCTGATATCGTAATAACTCATTATGTACAGCCCTCCATGGTTTTCCAAATTTCTTGGCTGACTTATCCCCATCAATTGCAGCCTCCCATAACCTATCACCCAATTTACGCCACTCAGATAATTCGTGAACAGTATGCGGGTTCTGAAAACAGCCCTGGGAGTGCCCATAAGCTAACAACCCAGGAAGATCCTTTTGTAAATCGATCTCCCTAATTTGTCTCTTTTGTAAGAGACATGTACATAAATCATATGCTGCTTGCCTCTGCATACCTGAATATCGTCAGCGCGCGCTGTTGCAGCTCTCCAAGGTCTCGGCAGCACGTTTCAGCCGGGTACGCCGATGCGAACGCCCGGGGCTCGACACAGTTTTCTTCGCTGTGTTTTAGCCGTCCTCGCTGCAAAGGACCTGACCACTCGTTGCTCCATCGTGGATCACGTCGGGGTCACCATTTGTCGGAGACCAACGGGAGACAAGCACATCCGATGATGATCAACAAGTCTCAGTTTATTCAGAATTATCTTATGACTTATATAGCAGAGTTAATTAGCTCATACATATTGCAAAAGCCAAGCTCCTTATAGGTGGCTACAGTAGAAGGCATTGTTATCTATTAAATGGATACAGTAGAAGGCTATGCATCTTTTCCCAAGACACTAGTAGCAAGTCATGTACCTTTCCCAGGACACTAGTAGCAAGTCATGTACCTTTCCCAAGACACTAGTAGCAAGTCATGTACTTTTCTCAAGACACTGGTATCTACATTATTTTCTAGTTTCTAAACCAAGGTCCTGCATTCCGTGTCTAGCTACATTTAAGCAGGTCTTGTGATCTTGTTGTCATGCCCCTTGTCACGTAGCCACTATTCAATAATATCTTCCACATTTCCCCCGTCTTCTTTTAATAAAAACAAATTATTTTGTGTTTTATGGACCATGCGTATAACTATATTCTGTAGATAGGCTACAAAACAGGGTAAAAACAATATAATCAACAAAACCATCAATCCTATACCTATTGCATACATAATCATGGTCTTAAGCCAGGGACCAATACCGAGAGATGATAGCCAGGTATCAAGCGGGTTAGTTACAACAGTAATATCCTTAGTGTGATTCTTAAGCCATTGCAATTGCTTGTGAATTGATTCTGAATTAGAGGAGAGATTAAAACAACACATGCCCTCAAAATCTTTACAACCATGCCCATGAGCCAATAATAAAAAATCAATAGCAGCTCTATTTTCAAGTATCTGATGTCTGAGATTTTCCACGTCCTGTGCTAGTTCACTCAATATCTGTGTTGTTACGTTTGATTGCTTAACCATCCAGCATGCTAGTGTATTTATAGTACGAAGCGCATGAGCAGCACCTACCCCTGGAACAATTGACGCAAAAAAGTTAGCCGTGGGTCCCCACAGTTCTACTTGATCACTACAGTCGGGTGTGAGGGTTGCTACAGCTCGCTTATCACGATGTGTCTTATTAAAAAGGAATTGTGATATTACAGTAACATTTGGTGCGAAAAGAGTCAATTTTCCCAGATAACATGGACCACCACGAGCATGCCTAGGTATTCCTTGCCATGCTCGATCACCGCAAATCAAATAGGTGTTGCCAGGCAATGCCTTTGCACTGTCATTAGCCCAAATCTTTGTGTCATTTTTTCCCCCAACCACAGGTTCTATAATCGCCACACATATATGTTTCGTTCCAAAAGGGATAGCTCCTGGGTGTAAGCCATAATGCAGGATCATTGACATTTTGCTTATAATCACCCAGTTCAACACATCCTGATTCATTTGCTGAACTATTCAACATTCTGCTACCTAAAAAGCCCGATTTCTTGAGGATCCCAGGGTAATGCTTTGTTTAAGGCAGCTAATAATTTGGCTGTACCTTTACTGCTGTCATCTAACCTATTGCATGTGGCAGTGGATAGCTTTGAAAAATCAGTTGTATTATATCCGGGTATTCCAACCAAACATGTACGAAAAGGATCAGTAGCAGAAGCCAATGCTAAGCAAAAGGAAGTAGTATGCGTTTTGTTAGCCCATGTTACCCATAAGTTTGGTGGAGAATTGAGATACATAGCAAAAACGGTATTATACACAAATAAGATGCAGTAGATCCAGGACCACACGATCGCAGTAATATTGGATCAGCTCTTCTTCAATCACCGTGCCTTTCTGTTGACTCCGTGGAACTTTGGGGATCAAGTACAGGTCTTGCCCATCTTGCAGGTATCCAAAGAGGTCCTGTAGGGGCAGAAACACAAAGATAGCCCCTCCCCCAAAATAAGACCTTTGCAGGTGTTTGCCGTACTCCTGTCTTAGGGTCCTTATACCATACCCATATGGTACTAGTATCTTGACATTCAGATGAAGAGCTAGTATGTACAACTACGGGTGGATACTTTGCATCTCCAAAAACACACAAATGGTTAATTACGAATAAGGTTTTCAACAATCTTGAATGCGGATCAGCGATCTCTGCATGATGCGCCAAATGCTGTTTTAGGGTACCATGTGCCCGTTCCACTATAGCTTGTCCTGTGGGGGAGTGAGGAATTCCCGTGACATGTCTTACTCCCCATGTCTTCAAAAAATCTATCCATCCTGTGGCTAGTATAAGCGGGACCATTGTCCGTCTTTAACTGCTTTGGGACTCCCATGACAGCAAAACAACTAAGCACATGTCTTTCGACATGCAATACTTTCTCTCCAGCTTGTGCCGTTGCCCAAATAAATTTACTATATGTATCAATAGATACATGCACATATTTTAAACGTCCAAAAGAAGAGACATGAGTAACATCCATCTGCCAAAGGTCATTTGAGACAAGCCCTCTGGGATTAACTCCCACTCCTAATCCGCAACCTCCATTATGGTTACTACAGATTGGGCAAGCTCCAACAATACTACACGCCTCCGCCATGGAGATCCCAAATTCGACATGCAGGCCTTTGGCATTTTGGTGGAAAACCGAATGGGCCTCTCTGGCTAAAACAGTTTTTGCAATGGGAACAGCAGTGAAAACAGAGACCAGCCTATCCGCCCTATCATTACCCTCTCCAAGTCCAATATTCCCTTTATGACTTCGTATGTGGATTATAGAATAGGGATTTTCTCTAAGCTTCACTGCCTTTCTGAGTTGGATAAAAAGCTCATGTAACCTCTTATTTTGGACGTCTTTGATAAATGCATCCTCGATTCGCTCAACAATGCCCGTTACATAAAGTGAATCAGTTACAATATTTAGAGGCCCCATCAAGTTCATCATGGCCCATACGACGGCAGTCGGTTCCATGGTCTGTAAAGTATCCTCCTGTCTTGCGTGTGACAATTCCTGTTTCCATGAACCGTTGTCTTGCCATGTAACGGCAGCCCGTTGCGATTTACGTCCTGCATCAGTATATGCTGTTACCGCGTCTTTTATAGGGTTCTTTTCTCTTTTCGGGCATGTCATCCAGTTCCATTGCCCGATCCATCGTAATAATGGGGACTCAAAGCTATTAGTCTCAATCACACAACCAGCACCAAGCAACGCCTCTTGCAAATGTTCACTATTCTGTAGATACCATTGTAAAGAGTCTTTTCTTTGCATGGGTAAATATATTGTGGAAGGCTGGCAGCCTTGAACTTGTAAAATTCTTTCCCGTCCTCGTTTTATCAAATCCGCCAAAATTTCCACTTGTTGTACCAAGGTTTTAGCCTGCTGTAAAGCAGGGGATACCTATTCAAGAATACCCAATTCCCCGGTTTTCTTTAATTGCATGAGAGCTCCAATCAGGTACCGATGCCCTAACCACACAGCAAGATCAATCGGAACAGTAGCATCGAGTCGATGTACATGTCCTGTAATAGCGCGTTCTACAATTTGCTGTATGAGAGTTTTCTGATAAGGGGTAACTCTAAGTTCTTTCGTAGGGTCCGTACCTAGCAATTCATTTGGTATACCCACTATGGGCCGTAGCCACTGCAAGTCTCCTAAAAATCTTTGTGCATCATTAAGAGTCCGTAGTCGCGACTGTAACTGTAATTTCTGAGGGGACACAGTTTTGTCAGTAAGCACCCATCCTAAATATTTCCATGGTGACGACTGTTGAACCTTATCTGAAGAAATTACCAGATTAGAACATTGTAACACTCGTTGGATGTGTTCAATCTGCTTGTCAGAAAAGGGGCGCAGCTTGAGCTATATCAGATTGAGATATATCAATCATGTAGATTGAGATATATCATCCATGTAATGATAAATTATAACATGTTTCCATTGTTCTCGTAAGGGCTGTAGTGCAGCAGCTGCATATAATTGACACAAGGTGGGGCTATTACGCATACCCTGTGGTAATACTGTCCATTCAAATCGTTGATCTGGGCCCTCTCTGTTAAGGGAGGGTAAGGTAAAAGCAAACCGTTTTTGATCCTGAGGATGTAAATCGATTGTAAAAAAGCAATCCTTTAAATCAATAATTAGCAGAGACCAACACTCTGGAATCATGGCTGGATTAGGTAGCCCTGGCTGTAAAGCACCCGTCGGTTCCATCTGATTATTAATCTCTCTCAGATCATGTAACAATCGATATTTACCTGACTTCTTTTTTATGACAAATATTGGAGAATTCCATGGACTAGTGGACAAACATAAATGACCTTGTTGAAATTGCTCTTTGACCAATTGATGAGCATGAAATAGACTTTCCCATTTTAGTGGCCATTGCTTAACCCATACCGGTGTGTTGGTAGTTCAGGTAATGGGAATTGGGAAAGTCCAAGCAATGGCTAATAGGCCAAAGGGTGCTCATTCGTAAGTACAACCGCCAACTGTGAGAGTATATCCCTTCCAATTAGACACTGCACAGTTGGTGGTAGTTGTACCACAGAAAACACAGCAGAAACTTGACGACCCTCCAGTTTTACTTTTAACGTAGGTGTTCTCTGAGCAAATGTCATACCCCCAACTCCAGAAACCGTAGTACCTGATGGAAACAGGGGCCATCCTTGGGGCCACTGTGATGGAGTAATTATACTAGAATCTGCCCCAGTGTCCAAAAGGGCCATAAGGATCAGTTTTTGATTGTCATAACCAATCTCAACCTTGTGTCTAGGTCGATCATTTAATGTCAAGGTTAAAAGAGTCAGTCCCCCTGAAGAGCCAAATCCTTCATCACCTCGATCCTTATCAGTTAACGACGGCATTCCCTTTGTAAGTTGTTCCAATGGGATCAACTGAGCGATACGTTGTCCCTTGGTTATCCGTATGGGAGGAAAAGGGGTATATAACATTATCATTATTTCTCCGGTGTAGTCAGCGTCAATAACGCCAGGTAAAACAAAGAGTCCCAGCATTGATGCCGATGACCTGCCGAGTAATAATGCCCCCACAAACTTATTTTGAATCACCACAGGACCATACACTCCAGTGGGAATTCGATGTGGCTGAGTGTTTAGGAGACTAATGTCTACAGCGGATGCCAGGTCAAGTCTGAGACTCCCTCTTGTTGCTGGTCTGAGGCGGGAGACGCTACCTGCTGTGCAGCAGCTACTTGTGTCTGCGCGCGGCTGCTCCGATTTGCGCTCCCAACGGAGTTTCCCGAACGGCGATGACAGGCTCCCGTTTTATGATTATCCGAACGACACTTGACACACCACACACCGGAGGCAGTACACTCTTTGCGAACGTGGCCCAGAAGGCCACACCGAAAGCACCTTGCTCGGCCAGTCCCCGGGGACGTCTTCTGTCGAGTAACGACCGACGCTTGGAGGGGTGCAAGAGCTGCTAACACTTGAGTCTGAGATGCCTTAGCTTGTTCTTGTAACCCAACCCCCAACTGCTTTATAGCCTCTACTACTAAAGCTTGAGGTCCAGTGGGCACCTGAGCCATCCTTTCTAATGCTTCCTCTATTGTCCAATTGGCACCAAGAGTGCTCAAAATATTACGAGTAGTAGTATTACAATTTTGTAAGGCACACTGTTTTAACAAGGCTCCTCGCATATGTTCAGGAACCCCAGCTCTCTCTGTAGCTGCAGCAGCCTTGTCTATGAATGCCCCAAACGTTTCGTCCCTGCCTTGTCTTATACCCATATAAACCGGAACGCCCCCCCGGTTCTTTCACTCGATCAATAGCTCTCCTTACTAGTTGCATTGCCTCTCTCAACTTATCTGGACCTATCATTGCTTGTGCTTCAGTGCGTAAAAACGGTCCAAGTCCCATAAGTTCCTCTACAGTCACTCCCTGCAACGGATCCCCAGGCTGTCTCTGAATTGCAATGGATTCATGCACTAAACTCTGCCAATGAGCATTAAACAACAACTGCTGATGCTGGGTAAATATCAATCGAATTATCCCTCGGCAGTCAGCAGGTAATAAAATTTGTGTACTCCAGATATAATCTAACATTTGTTTCGCTGGCTCACTATGGACTCCAAATTGACTGACCGTGGCGCGCAATTGGGACAATAATTTCCAATCCAAGGCTGAAATTGTCGCTTGCACACCGCCTCCCGGAATTGCTGGAATGTGACAGGACAGGCTAGCTGTGCAGCCACTTGCAATACCTCTCCATCCCCCCGCTCCAGCCCTTCCCGAGCTAGCGCAGCCCAAGCTTCTCTACATTCCTTTGCCATAGCCTCAGCCAGGTCCGCTTCCGCCCCTGGAGTTGGCTTCGACAGAAACGGATTAGTAGGGCTGCTTGATGTGTCCTTGGGAGCAAACTCGCTCTCGGGGGCTGAGGGTACAGAAGGAGGAGGTTTAAATCCATCAGTAGAAGGAGGAGGCGATGGAGGCAAGTATACGGTAGACACACTTGGGGGTAAGGGGGCATCTCGCGGCCAGTCAATCCCGTACGTCTTATTCTTTTCACGAGCAGCAGATGCCTGTTCAGCCGCCCTCTGTTCTGCCTGATATCGTAATAACTCATTATGTACAGCCCTCCATGGTTTTCCAAATTTCTTGGCTGACTTATCCCCATCAATTGCAGCCTCCCATAACCTATCACCCAATTTACGCCACTCAGATAATTCGTGAACAGTATGCGGGTTCTGAAAACAGCCCTGGGAGTGCCCATAAGCTAACAACCCAGGAAGATCCTTTTGTAAATCGATCTCCCTAATTTGTCTCTTTTGTAAGAGACATGTACATAAATCATATGCTGCTTGCCTCTGCATACCTGAATATCGTCAGCGCGCGCTGTTGCAGCTCTCCAAGGTCTCGGCAGCACGTTTCAGCCGGGTACGCCGATGCGAACGCCCGGGGCTCGACACAGTTTTCTTCGCTGTGTTTTAGCCGTCCTCGCTGCAAAGGACCTGACCACTCGTTGCTCCGTCGTGGATCACGTCGGGGTCACCATTTGTCGGAGACCAACGGGAGACAAGCACATCCGATGATGATCAACAAGTCTCAGTTTATTCAGAATTATCTTATGACTTATATAGCAGAGTTAATTAGCTCATACATATTGCAAAAGCCAAGCTCCTTATAGGTGGCTACAGTAGAAGGCATTGTTATCTATTAAATGGATACAGTAGAAGGCTATGCATCTTTTCCCAAGACACTAGTAGCAAGTCATGTACCTTTCCCAGGACACTAGTAGCAAGTCATGTACCTTTCCCAAGACACTAGTAGCAAGTCATGTACTTTTCTCAAGACACTGGTATCTACATTATTTTCTAGTTTCTAAACCAAGGTCCTGCATTCCGTGTCTAGCTACATTTAAGCAGGTCTTGTGATCTTGTTGTCATGCCCCTTGTCACATAGCCAGTATTCAATAATATCTTCCACATTTCCTCAGGTGAATGTGTGTGTGCTGGGCTAGCTGGCTGTTGCTGCACCCCTCCCAGGTGCTCCCTGCAGGGCCCCAGGCTGGCGGTGCTGCTCTGCAGAGCGAGTGGGCTGTGGGGCCCCAGGGCCACAGGGTGACTCCTGACTCAGCTCTGGCCCGTGCTGCTCAGGGCAGGAAGCAGACCCAGGCAGACATGGCTCAACATCCCTGATGCTGCTGGCACGTGTCTGTGCTCATGGATGGTGCTCAGAGTGACCCCAGGGTGTTTGCAGTGGCACACGATGTGTTCATGTGTGCACTAGCTCCAGCCTGTGGTGTTTTTTTGAGGGTGCATGAGTCACTCTCCAGTCCCCCTTCCCTGTGCTTCCTGAGTCCCCACTGCCTCTGCTGGGAATGCAGAGAAACTCTGGCTTCCCTATGCGTACCTGGACTTAGCATTTTACCTTTGGGTGACTGCATCATGGGCTGTCCCTCACTTTGTGAAGCTCTGCTCACTGCCCACCCCCAGGCACACGCTGTCTCTGGAGATCCCCTGAGCTCTCCTGGTGGCTCAGGTTCCGCTCCAGAAGGATGGGCATCTGTCATCAGCACTGTCACCTGTGCAACAGCCCCAAGCAGGCAGTTCACCATCTCCACTAGCACTGGTCACTGAGAAATGAGTTGTGAATCCAGCCATTGGTCCCTACCACATCACACTGGGACTCTGAGCTTGTCCCCTGGAGGCCATGGAGTACACAGGCAGAGCAGCGGGCCCTTTTCTGGTGCAATTGCTGGGGCATATTTTTGACTCCCTCTTCTGAAGAAAAGCCAGACTTGAGGCACATCTCTGAGGATATCCCCTTTTATTTTTACCTGGTCAGCCGGTACTCACAGGAACACCCACGGGAACACAACCCTACAACCACCGTGCAGAGAGAACTCTTGGGCTATATACATGCACGCTAGAGCACAGCAGGACAGTGGGGAAATGAGGAGACCAACCCCCAAAAGAGAAAGTCCTTCTGCTGTAGGTGGGCATGTCTCCAGAAAAGCTGCAGCCCTCACACAAAGGTTGTAGTGAGGAAATGGCTGCTGTGGCAATGGGAGAACGGTCCTGAGGAGCACAGGGTCTGTCCCCACAGGCTGCTCCCACTCTGCTTTGAGCATTGGAGCACAGTAGAGGGAAGGGACGAGGCCATGGTGAATCCTGGCCGCCACCCTCACAGGAGAGGGGTGCGAGATAACACCCTGATTGTGGCCAAGGGAGCTGAATTGCCCTAATGCACATGGGACACAAGGCCTCACCCTGTCTGTGCTCGTCTGAGCCTGACTCTGTTGCCATGGGCACCCTTGGTGGCAGTGCCAAAAGAGGGGCTGCAAAGGGAAACACTTACACTCCTTACACTGAGGGCATCCGAGGGAGCTCAGGCTAGCAGGTTCTGAAGTTCCCCCATCTCTGCTGATGAAGGGAGAAGCCTGGCTTCCTGCTTCAACAGGGTCTCTGGGTCAGACTTGGAAGAGCGCTTCCTAAGGATAAGTGCATTTTTTCTTTTGCAAGAGTGTAACAGAGAAAAGTGAGACAGGAAGAAATGAACAGCACTCATCTTTGATGCCAAATAGCCTTGGAGTGAGGAGTAGATGCACGTTGGACAGTTACTGGTGCTGGCATTGTAGCCAGTGAAGCAGTTTCCTGAGGGCATCCTTGGGCCCCTTGTTCCGCAAGCTGTAGCTGAGGAGGTTCACTGCTGGAGGCACCACCGCCTACAGAAGAGCCAGCACCAGATCCAGAGCTGGGGAGGAGGTGGAGGGGGGCTTCAGGTAGGCAAACACTGTAGTGCTGAGAGAAAGGGAGACCAGGGCCAGGTGCGGGAGGCACATGGAAAAGGCTTTGTGCTGGCCCTGCTCAGAGGGGATCCTCCGCACAGCAGTGGAGATCTGCATGTAGGACGGCACAGTGGAAACAAAGCACTCAAAGCCCAAACAAACACTAGCCGCAATAACCCCAGCTTCCCTGAGGGAGGATTCTGAGCAGGAGAGCCCGAGAAGCTGGGGAATTTCACAGAAGAACTGGCGCAGGACATTGCTTTGGCAGCTGCTGCCACTTTGACACAAGCTCTGCTGCCCAGGAGGGTCCCGTAGTACAGGGGTCTGCAGATGGCAGGGAAGTGGTTATGGGCCATGACAGTGAGAAGAGAACACTCTGGTGATAACAAGAACAGGAGCAGGAAGAGCTGGGCAGCACATCCTGAATAGGAAATAGGCCTGGTGTCCCCGAGGGAATTGGCCATGGATTTGGGGACAGTGATGGAGATGGAGTCAAGGTCAAGGAGGCAGAAGCTGAGGAGGAGGAAGTACCTGGGGGTCTGGAGGTGCTGGTCACAGGCTACAGCTGTGATGCTGAGGCGGTTGCCCAGGAGGGCAGGCAGGTAGATGCCCAGGAAGAGTGTGAAGTGCAAGAGCTGCAGCTCCCGTGTGTCTGCGAACGCCAGGAGGAGGAACTCGTTGAGGGAGCTGCTGTTGCCTAGATGTTCTCTCAGGGCACAGGGGGACTGCTGGAGAAGGAAGAGATGTTGACAAGTTAGGACAGACTTCTATGAATAAAACTTTCTCCTAACCGTCTCGCCTGATCCCAAAATATACACACCTCTCTGCATGTAAGAAAACTCCTGTTATTTCCCTTGGCATAACCTTGATTAAACTACTCCAAGCCTCAGTAGTGAAGCCTGCAGGCCTAAGCTTGAACTTTAACCAAACCTGTGGGCTACTGCTGACACAACAACTGCAGAAGCAGCCAGAATCAGCCCTCCAACATACAGAACACAATGGACAGAGGTCACGGTTAACCTTTGAGAAGATACAGAACACAACGGACAGAGGTCTCAGTTAACCTCCGGATAAGATAAGGCACTTTGAAGCAGGAACACAGCAACCGTCCTGGGATGTAGACACAATCCATTTACAAGGAAAGAGACCAGCAACTCAGGAAAGAAGACTGGAAGAGACTGTCACTGGCAGGCGGGGAAATAAGACTGGAAGGAGTATAATTAGCCCAGAATGTCTTTGTTCTGGGTCCCTCTTTGGAGGCACCCAGCTCCAGCTGAAACAAACGATCGTATAAGAGTCTGACTCTGACTTAGTGGTGAATGCCTGGGGACCTTTATACCAGTTTGGCGACCCAGATGGGACCGAGGCTTCTCTGTTTGGTGTGACTCTGTGGAGCAACCGCTGGCAGCATATGTGTGAGTTCACCTTATGGATTGCTCCTCAGGGTCGCACTGATCAGGGATACCAAATTTCCACTAAGTATTTTATTTGGGGCTCGAGTCCCTTGAAAAAGGAAAAAAAGCAGGTTATCTGGGGTTCAAGTTCCTTGAAAGGAGGGGGAAAAAAGAAGAAGAAAAAAGGGGTTGGGGGTTTGAAAAAGGGAAGAGGGAAAAAAAAGTGGGTTCAAGTCCCATAGTGTGCACACTGAAAGGGGTTGAGTGAAGGGGTTTGAGTTCTCCTCAAAAAAAAAAGCAAAAAAAAAAAAAGCAAGAAATTTGAATTTGAGTTCTACCCCACAGATAAAACACCTTCTGGGGAGACTTCCTGAGACTGGGTGAGTACTACATTTTCTATGTTCCTCTAAGCTTTTACAATTAGGTGGAGTGGGAGAGGAGAAGAAAGAAACAGAAAAAAAAAAAAGAGAAAGGAAAATAGGACCTGGATTAAGTGCCCCAAAGGGGACACCCTTGGCAGAAATTATTACTATTTGGAAACATATTGCAGGGATTGCAGGTATGTCATGGAGACAATGAATAATTTTGTGCCGGGAGGACTGGGCTTTTATTAGTCATGATGGCAATGCAGCCGAATGCTGGCCGGCAAGTGGTAGTTTTGATTCACAAGTATTAACTTTCTTACGGCACCAGCTTGAGGATCATTATCCTGGTCAACTGGATTACTGGTATGTGTGGGACAACTGGGCATATGAACGCCAGAAGGACAGCACAATCTGAACAATGGTGATGCATGCAGAAAGTAGCAGACAGTCAGTGCATGGTAGTAATGATAATGGCAATGGGAATGCTAAGAAGATTAGAAAGGTGAATGAGAATGGAAGTTATGAAGAATGTGAGGAAGGGAAAAATAATGATGAAGGAGGGGCTGCTTCCCGTTGTCTCCTGCCCTCCCATTACCAACTGCGAATGCTGAAATAATACAAGCCCCCTTATGGGCAGTCCCAAAAGCTGGTGCCCTGTGAGAGGGGGGAGCAGGAGTAGCCCAAGTGTTTACTGCTCGAGTTTATGGACCCTGGGGACAGCAGGATTTGATTCTGTGGGGGCAACAGACCCCTCGGTTGCGGGAGGATCCTGAGAAGGTCATTCGAATTGTGAAAGGCATCTTTCAGGCATATGAAATACGCCTACCTGGGGAGATTTACAGATGTTAGTAGACACTCTGTTTACACCCGATGAGAAACACGCGATTTTAGCTGCCAATCAACATTAGGCAGAACAGGGAGGGGATCCTGAGGCTCGTGCCCGCACTGGCCCACTATAGATCTTTGGTGGGATTATTGGAATGATGCGGATCACAGGCAGCTTAGACAGGCTCGGAGAGGATTGGAGGAAGCTATTAGGCTTGCAGGTGTTAGACCAGGGAATTGGTCAAGAGTAAGGGAATGTCAACAACAACCTACTGAACACCCATCCGCATATCTGTTGCGTTTGTTTAAGCAAATGTGACTGTATGGGGGTGGAGTGGACCCAGAAGCTGAGGCTCAGAGATGATTAGTTGTGTCTACTTTTGTTGATCAAGCTGCCCCAGATATAAAAAAGTCTTTTTCTAAACATGTGCCTGATTGGCCAGGAAAGACTGCAGATGAGATTGTCCGCTTGGCAACCTTTGTATATGACAGACGTGATGCTAAGAAATTAGAGGAGGAAAACCCTAAATTAAAAAAGGAAGAAGCCACAATTGTGGCTGCAGTCATGTGAGGAGCTATTTACTCCCTGTGAGTGCAGAACTGGGCTTTTTATAGGACCAGGTCATGGATCTTTTCCTGGACGGTGGACGGGTGGGATGGCAGCAGGACGAGGAGTCATGAGGGGAGGAAGGGGAATTCCATTGACTTCTGCACCTGGGTTAGGTTCTTGGGAGGGTTATTATTGTGGGAAGTGAGGACATATGCAGCGTGAGTGCCCAAGCTGTGCACGAATTCAGCCACAGTCAGGGGTGAATCCTCCTTCGGGAGAAAATCAAGATGTAGGCCGAACTGATGAATGACTAGTTGAGGAGGAATATCCTTGTGCTTGTATTCGATGTGTATGTATGTTTTTGGATGCAATCCCTTTGGCTAGTCAGGGCTGCATAACCAGGAAAGTGGCTGGAAAGCAAGTAACCTTTCTAGTGGCTACCGGGGCTACTTTATCTCTTTTGAATTATACAGATAAAGGGTTGTGTTCTGGGGAGGTCTGGAAAATATGGGGTGTGATGGGGGGAGGAGAAAAACCCCTGAGCAAACCATTACTGGCAGTTATAGATGCAAAAGCAATATGGAATCAATGTGTTTTGGTTGAAGAATCCCCTGTGTGTTTCTTAGGGCGGGCTTTGTTACCAGCACTTGCTGTAGAGACATGGGCAAGTGCCAGCGGTATGGATTTGGTAATTATGGGTGTTTCAGAAGTCGGTGCATCAGAAGTGCAAGTTCCGGTGGCAGATGTTCCTCTTGAACTAGGTGTTCAAGCACTCCTCCACTGCTGTGCCTGCTAAACTGTGGAGTGGGAAAGGAACAGGCGTGGGCTTGCTTTTATCTGCAGAGCCTGTATCCATAACAACTCTCCAAGGCCCCATCCAGCTGTAAAACAATATGCTATCTCGCATGAGGCAGAAAATTGTTCCAAAGCAGATGGATACCTATGTAGAACAGGGGATTCTGAAGCCCTGCATTTCTCCTTTCAATACACCCATTTTACCGGTACATAAACATCGCCTGGACAGTGATGGCGATCCTGAGTATCGATTTGTACAGGATGTACATGCTATTAATCACTATGTTGTCGGTTTTAACTCCAATTCCTGTATGGGCTAAGGGGTTTACAGTAATAGATTTAAGTTCTGCTTTCTTTAGTATACCTGCAGGAGAAGAGAGTCAACTTTTGTTTGCATTTACCTGGAAAGGACAACAACTGACCTGGACACGACTTGCACAAGGATTCACTGGCTCACCAGTGAATTTTTACTCGGTTGCTGCGGAAAGGTTTACATAACATTGTTTTATCCTGTGATTCCGTGTTAATACAGTATGTAGACGATTTATTGCTTGCTAGGAGAACAAAAAATGCTTGTACTTCACATACAATAATTTTGTGTACAGCCTTAGCTGAAAAGGGACATCATGCATCCCCACCTAAGCGCCAGTTCTGTCAAGAAAGAGTAAAATATTTAGGATTGATTCTAATGGAAGGAAAACGATCTCTCCATCCTGAACGCATTAAAGCAATTGAAGATCTACCTTGACCTGTGACGAAAAAGCAGATTAGAGGTTGTTTTTAGGGGCAGTAGGCTTCTGTAGACCATGGATTCCCGGGTTGGGGGACTTAGTAAACCCATTAGTGGGAGCAACTGAACAGGAAGCAGTAGAACCTATAAAGTGGACAGTCAGAGAGATTTGGCATTTAACAAAATTAAGGAGGCATTAGGTAAATCCCTGGCTTTAGGGCTCCCCCATTATAAAAAACCTTTCCAGCTGTACATTCATGAACAACAAGGGGTTGCCAGTGGAGTGCTGACTCAAATGCCAGGTCCTCAACCCAGAGCAGTCGCGTATTATGCAGTACAATTGTATGCTGTCCTTCTGGGGACTCCTGGATGTATGTGTGCGGGGGCTGCTGCAGGAATCATTGTTGGGAAATGTCGAACCATAGTTCTGGGACTATAGCAGATTGGTGTAAGTTGCAACATCCGTTGCAGTCATCTGTGATGGCATTAGGGAAAAGACAATGGCTAATATCAGACGTGTTACCTCGGTGGGAGGAGATGAATGAGCAAGACCCACCGATTAATAGTAGACCCTTTAGGGGTACGTCAAGGAAATACAAGGCCTTAGTTGCATTCAAGCCCAACTTTGGCTACAAACAGTAGCTGCATCCATAACAAGGGAAGGAGAGAATGGTATACTTCCCGCAGAAACCCGAAACTTGATATGGGAAACGAGTACCATATCTGAAGGGAAATATCCAGCTTGGTGGCAAATGCTTAATTTGCCATTCGATAAGGAGCAAAAAGTGATAACTGCTCTCGTTCTCACTATTCAAGAAGCACAGGTCTCTACAATCTAGCCTATTGTGCCTCTAGGCTGGATCCATGGGGATGTTGCATTACATCCTTTGGAAAACAGGGGATGGGCACAGCACATTCGTGATAAGTGGAACACTATAGATTTAGCCTCCTGGATGGGTTGGGATCAATTAGGATTTGTACGTGAAGGTAATGCCCTACAAACTCAAGGCATTTGTTTAGCCACGGAACACAGTGTTTGTCATGTTGGGGTGCAGACCCAAAGTGCAAATGAGAAGGTAACTTTGGTCTCTCCTGGGAAGGGTTGTCTATGTTTGTGGAGTCAGGGCAGCACTGTTATAATTGATGGTGCAATGTTGTATCACAATAATAGTTTAAATTTGTGCATGTGTAACTGTACAATGGTAAAGGGATGTGGCTACAATTATACAAGCCCCGTAACAACTCACCAGTTACTCCAGGGAAATTATTCATGGATTCATGAATTATCACCAGTACCGATTGGAATGCATCTCAGGTTAGTGAAGGAATTATTACACCATGAGCAGTTGCGGACGTTTCTCCAGAAGGTCAAAGAAACAGGGAAAAGTACCCTGATGACTGCAGAGCATGATACACAACAGAGTCAAGCGATACTTGAAAGAACCAAAAAAAAGTCACAGAGCATAAATGGTGGGAAACTTTAGGTGGTCTCCCACCACTTCTGGCTTGTATAATTGTTTGCTGCATGCTGTAGTGATTCTGTTCTGTCTGATCATTGTGTGCTTTGTGCTCCCCTTGGGATTGTATATAAAATTGTGAAGGCTGGCTGCTCGTCTTGAAAAATGGCTATATTACAAAGACAAACAGCCAGAAAAACAACGGGGGGATTTGTAAGAAAACTACTGTTAATTCCATTGGCCTAACCTTGATTAACTTAGCATCAGTGCCTAAAGTAGATGAAGCCTGCAGGCCTCAAGGCTGAACTGTCCTTGAACTCCAGAAACTTTGCGAAGGATGTGACCTTGCCAGTGCTGTAACTGCCAAACCAGTTAAAACTAGCTGACAAAGATACAAAACTAGCTCATGAGGCTACAAAGTAGACTGCAGGAGACAAGATGGGATGCACGTGGGTTGCGGTTGACCTTGGAGGAGATAAGGGCCTGGGATCCCTTATCTGGGAGACACAAGGACATGGCATCCATCCTCAGTTACACCAAAGCGGCATGGCTCCAGTGTGCACATCAGCAGATGACCGAGTGCTCAGCCCACAGCACTGCTCCTTGGGGTGGGTAACAATAGGCCCATTGACAGGTCGTTCTGTGGGGAATGGCTCCACAGCACCTAGATGTTTACAGTGTGGATCTGTGGTGTGGCTTCTCTTTTGCATGGCCTTGTCAATCATGGGCTGGTTAGAGGGTGTGCCCCTAGGCTTCAGCAACCCCACAGGTGGGGGCTCTGGCCCTAGTGCACTCAGGGTTCCTTCACTCTTGGGGAGCACCCCAGAGCAAACCTCTCTTCTAGCGGCTGCACCACCCGGAGTCCCACGCTTGCCTGGGTGGCACCTGTCAGGATCACAGATGTGATGGGATAGCTCACACCACTGGAACCCGGCAAGGATGGGATTTAGGCTCTTTCAGAAAACAAAACCAGAAGTCAAGAGGAACATGCCGTAGCTCAATTTGTTTCATCAAAAGTTGAAACTACAAACTGACAACAGCAAGATGGTGGTGAGGTGGCCAAGAGGTTACAGGGATGCACTGCTAATCTATTCTGCACCATGCACACAGCCTCCAACCCCACCCTCCTCAAAGACACTCCTGTTTCTGGCTCAAGACCAACCTGGAAGGAGTGTGTTGGGGCAGTGACAGTCCTGCAGTTCCTGTCCCTACAGGCAAGCCTTTTCAAGCTCCTTCTCTAAGCTGGCAGCAGCTTCCTCTCCACCCTGCTCTCATTTGAGTTCAGTCACAACAAAAGCCCAACTTCCCTGGAGGTACATCTCTGGGGAGTCAGCTCTGGGACAGCAGATCTGCTGGTGGCTGGGACATGCATGTCGCTGTGGGATGTCCTTTCTGGACCATGTGGGATGGCCAGAGAAGCTGGAGAAGAGCATGGAAGATGCGTGGGTGTCCTGTTGCCGCTGAGCTGAGCTGAGCTGTGCCATCTCCTTCCCTGATGGGAAGGACAGAAGAGGGAAGAGTGTGTGTCAGTGCTGGGTGGTCGTGTCCGTACATCTCGTTACTGAACGGGGGGAAGGGAGGGTGCAGTGGCATGGGGCAGTGAAAGAGGCTGGCTGAGCCCCCTGCTCCAGCACCTGGGTGGCGACATGAGAGCTATTCAGACATCTGCCTGATGTGCAGACAGCTCTGCCAGAGACTCCCCCATGGTAAGGTCAGTACTTCATCCGCCCCGAGCGCAACCTCGGGGGAGAGGACAGTGCTCTCAGTCCAGGCTGCACTCGAGTCTTGGCCTGACTTGTTGGCTGGAGACAGGCTGAGACTGGAGACAGAGTGGGATGTCCTGGGTCACGGTTGCAGCTGAGCTGCTGACGGGAGAGCAGGGTTCAGCAGCAGCAAGAGCTGGCAAGAGGGGCAAGAGGACCAAAACAACTTGAGGGGTTGCAGGAGCAGGCCTTCCCCTTCTGTGCAGGGACGGAGGGCTGCAAGGTGCTGCAGCTGGGCTGGCCAGGACAGTCTGGTGGGTGAGTCGCTAGGCCACTCTCCATCATCTTTGAAAGGTCCTGGAGATCAGGAGAGGTGCCTGAGGACTGGAAGAAAGCCAATGTCACGCCAGTCTTCAAAAAGGGCAAGAAGGAGGAGCCAGGAAACTACAGGCCTGTCAGCCTCACCTCCATCCCTGGAAAGGTGATGGAACAGCTCCTCTTGAAGGTCATCACTAAGCATCTGGAGGACAAGAAGGTGATCAGGAGTAGTCAGCATGGATTCACCAAAGGGAAATCATGCTGGACCAATCTGATAGCCTTCTATGACGGGATGACTGGCTGGGTAGATGAGGGCAGAGCAGTGGATGTTGTCTACCTGGACTTCAGCAAGGCTTTTGACACTGTCTCCCATCACATCCTCCTAGGTAAGCTCAGGAAGTGTGGGCTAGATGAGTGGACGGTGAGGTGGATTGAGAACTGGCTGGATGGCCGAGCTCAGAGGGTTGTGGTGAATGGCGCAGAGTCAAGTTGGAGGCCTGTGGCTAGTGGTGTCCCCCAGGGGTCAGTCCTGGGCCCAGTCTTGTTCAATATATTCATCAATGACCTGGATGAAGGGACAGAGTGCACCCTCAGCAAGTTTGCTGATGATACTAAACTGGGGGGAGAGGCTAACACACCAGAAGACTGTGCTGCCATTCAGAGGGACCTGGACAGGCTGGAGAGGTGGGCGGAGAGGAACCTCCTGAAGTTCAACAAAGGCAAGTGCAAGATCCTGCACCTAGGCAGGAATAATCCCATGCACCAGTACAGGCTGGGGACTGACCTGTTGGAAAGTAGCTCTGCAGAGAAGGACCTGGGAGTGCTGGTGGACAACAAGTTAAAGATGAGCCAGCAGTGTGGCCTTGTGGCCAAGAAGGCCAAGGGGATCCTGGGGTGCATTAGGCAGAGTGTTGCCAGCAGGTCGAGGGAGGTGATCCTGCCCCTCTCCTCAGCCCTGGGGAGGCCTCACCTGGAGTACTGTGTCCAGTTCTGGGCTCCCCAGTGCAAGAGAGACATGGCACTCCTGGAGAGAGTCCAGCGGAGGGCTACAAAGATGATTAGAGGGCTGGAGCACCTCTCCTAGGAAGAAAGACTGCAAGAGCTGGGCCTGTTCAGCCTGGAGAAGAGAAGATTGAGAGGGGATCTCATCAACGTGTACAAGTATCTGAAGGGGGAGTGTCAAGAGGATGAGGCCAGCCTCTTCTCCGTGGTGCCCAGCAACAGGACAAGAGGCAATGGGCACAAACTGAACCACAGGAAGTTCCATCTGAACCTGAGAAAAAACTTCTTGACTGTGAGGGTGACAGAGCATTGGAACAGGTTGCCCAGAGAGGTAGTGGAGTCTCCTTCGCTGGAGATATTCAAAAGCCGTCTGGATGTGATCCTGGGCAATATGCTCTAGGTGACCCTGCTTGAGCAGGGAGGTTGGACTAGATGATCTCCAGAGGTCCCTTCCAACCTAAACGATTCTGTGATTCTGTGATTCTGTGATTCTGAGTAGGTTTGGTAAGGGAAGTGGGGAGGACTGAGACATTTGTGCTGTGGGCTGGTACAGAGGGAACAGGGAACACAAAAGCAAAGTCTGTTTGCAGTGTTCAGCACCATGCTCAGCACACACTGAAACACAGGAAGTTCCACCTGAACAGAAGGCAAAAGTTCTGGACTGTGAGGGTGACTGAGCACTGGCACAGGTTGCCCAGAGAGGCTGTGGAGTCTCCCTCCTTGGAGAGATTCAAAAGCCGTCTGGGTGGGGTGCTGGGCTGCAAGCTTTAGGGGAGCCTACTAGAGGAGGTGAGGCTCTTGGAGGCCCCAGGTGGGGCTGGCCAGGGACATAAAGGCCTGTTAGTGCCCTCAGGGCCCTGACAAACTCTGCGGTCATCTGGATCACAGCAACTCCATAGGTCATCAGCAACCAGGCAGCTGGGCAGGCATTGTGATGTCCTCAAGGGCATCAGAACATTGCCCCAGCCAAGGTGACAGATTTGGGGGAGAGAAGAGGGAGGACAGGAGAGAGGACATGGCTGGTGCCTTGACGGTGAGGTCACTCCTGTCTCAGCATTGTGATAAGGCAGCAGCAGGCAGGCAGCAGGGCAGCTGTTGGGAGGTCACCCAAGGCATATGAGAGCAGACCCGGTCGGATCAAAGATCCCTGACCCCATCCTCCACCACTGCTGCTGGTCCTTCTCCTCCTAGAACCCTTTCCCTAAGCACAGAGGCCCAGAGACCTTTTGGGGAAGACTGAGGCAAGTGGCACACAGTAGCTCCGCCTCATTGCTTTGTTCTCATTAATTCAGCCACCCTATTCAGCAAGGTACCAGTATTTTCCAGTTCAGCCTACACACTTAGCAGAGGAAGCTCTTGTTGTCCTCGACGTCCCTCGCAAGTCTCAACTCCAGCTGAGCTTTGGCCTTCTTGACACCATCCCTACACACCTGGGGCTTGTTTCTGTATTCCTCTGCTGTAGCCTGTCCTTGCTTCCACCTCCTCTATGCTCCCTTTTTTGCACTGCAGTTCCATCATGAGTTCCCGGCTCAGCCAAGTCAGTCGCCTGATACCTCTGTTTGTTTGCCTGCATATCAAGGTGCAGCCTTCTTGTGCTTGGAGGGTGCCGTCCTTACACACCTGCCAGGTTTCTTAAGCTCCTTTGCCCTTCAGACCTGCTTCTACGGGACACCCCAATCAGTTCCCTGACAAGGGTGAAGTCTGCTCACATCAAGCCCACGCTCTGCACTCTGCTGCTCTCCTTCCTTGCTCCCCTCAGGCTCTTGAACTCCATTATTTCATGGGCGCTACAACCAAGGCAGCCACGCACTATCATGGCCACTCCCTACTGGTTTTCAGCTTCCATTGCTAGTCCTTGCGATCCACATTATTCCCTTCACACCCCCAAAAGCCAAGTGCTCAGTGCAACAAACCTGCACACGAGAGTTGAGGTCCCTTCCCATCTTGCAGCCAGGACTGGCAGCAGGAGAGGGAGGCCCTGGCTCCACCCCTTTCTGCCTCAGGAGGGCTACACCAGCTCTTCCCACCTCCCTGGAGTGTCCCCTTGTCACCAGGGGATGTGCTGCCAGGCAAGGGCTGACTCCACTCCTCTGACTGGCTCCTGCAAAGAGTAGGAGGGCCCTGAGACATCGTGACCACAGCTGCGGACAAATAGTTATGGCATGACCTTGGCAGAGAGCTGCCCTGGGAGCAGGCACTGACACTCAACCCCTGACTGCTGAGCTCTTGTTTTGGGGCCCCTCTGGACAGTCACATGCTGCAAATGGCAGAGTTCACACCAGGCCAAGGAAATAGCCACAGCCCCTTGGAGCTCTGGTTTAATGCACAGGAAGGCAATTCTGTGAGGGCCGGGATGGCTGGCACTCACTGGTACCTCTGCTGTTGGCTCGGCAGGCGGCTCTTCTCTCCAGAGCTAAGGAGCAAGAAAGGAAGAGGCTCAGTGGGATGCACAGGCAGAAAGGCAGAGAAACACTGCCGGCTATTTCAGGCCATATATTTGTGGGTGTGCTTCTGATGGCATTTCCATACTCACTGGGATGTGATACAGGCCCCTGGCTCCACCCAAAGTCCTTGGAGCAGTTGGTCAGCCTGAGGCTGAGCCTGGTGGGGCCAAGACTGGGCGGGAAACCCGTTTCTTGGCTTCAGCATTCAGCATTCAGCATTCAGCATTCTGGGAGAGGTTTGAAAAGGGGCAGACAAACATGCCTTTGTGTTCAGTTGCTCAAGACTTCCATGTCCCACACTGTCATCCTATTTGGAGTGCCCAACAGCTGCCCCTTGGAGGGAAGGCATGTCTGAGGCATCCACCTCCAAGGGAGTGCTGGGCATTTGCTGGGGGCTGCAGAGAGGTGCATGGGATCAAGGTCTAAGCCAGGTCAATCCCAAGTCACAACAACTCCTATTCAAACCAGTGGCTCTGGCACTGGGATTCTGACACCTCGGTGGGTCACTACCCCTGCACGCTCCCAGGCTTTGCCTGGAGCTGCTACACACTTACTCCGTCTGTTGTGCCCCCAGCCTCTCGGCTGCTCTTTTCTGCTCCTCGTCTATTCTCCTCGGGAGAATAAAACATTGATGGTCACGTCCTCATCTGGTGCCAGGCAGTACTGGAGGACATCCTGAAAAGAAGGCTTTTCTTCACGCAGCTTCCCAGCACTCTCCTCCTCTTTCCCAGCTGGGGCTAGGGATGAGCCCGACTGCACCCTTGACTGGGTTTCACTTCTCTGCTGAACCTGCAAGACAAGTCAAGGAAGGTTTTAGCCCCACTTCCAAGCACGCTCAGAGGCTCTCAACAGGCACCAAGAGAGCAGCCAGTGCCTGCAGGATCTCTGCTGTCACCAGACCCCTTGCTCTGGCCTGGCCTCAGGCACCCCATGAAGGCACGCTGCCACTGTAGCTACAGAACTGGCAGGGTCCCTGCAGCATACCCTAGCCATGTCACAGCCTGACCAGGTTTCACTGCTGCTTCCCACTGGCACTTCTCTCTCAAGCTGGGCTCTCTCAAGGCAACACAAACGAGGGAAGGGAATTGTGACTTGCAGAGCAGGACACCTGCCCTGCCTTCATCCCAGGCAAAGACTGGGGATGGGGGTTTAGCAGGGCTCATTCTTCCTACAGGGCACAATTGTCTCACAACTGCCTCCTCTACACTGCTTGACTTGAGCCATCCAGTCAGCAATCTTAAGCTAATATTTGCAATACGAAGCCTCAACTCCCTTAAGCAAACACAGCCCACAACTTCGCACAGGGGCTCTTTTCAACCCATGAAGTGACCTCAACATGCTCTCAAGGGGAAACTGATGTGTCACCAGGGCATCACTGCAATTCCCCATTGGCCCCCCCTCTCCCACCAGGAGCTCACTCCTCACATCATGAATGAGTGGAAGGCATTGCCATTGGTAGAGCAGAACTCCAAAACGAAATCCTCCTACCGGGCTCAGGGGCTCAGAGCACACAGTCCACTCAAATGAGGGGAAGGAATTGCTGTTGGCTCAGCAGGTGCTAGGAATGCAGCCCTGCTGTGGCATTCAGCACGTCACACCAAACAAGCCTGAGCACCCCTGCTGACCTCAGGTTGCACCATCAGCATCAGTGCTCATGGCCTCCCTTGCTGCTTCCCCAACACCCAACAGCCCAGCAATGGGCCTTTCATACCACTGGCACTTCTCTTGGACCACGGAGCCCATTCCTGGGCGTCCTTGGCCTCTTATGGATGCTTCTGCAAAAGAGCTCCAGAGGAAATACGGCGGTCTTCTTCAAACATGCGCCTCTGTCTTCAGTTGCCTTGCTTGCTTTTCAGCCAAACCCACAGGAAAGGAAAATCTTCCTGGGCGTTCAGATTTTAGGAAAGGCAGGACTCCCCTGCCTCGCTCTTCGGCAGCAACAAGGCACCTCCAACCTGGCTCCCTGAGGAACCTGCAAGGCTCCGCTGCCCTGGAGCAGAGGAAAGGCTTTTTCTGTCGGAAGGTTTACAAAGTACCTGGCTCCTCTCTGCCTCTTCCTTTTCTCCCTTGCCTTTCAGGCCTGCCCTTTCTTTCTTCTCTTTTGGCTTAGCTGAGGAGTCCCACAGATCTCTTTGCCCCTGCACAACAGACAGAAAGGCTGCGTGCTGCAGGGCCACAGAAAAGACACAGCAAGGAGCACTACTGCCATCTGTTTCTTTCCAGTGGCGGAAGGTAATTTCTCTCTCTCTCCAGCCCTTTGTCTCGAGCCTTTCTCTCAGCGCTCTTAGGCCCTAAAGCTAGTACTGGCCAGACAGAAAATCCCTGCTTTCTTCTGACCAGGGAGCTAAATAACCACTCAGAGAAACAGAAGGTGGCCACCTTCCATCCCTGAAAGGCTCAGCAGGTACATTTCCACGAGGAACAGGGCCAAAGAGGGGCTTTTGATGTGATTCCGGAGAAGGCAGTAGTGACCAACGCCTAGAGAAAATAGAGCATAGCCTGCGCCTTTTAAAGCAAGCCCCTGAAAAGGTCAATCCAAGGTCTAATGAACACTTAGGAAGGAGGCTTCTATACCCGCTGCCCATAGAACTGCACTTTTCCACAAGCCCAGATGGCACAAGGAGGACCTCAGTCACTATCACATACCTGTCCTGCCCTCTCCTGGCTTTTACTGAGAGGGCTCACAGCTGGGAATCTCACTTCAGCACTTTGCTTCCTCCTGCCTTTCTCCACCTTCCTTGAGGAGCTCCCTCGGATGGCTGGCAGCACGCTGAAAACACACATCACGGGGAGGTGGTGTGAGCACAGGGGCAGTTTGCTCCCCAGCCCGCACTCACAAGCTGGGCACCTGCCACTGCAGCACAAGGCAGTTCTGCGTTCAAATACATGTGTTCCCTTCCACAGAGGCAGAGATCACCCCTGGCTGAAACAGCCTGGGCTGCCCAACATGCCCACAGAAATGCTCAGGATGCCCACATCCAGGCTCTCTCTGGATGCAGCCAGGACTTGTGGTGCCACGTCATGTGCAAGGACAGGCTCCGAGAGACACCAGTACGTCCCTTCCTGGCAATTGCATTTATCACTGCTCAGTGGTCCAAAATACTCTGTGGTTGGGGATGGAAAATGTAGTAGTATGGGGACTCAGTGTCAAGAATGGAGCAAGTGATCAGGGGAGGAAAGCACGCCTGCCATTTACCCATCCCTGCCACTCTCTTGGGCCTGCCACAAGACAACTTTTCAGATGAACGAAAAGGCTTAAAGGGAACCAAATCATTAACAGACCCTCCTGCTCTGTATCCTGGGTGGCGGGAGAACTGCAGTTTCACTTTGCCTTGCAAAGCAACGTCCTTTCCATTCAAAGAAAGAGCTCCTCCATGTTTAATCCCTTCTGACTTAGTACTCAGTGGCCATTGCAAACAGCCCAGAGAGTGGCACAGAGCTCAGACAAACACCTCCTCTGTCTAAAAGCCACTCCAAGAGCGTTCAGTCTTTCCCTCACCCTTGGAAAATGTCTGTGCATCCCCAACATTCTTGTCACCAAGAAAGAAAGGCTGCTGCTTACTTACATCTAAAGGGCATGAGAAAAGGGCCCTGGTCTGCCAGAAGCTACGTTTGCACTGAGTTGCCAAAAAGCCCGTACTCTGGAGGCAGAGTCAGGAGAACCATGAAGCGAACCCGGGGGTCTCCCAAGAACTTGCTGTGTGCTGGCCATCCAGCAAGGGAGCAGAGGTCATTGTGGCATGTGGTCAAAGGCCTTCAGAGTTACCACCAACACTGTCTCCAAAGGAAACGTCTCACTCAAACAACAAGAGTACAGGGTCACCCTCAGCCCTTTCTCCAAGTGCCTCACCTGCCAGGAGGAGCTTTGCCCTTGCCTGTGTCTCCCTTTCCTTTGTCCATGTTGAGAGCAGGAATTCTGGGTGGAGGAGGCTGCTCTCTGAAGAGCAGGTGGTTGGCAGGGAGATTTCCTGCAAGCAGGAGGCAAGAAAACACTTCAGGACAGCACTGTGGACTCCTTCTGAGCAGGAATGAGATGCAAATTGGCTCAAGCCTGTGGTAAAACTGTGAGGCCTCCAGCTGATTCCTTTGAAGCTTTGTTTTCTGGGGGGTCTTAGGCCCTTGGGAGTGCTGGCTCCTGTCCAACTTTCCGCTTGTACTGTGCAACAGCATTTTTTCTTTTGGGCTATTCATTTCCTCATGCTCTGTCCCAGTCACATGATGCAAAAGGGGACTTGCTGGGATGCGCCAGTGACCAGAGTCCCTTGAGAGGTAATCATTGCACACGAGGGAACAGAACCTTGCATCTGCCCACTCCTCTCATACTGCCTACAAGTCCTCTGTTGACAGAGTCAACCCAAAGGCATTGTTTTGGGGATGATGATGAGAAATTAAGAAAGAAAGGTTACTCCTTGCTTTGAAAATGAAAGGAAGCCTTGGCACAGGCTCCTAGACTTGTTACCATCTACTCGGGGTGACTTTTCCCATCAGATGAAAACACATTGGTTCCCTGAGATGGGCCAGCTGTTCTCAGGACCCCCATGGAAATGGGGGCAAGTTTAACTCGGAGGTAGCCACTGCAGGTAGGAGTGCTGGGCTGCCCCAAGGTCTTGTTCCCTCCAGAGATTGCCCATATTGGGACAGCAGTGTCACCTCTAGTGCCTCATGCTACCTGAGGCCACCTGGGCACTGCCACCTGGGCTCCTACGCCCTACCAAGGAGCACAGGAGGAGGAGAAGGCACAAAGCCCTGCCACGAATCAGCTCTTCCCTTGCTTGCCCCTGGAGTCAACTACCTTGCTTGCCCCTGGAGTCAACTTTTCTCCTCTCCTCTTCCCATGTGGGCTTCACAGGTGCCACGGGCTTCACGCGGGGTTTTCTAACTACACTCGCAAGCTTGTACCTGGACACAGGAAAAACACAGCAGCGGGAAGGGAGGGCAGCCCGCTTCCTTTGCACCTTGGGCAAAGAATGGGGACACAGTGGCACTGCGGAGCTACTGTGAAGTCCATCCTTTTCCAAAGCAGAAGATGCAGAATATGCCACATCCTGGAGGACTCCATCAGCAAGCTGAGTAACATCAGGAAGTCTTCCAGTGCCTGCAGGGGCATCAGCTTCCCCATCCTCCCTGGCAGAAAGCTCATTTTCACCTCCCTCCCCTGTGCTGCCATGGCAGACCATCTGCCATCTCCTGTGGCAGCCAGGGGCTCACAAGCAAACATACTCACTCTGGAAAGACAATGGCACGGCCACAAACGGTGAGAGAAGCAGCAGTTTTGGTGCCCGACAGGACTGAATCCCTCAGCTCTGGCATCTGCAAGGTGAGAGACACAGGGGAGATGATGCCAAGAAAACGAGGTCAGTGCTCACAAGGGCAGCACACTTTCCCATGGCTCAGAGAAGAACCTGCCTCTCAGAAATGCTGAAACAAAGCACTCGCTTCCTTACAGCAGCCCCTCAGTGCTACAGCAAAGCAACTGGAGGGAAATAAATGAGAAAGGGCAAGCACACGGTCAGGCTTTTTGCAAGGCTGACAATCCAGAGACTCAGCCCAGGGACCAGGTCTTGCCTCATGCCGAAGGCCATGGAGGCAAGCACAGGGGAAGGCATTTCACTAGCCAGGCTTCCTGGCTGCTGCGGTTTCCCTGCTGGCTTCAGTTGGAGCCTCCTGAGCTGAGAACAAAGGCGTCACACGTGCCGTTAACCCCACAGTCTCTCCTAGCATTCAAATGGCTGCCTCTGCACCCTGGAGGAATAGAGACACTCAGCCCTTCCTTTCCCTTTGCACAGCGGGGGACAACTGTGAGGGCCAAGCCTCTGGTGGGTGTTCAAGGAGCAGCTGAGGGCCCTGCTCTGGGACCCACTGCAACAGAGGCTGGAGAACAGCCTTGGCCCAGAGAACAGCCTCAAAGGACACCACGGACTAAGACAGAAGGAAGAGACAGAGCTGGGAAGCAGGGCTCGGCTACAGCACTGAACCATGGCTTTCTGGAAGGAGACAAATCTAAGGGGAAAACACACCACAGACCTGCCCTTTTCTTTGAATTTGTCCCTCACCACATTGGAATGGGATCCTGGGCAGGAAGGAGCTTTGCTTTGACCCAGGACAGAAATCCCCAAGGTCTTCTATGTCACCGAGTCCTCTGAATGCCAGAGAAGAACAGTGCAGGGAGCTGGCATTACTCTAGGCCACGACTATCCACCCGCCCAGAAAGGTCGTGGCAGGCCATCAGAAATCCACTCACTCGTCCTTTGCTAGGATTCCCAAAAGATTAGAAGCAGCAGTGGAGAAAGGGAAACCTTACCCGCAGGTAAGAGCTGCTGTCAGCTCTCCAGTCCCATTTAGCCTTTGCAGAAAGTCTCTGTAAAACCTCATTTTCACCTCTTTTCCTTGAATGACAAGCAGGCCAATGTCCTTCCACACAAAGGCAACATTCTTCCCGCTCTTGAGGCAGCGAGAGAAAAGACACGTGCTCTCTTCTATGCAAGACTCCACTGGTTTCCGAGGAACAGAGACGTGCGAGGCTATGCGAGCATACTTCAGGGGCTCAGCTTGCTTATGACCTAGGAAGCAACACAGCAAGAACACAGTGCCTAACAAAGCAGTTCAGCAGGCTACAACGGAGCATTGGCAGCTTTGAGGTCTTCCCGCAAGACACTGCTACAGAGCTGTCTTCTTTAACCCTGCTGGTAAAGCTCATGTGGGAAGCTGATGCCATCCCTCCCGAGGAGAAGTTCAAAGCACTCTGCAACCGGATGTGCCAAGAGTACAGCAATGCTTTCTTCCCTACACAGGGAGAAAGAAAGGGCCCTAGCCATCTCCTATGAACAAGAGACATGATGGCAGAACAAGGAGAGGAGAAAGGAGGCCACTTCCCATGATGGGGGAGTGGGTGCCACCACGGTACTTGTGCCCGCACTCAGTGCCTTCCAGGTTGGGAGAGATTTAGCTGTGCCATGTCACAGGGATTCAAGGAAGAAGGAAAACCCACGTACTGCGTCGCTCCTCTTTAGATCCTTCCAGTCACCCGCAGCACCCTCAGCAGTGCACAGCAAACATCCCTGCTTTTGGGGTCAGAGGGCTCCTGCTGCCCCACAGGCATCCCCAATGTCCACTACAGCGGCAGTGCTGCTACCACTGACCAGCAATCACAGAACAGCTGCCCTCTCACAGCTTTGCATACACACTATTGTTCCCATCTCCGCTTCAGGGCTCTCTACAGCTGCCTGTGACCTAATTCTAAGGAGCGGGAGAATGGAAGAGCCACCATGAATACCAGTATTTGCCTTTACAAGCTCCAGGGTGGCATAAACATGAACCAACGGTGTTAACTAAATCTGACGAGAAGCAGCAGCCCCAATACATGTGGCATGTAGCCAGCTGTTAAAGCAAGTCATGCGGAGAGCAAGTGTAATTGTACTCTGCATTAGGATGTCAGGAGTAGTCCAAAAAAAAAATCTGAAGCTGTTCTCAGGGCCTGGTGAAGGAATTCCAGATTTCTAACAGTCACTGCTGAACAGCACTTATGCACACCCCAAAGCTGTCCCAAGGGGAAGCCAAAGTTTCAGCCTGTCTTCTTTACCAGGAGCATAGGCGTTATCATCGGAGAGGCCCTGGACCTCCGCAATATTCTTTGACAGATGGAACAGGGGTCTGCGCACAGTCAGAAGACCACGCTTCCCACCACCAACATGTTGTTGATGTAACAACATCAAAGGTCCCAAGGCGAATAATTCGGACTCCCTGAAAACAAGAAGGAAGAGAAGAATGAGGAGGCTCTTAGGTGGACAGGCTGGTGACTTGTCAGGGCATGGGGATGGTGCTCGGTGCCTTTCCCTACTCCTGGAAAGCTTTGGAGAAGCCTTGCAGAAGGTCTTGTGAAGACCTTTCCGGAGGTTTTCACCCCCCTCCTCTTCACCCTCTCAAAAATACAAGTAAAAGCAGAGAAGTCATCCCTTTAATACATAAGACCCAGAAGAAGGGCTTCCTGGCGAGGCCCAGGAGGGCAGACCCACCTGGTTCAGCATCAGCTGCCGTACAATGTAGTCAGACACACCTTCCCAGACAGCAAGGGTCTCTGGAAAAGAAGGGAAAGACACGTCATGCTCTGGGTGAGCCAGCTCACAACCATTCAGCACATGCCTAACCAAGGAGAGGCAGAGGGCAGGCATCATCAAACAGCACCCCCTCCCCAAACTAACCCCATTCCTCACAGGGGCCATCAGGCTAGAACCTGTCCTGTGACCCCAGCCGAGGTCTGGACCTGAAACAGAGCCATTAGGGCATGGAGATCATGCTACCGGACATCCACAGTGTGTCTCCCAGATCAATGCTTGCTCTGCCAGGCTGGAGGTACAAGGAGAGCCAGTGGGAAGGACTCGAGGCAGTGGCTGGGCTCCTGGACAGAAAGCCCCACTGAGCTGAGGAAAAGTGCAAGGGTTCATTTCAAGCACGGCAGTTTCCTGCAGCCTCTCCAGAGCCCAGCAGGAGCTGCAGGACCCCTCAGCCTTCTTCACACAGCTCTCCTTTCCTGACAAATGCAGCTCTCAAGCGGTGAGCCCCTCCCTAGGGATATTGGCAATGGATTTCCACCCCAGCGAGAGGATGCTGCTGTGCCCGTGGGAGTCCGGGGGCTCAGGGCATCCCCTGGAGGCTCCCCTGTGGGGCCAGCTTCCCCATATGGCATCCCTGCACACGCAGGCTCTGCACGGCCACCCAAGCAGCTCCACCTCCTTCCCACACCAGGATCTCAGGTGGGTGATCCCCACTGTGAGGCCAGCAGCGACCCTCGGGGCAGGGACTTCTGCCTGGGGTGCCCCAGGACAGCAGGGGCAGCATCAGGGCCAGGAGCCAGAAGTCCTGGTGGCCACACTGGCATCTGAGCCAAAAGGCACCATCAGTCAGACCATCAGACCATCCAGCTTCCCCCTGGCCCCAGGGTTTCCACAGCCATGTTCAGAGTTAATGAGCTCTGCGACAGCTCCTGGGAATGAGCTCCTGAAGTCTTTACCCTGGGTGGGAGTGTTGGCACCCTCCGCCCACGCCGTGTCCCGTGGCCGGCGTCCCAGAGCTCCATCTTTGTCCTCCTCGCCCTGCGTCAACCTCACAGTAGGAGGTGACAAGAAAACAGCTCCTCTCCTCCTCCTTCTCCTCCACACTTCACCACAGCCCCACGCTGCCTTGGCCTCCCCGCCGCTGAGGCTCAGCGGCTCCTGGCAGCAGAGCGGTGCCGAGAGCAGCCCCAGCGTCTGGGTTCCCTCGGGCTCACCGGGTCATTCCCCTAGGCAGAGAGGGGCTGCGTGGGGCAGGGCTGCTCACAGCTCCCGCTCACCCCCAGAATGCTTCCCCAGAGGATTCTCAGGAGGAAGCTCAAGGCAGGGACAACACCAAAGGCAAGGAGCTTCCCTGAGTCTCTGCTTTCAGCTCCCTGCTGTTGGGCTGGGGGCAAGGGAAAAGGAGCTGCCAAGCCTGGGCAAGAGCCAGAGACTCCCAAGGCCACGCAGAGACCAGCAGGTCTGCGAGGAAGCTCAGGAAGTGCCTTCCTGCACTCTCTGCCCACGCACAGCACCAGCAGCACCTCTGCTGGCCCCATCCGGCTCTCTCCCAGCTGCTCCACAGCACCTGCCAACATACAGATAGCCTTTGACGCTGCCCCACGGCCGGGGGGGTGTCCGTGGGGCAAAGCCAAGTGCATGGGGGGGGTCTGCGATGGGGGCTGGGAGCCAACGCTCCCCTAGGTAGACGTCACCTGCAGACACTCGACTGTCTCTGTGGAGGGGTCCTGAGGGGCTGCGAGCGCCCTCCAGCCGGGCACAGCCCTCACCACGGGGATGGCGCTGAGGAACGGCCACTGCTGCGGGAGGGGCTGCCAGGAGAAGGGGCGCAAATGCTGGGGGCTCCCGCGGGCCAGAGATGGCCCAGGCCAGGCCAAGCCTTCCTCAGAAGCTGCTGGCATCACAGAGGAGAGTCTGGCCCCATCCTCTTGACACCCTCCCTTCACATACTTGAACACGTTGATCACAACCCTTCTCAGTCTTCTCTCCTCCAGCCTCTACAGGCCCAGCTCTCGCAGCCTTTCTTCACAGGAGACATGCTCCAGGCAGCCCCTCATCCTCTTTGTAGCCCTCCGCTGGACTCTCTCCAGGAGTGCCATGTCTCTCTTGTCCTGCGGAGCCCAGAATTGGACACAGTACTCCAGGTGAGGCCTCACCAGGGCTGAGGAGAGGGCGAGGATCACCTCCCTCCACCTGCTGGCAACGCTCTCCCTAATGCACCCACCCCAGGATCCCATTGGCCTTCTTGGCCACAAGGGCACACTGCTGCCTCATGCTTCACTTGGTGTCCACCAGCACTCCCAGCTCCTTCTCTCCAGAGATCCTTTCCAGCAGGTCACCCCCCAACCTGTCCTGGGCCATGGAGTTCGTCCTCCCTAGGTGCAGGACCCTGCACTTGCCCTTGTTGAACTTCAGGAGAGTCCTCTCCACCCAGCTCTCCAACCTGTCCATGCCCCTCTGAATGGCAGCACAGCCTTCTGCTGTGTCACCACTAGCTACAGGCCTCCCACTAGACTCTGCACCACTGACCACAACCCTCGGAGCTCGGCCATCCAGCCAGTTCTCAACCCACCTCCCTGGCCACTTGGCCAACCCACACTCCCTGAGTTTACCTAGGAGGAAGGGATGCGAGGCAGTGTCCAAGGCCTTGCTGAAGTCCAGGCAGACAACACCCACTGCTCTGCCCTCATCTCCCCAGCCAGTCATCCCCTCCGAGAAGGCCGTCAGGTTGGTCCAGCATGAGGTCCCTTTGGTGAGTCCACGCTGACTACTCCTGACCACCTCCTTGTCCCCCTCCACGCCAGCGCCCATGCTCTGCCATGGCCCCGCCCCTCCCCTCTCTGCCCCCCCACCCCTCCTCGCCCCCCCCCACACTGCGCACGCGCACTGCCGCCCCCTGCCTGTCCCTCCTGCAGGTCCCGCCCCGGGAGGCCCCGCCCCCTCCGGAGCGAATGGGGGAGCGCGGGGTGGGCGGGGCGGGGGCGCTGGAGGCGTCACTTCCGGCGCGGGGGCGGGGCTGTGTGGGCGTGGCCGCCGGCCCTGGTGCCGCTGTGGAGGCCGGGGAGAAGCAGCGGAGCCAAAATGGTTGTTGCCGGCTGCTGCGCCGGGAGCCCCGAGCGCCGCCGCCGCCGCCTGTGGTGCGCTGGCGGTGCGGGAGCCGGCGGGGTCCCGGGGGCTGGGGCGGAGCGGGGAGCGCGGGGGCCCCGCTCTGGCCGGCGGCCCCGGGGCGGCGGGAGTTGTCCTCCGGGGGAGCCTGCGCGGGAGAGGGAGACGCTGCGGCCGGGAGCTGCTGCCGGCTGCCGTGGCCAGGGACGGGCAGGAAAGAGGGCTGTGCAAAGGGCAGGGCCTGAGCGCCTGCCTGCCTGTGCAGGGCTCTAGCGCCTGTTGGACAGTCTCCTTGTTGCGCTGCCCTTGCTAAGGAGGAAAGTCAAAGGTGGGGCACAAACGGGCTCTGCCCTCGCTAGACCGAGGAGAGGGATGCGAGCACCCCCTGGCGTGGAGAGCGTTTTCAGGAGGTTCTCCGGCCGGAGCCCGGGTTTCCTCTTGGTTTCCAATATTCCTCAGCACCAGTGTCCTTGTTCCTTTCTCCCAGGCCCTTGGTTAAACCTCCGGTGTAAAGACCGAGCGTAACCCTCTCCGGGAGGTGTGCATTGCTGTGGGGGGAGCTAAGCATAGATGGATTTTTCCTTGCTTCTGCCTTGCGTCCATGCATGTTCGCGGGCTCTGGCTGCTGTAGAAAGTCCAGTTTTCCCCTTTCCTTCCCCAAATTGTGAAGAGAAAATGGATCTTCCTGTGTCATCAAGGTACTTCTCATCCCTCAAGCGTTTGACAAAGGGCTGAACGAGGCTCTCACGGACGGTGAGCGCTCTCCAAAAACTGGAGCAGGGCGTGCTTCTGTTCAAGAGCGGGTGTTGTTCCCACAGCCAGGTACTGAAACTCTATTTCTCCCTGCAGGTCACCTGGAGGCGGTTGAATTGTACTTAGCCTCTGCTGGACGGCTGATGCTGGCAAGCAGTGCCTGGAGGCAGCTCGACTGAAACTTGTGTTGTGCTAAAGGTTCAACTGGAGGACACAGCAATGTGTTGCCTGCTTGAGTTTGGCCTTCTGAAAAAAACAGAATACGCAGAATGAGAAGATGTTTTTATGGGAGAAGATTTTTTGTCCAGGGGTGATAGTACAGGCTGGCTTTGGGAGCAAAAGCGTGGAGAAGAAGGGATTTTTGGTGAAGAAAGCCTGACGAAGCCTTCCAGTGTTTCCTTGTCGTTTTGAAAGCAGCTAGAAGAGACCTGAGAAAGCGCTTTCAGTCTGTGCTGCTGTAGCAGAACTCTTTGCAAGACTCCAGCTTTGTTTCAGCTGGCAAAATGTTTCAGCTGACTGTTGCCTTCTGCCTAGTGCGGAAGTGTGCAGCTGAGACTTGTGGAAAGACCTGGTTCCTGAGCCCTGCTTTAGCAGCAGGTGATTAAAGTGGGAGGCTGTGAGTTGCTTTTCTGTCTTTTATTGTGTGTGCTACGTGGACTTTTCTTTTCCTGGAGCTTGCAGTAGGGAGTGAGGTACATGTTTGCTTCTGAGGGTAGATGGCTTAGTACTCTTTAGGCTGTTGCTTTCCTTGAGGAGGAGGCAAGCTTGGCGTCTAGGTGGGGGTACTTTCTTGCCAGTAAAGCCCCCAGCCGTTGGGTGCTAGAAGGGAGTGTTACTGGAAGGCATGTGAGAAAGAGGCCAGAGATGGTGTGGTGGGCGAAGTAGCTGTGTGTGAGCGGTGTGTTGCCCGGGCGAGGTGTGGGGGGTGTTGCTGAGCTGCTGCAGCGGTGGCAGTAGCTGCGCTGGAGGGATCTTCCTGTGTTTCTGTCGGAGGTGATGGGTGAGGTGCTTGGAGGGGAGGACTTTGGGACGCGAAAGGTAACGTTGGGAGTGTGGGCCCTGTGCAGGGAAGTCAGTGTCTGAGAGGCTGCTCTGTGGCTGCCCAAGGCTGTTCTGCCTGTTCTTTCCTCAGCATCGAGCCACGTGTGGAGGAGCCTGGCCAGCCTTGAGCAAGGAAGAGAAAACCCAGAGTTCCACCTTATTCAGGTAATGAATAAGGCGCACCTTATTGTTCTGAGGTGTCACGTACCTTGGAAAACTCTGGTTCTTCTACTGAAGCGTTGTTACTGAAGTTGTGAGGGTTTTCATGCATTCTTTTCTCTTTGGGAGTGTCTGTGTGTCCAGGGGCCTGAGGAGGTATGGTGGGGGCTAGCCCCAGGCAGGACAGTATGTGTGCTGAGTGAATAGGCACTATTTCTCCTGCCAGCAGTAGAGATGCCCAAGTCAGTAGACTCCAGGCATTGTTTTCTGGTTGTGTGCCTCTACCCATGGGCAGCAGCGAGAGCATTTCAGCTGGCAGGCTCAAATCTTTTGGTCGAGGAAGTCTAAATCAGCCAGAGCATTTCTGCTATGTTATGCAGAGAACTGACTTTATCCCCACACAAAGGGGGCCAGAGGGTGACCTTTGTGTTCGATAAGTAGCCATAGGCATTAGCTAGACGTGTCACTTGAATTTGGATTTCAGTTCATTGCTGCATCACTCTGCTAAATCAAAAGTCCCGTGTAACATCAAATGTCTTCAAAATAAGCTTTTCTCTTCAACATGACACTCTCCGTATGTGTGGAATATCTGAAAGAACCTGGTCAGTGAGTACTGGACTCTGACGTAAAGGAGCAGCAAGACTCAGGGCACTGCCTGCAGGCGCCAGGATGAGATGAGCGACTCCAAAGTGAAAGACAGTTGGGAATCAGAGGACATCTGAGAGCTGCCAGTGGGGAGGAATCTTGAGAGCCCTTGACACAGTCGGTCTGTGGCTGCAGGGCACTGCTGCGCTGGTTCCCGGAGGGTTCTTCTAAAGGCAGCACCTTGCACAGCTGAGAGGGGCTGTCAGGGTGGCTCTCGGAGCTTCTCCTGTGTGGAGCAGGAGGTGCTTTAGATCAGGGATGCCCAGCCACACCGTCTCAGGGACAGGGCACGACGGTTACCTTCTGCCGGGGATGGTGCAGGGGTGTGAAGCCAGGGAGTGCGCCCAGGTCTGCACGGGCTGTAATTCAGAGCAGTGTGCCTGCATGCCAGGGGGCTGTGTGCATCAGGACCATGCCTTGCAGGTGGGCAAGGAGCCCTCAGGCTCTTGCCACGCTGTGGGAGAGGCGCTAGCCTCTCAGAGGACTGGGAGGAGGAGGCACAGATCCCTTGCAAAGTGAAGGTGCTGCTGACATGTGCCTGGGGCCAGGGCCATGGAACCTGCTAGGCCCTCTCCCAGCTGCTGGGAAGGCACTACAGAAGCAGACAAATCCCAGGGAAAAAACCTTCCGCATGTTCCTGGGAGTCAATGGAAGGGTCACTTCTGTTTGAGAACATGAGAGGGCAGCAGCAGGGAGGTGGCTGGGGTTTGTGCTTGTGAGAGGACTTCTGCCTGAGTAGCGGACAGGCCAGCAGCAGGAGCAGCATCAGCTAAGCCGCTGTGAGGTCCCTTCAGTCTGAGCAGCTGATCAGCAGGGAGAGGGCTGGGAAATTGCTTGTGGGGACACTTCTGTCTCTGTAGATGAGAGGCCAGAAATGCGCTGGCCTTGCAGGGCTGTTCCCTGCTGGGCTGGGGCACTCCGGGGAGGCCTGAGCCGCTCCCAGGTGGTGCTGGGCAGGGGGCTTGTGTGGGCTCCCACTGCCATGGATCCAGCAGGCTGCCTGGAGTCCACTGAGTAGACTCAGCACTGAGTTCACGCAAGCAGGGGTTTGGTTGGTTTGGTTGGGATTGTCTTTCCACACTGAAATAGAGACTGCTGTTACACTTAAAAACAAGATTTATCAGCTCGTTCCGATGAACCGCACACCACACGCAGCCGTGACAACACAGCTCATGCAGTTGGGTGGTGACTCTGTTCACTTGTGTGGGGACAAGTGCTCTGTCATTCTATATATATATATATATATATATATAAATATATAAATATATAATATATATATAGATATGTATATACACACATACACATGTATATATATGTTTGTACATAGACATATATAGACACTATATGTATGGTGTCTAGGAACTACAGAAGGCATTCCTGATGATCAGCTGTTTTTATTCTTAGGAGAATAGGGCTTTTCACCATTGCAGAAATAGCCTCAGGCAAGTCAGGGGATTCAGGGGTGCTTTGTGCAGACTGTTTGTAGAGTCTCCTTAGTTGGGTGGTAGGATGGAGTTTTAAGCAAATAGCGTGTTGCCATTAAATCGAAAAATGCAAGATAAGGCATTCCAGCCCTAATTTAGAAGCTGTACTAGTGCAAGTGAGGCATGTGGACTATTCAGGGGAGTGAACTCATCTCTCTTGTCTTTCCGACAGGATAAACCATATCATAACAGAGGATGCACTGCATAGTGATGAAGAATCACCTTCAGGGTTTGAAGATGAGTTATCTCATCAGATGCCCGGTAGACGAAACAGGTAAATGTCTGGGTCCTTTGGATTCCAACTCTTGAGAGTGCTGGGTCTTTGTAAACAGTCCTTGCTGTTGTCAGCGTGAGGAGATGTAGAGGAGGGAGTAAAGACAAGTTTGTCAGGGAGGGAGGGTTATCTCAATACATGCACGAAGTAAGCGCAAAGATAAATCTAGGTACAGGAAAGTACATTGCTATTGTGGATCAAATGGAAGGACCCAGCTGCCTTTTCCTGCACATAAAAGATCCACAGACTATTGGGAGCCGTTGATTTAATCCAGGGTATTGCTTCAGTAACTCAAGCCCAAAGAAATGTTGTCTATCCTTTTAGATAAAAAACCTATACAGATTTGTGTAGCCCTCTTTGCCCTTCCCACTTCCAGCATTGTTAAAACAGCAGTGAATTATGTAGTGGGAATAACATTGCACAATTGCATGTGTTTCGATCCCCCCCCTTTTTTCCCTAAAAAGGCTACTCTGCTCCCGGCATCACGAAAATGAGTGTCTGGGTGGTGAAGAAATCCCGGCGGGTGCGTGCTGAGGGAGAAAGTTGTACTTCTCCCCCGGATCAGTCACCTGAGCCCTAGTCCCTGCATGCATTTGGCTGGCCAGTGGCCATGCGTTATGTGAGAACCATCACTTGCCTAGACAACATAGTGGGGAACCAGCGGACATGGTGGGGCTTGGCAGGATTGCTTAGGGGAGGTGTGGTACGAGTCAGCCAGAAAATGGGCTGTGGTAGTCTTCCTGATCCCAGAAGAGCTTATGACCTGCTGGAGGATGGAGACTATTAACAACAACAAAAGTGGCGGGGAAGGGGGAAAGAGAAGAAGAAAAGATTAACATCTCTGTCTTCCTTGCTAACTTTATTTGTAAACCTCTTTTTTTGCAATTGCTGTTGTTGAAATGCTGGTTGCCAGCCAGCATGGTCCAGGGCAGGGCTCTAAACAGCTGGAGAGCCAGGCTACAGGCCAAGGTCTCCTTTGGAGCCTGCAGCGAGACGTGCTTGGGAAAAGTTGGCAGTTCATACCCTGGGCCTGTCAGGTCTGCTTGTTAACACCACATCCCCACCACCTGTCGGGGCTCTGCTTGGGCCTTTGGAGGAGCTTGTTGGAAGTTGTGGAGGCTTTGTGGGGACCCCCGAGGAACTAGACAGTGCTTGCTGCTAGCAGGAAAGGAGAGCTAGGCAAGGACAACTGCAGGAGGCCTTAACTTCTCCTGGGAAGTTGTAGCTAGGTGTGGCTGCTGCTAACGAGCAGCACCTGGGTTGCCCCTGAGGAGAGGGAGTTGGGGCTTTTGATCCAGGTGGCACCACCTTGATTGGGTGGGTCAAGCACCCTGTGAGTCACTGCTAGGCAGAGGCCTCTAGAAGAGCCAGGCCTAGAGCACAGTGAACAGAGGCAGCAGTTTGTGCAGGAGGTGCTTTCCATTTCTGGTAGTGGTGTGTGCTTCCTCAGGTGTGGTCATGACATGCTGCAGAGCACCTTCCCCAGTGGCTGCTGGAGGTGCTGCATCACCTGTGTCTGAAGCTTCATCCCAGACAGACCCTCTGAGAGCAGATGCAGCTGTAGAGGTGTCAGGCTGCAGGGAGTGCCTAGGGCCTCTCTGTGAGGCCTGGGCTGACAGTCAGCTCTCCTGCAGAAGGTGTGCTGTGGCTGATCAGTTGTATTGGCAGGTAAAGGAGTCAGTCAGGGAGGAAGTCAGTAGGCTGCGTAGCATCCAAGAAGATGAGTAAGAGATGGACAGGGTATTCTCGGAGGCTGTGCAGCTCCAGGAGTCCCCACCCCGCACTGCAATGGAGTTGCTGGAGGGCTCTGCACCATGTGAAACAGTACATCATAACACTGTTGAAGAAGGCTGGAAAGTGGTCACTTCTTGTAGCAGGAGAAAGGCTCTTGCTCCCCCTCAAGACTTGCCTTTGAGGAACAAGTTTCGTGCCCTGCAGGCTGAGGAGGAGCTGGGCATGACTTCAAGGGAAGCTCCTGGCCTGACAGACCCCGTGCCATGTGGGAACACCTGGAAGAAGCGGCGAGTAATTGTGGGTGACTCCCTGCTGCAGGGGACAGAGGCACCTATCTGCCGACCAGACCTCTTGTCTAGAGAGGTTTGCTGCCTGCCAGGGGCTCGAATAAGAGATGTCATGGAAAGACTGCCAAGGATCTTCTTACACCTCTCCTGAGAAGCCTGCATGCTCGATTGGCTCTCTGAAATGCCTGTACACCGATGCAGGCAGCAAGGGGAATAAGCAGGAAGCATTAGAGCTCTTGTGGGGTTGCAGGGCCATGGTCTCGTTGCAGTTACAGAAACATGGTGGGATAGCTCACATGACTGGAATGCTGTCATGGATGGCTCTGTGCTTTTTCAGAAAGACAGGCCAGGAAGGCGAGGTGGTGGAGTTGGTCTTCATGTGAGGGAGCAACTAGAATGTGTGGAGCTCTGCCTGGGGGTGGCTGAAGAGCAAGTTGAGAGCGTATGGGTCAGGATTAAAGGGCAGGCTAGCATGGGTGACACGGTGGTGGGGGTTTACTGCAGGCCACCTGATCAGGAAGAGGAAGTTGATGAGGCCTTCTAGAGAGCTGGAAGTAGCCTCACGATCACAGGCCCTGGTTCTCCTGGGAGGCTTCAACCACCCTGACATCTGCCGGGAAGAGAGCACAGCTAGGCACAAACAGTCGAGGAGGTTCCTGCAGAGCACTGAGGATAACTTCTTGACCCAGGTGGCAGAGACGCCAACAAGGAGAGGTGTGCTGCTAGACCTTGTCAAAGACAAAGAAAGTCTGGTTGGAAATGTGAAGGTTGGGGGCAGCCTTGGCTGCAGTGCCCAGGAGATGGTGGAGTTCAGGATGCTGTGAGGAGGGAGCAGGGCAATAAGTAAGACCACAACGCTGGACTTGAGGAGAGCTAACTTTGGCCTCTTGAGGGACCTACTTGGAGGACTCTCATGGGGTAGGGCCCTAGAAGGAAGGTGGGTCCAGGAGAGCTGGTTAATAGTCAAGTATCACTTCCTCCAGGCTCAAGAGCAGTGCATGCCTCTGAGTAAGAAGTCCAGCAAAGGGGGCAGGAGAGCTGCCTGGCTGAGCAAGGAACTCCTGGCAAAACTCCCAACAGAAGAAGGCAGTCTACAGAATGTGGCAAAGGGGACAGGCCACTTGGGAGGAATATAGGGATACAGAGAAGGCAGAGTTGCTGAATGCCTTCTTTGCTTCAGTCTTTACTGCTAAGGCCAGCCCTGGGGAATTCCAGACCCTGGGGACAGGAGAGGAAGTCTGGAGAAAGGAAGACTCTCCCTTGGTCAAGGAGGATCGGGTTAGAGATCATTTGTGCAAACCTGACATCCACGGGCCCCGATGGGATGCAGCCATGAAGGCTGAGGGAGCTGGCAGATGTTATTACTAGGCCGCTCTCCATCATCTTGGAAAGGTCCTGGAGATCAGGAGAGGTGCCTGAGGACTGGAAGAAAGCCAGTGTCACCCCAGGCTTCCAAAAGGGCAAGAAGGAGGAGGCAGGAAACTACAGGCCTGTCAGCCTGCCCTCCATCCCTGGAAAGGTGATGGAACAGCTCCTCCTGGAGGTCATCACTAAGCATGTGGAGGACAAGAAGGTGATCAGGAGTAGTCAGCATGGACTCACCAAAGGGAAATCATGCTGGACCAATCTGATAGCCTTCTCGGAGGGGATGACTGGCTGGGGAGATGAGGGCAGAGCAGTGGATGTTGTCTGCCCGGACTTCAGCAAGGCCTTGGACACTGCCTCGCATCCCTTCCTCCTAGGTAAACTCAGGGAGTGTGGGTTGGCTGAGTGGCCAGGGAGGTGGGTTGAGAACTGGCTGGATGGCCGAGCTCCGAGGGTTGTGGTCAGTGGAGCAGAGTCTAGTGGGAGGCCTGTAGCTAGCGGTGTCCCCCAGGGTCAGTACTGGGTCCGGTCTTGTTCAACGTATTCATCGATGACCTGGATGAAGGGACAGAGTGCACTCTTAGGAAGTTTGCTGATGAGACTGAAGTGAGAGGAGTGGCTGACACAGCAGAAGGCTGTGCTGCCATTCAGCAGGACGTGGACAGGCTGGAGAGTTGGGTGGGGAGGAACCTCCTGAAGTTCAACAAGGGCAAGTGCAGGGTCCTGCACCTAGGGAGGACGAACTCCATGGCCCAGGACAGGTTGGGGGGTGACCTGCTGGAAAGGATCTCTGGAGAGAAGGAGCTGGGAGTGCTGGTGGACACCAAGTGAAGCATGAGGCAGCAGTGTGCCCTTGTGGCCAAGAAGGCCAATGGGATCCTGGGGTGGGTGCATTAGGGAGAGCGTTGCCAGCAGGTGGAGGGAGGTGATCCTCGCCCTCTCCTCAGCCCTGGTGAGGCCTCACCTGGAGTACTGTGTCCAATTCTGGGCTCCGCAGGACAAGAGAGACATGGCGCTACTGGAGAGAGTCCAGCGGAGGGCTACAAAGAGGATGAGGGGCTGCCTGGAGCATGTCTCCTGTGAAGAAAGGCTGCGAGAGCGGGCCTGCAGAGCTTGGAGGAGAGAAGACCGAGAGGGGATCTCATCAATGCGTACAAGTATGTGAAGGGAGGGTGTCAAGAGGACGGGGCCAGACTCTTCACTGTGGTGCCCAGCAACAGGACAAGAGGCAATGGGCACAAACTGAACCACAGGAAGTTCCATCTGAACAGGAGGAAAAACTTCTTGACGGGGAAGGGTGACGGAGCACTGGCACAGGTTGCCCAGAGAGGCTGTGGGAGCACTGGCACAGGTTGCCCAGAGAGGCTGTGCAGTCTCCTTCCCTGGAGATATTCAAAACCCTCCTGGATGCGATCCTGGGCCATGGGCTCTAGAGGACCCTGCTTGAGCAGGGGGGTTTCACTGGATGATCTCCCGAGGTCCCTTCCAACCTTGGCCATTCGGTGATTCTGTGATTCTTTACTCTCATAGGATTAATTGACTCAGGTGAGGAAGGTGGGATTGGTGGTTAAGGAGGTGGCCTGGTTTTAATGTGCTGCCTGTTATTTCTGCCTTAATATCCACGTTTTCTTTTGGATTGAATGACCTCAAGTAAGGATGTTGCGCATGACCGTATTTTCTGCTCCAAATTGAAAGTCAGGATGTTGCTGGCAGCTCAGGGAGCTGGAAGATGCTGCTCATAAACCTCTCTGCATGGCAAGAACTCCTGCTGACCTTAGTGGGATTCAGACCGTGGGTTTCATCGCCTCGGAAGACTCTGTAGCTCCCAGGAGATGGCTCTGCATCAGCCTGACTGCAGGTCATGCACTTTTTCTGGCCTCCTTTTGTTATAATGGGGTAACGCAACCAAAGTTTCTTTGCGGCAAGAAAGGTGTTTCTTTTCTTTCATTTAACTTGAGGGGAACAGTTACAGTACACTTGTCGATTAATATGAACATTTCCTTTAGCTGGGTACGTTTACCAAACATAACCAGTCCGACAGCCTGTCATGCTGCACTGTAGGTGCTATAAAGCATTTCAACTCTCAGAAGCCTTCTCTGTCTACAGCCGTCTCTTTGTCTCAAGGAGCCGGATAAAGCACCAATAGGCTTAGTGATGTTTTGTTCCTTTTTACTTTTAGGCAGGCAATCTGTGCTGTTGTTTGGCAGCATCTGGACCTTTAGGAGAAGCACCTGAGAGCTGTGAAAGTGCGGACAGACCTGTTAGGTGGCTGGATGCTCCTCTGTCACATAAGAGGATTATCTCTAGTTGCCTGGTGTGAGGGCTGCCTCTGTGGTCATCTCCCAAGAATGTCTAGTTACTGCTAGCACTTTCCACCTGGGGACCAGGACTGTGTGAGTCTTGAGGATGTGATCAGATGCAGAGAGAAATGCATCCCGTGAAAGAGTGCTTGCTGCTTTGTTCATGAGGTAGAGGCTGGTCTGCTTATGTGCTTGAGGTATCATGTGGAGGCAATGGCTTGTGGTCTGCCCGAGCAAGGAACGTGGTCCAAAGGAGCCTCTGGAAAGGAGAGAGCAGGCTGTGAGCTGGGGAGCTCTTCAGAGAGCTTGAAGGCTGGTCACCTCCTCTAAAATTAACTTTGAAACTGTGATTCATAGCCAGGCTTCTTTGACAGGGCCTGCCCTCACCTTGTCTGACTGCGTTGTGCTGCTTGTGCTCCAGGCTGACTTGGGCACAAGCCCACCCTGAACTGAAAACTCGGCAGTCCCGGGGGTGTAGCAGTGCACCCAGGCTCACCCCCCTTGCTGAAGGGCTCGGCTTCTTTTCTCAAGCACACCCCGAGCCGCTGTGAGGCTCCTGAGGAGTGACCTTGCATCTCAGGAGCTCTGAAGTCAGGCAGAGGTTAAGGTCTGCTTCTGTTTGTGCAGCTAGGTCTTGAATGTAATCAAAGCAGAAATTGTACTTTCGTGTTAAGCAACGGGTTTGTCTTGGTAGGTGTGTTCTGACACTTAGTGCTGTGTGGTTGCTGCACAGTTTTCAGCTGACATCCTGTTTACATGTGCTCCCGTGTGTTAGTTTGCAGAGATCCATAGTTATGAGCTCCACAGCAGCCTCTTCTACATGCCTCAAGGTTCTCATACCAACTTCCTTGTCACCAGCATCTGGGAAGGCCAGAGGACAGCACCAACTGTCACTTATACTCCCCATGCCCACGTATGCTGGGAGGATATGGGAGTCTCATTGAAAGCTCCGCTTACAACATTATTGCAGAGCAGTGCAGCACAGGCACCAGTTGTGTTGCTTGCAACTCCAGGCGTATGGCTCCGTAGATACTATTGAGTTTCGTTTCATTTGCCTTTCCCACTTTCATTTTCATTTCTGTGCCCTTGAAGCACCTGGGTGCTGTGCTGTCCCAAGCAACCGGATGCTGTTGTCACTAGGGCACCCTACCGGCATCTCGTACAGTTTGCTTAGGCAGAAAACAATCCTGACAACTTGTGTCTAAACTGTTTTCTGAGTCAAGAGATTGCCTTGGAGCCAGCCTTGCCCACGTTCCCCCACACAGAGGCTTATTAGGCAGATCTACAAATTTGCCTAGGAGAATCACTCCAGGGACTTTGAGGTGGCTATTTATAGCCTGACTTCAGTGTATGCAGGCGTGTCACGTAGAAGGCAGTCAGGATGGGTGCACTAAAAGCCTGCCTGCCGACAGTTTGCCACTGCCAAGTGTAGTGGTTACAGTTTTCAGAAGAGAAATCGATTGAGCGTTTCCATGCCTTGACTACAGTGTCAGCTCTTTCTTCATAAAGGCCAAAGCTTTACAAATTAGGAAGCTAAATTCCATCTTGTGTTTCAGTGACTTTAGGAAGACAGCTACCTTGATTTCTGTCAGCACGCTTCCGTCGACATACAGCCTTCACTTTCCAGCCTGCTGAGAGCTGGCATTAAAGGAAGGTGTTGACAAGATGAAACAAGTTACTCTCCAGCTGATGATGTTTTCCTGACTATGGAAGCAAAATTCCTGACTGGATACTGTTTCCATCAAATGCTTTGAAAGTGCATAACTTGGATAGTGTTGGTAAACTCCTTCTAAGGCTGAATACTGAAATTCCAGTGTGTCAACAGTTCCTGGCATCAAAGCAGGTCCATCTTCTCACAGACGGCTCGAGTAGTTCAAGGCTAAGGCCCCAGGTCAGGGGTCAGTGCTGGCCCTGGAAACAGTCCTCCCTTTCGTCAGGATCGGAGAAGCCTTGTCGCTCTCTGATGTCCAGGAGCCAGGGTGCCAAGTTCCCGCCTTATTTTTTCAGAGAGGATGAGAAAAAAAACGGATTTGGGATATAATAGTTAACATTGGCCTCCTCAAAGAGTTCAAAGCCCTCCAGCCCAAGTAGCACTGCCTCAAACCCTGACACCTTTGAGCCTCTACCTGAAGCCTTTCTTGCAGCTCCTTCAAATAGCATGACTAATGCTGTCCTGCTATCTGAAACCTTGCAGCTTCTCCGCAAACTAGTGCTGCTCCCACGCAGTCCATCTGCCTCCTCCCATTTCCACTTCATGTCTTCAGCAGCTCACTAAACTCAGCCCACTAGTCAGTCCTCACCCATGTATCTGATCTATCTCCAGATGGACAGGCAGGAGGACTTGACAGGAAAGCCTGCCATTCCTTCCTAAAAGGATGTCAGTTCCTGGATTTGGTCTCCCCGCATTTTTCACAATAGCTGAAGAGAAAGTCTACAGCTGGCAGCAAGAAAAAGGTTTTCTGCATGGCCAGATAACCACTTAAATCTCAACTAGAAAAGCTAGCCTGCTGTTTTCTAGAAGAGAATTTCAAAGCAGCAAATCCTGTGAAGGTTTTTGTTTCATTGTTTTCAGCAATGTTTACGTTGTTGAAACCAAAGAACTTAAACCCGTAGTTCATCCTACTGTGGGTTGAGTTTTGCTGACCCAGGATGCATACAGCTAATCGTTAAATCTACAGATAGCACTCCCATCAAGGAAACAGCTGGTCTTTCAAGCAACAAATGACAAGTGACTTCCACTAGATAAACCTGGCCTGCTTAGAAACCGCTCAAGCTGGCATGTACAGAGAACACACAGACAACAGCCTCCCCAAACCCGCCTTTTTAAACCAGAAGACTGGTTTTAGGGAGTCTGCTCCCCTTTTTTATTACAGCAGACACTAAGCCTTCAAGCCTGACAAGGCATTGTTTATATTTGGAATCCACGTACGTTTGGCATTTTATCCATTCTTAAGAAACTTCTTTTTTTCTACTCCTAGAAAAGCTCAGTCCTGACAGACGTTTTGCAAGCGCACAAATGTATTGATTCCTCAGGTCTCTTCTCCTGCAAACAGGTGAGTCAGCATTTGTAGTTCTAACACAGCCTCCATTGCCTTGGATGTCACACTTTGAATCTGTCACCAGACTTCTGGATAAAGCAATGGAAGAATGACCATTTCTCTTCTAAAAGCTGAAATTTGGTCAAAGAGACCACCCACACCATCAAAGTGTACCTCAAGATGAATTCCACACAAGCCATGTGTCAAAGAAAGGTAAAGAAACTCCATCATTGTCTCCATACGTTTTCTGCTATGGGGGCTTTCTTTCTGAATAACCTACTGTAAAGCAGGGGCACCGTGGGATTTTACATTAGAATCTTTGGAGTTTGCTCCTAACCCCTCCAAAGAAATCTAACTGCGCTTGAAGAATCTGTTCTAAAAGAGAGCCCACTTAAAGCCATCAGTGCCAACAGATTAAATGTTATGCCAGTGGATTAAATACTGCCCCCATTTAGATTCCATAGGAGAGCAGGGAGGGGAACCCTTCACAGTCAGGCAGCTGCTCCTCGTCTTCAGTAATTTCCTCCCTCCCCTGTTCTCTAATGACACTCACCTTCTGGAAGCTCTGTTAGGGCTCTGCTTCCTATGCCTCTGAAAATGTTCCTCATCATTAGAGGAGGAGGATGGGGAAGTACTGTTGTAGAGTTCATCTTTCCATCTGAAAGCATTGGAAAGGCAACAACAAAAACAAGGTTAAGAACACACTAAGTCCTGCCAAGACTCAAGGGAGCGCTCTCAGAATGTCCTGTGAGAGCTATGAATTTTCCAGTCCGTTTTATTCCTCAGGCATGTGATTTCAAAAAGCATTACGAGTTTTCCCTTGTGAGAGCAAAATTCAGTCTTTCTTGGGAAGGGGAAATGTTGAACTATGACTTCTCTGTGTCTCTGCCTTGGTTTTCCTCACAGTTTGCCTCTTTGCCACAGGTAGAGCAGGCAGTGGTGCATGGAGCTTGGAAAGCAGATGCAGATCTATTCAAAGGCAGCACCAGCTGGGTCTAGCAGCCTGCCAGTGGAAAGGCGTGCCTGGACATAAGTTCTCAGTCTTCTTTAACGTCATGGCAGGCTACAAAATAGATGGCGTAAAAAACCAAGTGACAATAGAGATTATCTGATGCCATACATAACGCTGAAGTACTGACCGAGCTGCATACCCAGTTCTGCCTGTAAGCTAACAGTTGGTTCCAGCTTCTTTATTGACCCTAAGGACAGATGAGCTGCTCTGAATTTGCCATAGAAACAAGAACTGAGTTCCACCTCTGAGTCAAATGAAAAAGTTTTCATGAACCCTTTCTGAATCGTGGTGAACCCTTTCTGAATCGTGAGACGGAAGAGACTAAGAACACTGGAAAACTTCTACACAGACTCTTCTGCTAAGTCTAACTAAATTACCTCCCTGGTTTCCGAAATCCTTGGCTATCCTTGACGATTAAATAGTCTGATGAAGATTTTGAGAAGCGGCTTGTGGCTTCAAGTGCAGAACAAAAGGATTTCAGGTACAGAATCTCAGCCAACACTTCCTGAATCATGTCATCCCTGACCTCAGGCGTTGCATTTTTTGAAATCACTAGCTCTTGGAAGGTATTCTGTCTCCCAAGAAAAAGATCTTGCTTCCTTTGTACCTTCACACTGTCACAGTTACCATACTACAATGATTCTGTAATTACCACCCATGTGAAAATCCTTTAAAGCATTTTGGGGTGTTGTGACTGACACTACGACTGATAAAGAAGAACGATCGTTAGCCATACGCTTACCGATTAGGTCTTTTGCAGCAAAGGCTTCATGACTGGGCACTTCTCAATGTGCACGTTTGTGTGACTGGAGAAGACCAGCCTGCACACAATATCTTACTTTGTCTGAAAGCAAAGAATTCAGAAGAGTGTTACAAGCGCCTTCAAGATAAATCAGGTTAGCCGTGAGGCAGAACATGCGAGGTGTTTCACCCATCTCTTTTTGGACCACAGGGACGTTTCAAGTGTCTTTTATCAATGCACAAGTCAAGTGGACTACACACAGGCCTGCTTTTTCAGGAGGACTAAAAGTCACCCCAGAGAGAGCGAGGAAGCTGGTTTGGGTACTGTTCTTTGAGGGATACCCAGGCCATTGTTTTAACTCTGTGTGGAGAGCTTTAACTGAAAGCCGGGAAGTTTGATATGGGAACAGTAAAACTCAGTCGGTAACTCTTTGGTAAAAGTAGTGCAGTGAAATGGAAACGGTATTACCCAGCGCAGACTCCGAGTAGGAAAAGCTGAATTATAGAGAGTAGGCCTGTGGAAGTCACACTCTAGCAGTTAGCATTACATCTGCAGTAGACCTCTGATACCCTTTAGACACAGACCAGTGTATCTAAAAAAAGGAAAACAGCAAGGAGTAGGCCAAGTGACAAAGAAATACAGCGTGTGCAGAGACCTGCATCTAGCAAAACCAGGGAACTTGACTTGCAGAATGACAGCAAGAAATTTAAAGAAAAGTAGCGTGGGTGTTCATATGCTTTTCCTTCCTGAAATTATATCCTGCTTGTACACAAGAAATCAGCCCTTCACAGGAATTGCGCATATAACCTACTTTCCAAGGGAGCTTGACAGCATTCAACAGTTTTCCTTGGTCTAAGCTCTTAGGGCATTCAAGAATCTTTGCCATTTTCTGCTTCTCAGTCTTAGCTTTCTTCTGATGACACGATAATTACACTACGCGGACCAACATGCAACTGTTTAAATACTATTGGAAAGTATATCAAATCCAAAATGCACCATACAGGCACCTATGGGTTTTACTCTTGTCATCATGCCAAGGACACGCTAGACCTGGCAACCTGCAAAACCTCAAGAACAATATGGGCAAGACGCATTCCAGCAACTAGAAATCAGCACGGAGGAGCACGCATAGCGATTTGTCACTAGCCTCAGTGATAACAACGGACAAAACACCTTCCCCTTGCTTAGACAAGATTCAACTGCTGGGAAAGCAGTTATTTCTTGAAGTTATTCCTTGATATTCTGAGAAAATGTGTCCAGGAATTTTTTTCTTACTCTAGCGTGGTAATAAGTCTTGTAATCGAGTTACAAGGCTGAGCTCTGCCCCAGATGACATGAGCAACAACAGGCAAGTTCCCAACTGGAACATTCCCCAATGAGAAAAAACATACCCAATGCATGCAGGACAAGTTTATGCCATTAGCTTCTGTAAAGTACCTGGAAAGTCTTCCACCAAGATGTTTACATTCAGATTACCTCCTGACAATTCTTGCTGGGCTCCTCAAAACCCATGTCAGGCTACTGCTATAGTGAGAGCAGGGCTTATCATTCAGAGTAGGACTATCCATTGCCTTGTATGCCCACCTGCCAACAGCCAGCTGTCGCTTTTTCTGTTCTGCTAGGTTGTAAGCATTTGGGAAAGGCACTGATTTCTTCTGCTGACTCTCTGTCCTGAGCTTATGAGCAGGGCCCTGGAGTCCATGACTGTGGTCTGTAAGCTCTGTGGCGATAGACAAATGTGAAGAGAGAAAAATATCCAGCAGTTCAGCTCGTTTCCACTGTTTGTTTAAGGTAAGGCTTTGGGTCAGAAGCCAGTAAAGAAAATTGAAAGCCAGAACTAACCTACACTGCCCTCTTCATTGTTCGCAATTTCACAATGTCACCCCCAGATTTTTCAGTTTCTTTCTCGTACTTTCCTCCTCGGGTTTTCCTAATTAAAAGAGACAAGAAGGATCAGGCACAAACATGCAGCAAATCTGACAGGTGCACTCCCTGGACCACTTTGCAGACCCTCTTGCTGGGGGTAACTGCCTGCAGGTGTAGGGGATGCATTATGGGATTCCAGGAAGAACATCCTAAAATTGAGTGAGCCTTAATGGGGGATGTTTTGGAGGAGGCCCAAAGGCTGTGAAAGGGAGGGATCAAGCTGGTTTGGGGAGGAACCAATGTGGAGAAGCAGAGGGGGAAAAGGGATACAAGGGGCAGAGAGCTTCTGACCAGGTGCCTGGTCAGCAAGCTTCTCTAGCCATGCCCTGGGCCTGATAACTGCAGCCTGTCCTGTCTTCTTAAATCCCTTTTCCAACTCTTCTCCAGGGTGAGGAAACTCTCTACGCTGCGCGCATGTGTGTCTATGGAGGTCCAAGTGGCGGCCACTGGTGAAGGGGCCAGCGGTCACTGGGGCATGTGAGCTGAGGGTGCTCGCAACTGGAGAGAGCGAGTGTGTGCATTTGGTGTGCATGTGTATGTCAGTGTGTGGCATCACTAGCCAACATCAAGCTGGACAAGCCAGCGAGGGGGAGATGAGGTTTGGGAGCGAAGTCTTGGAGCAGCCCTAATTCTGGGCTGGATACTGGAGAGACCAGAGGCTCTGAGAGTAGGCTACTGGAGGGACCAGGGGCTCCAAGGCAGCAACCGGAGAGACTGTGCGGTCTGGGGGACAGCTGCTGGAAAGGCCATTGTGCTGGCCTTTTGTATGGGTATGTCTTGGGGAATGAGTGCCTAACAGGCCTTAATGGCCCTGACCAGCCTCACCTGCAGCCTCCACCCATACCCTCTGCCCATGGTGCCAGGGCATCACTGAAGACCAGCCCTGGACCTTCAGTCCCTGCCTGAGTGATGGTGTAGGAGGACTGGTCTCCAGCACAGCTGCAGCCATGTCCATGCCTGGCCATGGACCCTGAGAATCTGCACTCTGACCTGCAGACTGATTTCCAAGCCAGGCCTTGGACCTGCCTCCTCACAATGGATTTGCCCCACAATCACTGGACTGTGTCTGACACTGGTCACCCTCAACACACCTGAGGACTGACTTCTCGGCTTGACTGTGGACATGCCACATCACCACACACTTTCCTGATGGTCTGGATCCTTGCTTGAACCTGCACAGCATCCCTGCGCCTGCCCATATTTGCCTCGCTTGGGTACTGGGGGGTGGGCCCTGGCTGGCGAGGCCCCTGCCCTGGCAGCTGGGTTACTGCCTTTGGCTCTCCATTCCTGTGGGAGCAGCTGACCCTCACTGCTCCCCGACAGTGAGACCTCTGGGAGAGCAGGGCTCGAGGGCCCATTACTGCATAGTCTGAGCGTCTAAGGCCAGTTCCTGGTGTGATTGAGTGTGTAGGTGCGAGGGGACCTCCACCTGAACCCCACAACTGGAGTGGGGCTGTGGGTCTCTGGGGTTCACATGCCCAGAAACCAGTGACTGGGGAGACCAGGGGATCTAGGGCTGAGTGACTCAGTGGACCTGCCTGTCTAAGGCCAGACCTGGGTGGATCCATATCAATAGCTGTTTTTTTCCACTCATGGGCTTTCATCCTGATCAGTCGGAGAAAGGAACAGGATCTGGCCCGTGGTTGTGTTAGTGTTTGTGGGAGTGCTGTGTTTTCTGTGTTGATCTGTGTGGTCAGTGATAACTGAATGGAGGGTGTGTAGGTGTGCTTGTCTGCCTATTGGGAAAACAGGCTCAGCCTCGCTACTGCCTAGGCATGGAGACATGGAGCTGTGGCAGCCTCGCTTCCATTGGGCTGTTGGACTCAGTGTCTCCTACCTGAGTGCACCTACAAGGCTGAGTGGAGGCAAGCTCATGTGGGAGCTGCCACTGCTGCTCTCACTGCTGGCCTCCCTCTGTAGCACTGGCGCTGAAAAGCATCTGCCTAGAGGGGTATTATCCCAGCTGCTCAACTCCTCCTAAAAAGGCCAAAGGAAGATGGTTGGTGCCTCTTCCGAGCAGGGGCGACCAGCCTTTTGCTTGCCTTGGATTTCCCTGCGGGAAAGGGGAAGAGCTGTTAAATGCCACGGGCTATCCCACAGGCCTCTGTATGGCCACTGCAGCATACACAGCTCTGTCTGGATCACCTCTCCTTTCAGCTAGGAAGCTCAGGAGCAAGTGCAAGCCAGATCCTGGAGTGGGGAATCGAGGTCTCTGGGGGCTGCAGGGGCTCTCCCCCAGGGACCCCCCACCAAGGTAAACCCTGTCCCAGGGCCAGCACTGAACAGCCCAGGGACTGGCTAAGGCCCAGAGGGCAGAAGTGACATTCCCCAGACTTGTCTGCCAGCAGTGCGCTGCAGCTGGGAGAGAACCCAGGTGTCCAGGCTCCTAGTCAGCTCCTCCCCTCCTCTACCCCATAGACCCCTGCCCTTCCCCTTGCAGTGCCAACAGTGTGGACAGGTCTCTTATCCCCACTTGGAGTCCCAGGAATTAAGGGGGATCTTTGGCCACAGCATGCTGCATACTTCTGCAATGTGCCTGTTTAGTGGTTAATCCTCTTGCTCCAGACCAACCACGGGAGATATCTTGGGGACAAAGGCACTCGCACCAGCTCCGTGATTTCTGAGTCCAGCGAACCACATCTGTGTGTCAGAAGAGGAGCAACTCGGAATGTGTGAAATAACAAGAGAAGGGAAGAGAAGAAAGAGGGAAAACAAGAATCAGTGTAAACGCAGCAACTTTGGAAATTACTGTTGGTCTCGCTCATCTACTGACATAACTAAGGGCAAAGTGCAATGAACGCTAGCAGCATTGTGTTGATGTTTGGGGAAGTCCAGGTAAGCTGGTGCTGCTGGCTAGCTAGAGTGCCGAGGAAACTGCACGTTATCCTTGTACGTACCCTGAGATTTGCACTGTGGTCAGCTTCTATCACTTCCGCAGCACCTTTACTGAGGCAGCCTGAAAGAATGCAAACAGAAACGGAGTGCCCATACCTTCTGTGAGAATGGGTTGGGCTCTCAAGAACAATGGGTTGGGCTTTCTTTCCGCTCTGAAAGACGGAAAGAAACTCCCCTGATTCACCCGGGAAAGACATTTTCACAGCCAGTGGACAAGCTGCATCAATTTCCTGGCAAACATCAACAAGTCCTACAGTCTGTTCCAGCATGCATTTCCCCCAAACGCCTGGCCTGTTGTTTATTTGGGCTGCACTGACAGCAGATGCGCTGCTCTCCAGCAACTCCAGCCACAGCATGAGAAAGGCAGGAGCACAGCTCCCATCACCTTGCTCAGTGTGCACTCGAGAGGACCAGCAGGAGCAGGAGCAGGGTCCTGTTTTGCCTCTGCTCTCCTGCCTGCGGGATCTTGCAGTGAACTGCCAAATGCTTTGATTTCCTTTCCTTGTTAGGGGCACTAAACCCACCCACAGGTGCGCCTTGCTTCTCAGGCCTCTTTCAAGGAACACTGAGAAACCTTGAGGGCAGCTGCCACAGACCCAATCCCCATCAAAGCTGCCTTTCATTTACTGAGGGAAGGAGCTCATCACCAGGGCTTTCACACAGCCTCTGCTCTCAAACTGACTGCTGGCACTGCAATTTCTCACGTTGGACAAGGCTTCCTTGCCATAACTGGAGCGAAATTCCCCCGCAAGGCAATACAGTACCTGCTGACGTTCTGCCCACCAAGAGGATCAGGCTCTTGCTGAGAAGCACAGCCATCCTTCAGAGACGCCAACACGCCATGTTCCCAAACATCGACATGCGACAAGCATGTTCTTTTTTTCCACTTACCAGTCACTCTCCAGCACAAGTTCTCGGGCTGTTACAACCCTGTCCTTTTTGCTCTGGACTGCAAGCAGTAGAGTAAGATGCAGCAAGAGGACAGTCAAGTGTAACTCTCAGTTCAGGGAATGCTTGACGTAGCGTAAAATCCACCAAGACACTCCGGCGTGAATCTGAAAAACCATGAAAAGAAAAACTGTATAAATAAAATATTGTATATTAAAGCTTGCTGTAGATTGTTGAAGCAATACATTTTAAGTGTTTTTGACTGTACTTTGATTTCTACAAGCTGTCGCTTAGGTTACGTCTCCAGCTGCTCCCCCATAAAGAGTAATGTCGCTAATAATTTACTTCAAGTGTATATGCTGCTCAAGCAGACAAGTAAATATCATTCCTTAAAGTGGCAGCGACTGACCAAACGTGTTGCAGCCTGCCTACATGGGGCAGAGAGAGAGCACAGGTGGCTTTGCTGAGTAGCATCATCCTCAACCCCAGCAGGAAAAGACAAAGACTCCTTCCCTTACAGAGAGCAGCAAGCTAGGTGCATTGCCACTGGATTACTGACAACAGGCCAACAACCTCATGGGAAGGACAAACCACCTGGGACAGAAATGTAATCAGTGTGGCTTTTTTTCTGGTTTTCCCCCTCTAATTCGGTTGCCGCCAGGAACACTTCTGCTGGTGCTCCAGATAGGCCAGAGGACACAACTGCATGCTGTTCATTGCTTGCTTCCACCCAGGGGTCTCACAGCAAACATGGGAAGACCAGCCTTCCTGCAGCAAAAAAAAACCCCAAAAAACAAAAAAAAAACCCACCCACACCCCTGAGGAGTGCTCTGATGGCTTCCCAGACTGGTGGTATTTTCAGGAAAAAAAGACAGTCTGCACTGCAGTCAGTGACCTGAGGGAAGAGCAATAACTGTTGAGTAGAGACTGTTCCCAGTCTCTACTCTCCCCTGACCCACGCACACACTCACCTCACAACCTCCCACACACTTCACACCTCCTACGCTGCACAAACACACCCAACAGCCATCCCTGCTCAACCACCTCCTCTGCACCACCACCACCACAACCTTCCTCTAACCCTCCACATACAACCTCCCCCCGCAACACCCACCGCACCCACCCCAACACCTAATACACTCTCCACACCCCTCCCCAAACAAAATTCTCACACCACGCCCCTGCGAGCTGCTGCCTGCACTCGACCAATCCATCGGCTGGGCTGTGCTGGCTGACGACACCCCAGCGCTCTTCACCGCCTGCACAACACAAGCACCCATTTCCACACAAAGGCACATGCAAAGCCCCACCAACACACGCTGCCTCTTCCCTCCCACGTCCTGCCACACCACAACGCCAACAAACACATTCCCACACCTGCCCGCAACAAACCCTCTCCTCTTCTCCTCCACTCCATGCAACCAAAGGCACACAAGCCTCCACACACTACACCCTCCCCACCTCTCTCTCCCAACACCACCTCCCACCAGGGCCTCTTTCCTCACCCTCACACACCCTGCACCAGCCACCCTTCCCCGGGTCCTGCCCACCACAAAGCCCTCCTCCCACCTCCACCAGGCCTGCCCACGGGGCCCCCACCTCACCCCACCCACCTCTCACCCCATTGCCCTTCAGGCCTCCTACACTACCTAGCCTACACACACCTCCTCACCTCTCTTCTCCCTCCTCCTCCTCCTCCAACAACCAGGACGCACCCACCTTCCCGCATCCTCACCTGCTCTCCACCACCTCCTCACACCGACATTCCCCTTCCCACTCACCCTCCACACCCTCCAACTCCCTCCCCCCACAAACCCTCCGCCCCACACCCCTCACAACCCGCCCCACACACCACCACCACAACACCCAACAACAACCCCCACAGCCACAACAACAAAACGCACCCCACTACACACACAGCCCCACTCCACAACACCCCCTCCAACCCTATCACCCTCCCATCACACCTTGCCCCACACACCCACACTCTTTCCTACACCTCCTCCTCCCCTTCCTCCACTCACACACCCTTCCCAGTCGCTACTCTCCCCTGACCCACGCACACACTCACCTCACAACCTCCCACACACTTCACACCTCCTACACTGCACAAACACACCCAACAGCCATCCCTGCTCAACCACCTCCTCTGCACCACCACCACCACAACCTTCCTCTAACCCTCCACATACAACCTCCCCCTGCAACACCCACCGCACCCACCCCAACACCTAACACACTCTCCCCATCACTCCCCTGCCACCACGCACCTGCGAGCTGCTTTCCGTGCCCGACCGCTCCGTGGCCTGGGCTGTGCTGGCTGACGACAGCCTAGCGCTCCTCGCCACCTGCACAACACAAGCACCCATTTCCACACAAAGGCACATGCAAAGCCCCACCAACACACGCTGCCTCTTCCCTCCCACGTCCTGCCACACCACAACGCCAACAAACACATTCCCACACCTGCCCGCAACAAACCCTCTCCTCTTCTCCTCCACTCCATGCAACCAAAGGCACACAAGCCTCCACACACTACACCCTTCCCACCTCTCTCTCCCAACACCACCTCCCACCAGGGCCTCTTTCCTCACCCTCACACACCCTGCACCAGCCACCCTTCCCCAGGTCCTCCCCACCACAAAGCCCTCCTCCCACCTCCACCAGGCCTGCCCACGGGGCCCCCACCTCACCCCACCCACCTCTCACCCCATTGCCCTTCAGGCCTCCTACACTACCTAGCCTACACACACCTCCTCACCTCTCTTCTCCCTCCTCCTCCTCCTCCAACAACCAGGACGCACCCACCTTCCCGCATCCTCACCTGCCCTCCACCACCTCCGCACACAGACACTCCCCTTCCCACTCACCCTCCACACCCTCCAACTCCCTCCCCCCACAAACCCTCCGCCCCACACCCCTCACAACCCGCCCCACACACCACCACAACAACACCCAACAACAACCCCCACAGCCACAACAACAAAACACACCCCACTACAAACACAGCCCCACTCCACAACACCCCCTCCAACCCTATCACCCTCCCATCACACCTTGTCCCACACACCCACACTCTTTCCTACACCTCCACCTCCCCTTCCTCCACTCACACACCCTTCCCAGTCGCTACTCTCCCCTGATCCACGCACACACTCACCTCACAACCTCCCACACACTTCACACCTCCTACACTGCACAAACACACCCAACAGCCATCCCTGCTCAACCACCTCCTCTGCACCACCACCACCACACCATTCCTCTTAACCCTCCACATACAACCTCCCCTCGCAACACCCACCGCACCCACCCCAACACCTAACACACTCTCCCCATCACTCCCCTGCCACCACGCACCTGCGGCTGCTCCCTGCGCTTGACCGATCCATGGGCTGGGCTGGGCTGGCTGATGACACCCCAGCGCTCTTCGCCGCCTACACAACACAAGCACCCATTTCCACACAAAGGCACATGCAAAGCCCCACCAACACACGCTGCCTCTTCCCTCCCATGTCCTACCACACCACAATGCCAACAAACACGTTCCCACACCTGCCCGCAACTAACACACTTCACACCTCCTACACTGCACAAACACACCCAATAGCCATGCCTGCTCAACCACCTCCTCTGCACCACTACCACACCATTCCTCTGACCCTCCACATACAACCTTCCCCTGCAACACCCACCACACCCACCCCAACACCTAACACACTCTCCCCATCATTCCCCTGCCACCACGCACCTGCGAGCTGCTCCCTGCGCTCGACCAATCCATCGGCTGGGCTGTTCTAGATGACGACAGCCTAGCTCTCTTCGCCGCCTGCACAACACAAGCACCCATTTCCACACAAAGGCACATGCAAAGCCCCACCAACACACGCTGCCTCTTCCCTCCCACGTCCTGCCACACCACAACGCCAACAAACACATTCCCACACCTGCCCGCAACAAACCCTCTCCTCCTCTCCTCCACTCCATGCAACCAAAGGCACACAAGCCTCCACACACTACACCCTCCCCACCTCTCTCTCCCAACACCACCTCCCACCAGGGCCTCTTTCCTCACCCTCACACACCCTGCACCAGCCACCCTTCCCCGGGTCCTGCCCACCACAAAGCCCTCCTCCCACCTCCACCAGGCCTGCCCACGGGGCCCCCACCTCACCCCACCCACCTCTCACCCCATTGCCCTTCAGGCCTCCTACACTACCTAGCCTACACACACCTCCTCACCTCTCTTCTCCCTCCTCCTCCTCCTCCAACAACCAGGACGCACCCACCTTCCCACATCCTCACCTGCCCTCCACCACCTCCTCACACCGACATTCCCCTTCCCACTCACCCTCCACACCCTCCAACACCCTCCCCCCACAAACCCTCCGCCCCACACCCCTCACAACCCGCCCCACACACCACCACCACAACACCCAACAACAACCCCCACAGCCACAACAAAACACACCCCACTACACACACAGCCCCACTCCACAACACCCCCTCCAACCCTATCACCCTCCCATCACACCTTGCCCCACACACCCACACTCTTTCCTACACCTCCTCCTCCCCTTCCTCCACTCACACACCCTTCCCAGTCGCTACTCTCCCCTGACCCACGCACACACTCACCTCACAACCTCCCACACACTTCACACCTCCTACGCTGCACAAAAACACCCAACAGCCATCCCTGCTCAACCACCTCCTCTGCACCACCACCACCACAACCTTCCTCTAACCCTCCACATACAACCTCCCCCTGCAACACCCACACAACCCACCCCAACACCTAATACACTCTCCCCATCGTTCCCCTGCCGCCACGCACCTGCGAGCTGCTTTCCGCGCTCGACCGCTCCGTGGGCTGGGCTGTTCTAGATGATGACAGCCTAGCTCTCTTCGCCGCCTGCACAACACAAGCACCCATTTCCACACCAAGGCACATGCAAAGCCCCACCAACACACGCTGCCTCTTCCCTCCCATGTCCTGCCACACCACAACGCCAACAAACACATCTGCCCACAACAGACACACTTCACACCTCCTACGCTGCACAAACACACCCAATAGCCATCCCTGCTCAACCACCTCCTCTGCACCACCACCACCACAACCTTCCTCTGACCCTCCACATACAACCTCCCCCCACAACATCCACTGCAGCCGCCTCAACACCTCACACACTCTCCACACCCCTCCCCAAACAAAACCCTCACACCACCCACCTGCGAGCTGCTCCCTGCGCTCGACCACTCCATCGGCTGGGCTGGGCTGGCTGACGAAACTCCAGCGCTCTTCGCCGCCTGCACAACACAAGCACCCATTTCCACACAAAGGCACATGCAAAGCCCCACCATCACACGCTGCCTCTTCCCTCCCATGTCCTGCCACACCACAACACCAACAAACACATTCCCACACCTGCCCGCAACTAACACACTTCACACCTCCTACGCTGCACAAACACACCCAACAGCCATCCCTGCTCAACCACCTCCTCTGCACCACCACCACCACAACCTTCCTCTAACCCTCCACATACAACCTCCCCCCACAACATCCACTGCAGCCGCCTCAACACCTCACACACTCTCCACACCCCTCCCCAAACAAAACCCTCACACCACCCACCTGCGAGCTGCTCCCTGCGCTTGTCCACTCCATCGGCTGGGCTGTGCTGGCTGACGACACTCCAGCGCTCTTCGCCGCCTGCACAACACAAGCACCCATTTCCACACAAAGGCACATGCAAAGCCCCACCAACACACGCTGCCTCTTCCCTCCCATGTCCTGCCACACCACAACGCCAACAAACACATTCCCACACCTGCCCGCAACTAACACACTTCACACCTCCTACACTGCACAAACACACCCAACAGCCATCCCTGCTCAACCACCTCCTCTGCACCACCACCACCACAACCTTCCTCTAACCCTCCACATACAACCTCCCCCTGCAACACCCACCACACCCACCCCAACACCTAACACACTCTCCCCATCACTCCCCTGCCACCACGCACCTGCGAGCTGCTCCCTGCGCTCGACCAATCCATCGGCTGGGCTGTTCTAGATGACGACAGCCTAGCTTTCTTCGCCGCCTGCACAACACAAGCACCCATTTCCACACAAAGGCACATGCAAAGCCCCACCAACACACGCTGCCTCTTCCCTCCCACGTCCTGCCACACCACAACGCCAACAAACACGTTCCCACACCTGCCCGCAACTAACACACTTCACACCTCCTACACTGCACAAACACACCCAATAGCCATCCCTGCTCAACCACCTCCTCTGCACCACCACTACCACACCATTCCTCTAACCCTCCACATACAACCTCCCCCTGCAACACCCACCACACCCACCCCAACACCTAACACACTCTCCCCATCACTCCCCTGCCACCACGCACCTGCGAGCTGCTCCCTGCGCTCGACCAATCCATCGGCTGGGCTGTTCTAGATGACGACAGCCTAGCTCTCTTCGCCGCCTGCACAACACAAGCACCCATTTCCACACAAAGGCACATGCAAAGCCCCACCAACACACGCTGCCTCTTCCCTCCCACGTCCTGCCACACCACAACGCCAACAAACACATTCCCACACCTGCCCGCAACAAACCCTCTCCTCTTCTCCTCCACTCCATGCAACCAAAGGCACACAAGCCTCCACACACTACACCCTCCCCACCTCTCTCTCCCAACACCACCTCCCACCAGGGCCTCTTTCCTCACCCTCACACACCCTGCACCAGCCACCCTTCCCCGGGTCCTGCCCACCACAAAGCCCTCCTCCCACCTCCACCAGGCCTGCCCACGGGGCCCCCACCTCACTCCACCCACCTCTCACCCCATTGCCCTTCAGGCCTCCTACACTACCTAGCCTACACACACCTCCTCACCTCTCTTCTCCCTCCTCCTACTCCTCCAACATCCAGGACGCACTCACCTTCCCGCATCCTCACCTGCCCTCCACCACCTCCGCACACAGACACTCCCCTTCCCACTCACCCTCCATACCCTCCAACTCCCTCCCCCCACAAACCCTCCGCCCCACACCCCTCACAACCCGCCCCACACACCACCACCACAACACCCAACAACAACCCCCACAGCCACAACAACAAAACGCACCCTACTACACACACAGCCCCACTCCACAACACCCCCTCCAACCCTATCAAACTCCCATCACACCTTGCCCCACACACCCACACTCTTTCCTACACCTCCTCCTCCCCTTCCTCCACTCACACACCCTTCCCAGTCGCTACTCTCCCCTGACCCACGCACACACTCACCTCACAACCTCCCACACACTTCACACCTCCTACGCTGCACAAACACACCCAACAGCCATCCCTGCTCAACCACCTCCTCTGCACCACCACCACCACAACCTTCCTCTAACCCTCCACATAAAACCTCCCCCCACAACATCCACTGCAGCCGCCTCAACACCTCACACGCTCTCCACACCCCTCCCCAAACAAAACCCTCACACCACCCACCTGCGAGCTGCTCCCTGCGCTTGTCCACTCCATCGGCTGGGCTGTGCTGGCTGACGACACTCCAGCGCTCTTTGCCGCCTGCACAACACAAGCACCCATTTCCACACAAAGGCACATGCAAAGCCCCACCAACACACGCTGCCTCTTCCCTCCCATGTCCTACCACACCACAACGCCAACAAACACGTTCCCACACCTGCCCGCAACTAACACACTTCACACCTCCTACACTGCACAAACACACCCAATAGCCATCCCTGCTCAACCACCTCCTCTGCACCACCACCACCACACTCTTCCTCTAACCCTCCACATACAACCTCCCCCTGCAACACCCACCACACCCACCCCAACACCTAACACACTCTCCCCATCATTCCCCTGCCACCACGCACCTGCGAGCTGCTCCCTGCGCTCGACCAATCCATCGGCTGGGCTGTTCTAGATGACGACAGCCTAGCTTTCTTCGCCGCCTGCACAACACAAGCACCCATTTCCACACAAAGGCACATGCAAAGCCCCACCAACACACGCTGCCTCTTCCCTCCCACGTCCTGCCACACCACAACGCCAACAAACACATTCCCACACCTGCCCGCAACAAACCCTCTCCTCCTCTCCTCCACTCCATGCAACCAAAGGCACACAAGCCTCCACACACTACACCCTCCCCACCTCTCTCTCCCAACACCACCTCCCACCAGGGCCTCTTTCCTCACCCTCACACACCCTGCACCAGCCACCCTTCCCTGGGTCCTGCCCACCACAAAGCCCTCCTCCCACCTCCACCAGGCCTGCCCACGGGGCCCCCACCTCACTCCACCCACCTCTCACCCCATTGCCCTTCAGGCCTCCTACACTACCTAGCCTACACACACCTCCTCACCTCTCTTCTCCCTCCTCCTCCTCCTCCAACATCCAGGACGCACTCACCTTCCCGCATCCTCACCTGCCCTCCACCACCTCCGCACACAGACACTCCCCTTCCCACTCACCCTCCACACCCTCCAACTCCCTCCCCCCACAAACCCTCCGCCCCACACCCCTCACAACCCGCCCCACACACCACCACAACACCCAACAACAACCCCCACAGCCACAACAACAAAACACACCCCACTACACACACAGCCCCACTCCACAACACCCCCTCCAACCCTATCACCCTCCCATCACACCTTGTCCCACACACCCACACTCTTTCCTACACCTCCTCCTCCCCTTCCTCCACTCACACACCCTTCCCAGTCGCTACTCTCCCCTGACCCACGCACACACTCACCTCACAACCTCCCACACACTTCACACCTCCTACGCT